>NC_044368.1:21025377-22262877 GCF_007364275.1 Archocentrus centrarchus | reverse complement strand
TTGCTCTGTCCAGGGCCTTCAGTAACGAGCAGCAGAGAAAGGTCGGACCTGGACAGTCTCCTTTACCAACACCAACAGCAGAGAAACACCAACGCTTGCTGGGAAATAGCCAGTTTTACCATTTTTGTGCATTTCTGCACCCATGAGAATCTGTACCTCCTGCAGTATATTTCCCACCATACACCAAACTGACATGTGATTTGAATTTGAATAGACACCAAGTGTCTGCATATTTTCTCTGTACTCGGTCTCATTAAACAGCTCCTTTTTCACATAAAGATCACACAGCGGTTTTTATTGGACCTCAAACTGAAAAAGTAAAAACAGTGTAGTTAGGTTTACTACCAAACTGAGGTTGTTTGTAAGCCAATTTTCTCTCTAACCTGCTGTCTCTGATTGTCTCTCTCAGCTCCAGAGGTTCTCGCCCAGAAGCCGTACAGTAAAGCAGTCGATTGCTGGTCCATTGGAGTGATCGCCTACATCTTGTAAGTACCAGCTCACCTTCTTTATATTACACTGTAAAGCAAACGGTTTCCATCGAGCAAGTTACTGATGGAACATGTTCAAGGTGGGAAATCTGATTTGATACCATATTTATCACTTAATGTGATTGCGATGTCATATTTATTGTCAGAAATGTGGCTGAGTTAACACGTTTGTGGGTTTGAGACTCAACTCATTTGATTGACCTAAAGGCCAAACCTTGTAGGTTTTGTAGTCACATGACTGCTAACCATGTCACAATAACTTGTCCACCATTTTAGACATGTGACGCTGTAGGGTTAAGTGAACTCGTCCCAGATCTGAACCAGGGCATCACTGAGCTCCTGGACAGTCTGAGGTGCAGCCTGGCAGCGTCAGATGGACTGAAACATAATGTCCCAGAGGTGTTCTGTTGGATTCAGGTCAGGGAACTGTGGGGCCAGTCAATGGTATCAATTCCTTCATCCTCGAGGAACTGCCTGCATACTCTCACCACATGAGGCCGGGCATTGTCGTGCACCAGGAGGAACCCAGGACCCACTGCACCAGTGTGGGATCTGACAGTGGGTCCAAGGATTTCATCCTGATACCTAATGATAGTCAGGGTGTTGTTGCCTAGCCTGCCTCCCTCCATGGATGTACCTCCCTAGACCATCACTGACCCACCACCAGACCAGTCATGCTAAACAATGTTACAGGCATCATAATGTTCTCCACGGCTTCTCCAGACCCGTTCATGTCTGTCACATGTGCTCAGGTTGAACCTGCTCCTCACTGTTTGCTGCTCACAGATCATAATTCTGACTGCAAAACCTGCTGGACAAGACAGGCTTTAAAAAAAAGGGTGAACCTGCTCTAATCTGTGAAAAGCACAGGGCACCAGTGGTGGAACTGCCAGTTCTGGTAATCTATGGCAAATGCCAATTGGGCTCCACAGTGTCATTTTGTAGCTCTGGCAGTGCTCATCTTGTTCCTCCTTGCACAAAGGAGAAGATACAAAGTCCTGCTGATGGGTTAAGGACTTTCTACGGCCCTGTCCAGCTCTCCTAGAGTAACTGCCTGTCTCCTGGAATCTCCTCCATGCTCTCGAGACGGTGCTGGGAGACACAGTAATGGCACGTATTGATGTGCCATCCTGGAGGAGTTGAACTACCTGTGCAACCTGTGTAGGGTCCAGGTATCACCTCATGTATGCTGTATTAAAGAAAACTTGCAGCTGAAACTATGATCCTATTAGAAAAGTCTTTAACTAAAGCACCATACAGCCAGTAAGAAGGATGGTCATTTTCTCATAGACTTCTATACAGTCAGACCACAGAAGTCATCCCATAGTGAGATTTAGAAAGAATGCAGGCTCTGTCTGCAGGTCGTACAGAGGCTTTTTATACGCCCAGGTATGAAGCACTTGCAGGTTATTGTAGCAGTGTTTAATTAGTGTGTTATTTCCATGTTTGATTTTTCTGCTGTGGCACATTTGTATGAAATCTACTAATCTAGTATTAAAGTCATTTTACACGTTCCCTTGCATGTAATCTTTGCAGTTAAGTCTTATGAAGTTGGGGGTTGGTTTGCCTAATCTTTTATAACTGCAGAACAACACAGACGCTTTCATGCGAGTTTTCTAACCATCAACTAGGCTGGGGAGACCTGGCTCAGCTACGCATGAATCACAAAATTGAAACAACCTCAAATGGAAAATCTGTAAAACTGCATTCCATTCCCCTCACATTTACACTCAATGATTGATTAAATGGACCAAGTGATAACAATGCTTTGTCACCCTTCTCATTCACATAGTAATGAGCAACAAAACCCAGACACACACAGAGGATGACACACAGTGACTCACTTCACCTTAGCCCTTGCACATGCACAAAACCACTATCTGAGTTGTGATGTCTTTCCAGCTACAAACACACAACACTTGTTAGCATTTTCACAGTCTTTTTGTTAGGCTAGTTAGCAGTGACTTGTCATCTGCCATCAGCTGCTCTATAACTGGTGGATGGCAGTGGAGCTGAGACTCGAACACTTACTGTAGGTGTATATGCGTGTCTGTTGTCAAAACGCTGCTCACATTTCTTTGCACGTGTGTGTTGTGAGATGATGACAGTGATGTTGCTTGTGTGCCGTCATCTTAGCCAGATGGAGTTCTACTGAATGGCCTTGTATGGACATGGGGCTCATTTTCTCTGCTTTTTTAGGGTTTTTTTCTGCTGCGTCGCCCCCACATCTTAGCCCTCACATTCACGGGTGAAGAATGGAAACAATGTCTGCGTGCTTAGGCTGCAATCTTGTTGTGTGTTGCTTCTGTGTCTTCATTTATGTATATGTCCAACATCTGACAGACTGTCCTTACCTGAAATGTTAGATGAAGGATCAGAGAAGTCATAGTGCTCGAGGTGGCCGAGAGGAAAGCACAAACTATCTAAAGTGGCTCTCTCGCTCTGACTTTCTGTCTCTTTCTCCCATTTTTTTATGTTCTTTTTGAGTAAAAGTCAGTAAAAGCTTTTGCTGGAATTGACAGCACAGTGGAAATGGCTGTGTGTGTGTCTGCGTGCATGCGGGGAAACAGAAAGAGCAGCTTCCTGCTGGCAATTAGCACAATTAGCGTTGGGATTCAGACCTTGTTAGGTTTCAACCACTGCTCAGGTGGAAAGATCACATTAGGTAATCAGCCATGATAATCAGCCAGGATCCTGAGCGTGCATGTATTTGTATGTGTGTTTGTGTGCACGCACACGTGTGTGTTCGATGGAGTGGAGGGTCAGCTTAGTGACGTGACAAATGAGTCTTTAAGCAAATGAGAAAGCAAGAAAACAAAGTGGAGATCCTTTTTCTCCTCACAGCAGACAGAGCCCTCCTTCCTGTCTGCCCGGCGCGCTTCCCTTTTATTCTTTTTGTTCGGTGTGTATCGATGAGGAACGGCATTTTAATGAGTTTTTATGAAAATCTCCTGGTGCATCCAGAACCTCAGTAACGAGGTGCAGATGATGTTTTTGGGTGTGCAGCGGCTCTGCCGTTGCTCCACTTGTCTCGTTACAGAGAATCAAACTGGGACTTAAGTTTATTTGTGCTCACCGGCGCTGAGAACCAGTAATCTCATGTTAACATGATTAAGGTGATACAGCCAACTATTCACAACCACACGGGTGCACAATAATTCAAGGCATCTATGCTCTATGCTTGTGCGTGTTGTTCATCGCATGCCTGAACAACTGTTAGTTTGGCCGGGGTACTGCAGGGTAGCAGACTAAGTGCAGTGCTGATATGTTGGCTAAAAGTTGCACTTTGTTTCAGTGTTTCCCCTCAAGCGACTGCTGCAGCCCACAGTCTGCCTTCACAGTTACATTTGATCATGTGCGTGCATTCAGTGAGTCATGACAGTCAGCAAGAATTTGTAACTAGTATGTTTGAAAAGGATGTATATTTGGTGTCTGCTGCACATAATTGGTCTGCATAAAGCAGAGATCCATGGAAACCAGAAAAACAGAGCTTTAAAAGTAACCCAAACCATGTTTCTCTAAACATAACAGAGTTGTTTTTAGTACCTAAGCCTACACAAGTAATATGTTTTTTAAAGAAATTTTTAAAAAAGTGATTCGTGAAAAATCTGTGACAGGTACAGTATTGTGCAAAAGTCTTGAGTCACCATTCATTTCTTTGTATTTTGCTGGGAAAATGAGAAATAGGTGCAGTGATTTATTGGAATCACTGTATCGAAGGCCAAAACTGAGTTTGTACATTTCTAAAAAGCTCGAAAGTCAATATTTGTTCTGTTGTCCATCAAGATGATCGTCCCACACCGCTTCAGTTAATTTGAGATCTGGGTTCTGGTAAGCCATTGTGTGGTTTTCTAACCAGGTGTGGTTTTACTGCAGTAGTAGTGTCTTCATGCTGAAAAATGAAGCCATTGCCAATCAGACTGTTTCTAGATGTTTCTGTACTTTTCTGCATTCATAATTCCATCAGTTTTGACAAGATCTCCAAAACCATTGGCTGAAATGCAGCCCCAAACCATCAGAGAGCCTCCACCATGTTTCAGAAATGGCTGTAGACACTCACTGTTGTACCGCTCTCCTGACCTCCTCCGTACATATTAACAATGATTTGAACCAAATATTTAAAATTTGGATTCATCACTGTATCAGACCTGTTGCCACTGATTTTCAGTGCAGTTCTGTAATTTGGCATACGCCTTTTCTCCCTGTTTCCCTTCTTTAAGAATGGCTTCTTTACAGCCATGAAAAAGCATCATTGAACAGTAGATGGATCAACTGAGGGGGCAGATGCATGTCTCAGGTCTTTGCTGGATTGGCTCTATTTCTAAAGGACATGACTTTCAGACGCTGTTCAGCTGCTGTAGCTAGTTTTTTTTTTTTTTGGTCCTTCACTTGTCTGGTTTGCCAAGTTTTCAGCTAAACAGCTGTTTGGGAATCACCTTGTTGGTGCAAAAATACTTTTTATGCTTATGTTTGGCATTTTTCATACATTCAACTAAAGAACTGGAAACAAATGATGCATTTTTGCAACAGGTTGTGAGTAACAAAATGCATAAAGATAAAGTTTAAAATTGCCATACCTTTGCCAAGTTGGCTGTGTAGACAGACTGAAGACAAGTAAAAAGGAAGTCAGAGTCCAAAAGAAAAAAGACCTTCAGAAAGTCTGAAGAACTCAAGACTCTTTTTACAAAATGACAAGAAAGTCTGACTCCTTGGAAGCTAAATATAAGCCCAGTATAAGACTTGCACAGTACTGAATAAGTCAGACTGTGGCCTCTGCCATGAGCAGCAAAAACCTTCCAGCCTCTAAATGCCTTTTAAAACTGGAATATATTAATTTTCATATTCAGGAATGGAAAAAAAGAAAACCTGTCAAATTCATGTCCAGAAACATGAATCTGCTGTGATGCTACATTGGTGTCTACATGTGATGCATTTAGAGGACATGTGTGAATTGTAGCTTTAACTATTAACCTGTTCCTGAAAGGGCACGGCGCTGGTCTATCTCAGTTATACACAGAGTATTGAAATTGGTATTGCTATGGGTATTTAACACTGTGTTTCCAGAACAAGTCAGTCGTATCAGCAGAATGAGTAAAGGGACTAAAGGCTGCAGCTACCACTTCATTTCACTCATCAGTTAACAAACTAAGCGTGTTATGAATTATGTAGTAATCATTAAAATGAAAATGAATGAATCGGTTAATGACTGTTTCAGGACAGCCCAAAGGATTGAATGTCTTGTCTGCAGGTTGTGTGGTTATCCTCCGTTCTACGATGAAAATGACTCCAAGCTGTTCGAGCAGATCCTGAAAGCTGACTACGAGTTTGATGCGCCGTACTGGGATGATATATCAGACTCGGGTAAGGCTTTCCCTTCCTCCTCCTCCACCTCCTCCTTCCTCAACCATCTGTCCTTCCACCTCCTCTGTCCACCATGTGGCACATATGGCCCACATACCTCCTCTCCATCATGGTCACTGATCTAATCTGCATGGAATGAAAATATGCAGGAGTAAGTGTATGCTATGCGTGGTTTCATCCATTACCAACACAGTTGCTTGGCAGTAAAACCAGTGTTGTGTTGGGTGGAAATCCAGTTCAGACTCGAGCCTATTGTGTCAGCGGTGATAAAATTGCATTTATGGGCTGTCGGTTAAAGCCTCGTGTTTTCTGAAGTGTTGATGGAGGCAGTGACTTTCTGAGAGGTCTGGCAACCTTGAATGGAAATCAAAATATTGGCAGTGAATATAAAGCCAAAACACTAAAGGCAAATGGAGCCCATCATTCATGTATTTTAGGGACAGAAGCAATCGACTGGGCATATACAAGGAGGTTTTCACCCTATAGGACAGAACCATTGGAACCCAGCAGATGGTAACACCTGTTTTAGCACTGGGAAGAAAAAAAAAAAACCAGCAAGTGAAACTTTTCTAAGACTTTTCTAATAATTATGTTGCTGTTTGCCGACTGTTTCGAGGAAGGCCCGTAGCTTTGCTCAGGAAGTCTTTTTCCTTCCTTGGTTTTCAGAGAAGACTGAATCAGAATAATTTTGATACTTTATATTTTATATATAGAAAGTGCTTCTCTTCATTTGTTATCAAGATAGACTGTAGTCACTGTGTCCTTACACTCACTGTACATCCGTACTAATTATCTTATTTAACTGTAGAATGGCTTCATAGTCAAGCTGTGTTCTCTGCTTGGCATCAGCCACGATCTTGTGGGCATTGCTAGCAATTTAGGATTAGGTTGGTTCAAAACTGAGCCAACACAGTAAACATGAGTTGATCCACTCAGTCCCTGTTTTCAGCAGAAACCAAAGCATTTGGTACAACATCTAACACAGAAATGATCTTCACCTGACTGAGATCTCAAAGATTTTCAGTGTAATTTGAATCACAAAATGTTTTCTGAGTGGATTAGTCAAAGGATTATGTAAAAATACTTGTGTAAGTACAGTGTTTGTATGTCCCGACATTTTATACAATTGGTTTTTTCTCCCAGCCAAGGATTTCATCAGCAGACTGATGGAAAAAGATCCAACCAGGCGCTTCACCTGTGAACAGGCACTCAGACACCCCTGGTGAGAACACACACACACACACACACACAAACCAACATCACAAAAGTCCATCAAATCAATATAGATATTGATGCACAGTCAGAAGTATTAACTGAGGAATTGTGCTTTTGTGTGTGTGTGTATTTCTATACATATATGTCAGGATCGCTGGGGATACAGCTCTCTGCAAGAACATCCATGAGTCAGTCAGCCGGCAGATCAGAAAGAACTTTGCCAAGAGCAAATGGAGGGTAAATTTTGTTTACAGCAGTTTATGCTCTGTGGTTTGGGCTCTACTGCAACAGGCTATATTACCCTATTACAGCTCCTCAGCCAACTGTTTTTAGAAGGTGACTCACTCAACAGTAAAAACCTAGCTTGCCTTATGGGTAAGATCTGCCTCTCAACAGCATATATAATATATTTTAACATAATATAACAATATTCTAATAAACCCCAGTACTCGTGAAACATAACTTCTGAGTCTGAAGGGTAAAGCCTTTCTAATGCCCAGAAGGAGCGACTCCGGTGGCCATTAAAAGATTTTTAGACGTACAGTACTGAAGTATATGGGAATCCTGAGCTAGAGTTTATGGGCTCAGTCATTATTGTGAAGTCTATTTAAATACAATTTGATGCCAATGTTGTAAATAATGGTCCCTATTAGTGTACAGAAGGGTATATGGCCCTGTGTTGTGATGAACTACTGTTGATTGTCCCAGAGTTTCATGATCATATTTTTCCTTTCATTTCCGTGCTCTTTACAGCAAGCGTTCAACGCCACTGCCGTGGTCCGGCACATGAGGCGGCTGCAGCTTGGCAGCAGTATGGGGAGCAGCATTGACGCTTCCAACCCACTGACTAGGCCGAGTCAGGCGCAGAAGCCAGCCCAAAGCCAGAGCCAGGCAGGCCAGAACCAGCCAGCTCAGAGCCAAAACACCGGCCAGACGGCGCAGAGCCAGAGCACCAGCGCCGTCGCCAGTAAAATCTCTTCCATAGATAACAACATAGCAGCTCCCCGCAAGGAATGTGAGTATGAGTCAGTGGCATCAGAAAGTTAAGAGAACATATGTGAGTCCTACATAAGAGACTGTAGTAACAGTGATGGAGTAAAATTGTAGGGTACTGTGTGGGAGCATGCTGACTCTGCCATGCAGCACCTGCAGGATTTGGGACAGTCTACATTCCAGCAAAAGTTAACTTACCCGATATATTGAGCAGGTCTAATTCTATAAAACTCTTCAAGTTAAAAGTGAAAGATGCTGTTTAAAAAACATAAACAACAGGATTTTTGCCAGAAAGATTGTTCGAGACAGCAGCCCTGACGAAGGATGGGTTAATGTTGTTAATGTATATTTAATACTGTTGGAGCAGTGGAGTGCATTGGTGCAGCTCCCTTTACTTCTGTGGCACAGACACACTGCTGCTTTTACAAGGACAGAAAGAAAGAGATGGGAAAGGTAAGAACATCATAAATCCAAATTTGATTTTAGTGTTTGGGCAATTAATACTTATTCACCTTGTTCACATACACTGAAGATTGAGTTAGCTGAAGGCCGGGCTTGTAATACAATTTCAGGATCTCTGAACAATAAAATCTACACCAAAGTTTATGAGCTAAGGGCCCAAACAGTGTTACATTTGATTAACTGTATAATTATTTTATTTTCCCTTAACGTGCTTCACTGTATAGTCCAATAGAAAAACATTTTTCTTTTGGCCCACACTTCTTACAGTGTTGCTTCAGTTCACTGAGGCTTGTGGTTATTGTTTCTCTCTTGACATCCTGCCACAGCATTTTACTCAGTTTCAGGTCTGGACTTTGACTGGGCCATTGCAGCATTTTAATTCTTTTCTTTTTCAGCCATTTTGTTGTTGGTATGCTGCTGTGCTTGGGATCATTGTCCTGCTGCATGACCCAGTTTCGGCTAGATAGACGGCCCCGCATTTGACTCTAGAATACAGAGGAGTTCACGGTCAGCTCAGAGTGTTTGTGATGATGTGTTTGGTTTTCACCAAGCGTGTCGCCGTGCATTATGACCAAACATCTCCACTTTGGTCTCATCTATCCAAAGGACGTTCCAGAAGTCTTGTGTTTTGTTCAAAAGCAGCTTTGCAGACCTAAGCTGTGCTGTCACTTTATTGTTCAGGAGAAGAGGCTTTCTCCTGACAGCCCTTCCAAACAAGACATACTTGTTCAGTCTTTTTCTAATGGTACTGACATGAACTTTAACATCTAACGTGCTAACTGAGGCCTGTAGAGCCTGAGATGTAGCACTGCAGTCTGACGTTAGGGTGAATTTGCTGGGACGTCCCCTCCTGGAGAGACGATGGCATTGTGTTATCATACACGTGAAAGCTACAGATAAGCAAACATCTGCTTTTATAGATCACTGATCATTCAATTGCATGCAAAGTGCCAGGATGACCTCTTCTGTGTAGCAAACCTTCTGGCATATCAGGTCACTAGCCACATGCTACAGCCAGCCTATAAATTCCCTGGCTTATAAAAATCACTGGCAAGAAATGAGAGGCCTGTTTTTGTCTACTTTTTTAAATCAAGGGGGACTTCAGCATTATAAGCAGCTGATTCCTTTCTTTCAGGTGTCACTGGACCGGTCACACCCTGCAGTCTGGCATCTGCAGCCTCTTCTCCCGCCACAGGGACGGAACTGAATCGGCCGCACCCCTCAGCGGTCCCCGCCCCGGTTCTCACAGAGACCAAGTGACGCCAGGTCCCGCGGGGAACCAGCTGGGAGGCCACAGCGTTGTGAAGCAGGGAGACGAGATCGAGGACGACCAGTGAGGAAGATGATCGCCCTCTTCTTTCTACTTCCCTCTCTTCACTTTACTCCCTCTTCAATATGCCCCCCAGCCGGTACCCCGCCCTGCTCCCGGGAGAGCAGAGGACCCTACCTTCACCTCACCAGTTCAAGCCACCATTGTCATACTGCATGCCCACCAGGATGACATGCAGGAGTCTTCCTGCCACAGCAACAGCCCACCCGCTGTCTCACGCTGGGGATGGTCATACACATGGCTGTGATCATTGCCTGATAAATGGGTGTCGACTGCATTTGAGCTGCAGTTGGTGGTTCACGGTGGAGTTGCTGGTATCATACAGTTCAACTTCCCTATTCAATCTGATCTTTCCTGCATCAATTTACTTTTTTTCCAAATTAGGTTTGACTGTTGGCAAATGGATTGTGTTACTTTTTATTACTGCTGTTAATTTTAAAGGTGCTGTGTGTAACAAACATATCATTGTCAAATTGATATTGCTACTTTGGCATAATTAGCGTAAACAACTAAAACAATACCCCAAGATGAGTCACATATAGTTATTCTTTATTAACAGCTGTTGCTGTCTTAGGACCTAAAGTAGGACCCGATTCCCCATCACCTGATGTTTGGTCTAAAAAACAAAAAAGCTGACCTGGTAACTGTGGGATACAGAAAAGAGGCTGCTGGTCTTTTGAGTAATGCATTTAATTGTTTACAAAAATTTTATCGATGTGGCAAAATCATGTGACAGTGGTTTATCCATGTAAAAATGCCACACATAGCACCTTTAAGACATTTCTGTGTCTTTATGGGCTTGGTTGTTTGTTTGTTTGTTTATGCTTTAAGAAGTGCTTTAAAAGTACCATATGACTGTTGAGATGTGGAAACATGAATAAGCGCTTTATCTATTTTGCACAGAAAGGGTCAGACATTGATTAGCTGCCATTCACACACGTTTATCAGACAGAGAGTAGAGATTGTAAACCTTTATTTAAAAAAAAAAAAGAGTGGATGTCAGAGCATTGTATAACTTGTTTATTGTCTGAAAGATTCTGATTTGTTTATTATTTTCTTACTTTATAAGACTTTTATAACAATCGCCCTTTAAGGGACATGCATACTGGTAATTATGAAGTGTTATGAGTAAGTTTAGGATAGAATTAGAACTGAAAACAATAAATACTTAACTGGAAAAACATCCAGTTGAGAAGGTTAGCGACTAAAGATGGATTGCCGTTTGACTTCCCAAGGAGCTTCAGTGTAGTTTCTAGATGGCTAAAAGAAACAAGGCCTGGTGAGTCACAATCCAAGATGGAGAAGCTGTAGCCTGCCGTTGTTCTTTATGCCTCTAATGAAGCCATGATCTCACCCTCTTGTTTTGTTAAGCTGTACCCAGTCCAGAAGTGCTCAGGGAAAACTGCAGCTGCACTGTGCTCTGGTGAACACCAGTTTCCTGTCTTTATTTTTAGGTTTCTCACGGTCCGGGCGATCCAGGTGGCATCGCAGTTAATGATCCAGGCTTCAGGACATTAGGAGTGTCCTTATTGTAGTGGCCCATAACTTGAGCACTGATGACTTAGACTGGGGCTACTAATGACCACATACATACGTGGGCTCACTGCAGGCAAACAGCAGGTCATTTATGCTTAATTTTGAAGCTTTTCAAGGTGTTTTCATCTGCAAGCCTGTTTCCAAAAAAGTCATGAAATGTATTTAAAGACCATTTATTTATGTATTTGATGTCAGCAGATGCCAACAGCACTTTCCAAACAAGTTGGGAGAGGGCCATGTTTCCTAATGTGTGGCATCACCGCTTATTTTAACCATTTGAAAAACCAGGGAGGCTGACTGCTGTAGTTTTGCAAGCAAAAGGTTTGTTGTCTGGCATAGGATTTCAGCTGCGCCACCATTTGGTGCCACCTCCATCGCAGTTTTCAGTGGGTGATAGTTTTATACAGTAGCTAAGCCAGTCTAGACACACCAGAGCCTTGCTGTTGGAAAGCATGCAGAATGTGCGGGAGCACTGTCTTTCTGAAACAAGCAAAGCATTTCTGAAACAGACATCTGGCAGCATGTGTTGCTCTAAAACCTGTCTGTATCATTAAGAATTTATGGTGCCTTCACAGATGTTCACTAATTCCCGTCACTGATTTCGGCTTTTGAAACCTGAGATGATAACAGGCCCAGTGGTGTCCACAGTGTCACAATGTGCAAATTGAAATGTTGATTGGTCAGAAGAATTCATCTTTGTTTATCTCATTTATATATAAGAATTATATTTGCATGGGAGTTTTTTTTTACTTGCATTTCTGGATATGATGAACTGTGTTTACTGACGATGGTTTTCGGAAGTGTTGCTTAGCCCATACAGTGAGTTCCATTAAAAAGAAATGGCAGCAACTCATCATCAGTAAGGTTCAACTAGCCTGGTGGCCTAATCCTAGCCAGTGCAGACAGTTTGAAGACATGAGTGTACACGGGTCAGTCTTTACCACCGTTTCAGAGATTACCAAATTATAGAGAGGGAGCTGCTGCAACACCTGGAAAAAAATACAATGAATTCATTGTTTTGCTTTCTGTTTGGACTTTTTTCTGCTGATGTCACCAGTGCTGCGTGCAACAACCAATGTGGTGGCCATAAAATAAGCTTTAGTGTCCGGAGATCAACATTGGTTGCTCCTTTGTTCAAATTTCTTCTGCATAGATTTCTGCAAAGTGTCTGAATCTTTTAATGTTATTATATGCTACAGATCAAATTCTTTGTGTTTCATTATTTCATGTTTTCTTTATACTTTTTTCAATTCAATACAGAGGTTAGGACATGGCAAATCAATGTATTCTGTTATTATTTCCATTCTACATCTCCCAGCTTTTTTGGAAACAGGGCTCTAAAAACAAATACATGGATCCATAACTTAGTGTCATATTTTTAACTACAAAACTGACTTCCCCCCCTCACTTAGTGGAGCTCAGACTTCACTTGAACATGGTTGTTGTGTCATTAGTGGTAATGGCTTTTCCCAGAAAGCAGAGCTGTCCAATGCAGGGTGCTCACTCACACATATCAGATTGTCATGTCTTTATTAGATGCAATTTTACTGATCCCTTTATTGAAATGTAGCCAAAGACTATTGCTTGATAATGAAGACAATTTGGTTCATTCTGCAGTGCTTAACAAATTAGAACAAAACTAGCCGGATGTAAAGTTGTTCACGACACAAACTAAAAACTAAGGGCTTAATTACAGCTGCAAAATAAACTAAAGAGAGAGTTTTTGAGTTTTTATCTCTTTGTAATCTGTTGCCATTTATATTTTTTATTGTCTTAAAGTGTGTTGCTAAAAAAAATGTGAGGTGGGGGTGAGCCCACATCCAGATAAAAGTCAAATTAAGGTAAAAATGACAGTGAGTCAACGCTCACCCAGGCTTTCTGGAATTCCCTTTTGGCTTACTGCTCTGTTCTGTGTGTTAGGCTCCATCTACCTGGCGCTAAAGTAGACTAAAATGAACCATTACAAGGTGCTTGTGAATCTAAATGTCTCCTTCCTCACTCTGCATCCAACATCTTTGGTCTTTGACAGCAGCATTTTTCTTTAATAAGTTCTTTAAGAACAATTGCAACGTGTTTAGATTTTTAGATTTTGCCCTGTTCCCTAAAGTTGTAGATTGCCACCTTTTGTCACTGAAAGGATGACAAATAATACTCTACTTTTTTTTTTTTTTTAATTGCCAGCTAACGTTACAGTCACACTAGCAAAAAACAGTGGTTGGAGACCACAGCATTACCAAGAGTATTGTGACAATATAAATTGAACTTGCAATTTCGCTTCCTTTTAAAATGGTCGTTTCAAAGATGGG
The DNA here is from genome assembly GCF_007364275.1 of Archocentrus centrarchus. Classification (NCBI taxonomy): domain Eukaryota; kingdom Metazoa; phylum Chordata; class Actinopteri; order Cichliformes; family Cichlidae; genus Archocentrus; species Archocentrus centrarchus. The sequence goes on along the minus strand of NC_044368.1, from coordinate 22,249,186 downwards.
GACTAGGTCTGCAACCACTTGCAGTCAGCTAGCCTCCTCAGAGCGACTCTCTTTTTGCCATTTTATTGCCATCTTGATGCAGTCTGCTATCACTTTGTGATTGAATGAGTCAAATTGGCAGTTACATGCAATCTATTTGCAATAACACAGTAATTAACTGTGATAAACTGGCTGAATCTGCTAAATCTGTTGCCATCTTCATACACAGAAATTCACATTAACTACTCAGAGTCCAATCAGAACCTCATAGAAATCTATGAGGTTCATCTATGAGGTTCAACTACATCACTTACTCCATAAGTAGTGATGTAGTTGCTGCAAGATGACGATTTAATTGCAAAATGGCACAGGTGCTCAGCAACCTTGCTTTTATATAGGAATATAACCAGAATACAACCGGTTGGCAACCAGTTGAGACGAGTCCCCTATTGGAAAAAAAGATGGAGGTGAGTTGCACTCATTGGTGCACACTTTACTTTTACTTTACTTTATTGCATTTAGCCGACGCCTTTATCCAAAGCGACTTACAATGATGATACAGTAATACAAAAAGCCAAAACATTAAAATAAAAACATTACAAGAGTTAAACATTAAAAAACAATGCAACATTAAAAATGTATGTCTATACACATCAGAAGTAATTGTCCTAGTTAGTGCAGGTGTTCTCTAAAAAGCTCAGTTTTTAGGAGTTTTTTAAAAACAAGGGACTCCGCTGCTCTGGTGGAGGTAGGCAGCTTGTTCCACCATCTGGGAACTATGGAGCAGAACAGTCTGGATTGCACTGACTCAGATTGATTGCAATGTGTTGGCACGCTGTCCATATTTATAAATTACACACCAATTATTTGCAGCCCGGTGTCAATCTGTCTTAAGAGTGAATGCAGCCAGTCTCAGCTGGTATTTGGAGACAGGTTGCCTCCCACCAGGCAACCTGTCCAGTCATCTTGCTATCAACCATGGCCATTCAGAGGTTGAGGGTGTTGCAACATTTAACCTCTGGGTGACTAATTTGTTGCTACAACTAACCAACAACAGAAAACTTGAAAATGCAACCACAGATTTATCCTGGTTGCATTTTTACCTATTTTTACTCCAGTGTGACTGAGCCATAATCCCATGAAAAGGCCAAAAAGCAGCTTTGCGCTTGATGTTTCTTACCTGCTTTACAAAGTTCTTGGCCATTTTAAAGCTCCGAGCCTAGAGTCCTTCCTGCTGTTTTGTCTGCTATTGGCTTTGCTTGAGATTTGTTGACAAAAGAAAAATGGAGTTTATATCTAGACCTATCTTTTGAAGGATGACAACTTAGAAATCCATCTGTCTGTGGTAGTGGGATATTAATAGTTTAAATACCCCTGTAAGGGATAGAAAACTTTACGGAAACCTCTAATCATGCTGCAGTTGTATGACTGTGCTGTTTTTGAAGCACTGTAAAACTCACAGACTGTATGGTGACACCACTGATGCAGGGCAAATACTTCTTGGTCTCACTGAGACTAGATATTGGCTGAAAACACTTCTATTACTTTATGCATGATGTTGTAGCAACAAAGCAAGTCTTAAGAGAGCTGAAGTTTAAAATTGTGGTAGAATAAGAACATTTAAAGCTGTGTGTGTCAAAGCAGTCAGAAAAAAAAAGTTCAAACGTTTGAACTGCTGCACAAATAGTTGAGATTTCTGAAGGTTTGTTATGAAATCTTTCTGAGAGGAAACTAATCCAACTGACATTAATCCATGTATATTGAGGGGAACTTTCAACCATGTAAGGGCTTTATTCCAATGACCACCTTAATCTTATTATTCACTGTAACCATGTCTGTCTACCCATTGATTGCTATGCATTTTTTTAAAAATGACATTTTTAAGCGTGTTGTCGATGCTTTTTTTCTGGAAAGCATGATCAGGAAAACAAAGGAAAACATCAGCAGCTTTAGTTAAATCTATTTAAAACAATTTCAGTCACTTACCTATTCTTATTAAATTTAAATGAGCCACATTAGGGTGTACCAGGTTAATGAAGTAGGAATATAATTCATTAAATGTGATGTCGTCCACTTTAGTTTGGACCTTGTGGGTTTCCGAAAGTGCTGTGAGGCAGGCAGAGGGTTCAGGTTCAAGCTCCTCTGTGGTTTTATGTCTGCTGTTTTTGTTTGCTAAAGAGAGCAAGAGAGAGAGAGCATAAATGTAATCCGAATGAGTCTTTCCATGTTGAAGATGCTACTGTAAATAGATTGTGAATACCGATGAACATTTTCAAGGTAATATTTACGAATGTTTTGCTGTTCAGGCATGTCTGAGTGAGTGAGTGTGCATTGAGGGAAGTTGATTGTATTCTCTATGGAATGTTTAATGTACAAAAAAAAAATGTAAAAAAGAAAAAAAAAAAAAACCTGCTAAAAACTCCCCTTTACTTCCCGACTGCTAGCTTTGAGAAACTGTACGGCAGCACGTGACTGCCATCAGCAGAAACTGCACGGCGCAGTTTAACACCATCAGTGTTCCACCATCACTTCAGTGTCAGTCCAACTAAAAAGAGAAAGCATTGTTTACTGAACTCAGGCTTATGTTTTTTTGCCATTCTAAAGGAAGAAATCCAAAGCTGTGACCGACTCAGAAACACACTGTTGTGGATGTACGCGCTCTCCACTTTGAACTCACAATCCTTTGACTTTTTTCTTTTTCTTTTTTATGAAGATGAACTGCACCTTCATGGATAAAAAAAACACAAGCATGTTGAAAAAGTGCTTCAAGATTTCAACTTTACCATGAGTGTTTGCATAATCTTATATGCCCTTGTATGATGTTCGTATCTGTATTATGTGAAGACGTACACAGGTTGAGATGACCGGGTCCACAAGAGCCAAGCAGAGTATTGGTTCTAACAGGCAGAAATTATCCCTTGAATTACTTACTATTATTATTTGCTGGATTTATTAGAAGATACTGCATTCCAAGATTTATTACTATGAAAATTGCTTTAATTCTGCTTATTAGAACAACTATACACTGCTACATGACTAGAAGAAAATACATTTATATTGGCTGGGCTTTTTTTTAAGTTTTTATCATACGAAGTTTCTCAAGTTGTGAAAATACACAAAATCAGATACATTGATTGTGTGACTCAGTTTATTTTTAAAGCTGGTTCTTAGTAATAGGAAGTGAAATGTATTTGCTTGACAAAAAAAAAAAAATTTCTTCATTGATCAAATCCAAATCTTTTTTATGGTCATGATTCACCTTGTGGTAGTTGGCTTTTACATACCCAGCAAACATGGTTGAAACCCCAACATTGTCTCCATGGTCAAAACTGGTCATGGTGTAACAGCAAAAACAAAAACAGATGGGTGTGCAGCTTGTTTCCACCTGGAATAGAGGTCAAATAGTTTTTTTTTTTTTTCACATTTAAATTCTGTTTAATTTGTTACATGAAGAATTTAATGCATCAAACTTATGTAAGTATCCCCACTCTGTCCATGATGTCAGTATACTAAAAATCCTAAAATTTATCCCTAAAGTGAATTAGCAGCACAAGTGGAGAACCCTCAGGTTAAATGTCTTGAGATCAAATCACAATCGTGTCTGCATTTTTTTCTCCTCATTCTTTCTATCAGGAAATCTTTTTATTTTGTTCTGATCTATAAAGAGCTAGTAGAAAATGATTGCTAGAACACACTTTCTCTCGCTAGAAAGGCTAAGGACAATGTTTTGGCAGTGTTAAACATGTAGCCTACCTCGAATTTTTCAACCATGACAAGACAGTGAGAAAAGACTGCCAGCTGACATTTATTCAGCATCAAAGTGTTAGTTGGGTAAGGATTTTCCAAAACATCAGTGAGAGAAAATGAATGGCAAATTCTGAACCAGAGCCTTTTAAAAAATAAAAAAAAAAACCTTTATTCAGGAAAGCAGCCTTTTTTTTTCTTGTCAGGCAAATGCATTTACACTTACATACAATTGTATTTTGGCATTCAGTTCTCATCTTTAGCTGAGGTCACGAAGATTAAAGTTCTGCTAAAAACTGAATCAAAAGTGCAACTACAAAGAACTTTTACCATTTTTTTGACTAAAATTTATTACATTTGCTTTAGCGTTCTATTGCTATCTGCAAATTTATCTTGACTAAGTAGGTAATGTATATTGTACAGCTAAATTCTTAGATACCTTATCTGTTCTTATGTCATAAATGCAAAGATTATGGAGTTTTTAAAAAATGTATAGTTACTGGCCGTGTATTGTATGTAGAGCACTTTGTGGAGGTGGTTTTACCTGGCAAAAGTCCATATTATTGTTCAATAGTTATGTTAAATTGAAATGTGCGAGGAACTACAAGTATGTCTTTGAATTGTTACCAACTACTTCAATGTCTCTCGTAGACTGAAAAGGTTCCTAGATTTTGTTAGCAGTAGTAAATGTAATAGCTAGCTTTGGTCTAGCTAATGTTAAGAACTGTCCACGGCCTCCACCCTGAACAGCTAACCCTGCAGTTGAGAGAATCTCTGCCTTTGAGATTTGTCTGTAGGACTAAAACTCTACACGTGCTGCTCTTTGGGTCCTGGTATCTCCCTGTAGGTGTCCTTGTCCAGAGCCTGCTAACTTAGCTGGCTGTATTTACTCTCTGCATGTGACCACAGCAAACTCTCATCCTGTGCACTGTCGTCATGTTGACGATGCCCTCACCCCTCAGAGCGGCCACTGCCTGCCGCACTTTAATGTGGTGTGATGATGATGATTTTGATGATGATGACTTTCTGTTGATGGGGCTTGTATATCAGATGCCTTTGACAATCATGTGCACATATCAGAGTTACCATAACAACACAGGCCAGAGCGACTGATTGTGTTTTGTTTGTCTTTTCTCCTGGAATAAATCCTCAATGATCGTATAATGACTCTTTTTTCCTGTGTCTGTTTGTGTGCATACCTGGCTAAATAAAACTGACTTATTAGTACTACTCAGTCTCAGAATAATGACTGCATTCCTGCAAACATAAACACGTGTGTCTGTGTGTTTTCTCTCAGTATTTAAATATTCACATACTCCAAAATCCATGAATCTGGAAATGGAGCAGACACCAGACACTCTTTACTACAGTTTGACCACATTTAGTCTAATGTGCTGTACAACAGATGGTTAGCAGACAGAGGACAGATGTTACAAACACTGAAGGAACACCTCACTTTTATTGGCACATGCTTGAAATATTATTGGGTTTAAAGAGTAAAAACACTTTCTACAAATGTAACTGCCCTGCATAAAAGTACATGGTATAATTGAAAATGTTCTCTTTTCGTTTAAAGTCCAGTATCACCAAAAAACATTGGAAATACAAGAGAACACACATTTTTGTAGTATTGATGGTTTTCAGTGACAGCAGTTTGGAGGCTTCTTTCAGCAGCCCAGCACAGCAAGAAGGTCATTTTTAGGCTATACTGATCAGATGTTGGCTAAAATAAGAATTTTGTCTGAGGTAACTTAATAACTACAGGATTTATTGTTATGAACTTTTGTACAGATATTTATGGTCACCTGTCTATGAAGCCTTCTCATTTGGGGGACCCTCTGACTTTTCCTGTTGTGCAGTCATGTCATTTGCAATGCTCTGTGAAGTATCTTAACAAATATTGGACTTTGGTGATCATGTGAAATTTCACTTTTTACTGTATTTACTTTTTATAGTATTTACTTGGTAACTCCTGGTCAAATTCATGCTTAGTATATCTTCTGTCACTTGTATCTGGATAATGTATCTTTTGGTTTTATTGTGTTCCTTTTTGCCATGTAACTTGTTTTTGTTTAGTTTTATTCCAAAGATCCTGTGTTTCCAAGATTCCCCAGGTGCTGTGTTTCCAGTCTAGTCCCACAGTCCTTAGTTCCCAAGGTCAAATGATCCCAAGGATCTGCAACCTCAGAGTCCTAGGTTTCCAGGGTTCTGTTCCATGACCTATGTTCCTAAGGGTCAGTCCCAGTGTCCTTTGTTTTTTGGAGTTCTATTTTCCCAGGGAACTATTCTAAGGTCCCAAGTTTTGTGCTTCCAGACTCCTATGTTCCCTAGGTCCTTGGTTCTCAAGGCCCTGTGTCCCAAGGGTCCTATCCCAATGTTGTATGTTCCCATTGCCCTATGTTTGCAGGTTTCTATCCCTAGGTCTCATGGTCCTGTGTTTTTAGGGTGCTATGTTCCCAGTGTCCTTTATTACAAGGGTCCAATCCTAATCTTTTGTGTTTCCAAGGTCCTGTCCTAATATCCCATGTTCCCATTGTCCTATGTTAGCGGGTTCCTACGCCTAGGTGCCATGATCCTGTGTTTTTGGCATTCTATGTTCCCATTGTCCTTTGTTCCAAGGGTACTATCCCAGTGTCCTATGTTCCAAAGGTCCCATTTTATTCCCATCACCCTAACTCCATAACCCTAAACCCCAGGAACACAGATCCCTTTGGGGCTGACTCCATTGTGAGCATGTTAACATTCTTACTTAAAGCATCACTTTCCCTCATACTTTTGTTCTTTGTGCGCATTAACAAAACAACAGAAAAAGTATGACTTTGCCAACACTCCCTCTTTTTTGTTTTGCAGTTTAGTACCTGTAAGCCACCACTGACTTTATTCCATATTTGAATTTCACTTCACACTGGCTCTGAAAACAATTTAAGAGATATGACCAATCACCAAGAGGTATATCAGTATAAGACAGAAAAGCTGCATGATACTCCTGACCTTTGTGCCTGTTTAACACTACAGTTAATAAGCTAACATTCATTGGTTATGTGATAAAAGCAATCTCCCTTTGGAAATTTCTTCTTTTTTTTTTTTTCTTATCAACTGAAGTAACTGGTTGAGATGATGCTGACTCACTGAACAGCTTCAACCTGCAGATCTGTATGTGCTCTTCACAAAAAAAGCTGTATTAACATTAGTTCTTTATTAGCAGAGTTTGGCCTGTCGGAGCTTCCTACGGTTCAGGTCATCACACTTCCTTTACTTTCTCCTCCACCTCAGTTGGAGACATTCCTCCCAACTGTCTTTGTGTGGTGGCTGAATGCCGAGTAATGAATGTGCTGGCTTATTTAAAATCACACACTCCAAATCACTGAAATGAAAACTGTGAAAAAAAGTATTTTATATCATCTTGACACTCATTCACAATAACTTATGCACATATTCAAACATACACACTGATAAATGGCAAAGCAGCCAGCTGAATTTCTGCTAAAGCAAAATGTTCATCATTTTTACACACCTACACACACACACACACATACACACACACACACACACACACAAAGCATTTCTTGTAGAAATTGGTTGTCAAGCTAACTTGAAAAAACACTTACAGCTCTCTAAGTGTGTTTGTGCTTGGAGTCACTGATCTGCGTGCCTCTTAAACTGATTTCTCCTCATCTATAATTCAGCTCTTCTCCCCCTCTCCTCACCACTTCTCCATAAGCCATCCTCTTTTTCAGCCCATTTCTCACTGCAGGGTTTTCTCCTCTCCTCTTTGCTCTCCGCTTGTTTTGTTCTTTGCTGAGCGGCATATGGTGCGTATTCCATAAAACTAATGACAGGCAGATCATCTGAAACGAAGAGATAACAAACAGTATTGCAGGAAATGGAGATGGGATCGTGGCATTTTGTGTGCAAAGATCGTCTGTGTCATTTGGCCTGACAGTTCTGAATGCAAACAGCAAGGGGTGAAGTCATATTTCCCTTTTACAGCTCCTAACGACCAAACAATGTTGAAAATCATATTGCACCACCACAGTTACACCACAGATAACTCTAAAATGTATTTTACTTTAATAGAAAAAGGTTTTGGTTTTCAGAGCAGATTTTTTCCAGCATCCTACAATAAAGAATGTTGTGTTCAAGTGAGTATCACTGTTTTTAATCTTACAACTTAGCCATGCATTAATACAGGGATATCAATGTTTGACTGTATTTGACTTGTTTAAGTGTTTAAAATGTAAATAAAAACGGAAGGCAATGATTTGCAAATTCCACAAACCCATACTTTTTCAAAGTAAAACATAGAAATGATAATCAGTGTTTAAGCTGAGAAAATTTTACATTTTAATAAAAAAAAAAAAAAAAGTTTTAATTTGATAGCAGCAAAAAAAAAAAGAAAAAACTTAGGACAGGGCCAATTTTACCCCCCTTTTTTTAAAAAATAGTATGGAAACATCGGTTAAAAGGTGCGGACTGCAGGGTAGTGTTGTAGTACTCGAGATCGGTCTTGGTCTCGAGACCGCTTTTTGATGGTCTCGGTCTTGTCATGGACTCGACCGCATTTGGTCTCGGTCTTGTCATGGACTCGGACCTTGCGGACTCGGGATTTTATTTCAAGACCAGTCAAGACCACAGCTGTGGAAATATCACTAAATTGCCAGAATACTGTCCAATTTATTTGTTAACATCTTTGCTTTTATTGGATGCAAAACGTACTGATTCAAATCCCACAAATATTGCGCTCCTCTGCCTCTCAAAGGAGCGCACCTCACAGACTCCGCCCCGGCTAGGTCGCTGCTATTATCGCTGCTTACGCCTGTATCATTTCACCGCAGTTTGCAATCTACCACAGAGCACGGACAGTTTCATTCACAATGTGTATGTTTGATCTCACTATGGTCACGCGTGTGCTGCATAAATCGAAATAACTGCATGAACACGAAGAGAAGTAAGAGGGAAAATGAAGATCAAAGGAAAATTTCAGGCTTCCGATTCAACAAAAAAATCCCAGCATGAAAGGTAAATACCAACCTTCATGTATTTTGATACACAAACTAAAAATTTAATGCAAGTTTTAGGGCTGCAACGATTCTTGGAATAACGCAATTCGATTATTAAAAATCCTCGACACAAATTTGTTGCTTTGATGTTTGGTTTCAGCTCTGCAGCTCAGGTGTCTCCGTGTAAGCGGAGCATTTCCAAAAAAAACAAAAACGACCCTTTAACACGAGTGGATCGCTGAGATGTTTTTTCACGCCCCTACTTCTCTGTGCTGTGAGTGCGCATGTTTGAATGTGCGCGCGTGTTGTGCAGAGGATGTCAGCTGTTATTTTTTTCTTTACGTCAGCTGTAGCCACCAGAACAGATCTATAACCACAGTGTACTGGGGAAAGGGGGGCTGCCATTAGCACTAGCAATCGTTCGGTGCCCCCTCCACCACCATCAGTACAGAGGGGCTCCGTCAAAATGTTTTTATCAACCACCTGATCAGCAACATGAAGAACAGAGAACTTTGTAGCTGCTCCATCCACCCTGTTTGTTTCACACAGAGAAACATCTGCAGTACGGAAGTTAAAATATGCTGATGAGTTGTTAAAATGAAAAATTATTTCTTATCCAATTACTTGATTAATTGACGGAGTAATCAATTAAATACTTGATTACTAAAATAATTGATAGTTTATGCTCACAATATGGTGGCTGATATTCAAATGTAGGAAATGCTATTAGCAGCCGAGGAATCTGGATTATGTTTTTGTTGTGTATTTTTTTATGTGATTTCTGCAAACACAGTGGAAGGAAACGGCACTCTGGGACACATTAAATGCTTGATGTATAAATGTAACTTTTCTGGATTATATGCAAAAATGATCATTCTATCAATCTAATAAGGCCTGATTTAGAGTTCTGCATTGATCCTTTGTGTATAACTGAAAATCCTCTCTGAAGCAAACCTGACATGCACCTCGAGAAATGTAACTACACGTCCAAAAAAACTGATTACTGCTTTCTGGTTATGTCTTAGGCCCCATCACTCAATTAACAAGTGGGAGCGGCATTTAGTGGTTAGTATTAGCTTACTAATTAGCATTAGCATTAGTGCTGGGGTGAGAAATATTTCTTGCTAGAACCCGGAAGTTACCATGGCCACCACCAATGGTAACAGCAGAGAAGTAAGTAAGTTGTTTCTCCGCCATCAGTACATTGAGCTAGTGGTGGGCAGATTGATCCTGATATCGATAATATGGATGCCAACGTTGTATTGGTATTGATCAATATCAGTGTGATGAGATCGATACTTTGGCTTCAGTTTCTCTCCTGTATGCAGTGCTGCGGTTTCATCAAAGATGCGAGCTGACTGTCTAAGTGTCGCTCCTGTCACAGCACAGAGCACTTTGCTCCTCCCCTCCCCACAGTGTTTTGTTATACTGTCATGTGATGCATAACATATTTTATTTGGGAAAAAAAAGGATTTTGCTATGAAACATTTAAATCAAATTTAAATGTAAATTTGTAGAAAATTAGTGAATGAAGGAACATTTTTTATAAAATTTTTTTATTATACTTTCTGAAAAATCTACCTGGAAAAAAGTTTGCATTTGTTCTTGAGTGATGATTTTGTACACTTAATTTATGAAAAAAAATTCCAGACATCAATGTATGGGGAAAATTGTTTTATTCTATTGTTTCAGAACAATAACTTTTATTTTGATAAAGTATTTTCTACTTACATATAAACTTTGCCCAATTCTATCCTGGGTTTTAACTAATTAATGATCCAAAGGAAAAAAATCTCAAACCAGTTAAACTTCATGGAAATTCTTCATAATTATTAAAAAGTATTGGTATCAGTATCGGTGATAATGGCCCTGTGGCATAGGATCGATACCAAATTATGAAGTGTTGCACACAACTACATTGAGCAGCATACACCAGGAGTGATTGACAGTGCTAAGACCCTCCTCCTGGCTCTGACTGGTTGTTTTTGACTGGGAGCGGTTCAGGGAGGAGGTGGAGGAGCTCCATTTTTTTCGCAGATTATCGGTCTCATACTGTCTGACATGGTGACAGTTTTAACAAATATGTAAAAACCAGATTTTTTATAAAAGTTACATCCTGCAGCTTTAATCTGTATAAGATTAAAGGCTTTAGTTCTTACTGTCGATGAGTGTTTGCCATTTTTTCAGTTTTACACATTTAGCTATGTGGTTTTGAAAAAGCACCCATTTTTACAAAGGTTGTTGGTTTAAAAACAACACAACTTTATGCATAGTTTATGAAAGGCAGAGAATAGTTAAGACTATTGTGATGAACTATGAATAATTGTTTTACATTCTGTGATAAATGATCTTTATTTAATACCCAGGAGTATTAAATAAAGATGGTTATATTTATTTGAGCTGTGAGTTTTTAATATCAGGGTAATTTTATGGGAATGCGGATCTTTCAGATGAATTTGAGAAGTGATTTTGATCATTTTTCACATTTTATTGTGTCATGTAGTGTCAGGCACTGGTCTTGGTCTTGTCTCGGTCTCGCCCCCCCTCGGTCTTGGTCTCGACTGGTCTCGGACCCTAAAAGTCTTGGTCTTGTCTCGGTCTCGATACCCTCTGGTCTTGGTCTTGTCTCGGTCTCGGGTTAGGTGGTCTTGACTACAACACTACTGCAGGGAGGCCAGTTCAGCACCCTTCTACTGTCATTGCCATTTAGCAATGTCGTACTGAAACATGCAAGGCCCTCCCTGAAAAGCACATCTGGATGGGAGGATGTTGCAGCACTGATGGTGACTTTCCAGATGTGCAGTTGCTAATTCCATAGACACAAATACACTCCTGTAACATCAGAGCTGAAGGGCTTTAAACTGATCGCTGGTAACAAGCCTGATGTCCCTCTCTTCTCTAGTCCACAGATGCAGGGTCCATATTTTCTGAAAAGAATTTCACATTTGGATTTGTCTGACCACAGAACAGTTTTCCACTTTGCTTCAGTTCATTTTCAATGCTCGTTGCCCCAGAGAAGACGGTGGCGTTTCTGGATCATGTTCACAGTGATTGCAGTAATTTCCATGACAGAATCACACCTATTTCTAATGGTAACTTGGTATTGATTTTCCACACAGAGATTCTCTGAATGCTTTGATTATTATGTACTATAGATGAGGAGATATTCAAAGTCTTTGCAATTTTACACTGATGAACATTATTCTGAAAGTATTCCACAAACTGAACCTCTGCCCATCTTCTGAGAAACTCTGCATCTCTAAGATGTTCTTTTTTTTTAATACCCAATCATGTTACTGACCTGTTGCCAGTTAACCTAATTAGCTGTAAAATGTCCCTCCAGCTGTTTCTTTTTAGAACCACTTACTGTTCCAGCCTTTTGTTGTCCCAACAGCTTTTAGACGTGTTGCTGCCATCAAATTCAAAGTGACCATATTTTTTCCTTTTTCTCGAGTTAAACATTTGACATGTTTTCTATGTTCTATTGTGAATAAAATATGGGTTTGTAAGATCTTCAAATCATTGCATTCTGTTTGTATTTACATTTTACACAGTGCGCCAAATTTTTTTTAAACTGGGGTTGTACATTGAAATGGGTATTTTAATTATTTGCATGATGAAGTGGGTCCAAAATACGGACACAACCTAAAATATGAAAACCAAGTCAACAGGGTGCCAGCAGGAAAAATAAACAACAAAAATAAACACAGGAGACTCAAGAACATGGGGTACTTATGAGACCAAATAAAGTCTGAGGGGAAAATGATACATATGGAATATGCATATAAGGGAGACAAGTAATGAGAGACAGATAATGTCAGACAAAGCAAACTTGGAGGAAGGCCTAAAACAGTGAGACAAAACAGAGGGAACACAGGAGACAGAGAAAAAGCCGTCAATAGCCCTCAAAATGACACAAAGAGAAACTAAAGATTTATAACAGAAACCGTAGATCAAAACAAAGACCACAACAGCAATTTAGGTAATGAAATACTTTCTATCACTGCCCTGAAAAATAATACAATTAAGATTGGCTGGATTGGTGTACATGTAAATAGAGCACAGCTGAAAGACGAGGCTTTTCGTTAGTGCTTCACCATCTCACAGCTGACTAGTAACATCCAGTCATGTTCACAAAGGTATGCATCACTGCAACCTGCAGCCATTACAACCTAAAATATGTTCATTCCCTCACTGCTGCTACTCCCTCCACCCCATCATCCCACCTGAGTGCTGGGTATTAAGTAATAAAAAACAAGTGGGTCTCATTGAAACAGTTGAATTTATTGAGATTGTGTAAAAGAAACACAGAGTCCCTCTTTGAAAAAGAGTCAACAGATAGAGGAGATATAGCATGAGAGAAAAACATTTAATAAAAATATCAGTGGATCTAGTTTTGTTCTGTGTAAAAATATATCTTTGGAATCAGAGGTTAGTTTTACCCCTTTAGCAAAAATAACAGGTTTTGCACACACACACACAAAAAAAAACCTTTTCACATACTATGGAGATGTTTAGTGGAACTAATTGATTTTTATTGCCGCCTGTGACGAGCCAAAATGTCTTCCGTAAAAAGATTCATTGCACGTGAGCTCTTGGTAGCTGAAAGCTGACCACTCAGTTGCGAGATGTTTAAAAATGGGCATGACAAACCCGTAAGTTACCAGCCTGTTCTGTGCTCTTAGAGACTTTTTTTTTACATCTGCTCATGGGAGTCATTTTACTGGAGAGGACAGCAAAATTTTAAGAAAAATTGATGCCACTTTTTAATGCTTTTCTTTACTGTGAAATAACCAGTTGTAAATAATATGATTTTTTTTAATCCCTTGCTAGACCTTTTATTTATTTATGTTTGCTTTACATTTGAGTTTTATTTCCTTTGGAATATTGGTCTGTATTTAGTTTTCTGTCAGTAAAGTTGTTGTTATTTACTTGTATTTGCAAGTCTCGGTTATCTTATCTTTTGTATGGATTCTTAATGGTTTATTTTCTAGTCTTGTTTTTTGAGTCTTCTGTTGAGTTACTGCTGACTTTATGTTTGCAGTTAGTTTCCGTGTTGTGTTTCCAGCCTGTTCCTTCCATCAGTCTCGTTTCCGTTGTCCTTCATTCTTCAGCGTTCTGCTGTGTTAAGTTACTCTTGTTCTCCCGTTTGGTCGTAGCTTGTTTCCTGTTTTATTTTGATAACTGTTGTTCCCTGTGTCTCCTGTTGAGTTTCACTTCCCCCGTCTCATTATGTCATTTGTTTCAGCTGCGTTCCCCACCTGTGTATATATGGTCCTGGTCTTCCTTATAGCTGTGTGTTTCCTAGCTTTGGTTTCCCTGTACTTCGTAGTGTTTCCTTGATATTTGCATGAGACTGATGTTTTGGGTGTTTTTTTGTTATTAAAAAAGTCAAATGCATGTTAAAAAAGTTCAATGGCATGTAGTTATTTTTTCACAGCTGTATGAAGTATTTCCTGTTGATATGCTTTCTTCAAGGTGGGATTTGGTGTTCCCACTGAATGCTTATTAAGGTTTGGATATAACAGCAACATGTTTCCCACAAAATCACCTATATAACCATTTACTATGAGTGGCCAGTTCATCTACTTAAGAGTCTCTGGCAGGATGTACAAAAAAAGGAGCAAGTTGTTTTTTTAACCTTGTTTTTTCAGAATTCTCATTGATCGCCCGCTGCAGGCGAGGAACTCCTGCCGTATTCTTCACCTCATCATCGCGAAGCTTTTCATCAAGACAGACGCGGTGAATCAGTTTTTGATGAAAAATATCTCTCCCGTCTCTGCATCCCTTCCAGCCTGCCTCTCAGTATGTTCTGCTTTAGTGATTTTATTTTCCTTCCACTCAATGAGGTCTCGTGATGTGATGGCCGCTCGCCTCCCTCCGGAGGAATATTTCAGCGACATCCTGCTGTTCGGAACAGTGCTGCCCACACAAACACATTCCAGTCACTTGATGGACCAGACACACACACACACACACACACACACACAAATACAGCATCTCCTCTGACCTCAACCTCTCTTTACACTCTGTGTGTTGCTGCAAAGCTTTACCAACACACTGTGTGTGTGTGTGTGTGTGTGTGTGTGTGTGTGTGTGTGTGTGTGTGTGTGTGTGTGTGTGTGTGTGTGTGTGTGTGTGTGTGTGTGCGTGCTGGGATTTGTTTTTTATACTCTAGTGACCCCAATTTTTTTCCTCTTCAAAACTTCCACACTGAAGTGCATCAAAATTAAATTTGGAATGTGCAGATAAATCATTCATACAAAAATATTCACGTTAGCTGCTTGTATGGACTTTAAACATGCTTGAAAAGATTCTTTTCATTCACCTTATTTACTTTGTTTATACTCCACTCTGCGTTTAATCATTAATTGTTATTAATCTCTGGCTCTCTTCCACAGCATGTCTTTTCTCTTCCCTCAGCCCAACCGGTCGCGGCAGATGACTGTCCCTCCCTGAGCCTGGTTCTGCTGGAGGTTTCTTCCTGTTAAAAGGGAGTTTTTCCTTCCCACTTCCCAAGTGCTGCTCATAGGGGGTCGTTTTGACTGTTGGTTTTTCTCTGTATTATTGTAGGGTCTTTACCCACAATACAGACCGCCTTGAGGTGACTGTTTGTTGTGATTTGGCGCTATATAAATAAAATTGAATTGAATTGAATTGAATTGAATTAAAAATAAATGAACCTTCTCTCAAACATCCCAGAATTCTCACACAAATCTCTGCTCAAAATTTCCTCTGAAATAAGACCTGATTAATCACAGCGTTATTGATATTAGACAGTAAAGTCACACTGCGGCGTCCTGCTTTGGGATCCGATTCTGCCTGTCACACTCTCCAGCTTGACAGTTGGGGGTGAGAGGAGGAGCCTAAATTGATCCTAATGTTGTCATTTTGATGTGAAAATATGAAAGTAATTGTTACCAAGTTTGCAATATGTGACATTACCCTTCATGAATCAAAGCTTCGTTGTGGGGGAGGAGTTTGTGTGCCTGACTGCCCAAACCATGGCATGGTCCTGGGTGAGGGGACAGACTAAGAGAAAAACAATGGTCCATGTTACCTCACCCAGGACAGGGTGGGTGGCTCAGTCTTCACCTAGATTACTTATCCTCAGCCTCTCCTTAGCCTCAGTCTCTGCTTCAGCTGCTGTTCCCACGACGGGATTGATGATATTGTTTTGTTCATAAATTATTTCAAGGGGACACAGAATCAGATATTGAAGGGAAATCATGTTAGAGCTATTTATTTATTCATTTGGGTGATCAAATGATTGAGTTATCCTGAGTTTTTGTTTGACTACTATATCTACCCCCTATATATGTAATATTCAATATTTGGCATTCCCAAATAGAAATCTTAAAACAGAAGAACTGTGAAGCCAAAATCCTGGTAAGAGACCTGATTTGAAAGGCAACTTTGCCTATTTGGCATGTAGTTAAAAAGCAACCTCACGCCATCCCAAAATAGTTCCCTGGTGACCTGGTGCAGGCATTTCTACTGGGTTACTCTGAAAGGGGTGCTTTGTGCAAATCATAATTTTGTTTTAATTGATTAGCAGCTGAAAGGCAAACAGGACAAATTGTCTTTCACATTCAAATACGCTCCGGCTGCTGCTGTTACTATTGCTCACAGCTGTGCTTTGTGTCAGAGCAGAGAAACACAACCTATGTAATCACAGCCCAACAACCAAATCCACTCATGAAGGCAGCAGAGCTGAACGACCAAGGGAGGATCAGTGGAGGGGAAAAAAATGTTTGATTCTCATTCAGGAAACCTTGTTCTTTTGTCAGATAAGTAGAAATCACTCTTGTCCGCAGTTTATTATAGGAGTTAGGGGTACAAAGGAAAGGGATGGTAGTTTATTTACAAGAAAACTGTGAAGAGTACTACTTTTAAAGTGTGTTTACTCATGTGTGACACTTGTCTGTCCCTTGCAGAGAGACCGCCCAGCAGTCTCTCCCTCTCAACAACCACTTTTCAGTCCAGGGGAATGGCAGTCCTGTGATTTAAAGTTGCATCCCCTGACGTATGGCTGCACTTGTGTAACCCCCGAGCGGAGGCTCCTCCTGTGTTATGGTGTTGAGGTGATGCCCCGCTCTTCTCTCCACAGCTTTTAGCTTGTGTTGCAGCTCCTGCGCCTCCTGCTCGGCCTTGCGCGCAGCTTTGCGGGCATTCCTCAGGGAACGCTTCACCTTGCGAACTCGCTCCTTCAACTGCCGGTTCCTCCTCTCTGCCGCAGCCAGGCGCTCCTGCAACTTCCGGCCGCGCTCCTCCTCCTCAAACAGTGCAGCCTGCACTGATGAACACAGCAGCTGGGGTGAAGAGGAAAGAGAAGATGGCGGTGTTAGTTTGCATACAGGAAGGTAAACTACCAGCTGCTATCTCAGCAGCTAGACGTGTAGAGTGGGAACATGAGGTGATATGGCCTTTTGGTCTCCACCGTGTTATTTCTCTCCTGTTCATGTTATTTATCCTGTAACAAACTGAACAAACACACAGGCTTCTACTCCCAATTCAAAAACACACGACGTATACATGTGTTTGTGTCTGTGTAACATAAATGTATCACCCCATCGACCTCTCATCCCTATTTGACAGTGCGAGGGTCATCCATCCATCCATCCATTCGCTTCCGCTTATCCTGGTCAGGGTCGCGGGGGGGCCGGAGCCTATCCCAGCTGTCATAGGGCGAGAGGCAGGGTACACCCTGAACAGGTCGCCAGCCTGTCACAGGGCCAACACAGAGAGACGAACAACCTTTCACACTCACATTCACTGCGAGGGTCATGT
Organism: Archocentrus centrarchus; assembly: GCF_007364275.1. NCBI lineage: Eukaryota > Metazoa > Chordata > Actinopteri > Cichliformes > Cichlidae > Archocentrus > Archocentrus centrarchus. Next base: position 22,231,673 of record NC_044368.1, on the reverse strand, counting down.
ACTTTGATATTTTTCCATGTCATCAGTGGAACAGAGCCGGCCTGGACCGACAGAGGTTAACAGGGTTGAGGTATCTTGCGGTCACAGTGGGAATGTATGGTTTGTTTCTCTCTGTGTATAAGTGTACTTTATCAGAGCTAACATATACAAACTCAAAACTTCTGTAAACTGAAGCTATGTGCTGTACATCCAGTATTTGTCTCACTCTGCATACATATAAACACTTCTTGTGGTCAGCTGAGGTAAAGGCCAAGCCACTGTTCTTTTAGCTTGTCATCAGAAATGGTCTCAGTGGAAGGCTGGTTATGTTTACCACTGTGTAGCATACCCTCTTCTATTAACAACGGTCCGTAAACGTTGGGAACTGAGGAGACCAGTTGCTGGACTTTGGGGCGGATTCTAGTTGCTCAACAGTCAACAGCCGTAGTTTTTTTTTTATGATGTTTGAAATGTTTTCAACTGGTGAAAGGTCTGGACTGCACTCAAACTCTTCTACTAAAAAGCCATGCTGCTGTAATAGATTTATTTATTTATTATTATTAATTTAGCATTGAGCTCCTGCTCCTGTCTAGCATTGCTCTAAAACCTGTATATACCTTTCAGAATTGAAGGTGCCTTTCCAGATGTGCAAGCTGCCAGTTCCACAGGCAGAGATGCACTCGCATCCCATCAGCAATGAAGGCTTTTGAACTGAAAGCTGATAAAAAGCTGGATGGTCCCTCTCCTCTTTAGTGCTGAATTTCACATTTGGATTCATCTGACCACAGAACAGTTTTCCACTTTGCCTCAGTCCATTTTAAATGAGTTTTGGCCCAAAGAAGATGGCAGCCTTTCTGGATCATGTTCACATATTGTCATAAAACACTGTGGCAGGCAGGTTGAGGACCCCAGTGCAGGACTCAGAACAGGACCAAACTTTAAACATCAGCTTTTATTAGCTGGGAAAACTCAGGGCAGAACTAACCGAGCAACTGAAAGCAGGTCTAAATATACAAACATAAAGACACCAAACAACCAAGGCTTCTTCTTTCCATGGCAGAGCTTTAACCTGCATCTGCGGTTGGTACAGTGAACTGTGTTCACAGGCAGTGATTTCCATGATAGATTCATGCCTGTTTTTAAATGCTGTGCTGCCTTAGGGCCCAGGCAGCCAGTATTCATTTTCAGCCTTGTCCCATGCACAAAGAGATTTCTGCGGATTCTCTGAATCTTCTGATGATGTTATGTACTGTAGATGAGGAGATATTTAAAGTCTTTGCAATTTTATGTTAAGGAACATGATTCTAAAATTGTTCCACAATCTGTAGACACAGTTTTTTTGCTGATTGGTGAACTTCTGCCCATCTCTGCCCCTGTAAGATGATCTTTTTACACCCAGTCATGTTACTGACCTGTTGCCAATTACCCTAATTATGTGTAAAATGCTCCTCCAGCTGTTTCTTTTTAGCATCACTTACTTTTCCAGCGTTTTGTTGCCCCTGTCCTAACTTTCTTGAGATCTGTTGCTGCCATCGAATTCAAAATGAGCTAATAGTTCTTCATGAAAGATAAAAACGTCTCAGTTTAAACATTTTATACGAAGCTTAGGCGTAAGTTCAATGAGGAAGATCTGAAATCACTCACCTGCATTCTTTCCCAGGTGTTTCGCTATTTCTCTATCTGACATCACCTCCACTTTCCCACACTGTCACACTCAACACTGACCTCATCTTTTGTAGTCCAATCATCTTTCTGCCCACCTTCCTTGAGCCAATCAGCCTCCACTCGGCACGCTTTAAATATCACTGCTTATCTGTTTGTCCCTTTCAGATTCATTTGTGCAACCCACCTCCTCCCCTTCACCACCCAAGAGCTCCTTCCAAGCTTCCATCTTAGTCCCCACCACCACCATGATCTAGACTCTGAGGGGTCTTGCCTAATTCCTATCTCTACTGGGATTCCCTTCAGCTTCAATGGGCCATCAGAGTCTAATTGCCAAACAGATATTTGTATTATCAATAAATCTGTTCAGGTTCTCCTAATGATCTTTCCTTTTTAAATGTTTTCTATGCAAGCCATATGTTGACACTGAACTGCATGCACTACAAACAGGCTGTTTGTTCTGAGTGCTACAAATAAAATCCCATTTACTTCCTTAAGCCAGGTAAATAGAACCAAAGCCCTCTGCATGGATGTAATCCACTCAAGTCCAGTGAGAACATATTTGATGTATTTGTTCCTGTTCACTGAGACTAAAGTCAAACTCAGATTACTTTTTTTTAACAGTTTGAAGCCATGCTGGTGTTCAGTTATCTTTGGGAATTTCACAGTGGGATGCATCCAACACACACATGCACACACAAACGCACACCACCTGTCATAACATCCGGGTCACACCTGCCTGCTGTTTAGCATCATCTGTATAAACACTATTTAGAGGACGTGACGACAACTGGATGTACAAAAGTCCCCAAAGTCAGGTACAGTGCAGACAGACAAACATGCAGGTTCTTTAGCATTCATAACTCTGTAAAGGAAAAGACAAAATTAATAGGGTATCATCATAGTATGGACTAAAATTACTGCAAAGATTTATCGCCCTGTGTTGCAGTCCAGTCAGGTCCTTGAAACCTTTTAGTTTCTTTGGTCTGTTCTGATTCAGTCTCACATTTTGGCTCATCAGTGGACACTGCAGGTCCACAAGCTGAGCAGTTTTTTAATATCATCTTGACAGCCATGTCATAAACATCAGCTGAATGGAGTTTAATGAAAATAACATGAAGTTATCGTACATGCTGTTATTAGGAGACATCCATACTAACTCTAACTGTGTGTAACAGTTCATTAGACTCAGAAACACGATGCTTTGCCATTAGATTCTGACCAATCCCATCTCAGCGTAAGAGACAAACTGTCATAAGTAATTAATGAAGTTATTGCTGCTGGGCTGCCAAACCCTGATGAACTCACCCTGCTGCTGTCTGATGCTGCAGGTGTGTAATAAACTCAGAAGAAAGACTTCTGCAAGCAGCTGAAAGCAACAAACTAATTCCAGCTCTGCTCACAGGCATCACTGAGAAGTCTGACCTGTCAGAGATTCTGTCTTCATCACGGTGAAGATTTTTCTGTGAGGTTGCATTTTTTTTTTTTTTTGCAACAGTGAAGCAAAGTGAACAATGAAAAAACTCAACATGCATTAAAGTTGTTTGGTAATTTTTGGAGGAGTAATGTGGAGAAATCCCAATGTTCAGACTTTGTCCCATGTTTAACATATGCAGCTGTTTTTTTAATGGCTTTATAACTTTGTTTTATTTGGTGTAAATTTAGAAAGGTCAGACAAATGAAATCAGCCATACAAACTTCATGACAGGACCTTTTTTGGGGGGGAGGGGGGCACAGCAGCTTTATTGACAGTTTTTAGAGTGACAGGAAGGTGGGAGGAGAGATGGGGGGAAGACAGGCAGCATACATGGTCACCTGCTCTACCACTGAGCCACCCTGGTGCCCATCACTGTAATAGTTGGTACACTGTAATATATCGCTCTGGAACAAACTCGAGAACTCGGCATTTACATGAATTCAGCATCTGTTTGAAGAAAAAGAATGAAGACTACATCAAATATGGAAGAACGAGAAACAAAGAAAAAAACAGGCTGTAATCAGGTTTGAGAGATTTTAGAGGTGTTTTTGTCTGTGCCCAGCTTGACCTGACTGCCTGTTTACTTCTGCAGACTTTAGATTTCTCTTTCTAACTTTATATACAGCCAGCAGGAGTCCCCACAATTACCCAGACCCACGCATGGCCAGACATCTCCACACACATTTAGTGTCTTTGGAGCTGCACTACTGACGTCAAAGAGCCAAGCCAGGGCTTTCTCCTCTTCTCGTGCAGATTTTATTTTGCCTGTGTGTGCGTAGGAAGGGAAGGTTAGAAAATCGGGGGGAATAGGAGATGAAGCGATAAAAGGAACAAAGGGGAGACGGAGAGAGGGCGAGAAATAAAGAATGAAAAGAGAGCCATAGGGTGGCATTTCTCTGCTTTCTCTGCACCTTTATTTCTCTGAGTCTGTTGCTGTATTCTTTATGAGCTTTAGTGGCTAACGCCTGAGAGAAACAGGCACTCCCTTTCACCCCTCTGTGAGCGTCCACATAAAATGTTAATGAGAGTCAGAAAACTTGTTAAAGGTGTTTGCATGAGGGTTAGAAATTCCACCTTCTCTAACTGTGCTTACAATCAACCAGTTCTACATATATACGCAGTGAATATACCATATATGGAAGCGATTAGGAAGCATTTGGGGAATCTGTCTGTCTTCTTGTGACTTATCAAAGAATCACAGAAGACTTGCGATACCTTTTTAGTGTAAAATAAATCTGTATTAGGAGCTTCTGACCTGGCTCATGGTAAAAGCAGCTCTGAGTGCTACTGATAAGAGGAAGCTTTGAACAAAAGCTAATTGAAGGTTTTGGCAGGAAAAGTGTAGAGAAGGAAGTCTCCTGTCTATCCTTCTGGTGCGGCATCTGCTTCCCACAAAGCTGAAATCAGAAGCAAACCACCTCCCAGCTCCAATTTTAGGGATTTTTTTTTTTAAATGCAGCTGAAGGATGAGACATGAAAGCACAGAGAGTGATGCAAGAAGGGAAACTAACTCGAGATAATAAAATTATAAATAGGCTTTTCTTGGCTGTTAGATTAAAAAGGACAAAAAAAAAGAAAGAAGAAAGGATTTTTTTCCCCACTTTGTACTTCTCCATACATTCCCAAAGCAAAACACCTGTTCTGTCCTGCCTTGCCCGAAGGCATGCAAATCCTCCTCTGCAATAACAGCGCCTTAACCCCTGTTTGCCTGAACTATGACCCCCCTCGTTCAGAGGCTAGATCCTGTAGTTTAAACCAGAGTGGAAACAGAGAGGAAGGTGCTGCAACACTGCACCTTCCAGAATTTAATGATTTAACTCTTTGGGTTTTAAATAATGTCTTGGCTAAATTAGCTATGAGATTATTTAAAGCTGAAGAGGTAAATCAGCGATGAATGCTGCAGGCAGTGGAAAAGTCAGCCAGGAATGAGGCACAACATCCTATTAAGATGATGATAACTGATGATGATGATAACAAGTTCAATAAATGGATGTGAGTATGTGGGAATTTCAGATGCTTTAATGAAGATGCACATAATGGAAGTATGGTCCATGGTCCACTGGAAGTATTGAATGATTATAGTAAAAATATTGTCTACAAATCACATTGATTTTCAGGTCTTGTTGTGCTTATTTCCAACTCCTTTATTTCCAAATCATGCTGGAGTAGGTTTGCATGATTCTGGGCTTTGTTGCAGCTCTCGGTTGATCCGCTATATTAAAGAAGCCGTGTGAAATCTGTGTTTCAGCTGATTCCTACAGTGATGGTGTCTCTGTTATGCCGCGGGGGCATTTTGTTGGAATGGTTTCAGCCCGGCTGTCCCCTAAGAGCCTGTATGGGCAAAATATGGCCCAAGGGCTGAAACCTGGCCCGCAACATCCTAAACAGAAAACAAAACCACACCCAAAACATCAATGAGACAGAACAAAATCGACTATTACACCAAGGAAATCTTGAAGAGAATGACTACAATGGGTCTGCACTGGTCCACATCAGATCTCTGCCAAAGAAGGAAGGGTCACCAAAAATCATTGGAAAGATATTTTCAGTAATCCTTTGATGAAGCATGTGGAAGGGTGAAACCAGGGTGTCACCTTCATCCATAGGGCATGATGTGGTCATCATAGTTATTAGATCTCAATCCAACTAAACCCAGTGCTCTCCACCATCATCATCAAAACACCAAAATGAGGGCATATCTTTTGCAAAGCTCATGTTCCATCACTCCAACAGCCTCCCAGAGACTTGGAAAACCAGTGCCCGTTTTTGTGCAAAAACTATTCAGCATCCACTCAGCTGTGCCCTTTCAAAATAAGAGCAAACACGTGTGTGGGTTCATCTCCAGCAGCCGTGTCCTGTCTTGTCTGAGGTGCAAGCTGCTCAAATCAGTCAGATCAGATGTGATAATGAATATCTGAATCCCAGCAGCGGATCTCCGTTCACAGGCTTCAAGCTTATCTCTGATCCGAGGTCAGCGGGGTATGCTGCTTCACGCTGATACGGATCAAAGCTGCAGACTGGCACACTTTCAAACTGATGCGTCAAAGCTGTGGATCTCTGCTATTTGATCTTTGACCCCCAGGGATGCACGGACAGTATCCAGTATGCCTGAGGTGCAACATGGAAGGACCTCGACCAATCAGCTAGCTTTGATCTACAACAGGTTGGGACATGATTACACTGGGCCAGACACATATTAAAAATCTATTAAGAGTACAATCAATTCTTGTGTGTGGGTGCGTGTATTTTTTTTTTTTAATCCTTCTGAGAATCAATCCATTATGTGTGTGTGTGTGTGTGTGTGTGTGTGTGTATTTGTATGTGCAGCTCTGCACAGAGCCAAAGGGTAGTTTGACTGATCTTTCTTTTCCACATCCCTGTCAACAGAGTCACAGCTCGGCTCATTATTAGATGTCCACACACACACACAAACCAAGACCTCGCTCTGCTCATCCACACAATTCAGCCACAGCAGCTCATTCAATGCCAGTTTCTGAAGCAAAAATTGCAGAAACTACAACACTGCTTGTTAGTCCTTCCACTTCCAGTTCCCTGCTCCCTGCTGTTCGTCTGGACCCTTAATCGGTTATTGCCATGGTAACAACATAGTTTTGAGTTTATTTACATCTTCATCAACCCCCACCACCCCCAAAAAGTTGACCCTACTGAAGCAGGGGACTGACTAACCTTATTCTTCTAAGAAGCTCTTTTTTTCAGCTCCTTTCCTCCTGAGGTCACCACCTCTTTGAGCAAACATTCTTCAGATTGGCTGCTCTTTGTAAATAGAAAGTTTGAACATCAGGTGAGTGACCTTCCTTTGTTCACAGCCAATCAGAGATGACTATATCTGCTCTCAATGATGTCATGCAGAGCCAAGAGTAAAAACACTCTAGAGCCATCTGAGGTCTGAGATTTTGGCTCTTGGGGATTATTTGTCCATTCAGTGATCAAATTTTCAAATCTCTGGCTATTACGATATGAGCATCCACCACTGTGACAGTATACACATGACAGAAAATAAGAAGCCTAACGAGTTGCCTTTAGACAGATCCAAGACAAAAACAATTAAAATAAAATAAAGAGAAACAGGTTTGCTTGCTGCTGTTTGCCTGGACCTTTAATATGTTATCTCCATGATAACAAGATTTCTAACTTTTTTCTGTAAGAAGGTGATGAAGGTTTTTATTCAACACGGTTACCTGTTAGGTTACAATTCTTGGTTTAATCATAGACACTCAGTTTCTTTTCTCCATGATGGCACTTTAACAGGCTAATGATGACAAAGCGGTGCCTTACTCTGTTGTCTTCCTGTGCGTCCCACTCAGGGCTGAATGTCTGGAATGGCTGGCTACCCTGGGTGCAGTTGGAGAACTGGAAGAGACTGGAGAAGGTGCGCCTGTTCTCCATCATGTCCGGGAAGATAGCATCCTGGAAGTTGACACCGTGAGGCCGGATGTTGTAGTTCTCATCCATCCTGCAGAGGGGATGAAAGGGGCAACTGTACAGTGGGCTAATCTGCATTTTAAATCAGAATTCTGCTCATTACCAGCATATTTTTGTTCTTGGATCGTACTAGAGCAGCTTTGCAGGATTCACAATTCAAAATCATTAGTTATCTTAGAAATAGAAGTCTGAAACCTGACCAGTTGGCTCAGAGGGATTATTTTCGTATACTGTATACTCATTTTTTGAAACTTTGGCTATGTTGAATATGAGCACCTAGCAGCTGTTTACATTATAAGAAAAACATAATAGGTGTGCTTTAAATTAGGAGATTTTAGTTTAAGTTTGCAACTTGGTCAGAAATGCATTGAGGTCATAATTTGTTTGTTAGGTAAAATAATCAGAAACAGTGAGAGATAAGTGCTGATTTACAGGTGCTGTTTTTTTTCAAAAGGGAAAGCTCTTTCATGTATGTCAATTTGGGATAAATGCAGGTACAGTTGAATTAGTTTTTAGTTATGTTTTTGCAAAAATTAAAAAAAAAAATTACATTTCAAAAGTAAAAGGTGTCCAATCTGCGCCTCACCTGAGGAAAAAGAAATAGGAGTAGTTCTCCATCACGGTATGGGACTGACAGGACAGGTAACCCAGCCCGGTCAGGTTGAGCCTGGATCCAGAGGGCACCTCCAGCATACTGCCCCAGGCTTGGTCGCACAACAACTCCACCTCTGCAGAGTACAGCAGCCCTTCCTCCGCGCCCTCGTACCCGTATCCGAACCCGAAGGGCAGCGAGTTGTACAGACTGCCCCCTCCAGCGCCCAGAGGCTCCCGGTGGATTGCCAGGACCCGGGCATACACGATGATCTCCGCCAGTTCCGCCCGGCAGCCCTCGCTCAGCGGCCGCCACTCCGAGGGGAGCTGGCAACCATGCGTAAAGGTGTCCAGATGCGCAAAAACGCAGAGCGTTGCAAGGAGGAGAGTCGTGGCAAACATCCCGAATAGCCTGAAAAATCTTGCCTGGCAGTTCGTAAAGCCTGTGGTGATGCTTCTTTGCTTTTTGTTCTGTTGTCTAAAGTGAACTAAAATGCAAACAGGTTGCTTCTGCAAAAGTTACACACGTGTGCTTACCTCAGGACTTTGATCACGTTTAAAAAGACTTTTAGAGAGTTTCTGACCATGAACATAAATTCAAATAAACTTAAAATATCTGAAGACTTTTAGAGAGAATAAAATCAGATCAATATGAATGTGCAAAGACTAACTGCTCCAACCTGTTGCTCTGTTCATTCTTCTGCTTGGAGGAAGAGAGTTTTAACCAGAGGCGACGGGGATGCCTTCAAGGACTGATGCGCAGCTCAGATATTTCGTGTTTCCATGTGGGCCGGTCATTTTTCCAGATGAAAAGGTGATGAACATGAAATTTTGAGCTCGATGACCTCAGAAATAATCACATAACACTTTTAAAGTAACGAACTATCCAGACCAATAGGTTATTATCTATAATATAGCCTAGTTCTTTCCTAGTTTTATGAAATTAATACTTCCTAGAAGAACAGATTTCTTCCATGCAGCATATGAAAGCATTAACCTGGATTACAAAGGGAAAATCACTGTTGTGGGAGAGCATATCACAGGAGCCAGGGATTTGCTTGAGGAAGTTCCATGGCAGAGGGATCAAAGGATCCGAGAGGAATTCCAAGGGGTCTAAGGATCTAAAGGGGGTGCTAGTATGGACTACTAAAGTCTCTACTGGGCTCCAGGGTACCTTGAAATGGGCTTTCTGAGATGGAAGTCCTTCTGGGGGTTCCCAGTGTTTGGCTGAGATTCGAGGGGATTATAAAGATGCACGATCACTCTATTAATGTGATTAAATTTCACAATAACTAAAATGTTTTATTAAGAGTTTCCCACAGAAGATCATAGTAGAAATGGATAACGACTTTCAGTTCCTCAGCTATAACCTCTTAAAGCTTGTTGCATACTGTTCTATGTTAATCTCCACTAACTACAGCAATCGTGACCCTATATGTTATGGTTTTAAATTCAGCTGAGCATGTAGACGGAACTGCTTTATTATTCAAAGTACGGGACAAGACTGCCATCTAGTGGAAACTAAATATAACATATATGCGTGTATAGATGTAGATAGACAAGAGCAAAAATGGTGTTCTTCCATCAGTCCATTGTAGTCTAGTATATAGTAACTTTTATGCAACGGTTCAGACAGCTATTCCATCAGAATAAATTATACTTATGTGGTTTTCCAATTATCATCCAAAGATTACTGCACAGGGAATCTCCAGTCTTTCCTTTCCCGTTTGCGAACGCAAGGTGACTCCTAATGGGGGAATTCCCGGGAACAGCTGATGGTCTGGCCCCGCCCCCTGATGTTAGTCTCTCACAGATGTGTAAAACATGCGGATGGACCTGTCGACGCGGCGGCGCCGTTCATGCGCAAGGGTTACTTTATTCTCAGATCTGTTCTCGTTTCTGCGACGTCACTGCGAGGAAACGAAAACCGTCTGTAAGTTGCGCACAGGTTAGGTCGGCGTCGATCTGCCGAAAATTAGTCTGATTCAGACAGGAACTAAGGTCAGTGGAGTTTCAAAATAAAAAAAATATTTCTGACGCGCAAAGAAGCAACAAATTATCACGGTAGTGTTTTTTAATAGCAAAAATATAAGTAATTGAAAATAGCTGCACATTATCTAGCTTAATATGATTTCCTCTGATGAAGAAGCTACCAAAAAAATTTGAAGAGATAATTTCAACTTAAAATTTGGTTAATTCGATTTAAGATGTTGCAGCTCTGGTAGTGGTTGAAGAATTGTCTGTTTTGCTTGTGTCTTTGATGTTGTCTCGTGGTTTGGTGGGTTCATTTGATCATTAGATGGATTTCATCAGATGAAATCACCAGCCTGAAAATACAAACTAAAAGACATGTTTATTGTCAGATGCTGAAACCATCATCATCAACTAAACAACTTGCATAATAATGTAATTAAACACAAATATAATAATTAGCTCCTAAAGAATTATCACTAATACAATAAAACGTAGAAAGCTGATTTATTTTATATATCCATTTATCAATGTTACTGCGCTAGCTGGTACTTTTATTTTGAAAGCAACAACCGGAAACAATGACTGCTCTGTCCCGAGCGTCGCTCGCCGCTGCTGCTAACCAGAAGCGCAGTACGGACACATACAGCTACCTTTGCGATACTGCCTGGGTATTTTCAGAGCGAGCGGGCAGGCTGTGTTTAGTTCCTGAGCTGACAGCAGGTAAGTCAAAACGTTTGAGCGTGGTTAACGTTTGCTGTGACGCAGTTTGGTTGAGGTTAAACCTCGTTCGTGTTCGTCTTAAGTTACTAGTAACTTTTTATTGTTTACCAGGAGTCGCACTTAGGATAGGCCCACACGAAGAAAGTGAAAGTAAAACAATACTGAAAGAAAGCCAAAATAAATATCATTGTTTTGACATGGACATGGTGTCACTCAAGATTGTATTACACAATAATTTAAACTAGCATGTAGGATATCTCACTTGCGATTATTGTAAGTTACCGATCAACGGTGATATCTCCTGTTATAAGCCTCTAAATGTGATATTACATTTTATTTGGACTTATTCAGTCACTCACAGCGTGAGGGCGGAAGGACACCACAGTGTCTCTGTTATTGAAATTGAATTGAGTTATCATGTGACCTGCTTATGGGTTAATTCCACTCAGTGTGCTCTTCCTCAGCTGCTAAAGCACTGAGTCACTTAGTGATGTCAACAGATACATTTATTAATATGCGTTACTGACAAAAGCAAGCCAAAGGAGATGAATTTCAATAAAATAGCAGATAATATATACATATGATACTTTAAATTACCTGATAAATGCTCCAGGTGATGGATTGATTGTGCAGCATTAAAACCACTGTTTAGAATTGGAAGTGTGAGCTTCAGCACCCCCTAGTGGCAGCAGCAAACACCAACACTTACCATACAGTCATGTTCAAAAGAAAGTGCACCCCTTTTTAATTCTGTACATATCAGGACATGATCTCCCATGTTCTAAAGTTTAAAGTTTAAATGCAACCTCAGATGAACAACACATGACATATTACATTGTGTCATTATTTATTAAATACATGCAGAAACAATGCATGAAAAACAGTTCAGTAGCTGATAGAACTACCTTTAGCAGCAGTGACTTAAAGCAGTTGCTTTCTGCATGACTTTATCAGTCTTTCATATCATTGTGGAGGAATTTTGTCCAGTTATCTTTACAATGTAGCTTCAATTCATTGAGGTTTGTGGCATTGGTTTATATACAGCTCTCTTAGAGGCCCACCACAGCATTCAGTCAGGTTCAGGTCTGGACTTTGACTGGACCACTGCAGCAGCTTGATTCTTTTCTTTTACAGCCACTCTGTTGTAGCTTTGCTTGGGATCTTGTTGCTTGACCCAGTACAGCCAAGCTTTAGCTGCTGGACAGATGAACTCATATTTGACTCCAGAATACTTTGGTATACAAAGAAATAGGGCTGCAGCCATCGATTATTTTAGTAATCGATTGTTCTATCAGTTATTCTATTGAATCATTGCATAAGAAATACTTTTGTCTTATTATTGAGCAATATCAAATATTTAAAAAAGAAACTGCAATTTTTCAATGACGTAACCAAAAGAACTATGCACTTTGATTGTGTTTAAGTGCCATATGTAAATCTGATTTTTTTTTTTTTTTTTTTTTTTTTTTTTTGTGTGTGTGTATGTGGTGCAGGCTGTGCAGAGATGCCCCTGAGACAGTCCAGCACATAACAGTAGGATGCAAGATGCTAGCAGGCAGGGCATACATGGAATGCCATAACCAAGTAGCTGGCATAGGTTTGCAAAGTTGCATTTGAACAACCCACAAGACTTCTGGAACGATGTCCTTTGGACAGACGATGCCAAAGTGGAGATTCTGATCATAACACTAAGAATTCTGAGAACCAAACACAGCATAGCAACACAAACACCTCAGAACCAACTGTAAAGCACAGTGGTGGAGGGGTGATGATTTGGGCTTGTTTAGCACTTGCAGTTATTTAGTCCACCATGAACTCTTCTGTAGGGCTGCAACGAGTCATCGAGTAACTCCAATAACTCGTTGTAGCTGCTCCCATTCACCACCTTTTGTTTTACACAGTGAAAAATCTGCAGCAAAGCTGCAAAAGGTAAAATAAAATATGCAGATGAACTGTTAACTTAGTCTGACACAAGGTTTAAATTAGGCAGCTCGCTGAAGGCTGATCACATGATACCTGCAACAAGCAGGGGTGAGCTTGGGGGGCATGGGCTGTACTAGACCACATTTATTTCAATGCATTAGTAACATTATTTTGTAGATTTACATTATTATAATTATACATTAATTAATTAATTAATTAATTATATACATGGGCCAGTAAAACTCTGCACCACTGACCTGGGGCTGTTAGGCTGGGCATTATAGGTTGAATTATTATTATCATTAATTATTCACATCTACACCATCAGAACACGTTTCCTGCAAGCAAGAAATGTTGCATCAAACCACTTCTTTTTTTTTTGCCTTCTACTACTGTAAGAAAGCTTTCCAAGAAGACAGAGAAAAGGCTATTTTATTTTATGCCTTATGTGCATACCTGTTTCCTTCCAAAAAAAGTGTGTGGCAGACCCCAGCCTCTATCGTTCTTGTGCTTAGAGCTTGTTCCTGTGCTGCTATGATTAGTGCCTCTGTGCTATCCTTCAGCCCAGCTTTGTCCAGCCATTGGTAGGATTTTTCAATATCAGCCACTTCTTCTACCTGCCAGTGGTACATGCCATGCAGAGGCCTGTTCTTCCGTAATGGTTCCTGATCTTTCTGTCAGTTATTTATGTATATAACAGGGCTGGTTTTACAGGTGGAGGTCACTGGTATTTTTTTCCGTTCATCTTTTCTGACTGATTTTTCACTAGTTTTGCATTTGGCTAGTGTCACTACTGGTAGCATGAGGAGATACCTGAACCCTACATAAGTTGCACAGGTAGTCCAACTGCTCCAGGATGACACGTCAATACATGTCTGCCCCTGTGTCTCTCTGGCATGAGCAGCACACCCAAGCTACAAGTGTTCAGTGGGGTTGAGGTCAGGACTGCAGGCAGGACATTCCACCCTCTTCTGGAGGCAGTCTCTGATAGACCCTGTTCTTGGGGGGGTGGGGGTAGAGTTTGGTCCCAGACTGTGGAGTTATGTGATAGCCACTGGTTGCAGAATCTCATCTCTGCATTCATATTGCCTCAGTGATGACAAGCCTGATTTTAGCACCTGGGGTACTAGAAACTCAAAACAAGAGTTAATAGCAGAATAAACTGTTTGGCATTGGCAGAGAAGATTTGGCAAGTTGTCAACTTACATACTCAACTCTACTGCTCAACCCACAAATGCATTTTCTTTACAAATATGGCTTCATTGAAGGGGAGATAAACAGGCTCTTCAGTGGTATAAGGTTTATTGCCAGTAAGCATTATTACAAGAAATAATCAACCAACACAAATGTTCTTACTTTTTTGTATAATGACAAAGCTTAGCATCATGGCATCTGGAGACCCTGTGATGAACGGCGACATCACTCGCCTTCCCCATCAGCCGGGCACACTGGAGGAAACCCTGCAGCAGATGAACATCCTCATTCAGGAGAACAGAGACCTGAAAGGTGAGCGCAGCGATGACCAAGGAAGAATTCTTATCAAGTCTGGTCAATGTGTCACAGGTCAAAGGTTCTTGAAGGTTTGTGTCAGGGTGGAGTTTCAGAATTGCAGTGTGACTGAGCAGTTGGATAGAGGCAAAATAGCTTTTAAAAAAAAAAAGGGTGAATACTGAAATGAGTCCATTTATATGATGCACATTTATTAAAATTCTCTCCCAGAGGCTCTGCGTCAGACTAACCTGACGATGAAAGAGCGTTTCGAAGGTTTAGCTGCATGGCGGGAGAAGCAGAAGCAAGATCGGGACTTCCTGGAGAACCGGCTGGAGGAGGCCCGTGGCGGCATAGAAGCACTTACCCTCCAAAACCAGGAGCTGAACATGAGGCTGGAGGAGGCCGGGAGGACAGCGGGAGGTGTGGGAGGATTGCAGGTGAAGCTGTAGTTCAGTAGTAGATTTAAACTACTACATTCCACTCCAGCTTTATGGAAACTTCAGCTTTTTCTGCATTTATGATATGTAATGTCATCATCCAATCAGTGTGCAGAGCTGGAGGCCATGCGTGCTCAGGTTGCTCGTCTGCAGGCAGAGAAGAATGACCTGGTGGCCTTGAACTCCGAACTGCAGCTGAAGGCAGAGCAGGACTCCCAGGATGATTCATTTATTGAGATCATCAAGGTGTCGGTGAGGACATTCATGAGTAGCATGAATAGAAGGAAACTGAGCAGCGTTCATCAGACACTGTTTTATATTTGGTCTGATTTTGGTGAAGTGATACACAGGAGAAACAGTTTGGGATCTAGCAGTGTTTTTCCTCCCAGGATGGAGGTGTCGATGGTGTGAACGAAGCGTGCGGTGTGGAGCACAGCAAACGCCTGGACGTGAGCATGACGGCGTCACGGGTGGACAACAAGGAGGCGACGGTTAGCCAGCTGCTGCAGTCCCTGAGGAACGAGGTGGAGAAAAGCGACAAGCTGCAAGGCGAGCTGCAGGCCTGCGCTGCCAGGTAAAAGACAGCAAATAAAGGAAATGTTTTATAGCTGAAAGTGTATTAAATGTTTTTATTCTGAACATTAAACATTGGTATTAACGTACTTATGTCTGTGCTTTTTTAAAATTTTAGTCAAATTTCTGTTTTCCATAAAAAGTTTTTTTTATTTAGTCTCAAATATTATCCAACAGAATTCAAGAGCTAGAAGAAAGAAAGTCTAGTGTAGAGGAATTCACACAGACAGCTGAGTCTGAGACCAAGGAGGATTCTGGGAAAGAAGATAAGGTATTTAATGTTTAGTTTTAAATCAATTACAGTGGAAGTGGAAGTGCTAAAACAACACTACTGGAGACTGCATCCATAGATGCAGCTAAATATTTTCCTTCCCGTGTCTGGTTTGTAACTTTTGTGCTCAATTGTGCAAATGTTTCAGGCAGCCTCTGAGGTGGAGAATCTGAAGGCTCAGATGATGACGCTGTTCAAAGAGCTGCAGCAGGCTCAGAGCAAGCTGGATGAAGCAGAAGGCATGAAGAAGAACCTGCAGGACAGGTTTGGGCCACACAAACACACTTGCAAATTCCTATTTTAATCCTCTTAAAAACAGAAAGATTCAGAATACCACCAACCAAACTACCGCCACACCTCTTTTAACTGATGATCTGTTTTATTTGATTTCTGGTGTGTAGATGTCGGGAGGTGGAGCAGGACGTGGTGACTCTAAAGACTCAGCTGGTGGAGAAACAGGCCGTTCAGGCGGAGAATGACCGACTGAAGCTGCAGCTGAGCAGCATGCAGGCCCAGAGCCTGCTGGATCAGAGGAAGGCTGGAGAGGAGAGGTCAGAGAAAACACAAGTGTACACATACGTACACTGGTTATGTGAGAGTGCAGAAACACCATAGTGTGACACACTTTGTACTGGGTTATGTTACTGTGTTTTGTGACTTCAAGGAGCTTCAGATGAGCTTTTACAAATTGTCAGGTTGCTTCACACAAATGACTAAACAGGCAACACCCCCCTCACAGGAACAACCTGGCACAGCTGAAGGATGCCTACACCAAGCTGTTTGAGGACTACAATGAGTTCAAAGAGGAGAAACAGAAAAAAGGGGTAACTTTATGTTGTATTGTGCAGATCATACTGATCATCACAAACCTAATGCAGTAACAGATTTAAAAAAAAAAAAAATCTGAAATAACAGTCGGGCGTGTTTGATCCTTACTGTCCTGTTTGGTTCTGCAGTCTCAGCTGGTGGAGGAGCTGCAGGAACAGCTGACTGCAGCTGAAGAAGCCCTGGCTATTAAACAGAAGAAGATTGATGAAATGAAGCAGGAGATGTTCCAAAAGGAGAAGGAGCTGGAGACCATATCTGTTTTCCAGGCTCAGGTGCGTGGCTCTTCGCGTGTCCTGATTATCATCTAGCATTGAACCCAACAATCAGAAGTCCTCAGTACAACATGGCTCCCTTCACTTTTAGTGGCAATCATCATGTTTTTGTTTTTTTTTCTGTACTTCCTGCAGGCAGAGATCTACTCTTCAGACTTCCACGCAGAAAGAGCAGCACGGGAGAAACTCCACGAAGAAAAGGAGCGTCTGGCTGCTCAGCTGGAGTATGTGAAGAAGCAGAACACCCAGCTGCAGGAGGAGATGGACTCACTGGGCAGGTGTGCATTCAGAGAGAGGACTGACCTGGTCCTGATGTCAGCTTCTCCAGACTAAAGGAAAAACACTGTTGTCTTTGTTACGTGTTCATTGCTATTCTTCTTGTGAAGAAAATGTCCTGACAAATAAATAAAAGATCAAAATTCAAAGTAGACAGACCTTTTGATCAAAGGTCTGTTGATAATTTTGCTTTAGAATTCATTCCAAACTCATATCTATTTGCATAAAATTCCTGAGCTGGTTTGTTTTCCTTTCACACTCCAAGCAAATGGTGTTTCATGGTATTCACATGAAACTCAACCAAAGGCACCTCTTCAGGACAGTGGCTTTGGTCTAGTTTCAGATAAACAGAGAGAGAGCTGTTTGCTCAGCATCAGAGTTCAAATAGCAGCCTTCACATCAGCCTTAAATAAGCAGTACAGTTTCTGACTCCTAGTGGTAGTACCACAGGAACACACTGGAAAAACTTTGTGCTACATGAGTATAATGTCCTGATTTGGCTGATCTGAAACTTTTTTTTATCTACAGGCGCTCGCTGAACGAGATGCAGAGGAGACATATGTCACAAGGTGGAAATCCACACGGAGCTGGTCCCACTTTGGTTGGAAGAGGTATATTATAGTTTAACCTCACTCACAGACCTTCTTCCTAGCTGTGTACAAGTCTTATGTTCCTTAACTGACTGCCCTCAGCAGTCATCAAAAATAAATGAAAAGCAAAGTCCTCGGGGTTTCTTTTAATGACAACCATTCACTGGACAAGGGACTCCAGAGTAGGCATGCCCTAATATATACCCTGCTCTATCTTCTAATTTTATTTGAAATAGAACCATAATTATGATAATAATAATGAGCGTTACATGATTATATACAACTAAGACTTGAATCACCAATAGAGACCATAAATGCTTTAGAAAAATATTTGCAGAGTTCATAAATAATTTGAGAAGCAGAATTTCTCAGATATCTATTCAATCAGACCTGTTTTTGTAACTTGAGGTGCCCCCTGCTGGACATTACAAGGAATGTTCAGCAGTTTCTATTTCCATCTTTTATATACAGTTTATGATTTGCCTCAGAGCTTCTTTTTTTTTAATTTTTTTTATTGTTATTGGTAATGGGAGCTGCATGGGTTTGCTGACACTTATTTGTGGATTTGTCACTACTAAGTAATGACTTTCATTTCATGACAAAGTTATTTGACCTGTTGCAAAAATAGAGTTAGATGCAGTCTTAATCATAGAGCATAATCAAAAATATGTGACTGATGGACCTTTGTGGTGTAATCAGTTTGTTAGAAAGTGCAAGTGGAACTGGAACAGCCATCCAGTAGGTTAGAGTTGTGATCATTGTCTCTCACTTTCAGGTGCTGACTGGCAGCATCAGGGGAATATTCCCGAACACGCCTGTCCCAAGTGTAATGAGATCCTTCCAGACCTGGACTCCCTGCAGATCCACATCATGGACTGCATCAACTAGACCTGCATCACAGCATATAAGCATTCACAACAACAACAACAATGGCTGCATTATCGTGTAATCTGAGTCTTCCTGTGCTTTGACTTGTACCTCTTCTGCGACATCACTCCAAGAGATCCCATACAGGATCAGTAACATTTATTCCAGGGTGAGAACACTTTGTTTTTGGAAGAAGTCAAAGTGTGGAGTTTTGGAAGTGCATGTGAAACAAGTATGTCATCTTTACTCTGTTGTACACCTGAAAATTTCTCACAAACACTCAAAACGGGATAGAAAACATTCTACAGAACACCTCCTCTTGTAGGTTTGGGCCTCATGTTGTCTGTCATATAGTTTTGTTTTTTTGTAGCAGTGATTTCTGAAACAAGCTGAAGTTCTTCAAGAGCAAAACAAGTCCAGATCAGCAAAACAGAAACTGCATAAACCTGTTGGTAAAATTTTATTTCAGCACTGACTGCCGCTCATAAATACATTAGTAAATCAACCAAAGTTGAGCCTTTAAAAGCTGCATCTGTTTATGAGTATTTGGTTCTGAAGGCTTTCTATATTTTTGAAGGATTCCTTTTCAAATTAAAATAAAATTGCTTCTATATTTTTCCTCACTAAGGATATTTTTGGTCATAATTGGGTGTTTGGTGTTGGTGGTAAAATGAGCATTCACCGTGTAGGCACTTTATGAAGATATATATTTTATTTTGACTTTGCAAATGATATGTGATAATTCGAATATATTTAACCAAACATATATTTAACGTGATGATCCTTTTGTCACTAAAGTGCAGGCAGATGCTGAAATCTGTAGCCTGTAAAGACTTTGATTCAAGTTCTGTGGAAGAAAATAAAAGCATTTGCAAATGTGTCTGCTTTTACTAATACCTGATGTAACACACTCTTGATATATATTTAAAGAAATAAAAAACTAACCGATTTTTATAAAAAACCAAGCAAGCAAGCGTCAATCCTGAACAGTGTTGTATGAAGTAACACAAACAGCTCGCATATTACATCCTTCTGGTTCAAAAATAGCTTGTAGAGCTTTTAAGCACTATAAGTATTAAACATATTAAGATACTGACGTTTTCTTAAAAGACAGACAAGTTATCCGCCCGCTCCACTCGATCACGTGTTCTCTGTTATGCCAGCTGCACTCCAGTAAACAGACATTTTAGGAGACTGGATTTTCCTTGTATGAACAATACAACAAACTATACAGCTGCAGCTTATATTTGCTTTTTAAAATTTCTAGCTTATATGAATATTTATTTCAAAGAAATGCAGTGCTTTAATTTTGCTCTCGCAGAAAATCTACCACACGGTAATGTCTTTTTTTCAGTCAGGCAAATTGTTGGGCACCTAGCAGCACTCTGGCAACACAACGGGGTCCTTCGTTTAGCGCCAGTTTGTATTTTCTTCCTCTGGGACTGTGTACTATTGATTATAAGGGAAGTTTAATGGGTCGTTTTTATGAAATATAACCGAATGACTTGTACCTATCCACGACAGGCTTTAATTATCGGACAGTAGACAGTATATGGAGAGGGTGGATGTGGCTGTAAAAGGTAGTTTTCACGCTGCTTTTGGTGAAGGAAGACGCAAAGCTACACCGCAGGAATAAGAGGTGAGCTGGCTGGCTCGTTATCTAGTTTGAGCTGCGGATAAATGAATGAAAGGGAAGTTGATTATTTACTTATTTTTCATATGTATATATATTGAATTATAGTTTCATATTTGGTTGGCTGTCCATACCGTCAAATGTTTACGGTTTCAGTTGCTTTTTACCGTGTTAAATGGAACTAACCTTAAGTTACCTCCACCTGAGCCTGGTTACTTCAGTCTAGATTTTAATGCTTTGGTCACGTCGTAATTTTCATATAGAATGAATTTGAATCTAGTGCTTCAGTCCTCTTGTACACATAATGGACTGTGTTAAAACTGCCGGTATTTGCTAGGTCAGTTACAGCCAGGATTTTAATTTTGGTCATTACCTTATATTACAATGTTACAATCTCAGCAACACAACAAAAGAAAAAGTGCTAAAATTAAAAAGAAAACAAAAGTAAAAAGAGGGAAAATTGGAATTATAACAAATACAAAAGGAAAAGGGAAAAAATAAGAGCAATATAAAAATACAAGACAACGATAAACGATAGACACAGGTCAAGAAAAATGCACATTGCCTGCAGGCACTGCAGGAGGCCTTGCTGGACAAATGTAAATCAATTGGACATAATTGTGCCCTCTAACAAAAGTGTATCAAAACCTGAGCTCAAGTGGTCAGCTGGACACCTTAGATACACATGAAAGACACAGGTGTGTTTCAGCTGCTTGAGTGTGATGTCACAGTGCTTCCTAATCCTTGTCACACTTTTCTGTGCGCTGCTGTGTGGCTTGAACTGTGTTTCACAATTCTGTGAAACATTTAAAGAATGTGTATTGTTGATATTTGTAGGGAAATTACAGGCCAGGTATGCAGATTCTGTTTGATTTTTAGCAGATCGGTCCTTTCTTCAATTCTTGACTAAATAATTCTGTCTTCTGTAGGTCACCAGATCATTTGGCATCAGCACTACAGTTAAATTCTCTGAAATGGACAGTAAGTTTCTGATTTCAAGCTCATGAGAGTACCGCCTTACCAGTAGGTCTAGACACAAGTGACTGCATGTTTTTTTCACTCAGGTGAGGATGAGCTGGATGATCTGGGTGTTCTGACTGCGCTGCTGGCTGAGAGCGAGGGTGTTGGTGAAGAACAAGAAAGTCAGGAGGAGGCAGACGACTTGGACGGGCTGTTTGATGAGGACAATGATGGGGAAGAGTACAACGAGGGCATCGAGGACGAAAAGCACAATGTGGGCACAGTGGACGAGATGTCGGAGCTCTTTGGAGATGTGGATGACATCGAACACGAGGAGAAGAACAGTAACGCAACAGAAAGTGCCTGTGAGAACCTGAATAGGTCTCAAGAGGATTTACAAGGTTTGTTGATGTGCAGAGTAGTTTAGCGGTGCCACATGCAGAGCCCGTGTTTTCGTCCTCTTCTGATATGCGTGTCTTCTTCAGAGGAGTTGAGGCAGATGAAAGAGCAGATGCAGAGGTTGCAGCAGCAGCTGGAGGCCAGCCAGAAAGTGACAACCCCATCAGCCACTCCAACCAAGACTTCAGGAAGCTCAGCATCTCTCGCACCAGTGACCCCCAAACCTGCACCTACCCGACAGCCAACCTCCAAACTGAGCCAGGCCAAACCAGCCGCTAACACACAGAAGACACAAGCAGGTGAAAAAAAGAAATCATGGCTCACCGGTCCTGACAGCCGCTGACCCCTTCTGCTGTTTGTTGTAAACATTTCATGCTGTATAAATGAAACCATAGAAATGCAGCGGGAGCAAAAATTTTATTTTTAGTTCTTGTATAATAACACATGGGTTGGTTTAAACTACATAGTAGTGAACAACATGGGTTTATGTAAATAGTAGGTTAGATTCCAAAGTGACATGGAGAGTATACGGTCCATTTTTCCCCTAGTGCTTCTTAAAATGGATTAGGATGTAATTCTGACCATGAGTACCATTCTGGGAGCAGCACCCACAGTTTAAGGGCATTGTGTTGCTTCTAACTTTGTCTCTGTGTGATTGTAGTAAAGTTGTTTGTCTTATGCACATAGTTTTGTTAAACCATACTGCATTAAAAAAAGTTGACCCACCTTCCTGCAGCATCTTCATCCACCCCAGTGAGAACAGGAAGCCTCAAACTCCAGGAGTCCTCTGAGTTTTCTTCTCAGCTCAACAATGCTGACTCATTTAAACGCAAACCGAGAGTGGCTCACCAACCTAAACCCAGCACATCACCAGGTACTTCATTATTTACTTACACAAACAAAATGATTGTGTCATCACACAGTACAGAATAATACAGTCTGTCTGTGAGTTAATTTTCACTGTACTCCCCTCAGAAAGCAGAGGACCACTGGTAGAGATCAAGATCGGCAGCTCCTTCCAGCCCATAGAGAGCACCAGCAAGGCTCCTGATCCTCTGCGCTCAGCTGCAGCCTCACATAACAGACCTGCAGCAGCTACATCAGCAGGGCAGCCTAAACCCGCTCCTTATCCTTCTCTTCCTAAAGACGTGGCTGTTGAGAAATATTCAGGACTGCGGCTCAGGTCAGAGCACTGAAATGATGAAAAGTTGTCAAATTAAGTTTTCTTGTTTGTGTGGGGGGTTTTTTTCCCAAGTCTCTGGATTGCTTCTCTTTGTCATCTCAGAAAACCCCGTGTTTCCTCCAGCGAGATGGACCGTAAGATGGCTGACCGCCGTCTGATCCGTCTGTCACAGGTGCCGGAGCGAATGGCTCAGGAAAAGCTGGAAGACAGCGACTGGGTGACGTTTGCTGTGCTGGTCAGCAAAGCCACGCCTCAAAGCAACAGCAGTGTAAGTCACATCTCTGCACCTAATAGTGCAACATCAGGGACATTTTGACAGAAAATATGAATTTTTTCACCAGTGAATGGGGGAAAGAAATGTCCTTTTTTTAAGAGGGGAAAAAGCAAAATAAATAAAATTTATTTATTTATTTGTATTTGAAAATAAATACATGTATAAGTAGTTAAGAAGATGGATGCACATCAGTAGGATTAGTCTGTATATACTTGAGACTTTGTTACTTTGTTTACAAGAACTTATTTAATGTATTTAAGCTTGAGTAAATTAATCCACACTTTAAAAACTGGGTAAAATAAAAATTGTTTTATGCTGAAAAAGCCCTGGACGATGGGTACACTGGGTCCTGTAATACTCCTGATGGAGCACTTTCTTCTCTGCAGGGCAAAACCTTTAGCATCTGGAAACTCAGCGACCTCCATAACCTGGAAGTCTTTGTCTCTCTGTTCCTGTTCGGTGAAGTTCACAGAGAGCACTGGAAGACGGAGACTGGCACAGTCATCGGAATCCTCAACCCAAACCCCATGAAGCAGAAAGATGGATACGATGGGGTGAGCACACAGTCTGAACTTCATATAATGTTGGGTCTTACAGTCTGAGACAGATTAGTTTCTCATTCTCACCTTGATGCTGTTGCAGTAATTTTGTACTTTAAAATCAGCTCCCAGTAGGAATACAGTCTGCTGGAGCACACTTAGAGGCTCCTTAGTGGTGGTAATCAGGGTGGCACAAGTACTGCTCTTTCACAGCTTAAATACTTTCTGCAGGTCTGAGGCTCAAACCTTTTTCTGTCTTTTATGCCTTTAACTTTAAATTAACATTTACAGCTAAGCCCTGAAGACATATCATTAACAGACCTCCTGTAAACTCCCCTACTTTAGTATGTATTTTATTTTTATAATATTAAAATATACTCAAGTATTAAGTATCTAACACATGCAGAACCTTCCTCTTAAGATGAAATATCTGCATCCAGTCTGTCAGATAAAATCAGAACAGTTCCAGGTCAGAAACTAAATTGGGCCCAAATTATAGAGTTTAATTTGAAATGTTTAAGCACACGTCTGATTTTACAAAATCATCTACCTCACTGTGAGCTGGGTCAAAGACTGTAAGTAACCAAAGGAAATCACAGCTGACTCTTGGCTCATTGTCTGTGGAAATGAACATTTTCACTTGTGGTATTGTGTAAATCTTGTTTTACGGTTTCACTGAATCTCTTTAGAGATTTTTTTTTCATTGAACGGTTTGGCAACAGAAGCGTCTGCCAGTTAAAGCAGGAAATGGCTTGTGTTAGTGTGATTTCTAAGGATATTTAACACACCATGATGTGAAGGTAAAGGTAAAAGCAGATTACCTCTTTTTAAATTATGAGGTTTTGCCTTAAAAATTATGGAAATGATCAATCATCAGAGACATTTGATTCTTTTATAGTGATGATAAAGCATTTTCAAAAACCAAAACAGTTCAAATAAATCAAGTTGTTGTTGCTTACATCAAGGTTTAGAAGTTTTCTTGATCATCAGTTGTTCCCATAAACAGTAAAAAAAAAAGATGGACGCAGCTTCGTGGTTGGAAAAATGAATCCTGCATTCGAGCTGAAGGCCACCAGATGGCGATAGCTGTGGTTGCAAAAAGATTTTGTCCTGTAGAAGTCTACGGGAACAAAACTTTCTTTCTTGGCCTTCATTGTCTCATTCACTCATTTTTGGGGCCCTACTAAAATAAATAAAAATAAAATCTCTTTTCACACTCACATTCACACCTATAGGCAATTTTAGAATCACCAATTAACCTGTCTCTCTATGTTGGCCCTGTGACAGGCTGGCGACCTGTCTAGGGTGTACCCTTACCCTCTTGCCCTATGACAGCTGGTATAGGCTCCAGCTGCCCCCCACCCTCGACCTTGAAAAGGCTAATCAAAAGCAAATGGATGGAAATCTCTTTTGTAAATCTTGGTTATACCATATTTCAAAAAGGTATTTTTGAAAAAGGGTATTTTCCACTTGCTTGGTGGCTAATGACTTGTCAATCACAGCTTATTAGTTAATAAACAGTCTCACGCTCACACCTGCCCCTCTCGTCACATCTGGTTTCTACAGCAGAAGCGTTTATCTCGAGGCTTTGTAATGGGAGTTTGGAAACCAACAGGTGGCATCACATCCTGTCTGTGGTTGTTCCTACTGTAAATTGATTCCATTTTCAGATTGTAAAACCTTGTGTTGAATGTGTGCAGGTGAGTCTGACGGTGGATCACCCACAGAAGGTGCTGCTGATGGGTGAAGCTCAGGACTATGGTACCTGCAAGGGTGTGAAGAGGAACGGAGAGCCATGCTCGCAGATTGTTAACATGGTTGGTCCATTCTTTCCTGCTACATTTGGTTACAAACGTACTCTTGCAAATCAGTTTTTCTGTATCTAAATTATTATCCTATACTTGAGAATCTCTGTTGCATTAAATCTTGATCTTCTCTGCAGTACGAATGCCCGTACTGCCAGTATCACGTCAAGGCCCAGTACAAGAAGTTGAGCTCAAAAAGGGCCGAGCTGCAGTCATCTTTTTCAGGAAGAGCCCCCAGCAAAGTTATGGGGAAAGGGAAGGGAGGCAGCCTGCGAGAGCGGCTGTGTCAGGACGGTTTCTACTACGGCGGCGTGTCCTCAGCAGCCTGCGCCGCCTCACTGTGAGTATGTTTTTCCTGGTGCTGAAGTTACTGAGGGACGTTCAGGTCAGTCAGACTGTAAGAGAAACTTCTTTAAACTTTCCCTTTACATCTACAGTATATCTAACAATCAGTCATGCAGTAAAATAAATGAAAAAGTTGACTGAGATGTTTGTGTTAGTATCCTCTGGAGCAGACAGTCATGCATGCTGCGGTCATGACCCTGTCCAACGTAGATTCTGGCTTTAACTGGATTTTCAATTTAACAGTGTGCTGAAGTCAGTTTGTGCAAGTTAACTGCCACCCTTACAAAACCAGGAACACAGTGTGGGACTGAAAGCATCCAAGCTGCACGACATTTTCAGTAACAAGCCTGTGTGTTACAGGACTGCGTCCAAACCGAACAAACCCACCCAGAAAACTCTGGACACGCTGTTTGTGAGAGGCTCGGCTCAGCTCGTCAGTCAGGCCAAGAGGCTCGGTAAGGACTGCTAGATTCTCTCATACACACCGATTTTAATAAGTCCTCCTGGAAGTGAATGTTTACGAGCCTGATGAGTGGGTTAATAAAGGCTTTGGGTGATAGATAGAATGTGTCACAGCCTGACTTTCAGGTGTAAAAATGTTTTCTCCCTTGATTAAAAGCTAAGATGATGCTGACGTAGCTTTTTTTTAGTCCTGTCGATAATTTTAGACGGACAATATCACTGAACATAAGCAGAAAGGGGTTCTCTCTTTTACCTGTTTTTGCTTGTGTGTGTTTGTAGCCATGCAGTCCGGTGAAGTTGCAGGTTGTTCAAATGAATTTAAAAGCCTGCTGTCAATGCCAACACCTGGAGCTCTGCAGCTCAAGAAGCATCTTGCACATGGCAGCCAGTCAGGTACACACACTCCAAATCTTTTGCACTTTTTGGCAGGCTAGGTTATATTAAAGAAGTGTTTGATTACAGTGTTGTGAACTCAGAATCATCTGTGTCTCTCTCTCTCACACACACACACACACACACACACACACACACACACACACACACACACACACACAATAAAAACTTCTTTGTCATCCTCAGTTTCCAAAGATAAATCCGTAGTTCCTCTTCAGTCCATCTCGGCCTCAGACCTGCTGAAGCAGCAGAAACAGAAGCAGCGGGAGCTGCTGGAGAGCCGGCGGCAGAGGCTGGAAGAAGTCCAGAAAAGGTCACCGCAGAACTCAGGTGGTGCGATCGGGCGAGATAGTTTAACGTCCCCAAAAGCTGCTTCCGAGGTCCCCACAGCCTCCCAAAGCCCAGCAGCGCCCCGTACTCCAACACTGGGCCGAGGCTTCTCCAAGGGCGAAGATATTGTCTTCTTTGATAACAGCCCCCCATCAGCTCCTCCTCCCAGCACCCTCAGCCTATCAGCTGCCAAGTTGGCTGCTCTGAAGAAGCTAAGGGCTAAAGGCATGGGGCTGAAGAAGGAAGACCCCAACGCTGTGAAGAGGAAGAGGAATAACAGCGGTGACATCAGCGCCCGAGTAGAGCGAAATCGCACCTCACCGAGTGGTACGTGTCATTTGTTTAGATGTTACAGTTTATGCAAGAAAACCTTATGTTAAAAGGAAGGTGTTCATGTGTGCTTAATTTACCTGCTTAGGTGAATCTTCCACTAATGAGGCTGAGGAACCAGCACAGAAAAAGAAGCGAGAACAACTCGACTACATCCAGTCAGAGGAGTTTCAGAAGATCCTGAATGCCAAATCTCGCCACGGGGTTGTCCTTCAAGCGGTATGACAAGTGACATTTGAGTTGGCTACATATAAAATGGCAAATTTTGTGCAAATGCTTTATATTTCTAAATTAATACATCTCTCTCTCTCTCTCTCTCTCTCTCTCTCTCTCTCTTTTAGGCGGAGTACCAGCTGCAGGAGCGCTACTTCAGTGCTCTGGTGAAGAAGGAGCAGATGGAGGAGAAGATGAGGAGCATCAGAGAGATGAAGTGTCGTGCTGTCACCTGTAAAAAGGTACTGAGCCACAAGTGAAATTCACCTCTGACCCAGGTGAGCTGTGTAGCCCCTGGTTGTCTATCAGAAGTTGGAGAGATAAACCGCTGTTGCTCTCATGCTGCTTCCAGTGTAGTTACACCTACTTCAAGCCGGCCGATCGTTGTGTGGAGGAGAACCATGATCTGCGGTGGCATGATGCCGTGAAGCGCTTCTTCAAATGTCCCTGTGGACAGAGAGCCATCGCTCTGGACAGGCTGCCACACAAGCACTGCAGGTAAGCCTCTGGCTGTCTTTGAAGGCCTGACAGAAACACTGACAGAACACGGAGCTGTAGAGGGACTGTGTAACTCACCAACTCACAACAGTCATTTTGCCTTTTCAGCAACTGTGGTCTGTTTAAATGGGAGCGTGATGGGATGCTGAAGGTAAGCTGTCAAAGATTACTCGTTTAAAAGTTAAAAGCAACTTGTGATTGTAAACTAAAGTAAAGCTGATGTTAATGTTTCATTGCAGGAGAAAACTGGCCCTAAGATCGGCGGAGAGCTCCTCCAGCCTCGAGGAGAGGAGCAAGCCAAATTCCTCAACAGCCTGAAGTGATTTATTATTGAGGGAGCAACATTTGGACTTTTATGTTTGTAATTTAAGGCTTCAGTAGCATTTTACATGTGTATCGGTTGTGTTTTAAATTTTAGCTATTGATTATGAGTGATTAATGTCTGTGATGATATCAGATATGCTGGAAATTGGCTGATTAAAGCAGTAGTTTATAATGATTTCATGTTTGTTTCTTCCCCAAATAGAAGAATATTTGGAGGACTGAACTGCTCGCCTGTATTGGCACACAAACACACTCCATGTGTTGGCGCCACATGTATTGATGCCAGGTGGCACTCACTCAAGTTTTTGAGCCAATCCACACAGCTTTAAAGGCCTGAGGTGGAATCACAGTATAGAGATAAAATAAGCTTCTCTGGGTTTGAAGCTGTGATTAGCACATGCAGAGTGCCATGCCACATCATTGTGAGGCTTTCATTTTTGCTCATTATCCTGTTGCTGCTTGCCCCCCCCCCCACTTCGTGCTCCTTCTGTCTCCTCGCTGCGCACTTTGTGTCTAATATTTCCACTCTGGAATGTGGGATCCATTTCAGACTGATGATTTCTGCAGCTCACCTCATCTTTTATTCCAGTCCCCCTCCCTCCCTTTAAAATACCCAGAATACCAGACAGTAGAAGTGTGAGGTGAAGCACATCACTGGAAACTCATCTTTATTTGTCACTGTGACTTAGAGACATGAAGGCCATTTCTTTGGAAAATTTAAGCTACAACCAGTCGTGTATAAAAATGTTGGTTTACATTATATAGCTTCAATGCACATATAAAAGATAGTTTAAAAAAAAAAAGCATGCAAATTTTCTACTTCATACAGAAACTGGTCTTTACAGCTTAACATGAAGAAACATATTGCACTCTTTAGGTTGTATACAAAAATAAGCTTAACAGAAAAAGGTGTAGATTGTAGATTAAAGTGGGACTGAAACAACTTGCTCCCTGACAGGCTGCCACCTTCAATGCAGGGTAAAGATCATGGCAGTGAGAGCTGCTGTTGCCCAGCTCTGATGGAGCATGCTTAGTGGGACCAGTGGTAGCGAGGATAGAGGCCGTCGTAGTGAAACTCACGCAGCTGCTCATTCATCTCCCTCGATCTCTCGTTAACCTCTGTGGATTTGGGGGGGAGAGCATATTTTTATACAGTGAGTTATGTACTGATTTAATATAGACTGTATATAAAAGATGTCAATAGCCTCTGTGACATCACAATATTGATGTGAGGTCTCATTTTTAGAAGTGTGGTAGGCTGCTGGAGAAACTGATCAATCACACTGTATCCCTGCCCTAAAGCATCCCCTGCTTTATTATCTACCATAGTTTACAAAATTAAAGTGATACTGTATTAAATATAATTTTAAACTATCATAAACCAATAAGGAACACTGTTGCCTGAAAATGCTAACACCAAATTACACAATAACTGGATTGAAAATCAGTGGTAACAGGTCTTACGTAATGAATCCAAGTGTGATTTTTATCAGTAGGGGGTCAGCCATTTGTAATACACTGTGGAGGCTCTATCATGGTTTGGGGCTGCATTTTAAACAAGTCAGTCATGGATTGGCCTCCCCAGAGCCCGGAGTTCAACATTACTGAAGCAGTGTGAGACAGCAAATGGAAAAAAAAAGGCAGCCAACATCTAAAGAAGAGCTTTGGAAAATCTTTCAAGAAGTGTGGAGAACTATTCCTGAAGAAGTGGTCTGAGGGTTCAGGCTATAAATTCAACAAATGGCCTGAAATGTGACTAAACTATAAACTTTGTCATTATTAGGCATGCGTTAAATAATTAGCATTTTGATAAATTTAGCATATATATATATAGTGCTCTGACTGAGTAGAAAAGCGCTATATAAGAACTAGTCCATTTACCCCATATATATATATATATATATATATATATATATATATATATATATATATATATATATATATATATATATATATATATATATATATATATATATATATATATATATATATATATATATATATATATATATATATATATATATATATATATATATATATATATATATATATATATATATATATATATATATATATATATATATATATTGTATATATAGTATGGGGTGGCTGTAGCTCAGTAGGTAGAGCAGGTCACCTACTGATCGGAAGGTCAGCGGTTCGAATCCTGGCTACTCCAGGCTACATGCCAATGTATCCTTGGGCAAGATACTTAACCCCAAGTTGCTCTCCGACCGTTCTGTCGGAGTATGAATGCGTGTGAATGTTAGTTAATTAAAAGCACTTAGCTTCATAAAAATGGAAGTGCTTGTATGAATGGGAGTGCATGGGTGAATGCAAACAGGTTGTATAAGCGCTTTGAGTGCTCATACTGAGTAGAAAAGCGCTATATAAGAACTAGTCCATTTACCGTATGTATGTATGTATATATATGTATGTATATATATATATGTATGTATGTATATATGTGTATATATATATATATATATATATATATATGTATATATATATATATACATATAACCGTGGAAGAGCACACGTAGGCTGCTATGACAGACTGCTACTTCCGCTGTTCGGTTTTATACTTCCGGTTACCCAAAGTTACAGCCAGAGTTAATGACAAACTTCGGTTACTTTGTGCTGTAACAGGCGGCTTTATTAGTTGGGACATGAACTCGGATTCAACTTCTGCTGTTTTCGGTTGTCACTACATCAGTCTGTACATTTTTTCAAATGATTTTATTCTGTAAATTTGTTCTTTTTCCCCCAAATTATACTACCCAGTTGCACATCCTATTACTGTATTTTCTCCTTATGTTTTAAGTTTTCCTTTAATGTACAGCCTCTTATTTTTTTACGTTATTTTATTTATAGTGTGACACTACAGTATACAGCCTACAGAAAGCTTAAACAATGCCTGCCTTCATGTAAACACGTTGCAGTTAGCAAGATGACAGCTGCGTGTCTCCCCGATCACAGCTTTCGGCCAGTCCAGTGTTTGTTTCAGTGATCTGAACACTCTGATATCCAGATCAGTGATATACCTTCCACAGAATAGCTGCAGCATCACTACATGATTTCCCGCTATACAAGTACAGCTGACTGTCTCCACCGCTCCACTTTCCCTTAGCATGACCCATGCTAAGCGCTTAGCTTGGCCTATGCGCTGGCTCGGCTCTACAGCTGCTTTAAGGAAAAGAACGTTGCCCTGTTTGTTAAGCATTATTTTATTGATTTTATTGCTTTGACGGTAATCTGGTGCTCTTATAATTACGCGATTTCCCCGCCATCAACACCTTCGGAAAAAAAAAGGTAACTGATAATGTAGATGTAGCTGACTTTGGGCCATAATTTCATATCATTTACACAAGTGATGGGTGAGGCACCGTTACCTCGCTGCTTTTTAAAACATCCTTGCAAAGTCTCCACCTCCGATGTGGTACCATTTAGGCCAGGTAAAAGAAACTGCAGTGTTAAAATGTTAAACTGAACGGCAAGTTTTTTTTTTTTTTAATTCAGAAAAAGAATAAACAATTTGTACATTTACAAACAACAAGGAATAATACAAGTAGAGTATTATAGAATAATTGAGTAATAGAGTAAACTGAACGGCAAGTGTGTAAGCACGTAACCGTGAACAACAGCGAAAACGGAAGTAAACAACCGGTTTCCGCTATGAATTATGGGTAGTGGCGCGAAGTCAGGAATACTGTGGATAGGGTTTTTGTTTTAGAGGACGTATCGCGGCTGCCACCCAGCGGACTGGATGGGAACTGCTACATGTCTTCTTTATACGGTTTTTTTTTTTTAGAGGACGCGTCGCGGCTGCCACCCAGCGGACTGGATGGGAAGTGCTACATGTCTTCTTTATGCGGTTATTTAGAGGATTTTTGTTTAGAGGACGCATCGCGGCTGCCACCTAGCGGACTGGATGGGAACCAGGGTTATTATAGTTAACGAAAACGAACGAAATAACGAAAACTGAAATTGAAAAAACATTGTCGTTAACTGAAATAAATAAAAACTATAATTAAAAGGAAAAAACGATAACTAATTAAAACTGAATTGTGAGTTTACAAAACTAACTAAAACTAACTGAAATTATCGATAAACTGACTTTCATTTACTTGTTTTTTTGGGGGGGTTTTTTAAGCCTTGTGGATTGATATGAAATCATTGTTTCCGCTCTCCGAGTTTAAGCTGGGAGCGCCACAGGACAGCTGTGTGAGTGCGCATGTGCGTGCGCTCACCGCGCTGGTCCGCAAAGTAATGGCTGCGGTCTGCCGAGAAAGCGGCAGAGTCCCGTATGGAGGTTCTTTGAGTACAAACACCTGCACACGACCACAAGGTAATTAACACACACAATCCAGCTACACAAGCATAAATGCGGACATGAGGTCGGCAACTTCTGTAGCTTGTGTACAGAGGCCGCAAAGACCCTGCAGGTTTAATTAGCGAGCATCTAACCAAGCTAGCTCCAAAACAGAAGCAGCTTCAGGTGGTGAGAACATCAGGATGCAGATGGATTTGACCTTTGACTCCTTCAAAGAGTTTGTTTTTGTTTAACACCACATGTAGGCGTTATTAATCTGCTGCACTGATGCTGAAGTTTATTGTGGAGTTTATTGTAGAATTTATTGAGTTTGGGAGTTCATGTTTTTCTTTGTTTCTCCCTGTTGATGTTCATGTGTGTCCTTAATATTACACAAATTTAGCATGTCTTGTGAACAGTTGGTTGTTGACTATATTTCTTTAAACTGTATCTTTTGTCAAGTTTTCATTACACAATAGTCACTTTTGCGCCTTGAATCTTGCACCTGATCAGGTATGAAAATACTAAAACTAATACTGAAACTAACTGAAACTAACTAAAACTAAGCATGAAACCAAAAATAAAAACTAATAAAAACGAGCAAAACCTCTCTGAAAACTAATTAAAACTAACTGAATTAGAGAAATAAAAGTAAAAACTAACTAAAACTAAACTATAATGTAAAATCCAAAACTATTATAACCCTGATGGGAACTGCTACATGTCTTCTTTATACGGTATTTTAGAGGGTTTTTGTTTAGATCAAGCGTCGCGGCTGCCACCCAGCGGACTGGATGGGAACTGCTACATTTCTTCTTTATACGTTTTTTTTTTAAAGGAAGCGTCGCGGCTGCCACCTAGCGGACTGGATGGGAACTGCTACATGTCTTCTTTATACGGTTTTTTTTTTTAGAGGAAGCGTCGCGGCTGCCACCTAGCGGACTGGATGGGAACTGCTTTATGTCTTCTTAATGCGGTTATTTAGAGGGTTTTTTGTTTAGAGGACGCATCGCGGCTGCCACCCAGTGGACTGGACGGAAACTGCTACAAGGCTTTTTTTTTTTTTTGCTTTTTTTTTAATTGGACAAAAATGTACAAATCAACAAGTTAAGTATCACGTATAGCTTCCCGGCCCACGTTGTTCGCAGCCCACGAAGACTGCAAAGGCCGGAAGTGAGCGGCTAGCCTTCATATCAGCGTCGCCTGCCCTCGTAGCTCATGTCGCCTAGCAACGTGAGTGCGAAGCACAGCTGTGTAAAAGCAGCTGTTAAACAGAGAACGAACTTTTTCTCCTTTTTGTGGTTTAATTTTAATTCTTTAATTCAAAATAATCTGTTAAAACAAGCATAACACATTTCAACATCAAGGAATACAGCTGAGCAAATGATTAATTTCCAACTATATTGAGACATTAATGTTGAATAAAACTATCCAGTTATGATGTTTGCTTATCACAGGAGCACTTCCACCCTTCGTGAAGTTTAAGCTTATGTATATTGATTCATTCATCAACCAAACTTAAATTCATATTTCTCATGTTAAATATTGAAATGTGATTAAAATGCGATTAATTTCGATTAATTAATTACAAAGCTTCTAATTAATTCAATTTTTTTAATCGAGTCCCACCCCTAATCTATATATATATATATATATATATATATATATATATATATATATATATATATATATATATATATATATTTTTTTTTTTTTTTTTTTTTTTTTTTTTTTTTTTTTTACAGGCCCTATTTATAATGAGTAAAAGCCATCTATGCTAACCTCTTGGTTATATATTATATATCTGAGTTAGCTACTTTGAGAGACTAACAACAAATCTATCAAGAAGTAAAATGACAGGAAACTATTGTTGCCAGTTACATTGAAATAAAATCCAATTTTACTTTAATGATACATTCATCCAAAGGATAGACCCTGCAACAGATTGCTAGCCTGTCACAGGGCTAACACAGACAACCACTCACTCACACCTATGAGCAATTTAGAATAACCAATTAACCTAACCTCACTAAATGGATATCTTTGAACTGTGGGAGGAAACAGAGAAAACCCACCCAAACTCCACACAGAAAGGTCCCACCCAGGGTGGATTCAAACCCAGGACCTTCTTACTGTGAGTCAGTGGTGCCATCTTTGTGTCCTACTTTAATGATTACTAATAGAAAGTAAATCACACTAATAGGAAAATAATAAGAATAAAATAACTAATTCTAGCTTATCTATTGCATTGCATAAATGGTTGGCTCCTTAGTAATGGGGGTACTGGCTTTAGCGTAATTCAGGAATTATTCAAAGTTTGGTATTGCAATATTTCTTCCATTCTTTATCCTCTGCCAACTTGATGTTAAATTGAAATGTAGCATAAAGTGATCAAAAACATACGAAGAGATTAAAAAATATGATTTGTGTCTTGGCGTTCAGTGGAGATCTTCCTGTTTTTCTTCAGAACTCGCTGACCCAAACCATCCAAACACCGTCTCTTATATATAAAACCCAGTCACATCTTTATGGTTAGCTGTTCTTAGTTTAGAAACTGTGACTGCAGCAGTATTGCAAGTGTCAGACGACCACAGGGAAGATTGTCAGCTTGGGATCAACCACAAATGGACACTTTGATTCGGTGTGGAGTCTCAGGCACTGTGCTGTGGTTCAGCGGCTCGTGGGTGCCAGAAGATCCAAACTTAATCTCTGAGTCCTCTCGTGGTGACATTCAAGTAATTGTTGGTTTTCCATAAGAGTGAGCTCAAGTTGGCTGTCAAAATATCGCCTATCTTTGAGTTTAGTGATGCAACATGTGCTTCATTAGAGGCCTTAAAGCAGACTGATATTTCCATTACGATTTCTGTTCAATCAGTGGATGATTATTTTTCCATGTTATGCCTTTTTTTTAAATTACACCTTCAGCTCACAGGAACACATTTAATGCATTTAATTGAAATGTTTCCTGTGTTCATTAGCTCCATAAATAGGCTAATAGGAAAATTGTGTCCACCTGCTGTGTATTTCCTAATATGACATGTGCTGTTGTGTCAATGCTGCAAAATGTAGACTTGAGGGAACATATCAAATGGTTGGAGTCATAGAATCACCAGATGTCCCAGCTACACTGCTGAGCTGAAACCAGGTGAATTCAGGTCTTACCATCACGATCCTCCTCAACATAGTTCTCGTACTCGTTCCTTTGTTCCTCGTTGTACTCCCTCCTTCGCTCGTTGGCTGCCATTTTCACCCTCTGTTCGGCTGTTGATGACGGGAAGAGAAGTTATTCGCTCACACAACAGTCAACACCCTGCAGAAGAAGAAGCAGGCGTAGGCTGCGCTCTTTCAGCTGTTCAAAATTCAAGGTCTGATTCTGCTGTAGGCCTTTTTACCACTTCTGCTACACCTTTTTAATCCAATATTTACCTTGTGTTTGGGATTAAAAATCTAAAATACTGGGTGAACTGGAGAAACATCATCACCGGTGCAGGTACAGATTGCACGGATTAGACATGACTCCTCTGTTTGTGCCCTGCCAATCTTACCTAAATCCCAAGCTTGTAAGTGCAAGGGTTACATCATAGCATTTCATGTGAACACAGCAACCACCATCCACTCTGCAAATGTATTTATACCTCAAATAGGCCAGTGATTTGAGGCTTAGATATTAAAAAAACAATCATGCCTCAAATTCAGCTTCGTAATAACTCACATGTGAAGCTACAGTGGCCTATTAGATGTGTTAACAGCATGGGATGGCAATCAGTGTGCAGCTCTGGTACCGATGTATGCTGATGATAACATATTGATCAAAGTAACGTCATCTTGCTTTGTCTACTTAGTCTGCTTCTACTGCAAATAGAGCTAAACCCCATGGCCTGTCACTAAGTCCACACACAGTTTAATGTCCTCTTGCCTTCCCTAACAGCTTTAAACAGGGGGAAAGGGAAAATCATAAGGAGTTTAACGAAATAGAAAGCTACAGACAGCTGCTCTGGTTACGCAATCATCCAACATCTGTTGTAAATATTGCATACAAAACACTCAATTTGTGCCTTTTAAATAATTCTGAGCATGGAGATCACTTCCTTTTGGTAAAATGTTCCCTGTGTGCAGTTGCTGTGCTGCAGCCTCATCCACCTTTGCTTTACTTTTCTCTCCAAAGAAAAGTATATTTGAAGTCCCTTTCACACACAGACACATAGCTGACTAGTGTTCACATAGACTAAGCTGGCAGGGAACTTTATCAATCTTTTTTCCAACTAAAAGGTTGTTTGTCTAGAGCCAAGCCCTCTCTTAGTGCTCCAATGGGTGGAAAAGGTATTATGAAAAACAGCCTGTCTCTGGAGGCCTGCCCAGGGGCATGCATACTTCTCTGATAGGTTTTTCCAGTATAAAACATAAATCCATGAAGATAAACTTCAGTGAAATCACTGTATCTGGGTAGGACTGACAGTTTCAAAGCTTTCATGTTAGTGAATAGAATTCAGGAAAAATGGGAGATTCTGATGTGTTTGACTGTCCTTGAACATTTTGAATCTTTGTGTGTGTGTTCAGTAGGTTTTAGGGTGCATTGGTGATGTTTATTGTGCACATGCTGGGAGTGGAAGAATGGGCTTATTGTACAGGTTGAGCCTGCTCCACAGTACCCTGTGACTCCTTCTGCAGCCTCCAGTGCATGTATGTCTGTGTCAGAGTCACATTTGAAAGATGCTTCTTCATAGAACACCTGCTGAGTTTGTACTGCCCTTTCTAAATGTCACAGCTCGCAGCCAAAACAAACTGTATCATCTCCGATTCCAGCCACAAATGAATGAGCCAGCATTCACACAGAAAGCACTTCTATGGAAGGCCAAACGTGCCGTAATTGTGTGCGGCCACATCATCCACTCAAGTGGGGCTGAAGAGAACTAAACCACATGTAACACCAAGTATAAATCAACACATGCCCTCCCCCGAGTCCCAAACCACACCAGCCACTCATGATTACGCTGATCATCTACAGAGTCTTCAGCTCTTTAGAAATGTCTGCAAATCAACGAGCAGACAGCCCTAAACAATTTCCTCATGGTGGCTAGCCTTTGTTTTGAAGTGGATATGTAAAATATGTAGTGTGCAATCTACCTTGGAACTCGTAGTATCGGACTGCGCGTCGACTGCGGCGTTTGAAGAAGTTGGAGGCGTCTGACTCAGGCATGAACACCTGGCGCACAGCACCTAAAGGTCAGAGGTTACATGGTTAAGGCTGCACAAAAAGCAATGTGTGGAGTTATCAGAAGTAGCTAAAAGAGCAGAACAGGTATTACCTTTAGCATCAGATGCTTTTGAGTCATCCCGCACTGCTGCACCTTCCACTAGGCTGAAAACTAAGGGTGAGAAAAAAAACATCTTTTTACCCCATTAAAGCTGCAAACTGTGGTCTTTTCATTCTGTTTAGGGTTGTTGCAATATCAGGCATGCAGAATAATTCACAATATTATAATTAGCATAATATAGACAGAAAATCTGAGAGGAAAGAAGCTACCTTTAGTAAAGTTGTTAACTTGAACAACACTTTGTTGTGTCTTTTGTATTTTTTAGGCAAATTAACTGCACCAAGTAGAGAGTGAGTCTGTAACCATTTTTTTTTTTTTTTTTTTAATTTTATTTATATAGCGCCAAATCACAACAAACTGTCGCCTCAAGGCGCTTTGTATTGTGGGTAAAGACCCTACAATAATACAACCATAATACAACCATAACTGTACAAAAACAGAAAAAAGAGATTAACTGTTAATCATCAAATTTCATTGTTATGCAGATGATACTCAGCTTTATCTATCCATGAAGCCAGATGAAACACATCAATTAGTTAAACTGCAGGAATGTCTTAAAGATATTAAGGCCTGGATGACCTCTAATTTCCTGCTTCTAAATTCAGATAAAACTGAAATTCTTGTTCTCTGCCCCACAAACCTTAGAAACATGGTGTCTAGCCAGATACTTACTCTGGATGGCATTACTTTGGCCTCCAGTAACACTGTGAGAAATCTTGGAGTCATTTTTGACCAGGATATGTCCTTCAATGCACATATTAAACAAATATGTAGGACCGCTTTTTTTGATGTTTCTAAAATTAGAAACATCTTTTCTCAGAGTGATGCTGAAAAGCTAATTCATGCATTTATTACTTCTAGGCTGGATTATTGTAATTCATTATCAGGCTGTCCTAAAAGCTCCCTGAAAAGCCTTCAGCTGATCCAAAATGCTGCAGCTAGAGTACTGACAGGGGCTAGAAAGAGAGAGCAGATTTCTCCCATATTGGCTTCTCTTCATTGGCTCCCTGTTAAAGCCAAAATAGAATTTAAAATCCTCTCCTCACATACAAGGTCTTGAATAATCAAGCCCCATCTTATCTCAAAGACCTCATAGTACCATATCACCCCAACAGAGCTCTTTGCTCTCAGACTGCTGGCTTACTTGTGGTTCCTAGGATACTTAAGAGTAGAATGGGAGGCAGAGCCTTCAGCTTTCAGCCCCCTCTTCTGTGGAACCAGCTTCCAGCTTGGATTCAGGAGACAGACACCCTCTCTATTTTTAAGATTAGGCTTAAAACTTTCCTTTTTGATCAAGCCTATAGTTAGGGCTGGATCAGGTGACCCTGAACCATCCCTTAGTTATGCTGCTATAGGCCTAGTCTGCTGGGGGTTCCCATGATGCACTGTTCCTTTTCATTCACCTTATTTACTTTGTTTATACTCCACTCTGCATTTAATCAATAATTGTTATTAATCTCTGGCTCTCTTCCACAGCACGTCTTTTGTTCTGTTTCTCCCCTCAGCCCCAACTGCCATCAAGTGCTTGTTCACAGGGGGTGGTTTTGATTGTTGGGTTTTCTCTGGTCTTTACCTACAATACAAAACACCTTGAGGTGACTGTTTGTTGTGATTTGGTGCTATATAAATAAAAATGAATTGAACTGAATTAATTTTGCATCACTGGCTGGTTAGTTATTACATCTTCTCTCTTCACGTTGTTTTCCGGTAAAAAGGTGCAATAATGCTACAGAGGAATGTCAACCCAGCAGTCACTGATGCTGGAATATTAATTATACTGTCATAAGCGCTTTGAGCTCTTTGAGTGCTCATACTGAGTAGAAAAGCGCTATATAAGAACTAGTCCATTTACCATTTACCATATGCGTATATTATTAACATATACATCATAACCAGGATATTGTAAGTTCCCTAATTCCAATGTCAGTTCAATGATGTAGCCTCTCCTTACAGTTCAGATTTCCTGCCTTTAAAATGAGGTCAAACAAACCGAAGCTTCGGTCTTCATTCATGTATGGAAGGTTATTTGGACCACAACTGTCACCTCATAAGTGACAAAGCAATAAAATAAATAATAAAATATAACAATAACTAAAAAATAAAAATCACAAGATGAGTAGCCCCGCAATGCTTTCTATCAAATTTCGCTTCACTTAATGTGGCCGAGCTTTTCATTCTCAGCAGCTCCAGCGTGAGTGGCTCCAGAGTTTACTGGAGGATAGCCAGAGGCACAGAAATAATGAAGGACCTAACATATAAGATATAAGAGCGTTCATAGAGGGCAGGTTTGTGTAGGACTGGAACAGCTTAGCGTAGAAAACAAAAACATAGATTGTGAGAAAAAAAATTTTTATTTCACAAATCTGTAATTTCTTCTCCTGTGGGGGGGTCAGCTTGAGCGTCCAAACAAACACTATTTAACTTTCCATGTGAAAACACTATTTAAAAACTTGTTAATGGATGGTTCAGTATAATTATGCATGTGATGTAATAATTAATATTTTGTTTTGTTCTGCCTCTGCAAAAATAATCCATGCTAAATAAATAAATATAAAAGATGTACAAATCACCTGCTGATGTTAAATTAAAATAAAGAAAAAAATCATTCTGGATTCACAAACTAACCTTCATTTTGGGAAAACTCACAAAGTCCCAGTTAACCCAACAGAATCCAGTAGGACTCATCAGTGCTTCATACCCTCAGAGCTGTTCTGGTTATCTCCCCTGAAGCTGTTAAATTCAAAATTCACTCCTACCCTCCTCCCACTCTTTTCCCCACCTACTAAGACAAGGTACTCACAGGTGATGACAAAGAAGGTGGTGAGAGCAGACAGGACAAGCGCTCGAGCCCAAGACATCTTGAGAGTGAAAAGCAAAAGCTCCACCGGACTTAACAGCACACCTAGCAGAGTTCAAGTGAGTGAGGATAGAAATATGAAGCAGGGAATGGTGGAAGATGGGAGAGGTGTGGAGGGAGGAAGAGAGTGGGAGGAGAAAGAAGGAGGTGATGGCTCAAGGAGGGGAGGGAAGATGCTGGAATTTCAATTTCCCGGGGGAGGAGATGAAGGAGAAAACAAGGAGGGGAAAAGAGTTGTGATGAACTAAAAAGGAGAGGGCAGCTGAACAGAAATCAAGATTCTGCACTGGACTGAATAATCAGACATAAAAGTAAATTTACTTCATACAAAGTACGGCAAAGAGGAAAAAATTAATCAGACCCGTATTTGGTGTGACCATCCTTTGCCTTTAAAACTGAGCAATCCTCCTCAGTACACTTTGTGCAGGCTTTTTAAAGCAGACAGTGTTGCTGTTGTCACTTTTGTGCATTAAAGTGCAGATCTGTTGCAGGGGGTCATGTTCTTTCTCTGAAAGCACATCAGGCTGCAGAATGAATTTGGAACCAATGGACAGTAATTCGAGTGTCTGAAGTGCCTGAATCTTTTGCACTGTATAATACATCTTCAGTCCTTGCATTGGATGGATAAATCTTTTTTTTCTTTCTGATGATGAATTCAATTTTGAAACTTATTTCTACTTTGGGCAATTTGTGGTTTTGCAGCAGACACTGATTTTTCAGTGTCACGAAGGAAGTGTCTCTTTAGCTGGTAAATGCTCCACTCAGCAGCTAGTTGCTAACTTTGTCTGCAGTTCAGGGCTTTTAATTTCTGCAGCTAACTGCCTGCTGTGGTTAGAAATAAGGCTGATGGTACCAGTAAAGCTAAACTGAAGCACAGCTGCAGGACGGAAACCAGAAAGATGCTCAGCTGCTGCATAGACCTGAACAGAACTTTTGGCACTTGTGCTTAAAATGTGTAGATTTGGCAAATCCAACAAC
This sequence comes from Archocentrus centrarchus, assembly GCF_007364275.1. Classification (NCBI taxonomy): domain Eukaryota; kingdom Metazoa; phylum Chordata; class Actinopteri; order Cichliformes; family Cichlidae; genus Archocentrus; species Archocentrus centrarchus. The sequence continues at coordinate 22,190,149 of NC_044368.1, read as the reverse complement.
TTCTTTCACATTATAGAAGAAAATCATCTGATCCAGTGTAAATGTAATAGTATTGATTAAAGTGTGTCCTCCCCAACTCACTGTTTTCTCAGTTTTATAGTTAAATGCATTCTGTCAGCAGTGAAGACTTTCTGCTTCTGTTTCTAATTCAAAGGGGGAGTCAGCTGGAATATAACCCAAGGAAAAAGTAGCTTTTGTGACTGCTGGAAGATGTTAAGTAATTAGACCAGGAGACAGAGCCACAGACTGCACTTTGCTGCATAGGAACTTCCTTTACCTTGTATGGCTTCATGCTTTAAGCCACAATCAAAGATCAATCAAAGTCTTTGCAGCCGTTATATGTGAATGTGGGTATCAAAGACTCCTCCTGGAAGTCAGTGGCCCCTTGGTTTTCTGGGTGGGTGAGATTCATACAGCCTCCGCTTTTGCTGGGCACATTTAGTATCTGTTCATTGGATATTTGAGTTCCTCAAGCCTGGTCTGCTATGAGTTCAAGGAGTTTGTAGCAAAAGTTAAAAGCTGCAATTGACTATAAATCCTATGAAAATAAAACATAATAGAAACCTTCTGTTGGCTTAAAATACCACCTACTGTGCACCGTTATCTTTCTCTGTATAACAGCAAACAGATACAGGATTTTTGTTTCCCTCACAGGTGGAGCGTATGCAAGTGGAAACCTTGCAAATACCTGTTGCTGCACTGACCCCTCATTATAGTTCCAGCTATGAATGATCTCAGAGTTTAGCACATATCATAATCCACAAACCTTTATTTTTGCAAAATGCGACAAGCTTTTGAATGTTTTTGACACATATAGAGTTACAATGATGGCTATGATGGGATCATATGCTGCTCTTAAGCCTGTGTATAACTTTCAGCACTGATGGTGCCTTTCCAGACGTGCAAGCTGCCACTCCCATAGGCACTGACACCCCCCACACCATCAGAGATGCTTTTTGACTGACAGCTGATAACAAGCTGGATGGTCCCTCCCCTTTTTAGTCCATCCATGTTTTCCAAAAATAATTTCACATTTGGATCGTCTGACCACAGAACAGTTTTCCACTTTTCCTCAGTCCATTTTAAAAGAGCTTTGGCCCGGAGAGCACAGCAGCATTCGTGGATCATTTTCACACGTGTCTTCTTCTTTGCATGACAGAGCTTCAGCCTAGATTAGAGGATGGCACAGCGAACCGTGTTCACAGTGATTTCTGGAGATGTTTCTGAATTGCAGAATGCTGAGCCTCTGCCCATCTTCTGAGAAACCCAATCATGTTACTGACCTGTTGCCAATTAACCGAATTAGCTGCAAAATGTTCCTCCAGCTGTTTCTTTTTAGCACCACTTACTTTTCCAGCATTTCGCCCCCGTACCAACTTTTTTGAGATGTTTCTGCCATTAAATTCAAAAAGAGCTAATATTTTTCATGAAATAGGAAAATGTCTCACTTTAAACATTTTATATGTTTTCTATGTTCTATTATGAATAAAATATGGTTTTATGAGGTTCACAAATCATTGGATTCTGTTTATATTTACATTTTGCACAGCGTCCGGGCTTTTTTGGAACTGCGGTTATTATAAAAAAAAAGGCCAAAGTTTCAAATAATGACATCAGTGTGTGTACAAGTATCCCTGTGAGTCAAAAGCTTAGGCTTTGGACTGCTAAATGCTCCTTTTTTATACTCTTGGCTCTGCATGATGTCAACACAAATGAATATCTCTAATATGGTCACCTCAGGTACATAATTCTGGCTGTGAATCATGCAACCGTACTCTAACAGAGTCAAAGAATGAAAATGTGGAGTTAGAAATGAGAATAATAGCTCCTCTTTAAATTTAGAGTTGCAGTTTAAACTGGTCTCTGTAGATTTCAGCCTGGACTGTTTGTGATCTACTTAAACCTGAAATTTCCTCTGACGAAAGCTGGGCAGACCTGCTCAGAAAACATTTAGCAGTAAATGAGCCAGCAGTGTGTAAGAAACACACATTTACACATGCATACATGTGCTGTGTATGCATGTGTATATATGGGTTTCATATATGCTAATGCACAACATTTTTTGGAAGTGTGCATGCAAAGATTGCACTGTGCTTATGTTCTTTAAAGCTTATTTGATATTTTGGAAGGGTTTAAGTGTTTCTTTGCATTTTCCTGTGCATAAAGAAGTGTATGTATGTCACATGTGTATCTTCTAGGCTCTTTTACTCAGTATGACACTATCCAAGTTCAGCCCCCTGTGCATGTGACCGACTTTCCTGCACACCTCACAAAGCTTCCCCCTGAGTTCTGAACAAAGACCTTGTTGAAATGCACGCACGTGCACACACTTTTAGCAGTGCTGGATCAGGTGTTTCTTAGGGACTTCCAATCTGGGGAGGCAGGAAATAGCCAGCCCCCGCTTTTAAAAACAATGAATCCCTTTGAGCCTATCGTGTGACCGTTATCATCGAGCGCCAGCCACCGTTTAAAAACTTTGACTATAATGCAGTTTCAAACAGTGGGGTTCATCTAAGTTTTACAGCTTTCCTCCTAATTATGTTGCGCTGCTGCTCAGAAAATAATAAAATATGGACAAATACTTGTAAGCACATTCTGCTACGATGGAGGTTAACCAGATGAGAAGTTATCTGAACTGTAGGAGGAATCCGGAGAGAACCTACAAAGAGAACACACAAACATCTGGATTCAAACCCAGGACCTTCTTGCTGTGAGGTGGCAGCACTATCCACTGTGCCACTGTGCTGCCCTGGGAATGCTGCATTCAAATTATCATTCTAAATGCCTCTCAGCAATACAAACGTGCCCCACATTGTGCTATACAAATACGCTCTTTGTGCCACATTTAGTTTGCCTGAATGAAGCAAACAAATTAGGGTCTATCAGATCAACACAAAGCAGCATAAATGACTCTGCTGCTGAATTCAGCCTCAATTTGGTGTGGGCTGAACACAGAAAGGCCAGCACATTATTCTAAAATAATGTGGAGTAAACTGGATCATTACTCTTTGGTTCAGTGTCAGTAAATGGCACTTATTTGCACTGCAAACTGTAATTATTCTGTGTTTGAAACTCTGAAGATCCGACCAAGAACCCAGCCAAAGTCAGCAGTCACTTCTGAGTTTTATTACTAATATTAATAAAATATATTTATTACACGAAGCGTTTAGAAATCAAAAACTCCCATTAAAAGGCTCAAAATTACATTCAAAGACACAAAAATAAACTTACAAGGCAGATTAAGGCATCTGTTAGTGTTAATTAACAAGTGCACTGATCATTTACACGTCTTTGCTTACAGTTTCATTATTCTCTCATCTTCTCCCTCTTTCAGCCTCACTCTGAGTCTCACACATACCACACTCAGTTTCCTTTTTCAACATAAAACAATCCATCATTATTTAAGATGCCCATTTGTGTAATTAGTGTGCCTTTTTCTTTTCATTTGGCTAAACTGGATGTATTTTAGATGCATTCCTGTGCTGTAAAACTGTTAAATTCCATAATTACACACAGACTGTTATCAAAAATGAGATAAGATCATGTTTTGATGACCTTGCAGAGCACTCATCAGAAAGCTCTGTCGCAGTGTTGCGGTCCTGCTGCTCCTCATTCGATCGCTGTACTAATCTGGTGAAGTTTCAGCTCAGTTTCATCACCCTGCAGCGGCGTCTTCACATCGAAATCCTCGCTCCCTGCACCAGACGACCTCGAACGGCCCAGGTATCCTGAGAGGCAGACGGATTTAAAGTAGAGGTTAGCCACAAAAACAACCTCCCTTTTTTTCCCCTCCTCTTTTCATGTGATTCCAGTAGTAAATCCGGGCAGTTTGCAGGAATAGAAATTCCTTAAGCTTCCCATCTGGCTCATAATGAGCAGCTGATGATCACTTTTTCCATCTAATATTAGAGGATAATGACAGCTATCTTATTTCAGTCATGTATGAAAGGTTAAGATGACGATGGTTAGATGGAAGCGAGGTTTTATATTTTTATCAGTGCATTTACATACAGTGAAATCAGTGACTGACTGATTTCCTTTCATTTCTGCCACACGTCTTGTTCATATAATGGGAAGAATGTGACTTTAATTTAATTTCAGCAGGAAACTGCCAACCCAGCCTTTATTCTCGGGCTGTTTTCTGGTTTACAGCATCCACCAAACTACACTTAACTACATCCTAAAGATGCAGTAAAGATTCGGTTTTATGTATAATAATGACATGAGAGGTTGCACGCTTCCTGACACAGATGCTTGCTGCTTAGCAGAGGCTGACCTCGAGGTAAATGCAGCTCGTGACAGGATCTTATAATGGGGGCTTGTAAACAATAAGATGTTACCAGACTTGATTTACAGCCACGCCACTGTAATTTTAACTGTTTCTATAAACAGATGCCCCAATAAGAATGATTAAAATCATGCAGTTCAGATGTTTGGATAAAGCTCAGGTAAATGCATAAACTTTAATTATATATAGCAGAATACAAAAATGTTAATTAGAAATGTGAAACACTGATTAAAAGTGTTTGGTTTGAAGATGCGTTACATGGACTGTGACCACAGCACCAGCCCTGCTACCTACCCCAGGCATTACATGTAACCGGCAGCCTGTTGCTTCCAATGCACTATCATACTTAAACTTCATCATCATCGTCCTAAGCTTTAACATGTACACTCTCTGAGACTGTGAGTCTTCAGTGTTTGTAGCTAACACTTTCATGTTATCATCCTCGCCTTCATTCACTTGTATGCTCTGATTCTAGATTACAGGAAATTTGTTATCATCACTGGCCTCTCATTGTGCTAAGCTTTAAAGTGTACGCTTTCACAGCCAGGACAAGTTTAGAAACCACAGGCCAAGTATGAATAAAGTAAAGTACATCCTGTCATTCAATCTCATAAATTACTTCCCACACATCGTCTGACTGAAATCGTGCTATCATGCAGATACTCATGTAAACAGTACATATTTTTTTTAAAAAAATCCAGATCTAAAGGGGACCTATTAAGTTGATTTCCAGCTACATATTTGCATTAATAAATTCTACAAGAGTAGCTTTGGATGATTTGCATTTCAAAATAATCCTTGTTATCATATTCTGGCTCTTTCTGCAGTTTCTCAGCTCATGCACTGTCTGAAACAAGCTGTTTGAGCTCAGGTCTCTTTAGGGCCCTCTTCCCTAACTGACTGACCTTTGTCTTTTGATTGGCTGCCCCTCACCTGGCTTCCACTAACTGATCCCAGTGCTTGTAAGCCACACCTTCTATTGTCAGGCACAGCCAGAGCCACAGCTCCATATAAGGAAATCCGTGTCATGCCGACACCAGAGTTGGAAACTCTGGCGGGTGGTGCTTCTTTCCTTACAATAAGAACTGTGCGTTTAAAATGACCATATTAGGGATATCCGCTCTCACTGACATGAACAGAGAAGAGTAGAAAAAAACTGTTCGAAACCAAGTGTTGAGAGCGGGTTGAAGCCTGAACTTTTGTCTCACAAGTATTTTTTTAAAAATATACTGACTTTAATATTTATAATTTTGACAACATGCCAATAACAAGAGCAGGACCCCTTTAATCAAACTGCAATAATGTTTAAATAAGATAAATGAGGCTTGAATGCACACATCTGACCTTTAAAGTGATTTCATCACCAACGGCATACTTCCTCGCTGCGATCTCCTTCACCTCTTTCTCTATGTTTTCCTGTGTGGTTCCCTTCACATCAATATAATAACAATCACCGCTGGCATAGTGGCAGGAGATGGCCTGGGAACACACACATATATCACAGATAATCTCACACACACACTACTGATATGGGAGAAAAAGCAGCATGAATAATCTTGTGGTTTGTGTGCAGCTAGTTTGCATTAGAAAATATTGGGATACCAGGTGCACTCTGGGTAAGTCAGTACCTTGCGGAAGCCCTGCGTCTGGTTCATGCCAGAGCCGTGGATGAGCAGCGGGTGGAAGAAGACTGTGTCTCCCTTTTCCATTTCTAGGTGCACCCTGGGGTGCTGTGGGTCATAGCCTCGGACTCCATGGTACATCTTGTTCACCCCACCCTGAAGACACGTACAGTGTTTAAACAGTGTGTGTGTGTGTGTGTACAACCTAGCAGGAATGAGTTATGATATGTTTTGTGTGTGTACATATATGTATGTGTGTACCTCCCACTCAGGATAGTCATGCTCCTGCAGCGTGCCCTTGTGTGATCCTGGCAGGACGACCAGGCAGCCATTCTGCCTGCTCACTTTCTCCATAGCCGTCCACGCACAGACAATCCGGTCGGCCGGTCGAAAGGGGAAGTAATGCAGATCCTGATGCATCGGGTGACGAGAAGTCTTCTTACCTGGTTACAACAGAAGACATGACAGTAATATCACAATACCTGGTTAGTTTGAAATATTTAATTTTCTCTCAAAATTCAAACGTTATGTTTGATACAATTCGTGCGGCTTTTCTCTTGTTTCAAATGCAGAACAAGAAGGTTTGTGTAATTACTCTCACTGCCACAAGAGGGAGACAAAATTTCCACGCTGGCGGTTTAATTATTATTCATTTTGACATCTAAACAATACACAAACAAATACTGACTTTTGTGACTTTGTCAGCCAGCAGATTTAGTGAGGATTAAAGTACCTGCGTCAGGAGGTTTGTTGATCAGCATCGTGTGCATTGCCATGATGTTCGGTCCAATGAAACACTCCACGTACTTCAGGATCTGATAAAGAAAACCAAAGGTTTTTGTTCTGCTGTTCAGGTTTAAATTACCTCTCTGTTTATAAAAAAATTAAGTACAATGTTCGTTAATTTTTTTGTTTGTGAAAAATATTTATACATTTTAGATTAATAAGTGAAGTCCATTACATAAACTGAGAGCCCAAAACTGAAAGCGCTGGGTCACAGAGCCTGGATCATGACAGATTCATTCATTCATGTTTCCTACCTTACCATCTGTGTGATTATTCATAGTAGCTCTAAAGAGCACCAAAACATGTTTATCACTGAAAATACAGATAAAGGAGCCATCTGAAAAACCCTACCGTGTGTATAGTTTGTATGCGTTCTTCTAGTACCTCTGGTAAGGAGCAGTATCGGAACAGTTCAGGATCCTCCTGGAAGTCCTGGAGTTTAGAGACAGCTTTCTGATCCGGAACAAACTCGGACTTTGCTATAGCCACGTCCCTCATCACCACCAGACCGGGAACCTTTATTTCCTGTCGACAGATCCTTTCAAACTCCCTCCTGAAGGAGATACCAGAACACACACAGATCACAGAAACGTCTAAGTGGAGTTATTGATATACTTTTTATTTTGGCACAAATTATATGTATCACTTATTTTCCTGAGATTTACTTTGTTTTTAATTCAGAAAATGACTCTAAGTAGAGTTTTAAAGGATGCCTATAGTGCTTTTCTTTCTCTTTTATATATATACTGTTACACTGTTCATATTAAACATGGCCATACTCTCAAATACTGAGGTCAGCGCATGTACAAATATTCTCTCAAGAGATAAAAGTTCAGACTTTGGACTGCTTTCAATATTTGGTTTTCAACAGTTTTCCTGCTCCTGCTCCTTTCCTGCATCTTCCTCCGGCCCACGGTGTGAGCTCCTCCACTCAAACTTTCTCTTTGTGAGGGGCAGCCAATCAGAAGAAAGCTGGCTCAATCAAGCAAAGCTACTCTAGAGTCCAAGACTAAAAATATGGAGGCAGAAATGAGCCCTATTCAAAATAAGTTATAAAATATTTATTTAATGCTTTTATAATCCAGCACTTTATTTTTGCAGAGTGTGTGATATTACCTGAACATGTCGATGTCCTCCTCAGACACCAGATTTTTGATGAGAAGGAAGCCATTTTCCTCATAGAAGAGTCGCTGTTCTGGGGTCAGCAGGTTGTTACCAAAAGTATATCTGCCAAATTAAACCAAAATCAACATGCTGGTTACTTTCAATGGAATAAAAAGCTACTTTGGCTGGGTTATGCATTGATAAACAGTGTGCATGGGAACGTTGCATTTTATTGATCCACTCCCTCGACAACAAGTGATAAGCAGTGGGAGATGTAATACTCTTCTGGAACTTTGTACCGTACTTGTAGCTCCTTAAAAAGTGGCCATTAACAGTCCCTAAACCAGCTCAAAAATGGGGCTTGTGTTGCCTTTTGAGCAAATTAAATTGAATTTACTACCTGTTACTGCACACAGAGAGCAGAAAAGTGGGACACTGTGGACGTGGTCAAAACCAGCACCGCAGAAACTGTGGAAGGCGACTGACAAACAGGGCCCTGCTGCTGTGTGCATAAAAACCTTTAGCCTGAGGCAAAGGTTAGGTGTGTCCTTACCTCAGTCTCTGCGGCTGACTGTAGTTTAGGGTTTGAGCAGATGTGGGTGCAGCTTTCTTAAGCAAAGCAGTCAAGGAAAAACCCAAAAAACAGAAAACAATATTCTGAGATGATCTTTTATAGATGTCAGATGTATTTCAGGGTTTTACAGTGCAACATGCTGGCTGTCTTCCAAAATAGAGATTAGTGCTGTTGCTATTTGAATTATATAATTTTTCAGTTATTATTTGTTTAAGTTATTAGTTATTAGCTATAAAAAATATATCTGTGATCTTATGTGAAAAGCTGCTGCAAATTAAAGCAGGGAAAAACCTTTTAAAAGAAATCTTAAGTTAGAAACTAACTAGCTTGGCTTTCACTTAACTTAAATACAGATAGACTTATGATTTATTTAGCTGTTTGATATAGATAATAATGTAATAACCGTAGTATCTGAGCCCTTTGCACCTGTTATAAATTATTTTTAACAGGCATTTATTAAATGCTAGTTAGCTAGCATAAAACTTAAAATGCTAATCCAAACAGACGCACTGCTACAGAAACAATGGAGACCACATTAGATCAAAACGACTAGCGGTGTTAATAGTTTGTTGTCAATAGTGCAAGAATAGTTATAGGCAGTCAGTTTCTGTCCTGTACTTTTGTCGGTATTCTCCGGGAGGCCTGCCGTCCAGAGCGGGGTCCCGGTAGCGGAGCAGCAGTGCTATGGGAGCTCAGTGCTCCGCTACTTGCTCCAGCCTTCACCACGATGCCGGCTCATCTCAAAGCAGAATAAAAAGATACAATCGCTGCAGGTGGTCTGTCAAGCTGGGTGATAAGAAGTCGGAGTCTCTCCGCAGCCCGAGACATTTTCTGTCAAGCAGCAGTCCTTAGTGCCCTTGGGAAACCCGGACAAGTAGTAAAAGTGGGTCGCTCCGCTCGGACCTCCTACTGGGGCAAAGGCTGGAGGACACGCATCCATGCTCGCTCTGTGAATGTCTTTTTTTTTAAACCTATATCAATACATTAATTTATTGATCAATTCAAACACTGCCCCATCATCGTCATCACCACTGCAATAGCTTTACTAATAATTCAAAACCAGCTTAAACCACACAGACTTCCATGACTACTGAGGGAAATATGAGAATATATTTTTATGTGATTTAGGTGAACTGACCCTTCAAATATCAGGGTTATCGCAAAAATGCTAACACTGTAAATAAGTTAAGGAACATTAAAACTTTACCGCAAAATTAAAGCGTTTTGTTATTTATTCAGACTTTTCCTGTTTATTACCAACAGCAGCGGGATTACATAAGGATAATTGTTACTGTCACTAACAGTTAAAGCTTTTATCCAGCAGGGGGCGCCACACCACAAAGATTATTCCGATCTTTGTGGTCGTCATTTTTAACTTAAAGCATGCCTTATCGTTTTGTTTAGTTTTCTTTCTGCATGCTGACCTGCTGGGTGGCTTTTTTCACCAGTCATTTCTGCCCTCACCATCCTCCTCCCAGCCTATTGATCGGACAGTCACAGCTCAAATTTTCTCTTTCTATAAACAATATTTAAGGAAAATTAGAAACAAAATGTACAGTGGTTTAACCAAACACTAATGGTGAGAGACTGACTGCATTTTCCAGAACTTTTCAAAGGTCTTTATATTTGGTACCACTGTTATTGCCCTTAACCCTAGAACGCTAACGCCGGGTGATTTTCACCCACACAATTTTTGTAATGTGATTTTCATTGTGTTGCTGCTGTCTGAGTTGCATCGGACTTTGGATAGCTTCAGGGCGCTCATTGATGTCATTAATGGTATGGTTGATTCCTTCCGCCCATCCATGGTTTTTTCAAGAGGCATGCGTTCGGGTGATTTTCACCCGACGTTAGTGATAGAGAGTAACATATTGTAACGTTGTAAACACACTTCCACAGTCGGCGATGTTCACAACAAAGGTCGTCTTTATTAGCAGAAAAACGGCTGCTGTAGGCCACAGCCACGCCAACCACAACTACAACAACGGAACAGCAACACACACACACAGGCAAGCTCTCGGTCTTTTCTCTCTCTCCATGCTGCCTTCACGAACCTCCCGAACAGTCCGAAATCCCACAACATCAACACGCTCTCTAACTAAGAGAATCGCTACAATATTTTATGGGTGGAATTCACCCGATGTTAGTGTTTGTGTGTTTACGAACATTAACCATGGTTTTACTATGGTTAAATAACCTTAGTAAAACCATGGTTTATTACTATGATTTTATCATGATTTTGCTATAGTTAAACCATGATAAAACCATAGCAATAAACCATGGTGAGAACCATGGTTTTTCCAAACCATGACTTTACCATGGTTTTTAGAAACGCATCTCTCTCACAAAACTATAGTGCAATAATGCATACATCAAACAATGAATAGGCTAATCCTAATGCAATAGCAAATGTAATTAAAAATCCTACTTCATACTTCCATCTACCTACCAAAAAAGCGACATGAGAATAATCAAAAACAGGAGAATCATTAAATCTTTATACAATTTTTATTTTTATTAATAAATGTAATTCAGTCTTCCTTTTTTTTCTTTTAAGTTCTAAGTTCTGTCTTCATGTCCTGGAACGGCAGGTCCAGCTCCAACTCTATTTGTGTAAGAAAGAGGAACAGGAAGAGTGACAGATATTCAAAATGAATTACAAAAAACCCCCCAACAACAATGATATTGCATGCAAAGTGAATGTGTGCGCGTGTGTTCACTGTTGATTACCGCATATGTTTGAAATTCTTGTTTTCATTGTTTAGTTTGTTTCTGGCGGCTCCCCTCAGCAGTTTTATATTTGCGTCTGGAAATTTCTGCAGAGTGTAATCTGCAAAGTAATGTGACAAATAAATCCAAAGTGTTTACAAACTGTAAAAGACATGGCAACATTCTAAACACAAGCAATACCAGTCAAAAGTTTTAGCATTGAAAATAAGTTATTTCATGTTCTAACAAAACAAATAAATATAACAACCCATATTCCAGCCAATCACTGACAAGACGGCTAGGAGTCAGAAACTTACTCCCATCCTTTGGCTGGAACCTGGTTTGTTCTATTGTGGTGCACAGCCTATGCCCATTGTGTTTGTTTGACGTTTACAGCCCGTGTTGTCTCCCAAGACCAGATTTGTGTGTATTTCAGTGTATTCTGGAGACAGGCGTCATCATCACACGTCCTCCACCATGCGTGGGAAACAGGAACAGAAGAAACAGAAACAACAGTGGACATTTGTTCCTCAGTCAAACTCCATATTTGGGTATTTTTGGTTCTATGCACCATGTCAACACATGGCAACAAGTGCTCTGCACCTCTGGTAACTCTTTCAAGACTTGGAAAACAATTTTAGGTGTCTCTGTCATGAAGCTGACTGAGAGAATGCCAGGAGTATCCAATGCTGTTATCAAAGAAAAATGTGCATCTTTGAGTAATCTAAATTCTAAACCATAGTGCATATATTAATGAAAACCTACCAAAAATAGCATTGACAGATGTGGGCTCCAGGGGTGGCTTAACATTTTCCTTGGCACTCCCTTTTTGGCCAGTAAGGGATGAAGTGGCCATCTGTTTCCGAGTAAATGTAATGCTAAACAGGTCACACACCAGCTTGGTGGGGTTTTGGTGATTGCACCTTTGTAGTTTTGTCTTGCTGACCTTCAGTCCCTCACCGATGACAACCTTGGATTTCAGATAAAAATCAACATGTTAGAGAAAAACTAAAATGAAGCTTCTTGCCCCCATCAGTTCATTTTGTCAGCTGTTTTGCTATATGATCTAAGTTGTGCCAAACTGTCTCATTTTTATTCCTGCTGACAACACTTGGCAATCTTAAAGAATTGGGCTAAGGGTTGACAAACTCCAGGCTATTGCTTTGAGAGGTGAATGAAGGCTCTCTCAGCACCCTCTGCATCATCGAACGTGATTCAACCAATCACAATCAAGGACCAGAACTAGTTTTAGAAGTAGCCTTAGAGCAGTCTTGTAAAATTCACTTACATCATCATTTGAGATAGCTTGTTAAGAAGAGGCTTCTTCAGGGTGAGTTGTGGGTTGGCTTTTGGAGAGGTGGCTTCCTCTTGGTCCCAAGGCTGGCTCTCTTCCCAAAGTACTTCTCAATTTAGAGAGCATATTCTTTATATCTTTAAAAAAAAAAAAAAAACAGACATTAACACTAGGGATGCGCCGATCCGATATTCAGTATCGGTATCGGTCCGATACTGGCCTAAATTACTGGATCGGATATCGGAGAGAAATAAAAAATGTAATCCGATACATTAAATAACGTTTCGATCACATTAGCTGCATTACAGTGCTCCGTCGTCTTCTTCTTCTTGTGGGTTTGCGGCTAACCAAACCAGCTTAGAGCTGCATTACCACCACCCACTGGATTGGAGTGGGGGATCAGGAGTTAGGAAAAAACCCTCCGCACATTCTATAAAGTTCGCCGTCGCTGCGATGGATTCCCTTTGACAGTGAACGATCATCGCTGACATGTTGTTCCGCCTCCACCGCTCTCTGTCTTGTTTGTGTGTTGTGCTCGCTGTGCTGAGAATCAGCTGTTATTTTTTTTTTTTTTCTACTTCAGCTCCCGGACATACTGCTAGCGAGCGCAGCTATTAGCACTAGTGACCGTCCGGTACCGGAAGAACCCCTTCCCCGTCAAAATATTTTTGATACTTTAATCCCTGATTTGTGATTAAATATAGACCTGCAGTAGAAACGTATTTAGGAGAATGCTTGTAAATATAAAGCATTACAAGATTACGCTCACGCAGCCCCCAGTTTGTCAACATAAACACTGATGACAAAACAGCAGCAGTCCGCTGATTTACGAGCAGTCTGTCTGCACAAGCGGAAAGAGGCGGAGGCGGCTCAGATGGAGCAGAAGGAAATTTTTTTTCCGTCTTTTTCGTCCCTGTAACCTCCATAAACCTTTAATGGGAAACAGCTGGAGGTCCTTCATCAACCACCTGATCAGTAAGTGAAGAAAAGAGAACTTTGTAGCTGCTCCATCCACCCTGTTTGTTTCACACAGGGAAAAACTACAGTACAGAAGTTAAAATATGCAGATGAACCGTTGAAAAAAAGTATTTCTTATCCAGTTACTTAGGTAATCAATATAAATAGAAAAGTCAATTGCTAAAATAATCAATAGTTGCAGCCCTAATGAAATTTGCAACATACCATAAGCCAATGCATCACCTTCTCACACAGAAGCAACAGGATTCAGGTGATAGTTATTGTTGTAAGTAAGTAAAATTTATTTATATAACGTTTTTCACAGACAGAAAGGCACTGTACAATAATTAAAACACAATATCAACCCCCCACCCCCACCCCCAGAAAACACTATGTTGAAAACATAATAACATTACCATATTAAAAGAATAAAAATAAAGTCAGAAACCAGAAAGCCTGGTTAAACAGAAAAGTTTTCAACTATTTTTTAAATGATGCCACAGAGACAGCTAAATGGAGCTGGAGTGGTAAACAGTTCCAGAGCTTTGGTGCCACTGCCTAAAAAGCTCTGTCCACCCTGGTCCTTAGTCTTGTATGTGGGACAACTAAAAGACTTTGATTTTGTTGTGTGAGAGACTGTTGACTTCTTTTTAAAAAATTTTTTTTTAATGTTTTTAAATGCCTAGATAAATTTTAAATATCAGATTTATATCGGTATCGGCCGATATCCAAATTTAAAAGATCGGTATCGGACATAAAAAAGTGGTATCGTGCCATCCCTAATTAACACCCTTATGCTTAAGCAATATCACACGAGAGTAAGTTCTGTTCACTGGTGTGATTCGATATTCAGCACAACAGCACGACCTCACGTGTGATTGCTTTTATGCAACAGTTCAATTACCAACTGATTAAGCTTTAAGACATCAAGTTGTGTTTCTACCGTTTATTCTGTTCGTTCATCCTGCGCTCCCCAAAATAATTAAGCCTAGATTAGCGTCCTGTTCCCAAGCAACGCAACGGTTTAACCCAACGGCTTCTTCTCGCTTTGAATGAATGTAACGTTCATGTTGGTCAGCTCAGTGGAAGCTCAGCGTGAACACCGAGTGATATACTGCATTCCTAATTATTATGCATATGATGTCTTTGTTCATTTTTCCAGAATAGTCTATGCATTGACAGTGAATACCACTTTTTAATAATCAAAAAAGTATACTGGGCTACATACATTACTTGGATTTTATTGAAAAAATGATTACAAGGAGCAATGCGTCGTGCCTAACAACACCTGTGGTAAAACCAGCATAACCACCAGCCTCTTGTGGTTTATTGCATACTTTTGCCAATAACTCAAAGTACACTGTTCCAAATTATTAAGCATAATGGTTTCTAAATGTAATACACTGTAAAGAACTGAAAATATACACAGTTTCAGCTTCATATTACACAGGAGATCATTTTTCTGAAAGAATAAATAAAAAAACACTTTTACATGGTTCAGTTACATGGTACTTTCTTTGATAGCATTTTTCTATGGATTTCTATGGGTGATATTCCCTACCCATAGGAAAGGTTGATTAACTTTGGTCATGATTTGTGGCTATTGTGATGTCTCGGGCAGAGGTGGGAAGTAACGAAGTACAAATACTTCGTTACTGTACTTAAGTAGATTTTTCAGGTATCTGTACTTTACTTGAGTATTTATTTTTCTGACTACTTTTTACTTTTACTTCCTACATTTTTACACAAGTATCTGTACTTTCTACTTCTTACATTTTCAAACAGACTCGTTACTTTTTAACACGTCAGAGAGAAGTTTGCGTTTCCGGTCAGTGCGCCGTCAAACATCAAATGATCTGAGCCTAAACGGAGGAATAATAACACATTAGAGACAATCGTACTGGTGTATCCTCCATCATCGGGGCTTATCTCGTACAAAGGGATTAAATACGCAAACCCATATAATTAATGTCTCATTTATAGCGCTATAATCAGGGGTTACAGCGGGCCGGACCGAGTCCGTAAGTTGCGCTGCGGCACATAAACAGCTTAGCTAGCGCTACTGAAGAGGAGCGAGCACGAAGGGAGTAACGTGTGGCAGGTAAATGCAACGTTTCTAAATGCTCAACAAATATCAGCAAACACACAAAGTGTGTGAAGTTTGTCACACAGTGTGTCTGCTAGCTAAAAGAAGAGCTGCTGTATTTCAGGGAGAGCAAAGAGAGAGAAGTTCACTCAGAGATGGAGAAAGAGGACAGGAGAGGAAGAAGAGAGGTTAGAATTAAAGGTAAGGACTGGAAAATAAACTGAAGTATGCTGACTTTGTGTTATTCAAAGATTGGATGAAAATACTGCAGTTTAGGTTAGCTTGTTGTACTGTATTTACAGTAAAGCTCTGTGTTGGTGCACAGAGGCTGTGTTCATGGTCAGAGTTACAGGTTACATCAGTGCAGCAGAGATGAGTTTGAATCAAAGCTGCTGATGCTGAGATTCATTCACTGAATCCAACATTTCTACAGCCTGTATGCTGTCAGTGTAGGGGATGGAGATCAGCTCAGAGAGCTGTGAAATACTGGGTTACATCTTTGCAGAGGTGGCAAAAGTACTGACATTCTGTACTTAAGTACAAGTACTTATGTTAAAAAATACTGTAGTAAAAGTCGAAGTACTAGTTCAACTTCTCTACTTAAGTAAAAGTAAAAAAGTACAGGCTCTGGAATATACTCAAAGTAAGAAAGTAAAAGTAGTTCTTTGGAGGATGTTTCTACAAGCTATTTTTGTGTAAAACTAACCGAACCTCATTATATATTATTGTAATAATATAAAATAATATTACATGAGAATACAAACGTTATTCCAATCTAAATTTTAATCCTAATGAATGCACTCAGCTTTAATCTGTTATGTAGGACACAAGCTGTGAAAGGGAATTTAAACACAGCTCTGTTCTCTGTGTCCTCCATAGTAGAGGGTGACTGTGTCTCCACCTAAACACCAACATGAGGATACTCAGGGGTTACAGTGGGATTCAGAAGGTGGAGGAACCCTAAGATCAGCTGTAGTGGCTCTGCATGGGGAGAAGAATCACAACTTTCTATTGTGAGCTGCAGTAAATGATGTTGGTGTGCAGGCTGTGATCAGCTGACCTGCTGCTGCTGCTCTGAGGTTTACTGCTCTGTGTGGATGAACTGAACTCACAAAGATGTAACCCAGTATTTCACAGCTATCTGAGCTGATCTCCATCTCCTACACTGACAGCATACAGGCTGCATAAATGTTGGATTCAGTGATCTCAGCATCAGCAGCTTTGATTCAGACTCATCTCTGCTGCACTGATGTAACCTGTAACTCTGACCATGAACACAGCCTCTGTGCACCAACACAGAGCTTTACTGTAAATACAGTACAACAAGCTAACCTAAACTGCAGTATTTTCATAGAATCTTTGAATTACACAAAGTCAGCATACTTCAGTTTGTTTTCCAGTCCTCACCTTTAAATCTAACTTCTCTTCTTCCTCTCCTGTCCTCTTTCTCCATCTCTGAGTGAACTTCTCTCTCTTTGCTCTCCCTGAAATACAGCAGCTCTTCTTTTAGCTAGCAGACACACTGTGTGACAAACTTCACACACTTTGTGTGTTTGCTGATATTTGTTGAGTATTTAGAAATTTAGATTTAGATTTAGATTTTACATCACATGTTCTTCTCACCTGTAAAATAGATTTATAGTGAAGTCCATCAGTATTTGGACAATGACACAACTTGTGTAGTTTTGTTTTGCCTCTGTGCACCACCACAAACCATCAACATGTGATTGAAGTTCAGGCTTTCAGCTTTAATTAAAGAAGTTTAATAATTACTCTATTTTTATCCATCTCTCCTTTTTCAGTTTCTTTGGTTCTTCATAATCGGAAAATAAAAAAAGAAGACCTCTTCTTCCACAGTAATGACTGTACTGAGGTCAAGCAGTGCCCCCTGGTGGTTGGAATGAATTTGGAGGTTTTACACCTCACAGGAGTTGTGTTAACAAATTCTACTAGTGATGACATAAATTTTTGGAAGAGTCAATGGGGCAATAATATATATCCATCACTTGGTAGCCAGCATTCAGCTGGCACTCTTACTCTAGAAAACAAATTTCAAGGTGACATCCTTTTCTATAAGTGTGATACTCAGGGACACTTTGTATTCATGATATTGTCATATTGCAATAAAATCTTGATTACCATAAATATTTATGGGTATAACTCAAAACGTGAAAACTCACAGCTTCTCTCTGTGATAGAAAATAATCTAACTGATGGTTTAAACAAATTTCCTGATGCAATTATTATTATAATTGGAGGGGATTTTAATATGATATTAGATAATCAACTGGACAAATGGCCACCTCAAGCTCATGATTCAAACACTCTCCTTAAATCATTCATACAGAGATACAATTTAAAGGATGTATGGAGAGAAAAATTTCCATCAGGCTCTATTTTCACCTGGAGTAATAACGATGGATCTAGACAGTCTCGCATTGACTATTGGTTAGTATCTGATTGTTTAAAAGCCAATAACATCATCGTCAATATTCTTCCTACTCCGCTCACAGATCATAAAGCAATATGCATTTCAATAAATCTCTCTCATAGTCAGTTACAGAATCGGAAAGCCTACTGGATCCTAAACAATTCATTACTTAAATTAGACTCAGGTCAGCAAAAAATCTCCCGAACAATCTCTTATTTTTTTGACAAAGCCAACACTGAAAACAAATATGGGGCGAACTGGGAACCATTTAAATTTGAGATTGCAAATTTTTTAAGACAGTATGGTTCCGATATAAAAAAAGTCGAAAAAAGCTGAAGAAAACAAAATCATCAGTGAAATTATGCTCTTCTCCAAAAAGAGTCCCTCAGACTTGTCAAATGATGAAAAAGTAAAGTTAGCCACTTTACAAAATAAACTGGATGAAATTTACAAAAATCGGGCACAAAGAGCTTTCATAAGATCAAGATTAAAATGGCTAGAAGAGGGTGAGAGTAACTCCTCTTATTTTTTTCAATTGCAAAACCAATGTGCCAAATCCAAAGCACTTCAAGAGTTAAACATAGAAGGGCAAGTATCCTCTGACCCAAAAATTATTGCTAACTATGTTTGCTCTTTTTACAGTAAGCTTTATGCTCTCAATCACCCAAACGGAAACCCCGAACATTTCTTGAACTCTGTTAATACACAACGTATACTTGACTCTGAACGTGAGAGTTGCGACTCTAATCTAACAATTAATGAAATACTTTTTTCTATAAATCATTTAAAAAATAACAAATCCCCTGGGTCAGATGGATTAACAGGGGAATTCTACAAGCAATTTGGTGATCAGCTTGCTCCTTTTCTCGCCAAAGTTTTCTCAGAGAGCGTTGAAAAAGGCACTCTCCCCCCTACTTTAAATCAAGGGATTATTACCCTCATACCTAAGCCCAAAAAAGACAAAGTACTCATTGATAACTGGCGTCCTATATGTCTCTTAAATAATGATTATAAAATTCTGGCATCAGTATTTGCAAAAAGACTTAAATCTGTATTAAATACTGTTATTGGAGAAACACAATCTGGATTCATGCAAAATAGACACATTTCCAATAATATACGGCTCGTCCTTGATATCCCAGACTATTCAGAATTAATTACTGATAACAGTGTCATACTCTTCTTAGACTTTTACAAAGCATTTGACTCCATTAATCACAATTTTATCTTCAGCTGTCTTGATAAATTTGGATTTGGTCCTTTTTTCTGCAATACAATTAAAACTTTATATAATAACGCTAATTGCTCTGTCAAACTAAAAAATGGTACCTCCCCTAGGTTCAATTTATATCGAGGAATCAGGCAAGGTTGCCCAATTTCCCCTTATCTCTTTCTTTTAGCCACTCAGATTCTTGCTGACCACATTTCTGCAAATCAGCTGAAAGGTATTTATGTTTTTGGTAAAGAAATCCGAATTAGTCAGTTAGCTGACGACACTACTCTTTTCTTAAGAGATACCAGTCAAGTTTCTCCTGCTTTAAGCTTAATCCAAACCTTTTCTGACGTATCAGGGCTTCACTTGAATATAAACAAATGTGAAATTCTACCAGTTAAAGAATGCACGTTACAATCTGTCTGTAATATTCCTGTTAAAAAAAAGTGTCACTTATTTAGGCATAATTATCTCTAAGAACAATTTGGAAAGATGTTCATCAAATTTTGCTCCCTTAATTGATAAAACCAAAAAACGTCTTAATTTATGGCTCCAAAGAGATCTGAGCCTCAGAGGACGAGTATTATTATCTAAAGCGGAGGGCATATCACGGCTTACCTACTCTAAGCTCTCCCTGTATTTAGACAATCAAACTCTTAAATCTATTGACCAAATGTTATTCAAATTTTTATGGAAAAATCGCATACATTACTTAAGAAAATCTGTGGTAATGAACTCTTATGAAAAAGGAGGATTAAATTTTCTGGATTTCACAACTTTAAATAATACGTTCAAAGAGAATTGGTTAAAGTCGTATCTAAAAAAACCATCGTCCATTTGGAATATTTTCCCAAATTACATCTTCTCTAGATTAGGGGGGCTCAATTTCCTCCTCCTCTGTAATTATAATGTAGAGAAAATACCAATAAAACTCTCTGCATTTCACAAACAAGCACTTCTTTCATGGGCACTCATATATAAACATAACTTTTCTCCTCATAATTTCTTTATCTGGAATAACCAATATATCCTTTACAAAAATAAATCACTTTTTTACCCTCATTGGTTTAACAATAAAATCCTGCTGGTGGGTCTGCTATTTAACAAAAATGGGTGTTTACTCAGTTACAGTGAGTTCAACCTCAAGTATAACATTGATGTAACTTCTAAAGAGTATGATACTGTGTTTTATGCTGTAACTAATGAAATATGTGAACTATTTAGAAATAATGTTGTTGATGAAGATGAGTCCTTGTTAAATGTAACTGACACCACCGTTGGTAAAGTCTGTTTTTCTTCTCCTTGTAAGAATAACAAAATTATTCGTGCTCTATTTCAACAAGATGTTGTCTCTGTACCTTCAGCTGTTTTCTACTGGAAAAACTTTGTCCCTGATTCACTGTGGAAAAAAGTATGGACATTTCACCAGAAACTTTTGATAAACAACAAAATGAGAGATGTCTCCTTTAAACTGTTACATAGAATTTATCCCACTAATCAATACATGATGAAATATGTTAAAACAATAGACCCCAACTGTAAGTTCTGTAAAGAACAGTCAGAAACAATCAGTCATCTATTTTGGAATTGTTGCATCACAAGAAAATTTTGGAAAGACTGTAATAACTTTATAAACTGTAATATTGATTCTAAATTTTCACTAAGGTATGAACACATTATTTTTGGTTTTCATGGAAAGAATACAAATGCAAACAAAAGACTAACAATTAATCTAATTATTATATTTGGTAAATTTCATATCCACAAATGTAAATTTTCTTCATCTTCACCCTTTTTTACAGTTCTGGTTAAGGAAATAGAATTGTACTTATCCTCTATTTACAAGAGTACAAACAAAAAAGCTATAAACACTTATGAATGCTGCAAGTCACTGAATGTTTTTAATTCATTGTAATCTTTATAATATCTGCTTTTTGTTTTTGTGCCAATGTATTTACTTCAGAAGCCTATACCCCTGGCATATTTTATTTCTCTTCCTGTGTTCTGTTCCTCATTCTATCCTTGTTTTTCCTTTTGTCAACAAGTTGTGTCTTTAATAAAAAAAAAAAAAAAAAAAGTTGTGTTAACAAATTAATCATCATAATTTAAAAATCACAAAATGCACCATGGGACATGCACGAGGTAAAAAGTTGATCTGACAAATAAAATCAGTGTTACTTCATCTTCAGCAAGCAAAGGTTACTGCTGCCTGCCTTCCACTGGAAAAATAAAAGAACACAGGCCCTCTGAGTGCTGCTCCTTTATCTGCCTCGTAGTCCTTTTGTGATTCTTCCAAAACCGGCAAATAAAGCAAGCTGGTCATAATTAACTAAACAAGCAAAAGAAAAACATTAAATAAATTAAATAACTGCCAAAGTAAAAATAACTTAATCAAAATAAACATCTAAAATAATGTTCAACATATTCTGATTATCAAACTAATAAATATTTCATTCACTTCATTCCCCAAATTGTGCTAAACTCACAATTTCTATAATTTCAGAAAAAGAAGCTAATTCACAGTCAGAGCTAGACTACGTGTCTGCTAACTTAGACCTGATTCATTGTTCTTCTTATTTAACCTGCAAGAGAAAAAAGAAAGAAGCACAGAGGGAGGCTGAGAGATACTCATGGAGAAACTCAGAGAGTCGGTCCATGAAGCTTCATCATTGGCCTTTCCCAGGCACTGGTCTCCATTTAAAGCCACACAACAGCTTTGTTCTCATCCAGAACCTTTCCCACCATCCAGGATCCTCTTGGAGCTGCAGCGTCCACATTAACATGGTGTTTGTGATTGTCAGCTTTTTTTTTCAGCCTAGTCCATTTTTGTCACAAATTCAACTCTTCCAGAAGAGTTCAGCCTTCAGAACACTTCCTGTTGTGAATACACCTCCTGCTGGCTTACTTGTGGTTCCTAGGATTCTTAAGAGTAGAATGGGAGGCAGAGCCTTCAGCTTTCAGGCCCCTCTTCTGTGGAACCAGCTCCCAGCTTGGATTCAGGAGACAGACACCCTCTCTATTTTTAAGATTAGGCTTAAAACTTTCCTTTCTGATCAAGCTTATAGTTAGGGCTGGATCAGGTGACCCTGGCCTAGGCTGCTGGGGGGTTCCCATAATGCACTGTTTCTTTTCATTCACCTTATTTATTTTGTTTACATTCCACTCTGCATTTAATCATTAATTGTTATTAATCTCTGGCTCTCTTCCACAGCTCAAATTAGCTTTTTGCTTTATCTGACATTTAACTCTAGGTGCATTAAATCAGGTTCACTTTTGGTGGATTGAATCCACTTACTTAGTAAATTAGTGGTGTATGAAAATTGCAAGATCATTTTTCTCAGGCTGATTAACAAAAGACAAGATTTATAACTAAAAGCCATTGAATAAATACATCCTTAGAATATTTATGGGCATTTTGATGTCCTGTCTTAGTTTGTGCAAATTTAATTATTGACCCACAAGACCTGCAAGTATTTTGTTTAATTGACAGGGAAAAATTGGAACTTTCTTCACTGGACTTTTTCCACAGGTACCTGAGATCATACCTGAGACATTTTGTGCCTTTAACAGGAAACTAACCAGGATGACGGCCGGATGTGAACAGCTGATGTCTAAATAGGTGCAGGGATGGATCTCCGGGGACGAGTGCTGACTACTGTGGTTTGAACATCCAAGGCTTTGGTGAATATGAGCAGGCTATGCTGAAGGCTGAAAGAAGGCTGCATATATAACTATTACCTGTGCACTGAATCAGTGATCATTTCTTTATGTTTGCAGTAAGATTCTCATTGATTGGAACTGGATTTGATCCTGAAGGGATGCAATCCACATTTTTTAATGAATTTGAGGCAAATTATTAGATAGTGACTGTTTCATGTTACTGTTTGTCATGTGGGCCAATTTATATGCAGAATTTACTTTGGACTGATTAAATTTAAATGCTAATCCACTTCACTCAACAACACTGACATATGAAAGACTAATGCTTGTTTTCTTTTTGTTTTTCAGGCCATAAGAAAGTATAGAAAGTATGTACAGTATTAGTATTAGTCTAGTATTGAGCCATCTTACTACAATGTGCATCATGTGGGCCATGTCAGCTATCAAAGTTAGACAATTTTATGATGGTTTTGACCAAAAGTCACCATCACTACACTTACCTCAAATTGTCACCTATAACAGCAGTGTGGCTTTTTATGTTTGCAATGAAAAGGAGAGAAATGCAGGACAAACTGAACCAAAGATTACGTTTTATTCAATGTTGTGACAAAAGTCTCAGAAAAGAAATAGACCACAAAAGCAGACATCAAGACAGAGAAGGGACAACAGGACTATTTATACACACAAGGTAATTAAGAGGGTAATGAGACACAGCTAAAAGTAATTAAGACAAGGCCGGGAGAGGAAGTAAAACTGAAGAAAGACATGAGAGATGCAACTTAATAAAGTAAAACAGGAAGTAACGTAAATGCAGAGGCAAGAAACACACAGACAGGACACTATGATGAATAAACCAAAATGCTAAATGAAAACTTTATAAAGCCTGAGCTGAAGTCTTATTTATGGGATTACTTGAATGAAAACATAACTTCTGCAGCACACCAAGCTGTACTCAGAGATTTCCAGCTGACTCACACTGATGATGAAAGCTCATGGTTGCAGAAACTCTGGGACCTTCACTCTGTGTGTGTTCTCGAGGCAGGAACGTGTCTAGGCAAGCCAGCATACATGCTAAATGTGTAATAATTAGGACACATATTAACATCAACAGGGAGAAACAAAGAAAAATATGAACTCCCAAACTCAATAAATTCTACAATAAACTCCAGTGTCAGTGCAGTAGATTAACAACACCTACACGTGGGGTTTTTAACAAAAACAAACTCTTTGAAGGAGTCAAAGTTCAAATCCAGCTGCATCCTGATGTTCTCACCACCCGAAGCTTCTTCTGTTTTGGAGCTAGCTTGGTTAGATGCTCACTGATTAGACTCGCAGGGTCTTTGCAGCCTCTGTACACAACCTACAGAAGTGTCCGACCTCATGTCCGCATTTATGCTTGTGTAGCTGTGTGTGTTGTGTGTTAATTACCTTGTGGTCGTGTGCTGCGGTGCCAGCTGGGACTTTTTTTGGTCCTCGCTCTTTGTGCTCAGTTTTTTGGCTGCAAACATATTTGTCCGTGTTTTTCCACTTCCTTCATTTCCTCACGTCTATTCCGACAGCAGTCTCCCTCCAGGAATTTGCTGACATTTGTGAGTCCTTATACTGATGCTTTGATTATTATTCCCGATTGTTATTGTCTCACTGATAAAGTAGACGGAAACGCACAAGAACTGAACAGGTTAATCACAGCGTTGTGGACCCGCTCTGAACCCAATCGGTTCAGAGCGACTCTGTCGCTTTCTCGTGCACACGCACGCACACAGCTGCCCAACGGCGCTCCCAGCTTAAACTCGGAGAGCGGAAAAATGATCAATCCACAATAATTTCAGTTAGTTTTAGTTAGTTTTTTAAACTCACAATACAGTTTTAGTTAGTTATTGTTTTTTCCTTTTAATTGTAGTTTTTGTTTATTTCAGTTAACGACAATGTTTTTTCAATTTCAGTTTTCGTTATTTCGTTCGTTTTCGTTAACTATAATAACCCTGCTTCAGATTAGACCAGTGATCAGTGTCTTCCTGTCATAAAGCAGCCAGTGTAGACACAGGCATGGCTTTTTGTGTCATCATCAGGTAACTCATTGAATTCACCACCATCCATTCAAGAGACAGAATTTCTACAGTTATAATCTTTCCTTTGACAAAATGTTTTTTATCAGTGCACATGTCTTTTTACCTCTCAGGCTTCATTTTCTCAGCAGATTTTATATGCAGGAATGTCCCTGAGCTTCCAAGATCCAACGATGGCATAAGGTCTGCCTAGTTTTGTTGCTTCGCTGGCTCTTGACTTGAACTGCAATAACTGAAAATAATGAATCATTTTCACTATTGCCTCAATATGGTCACAAATCTGAATGCCTGCAGGTGAAATGCTAATAGCAGGGGTATTGGGGGTGAGGTTCAGAGTTTAGGAGATGAATACTTTTCTGGTCTGCAGACTGCTCACTGGTTCAGGCCTGGCACACAACTGCAACTTTTTGTGTGAGACAATGATGTGAAAAAGAAAGTTTTCAGAGGATTATAGTGCAGTGCCAGACTCCTCTAGGCCTTTAACACTGCTGTCTGGAGAGTGTCATAACATACAGCATCACAGTATGGTATGGGAGCTGTTCAGCAGCTGATAGGGCAGCCCTCCAGAAGGTGGTCAACACACTATAGAAACTCATCAGCCTACCACTCCCACCACTGGACTTCATTTATTGGTACAGTGTTCACAGCAGAGCCTTGAGGATTATCAAGGACTGCAGCATCAGTTCCACCACCTGTTTCAACTGCTGCCTTCTGGGAGGCACTACAGAGCCCTAAAATGCTGCACCACCAGACTGAGGAACAGTTTTTACAGGAACAGGAACCCTCTCCACCCACAAAGAGCACAATCAGCCTTGAAAATCATGCACTTGACTTTCCTTATTCATTCTGTAAACACTTATACTATTTATCTTTTTAGGGAACATATAAAATTTGAATTTATGTTTGGAAATGTGTGTTCATATATGATTGGTAACAAGTTTTCTTTTTATGTGAGAGTAAATTTCATTGCATGTGACTATGCAACAACAATAAATACATTCATTCACCCAGCAAATTCCCCCGATGGTCATAACATGCAAAAGTAAAGGCAACTGCAAAGCTCAAGAGCAAGAAATCTAGGCTCTACAAATTTCAGTTAGCATGCTAAAAGTTCAACTTCATGACAGTGTGGCCGGGTGAGGCTTTAGTTTGGTGGTCATTCCCTTCCGCCATAGACTATACTAAACTCAGTCTGTATTTTTTAGGTTTTGTGTCTCTGGATCAATTGGTGGCTACCACTATTGTGGGATTTCTTCCCCACCAGTCTGCTGTTTTGCCTACGGGTCTTGTGAGGATTGTTCGCCTAATAAGGATTGTTTTGCCTTACAAGAATAAAGTGCATGAGGAGTACTGTTAAGCTGTTGCCGAGAGCGGCATGTGGCTACGGGTTTCAGCTGGCTACTGCAGGGACCAGCCAGCTTAACCCAGAAGTGTGAAGTTGCAGCAGTGTCGCACTCATTGGACAGTTTTATTTGGGCGCTTAAAGCTCTGAGACACCTTTTATAGCGTGAGCCTGTGAGCTCCGTGTGTGTGTGTGTTTTTTTTTTTTTTTTTTAATTGAACTCAGCTGATCTTGTGTGTTGGTTTAATTGTGTTCTTATCTTTTGTTTTAGTGTGGGCGAGCCAGTGGTCGAGGGGTCCATCCCCTGGTGGTGGGAAGTCTTGTGTGGCACATTTACAGTGTTGTGTACTGGGTGACGTTGTGGCACTGTGCGCCCTTGTGTGTAGCGTGCGTGTGTGTGTTTCGGTCCGGATCCAGTCCAGCCACTGGTGAGTCCATACATTTATACCTCCCAATATAATTATTGTTTTATAATTTTTTTTTTTTTTTCCCTTGGCCTAGTAGGGTTGTTGTGGCCGAGTCTGGGAGGTTTTTAAAGTGTTTTTGTTCAGCTGAGTATTCTTGTTTTATTATGTTGGTTTTATTGCTTATTGTGTTTCTTTTGTTTTAAGTAAAGTATTTTATTGGATTATTAAGAGATCCCTCTTCTTTGGCCTGGTGCATTTCGAACTTGTGAACCTTTTAATATTTATAGTAATTTATTTATTTATTCCGGAGGGCTCTTTTCCTCCGGTGGTGTTGTTGGAAATTTTAGAGCTCTTGCGAGCGTAAGAAATTGCCGCCGTGCTTCAACACGTTCTAAGACTCATTCAGTCTTTTCCTAAGACTGAACGAGTATGATTTGTTTTGAAAGGTTGCCAAGAGAAAGCCTCTTCTCTCTAAAAAACAGAACATGGCAGCACAACTTAGGTTTGCAAAGTTGCATCTGAACAAACCACAAGAGCTCTGGAACAATGTCCTTTGGACAGACAAGTTTACAGTGGAGATGTTTGGCCCACAGCACCATGTTTGGAAAAAACCAAACACAGCATATCAGCACAAACACATCACACCAACTCTCAGCACGGTGGTGAAGCAGTGATGATTTGGGCTTGCTTCAAAGCCACATGACCTATAGGCACCATGCAGTCATTGATTCAACCATAAACTCCTCTGTATACCAAAGTATTCTAAAGTGAAGCATTTAATCATTATTTTTAATCTCTCTCTCTCTTCCACAGTGTCTTTTGTCCTGTCTCTCTCCCCTCAGCCCAACCGCTCACAGCAGATGACTGCCCCTCCCTGAGCCTGGTTCTGCTGGAGGTTTCTTCCTGTTAAAAGGCAGTTTTTCCTTCCCTCTGTCACCAAGTGCTGCTCATAGGGGGTCGTTCTGACTGTTGGGTTTTCTCTGTATTATTGTAGGGTCTTTACCTACAATACAAAGTGCCTTGAGGTGACTGTTTGTTGTGATTTGGAGCTATACGAATAGAATCGAATAGAAATGAAATGTGAGGTCGTCTGCCTGACAAAACTTGCTCCAAACTGGATCATATAACACAATAATGATCCCAAGCACAGCAGCAAATCTACAATAGAATGGTTGAAAAGAATAAGTGTGTTAAAATGGCCCAGGGAAAGTCCAGACCTCAACCTGATTGAACCCCCCCATTTCAGGATCAGAATCTTTATTGTCATTGTACACAGAAGTTGCACAACGAAATTTAAAATGCATTCCTTTCTAGGTGCCTCAGACAATAAATAATAAAATAATAAAAATATGAGTGATAAAAATGATTACTAAAATACAGTGCACAATAGTAAATTAACAGACGAATCTAGCCCCAATACACACCAACGCACGCACACAGTCAGCACTACCACCCCACATCACTGTCCAAACCACACAGAGTTCAGTTCAATGATAGCCCTGGCATAAAAGCTGTTCCTCAGTCTGTTTGTTCTGGCCTTCATTGTCCTGAAACGTCTGCCTGATGGCAGTAGCTGAAACAAGGAGTGTCCAGGGTGTGAGGGGTCCTGGAGGATGTTCTGTGCCCTCCTCTGGCAGCGGGCATTGAACAGTTCCTGGAGGGAGGGCAGGGGACAGCCTATGATCTTTTGAGCCGTGTTGATGATTCGCTGGAGTGTTTTCCTGTCTGCTGCTGTGCAGCTGTTGAACCACACGCACAGACAGTAGGTCAGGATGCTCTCTACACAGCAACGGTAGAAGGACACCAGCAGATTCTGGGTCAGATGGTTGCTCCTAAGAACCCTCAGGAAATGCAGTCTCTGTTGGGCCTTCCTGACAATGCTGGTCGTATTGATACTCCAGGTCAAATCATCCTGCAGATGTACTCCCAGGAACCTAAAATCTGAAACCAGCTCCACTTCATCCCCCTCGATGAACAGAGGTTGAATGACATGTGTTGTCCTCCTAAAGTCTACTACCATCTCCTTTGTCTTAGTGGTGTTCAGGATCAAGTTATTCTCACTGCACCACCTTGACAGCCGCTGCACCTCGTCCCGGTATGCTGACTCATCCCCGCCTGATATGAGCCCCACCACAGTGGTGTCATCCGCAAACTTAATGATGCAGTTACTGGCATGTATGGAGGTGCAGTCATGTGTGTAGAGGGTGAAGAGTAGGGGACTCAGCACACAGCCCTGTGGAGAGCCGGTGCTGAGGCTGATGGCTGAAGAGAGGTGGGGACCTACTCTTACCCTCTGGGAACGGTCTGTCAGGAAGTCCTTGATCCAAAGACAGGTGGAGCGTGGTATCCCCAGATCTGACAGTTTAGTCACCAGTCTGCCAGGAAGGATGGTGTTAAACGCCGAGCTGAAGTCCACAAAGAGCAGCCGAGCGTAGTTCCCCCCCTGCTCCAGGTGAGAGAAGGCAGAGTGGAGGGCCGTGGCAATGGCGTCCTCTGTGGACCGGTTGGCTCTGTAGGCAAACTGGTGGGGGTCTAGTCTGGGGGAGAGACTGGAGATGACGTGAGCCCGGACAAGCTTTTCAAAGCACTTCATAACAATTGGTGTGAGTGCTACTGGCCTGTAGTCATTCAAACCTCTGATAGTGTTCTTCTTGGGGATGGGGACGATAATGGAGGACTTCAGGCAGGAAGGGACAGCAGCCTGGCTCAGGGACTGGTTAAAAATGCTGGTAAAAATACCAGCCAGCTGAGCCGCACAGACCTTCAGTATCCATCCAGAGACACCATCGGGCCCCACAGCTTTCCTGGGGTTCACAGTTTCCAGCATTTCTCTTCATATTTATATTTTTGATGTTGTGTTGGGACCTTAAGACAGCTGTGCATGAATGAATGCCTGACAACTCTGAACTGAAGCAACTTTGTAAAAGAAATGTAAGTGTAACAGAAGTGTGAGAGACTGATATTATCACTGCTAAAGGTGCTTCTATGAGCTACTGAATCAATGAGAGTACTTAGTCTTGTGAGACTCAAAGCACTTCTGTAAGCTGAGAGCTGTTCAAAAGGCTAAACCAGTGACAGTGAGGTTTGTGGGGTATTTTGAAAGCAGTTTATTTGAGTGGCCTCTGCTTTGTACTTGATTTCAGTGGCTAGTGTTTGTGACCTAAACTACAGCACTGGCAAACTGAAGCATTTACAATGATTGTAAGAGACCTGACCTCCATAAGAGGGCCCACCTGACTCCACTCACCAAGATGTGTGAATGATTCAGTTTTAACAAACTTAATGGCAACAATGAAAGT
Source organism: Archocentrus centrarchus (assembly GCF_007364275.1). NCBI lineage: Eukaryota > Metazoa > Chordata > Actinopteri > Cichliformes > Cichlidae > Archocentrus > Archocentrus centrarchus. The sequence continues at coordinate 22,160,311 of NC_044368.1, read as the reverse complement.
CACTCAGGAACATGAAGAGGAGTTTTGTTTCTAGGAGGAAAAAGAGATGATGAACAGATAAAAAGCAAGCTCACAGTGGTGAGTAAAGGATGAATTAACATTGAAATGTAGTGCTAAATAGTTAAATGCTAAAAAAAAATTTAAAAAAAGAACTATTTAAAGTTGTTTCAATATCTACATTTTTATTCTGGTATTTAGTGGCTTCACAGCTACTTGGGAACCGCACAGTGATGCTGTTCCTGATGCAAACCTTGGAAATTACATGAGGAACAACATCTGGTGTTAAAAATCTGCAAATCAAATAAGTGGAACTTCCTGCCCTGTTGACCTCTTGTGAATAAGGGAGCAGCTAAAAGTAACTTGTTTATTGCTCTTATATTTTTTTGAATGAGAAGTTTTTAATGCTGTTTAGTTATATTTTGAAAATAATATAAATATATGAAAAGTTTACATTTTACAAGTTTGTTTCAGTGTCAGATTATTTGACACAAGAGGTGCACTCAGTAGAGTAGTACCTCCCCCACCCCAAATTTTCTATGTGCTGATACTAGGGGAGACCGGGGCACATTGGACCAGATTTTTTATTTTTAGTCCCTAATCCAAAACCTGATTTTAAGAAAGCAACCATAGTATTATCCATTTTTGATATGTGATTCATGCTGGAAAATTCATGGGATCATACTGAAATTTTGAATTTAAAAAATGGATTTTTGTGGCCCAGTGTGACCCAAACCTGGGGCACATTGTGCCCATCCAAATAGCATAAGACAGATACTGATTAACAGATAATTATTTCAGTTTTTACTTTATCTGCACTGAATGTATCTTTGACTCCAGGTCAACTCATCAATGACAGTTATATGTATGATTTTTAAACAGCGTTGTATTGTGGCTTGGAGTTGTTTATTTTAGGGGACTTCTTCTGCTTTGGCCTTCTTCACATATCGACCTAAAGTGATTCAGGTGACCTTCAAACAAAATATTATACCTCTGTTGCTGATGCTGGCAAAGCATATGTATTTTCCGTCTAGGTAGGTCTCTTCAGTCTAAAGTGGATTGATTCAGCTGCAGTGATGAACGTGGACATATGATCAATGTGCCCCAGTCTCCCTGTGCTGCAATAGATACAAACCAGTGTTGTCAAATTACAAGATCACAAAGACTAGTAAAATTTTATTGGCTTTTTAAAACTGTAAAATGTGATTCAACATTTTTGTTTAAAAATTAGACTATGTGTAATGGCATATATAGTCTGGATATATGTTATTCAGTTTATGTACCCTAATACCCTAATAGCATCCTCTAGAAGATGAAAGGCAAATTAAAAAAAAAAAAACATGAAAAATTCACTGACGTGAACTTTCAAATGTTTTGTCAGGGGTGAGAAATAGGAGTTTTGATTTTGATCGTTGACCTTTGACTTTGAAAATGAAACCATATTTTCTTGGGCCCCCAAGGAATATTTCCACAAAGTTTAATAAATTTTACCTCAATTTTCTTTAGTTCTATTGCTAACAGACAGACAAACAAATGAACAGGGGTAAAAAAAAAACAACCTCCCTCCACCAGTGGGTAAGGTAATAATGGTAATGAGCTCTTGCAGAGAATATTTTTCTAACTTTACTGAAGTATAAGGGGCTCGACACACGGGGAGCGACGTCGCTCGCTCTCCATTCATTTCCTATGGAGCTTGTGCGATGAGGCGACAATCGCTTGCCCTCCTCCAGCTAAGCGACCGGCGACGTTCGTGCATGTGAAATTTCGAGCTCGTACACGTAGACGTGCACACGCGACCAGGCGACGCGACACAACAAAGTTGGAAAATGTTCTACTTTTGTCGCTGTCGCGTGGCACTAAACCAATCAGCAAGAGTTTCATTGACTGACCAATGAGCGAAGAGTATGCTACACACTGCAGTCTGCAACCACTTTCAGCAGGAAGGAAAGCATCGTTTTAGCTGTGTTTGACTTTCCTATATTATATGACACTTCACGCAGTGATTATCGAGTTAAACATAAAAGGCAGCCATATGAGAACGTGTTGGTGCAAGACTAACGTTAAACAGACGGATAGAGAGGACTTTTGTGCTAATATAGGATGAACGCGAGGTTGTCTTTTTCTTTTGTAGAAGAGACTTAACAGCAAGATTTCTGTCAGTTCAAATAAAATCTTCAGACTCCTCATCTTTATTGCCGTGTCTGACACGGACTGCTTTGAAAATGTCTAAATCCCTCCAGTTTCATAACCAATCACATTTCTTGGAGACGAGTGACGTAAGAGGCGTCCCGTGTGTTCAGTTTCACCCCAGTGGCGATGCGACCCATTCGTCGCTGTCGTTTGTCGCTCCCCGTGTGTCGAGCCCATAAGACTTAGTCAAACCTGTCCTACATGTATCCTGTAACACTGAATATGTATTGCTTCCACAGTGATAAGGAAATAACTTCCCCGAGCTGACACATGATGTCGCCTTTGTTGGTCTCCAGCAAGAAGATGGTGGAAGTTGGATGAGTTTCAATAGTTGGACCCTTCGTGTTTGCAGATGTCAGTGGACATGCCCTCAGCGCAAGTGAAGTAAAGATCAACAAATGACACCAAAACACATCGTATGGCAACATTCCGTCTTTCTTAAAATCCAGAATGTGTTTCTTAGTTCCCATTGCCTTAAAGGCAGGCTTAGATACTGATCAATATAGAACTGCCTCGCTGAGCCATTAGTGGCAGCATGCACATACATACAAACGCATAATATTTAAAATTTTGGAAGGAACACAAGACAGAATCCATTCACTTGTGTTACAGTGGAAGCGGAAATGCACTCGGCCCGCTGCGGCTTTTGAGTCTTCTTGAGATGAATATCATCATGTGACTTATTGAAAGTTTATCAAACGCTTTCTCTGCAGCTGAGGGCTGTCACTGTTTATGTTTTGCTCAGCAGCGCACAATACCCGCAGGTTCTGATGTCACACTAAAACTGTACAGACTTTGAGAACATGGCAGAAGTTGGAGAAAGTAGCTGAGGGAAAATAATAATGCTGCTAAATCGTGAATTTGAAATCTGAGGTTTTAGTTTCGCTGAGCGCGCTCCCTCCCTCCAACTTTCAGCACTTCTCTTTTCAGCTGAGGCGCGCTGCGCTTTTACGCACAAGTCTAGAGACACTGTCAGAGAGCCATGCAGACCTTCAGTGTATGACGGGGTCCCAGGCAGAATTATCGCTGCTGCTTCAAGATGATCCTGCTGCTCGGTCTGCTTTCTGTCCTCTGGGGAGACCCGGGTCTGTGTCTGGAGCAGGGTGGAGGCTACAGCTTTGATGGAGACATCCGCCAGTTCGCCGTGGCCTCCAACTCGGTTTACATCGCCACAGAGGAGAGGCTGTACCAGCTGAGCCACGACCTGACTCTGATCAACAGTCTGACCCAGAGAGGAATCTTAAAGACCGGGAACCAACCGGAAGATGCGCAGTTTTACCGGGTTTCTGAGACGGCTGCGTGGAACTCAACTTTCAGCATCAACGTATTGTTGCCTTTTACAAAGAGCGACTCAATGATCAGCTGCGGTGTGACTGACGATGACTGCGGTTACTGTGAGGTTCTGGACCTGAAGAACATCTCCAACCTTCTGTACAGGGAACACATCCAGGTGGGACCTCTGAAGCACAGCAGCGCGTCTGTCAGCTTTCTGGTGGATGTGAAGAAGAAAACTCAGACTGACACTTACATTCTGACCGCGATACAACAAAACAAAGAGCAGCCTGAAAACAGCAAGTGCGGCATTAATCACCAAACTATCAACCTTCATGACACAGATAACAAACAGGGCGGAGGGATATTTTCTCTAACTGATGGAGCTTCAGGCACTCCTGGGATCAAAAGTAAAGGCGATGTGGAGTTTGTTGATGGATTTCAGATCAGTTCAACCATCTATCTGTTCTCCAACGCGCTCTCAGATCAAACAAACAGAGTCCGTCTCATTTGGCTTCAAGGCGATAAAAGCAAAACGGATGCACTGAAGTCGCTGCGGGGCGCGACTCTCAGCACCTTTGACGGTGAGAGCAGCAGACTCGTGGCCTCCTCGGTCATCCCGGGGGAGCAGCCGGTGCTTTGGAGCGGCGTGTTCAGTGTGGATGGAGGAGACACCAACACCGAGCTGATAGTGTTTGACATCAGCGCTGATTCCAGCAGAGGGACCGATAAAGATCCAGACTTCTACACCTCTGCGCCATCGAGAGTGACGGTGGGTCGCTGTGTAACTTATAAACGTGTTTTGAATGGTTCCACCTGTGGCTCCACTGTTGTATCTGTACATTGTTGCACGCAATAAGCTTAAAGGGAGGCAGGTTAATCCATTAGTGTTCTCAAAAACTAGAAACAAATCAAATTGAATCAACTGATTCAGTGCACTGACAGAGAATTTAACACAAGAATTGGCTGTGAAGCACCAAACACGTATTCAGTAAAATAGAAGTGCAAGGCAATAAAATGTCATTCTTAAAGAATTGTGAATGGGACAAAATACACACTTTATCTCAAGTAAGTTTCTATACAGTATTGTATTATTTCCAATGTTTGATTAAAGATACAACAGTCAGAATTGTTTAAAGTGCTGATATACACTACTCACAAAAAGTTAGGGATATTTGGCTTTTGGGTGAAATTTCAGGATGAGCCTAAAATGCATTCAAACCTTTACAGGTGAACTTAATGTGACCTTCTCTAAGCTTTTGAATGCACATGTCCAACTGTTAAATGTTTCAGAACTTTTTGCACAAGTTGCTGTTCTCTAACGAGGAGCTTAACGGCAAAATTCACAACAGGCCAATAACTGTCCGGGTTCAGTTAGAGCTGGTGTTTAAACAGTCGTCCTCATCATGACATATGCAAAAGTTTGGGCACCCCTGATAACTTTCATGATTTTCCTGGTTGGTTCAGCAGTTTCAGTTAAATATATCATATAGCAGACGAACACAGTGATATTTGATAAGTGAAATTAAGTTTATAGGATTTACAGAAAGTGTGTAATAATTATTTAAACAAAATTAGGCAGGTGAGTAAGTTTGGACACCCTTGTGGTTTTACTGATTTGAATACCTTTAGCACTAATTATTGGAACACAAATTTGTTTTGTAAGCTCATTGACCCTTGACCTACATAAACAGGTGAATCCAATTATAAGAAAGCGTTAAGGTGGCCAATTGCAAGTGTTTCTCTTCTTTGCATCTTCTCTGAAGAGTGGCAACATGGGAGCCTCAAACAACTCTCAAATGAGCTGAAAACAAAGATTGTTTAACATCCTGGTTTAGGGGAAGGGTCCAAAAAGCTCTCTCAGAGATTTCAGCTGTCAGTTTCCACAGTGAGGAACATAGTGAGGAAATGGAAGCCCACAGGCACAGTTCTAGTTAAGGCCCGAAGTGGCAGGCCAAGAAAAATCTCAGATAGGCAGAGGCGAAGGATGGTGAGAACAGTCATAGTCAACCCACAGAGCAGCTCCAAAGACCTACAACATCATCTTGCTGCAGATGGTGTCACTGTGCGTCGTTCAACTATTCAGCGCACTTTGCACAAGGAGAGGCTGTATGGGAGAGTAATGCAGAAGAAGCCTTTTCTGCACACACACCACAAACAGAGTCACTTGAGATCTGCTAAAGCACATTTGGACAAGCCAGCTTCATTTTGGAATAAGGTGCTGTGGACTAATGACACTAAAATTTAGTTATTTGGACATAACAAGGGGTGGTATGCATGGCAGAAAAAGAACACAGCACTCCAAGACAAACACTTGGTGCCCACAGTAAAATTTGGTGGTGGTTCCATCATGCTGTGGGGCTGTGTGGCCAGTGCATGTACTGGGAATCTTGTTAAAGCTGAGGGTCTCATGAATTCCAGTCAATATCAGCAGATTCTTGAGAACAATGTTCAAGAATCAGCGACAAAGTTGAAGTTGCTCTGGGGCTGGATACTTCAACGAGACAACGACCCTAAACACTTCTCAAAATCTACTGAGGCATTCATGTAGAGGAACAAGTCCAATGTTCTGGAACGGCCATCTCAGTCCCCAGACCTGAATATTATTGAAGATCTGTGGTGTGATTTAAAGCGGGCTGTCCATGCTCAGAAACCATCAAACCTGACTGAACTGGAGATGTTTTGTAAAGAAGAATGGTCCAAAATACCTTCAACCAGAATCCAGACTCTCATTGGAAGCTATAGGAAGCATTTAGAGGCTGTTATTTCTGCAAATGGAGGATCTACTAAATATTGATGTCATTTTTCTGTTGGGGTGCCCAAACTTATGAACCTGCCTAATTTTGTTTAAATAATTATTGCACACTTTCTGTAAATCCTATGAACTTCATTTCACTTCTCAAATATCACTGTGTTCGTCTGCAACCAATGATTCATAAAGGAAAATCATGAAAATTATCAGGGGTGCCCAAACCTTTGCATACCACTGTAACTGTAATTTTCTGATTGTGTTCCTCTGATGTTATCAAACCTAAAAGGTGGAGATGTCATGGTTGGTTTTGTGGATTTAAACTGGGTGGTTTAATTATACATGAAATCATTTGCCAGATTGTACACAGGTAGTCTATGATGGTGTGCTGCCTGATGGTGTTTCACTAGAACTAACAAAAGAATTCTTTGTCCTATAAATGACTGATTACAAACTTTTTTAAATTAATAAGCAGCATCATTTTGGTATTTTAAAATGCTGAAATGTGCTGGTTTCTTCAGTCCATCATCAACAATAAATCTTAGTACTGCTTGGAATTCTTGGAATAACCTTTAGTGCTTCTATTGGAGTTCATCTTGTGTCCCATCGTTTTTAGAGTGCTGCTGCTTCTTCACTCTCTGGCTGTTTCTGAAATTAAGGGTGTTTCATTGTGTTAAGTTGTACTGAGTCATTTTGACAGATAAGTGTCACGTCTGACACTGGCACACTGTCTCTAACAGCTGCTGATGGCTAAACCATTCTTCACCTGTTAGTGGGGCTCTGTTCGCCTTACACCTGAAATTAATTTAATAATAGCTGACTGCCCTCAGTTTGCTTTCTTTTTATTTTTTTGATACCCTGATGTTGCTTTGTTGCTGTGCCGTCCAAGAACGGGGTGGACTAAACTATTTTCCATCATTTGTAAGGGTGGAAGGTGGCATGGGAGAGCATCTACTATTGTTTGGACTCATAGTTCAGTCACCCAAGCAATTTATTCATGCAGTTTCAATTATAACACTAATTAATGAGAACTTAAAACAAAAAAATCAAAATGCAAACAAAAAGAAACTTTTCATTCCAGCCTTATAAAGCCTCCTTCTGCCACTGTGGCTCTGGACTGTCAGTCCCACTTTTCCCCACACTGCCATGCTCCAGGTGAGAGGTCAGTTTATGAATCACTGTGTTTTCATATGACTTGATAAAGATTAATAATCAGAATAATAGTTGTCCACATGCTTGATGAAATGCTGCTGACAACAAGGCAGGCAACATTTCTGAAGTACATGTAGTAAATTCTGTTTGTTCAGCATATTTGATGTTTAATTTTACTACCTTGATTCATGTTCACAACATGTAATCAAAGTGTAAACAAAAATAACTAATAATAATTATAAACAACATGAAAAATAGCAGTTAATTAGGTTTGGGTGACAACAGGCTGTTTCTATATTATATTTCGAATACTTTCGAGTAGTTCTAATTATTATAATTAATTATATGATTATTATTAATCTCTGGCTCTCTTCCACAGTGTGTCTTTTGTCCTGTCTCTCTCCCCTCAGCCCAACCGGTCACAGCAGATGACTGACCCTCCCTGACCCTGGTTCTGCTGGAGGTTTCTTCCTGTTAAAAGGGAGTTTTTCCTTCCCACTGTCACCAAGTGCTTGCTCATAGGGGGTCATTCTGACTGTTGGGTTTTCTCTGTATTATTGTAGGGTCTTTACCCACAATACAAAGCGCCTTGAGGCAACTGTTTGTTGTGTTTTTGCGCTATATAAATAAAATTGAATTGAATTGAACTGAATTGAATCTTGAAGTATCTTTAAAATATCAGATCTGATGATTGGTGTATTTGTTTCTCAGCCAAAGATCCTGAAACCAAAGGCGGTGCTCTTCAGGCAGCGCTCCATGACCTCTGTGCTGGCAGTGAGGCAGAGAGGCTGGACGGTTTTCTTCATTGGAACAGGAGACGGGCAGCTCATTAAGGTGTGTATAAACAGTGAGTGTGTAAGTATTATTGTGGAAAAAGTATTTAGTCAATCAGCCTGATTCTTAATCAAACACAGAAAGTGCTGCATTCAAAGTAAATTTACTGAATTAATATTTATTAGTAAAATCATGATTGACCATTGATCCACGATAAATACCAAAGAAAATAAATCAAAAATGAAAATTATTCACAATTTTCACCTAATTTTCTTGCATTAGTCAAACTGTTATCACTTGTGGTCTCACTAGTTTCTTCTTTGTCTGCTCTCAGTCTCAGTGTAAGTGCACCAGCTCACATCAGTTTGGTTGATAAAATTAAACCATCCTGTCCGCTTGACATTTTGCCAGCCTCACAATTCAAAAAGGTCATTTGTGTCATTGAGCCGTGTGTTCTCAGGAGGATTTAAAAAATTCCTTTTATCTCCAAACTTTTAGAAAAAGTGGTGTCAAACCAGCTTACAGAGGTTCTAACTACACATAAGGTCTGGTTATCGTCACATGCACTCTACTGAAACAGCTCTTCTTAGAGTTTTGAAATATGTTTTAATGCACATCGCTGCCTCACCTCTGGATAGATTTCTTTTTATGTCTTCAACAGGAGCTTTTCAATTATTTCTGATAATTTTCTGTCCTCTTCTGACACTTTATCTTGTGGTGTGCCCCAAGGTTCAGTCCAGGGGCCAATCATGTTTGCCATGTTTATGGTTTCACTTGGACACATCCTGAATAAATCTGAAGACATATGATACCGCTGTTATGCAGATGATATCCAGCTGTCCATGTCATTCAAACCCCAGAATGACCCCAAAGTATCTGTCCTTCAGGACTGCATTCATATTATAAACAACTGGATATAAATAATCTTTATTTACTTATTTACACACATGCAGGATTTGCAGGTAAAGTTAAACAATATTAATGTAGCTGATAACGACACATAATGTTATCCTGAGTGCAAAAAAGGTGAGGAAGAGAGAGAGAAGCTGGCTGTGAAGCCAATATGACAAGATGCAGCTTTTTTCTAAAGGCTGATTTTTATAATACCTGGTTCACTTTTCTGTTTGTTGTGTGCATATTAAATAGGAGTACGAGCAGCACAAACACGGTTGCATCACATGCTGCAAAGAGGTGAATGATGAAATAAGGAAACACATTAGAAGTCACCAGAAACATCAGCAGTGTTTTCAACACTTTTTTTCTGTCCTGCTGTGAGTTTTTATCAGTGTGAGAGGACAAACAGCCTCTCTACACTGAGGGGAAGCATATTTGACTAACCAGCCTTATTTCTGGTTTAGTGGTCAGATAAAAGGAAGCAAACGAAATGTGCATTAAACAGAAACACTTTAATTATTTTCATCACAAATTCTTGTTGTCAGCTTGCTGTGGACAGGAACTATCACTCTGCCTGTCCCACGGTGCTCTACTGGACCGACGACGACCGCAAAGTGTTTCCCAAACTGCATCTGGATCCAGTGGATCATAAACATGTGTATGTGCCATTTAGAAACCAGGTACTTGTGTTATTTATGTATTATATTAATGTCACATGTACCTGAGCTGCATGTTAAAGTGTTTCTGAATGTTTTTGTTGATCTAGATGAAGCGAGTTCCTGTGTCAAAGTGCAGCACATACACAAACGTGCAGGAGTGTTGGTCTGCACAGGATCCATACTGTGTGTGGTGTGGCTCTAAAAGAAGGTCAGAGAAACCACATCTGCAGCTGACGTATTCAAACAGTTCTGAACTTGGTGATCATGAATTTTTCTTTTCCTAGCTGCACGTTTGAAGGTGACTGCACGGATTCAGACTGGCTGTCCATTCCTGATGATTCCCAACACAAAATGATTTCCCACAAAGTGGAAAAGGACACAAACGGACAGGTGCAGCCTACAAACACACTTACAGATGTCATCAGTTGTAACTTTCAGTTATTTGTCACTTACATGCTGTCTTTTTCAGATCTCACTAAAAATCCACACACACCTGACTGTGGGCCAGGAGGCAGCGTCTAACTTCACCTGTCACTTCTCTGCAACTTCCAGAGAGCTTTGCAGTCAGATCAACCCTCCTCCACAGTTCCCACAATGCACCTGTGTCCTGTCTGATGGAACACTTCCTCCTGATGGTCAGTGATGTTTCATAAATAAGCCAAGGATGGAAATACTTTGAAGTCAAACCTGCTTATTGATTTGCAACATTTTCCAAAACAGCAAAATACATGCAGAAATATTAATGACAGAGCCGACTCTGACAGATTAAATATTTCCCAGCTGACAAATCTGAGCTGTTTGTTATATATTTTTGCAACTCATTAAGCAAATACATCTAACATAAGTGAAGATCCTGACATTGATCATATTATTTTTATTTAACAGGCCTGAATGTCACAGTAAAATTTAGACTTGGGACGACAGAACTGTCAGAAGGACTGAGGTTAACCAGCTGCTCTGACATCAGCGGACCACCAACTTCTGTTTTGTAAGTTCAGTCAGATTATAAAGAAATCCCATTTATTTAAAACAATAGATCCACATGAACAGATAATGGCATATATAGTTTGGATATATTTTATTCAGTTTACCCTCTAAAAAACTAAATGAAAAAATAAAAACAAACATTTGCAGAGAGATGAATTGTATATATGTGTGATTATTGTGTATGGTTTGTAGTTCACTTTGCGTTATTGTGAGTATTTTAATTTAATATAGAAAAAGACAATGTCAGGTTATATCATGTGATCTGTGTGCCATCAATAGATTACTACTAAGCAGTCTCTTTGTTATACGTTGTATTTTTGGACATTATGATCCATATTATCATTTTTTGGTGCTGCTCTCAACACAAACATGTGATTGTTTTGTCTTCAGGTGTCAGCAGTGCATCCAGGCTGGTTGTGGATGGAGTAATGGTAGATGTTCTTGGGCCAATCAAGGAGAGACTAATGTAAAAATGCATGTTTTTAGTTTACCTAGTTCAGGTGTCATTGAGCTACATGCACCACTCTGTGTATTAAGGCTCTTTTGTTTGTATGTTTGTATTTCTTATCATATACCTAAATGCTCCATCAGTCCACGATCTTTACATTTCTTTTTAGTTCAAATATCTATTACCTCTCAAAAGCAGCTGTATTTAATACAAATATATGATAGTTGTGACAGATGACAAATAGCAGTAAAGCTTCCTTACAAAAAAATGAGTTTAATCATTTTCGCTTCTGAATCAGAGAAGTTCCTTTCTTCGCAATGCCACATATTTTTTTTATGTTTCAGCAAATTTTACTATATTTTTAAGTTGGATTATAAATTTAGCATGTCTTTTTTTTTTTTTTTGCTCAGAGTGACTTATTTGCTCAGTCTAACAAAGGCCAAAAGCAGCACAGTCTCTGAGAGCTGTAAAAATAAAATTCAGATATGTGAATATGTAAGAAAGGCTCATCAATATCACTGCATCATCATTAAGGCAGGAGTGGATCTGACTCCAGTTACAATGGTCTGTTCTGGTAAATTCACTTGTTGCTGTTTCTGCATCAATGATGAAGCCAACAAATGCTTCAAGCAGCTCACAGACATGAGCAGCGCCCTCAGCAGATCAATAAAATGTCATTTAGTTTTTTGGTTAACGTTATTCACAACAGATCCTGGATCAGATGTAACAGTGTCTTTGAAGTAACTGTAAACCTGCCATATTTATTTCCCTCTTCTTCCTCCTGCAGCACAGCGTTTGCCAAATATCTGGGAAGAACTTCTCTGTGAGTCTGAACTTCACTCCTCAAACACGTTGTTCCTCTGACAATTTATTCAGTTTTAGTCGAGGTTCTAACATCAGTAGATGGTCGTGTATTAAAGCTGATTATTTTTGTGTTTTGCTGTCAGATCCCAGAGATCTCCTCCATCTCTCCCAGTGAGGTGTCTTTCTATGGGAGGAACAACGCAGAGCTATCAGGCCGTAACCTCAGAGATGTGACTGCAGTGAGGATCCAGGCAGATACTGACTGTACTCCAAAAGAGTGAGTCACTTTACAGATGACTGAGACTACACTTTGACCACAAATTAAATTTTTAATTATAAAACTTATTCCAGAGTAATATCACTCATATCGAAATGTGGAATAAATATTTGAAGTAAAATGTTTTTGTCAGAGTTTCTTACTGAAACTAAAACTGAGAGTTCTTCTTTAGGATTTCAGGAAATTAAAATGAATTCTTTTCACAATTTTTTGGGATGATCTGCCTCTTTGGGCCTCTTTTTAGGTCTTTATTTATTTGGTAATCACAGTGAAAACACCAGATGTGTTAAACCCATGAAACACACACCTTGGTAGTTACTGGCATTATCTGGAAAAATTCTGCTGCTCAGCTTTTGTCTGGTTTCAGGTTTTATGTGTGTTGTGATGATGTGACTGACTCTGTTTCTCTCTCTGTGTGTGCTGGTCAGCTCTCCAGTTTGGGACAACACTGGTGTCAGTGTGAAGTTCCACATTCCCAGGTCAGATATCAAAGGTGTGGTCAACGTATGCGCTCTCCTCCCAGATGGTAGTTGCCATGGCAAAGCTAAAATCACCTACAGCTCATCACCGTCCTGCTCCGAAATTATTCCAAGCAACAGCTGGGTCAGGTATGTTTAGTTTTGCTGAAGCCTCCAAACAAACAGAGTTATTCAGATACAGAATTTCTACCAGCCAAATCAATTCAATTCAATTTTATTTATATAGCACCAAATCACAACAAACGTCGCCTCAAGGCTACTGGAGGCCAAAGTAATGCCATCCAGAGTAAGTATCTGGTTTGACACAATGTTTCTAAGATTTGTGTGGCCGAGTACAAGAATTTCAGTTTTATCTTAATTTAGAAGCAGGAAATTAGAGGTCATCCAGGCCTTAATGTCTTTAAGACATTCCTGCAGTTTAACTAATTGATGTGTAGATAAAGCTCAGTATCATCTGCATAACAATGAAAATTGATGCAATGGTTTCTAATAATACTGCCTATGGGAAGCATGTATAATGTAAATATAATTGTTTCTAGAACAGAACCCTATGGAACTCCATAATTAACCTTCATGTGTGAAGAAGACTCCCCATTTACATGAACAAATTGGAGTCTATGTAGACAAATAATTCAAACCACAAAAGTTGACAACAGAAACTTCACTTAGATTAGGTGCTGCTACATGCTGCTGTAAGATATTTACCAAAAGAGGGAGGAAGTTTTACAGTGACTTCAGTTTAATGGAAACTTTAATTATTTTTGAGACAGAGGTCAGCACTAACAGCTTCAACACAAGAAGCATCTTTTAGAGATCATTTCAGTGGGAAGACTTCTTGAGGCAAGAAGAGCTGATAATAAATCTTATACATTTAAAATTAAGACTTTGGTTTAAAAACCAAAGCAAAAACCAAACATCACAGTTTCTATCAGTTTAGCATTTTAGCTGCGTGCTTTACAAGCATTCGTCTTTACATTTACTTCAGAGCATTTCAAATGCAACCTGTTCTGTACTTTAGTACCAGAAATAGAACTGAGCGAATGTTCACATATATGAACCCAAAGTAGAAGCTCATATTTCAATTTTAATTATGCCAATGATTAATTATGCTTTAATCAACTCCATAAAGTTCAACAATGATGGCAAGAAAATATTTAATGTAAGATCAAACTATTTTGGGGGGGTGGGGGGGTGGTGGTATTTTTCTTTTTAAATAAATAAATTAAAAACCGTGTATTATCTTACCTTTATTTGAAGATGAAGTCAATGTGCCTGTCCTGCTGCTGGTACAGCACTGCCCCCTATCGGTGCGGCACGGCACTTTGTCTCATCCTGTGTATTTTCACCGTGCTTTTATGAGCGATCACCAGTCCCATCGCCAGATCTCAGTCTTAAGGAGGGCTTATGAAATCCAACAGGGGGGGCACCACTATTATTAGCTTGATTAGTGATCTGGCTTGGGTGAGCGGGCCAGGGCGGGCCCAAGCGTATCAGTGGGCGGGCACGGCCCCCTAGGGCCCGCCCATAGCGACGGGTCTGGCGATCACAAAGAATAAACATGTCACACACATTCATTCACTATTTTAGACAGACTGTGGAACATCAGCATGTGCAGCACGTGTAATCAAACATGAATATTGGTGATATAAAGACAGACAGCAATGGACATGCGCCAACCGCCTGATTCGTTTATTGTGACACAGCGCCACCAGAGGTGAGGCGCAGCACTGCACTGCCTCACCCCGCATTTCTTCCATGTGTAAATTCCGCGATTTTGACCTTTTAAAGTGTTGAAATAATTCAAAAAACAGTTTTGTAAAACAGTTTTATGGAACAGTCAAGTGGTCAAATGTATTTTCTCTTATCATTGTTAATATTTTGCTTGTCATGATGACAGGTGAGCAACTGTCTCACCTGTCATCTTGACTGCACATCACTGGCTTCAGCATGCTTAAAGTGACACATGTATTATTTTGTCATCAATAAATTATCACCTAAATCTAGAATGATTATCATCAAACAAGACAAAAGGTCTAAAAGTTCTTGCATTGTGTTCTCATTTATATGGTTTCAAAGTTGTTGTATACCTGTAAACGTGCTAGGACGGATTGTAAGATGGAGTTACAAGTATGATGAGAGCGCTTCAATGCTAATAACGACCAAAAGTTCTACAGAAATTTTAGGATGCAATTTTTGGGTCGTGCCCGCTGCTTTCACAGGAACTTCAGTTTTGAGACACATTTTCCAGGAAGCAGCAGAGGAAGAGTTACAAGTTAAGGGCCATCTGATGGGGAAAGAGAACCACTTCCCAAAATCTGTCTTTCACTAAAAGGCAACTTCCACTTAGCATTGCAACAACTAAAAAAATAGCATTTTGTCAAATAGCAATGCAAGAGTTTGATACCAATTTGTGTGCTTGAAGAGGTGCATATTAAGCACCTATCATAACCTGGGCATTGGTTTGTTACTAATTCAATTCAGTTTTATTTATATAGCGCCAAATCACAACAGTTACCTCAAGGTGCTTTGTATTGTAGATAAAGACCCTACAATAACACAGAGAAAACCCAACAGTCAAAACGACCCCCTATGAGCAGCACTTGGTGACAGTGGGAAGGAAAAACTCCCTTTTAACAGGAAGAAACCTCCAGCAGAGCCAGGCTCAGGGAGGGGCAGTCATCTGCTGTGACCGGTTGGAGCTGAGGGGAGAGAAAAAAAGACATGCTGTGGAAGAGAGACAGAGATTAATAAGAGACAAAGATTAAAAATAATTAATGATTAAATGCAGAGTGGAGTATAAACAAAGTAAATAAGGTGAATGAAAAGAAACAGTGCATTATGGGAACCCCCCAGCAGCCTAGGCCTATAGCAGCATAACTCAGGGATGGTTCAGGGTCACCTGATCCAGCCCTAACTATAAGCTTTAACATAATGTGTGTTTCCAGTTTTATGCCAACATAATTAAATGTTGTGACTATATTTGATTTTTAAAGATTGTTTGGTTCAGATGAAAAGAAAGTGGAATCAAGTTAAAGTTTCTTGTTGGTTTTTCAGTCCATCAGAGACTCAAGAGAACATCTCAGCAACATTATCCATATCCATAACATTTCTTATGGATATTCATGACCTCAGAGGATGACTCAGAGCACTCTCATATGTAGATAATTCTTACATAAAATCAGCCAGTGGCAGCTACTAATGCATTTCTTACCATCATTATTAAAAAAGAAGTCAGTATTAATGTTCTCTGTTCTGGTTTCTGTGTCCTACAGTGGGAAGAGAACTGTCACACTTATGGGGTCCCACCTGGACTTTGTTGAAGGGGTCGTACACAGCCACACCGCACAGGATGTCATAGTTCCCATCAGCAGCAGTGATCAGGTGGGTCTGCAGACCCAAACAACGAACCACTGAATTCAAATGTCATGAAGATTAAAGATTTTTAGAGAGTTGCTCTTTCTCACATGAAGCACACAACAGGAAATAGTCCACATCAAACACTACTGGAAGTTTAGGGAAAAAGCACCTGGATAGGACACACTGCAAATTCACCTATTAGTTACCTTGTCTGTTCTCACATGGGCTCAGCTGGGCATTACACCAACGTTGTACAAGTGAGCAGGTTCAAATCTTTGTCTGATCCAACTGATTTGGACATTTTTGGACATTTTAGGGCTGTAGGGATGTGCAAAAATGGTTTTAATTATTCAATGGGACACCTTGTGTTACTGCTTTAGAGTACTTTACCATGTTGTATCAAAAAGGGATCAAATACAGTGTGTTTGAATATGTCACGTCATCTCATGTAAACTAATCATGTTTGATTGCAAGTGTGAACTGTTTCAACACAAATGTGATGTTGTGTGTCATGTTGTGTTACATGCTGCCTTTTCAATGTATTTAAATTCACTGCAGAGGCTCAGCTACAGCACACCTGCAGCTTCAGTGATTTCTAGCAGCACCGTGTTTCTGAAAGTAGCCAATCAAACCTTGGCCTGCTCCACAAACCTCTCCTACTATCCAGACCCTGAGTTTACCAGCTTTGCAGCCACGAGGACAGGGAAAGACGTCCACATCACCATACAGGTAATGTTTCTTTAATCACACGTGCTCAAACGTGTGACATCAGTTCATGAAAGGTCAGCCTTTGTTTTTCTTCATGTAGAAAAAGGCAGACAAGCTGCAGATGATGATAGAAGAGTTATCAGTGTGGGGCGTTCAAGGCAATAAGACACACCAGTGCATCATGGAAGCCAAAGAAACCAGTAACGACACTGACTCTTTCACCTGTGAAATTCAAAGCCCGCCCAAACCCGACTTTCAGAAGCTATTGGTAAATCTTTCTCTCATGCTATTCCAAGCTGGACAAGATGATGTATAATGCTCATTTATTGTGGTAATGGGTAAAAACATTGTAATAGTTTAGTGCAGTAATGTGCTCAGGTGAGGATGCTTTCACATAGACTCACCCACCACTTCATTAGGGACACCTGTTAACGTACTCATTAGCGCAATTGTCTAACCAGTACGATAATGGCAGAAACTCCATGCATGTAGGCAGGTAGACATGGTCGAGACAACCTGCTTCAAACTGAGCATCAGAATGGAGAAGAAAGGTGATGTAAGTGACTTTGAAGGTGGTCTCAGTGTTTCAGGGACTACTGATTTTCCCACAACCATCTCTGAGGTTTGCAGAGAATAATCTGAGAAAGAGAAAATATCCAGTAACAGCAGTTCTCTGGGTAGAAAATACCTTGTTGATGTCAGAGGAGAGTGGCCAGATCTTTGAGTTGATAGAAAGGCGACAGTAACACAGTGCAACCAAGTTATGCAGAAGAGCATCTCTGAAAGTACATGTCAAACCCTGAAGTGGTTGGGTTACAACAGCAGAGGACCAGACTGGGTGCCACTCCTGTCAGCTAAGAACAGGAAACTGAAGCAACAGTTTGCACAGACTCAATAAATTGGACAGGATAAGAACGGAAAACATTGTTTGGATTGATGAGTCCTGATTTCTGCTACGTCATTCAGATGATATGGTCACAATTGGTGTAAAACAACATGGAAGCATGGATCCATGCTGCCTTGTATCGATGGTTCAGACTGGTACTGGTGGTGTAATGTTGTCTGGGACATTTTCTTGGCACACTTTGGGCTCCTTAGTACCAGCTGAGCATCATCAGAGACTGCCTGCTGGTAGCTCCTGACTGTACCTGATCTTCTGATGGCTGCTTCCAGCAAGATGATGTTCAATGTCACAAAGGTCAGATCATCTCAAACTGGTTTTTGAACATGACAGTGAGTTCACTGCATTCAAACAGCATCCACAGCAACCAGATCTCAATCCAGTAAAGCATCTCTGGGATGTGGTGGAAGGAGAGATTCAGATAATGCACGTGCAAGAATGCAGCAACTGTGTGATGCTATCAGTTCAACATTGACTCTGAGGAATGTGTCAAACACCTTGCTGATATGCCACAAAGAATTAAAGGCAAACAGGAGTCCAATAACTAGCAAGGTGTAACTAATGAAGTGGTCATGAGTTGGTTTATCCCTGGTTGGATAAGAACACCTAAAGCCTTTTCCCAGTACTGTGTATTTTATCCTGCATGATCATTACTAACAGTTTGTGTGATGATTTTTCTTTCACAGATAAAATATGGCGACATATCTGTCTCACTGGACCTTGGAGCTGAGTTTCAGTATTTGCTGATGCTGATCCCTGTTCTCCTACTGATACCCTGCATTGTTGTTGGTAAGAATACAGAGTAGTGCTGAGCCAGGCTAAAAAAAAAAGATGCACAGGTCGAGTCTCTAACAACCACATCATTTCTCTGCTTTGTGTGCTGTTCTATACATTTCAGTGGTGGGGTTTCTCTACCAAAGACAACAGCACAGGTTCACTGATAAGATGAACAAGTTTATAGAAGACATGGAGCTCAACATCAGGAATGACATCAGACAAGGTCAGTCACAAAATCGGCATCATTCTGATGTAGGACGGCCGATTAGTGAGCGCAGATTCTCGTTTGGGACTTTTTGGTTTGTCATTTCTGAGAAACAGTGGTTAGCTCACGATGGTTACAGTAAATTTAACACTGGCCAACAACTGGGTAAACCACAGATTACACTGTTTAAATGTTATAGTTAAAAGAAGTGCATGTGTACTCCCTGCAGAAAACACAGATAAGAAAAATGAGCCTCAGATGTTAATGCGCATGAGAATTATTACTGTTAGCTGCAGAAAGGTTTATCTAACAGAAGAGTTTTTCCACTGTTGTGCAACATTAAAGGGAAGCAACATCTGTGTAAAGAGTCATCGCACCAAAAAAAAGTTACCACAGAGGATAAAGCACCGTTCTAATTAGTCAGGGTTGTTTTAGAAATGACTGCTGTGGACAGATGAAATTTAAATTGAGCTACAAAAGTGTGTTTGTAGAGCGGTGAAACATGGAAATACACCAATTAAAGGTTGTGTACCAGCCCACAGGGCAGGAGAGACTGCACAAGGATGAAAAAAGAAGACAGATTGTATTTATGTAAATATGAGCAAATTCTGCAAGTAAATGACTGAAAAGAACAATGAACTGAATCAGATTTCAAAATCTATCAGAAACTTGCTGTAAAAGTTTGGAATGGTGCTCAGTCCCTTCACTTGAGCATCTGTGAAAATTTAATGGTAGATCATAACTTTCAAAAAGGCCTAAAAATATCTCAGAACCTGAAGTGAAAGCAGTGTGGGTGGATACATACAAATCCAAGTCTGAAAAAGTTTGGGAGGCTGCATGAAATGTAGATAAAGATTTCTAAATCTCATGAATCCATATTTTATTTGCAGTAGAATATAGAAGACATGAAATGTGTAAACTGAGAATGTTTACCATTCCAAGAAAAGAAATAAGGTCATTTAGAATTTGATGGCAGCAACACATCTCAAAGGTTAGGACAGGGTCGTGTTTCCCACCTCCCTCTTATTTTAACAGCAGTCTGTAAATGTGTGCGAACTGTGGAGAGACGTTTATGGACTTTTAGGAGAGGAATTGTGTCCTATTCTTGCCTGATAAAGGATTCTAGCTGCTCAAAAGTCCTGGGTTGTCTTTTTCATTTCATGATGCTCTAAATGTTTTCAGTTGGTGAAAGCTCTGGACTGCAAGCAGGCCATTTCAGCACCTGGACTTTTCTACCTCAGAGCCATGCTGCTATAATGGCTTTTGAGCATTGTCAGCTGAAATTTGCAAAAGTCATTGTCTGGATGGGAGCACATGTTCCTCTATGCCTTTCAGCATCAGTGGTGCATTTCCAGATGTGTAAGCTGCCAGTTCCATAGACACTAATGCACCTCCACATTATCAGAGATGCAGGCTTTTGAACTGGTAACTGTTACAGTCCCTCTCCTCTTTTGTCTGGAGGATGCAGCCTCAATATATTTCAGAAAGAATTTCAAATTTCAAACATATCAGTATTTTTCTCTTACAATATAAAGCACACTGAAGTGACTGCTGTTGTGATTTGGCACTGTATAAATAAAATTAAATTGAACTGGATTCATCTGACCACAGAGCAGTTTCCCACTTTACCTGAGTCCAGTTTGAATGAGCTTTGTTTGATGGAGCTTTACCTGCATGTGTGGATGGCACCGCAGACTGTGTTCCCAGACACTGATTTCTGGGCACGTTCCTGAGCCCGTGCAGTGATTCTCATGACAGAATCGTGCCTATTTTTAATGCAGTGCTCCATGAGGGCCCACCATCACAGGAATCCAACACTGATTGTTCTGCCTTGGTCCTTGCACACAGAGATTTCTCCAGATTCTCAGAATCCGTTGATGATAATATTTACTGTACATGACATTTTATGTTGATAAAATTGTTCCACAATCTGCAGACGCAGTTTTTTTGTAGACTGGTGAATCCTTACTTCTCAGGAACTCTGTGTTTATGCTTTAGTTTTGGTTAAGATAACATTTTCCAAAGGAAGCATGGCTGGAAATGGACCATTTTTCAAAAGCTGACATACTTAGTCATTTATGTCAAGTGGCTGTAGTTCAGAAGGTAGAGCAGGTCATTTGCTAACCGGAAGGTCAGTTGTTTGATTCCACAGTTCTCCAGTCTGCATGCCAATGTATTCTTGGGATACTTGCCCAGAAACCTTGGCTGCAGTATCTGGGCAAGATACCCCAGGTTACTCTCTGATGTGTTCATTGGAGTGTGAATGAAGGCATGTCGCATATAGTGCTTTGAGTAGAGTAGAGTAGAGTAGAGTAGAGTAAGAACAATCCATTTACCATTTGAAATTGCTGACAAATGAAATTTAAAAAAAAACAATTAAGTGGCATCTATGAAAATATTTGCATCATTTAGGGTTCTTACTGTAATCTGTTGAACACTGTCCCCCTGGGTACATTTGCATCTTGTTCTTGCAAATGATCAGATGATATTTGATAAGTGCCTCAGCTTCATCAGACACCGGCTTGTATTTTACCGTTTCACTATCTTCAGTTTGCTTAACGTCGCACATGTGTAGTTCCTGTTTATGGCTTTTGTCAGACACCACAAATAAGGCTGATGGTAAAGCAGAAAGGCATTAAAGGATCCACTCATGCATGGCCAGGTTTGTATTAATCAGTGAGTTGCAACACTATGTTCAACATTTTCACTACCTCTTTTTATTTGTGACCTGGAAGCTCATTCCTGCTTCACAAGTTAGCTTTTCAGCTGATGCCAAAGACATCCATGCTTTATGCTTTGTGCAGTTAGCCTACAGTCTATCAAATCAGCTTCACTGAGGTGTCTTCCGCAGGTTTTGTGGAGTTGCAGACAGAAAACGTTGATCTACTGGAAAATGTTGGAGCCATTCCTTTCCTGGACTTCAAGCACTTTGCCTCCAGAATCTTTTTTCCTGAGGTAAATGAAGCTGGAAAGAAAACAAATGTCCATATGTGACAAACCTGTGCTGTGAATTGTGAAAAATACCCAATGCGTGGCAGATTATTAGAGCTGTGTTGTTGTTTTCCAGAATGAACCTTTGATGGAATCCTGTATCAAAGACATTGCTCAGGTATGTTTTGACACCATCTGTTGTTTGTAGATGTTTTTACAGGTTCATAAATCTAACTGACATAATGTTGTGTGACCTTTGAATCAGGATGGAGTTAAAATTCAGCTTGATGAGTGCTGCCAGGGTTTGTCCAAGCTGATCCAGGACCGGCTCTTCCTCACCTCCATGGTGCACGCTCTGGAGGACCAGAAGAGTTTCACCATCAAGGACAAGTCAGTTTGGGATGTTGTATTGTATGTGACTGTCTCATACATGCATCCGATACAATCGGGTCCCTACAATTTTTGCAATTTTGCCTCAAATCAGACAATCAAGATTTGATTAAAAAGAATGAATGCACTGGCCAGCTCAGCAACACCAAAAGGCCTGAAAGAGCACAGAAGACCACTTGATGATAGCAGAATTCTTCAAACATGAAGCCAAGTCAAGAACTGGCTCAAGGGGCCAGGTTTACCACTGTCAGAGTGTAAAATCAAGAGATGCCTTCATGAATAAAAAGAGTGCAAATTACTGGTTAGACTCAAGAATAGGAAGCCCAGATTAGACTTTGCCCAAAAACATCTAAAAGGTCCTGCACAGTCATGGAAAGAAACAAAACAAAACAAAACCACAAACCTCTTTGCACAGATGAAACCAAGATTAATTTGTACCAGAATGATGGGAAGAGAAATGTATACCACATTATCTGTCAGACATGGTGGAGGCAGTGTTATGGCATGTGTATGGCTGCCAGTGGAATTGGGTCACTAGTGTTTATTGATGATGGGACTGATGACAGGGCTCTGCCCTCTGCTCAGGTTCAGACAAATGCTGCAAATGCTGCAAAACTGATAAGTGTATAATGACCCAAAGCATCCTACACAATGGGACATTTTTCAGTGGCTAAGTCAGTCACCTAATCAGTACTTTTTAGTTATTAAATACAAAAGTGAAGGCAGCAAAACCCACAAACAAGCAGCAACTGAAGGCGGCTGCAGCAAAAACGTGGAAGAGCCTCTCCAGGGAGGAAACACAGTATTTGGTGATATCCATGAGTTTTAGGCTTTAAGCAGTTATTGACTGCAAAGGACTTTAATCCAAGTATTAAAACAGTCTTTATATTTAAAATGTTATATTGTACAATTACTTTTGAGCCTTATGGACCTAACTGTATGTTTAAAACATTTGTTCACAGTGCATTTATAGTTTTAATCTATTCAGTTTTGTGTTTGGTTTTGTTGTATTTCTTTTTTTATCCTGCTCCCGTGTCACTGTTTTTCCTTTGTGTTTTTTTTTTTTCTTAATTTTCAGTCTTTTGTTAATTACTTATTTGTGTCACTTCTTTTTCACTTTTTTTCTTTGATTGTTTTAAATCTGTTCTACATTGTCTGGTACTTGAACTCATGTGACCTATCATGCTGTTACCTACTCCTTTGTTTGCTGTTCCAGATGTGCAGTGGCATCTCTGCTCACCGTAGCACTTCACAGCAACTTGTTATACCTGACAGAGGTGATGGAGGTTCTGCTGAAGGATTTGATGCAGAAGAGCAGCAACGCTCAGCCCAAACTGTTGCTCCGACGCACTGAGTCCATAGTGGAGAAGCTGCTCACCAACTGGATGTCCATTTGCCTCTACGGCTTCCTTCGGGTCTGTTGCTCTTAAAAATTCACTTATATTGTATTTTAATGCATTGGCAATTATTTGATAGCAAAGCCTGGGGTCCTCAACGTATTGTAAGATAAAGATCCTGCAATACTTGAGAGGTAAAGACCCTTCAATAATTACAGAGAGCAATCAGACAACCCCCTATGAGCAACCACTTGGCAACAGTGGGAAGGGAAAACTCCCTTTTAACAGGAAGAAACCTGATCCAGCCCTAACTATAAGCTTTATCATAAAGGAACATTTTAAGCCTAATCTTAAAAATAGAGAGGGTGTCTGTCTCCTGAATCCAAACTGGGAGCTGGTTCCACAGAAGAGGGGCCTGAAAGCTGAAGCTATTACTCCCATTCTATTTTTAAGTGTCCTAGGAACCACAAGTAAGCCAGCAGTCTGAGAGCGAAGTGCTCTATTGGGGTGACATGGTACTATGAGGTCTTTGAGATAAGATGGGGCCTGATTATTCAAGACCTTGTATGTGAGGAGAAGAATTTTAAATTATATTCTGAATTTAACACAATATAATTCTACAGACAAACTGATCAGTGCATGAATTACAATTCATCTGTTGCTGTTCTTTATTTGTAATGAGAGATGTCAGTTAGTGGGCATTTAGTGACCTACTTCTGCTGATGCAAGTGTATAATACGAGTGAGCCCTTTCTTCATTAGCTGCTGCTGCCTAAGCACACCAATACATTCTTGTAGTTGTTATTATGGATATGAAACATCTTACCTGTTATTCACTAGCAAGGACCCCAACTTGAATGCAAATGACAAGCATTTATTGATAAAGAGGCAACAAGCTAGATCAGCAGCAGATCCCCTGATAACTATGAGAGAGGAAAGTAGTTGGTGCAAGTAGTTATTTATAGAGATATGACCACAGACCACAACGGGAGTGCTCAGGGTGTGGTCTGGTTCCTGAACTTCAGTTCAGTTCTCTCCAGTAAGTTGTGCCATTACTTATTATTTACTACATGAAGATGTTCAACACAGCGTTGTTGTTCAATTATCCAAACTGTACAATGAAAACTGCAAAAGAACAGTGAGAAACAGAACATCAACTTCAAAGAAGGCTTAGAAGAGCTAAACTTAATAAACAGAACAGCCTAAAGAATAAGCACAATTGTTATCCAGTCAAAATGTAAACACATATGAACACTGGATGATGATGAACACCATGATTCATGTACCTCTTAAACTAGCATTCATTTTTCCAGTATATGAGGTGAACAGCTGCACACAAATTACAGTTCATGCACTGACACAGAGCGTATTTTATGTTTGGTGCTACTTAGCAAAGCTAAACAGAGCCGGTGAGCATGGCAGCTAACATGTATGGTTGCTTAGCATCAGAATATGCCGCGTTGACAGCATCACTTATTCTAAAGCATAATTTAAATATTTGTGATTTTTTTTTTTTTTTTTGTCAACAATGCAAAGCTACAAAAAAAAAGATCAGTAGAATTCATCCAAAAAACAAATGAAGGCACTGAAACAATGGGAGCAAATCTCATTAGGCTTGCTCTGTGATTTTCAGGCTGTGCATATCTCTGAAGCAACATCATGTTCTGACTGCACATCCGCTGCTCACAGGCTTCACCCACCCTTCACTAAAGGAAACGCTGCCATGGTTACAGGCACCAGCTCTGCATTAGTCTCTCTTATTTTTGTAACATTCTTAAGAAGCTGAGCAGCTTTTGTTGCTCTGTTACAAAGTCTAACGTGTTCATTTTTATTGATCTGTGTGTCTGTCAGCACAAATTCTTGCAGCATCTACACAGCATGTTGATGCTGGTTTATAAGTTCAGCTCAGTGGGAACCAGAAAAAATAAAAAAAGCTTCTTATTAAACCTCCCTGCTCTAAATTTAAATGTTTCTACAAGATACCACAGCTTCTGCATCTTGTTTGACCAACTGAGTTCCTGCTTGTGACTCTGCACAGGAAACCGTTGGCCAGCACCTATTTCTGATGGTGAGCGCCCTCACACAGCAGATTGCCAAAGGCCCAGTGGATTGTGTCACAGAGAGAGCTCTGTACACACTCAGCGAGGACTGGCTGCTGTGGCAGGCTCAGGACTTCAGCTCGCTGGTACGCAAACACACACAATCTTTGCATCACAGAGTGCATGCACACTGAGCCACTCCAACGTTTAATAAGCTCTGCTCTGACAGCGCATCACAAGTTTGGCAGTTGCACTTTTGCATGTGGAAGCAATCAGTACTTCCTTATTCTAGTTCTGTTTTTGCTCTGCTAGTTTGGTAAGCACAAAACTGTTTTAACTTGTTGCTGACATATGCAAACAATTATACACTCAAATTAAATATTCATTTTTGTATATATATATATTTTTTTTTATGCCTGATGTAAAGCCATTGACATGTTGGTGTGTGCATGTATTGGTGACAATGAGGATAAAGAAAAGCACATCAGCAGACAGACTACTTCCTGCACCCTGTATTAGAGGGGCCTTTTCTAGTACGCAGTGCAGTCTTAGAAACACTCTATTTGCTGCATGCTTTCAGGGTATCTTCATTAATTTCCTGAATGTTGCACAACAGGCAACTCTGAAACTGTACCTAAAACAACTGTTTTTAATAGTAGTGAATCAGACAACTAAATCTGCTGCTTAGAGATACAAAAAAATCATCTTTTTTTAAGGCTTCTGTTCTTAGGACCCAGTTTCTATGAATTTGGTAAACCAAGTGAAACTAAAAAATAGCACCCTGAAACTATGCATGTGGGAAATATTTGCATACTGTTAAACATAAGACTGAAAAGGAGACTGTTTTTCTTTGATGTGTTCACAGGGTGACATGAAACTAAATATAAACTCTTGACAAGCTGAGTGCACAGAGCTCCGAAGAGCTCCAAAGTTGATTTCGACAAAAGATGCGTGCACAGTGTCAAAGAGCTGACCCTGCACAACACCTCTGAGCTGTCTCAGATCCTGTTTAAGAAAGCATGCACTTACACTTCTGATTAAAACATCAAATTCTAGGAAGTGGAAGATCTGTGCCATGTGTAGATCAAACACACCAATAAACCCACTTTATGTTAGATAACGCTTTGTGGGACACACCCTACCTCAAAGTTGTGCACATGTTTGAGAAAACGCAGGTATTTGCTAGATCTGACTTATTTCTATTATTCACATTAGGTGTTGCTCTGCTTTCCTTGCTTAGCTTGAACTGGGTGGCATTTTTCTGTGCTTTTGCAGTGATTTGACACAATCTGCAAACTGAGAGAAACATGCAGCAGAAATTCATCTGCCTTCAAGCTCTCTTTTTAGATTTGCATCTCTCCTCTGCTCCACTCAACCTGCAGCACTCATTAACTTTTACTCAAATGTATTAAACCATTGCTTCACTAATTTCCATCCATTAGTTGGTGCATTAGCCACCAAAGTGTAAAAGAAAATAAGATGGAGATTAATGATAACAGCTTTCACTCCTATCTCTGCAAACAATCAAAGATGTTCACATATTGATGTACTTTAAGCAATGTTAAACAGCTTTTTTTTTTCCCCCGTTTGGTTACTTAATATCATCACCCTCCTAAAATAATGACCAAAGACAAACAAACAAAAAAAAAAAAAAAAGCTGAACCAAACATTGAAAAGATGATGATTTAGGCAAAAATAAAACTTTCATTATAAAATTATTCTAAGAGGGTGACAATATGAAAGTTTGCACCATGGAAAAATGAAGTTTGCAATTATGGGGTATTCTTTGTGGTTTTTGAGGTGCATGAATGCTAGCATCTGTGTGCATGTTGGTGTTCCAGCGTCTAACATGCACTGATATGCCTGCCACGATCTTCAGCTGCTGCTTGTTTGTGGGTTTCTCTAGTTTCAGTTTTGCGTGCTCTATTGGGTTGAAATTGAAGCTACAGAAGATCTCTTTGCCTTGAGAAACTCTCGGGTTGCTTTTGCAGTTTGCTTTGGGTCATTATCCGTTTGCACAGTGAAGCTGACCTGATCGGTTTTGCAGCATTTGTCTGAATCCAAGCAGAGAGTACAGTACACAATTCATCCTGCTGCTTCTCTCATACCAGCAGTCACATCATCAGCTAACACTAGTGATCTAGTTCCACTGGTAGCCATGTATGTCCATGCCATAACGCTGTCTCCACCATGTTTGAAGCTGATCTGGTATGCTTTGTATCATGAGCTCTTTCTCTCCTTCTCCACACGGAATACTGGACTGTGTGCAAGCAGGGATTAAACTCATGAATACAACAATGTGGGCTACAAATTTAAAGAGCTAACTGACTGATACCATCCAGAGTCCATCAGTTTTGCTGGTAATCAGGAAATGCAGTGACATGCTGATTGTGTCTCTTTTTCTGCTTACAGAAGCTCAAAGTGCTGTTTGCCGTGGGCACTGACGGGGAAGTGAGTGAGCCTCTGGAGGTCAACGCCCTCTCCTGTGATACAGTGGAACAGGTCAAAGAGAAAATTCTGTCCACCTTCAAGGCCAAGTTTGGTTTCCCCTACAACATTCCCCTAAGGGACGTTTGCATTCGTAAGTAACAGATCATTCAGGAGCATGTCTTAACAGATTTAGCCTGATTTAGCCTGATATACTATTAGATATATATATATATATATATATATATATATATATATATATATATATATATATATATATATATATATATATATATATATATATATATATATATATATATATATATATATATAGCCGGCTCTTTGAGCACTCTCTAGGATGATGATATTTCAAACTGACTCCTCAACATGTTGTGTGTTTCCCTGCAGAGTACGAGAAGAACGGCTCATTCGTTCCTCTTGAAGAAGTGGATGCAAGCTCAGAGGTTATCGGGGAGGTGACGATGCTCAACACGCTCAAACACTACAAGGTGAGAAACCAAAGTGAGAAAAAAATTTAAGTTAAAAATGTAAATTTTTTTTTCATCACTTTTATGCAGGAAG
The DNA here is from genome assembly GCF_007364275.1 of Archocentrus centrarchus. NCBI lineage: Eukaryota > Metazoa > Chordata > Actinopteri > Cichliformes > Cichlidae > Archocentrus > Archocentrus centrarchus. The sequence goes on along the minus strand of NC_044368.1, from coordinate 22,131,976 downwards.
TCAGTTTGTGTTGTGTTGTTGAGCGGGTCACAGAGGATGCTGCAGAGGTGTAACTTAACAGAAACACGGCCAGTACAACATATACAATAATACAACAGCTACAAACATGGGGGGGCAGAGCAGAGCGTGTCAGCTGCCAGAGCTAAGTTAGCTGTCGGGTCTCCTCTCACTTTCAATAGTTTGTTCCTGTTTAATATAGAACAGATATTTTTAACATCCACAGGTTACTCTTACAGGAAAGAGCCACAGTTTCACATGCTGAAAAACCAAAAAGGCAGCGGGACGTTGTGGCCCAGCGCACACACTGGTACTGAAACCTCAGCACAGATGCACACTGTTTAGATCAGGGGCAGATGTCAGTGTGTCTGTGCTGAACCCCGGCACACTCTTGTTTTGAGAGTGAAATTTTCTTAAATTTGTTTTGAGAGTTAAATTTGTTTGAGAGTTAAATTTTCTTAAATTTTTTTACCATACATTTGCTCCTGGTTTGGACTTTCCTTTTGACAACAACAGAGAAGGCACATTTCATTTGAGCCAACAGAGGCAGACAAACAGAGGAAACGGGAAGCGCTTCTTCTCTATCGCTCTTTGTCATTACGGCTAATAGGATCAGAAGAGGATTTTTATACAAAGGGAAGAGACCTAGTGGAGGAAGAGTGGTTTTTAATGGCTTCATAACAGGATCATGGAGTCTGTTTGTGTGACGTCTCCATCATCCGTCAGTATCAGCTGCATTCGTGGTCTGATGCTGGCCAAATTACAAAGCCATAACACAACTTAAATAACTGGTTTACACATACAATAAAGAAAAAAAACAGCACACAAGTATAAACTCAAATATCTGGTGGAGTTGGTGGGTGATTGTGGTTCCTATTTTACATGGGAACTTACAGAGAAAACTCTGAAACTGATGTAAGCAGGTAAAGTGAACCAGTTTGTCCTCCTCTAGGTTGATGATGGCGGGACAATCAAAGTGCTCTCTAAGAAAACTCATCCTCCTCTGAGCCCGCAGGGAAGCCTGAAAGGTAAGAGATACTGAGCGCATCAGATGAAGAGAAAAGAGACGCATTCGCCTTTTCAGCAAGGGGGTTACAGGAGCTCAACAGTGTAGGGAGCTCAGGGTCTGGACATGTTCTCACAGCAGCACAGCAGTTACATTCTCACTGCTGTGAATACTCACTTTAGTATTGAACGTGCCGGAGTAGAGACAGCTGTGCTCTGTTCTCACACAACCTCACCCTGAAGGTTAAACGTCTCTTTAATAACCAATGTGAAAGCGCGTGACATTTCACCTGCACCACCCTTGGGTACTGCCTTGGAAAGGTCAGAGCTGGCATGTATGCATGAAAACAGCTTATGTCTATGCACTGATATTGATGTTATTAATAACTATAAAAACTATAAAACTGCCAGGGAAGCGCAGAGATGTGGTAATAAATATGGAAGCAGGGTTCTTCTCCTGGCTTTTTCCCGAGCTTCATCAGTGAATGGAACCAGCTCCATTAATCTGAGTTATTATAAATCAATATGGCACATATATTTTTAAAGATGGTGGTCAAGATTTCCACCACCCCATGAAAAAGTGAAAAAGGCTTACTCTGACATCTCTGGAGCTTGAAAAAAGGCGACTGGACTTCTTTTTGTTTCTTGAAGACGTTTCTCCTCTCATCCAAAAGGCTTCTTCAGTTCTCAAACCAAAGGGTGGAGAGACCCTGTATTTAAACCCCTGTGGGTGTAGTTCCTTGGAGGTGGTTGTGACCCACTACTGTTCATGTGCATAATCACATGTGCCATGGTGTGAAAGGAGGCGTGGGGCATTACAATCAGTAGTTTCAGATGAAACCAATTTGGGACTTGTTTCATGTGATCTATTGAGGTCACTGGAACAAAGGTGTGAATGGGGGGGGTCGAGACGTCTGGGGAGGTAGCTCAGGATCGGACTGTAAGCGTGGGAAGTCCTTCAAACCATCTGTCTTCCCAGTCCAAAATGTGAACGTTGGCATCCTCAAAAGAGTGCCCTTTGACCTTCAGATGCAGATGTACAGCTGAGTCTTGTCCTGTCGAGGTGGCTCTTTTCTGTTGTGCCATTTGTTTGTGAAGAGGCTGTTTGGACAGCATACACTACATTCCTTATCTTGTGTTTGGGGGTTTGTCCTTGGGATGACCAGTTTTTGCCTTAGAGTGTGGCCTGGTTTGAGGTATACTGAGATGTCATGCTTGGAGAAAATTCTTCTCTAATTTGTGTTTGACCTTCTTTCCTGTGCATCTTGGCTGATTTGATGAAAGCCCAGTTGGGATAACCACATGTTTTGAGAGCTTTCATTTGGTTTGAGAACTGAAGAAATCTTTTGGATGAGACGTGAAACGTCTTCAAGAAACAAAAAGAGGTCCAGTCGCCTTTTTTCAAGCTCCAGAGGGTACTGTGACCTACACAGACTTACTCTGACATGTTTAAATGGGCATAGCAGGCAAAATGTGCCATATAACTGGCTGCTGGCTTTACAGTAGACCGCATGAAGCTCTGTAGATTCACTGCTTTCAAAAGGAGTTGTTGCACTTGCGCTCTGGTACTAGCCTTGCCACTCTCATACTGTATGATAAGCTAATCGTGAGTCAAAAATGACAAAATAATTTCTGTTGATCACTGTTTGTTTGTTTTTTATCTAGATGATGAAAACTTCTCTGGAAAATACTTCCATCTGGTAAGAGACCATTTGTGTGTTGATTTTTTTGCAGAAATGAAAATAATCACTGTGATCATGCACTTGGATTCAGATTACAGAGGGCATGTTGTCTAATCTGCCGGCTGGTGTCTTCATGCAGATCGATCCTGATGTGGATGAGGATCAAAGAAAGAACCCGGAGAAGAAGAAGTTAAAGCTAAAGGAAGTGCACCTCACCAAGCTGCTCTCCACCAAGGCAGGAGGAACTATTTACACTTTGCTCATACAAACGGCCACTGACACAGAAGTGATATCAGGATCTGTCTCACATGGTTACCCACAACCACCAGCAGCAGATTCAGTGATCTTCCCCTTTTAGGTGTCAGAGAACTAGTTATGTGAGAGAGGGTGCATTATTACCATTTTTCTATTTGAAGGGAGGAAACACAAACTAAACTTGAAAAATCTCACACTATTTTTTTTTCTCAGCAGGAAAAAAATAATGAACCCTTCTTCAAAGAAGAGTTCAGGAAAATTAACTCTTCTCACCTGCTTATGAAATTCTCAAGCTGTCACGCACACGTACGGCTTGGACAGAGGATGTTGGCTCCATTTTAGACTTCCTCATGTGTAGAATGTGAAATATAAGATCAGAGGCTGGAGTTCACTCTTGATAAAGTCACAGTGGATGAAAACCTCCCCAAGCTTCCCAAGGTTGATAGGAACTGGATGACATTAATTTATTTAAAAACGTACTAAATAGGTTAATTACTGACTGCAGCCTCACAGGAAGTTTGCAGAATCTCTACAACAGATAGATAATCAAGATAATCATTAACTTCATCCTGTTTCATCTCATTGATTTTCCATCTTAAAACTTAGTAAAAGAAACCGATTAATCAAGAGAAACGAGTCCATTAACTGCTTGTGAAGAAGCTGAGAATGACATCATATTCTCTCTCTCTCTCTCTCTAAGGTGGCGGTGCATTCGTTTGTGGAGAAACTTTTCAGGTCTATCTGGGGCCTGACACTCAGCAGATCTCCGTTCGCCGTCAAGTACTTCTTTGACTTCTTGGACACTCAGGCAGAAAACATGAAGATCACTGACCCAGATGTCCTGCACATCTGGAAGACCAACAGGTGCATGAAAAGCAATCTGTGTGGACGCTGTTAAAAAAAAACTGCAATCTAAACATCAGTGAGCCCCGACCTTCAGCAAATGTCTTCATGGTTTTCTTCCTCTTATCACCAGTATGCCGCTGCGCTTCTGGATCAATATTCTGAAAAACCCTCAGTTTGTTTTTGACATGGAGAAGACTCCACATCTGGACGGCTGCCTGTCTGTCATCGCTCAGGCCTTCATGGACTCCTTCTCTCTGAGTGAGACCCAGCTGGGGAAGGTAAAGTATACATACATCCTTATTTACTGTTCCTGGGGAGGGGAGGGTTTCCTCTCTTTGTGAAAAATGCAATTCTTCATCTTAAAATGCCAAATCTAATACATTATTATGATAACTGTGTTTCAGTATGCACCAACCAACAAGCTTCTCTATGCCAAAGACATTCCCAAGTTCAAACAGGAAGTGAGGATGTACTACAAACAGATCAGAGATCAGTCGCCAGTCACAGACACAGAATTCAAGGATTTCCTGCATGAAGAGTCAGAGGTAAATCATTTTAGCACTGACATAAGAGGTTAGAGGGCTTTGGGAATCAGAGCAGTCTGCTAAAAACTGTTTTATTTTCAGAAACATGAAAATGAGTTCAATGAAGCCGCCGCCCTCAGAGAACTCTACAAATTCATCCAGCGATACTTCACAGAGGTCAGGTCTTTACTTTATCAGGTCCACTTCACACACTTTCTCCCTCATTCACTTTCCTTTTTGTCTTTATATTCATGTTTGTTCCCATCAGCTGTAGCTGATGAACTGCCAGTTGTGAGGTAAACTCATTAAGAGGGACACATTTCAGATCAGCCTTACTGAAGCTGGAGTGAACACAGCTCAGTGGATACAAACCATTAGGCAGGAGTCACATCAGCTGGTAAAACCCAGAGAAAACTGGTTACTGGTTATAAAAGACACAGCTCAAAAATATGAAGGAAACATTCAATTATTGCAGTATAACACAGTTATACAGTTAAACTTTGCAACTACTTGCAATTTGCAGACAGCAAAGAATTCAGTGCAGTCACCAACCTCCAGTTTTTCATGGTCTCACAGAGGCTGACGGCTTATTTTTCCTTGTGTGACTGAGGCCTAAAGAAACTCTCATAGGTCCTCATGAAGCCCTTACAGAGTCTGACAGTTTGGTCCGACTCTGTCAGCGTTCTCCTCGCACAAGGAGCAGATACCAGCCCTGCTGTTGGGTTGATGCTCTGCTGCATGTCCACTTCTCCTTGTGCAACAGCCTGTCTCCTGTTATCAAAGCTTGAGACTCTGCTGGGAGACCAAGCAAACCTTCTTGCAGTGACAACAGATTCACCATCCTGGAGGGGCTGGTCTACCTGTGCAACCTGAATGGGTTGCAAGTATCATTTCATGCTACCAGTAGTGACATGGACACTACCAAAAAAAGCAAAACTAGAGAAATCAGTCAGGAGATAAGGAGAGAGCAACATCGGAGCCCACCGTCTGCATAACCTTTTCTTTTTCAGGAGGGTTGTCTTGTTGTTGCCTCTCCAGTGAACCCGTTACTTAAATTTGCACCAAAACAGGTGAAATGGCTTCACAATGGACAGATTGAACAGATATCCCTGAAATTTAACTTTGTTATCCTGCAATAATCGAGTCTTCCCTTACTTTTCTGACCAGTGCATGTGTTTGTTCTTATCGGCCTTCCTCTGGACTAAGATAAGATGTTGACATCAGTGAAATTGTGAAACCCAGTGTCACACAAGACTTTGCCTGTAGAGGAAATGTGCTCAGACCTCCTGAGTTCATAAGGCTGTTTCCTGTTCACGGATGCAGAGAAGCACTTTTTCAAAATGGCCCCATTATATTTTTTTTTTTTTTTTTTCTTCAGTTGTTTCCACCAGAAAGGCTTCTTCACAAAGAATTCCTGAGATAATACAACAGCTTTTATGATCATGGGACTAATGAGCTGAAAGAATCCTTACAATTTCTCACTTTATTAACTTAAGTCGTCTCTCTGCCTTTTCTACAGATCGAACAGAAACTGGATGAGAACGGAGTTCCTGCTGAGCTGAAGGAGCAGCTACAACATGTGAAACAATCATTTGATGGACTGAAAAGCTGCTCCTGGAATTGAAGTATCGGTCCTTTCTCTAATGGGAATAAACTGAGAATATTAATAGAGGCGAAGCCTCTTTTAAAGGATTTTTTTTTTCCACTAAAAGTTTTTTGCATCTGATGGACTTGCACTTTTTATTGGGTTCTGAGCACAAATGTCCAAAGACTCAAGCCATAACCATGTCAAATAAGGGTGATGTAAAATTATTTTAATAACTCTGTACAATCATTGTGCAACATACAGTCTGTAGCGTCTTTATCGACTCTGCCGAGTGAATCTTTTTTCCTATGCAATTGCTTTAGAGCAAATGTAAACAAGCTTCTTAATACAAAATCAAACCCTGAGGATATCAAGTGAAAAGGTGCCAAAGTCTCACAACATTTAAGACATATAAACTGTAGAAATATGCCAATAAATATTGGTTCTATTTTTATAAAAACATAGTGGCCTTGATTTGAGAGCAGGACACCATCTCAAACTGTGCTGAAAGTCCACTGCGATGTAGGACAGATGTCAAAGGTCAGGTTGGGGTGTTGTGGCCCGATCTCTTTGCACCAAAGATCCCAGTTCCTCCAGCTGCTGCTGCTGGGCACTTTCCAGATTCTCCAGCCTCTGACGCAGCAGCGAGAACTCTGAACCCTGAGTGTCCTGAGAGGAGAAAAGGGGGGAAGGAAAGGAAAAGACAAAGGAGATGCAAAGAAATGTTATAATATCCTTATGGACACTGATTCATGAATACATCTTCCTCTAAGGTCGTCTCTCGACACACACATTAGTAAAATAAGTACAGTTTCTTTATTCAACAGACATATAGTCACAACGTGGTCCACAAAATAGAAAAAAAAATCATCATAGTTGGAGAGCCTCTGTGCCACAGACTGAAAGGCTAAAACCTGCCAGGAGCCAGTGCACAGAGTATAACATAGGGTTGATATGAGCTTACTTGTGGCCGTGGGATTTTTTTCTAGCCGGTTGGAGTAAAAGGGCTTTTCTGCTCTGAGCACTCAAAGCACTTTTTACTACAAGTCTCATTCACCCAATCACACACATTCACACAAGTGCTTTCTTTTGTACCTAAGCACCATATCTATCATTCTCACACACACACACACACACACACACACACACACACACAGACTGGATGCATCGGGGGAACTTGGCGTTCAATATCTTGCTTAAGGACACTTTGACATGCAGACTGGAGAAGCCAGAGAGCAAACCACTACCTCCTGAGCCACAGCCATCCCAGAAAGAGCTGATTTACCTCAGCCGGTAAACAGGACACAGTACTGTGCATAAGTTTTGAGCCACCCGTCTTTTCTTTATATTTTTACTTCCATGGAGCCAGACTTGTAATTTTTTAAAAAGGTCTTGAGCAATAGTCCTCCAGGCTTCCTGAAGGTCTTAGGCACTTTGTTACTTGCAGCCTGTTGCAAAAGCACATAATTTATTCCCAGTTTCATAACACAGCCCTGACAGGCAATAAAATAAAATTTTTGCAATAAGGTGATTCCCAAAAAGCTATTATCCAAAAACCTGGCATATCTTAGCATGGTGAGCACCATTCACTGCAGATGAACAGTTTCGGAAATGAATGCCTTTCAGAAATAGGAAACAAATCGAGCAAAGACCTGACAGGACCTGACTGATGCAGCTGGCCCTTCAGTTAATCCACCTACTGTTTGCTGGAGCCTCAATACAAATGGTCTCAACAGAAGAGTGGCTGTCAAGAAGGACCAATGCTGGTGAGTCCCAAATAGGACAGAAAGATGTAATGTCTCTGATGAAGATGATGGTTTCATCTTCCCCGTTACTGTAATCAAGTCATTCAGTGTAACTGGAGAGAATGAAATAACTCGAGGCATTCAGGGACACCTTCACAGAGGGAGGAACTGAAGGAGATTTAGGATCTCGGGGGCATCACCTTATTCACAAAGTTAAAAAAGCAGCCTAGCATATTACAGTTTATGACAGTGTTGAAATAAGAAGATCCAGCCTTTTCACTGCCTCATGATGAGAGTGAAGGTCTTTAAAATACTCTCAATGGACAACCAAACCCATGGTGTTCCATCACCATCCTGCATTCAATAGGAATGTCAAAAGCCACAAGTTAAGATTATTTAGCTTGGGTTATGAAGCCATCTCATACATACGTGCCATTTCCTGTGTGTTCATTCACACATTCTTGCATCACCACCCTCGGTTTTAACAGCTCCTCCAGTCTGTTCACATTGTAATCAAACCAACCGTGCAGCTGTAGATTTTTCTTAACATGATTCATATGTCAGACTCTACCTCTTTGACGTGACTTTTATTCCAAACACTTATTTAATTTAACACTGCAGCTCCAAGTGGTGATTGTACAATTCTAACCCGCACAGGAGGCATGAACTTGCTGCACTCAGTTGTGGGTTCTGTGTATGTTGGTAAAGCGCGAGCACAAGCAGGATATTCCTTCTCAAACTCCGCCTCCACTGTAGTTTGCTGCTCTGTGGATATTAGTCAGTTTCTTTCTATAGGATTTGTGTACAGTATGCTTACTGGGTTGTTAGAAAAGGGCCCCTCAGACCCAAGGAGGAGGAAGGGGGCGGGTGAAGAGGTCAGAAACGTGGGGCCTGCAGTGAAGGGCCCCTGACCACCGAGCAGGAGACGTCGGAACTCGTTGTGGCGTCTCTGCAGCTCCTTCAGCCGCCTGTTGAGTTGAGCTTGCTCCTCTGAGAACGATGAACGTCTGGAAAAGAGCAGAATAAAACTGGAGCACCACACACCACTGCTTTCCCTTATTTTAGTAGTTGCTTATCCTGTGTGGCAAAGCAGGACAAAACATCCACTTTTTTCTAACTAGAGAGTAAGGTGCTGTCTCTCAAAAGTTGTTTTGCTCACAGATACATTGATTTTGTGGAAGGATTAACTCTGAATGATGTCATCTTCTTACTAATAAGAAATCTTTTTGTATGTCCCTGTGTTCTACACCAACTTGACAAATGTTTATCCAGCCTACTTCAAACTTGTACTGCTGGGGATCTGAGTAAGTGCGGTTCTCATGTTTTGGTTGTTAAGTGCCTCCTCGAGTCCTACAAAGTGGTTCTCTGCAACAAGTAAGTCGTGTTTTTAGATGAACACTTCTACAGAAAGCTGCAATCCAAAAATCCCCCAGTGTGACTGTTATAGCTAAACCTGTAACCATGTCTATCTGCATGAGATGTATTTAGGGGACGCCCATGAAGGGAAACTAAAACAAAACCAACCCGAGTTTCACTCTGAACAGGCTGTGCACAGGTTTTTAGGAGGAGAGTGCTGATGCTTACTTTCTGGCAGCAGAAGCTTCCAGTTCCAGCTCCTCAATCTTGGCCTCCAGCAACTGGATTTTATCCTGAAGTTTCTTCTCTTTGTTCTCAGTCAGCGTTTTTCTCTAAACATACACACACACACACACACACACACACACACACACACACACACACACACACACACACACACACACACACAGATAAGCAGCTTTTTCCACAAAATCGCGCCTGCTATAACTCATTACTGACAGCAGTCGTGTTAAAGTGCAAATAAACATTAAAAGCTCCTAAAAACCTTGAATTTGTACATTTGCTCATTTATAAAGAAATGAACAGTCTCTAATTTTATGGTAGTTTCATTTTAATGGAAAGAGACAGACAGACAGACCAAAAATCCAGAAAAAGCAAATTACATAAAAGTTACAAATTGATTTGCTTGGTGAGAAGGTGGCAACTGTTGGTGTGATTATTTGGAAATGTTAGAAATATAAGATGACCATCAATTGCCCTCAGTCTGGAGCTCCACACAAGATCATGGGGTGAGGATGATCATGAGGAAGGTGGTGTCCACCCAGCCCAGAACTGCATGGGAGGAGTTATTAATGATCTGAAGGCAGGTGGGACCACAGTCACCAAGAACACCATTGGTAACACACCACACCATAATGCCGCGCCTGCAAGGTCCCCCTGCTCAAGAAGGCACTCGCACAGGCCCATCTTAAGTTTGCCAGTGAACATCTACACGATTCAGAGAAGGTTTGGGAGAAAGTGCTGTGATCAGACTAAACCAACATCGAGCTCTTGGATCAACTCGACCCGCCGTGTTTGGAGGAAGAGAAATGCTGAGTATGACCCAAAGAACACCATCCCTACAGCAAAGCACGGAGGTGGAACCATTATGCTTTGGGCCTGTTTCTCTGCTAAACCTGGTGACCAACTACAAGAAGCATCTTACCGCTGTGTTTCCCAACAAGAGTTTCTCCACCAAGTTCTACGTCATGTTTTGTTTGGGGATCAAATACTTATTTCACTCAGTGACATGCAGATCAACTTATACCGTTCATGTAGTCTGTTTTTCTGGATTTGTTTTGGTTGGTATTTTGTTTTTCTCCATTAAAATAAAACTACCATAAAAAAAATTAGAGACTGACACAAATTCAGATTAAATTCTTATTTCTCCCATTAGAAATGTTAATTTGGGACTGAATATATTTATAAGTAAAACAGCACAAACAAATCTCTTTGTTTAAATATAGTTAAATACATTTGGATCTGTGGATGTACTACCCCTGGAAAACATTATGGACTCACCCCCTCAGAGGAAAATTATAATATAATTATAATTTATATTGAGAACAAGTAGAGGAAAAATTATGGAAACCTCAACGAAATGAAATGAAAAAAAAAAAAAACTAATATTTTCCATCAAGCTGATTCCAACCTTCTCAATAGTTTTTTATTTCAAAAATCCACCATAAAATTTCAATTGCACTTAGCTAATGACTTCATCAACATACCTACTTTCTATCCAACACAATCAGAAGAATATCTAAATTTCCCGTATACGCCTGTGCCTTTACTGTTGAGATAATGATTGCCATCTCCTTGGGTTCTTTACCATAAATGAGTGGGGAAATTTGCTTGTTTTCTTCAGGCAGTAATCTTTATGCATTTCATTTGAATAGCACAAAAAAGGTGCCAGTCTCATTTCCTTGGCCAGTTATACACGAATGCTGTTGCTCAAAGTAAATCACACGTCATTCCTCACAGCTCTGTCACAAACACCGACTCCTCTTTCTGCCTCTTTGTTTTGTTGTGCATTTTCTATTTTCAATGCATGCTGCTTTCACTTTTCTGTCCTGACGCTTTAACATTTCTACTCAAATGTTTTCCTTCATTCAGACACAGCTGACTGAGCAAACGACCGATTTCCTTCTAGAAGGAACTGTATGATCCTTTCTATTGTTTTAACTGACAGTTTTCTCGTTTGGGTCACGCTTCCTTTAAATCTGCCTGCTGAGGTCTGCAGACACTCTGTTAACTGCAGACTGCATACAAATTAGTGCAGGTTTTTGTTTTAGGGCTACAAATTAAAAAGTGATTACACTATTTTTTTTTTTGCTTTACTTGATCTGGAAACATTAATAAAAATTATTTTACTTTTTGAAATATGTTTAATGAAGCCAGAATATTCAGCTATTAAACAGAAACAGTTTTGTGTCTTATCTGTGGTGATTCCATTATTTTTGGCAGGCTACATTTTAAAAGGCAGCGAATGAAGGAGTGGTACCTTCTTCTGGGCCGCTGCTGCCCTCTGCAGCTTCTCTTTGACCTGAGAGTATTTCTGCTGCAGCTCAGCCTCTTGCTCTTGCAGCTTATGCTTCTCCTCCAACCACTCAATGCGACGCTCCTCCACCAGCCTGCAGAAGGAACAGACAGAGAGAAGATGTGACAGGAGTCCTCTTAGAGGAGACACAAAGCGCTCTGAGCGGTCAGTCAGACTTTAAAGGCGCCGCTATATGAAGGCATGTAGACCACATGTTGGACTAACTCTGCAGGTATACCTCTCTGCCTCGTGTTGGCTCTTCTCTGCCTGTGCCCGGGCTGTCCTCAGCTCCTCCCTCAATCTGTCCAGTGATTCCCTCAATCGCCGGATCGTCTCCATCAGGTCACTTTCAGAGTGAGACAGTGCCTCCATCTGCACACCAAGCTCCTGATTCTGCTGTGTGTTAAACAAGCATTTATTATTATTGAAGGCATACACACTAACATTGTTTTTTTCAGGGGTCCAAATAAGACTTTAATGTTGTGTCTTACTTGCTGGAGATCAGCAATCTCTGCTTTCTGTCTCTCCAGCTCCTCAAGCTGTGCGCTCTGCTGCTGTAATTTAGTCCTGGAAGATAAAATAAAGAAAAACTCTTCGCTACTGTTCAGCAAAACGGAGGTTTCAGACATACTGCCATTAAAAAAGGGCAAGAAAAAAGTTCCCATACTGATATTCATTTTATTAGCTGACCACAAAATAGGAACAGAAAGTGAAAGATGATAAAAAGAAAATCACCATCAATCAGAAAATGTTGGTTCTGTGTGCACTCCATCATCTCAAAACCTCCGTTTTACTTTCATCTGCATTTCAAATAATATTCAGTGGCCACTAAATTCAACTCATGCCCCAGTTTGGACTGTGTGACTGATGCAGCTGTGATTACTTTGTAGCACAAATCTGACCTCAGGTTTTGCAGCTCTCTGCGGGCAGACTCCTCACCCTGCTGGGTGCTGCGCAGGCGCTCTTCCCACTCCTCCTTCTGGGTCTGATCTGAAGCATCCTGCAGCGCCCTCTGCTGCTCCAGTGCTGCGAGACGGTTCTCCAACTCCAACCTAGTAACACAAAACAGTAGAAAATAATTGAAACCCACAAACAAAAGAAGCTTCACTTTATAAACCCCCCAAAAAAGAAAACCATAAATGATAGTTTGTCATATAAAATGTAAAAAGTGACTCTCACTTTTCCTCATGCAGGGCTGCAGTTTTACGGAACTCTTCCTCTCGAGCAGACTGCACCTTTCTGACCATCTCCCTCTCCTTTTCCACCAGAACTTCCTTATGTCGTTCCACTGCTGCGTTTAGCACCTCCACATCTGCCTGCAGACCTGAGAGACAGAGTTACAGTGTCTGAGGGTGATAAATGCGTATTATTAAAAAAAATAAACAGTCTCTTCTTTATCTCAGGAAATAAAATCTATCACCATGGTTTGATGTGCTCTTTCAGCAAGGCAGCTGGATGGATGTGAAAAGGAGGGAAAGTGTCTGTGTGTGAGGTCCATACCATCAATCTGCCCCTGCAGGCTGTCTCTCTCTCTCTCTACCTCCCCTTTAGAGCGTGAACACTCCAGTTTGGTGCTGGCTATTTCCAGCTTATGTGAATGCTTCAGGCTTTCAATCTGAGACACAAAAAACAATAACACCCAAGAAAATAATGAGAAATAATAACAAGTCCTGAGCAAAGCATGACACATTAATGAAGGGGATTTGGGCATCCTCTCCCAGGAAATCTCAACTTAACTAAAAATTCAAAAAGACCTGTTTGGGATTATAATCAGGAACTTTTCAAGACCAGAAAACACAGGTTGAAATTAATCTTTTGGAAACAGAGTCTATTTTGCTTGATATTTTCACAATTACAGTTCAAGGTCAGAGGTCAAAGAGGAGCGTACCTGACACGTCAGAGAGCTGACCTCTCTCTCAGCTTTGTGCAGTCTCCCGGTGAGCTGGCTGTTCTGCTCGTGGCTCAGGTGAAGCTCGTTCTCCATGCGCTCCAGCTGCAGACGCAACGACTGGCGCTCCGCCTGTTGCAGCAACCAATCAGATCCATCAGTCCCCAAAAGAACACAATTAATAGAATAGAACAGAATGCCTTTATTCTCATTATACAGAATGTACAATGTGATTGGAGGGCCACTCCTGTTCAGTGCCATGCAGTAGAAAGTCACACAAAAGATGAAACTTTATCACTCTGCAGCCAAGTTTGTTATGCTGTCTCACCTCCAGCGACTTCAGTGCAGCCTGAGACTCTGTCAGCTGTCTGATCTGGATGCGTTGGACATTCTCAGCTTGCTGACCGGAATTTTCCTTCTGGGCTCTAAGCTCGGCCACTTCTGCCTCCAACCCCTTCAGCCGCAGGTGGAGCTGAGCTTTCTCCCTCAGCAGAGCCTCTACTCGTTTGCCGTCACGCACAGCGTCTGAACCCTGATACTGAGTCACCAGCTCCTCCCGGTCCTTCTCCAGATGAGAGATCTGATAGTACGATATTACAACATTAAAAACGTATTATTTAGAGGTCAACAAATTAAAATCACTCAGCCATTTGCTGCACACAAACCAGCCCACCTCTGCCTCGTAGCGGATCTTCTGCTCCTCCAGCACACGAACATGTTCCTCTCTCTGATGGTCAAACTGGGACTTCAGAAAGGTGTACTCATACCGCAGCTTGTTGTACTCAGACCTGTACTTCTCTGTCTCCTAGAAGAGAAGAGAAGAGAAGAGAAGAGAAGAGAAGAGAAGAGAAGAGAAGAGAAGAGAAGAGAAGAGAAGAGAAGAGAAGAGAAGAGAAGAGAAGAGAAGAGAAGAGAAGAGAAGAGAAGAGAAGAGAAGAGAAGAGAAGAGAAGAGAAGAGAAGAGAAGAGAAGAGAAGAGAAGAGAAGAGAACAAGTACACAAAATGGAAATTAGCTGCAGTTCCCTCAAGTAGGGCTTTGAAAGGACTTTCAAAAGGCAATCAATGCTAATAACTCTTGTTGCTATGGACTTAATATGCAAAACTTGAGTAGAAGTGTTAAATAGTGCCAGTAATTTCATTCTTTACTAGAAGCCATTTAATAATGTGCATTATCCAAAAATTTTTTAAATGACATAACAGTTAAGGTGAAGAAGCATCTTGTTCTAGTATTTTTACCTTCAATTATACTGATCACCACAGGAATAATGTGAAATCTATCATGAAAAGAAATACCTCAAAAATCAGTACCTTTGTTTGTTAAGCACAACAGTAATTTGTTTCTAGCTGTGATCAGAAAAGTAGACTGCAGCTAATCACTGGCACCACTCTTCTCTCTGCTGCAGTCACAGCTGGTACATATAAGCAGTACTGAGAGATGTCTGATGTTAGTGAAAGGGTGGAGATATATAAGAATTTGTCCTGAACTATTACTTATGATAAATGATTTGAACTAACAAAGACATCCATCCATGTAGTTTGGATCATTTATTTTATTCTTACAGACAGAATGCAGCTTTTGAGCACCTTAACTCTCACAGTAATAATAACAGCAGCTCAGACCCTTGTATGTCTAAAATGTTGTGCCTTTATGCCTTTCTCATTTTCTCTACTGAACCAAAAACTGCAACTTCCCTCAATTCTGCAGTCACTTCTCTTTTGTTTACAAAAATTAAGTATAGAGTGACTGACCTCCTCCAGCTTGTTGAACCTCTCTCTGACTGGAGCCTCCATCTCCTGCTGCACCTGAGCTCTCAGTAACTCCAACCGCTGAGGGGTCATCACCTGGTCAACACACACATTTTCATCCACAGAGTCTAAAAAGATTACTGCAGGAAATGACTGCTGTTTTGTTTGGGTCTCTACACATAGGTCTCAACATTTGGTCAATCACTTAGGACCATGCAAGGCAACAAAAACAGGAACAATAAGCTTCACTATTCAGACTTCCTCTCATCGTGGGTGAGGTGTACCTGCAGCCGAAGCTCTTCCAGCTCCCTGGTTTTGTCCAGCAGCTCTCCTCTCAGCTCAGCCAGCAGCAGCTGCAGTTTCTCCTGCTCAGACTGTTTGTCACTCAGCAGGCGCTTCAGCTCAGCCTGTGCCCGTGTGTACTCATCCTGCAGACTGCACAACACACAAACAAGAGTATAATCATCTGCACCTTACACAAACACATTACAAGCTTTGTTCCTCTCTTAAATTTCCCCATTTTTAGTATTATAGGTTAGGAAGAAAGCATTTTATTTCCAAGTGTTCCCTACACAAATGTATACTGTTTTTGTAGTATATCATTTGTGTTACCAGTTTTTTTTTTTTTTTTAAGTCTAAATATCAAAAATGATTTGTTTTCACCTGGTATGTTCAGCCTTTAGTGTCTGGTAATTTTTCCTGTGGTTTTCACACTTCATCCTCTCATCGATAAGCATCTTCTGCAGCTCCATCTCTGCTCCCCCCAATCCAGTGGACAACCCCAGCATGGCTGCAGACTTCCCCATCCCGGATTCCAAGTTTGGGAGATGAGGAGCCGACTGACCGAGGGTGGAGGAAGTCATCTCACCTCTACAGGAAAAAGCCCAAAACAGGAAGAGACCAAAAAAAAAAAAAATGGATCTGCTGTATTCAAGGAACAGAGACGCCTTCGTTTGTAACAGTAATAAAACTGTCTGCAGTCTCTGTATGTGTATTAACGCCAGAGATGACTTGGTGGCTTTGTTGTCAGTTAGTAACCATGGTGGGTTTAAAACGAGCCTCCCCAGCTGCTTCTTAAAATCACAGGCTCTTAGCATTGAAGTCAAGGCTCTGCTTCGGTCTCAAGTGATTAGCTGGCAGCTTGCTCTGTTGTGGATACCCAGGAGCCCGATTGCCGCTGCTAAACCACTTCAGTCACTTGTTATCAAGCACTCTGACTAATCTTAGAGACGATTTCAGACTGTTGTCAACTGATCAAAAAGGTAAAACTTAAAAAACAATGAACTTCATTTACTCCAATGAAGTATAACCAATGATATAAACAATAATCATGCTCACTCTGTTTAGCGAAACAGGTCTCTGTACACAACAGATGCAGCTAATATTTCAATTTATACTGATATTTGCTTATATCTCAGAACATTTTCACCTGGTTTTTAATAGCAATGTCCTGCGTTGATTTTAAATGTCGCGCCGCAAGACCCGAGAGTACATACCAACTAGCCACCTAGCCGCTTCAGTGCGTCCGTTATCGGACACTCAGCTGTTTTCTTTTCAGCGTCAGGGAAAATAGTGTGCGGTGTAGTCATAATTAACACGGGTATTGTAAGTATTTTAACAGACGTAACTGAAACTAATTTAACTCGGTTCGATAAGCTTTGGTCGGTAAAGTTACAAAACGCTAACGCTAGCTTATTAACATGGTTATTATGTACAACCTCCCGGATATTTGTAGTTACAGCATCGAAATAGAAACCCATAAAGCATCGTTATAATCTGGGTTTATGTTCTTCACATGCGTGAGTAGGTGGCTACCGAACAACACTTACCTCCCGAGTTTGAGACTTTCTTCTTTCCTCCTAACTAGCTATTTACTTTGCAAGCTAGCTAATCTGTAAACTACAAACTGTGGGGTCATGGGAAGTTTTCCCAACGTGTGTTTCTCGCGAGATTGATAACAACTAGCACGCCACCTTTTCGAAAGGACGCTTTACTGATACCGATATTTGCAAAAAACAAAAACAAAGATTGCCTGCATTTACACTCTTGAAAATAACTTGTTGGCCTATAATCTCTCAAATATATCTTTAATGAATGTTATCAAGTCTTTCTGTGTCAGAAAAAACGTTCCTGTCACAAAGTAGAACTTACTGCAATCAGTTTTGGGCAAAGTCACTTTTATATCCTTTATTTATCCAGGGGAAAAGTCTTATTGACATTAAAAATGTATTTTCCAAGAGAGAGTTTTACTCCCTACATTTTTACACAAATATCTGTACCTTCTACTCCTAACATTTTCCAAACAGGCTCTTTAATTTAGGTTTAACACAGCTGAGGGAAGTTTTTATTTTCCATTACTGCGGGCCTTCAAACATCAAACCAAACTGAGCCTAAATGGAGGAAACAATAACGCACAAAAGACAACCCTACTGTTGTATCCATCATTGGGGCTTATCGCATACAAAGAGATGAAACATGTAAAAATATATATATTATTTATGCACCATTTATGGCACTATACTCAGGGGTTAAAGTGGCCCAGAATGATCTGGAATAGTGTTTATGGTGCCGATGTTCATAGGCTGCAATGGTGGTACTTCAGTATCTCATTTGCAGTACAGTAGGGTAGCAATGTTTTAAAGTGACCTGTAATAGTTGCTGATATTATATGACACGTCACTTTAGTTTAAGTCTTTATCTGTGATAACTCCAACCCTGCAATAAAGTCCAAACAGGGCAGTTATATACTCACCCTCATGCAGCTCTTGTATATAAAAATCATAAATAAAAGTCGTCCCTGCTGCTTACGTCCAACGCGGAGACAATGTGCCGTCGTCCCATCATGACTCCTGTTTCCACAACTTCCGACGTCTCCTTGCAGGCTGTCCTTCAAGTAACGCATTATCGTGGGAGCTGTCCGGGGTGGTAGTGGCATAGCACTTAGGTCGAAGGACTACAGACTCACCGTCACGAGTTCGAGACCACCTTTCTCCACTACCTTCCCCACCCAAACAACTTTAACTAAAAATTTCGTGTTTCATTTCCTTTGTATCTACATTTGTGTGTGAATGTTGAGTTTTGAATTAGTAATCACGAATTCTAAAATCAATCATGTCCTTCTAAGCCTGCGCATTCTGCTTCATCGTAAAGGACCGTTTTACTCATCTCATGTAAACAGGCCCGAATCCAGCCCGAACAATTAGCCACATATGCCCTTCGTCATCCCTGCTAAACAATATTGTTTAAAGAGAAACTCATATTTCAGAGTGTTTATTTCCGACACCATGATGCCTGTTTCCGCACTTTCCCGCAGCTCTCTGCATGCGGCATAAATCTGCGGCCTCAGTCATACGGCCGGAAGGATTCGTGCTTGCAGGCCAGCTGACCGCCACCTCACTACACACTGCTACGTTGGGCCCTTGAGTCAGATTCTTAATCAGTGCAACAACCCTGCTGGCTGATTTTTCTGTAGTTTTGCTTTTTTGCTGGTGTCCTTCAGGTACCCATTCATGCTATGAATGGGTACCTGAAGCCCATTCAGGTTCGTGCATGCATGCATGCATGCATGAATAAAGTCAAGATGTGCAAGCTCACAAATGCACAGTCATAACTGTTCATTTGTGAGCTGCGGTGGTTTAATCCGACTGGTTTATTAACTGTTCCCGTGGTGACAGCGTTTTGTTGTTTTCACACTGTGGTCAGGTTGCATGGATAGACTATTGGAGTTCACTTTTATGCCTCATTTGTGCTCTTGGGGTGCCACCATGCCATTTTGTGGTATAACAGAGTAATAACATATTTACAGCACTTCCTGTAGCACTGGGCCCAATTGCTGACCACTTGTGTTTGATATTACTTTATTGATACTCAGCAGTTCTGTATGCTGAATAATTATTATTTATATAATTACAAATGGCTTATTTACTAGTCTGTAATTAGGTGCATTTGCACAGTTATGCAAAAATATACATCTCCGAGGCCTGAGCCCTGAGGAGACACGAGCTCTGTCCGAAGAAGATCTGGAGATGCCTGTGACCGTGGAGGACTTCACCCAAGCACTGCAGAAGATCTTGAAGTCTGTTTCTGCAGCAGAGCTTGAAAGATACAATGCCTGGATGGCTGAACAGCAGTGATTACAGC
The DNA here is from genome assembly GCF_007364275.1 of Archocentrus centrarchus. Classification (NCBI taxonomy): domain Eukaryota; kingdom Metazoa; phylum Chordata; class Actinopteri; order Cichliformes; family Cichlidae; genus Archocentrus; species Archocentrus centrarchus. The sequence continues at coordinate 22,112,670 of NC_044368.1, read as the reverse complement.
CAAATAAAAATATAGCAAAAACTATTCAGGATTTAAACAGCTTTATTACAAAAATCAGAAGTCACAGTAGGAGTCTTCACTTTGTTCCCGTTTGGCCAAACAGGAACAGAGTTCTTACTGCTGAACAGCAGCAGAAGTCTGACAACTAAACACTGCAGACAGTTCTTATAGTAAGACAACTGGGGCTCTTGAGCTTATCATTCTTCTCATGACAAGAAGAAAAATCAGATTCTGAGGTCCCTCCAGTGGTTTATTTCACGTGAATATTATCAGTGGCCTTAAAGAAGCAGAGTTTCTATTACACAAGAATGTTTTCAGTGATCTGAGTGAGCAGAACAGTTCCCACACCACACGGTGATGCATGTTATGATGCTCTCAACCACACACCTGCAGAAGGAGGTGAGGATTTTGGTCCCCAGGCCAGCCTTCTTCAACTTCAACAGGAAGTAGTCTTTGGTGGGCTTTCTTGATAAGCTAGCCAGAGTTAGTGTTCCAGGTGAGGGTGTTAGTGATGTAAGTCCCCAGATATTTAAAGCTGGAGACAACCTCGACTGCTGCTCCTCCGATGCACAGTGGGGCAGGGCAGCAGATGATGTGCCTCCTGAAATCCACAATCATCTCCTGTTGATGCAAAGGTTGTAACCAGGTCTGTTTAAAGTCTGTGTATTCTGTATGAAATGTTATATTCTGGGCCTCACACACTGTAACAGAAAGTTGGTAAATATTTTGTGCTTTTTACTCATTTAGTAGTTTACATGAAAAAGTGTGAATGAAAGAAAAGTTAAGTGATAATTTGACAGCAGTGACAGTAAAGAGTAAAATTAATGCCACAGATTTTTTTTTTATAAGTTTCAGTGACATTGTGCAGTGTTAACTGGTGTTGGGATTTTCTCCATCACAGTTGGTTTTTACTGTAGCACAGTCATTAATACACACAGGATTGTGTAACATCAAGAGTGATTTGAACCCTCCTGTTAATTCTTAATAACTCAATACAGTATTCAGCATTGGAGCTGAACTCAAAGAGCTGATTTGTCTCAGCACAAGAGTCAAAGATCAACACTGATGAGTCTAAAAAGAGGAGAGAAGAGAGAGAGGAAGAGGAGAGGAAATTCAATCCACGTTGGCTGAGGTCCAATGTAAAGTTTCCACAGTCAGTGATGGTTTGGGGTGCCATGTCATCTGCTGGTGTTGGTCCACTGTTTTTTCTGAGGTCTAAGGTCAACGCAGCCGTCTACCAGGAAGTTTTAGAGCACTTCATGCTTCCTGCTGCTCACCAACTTTATGGAGATGCAGATTTTATTTTCCAACAGGACTTGGCACCTGCACACAGTGCCAAAGCTACCAGTATCTGCTTTAAGGACCATGGTATCCCTGTTCTTAACTGGCCAGCAAACTCACCTGACCTTAACCCCATAGAAAATCTATGGGCTATTGTGAAGAGGAAGATGCAATACACCAGATCCAACAATTCAGAGGAGCTGAAGGCCACTATCAGAGCAACCTGGGCTCTCAGAACACCTGAGCAGTGCCGCAGACTGATCGACTCCATGCCACGCCACACTGCTGCAGTAATCCAGGCAAATGGAGCCCCAACTAAGTACTGAGTGCTGTACATGCTCATACTTTCCATTTGTCCAACATTTCTAAAAATCCTTTTTTTTGTATTGGTCTTAAGTAATATTCTAATTTTCTGAGATACTGAATTTGGGGTTTTCATTAGTTGTCAGTTATAATCATCAAAATTAAAAGAAACAAACATTTGAACTATATCAGTCTGTGTGTAATGAATATAATTTTCACTGTTTGAATGGAATTACTGAAATAAAAAAACTTTTTCATGATATTCTAATTTTAAGACCAGCACCTGTATATTGTATTAAAATATCATATGAAATCTGTGGTATTTCCCATGCAGTTCATAACAGCCTACTAACCAACACATCAACCCAGTTTCATATACATTTACCACATTCAACAAAATGTGTTTTAGCAGTTCATATTTTAATGCAAATCCCAACCACATATTTGACAACATATTTCTTATTGCAGATGTGTAAACACTGCTGAGTTATACACACATACAACACATTACTTACTTCACCACCTGTGTATGTGCAAACCAGGCAAAGCCTTACAGACCAGCCTGCACATGACTGCAATTAGGTCCCAGAATAAGCAGTAAAAGTTCATCGTCCTAGTCCACAGTTGGACACGCTGAGACACATCTCCACTGGCCCACACACAGTATTTACAGCAGCGTACAGCAGGTCATCGTGTCCTGAGTGTCTTCCTTTACACCCTATACACTACACTGCTGCTAATGATTGTCATTAGATACTCAGTGCACTCTCTGGTTACACCTTTAAAAGTGCAAAATGTTTCCTGTTTACCATTATATTTGTCCCCAATTAGAATTTCAGCCAGCATCTAAAATAACTGTCTGTGGCTTGTAGAGAAATGAGGTCTGTGTAGTGGCGTGAATGTACTCTTTAGAACCATTAAAGGCTCATGTTGTTTGCTGCTGACTTATAAGGAAGCAAACTTGTGTCCAGACTGACTGAAATCTGAAATTTAGGCAACACAATTTACTCAAAGTAAACTCTGAGGGCTGATTGATGAAAATCTATATGGTTCTTCTGTAACACGAAAGTAAGAAGTGTGGCAGGTTTAATGCACCTGCTAAAGGGAACTAATATGATTCGCCCAACACGAGTTATCTGTGGCTATGAAAGTATACTGAAATCAATCTTTCACATCAAAAAGTGAAGCTGTGCTCAGCTCATTTGTCAGAAATAGTTTAGGAGTACATTAGTTTTGAACCTGCTAATCAGATACATTACAGTGAGATAGATGATGTAATGACAATCATGAGAACAAAAAAAGAAAACAAAGGTGATGCAGACATGTAATGCCAACGTTTGCAGTACCACATGGCTGAGTACGATACAAACATACATGAATGACTTTATTAGTACTTCATAACCTTGTATCAGGAGGACTCTGAAAGGACCACTTGTGTTTCCTTCTCTTAAATCATCAGTGGCTGTTCAGTACACACTAAAGTGTCTTCGTGTGTACTGAAGACATTTTTAAAAAAAATAAAATACTTGCAGTGTGTTGTACATCATATTATTTATCATTGCTTACCAAAACACTTAACTAAATTAGCCCAGTGGCTGAACAGCCTGTGAAAATGTGACTATTTACATGGTAAAAATTAAATACATTAAAAATAAATTAACAAAACTACCAGGAAATGTCCAAGATTTGTCAGCTTCCTGAGTGAACAGCCCCTTTCCCCAAAACATTTTCAGCTGGAGCTGCAAGAGGAAAGAAAAAAGTGATAAAAAAATGTCCTCTTTAAAAAGTGAAATAAGCTGAAAACTTAAAAACGTGATCACCTGTCAGCAGCATCATGGTCAGCCTCAGCACTGTTGTCTGCTCTGGATCCTGATGCTCGCAGTTTACTCGGATCTAAAAAGACAGAAAGGGGAAGTTAATACATCCACTATGAATGTGAGCAGGAAGCTAAAAGCACTGAAGCTCCTCCACCTTGAATCCAGCGGATCTGCGTGGCTGGGCCATAGCCTTGCTCGTTCTTTGCCGCAATGCGGAAGACGACAGCCGGTCGGTTGGAGGCAGAGCTGTCGATGTGTGCGTTGTCCAGGTGGGTGGAACTGACCGAGCAGGACGTCTTGGTGCCGCGGTATATCCGGATGAACGCCATCTGACCCGGCCGATCCGCAGTGGATGAGCGGCTCTTCCTCACTGCCATGTACATGGAATACTCCAGGATCCGGCCTGATGGAGATGAGGGAGCCTCCCATGTGATGTGGACTGAATCAGTGGCCTGCATGAAAACAACAACAGAAAAAAGGGAAGCAGGTCAAATCTATTTTCCAGTTTTCCTGCTTTTTGTGCCTACATTTCTTGATACTGTGCATCACCTTGGCAATCCTGACAGCAGAGGGGGCTCCAGGGAAGCCAGGCTGGCAGGTTTTGAACTCGCTGACTGGGCTGAAATCTCCCTGTCCGAAGCAGTTGATGCCTGCAACTCTGAACCTGTATGTCTGACCTGTAGCCAGCACCTGCTTCTCCCTCCCCTGATAGTCCTGAGTCCCTGGCAGCTTCCGCTGAGGGTAAGATGGAAAAGGAAAGGACAGCCACACAGAGCGTGTGAGGGTCAGCTGCATTTCATATGTAGTGTCTACATTAACAGCCTTTAATTATGGTTTTTACCTCTTTAGTGTTTGTTTCCCAGCTGTTGATGGCTGATGTCACCTGGTCACCATCAGCAGGTAGATAGTAGTGGCAGACCTCAGAGAAGAGAGTTTTGAACACACCAACATCAAACCACACAGCGCTGTCTGGATTCTGCTGAACCTGAAGGTGACAGTTTATAGTGTCAGTATGAACCAAGCCAAGTGACCGAGGTAATCATTAGTTTGCAGAAGAAAACCTGACCTGATCTGTGTGGGCATATAAATCGGTTGTCTTGGCTGCTGAAACAGGCTGTTTGTCTGTAAAAAGCCAAGATAATCCACATCGTTTCAAATCCTCATCAGTCCAGTATCACTGATGTGAAAACTTAAAGTCACCATTACCTGGCTGGAGCTGAGCTGAGCTGCTGAGCTCTGCTGCTGATGTCTCCTGTCCAGCAGCTACAACAAACACACACACACAGCAAAATGTCATCAAACCAAAATGCTACTTTGGAGAGGAAAAAAAAAAATCTCAGCCACAACCAGTTCAGTAACACTGCATATTTTAAAGTGGACCTATTAAAAATTTCCATATTTTATGTCATATTCAGTACTGTGGAAAAGTCTTGAGCTACACCACATATCATTATGCTGGCAAAATGGGTAACAGGAGCATAGACTTATCAAAACATCTGCAATCATAATGAACATACAGTTATCAAGATGATCCCACACTGCTTCAATAAAGTTAATTTCCAGGCAGTTGGTTCTGTATGTGAGCACAGACGCTTCACATCGTTACCGTTCAAACAATTCAGGTTTGTGAGGGCGGCCAACAAGGAGGAAACTTTGAACTGGGACTCATCCAAACCTACTCCAGCCAAGTCCTATAATAAAACTGAGCTGGAAATGAGCAGAATTGGTCCAATTGAAAGTATTATGGTGCAGAGCACAAAGTACCGAAGTAAGATTGCTCTCAAAATAACTTTATTAAAATGCACTGCAGCTGTATTTTTTTAAGTTGGCATTTAGTCTGAGATTAGTAGTCATAAATTAGTACTTAAAACTTCATACGGTCTGTTTATTTGTGCAGCCATGTTTCTGTAAACACATCTGAGACTTACTGCAGCGCTTTAGGTCAGAGTCCGCTCCCAGGTTTCTCCCATCAGTCCTCCCACCCTGTGCTTGGGTGTCTGCTGAGCCATTTGAAGGTTTTACTTTAGTGTCCTGTTGCACCAAAGCACCCTGAAAACAGGGAGAAAATTTAGGCACTTAACCCTGTGTACCCCAGAGCGGCTGTGGCCGGCCAGCGTGTTTCTACTACCGTTTGTGTATAAAAGCAGGAATAAAAAAATGGATGTGAAAAAAATAATTTGCAATATTTTACGTTTTTAACCCTCGATTCACCTCAAATGCGCTGGCTGGCATTTATCTGTCAGATCACTGTTTACCTCATAATGCCGGGTGTGAAGCATCCACAACTATTTAGTTTGGAGGAGGCTGTAAAACACTGTCAGACTCAGACACTTAGCAAATAAACTCATACAATGTGAGAGCCGCCTGGCAAAGTGCTACTTGTGCATCACTGCAACCAGCACCCTCTCTGAGAGGGTTTTTAGCACGGGGTGGGGGTGTAATATTGTGACTTGCCACAGGGCAGATATAAAATCTGAGGCAGTGGATGGACTCGTCTTCTTCTTTGCCCATAAACTACAGTAGTAGTAGTAGTAGTAGTAGTAGTAGTAGTAGTAATATCTGGTCCAAAACACTGACAGCACTGAGAGACAGTGATGCACTAATGTGAGTTAGGGGCTTTTTTTTTTTTTGGCTGACCACAATTAATATTTCACTTTTGTTTATGTTCTCCTCTGTTTAAATTTGAAAGTGTCTTGAATTTGTGCTGAGGACACATACAGAATGTCTTTAGTTTTTGTGGGTTTGTTTCAGAACCTTAGTCCTGCAACAGGCTGGCGACCTGTAGGGGTGTACCCTGCCTTTCGCCCTATGACAGCTGGGATAGACTCCAGCCCCCTCGCGACCCTGAACAGGATAAGCGGAAGTGGATGAACGAATGTTTCAGAACCACTTAAAACGGTTTGATTCTTTGCAAAGCAAAGTACACAGCATAGAAGTAGTTTGACATTTTATTTTGTATTTATTTGAAACTGTAAAGAATCTGCTTTGTCCCCTTCAAACTTAAAATTGTTGATATTTTAGTTCAACACACACACACACACAGACATGATTTTCTCCATACAGTCCAGCCATATTTATAGATACGAGGAAGGCACACCTACCTGAGCTGCTTTCTCGTCTCGGTTTGTGGCTTCTTCATTTTGACATTGAACGGATCAAACCATTGTGAAAAGAGAGCGAAGGAAAACTGATAAATACAACACACTTCTAAACAGTGTATTTTGTGTGTGTAACAGGACTGAAATTGTTGCTTTTTTGTTGCTTCTTGTGTTCTACAGTTACATTACCTCTGCACAGAAAACTTTCCATCTAAATCAAACATTTTAAAAAGTGATGAAGTAAATGAAACGCTTGTGAGTTCCTCACCGGCAGATTGTTTTTCCTTTCCATTCTGACCATCTTCTCCTGTTGGATCAGCTGGTTTGGGGAGTGAACCACTGACTGCAGTGCTGGGGGGGGTCACAGGCTGGATCTGGAGGATGTAGCAGTCTGCTGCAGCCAGGGGGCGCCATGCCACGTGGAGCATGCTGACAGTGGATTTGATGAGTAACACTGGCTCTGGGGTTGCTGGTCGATCTGAGCTCAGAGTAAAATGTGGTTAAACAGATTTGCTTTTCTTTTTTTTGTTGTTTTTTTGACACTGACCCCACTGCCCCAACTCCTCCCTCTTTTTCTCACCTGTCTCCAGGTACCAGAAGTCTTTGCAGCACACTTGGTAGTTCCAGCTTTTGCGGAATCCATCACGGCCGCTCCAAATGTAAAGCCTGGAGCCGACACTAGTGGCGCAGTGGCCGGCCCTGGGTCTGGGCCTGCAGGCATATGGATCATCGATCTGTGGTCCCTGGCTCTGCAGCTGGGACTCTAGATCATCATCCTGCTGCTCTGGGCCAAGGTTCTGCCAGCTCATAGTGTCTGAGACAGGAAAACCAGGCAACAGTGAGCTTCCAGACCCGCGTGAATGATGTCCGAATCCATGGATCAAGTTTAGAAAAAGGCTTCATAGCTCCAGGTTTTATGATTTAATAAAAAACCACTCTTAAGAAATGTCAAGGGCTTTTAATGAGAAGCACTCACCTAAGCTGAGAACACTCAAGGAGTTAGTACAGATCCATTCGGTTCCTAAAGCAATGTGTGTCTCTGACTCCGGAGCAGGAATCCAACCTCCAAAAACATACATCCTACAGACAGATGGACACACGAGTTTGTCGAAGGCCATTCTGGTCTGGTTTCACATATAAACAAGCTCCATAAAACACAGAGGCCAAGGTTCCACTTAAACAGTGACCCGATGGCCCAGAGTAATTCTCTGGTTAGCCCATACTGGGCTTTGTGAGGCAGTTTTCCACACTGGGAAGAGCACATGCTAATACAACATAGAAAGTGTCAAATGTTAAAACTGTGACATTTATTATTATGAAAAATATAACACTATTTTGACTTTTATGGCAACAACACAGGGCAATAAAAGGCTGGAAAGGTGATTTAAAAAAAAAAAAGCTGAAGGAACATTTTGCAACTAATTAGTTTAAATCAGTAACATGACTGGGTGTAAAAAGAGCCTCTTAGAGAGGCAGAGTTGGTCAGAAGTAAAGAGTGGTAGGAGTTCACCAATCAGCAAAAAACTGTGGAAATCACATGCAGACATGCAGGCCAGTCTCAGGCGGACAAATTTTCATTTTAGACTTTCTGAATCAGTTTCATTCTAAGTTTCATAAGCAAACTATTCAAATAGTTGTTTCTTTTTTTTTTTAATTAGAAAAAAAAAGCGGTTACATTTTCAAGCACTTTCAAGCACTATACCCAAAATTCAAACACTTTTCAAACCTTGAAAGGACAACATTAAAATCCTTGAAAGGACAATATTAAAATCCAAGTATTTTCAAAGGATTTCCAGGACCTGTACGAACCCTGATAAACCCAACAAAAATATGAACCTGAATATAATTTTACAAGATCTGGATCATTAGTGAAGAAATAACAAATTAATCTTTATTATTATAAATCAAACCACAGAGCAAAAGTCGCTTTTTCCCCCACAGAGGGAAAATGTCAGATTGAATACTGGTGTTAACACTTATGAATCTTACATGTTTCCGATGACATTGGCTGAATGAAGACTTCTGGGAAGTGGTGTGGAACCTTTTGTTTCCGGCACTGACCAAACCATTGTATCTGATGGAGACAGAAAACAGATAGTGAGGTTTAAATAGTCTCATTACCATTTAGATAAACAGACATGCAAATCACAGAGCTTAAACTCTCAAAGAGAAAAATTAGAGTGTGTGACACTTCATTTCTTCCATTCTGACTCTGAACAAAGTCTTAGCATCTTTAAGTCTTCCACCGCCTGCTCTGCCTCTTATCTTTGTGTTAGTGCCACTGTATTTAATCGAGACATCACAGCAGGTCCATTTTGCAAACCTTCCCTTTCACTCTCTCTGCTATCCTTTCACACACCACCCCTGACATTCGTCTCCACACTGCCTGCCCTCTTTTCTTCCCTCTTATGTGTGTGGTCCATGTGGTCCAAGCATCTATGACACAATAATCACTACTGTCAATACTAACGCTGAATAGAAGCAGAAAGGTGAAAAAATAAAGTTAAAAAGAAAAAATATTTTACTTTAGCTTTCAATCCAAGTGAATATTCAAAGGATGCTTTTTTTATTATTATTAATGAAACTTGCAGCTAGTCAATATGATCTGTAAAACAAAGATGCTCCTACCAAGATCAAGCTGCCAGAGGTCATCTAGCCGACTTCCTTGCATCCCTCCAAAGATGTAGAGCTTCGGGGAACCAAGGCCAGTGTAAGCAACTGATGTATGGGACTCCCGTGCAGAGGGAGCACGGCCCTTTGTCTCCGGTATGTTCCAGCCTCTGGCCCCTGACACTGACTGCAGTTCCAACTCATAGAAGTCTCCCAAGTACCTTTATTTTTATTGGGAAAAACCCAATAAGCCACACATCACTTAAGGTTCAATATTCAGCTACACCAATGTTTCATGTTCTTTAAAGAGGCATGCAAAAAAGTGAGGAAGACAGAAAGGGTACAAAACACCATTCACACAAGAACTCACTTCTGTTTCTTAAGAAGAAGGAAGTATTTGCACAGTACCTTGGTACATTGCCGTTGGGGTCTTCACTATCATTGGCCAGCCCTCCAAACAGGTAACATTTATTACCCACAAGAGTGAGGCTGTGTCCAATACGAGGGCACGGCGGGGAGCCATTTCTGGGTGCCCTTGGCTTCAGCTTCTTCCACAGCCACCGACTAGCCTGAGAAACAAAAACCACATGTTAAAATCTTGCACATAACATCAGCAGAAGTAGAAGAAACTCAACTGCAAAAAAAAAAAAAAAAATGAGAGAGACAGTGTTACCTGAAGTTCATAGAGGCTGTTGGTGTATTTCCCAAACTCAACCATTCCACCAAAGACCAGTATTCGGGTACCTTCGCAGACAAAGCCATGGGCAGCACAGCCGGGCGGTATATCACCCCTAACCGCAGGCAGGAACCACTGCTTTGAGACTGGAAGAAAGGGTAGCTGTTTGCCAATGCATTAGCCATAATGTCTAATATTGTCTAATGCACTGGGTAAAAATGGCCGTAAGACAATTCATGCATTCACTGCAAATATATTTTTACATGTACAAATAAAGGCCTCCTAAAAAATAACTCTTAACACTAAAAAAAACCCAAAAAACTTAACCCTCTGAGCTCTATGCTGGCCATTTGTGGCCACTTCACTCTCTTTTTTTTAACCATTTTAACTGTGTTAATGCATATGGAATAAAATTTCACAAGGGTCTAGATTTCATTCTGATTTTTTAATTTTCAACTTCAGCTACTGAAATATGTCAATAATGTAGTGTGTACATCAAATTGTTCCTCTTGGCTCTATCGTGGCCACTTTTGGCCCATTAAAACCCATTAAAACTACATTTTTAAATCTCTTGTTATATGCAACATAAAAGCATGCATTTTGGGCACAACTGCTTTCATTCTAAACTCAAGACATGGAATTTGTAATTTTTAACAGTTTCTACCAGATTAGATAATTTATTAATTTTTTGCTGAGCAGGCAATTTTATGTAATATTCTTAGTTTCCAATGGGGCGTATGATGGCTTACTACACTCCATTGGAGCAAATAAATCACACAATTTTGACATAGGAGTGATGTCACATAATTTTTTGTGTGTGTGCATGAAAATAATTATTCCTTTATGTGACATTCTAGCAGAAATATGTATTTGAAAGACAGACTGAAATAAATTATGACCTCCAAGTTACCAGCTATTCAGCTTTGAGTTTCCCAGGTAAACTTGGCTTTGATGCACATGTTCAAAGCACTTGTAGCTTTGTTCTTTTCATTAAAAAAAATACCACACCCAAATATCTAACCTCTAAAAAAATTTAAAAAAAAATTCACTGGCCATCTTGCAGAGTTCAAAGTTGCAGCTGCAGGGTAAACAACAACAACCTCTGGCACTGTTTGTAAATCTGTCCTGGAGTTTGTGCAGGTGCAGCAAAGACTGCTGCCAGAAGTAAACTTAGCAGCTTCAAGATCGTATTTTCTCCAGCAAGAAGGTCATATTCACTGCTTCAAGCACTTGACTATGTAATGTGCTCAGAGCGAAGATGGGGAGAAATCCTCTGTACTTGAAGACACATCAACTCCTGAAGATGAGGGCACACCTTCCTCAGAGGTTGACAGCATCAGCACTGATGATGAAGAGTACCAGCCAGTGCCTGATTCTACTTCTTTAGGGCGTGAGGACAATACAGACACAGCAGTTGGATCAGTGGATGTCTCATGATTGGAAACTTATGTGGTTTTCCACTGCTGAAGAGACCCTGCATTACAATCCAGTACCTGCTGGTCTCACCCCAGGGCCCACCCTGTATGCAATTGCCCACATCAGCAACTTGAAGTCTGCCTTTGACCTGTTTGTCACAGAAGAGATTATTCATCTTCTGTGCACCCACACAAACCTGCATGGGAGGAGAAGGTGTGAGGTTTGGAAGGATGTGGATGAAGTGGAGATGAGAGCCTACATTGGAATTCTGATTTGGGAAGTTAACCATGGAATGAGGGTCACATTCCAACTGACAGGAGCTACAAGGACACACTGTCACATGTGAAAACATCTTTACTTCATTTTTCTTGGAACTCCTCAGAAGACAACTGGCTCTGGTTGGTACAATCAAGGAGAAACAAACCAGAGCTACCTCCCCACCTCCTCCAACTGTGACAGCACAAGATTCTGTCATCTGTCTTTCCTTTCACAAAACTAACATGGCAGTATCCTACACGCCCAAGCGAGGGAAGAATGTGCTTCTTTTGTGCACAAACCCCAGGCAACCAGCGGTCAGCGACAGGGAATAGAGGAAGCCTATAGCAGTTATATGATATAACTGGGATTTAAAGGGTTAAAATTCTGCGTTTGAATGAAATTTTAGTTTTAATGACAAGGACTGATGCAAATTTTAAAATTCAAGTTTTGAAAGTGAGAAAATCAGTTAAAAAATATTTATTTTAGAGCATTTTAGAGCACAAAAAGGAGGTGGCCATTTTTGGCCACGAACAAGCTGAGAGGGAGTTTTTAGGTTTTTTTCATCACTGCACAAAAAGTAATGATTCATAAAAATCAATGATACTGCTGATAATTGACATGCATTTAGCTGCAATGAAGGTTAAAAAAATAAATCAGGTTGCATGTGTTATTTGGTAAAAAAATTTAAAGTTATAATTTTCTCATTTTATAAATTATTAGGACTACATGATATAACTGGGATTTAAAAGGTTAAAATTTAGAGTTTGAATCAAATTTTGGTTCTAATGACAAGGACTGATGCTAATTTAAAAAATCAAGTTGTGAAAGTGTGAAAATTGGTTAAAAAATGTTAATTTTAGAACATTTTTTGAATATAAACATGAGGTGGCCATTTTTGGCCACGAACAAGCTGAAAGGGAGTTTTTTCAATTTTGCCTTCCCTGCAAAAAAATATTAATGCATAATAATCAGTGTTCTTATTAATCAGTTACATATCTCAGGCTGTACTTTTGATAATACAAGAGAATCCCATAGTACTGAGAATATATAAAGTATTCAGTTTTGAGGTAATTTGCCAACAAGTGCATTGTTCAAACAAGCTGGCATTTGAAGGGTTAATAAATAAAAAAGGAATGAACATTTTACATTTACGTGAAGAACTGATGTTAGTTAAGAACGTTATGCAAAAAAAAAAAAATCAAAAAACAAGAAAAATGTAAAAAATTATGCTCTCTGTTTGTTAGTGGCCATTTTTGTCCACGAACAAGCTGAAAGGGTAGTAAAAACGAACAGGTTCAGAGGGTTAATATGTTTAAAATACTATCGTTGCTCAGTGCGCGATCTTGGACCGCAGTCACTTCCAAACAAAAAGGTGCATTCCTTACGTTCAAACACACGACACATGGAGTCACGCTGCCAAGCTTTTTCATGAAATTTTATGTTTTACAGCTACCTGCTAACGCTGAGTCACCAAAGGCTAAAAAGACTATGACCTTTTTACTTTTTGCTCTTACTCATTTGCAACTTTTAGTTCACTAGATTTCGGAAACTCTCCTCCTCAACTAGATAGTTCACACACACGAGAAAAAGAAAGCCCCAAAACCATCGCGAGCACACAATTTTCAAATTTTGAGTTTTAAAAATATCAAACAAAAGCCCACAGCTGAGGGCTTGTTTTCCTCTCGAGCATGCTAAAAACATTAGGCGCTAACCTGCTAGTTAGCCTGATGCTAACGTTAGCTCACCAGTGTTGTAAACATGGAGGTCCTCCGCTATCCCTTCGTTTCCACCACCGAAAACAATGATGAGCTCCCGGATTGCGACTGCACGGTGTCCATGCCTGGACCGTGGTATCACCCCTGTAACGGAATGAACTTTCATCCACTGCGGCTCCTTTTCGCCGCTCATCATTTTCCCTTTGGGGAACCCAAAGTTTGGCGCTGTTGGCGTTTCCAAAGTTGGGGGCGGGGCGAAGGGGGCATCCGGAACTTCCACCAAAGATGGGTAATGAGAAGTCTCACTCTGCTGCTTTTTTTCATTGTTAATCAGATTTTAACCATATTCAGACCAAGCTTTCTGAGGCTTCCTGAGACTCCTAAACAATTTAAGATATCGCCATCAAATTTCAGAGAATAATGTATGCCATCCATAATGTAGAAAGACAGAGAACTACTCGGTGGATGTACTTGGTGGTTGTGACAAACAGAAAAAGGGATGAGCCACTGATTTAACACATGCATTGCTGTGGATGTGCAGTGTCCTTTGTGGCTCTGGATTTCGCTTTCAAGCATCTGATGAAAGATTTCTGAGACTCTTCTTTGATGCGGAAAATACAAAAAAACAAACAAACCGCACAGTGTGAATACCATTTTAGCCAAAACATATGTGCACGATCTATGTTGACTGCATACATGATAAAACACTTGTTTGTGACTCAAACTTTAAACTCTGGACAGATTATGAATGTCAGCATTTAAAGGTATTTTTTGTAATTCCCCTCTGCAAAAATTAACTAAAACTTTCACCAGCAGTGGGCAGTGTTTGACAAGTGAGTGTCTTGAGATGTTTTTGTACAGCTGCTCTTTCATTTTTGATGTGGCTTTTTAGGCATCCCCCCCCCAAGACACCCTTCCTTTTGCAGGCCACCAAGAATGACTTCCTTTGTTACACCAAGGCCAAAGTTCAGTTTCAGTTGATATCTTTTCAACATCTTGGCCAAAACATTCAAGGCAGATGTTTCTTCACATTCTTTTGGTAGCTTTAGTTAATTTTGGAAGGTTATCAGTTAATTCTGAAAGACATAAATTCACAAAAAGACACTTTTAAGTGCGCTGTTTGATCGTGCTGCACATCACAAGTAGAAAAGTCAAATGGCACGAGGACATGCAAAACCACAGAGTCAAATGAGAGGAAGTGCAACAAGATGACACATGTAAAGTTGCACTGACGCGGGCTGATGTTTTGTCAAGTGAGAAAAACTGTATACAGTTTGTTGGGTTTTTTTTTTTTTTTTTTTCCAGAGCTGAGGAATAATTCAAAGTCCAAAAGACTGACAAATGTTTTTCATATGTTCCGCTCACACAGACAGGGGGCATCTGGGCATGGTTTTTTCACAAATGGATTTACATAAGAAAGCCAACATTCAAACCTTGATTTGGGAACATTTACATAACAATGTCAAAGTGATGCTATGTTGCATAATGGAAAATAACTTGACTAACTCTGCGGACTAACGATGCCTCCGGGGGTGCCAGGCAAACCAGCTCCACCAGCTGAAGGGTAAACATTACCTGTCAGCTTCTGCCCATTTGATTGTGTTTTTCCTGTTGGGATTTATCAGCCTCTGACTGCTTGAGAATCGCCTCACATGCACCCCCTAGCGCCGTGGGATTGCAATAATAAATGACTGGAGATTAATATTTCATGAGAGCTTCATGATATGAATGAGACATCAGCTGCTGATGTGGCTTTGGAGGCCACAGTGACAGACACAAAATAATGAAGAAAGTCTTAAATGCAGAGTTGCTACAGTTCTGTCTGACTTAGGTCATACACACAAACACAGTACACAACAAACTCTGGAAGAATAGTGTAGGTTTCTCATTTGATTGATATTTTATGCTTAATTTTGTTTAGAGATTAGCCTGTGACTAGACAAAATTCTTGTCTTGAGTATGTGAGGTCGGTTGATGTTTACCCTCAACCGTGGGATTTGAGATGGAAATTTCAGGGGGAGCAGAGAGTTGGCTGCACTTATGCTGTGGCGTGGTTCATCTTCGCAGTCATAAACGATCTTTCCCTTTCTCTTCCAGCAGTCTGCGGTTGACCTCTCCAGTGATTAAAAGGCACCTAAGGTTTCAGCTGGTGCGTCATCAATTAAAGACCGCAGCCTGCTACAAGTGCTTAATTTTGTGTGAGAACTGGCTGCAGGTAAAGTACGAAAACACAAAGCGAACTCATGAAAGGCAAGAGCAAGAAAAGACACACACATGAAATAAGACTAAATATTTAAAAGGAGCACAAGGCAAGCATTATATTATAGGTATTACATAAACCATTTTAAATATTACATGTGAATTTAAAGTTAATAAACTTTTTTTGCATTCATAACAGTATGCATTGTATCCACCTTCAGAAAGTGATTAATTTTGAATCGTAAAACTCGAGTTTGGGATGTTTAAATTACCCAAAGGCCCGAACTTGACCTACTCTCTCTTTCTCTCTCTCTCTCTCTCTGTGTGTGTGTGTGTGTGTGTGTGTGTGTGTGTGTGTGTGTGTGTGTGTGTGTGTATAAGAACAGGAACCCCTCCCGGTGAGCAGGAAGAAGGTGACGTCAGTTGTCACTTGGCTTAGCGCTGAGTTTAGTCAGGATTACAATATTTGTGTGTGTATGTGTGTGTGTGTGTGTGAGAGAGAGAGGGGGGGGGGGGGGGTGCTCGACCTCTAGGCTGTTTATTTAAGGTGTGTGTATGTAGGGAAAGTGGGAGTGCGCGTGTGTGTGCGTCCGTTCTGCGCGTGGCTCGGCCTGAGTGTCTGTAACATACGCGAGAGAGTAGTCTAAAGGAGGGGGTGTGTTTATGGGAAGTAGAAATTTTGTGTGAGTGTGTGCACGCGCCTGTGTGCATGTGTTTACACAGACGGGAATACTGCGCCAGAGGAAGTGCGCCCGTTCTCCGTCTGCGCGTCCCGACTTCCTGCTCTGAGGCAGGAGAGAGAAAAGCTGCGGATCCGCTTTCAGACAGCGGGGTAGTAACGGCAGCGGCAGCAGCATGGAGCCCCAACACAACGCACACACACCGCTTTAAAGACACAAACCCCACTCATCACGCACGGGCAGACGGACCGAGGAGCAGCCGCAGCTAGGTAAATGCTACTATGTACAACTTTCTGAAGTTAGTGTGTGTGAGCCCATCACGGATTAATAGAGCGACAGAAACGAGCTCGTATTAGCTGTTAGTGTATCTACTGAAATCCTGCAACGGGCAGACACTCAGTGTCAACTTGATATGCGACTGAAGTCGTGCGTAAACTTGTGCGTAAAACGAGTTAAAGCTGTGCGTAAAATGTGTTAAAGCTGCAGTTTTAGCACTCTCTGCTTTTGAAACAAAAATCATTCCACTCATAGAAGCTACATTTGGGGGGAAAGAAGGATTAAATAAGGCAAGAGTGGCGGCTACTGTGGAAAAAAATCAGTCGTGGCTCCTTTAAAAATCTAGTAGTAGAATTTCTGGTTTGTCTGGACCTCGCAGACTAATTGCCATGCGCTTCCGGATAGAAGCTGGCAGCAGACAACATCTTGAAAATGAGTCACTGGTGCAAAAACAAAGAACCGTTTGAGTTCCAGCAGAACCCCATGCTCCCTTTCCACAGACATACACACTCACACACAGACATACTTCCAAAAATAAGAAATACTCAGCCTAAAGAAAATGGATAGACTCATATGTGGCTTTTGGTTTGTTTCTGCTGGACAGAACAGCTCCCAGAAGACAGTGGGGGAATATCCCATAGTAACATTTGCAAAAGGAGAATCTTGATTTACAGATCTTCCATGACATGTGAGCTTACACAAGAAGGAGTTTATAGACAACCAAATGTTAAGTTTTGACACAGGGGACCAGTGTGCCAGACTGCTTTTATTCTGAAATTCCATAAATCAGCAGTTCCTGCAGCTTTGCTTCTCTCCTCTCCAGACTTGCAGAATGTAGATCAGAAAGAGTCTGACATCAGGACATGCATGCATACCCCATATAACAGATCTCTATAGAAGTATAGACCCCTGAGTGTGTGTGTGTGTGTTTTCCTGGTGGTTCCCTGTGACAGGAAGTCCTGGAGAGGGAAGGCCTCTCACCGGGAATGACGCCCCTGAAACAGAATGACAGGAAGTCCTCGTTTAGACAGACGGACATCAGTACAGTTCTTCCATCACTTCACACACACATGCAGGAAATAGGAAGCGAGAATGTGTGTGTGTGTGTGTGTGTGTGTTTTCATGATGATGGGGTCATTGTTTGCATCCACATGCACTTTCACCCCCCCTCTTTGCTGGATGGTTTCCTTTTAGAAAGACACCGAGAGATGCATGTTGTATTTTTAGATTGACTCAGTAGTTGCGAATTATTGCTCCTTATTTGTTTTTGCAGCGTGCACCTTTAGGCACCTTGTAATTTAATTTATTTGACAAAGGAGGCAGAAAGAGACAAGCAGACACCCACAGGTAAACATGTCAGTTAAACCCAGGCTTGCCTTGGCAGAAGGTCACTGACCACATCCTGTTTTATCACCATGGGAACATCCGAAAACCAACCAACCAAATGTATGAACCTCTTTCTCTTTCTCTCTGTGTCACACACGTGATCTCAGAAATTGTGCACATATGCGAAATAACAAGAAGTACGGAGATCTATGTTAGAGTTTGGGGAAATCCCAGAAAGCCTTTCTTTTTTTGGAAATTGTTTCGCATCTTAAAAGAAAACAGAAAAAGGGTCAAAGAGCTCTTTTTCAGAAACTGTAACACCAGTGATGTTCCCCAATACGTCCTGTAGTGTACACTTCCTATGTCTCTTCAGAAGTTGCGGGAGGAAGTAGCAAAAACACAAACCAGTGGCCACAAACATGGTTTATATTTCACACACATCAACTGTAAGTCAACGTAATCCAAGTAAAAAGTCGACTATATTGTGAAATTCATCTTAATACAAGCTTTCTGATCATTTAGGACCAACAGTAAAGATTTTAGCGATAACATTATTTTTATTCACTTTTATTCATTTTCATGCATTGTGTATAAATGTTCTGGGCATGTCATTATAGCAAAAAAACAGAACAAAACAAAAACAAAAGTAAAAAAACAAATAAGAGGCTGTTTTTCATTTCAAATGGAAATTCATGGGTGGGTCCCAGCTTTTGCGCATCAGTGTAAGACAGAAACATTTTATTTATGTAACAAAAACAAAAAAAAGGTGATGATAATTCAGCATATGACAGCTTTCCTCATGCTTTCTGAGGGGGATCAATACATGTTGCTCTAAACATTTGGGGTGGGGGTGTGGGGTATCCTTGAAATTTGATAATTGTCCACATTCATGGATGACCGTTCCATGTCCGGTTTAAAGGTTAATAGGCCTTTTATTATTCTGTTATTCAAAGAACATTTTAAAAGGCAGTGAAGAATGAACGAGCAGGCAAGGCTTGTTCTTTCAGTAAAGTTTGAACCATAGAAGGATCAGGGTATATTTTTTTGTGCTGACACTGACAGTCTTCCTCTTCTCCACCCACCTACTACCTTTTTCCTCCCCTCTTGTTATGTCCTCTTTCACACTTTCTCCCAGAGAAAGAAATTTCTAATCTTTTAAGGACACCAGATGACTTGCACAGAAGTGAAGCCACTGCCTAAAATGCAAATGCAAACTGTTTTGTTGATGGTATCACATTCAAAGACAGGATGTATTTTTAAAGCACAGTAACATTTCTTTCATGTCTGTCAATTGACTTGCAAATTTTTATTTACATTTTACACAGCATCCCATTCTTCAATTAAGTGGTTTTTCTGAGCTGATGGTTTCTGTCTGGGACAAAATGTATTTCTTCTAAAAGTGAGCAGTACAGTATTTGTAATGCAGAGAGTGTCTCACACACATATTGACAAAAACAGTTCTATCACCCGTCTATGCAGTTTAAGACCTTTTAGTGTCTTTTAGCTTGTTTTGGGTCAGAGTGGCAGCACTAATAGCAAGAAGCAGCTGGCTCACACTCACTGAGTGTATGCTAATGCTGCAGCTGTTATAACTGATGCTGCTTTAAGATGTAGACTTGCAATCCTCCATCAGCATTGCTGCTTCCAGAGCTTCACATCTTTTCACTCCTCCAGCAGTTGATATGTGAATGTTTTGGCACTGCTTCAAGGATAGAAGAGGTGCTTTTTTTTCATGGTTTGTGCTGTAATGCAATCCATGCAAAAGAATATAGGCCATTATAGATTGACACTCTTTTACTCTTTCAGTGCTTTTACTGAGTCCTGGTTCTTCACTGCAGATCGCCTGTGTTTCTGGTGTCCCCTCCCCCCACCCCTCCACCCCTATCATGGAGAGCTCCATCACACTCTGGCAGTTCCTGCTGCAGCTGCTGCTCGACCAAAGCCACAAACACCTCATCTGCTGGACATCCAATGATGGCGAATTCAAGCTGCTCAAGTCAGAGGAAGTGGCCAAGCTGTGGGGCCTGCGCAAGAACAAGACCAACATGAACTATGACAAGCTGAGCAGAGCGCTGCGCTACTACTATGACAAGGTACAGAGCGTATATATTTAAACCATACAACAGTGTGAGTGGTTTGACGATGTTCAGCTGTGATTAACTGGACATCACGTCTTGTTTCTCCTACAGAACATCATCAAGAAGGTGATCGGTCAAAAGTTTGTCTACAAGTTTGTGTCTTTCCCTGAGATTCTGAAGATGGACCCTGCGGTGGTGGAGTCAGGTCGCAGCAGTGAGGAAAGTGGGGGCGTCGCATCAGAACCTGAGGCTGAAGATGAGGATGGGGGTGAGAGGAGCCAATACCTCCACTCCGGCCTGTACTCCTCCTTCACCATCAGCTCCCTGCAGCACTCTTTAGAACAGCATCGGCCAATCAAGACGGAGCCCAGATCTGATCGCCCAGACGACAGCTCCTCCGTCATTCGATTCATGACCAACCGTGGCCACTCTTCAATCCCCTCCACCCCACCCCCATCCTCGACCGAGAACGCCCATTCCTCCAGGCTGTCTCCGCAGATGGCCCGCTCTTCCTCCAGCTCCTCCTCCCCTCCACAAAGCCCCACCCATATGCTAGTGAGAGGGGGGCGCCAGAGCACAGATACCAATGAATTAGAGCCCAACGCGCAACCTCTAAACCTGTCATCTGGTCAGAGAGAAAGGGAGAGGTCACAGAGCACAACAACACCAGAAAGGAGGGGACTGGCCAATGGCACGCCTCTGAAAGGAAGAAAACCAAAAGGCTTGGAAATCTCCGCCCCTTCACGTCTCCTGACAGGAAGTGACCTTGTTTCAATTGCTCTCAACAGCCCAGCTCTGCCATCTGGGTCCTTGACCCCTGCCTTCTTCACAGCACAGGTACATCATGACACATTACACATGTTATATACACACATTAATGCCTCCAGAAATGCAGTGGGTAATAGGTGAGGAATGAGAAGTGGAGGGTCAGACGAGCGAAAGAAGAGATTTTGGATGAGGAAAGTCAGACAGGGAGGAGATGGAAAGAGGTGAGCGGAAAGAAAAGGAGGAAGGGAGGGAGGGAGGAGGTTCATAAGTGAAGCCATATGTTCATGCAGCTTCCGATTCACTGGCAACAACACACTGACCAAACCAGGACAGTCTGACTACATTCAGGCATTCAGCTAACACTCTTATCCAGACTGACTAATCATACACTGCTGTGCATACATCACTGATGGAAAATGAAAGTATAGGCTGAACTCTTCACTCATTATTTAAAAATTTTAAAGTGTGTCCATGTGCACACTTATTATTAGTATGTATAATACCCTTTCACCCACAGGAACATATGAGAACTTTAATGAAAAGTCTTTGGCTCATACCCAGAATAGAACCATGTGAAACAAGTTTATGGTGTTTGCTGATTTTTGATGGTCAAATTTGGTGGGTTATGGTTGGTAAAGAAGCAAAAGCCATTAAATAATACACCATAAATGTAGCTTAGGGGACTGAACATCAGTAAATGGTCTAAAACAACACTCAGAAGCCAGCTTTGAGTGGTAAAACAAAAGCCTTTTGAGGTACTGAAATCACCAAACAGATCAATAGCAGGCAATAAAATAAAGGTCACCAGCTAAAAACCATAAGTATACAGTTGTCTTCAATCTAGCATTGCTAAAAATGAACTGTACTGACAGTGGAAACACAAAAGCATTCCTTCACCTTTTACTGGCTGCTGAAGAAAAGAAAAACTCTCCAACATCTTAGAAAACCAAGACACAGAATAGATGTCATGAATTCTGCATGAGTGGAGCTTCCTGGTCTGCCAAGTCAGTTTGTCTGTCTGGTAGATGTGAGATCACTAGAGGGCAGACTTGGCTTTGAACGCTGGGTGAGACTGAGCGACACGACAGCTTCACCACTGACTGTGAACAGCTCTCTGGATGAGCTGCCAGAATAAACACCATCATCTCTTTCTTGGTGTATTTATTCTCTGACATTTCATTTGGGGTTTTGTCTATGTAGACTCCGTCTGGTCTGCTGCTCACTCCCAGCCCTCTGCTCTCCAATATCCATTTCTGGTCCAGCCTCAGTCCAGTGGGACCCCTGAGCCCCGCCCAGCTGCAGAGCCACGCGCCCCTCTTCCAGGTAACGGTCATTTATTTTTGTTTCCACGCATGTGCACGGGCTGCCTTCAGCAGCTGCAGATATTTGCTAAGCACTTGTTAGACCTAAATGTGCCAAATAAGCATACAGCGGAAGGGACTAAAGGGCGATGGTAAATTTTTAAAAGGTGAGTTCATTTGAGTTTGCTTCTGTTTTAATTAGCATCAGGTCACAACAAAGGTACAGCGTAGTGTAAGGTAAAGATCTCAATATTAGAGAGAGAACCCCAGTGATCCAACAAGCTTCTATGAGCAGTATTTGGCAACAATGGGGAAGAAGAACTCCCCTCTAAAAGGAAGTGGCTGCCAGCAGAACCAGGGAGGGAGAGCTGTCTGCTGCATTCTTACCCTAAGTTAATGCAGACATCGGTTTTTGTTGCTACAGAGAGCTATGGTTGGTATTTGTGGCTACGAATATTATTCAGCAAAAATTAGACTCTTTCTACATAGACTGTAAATAAAAGATGGATGGACTTCCCAAGGGGATTGCATTGGCTGGAAAAACAAACCTATGAGCTCAGTTAACACTATGTTGTCTCAATTGCTAGTTTCAGTTTTTTTTTTAAATCATTATTATTACAGAAAGTTAATTTTAATTGGAATCAAACAGACCACAAAGTAGGGTATGATCTGATGAAACTGTATGACCATGCAGTGTCATCCATGGTCCCTCATGTTCCCTCACTCATAATGTCTGTTTTTAAAACACAAAGATGGCAACCCTTAAAATGCTCCGCTGGAGGATTCAAGATGGGACTTCACTAAGCAATGACTGAACTCATCTTTGGCCACAGCGGCTTTTATCAGCAGTGCAGGGAGACAGGAAATGGGGAAAGATACAGGGGAAGACACGCAGGCAAATTGGCAGCAGGCTGGGACTCGAACCCAGCCTATGTGTTCACCTAAAACCTACATAAGACATTTTTGGCAGTTTCTACTAAAGGAAGACAGGTAAAGCTTAATGTCTTCACCTTCAATTCAATTCAATTTATTTTTCTACAGTTTTTTTAAAGTGCAAGAAAACTTATACACAAACAAATAATACTAATTCTGTCCCTGAAATTACTGAAAATCACTACGACATAATTATGTAAAGTGTGTTCTAAAAAAACCTGACATGATTTCATTTGTATAAAAAAGGCATACACACTTGGTGTGTGCCTATAAACTACCTCAGTTTATACAGACTGCTCTTTATAGTCTTTTCATATGGCAGGTTTACCTCTGCAGTAGTTTTCTCACAACGATGTGTGAGAGGTGTGTGCACGATTCACTGCGTGCCAAGGGTTTCAAAATAAGCTGCAGATGTTTCCGTTCTGGTGTGGACAAGAAAAGGGGGCAACTTCCTGTTGTCTAGGGGGAGAAGAGAGTGTGTTGGTTGGCCAGGAGCCTCTCCCACCCAAATCAGCTCTCTTGGACAAACACACACACTACCACAAATAAACTTTTAAGCTCAGCATCTAGCACGCAGAGTTTTAGTCCTCGGAACAGGATCTGGTCCCCGTGTTGTTTTGCAGCCCGATTGCAGTCCTCACAATCTAATGAAAGCTGAAGCACTTTCTCCATTAGACTGAAACTACCAGGTTTAAATATATATATTTCTTATTCCCTTTAAGCAACCGCTAATAGAGTTGGTGTTTTAATTTTCTATCAATATCCCCAGAAAGCATCAGATGACTTCTTCAGGTCAGGGGACCATTTAGTCATTCACACAAACACTACAAAGTAAGAGTGTCAGAAATTTACACTTCATAAAAAACTAAACAAAGTTGTGTTTTCTTCCCCTCCTGCAGTTCCCCACACTGCTGAATGGACCCATCCCCGTACCTCTACCCGGTGTGGACACCTCCTCTCCCCTGCTGCTCTCCTCCAGCTCCCACAAGTCTTGATGCCAGCCCGAGCTAACGAGGAAGTGGGCCAAAGCAGGCCGAGCTGGACCACATTAGCACCAAACCAGCGACCATTAAACAAAGATGAACCACGGAGGATTTGGATTCGCTCCGAGTCCTGCTACACATTGATCCCAGACCTGTTGCTTTGCTCTCTGAGAGGAGCATCTGCAGCAGTCCTTTGTGTGTTTGCTAGCCTTTCCTAGCCATTTCTTCAGGACAAAAAAAATCTCTCAATTTCTTTTCAAGCAAAGAAACGGGGAGTGGAGGCCAGACCTCATCACACTTCTCGTATCATTGTTTAATTAGTCTCAGCTTAAGTGATGCAGACCATCTGAAATTTAGTGCATTTTTTTTTCTACCAGCAAATTAAAGGAAGCACAGAAATGTACTTCCTTGTGTAGGGATGGTGTTACATGAGAGGACTGTCGGCACTCCCACGTGTGTGCATAAAATGAAGCTGCAGTCAGGTGAGAGCTGGCTCAGCGTCACAAGGTAACAAAATCCAAGTACCTGCAGCGAGAAGCTCACCCAGGAAAGAATTATCTGTAAATAAACTGAACTGTAACCCAAGACCTCATTGATTTAGTATAATCAATGATCAATAATCCGTCACAAGTCACCGGTGATTGTAATGTGTGAAGTACAGAAAGAAAACTATTTTTTTGTTGTTATCGGTTGGCTGTATCGCACAAACACACGAGAATCAAAGTCCACTGAAAAGTCGAGGAGGTTTGCAAACGGCCATGCCCTCGACAAATTAATCGCATTTGACTAAAACTTGACCAATAGCAGTGATTCTTGTAGAAATGGGAAAAGTGCCCATAAAATGACAAATGTGATCGAGCAGAATTTGGGTGAAGCCTCATTAGGTGATCATTGACCAATACTCCAGGACGAGCACCAATTCTTGTGGATGGATTTTCTGGAAAAATCGTATTAATGCCAAGTGGGGAGTCATGGCCAAGTAAAAGTTTGGCACATAACCCCTAAAACCACAACTTACAATTTTTACACACATTTTTTAATGTGGGTTAAACACTTAATTAGTAATGCAATCACCAGTAAGCTTTAGAGGTGCAGTTATGTGAATTTTGTAACCTATGAAACAGTCAGTTTAGCTTTTTGCTACGCTAAACTGACTGTTACAGTTTAATGTTCATAAAGGGACCATAACTGGAGAATTAGACGCTACAGGCTGCGTAGGCCAGTAAAGAGTCATCACTGCAACAGCCACCAAGTCCTGAATGATGAGTCAGCTTTTTTCCCTGTGCTAAACTTTCCTTTTAATATACCAAAAAATCTCCACGTTCACAATTTTGGATTTTGCAGGTCTCAGGATTTTTTTTTTTTTTTTTTTTAAGATAATGAAAATTTGTTTAGCTCTTTGAGCTGGACATGTGACCACATGACGCAGGACCTTCACCGACTCCTAGCAGAGCTCCTGCTAGTCAGAGCGCTACCAGAGCGTTGTGGAAGTCTTTATTTCTGTATAATTTCTTGTATTTTTTTTAAAAATGCACTGTATTTTTAAACCTTCTACCAGCTGTGCCTTTCTCGATATTATGTAAATATCTTAGCTTACATTTGACATTCCATGTCAAAAATTGCACAAAGTTTTTTTTGTTTTTTTAAATGGCTCCTGGTTATTTTTTTAGAGAAATTAATAGATGTGTATTCTCAGTGATTTGCTTGTTTTCTGCATTCTTTGAATAAATACGTTTTTTTTTTTTTTTTGGGAGTAGAATTATTTTTTTTTTCTTCAATACAACTAACACATGGGCGGCACTGTGGCCTTGCATTGACTAGTGCGCTCATCATTCATTTCAGATGGAATACACATTCATTTAAAGAATGACTGCCACACAGTCCCTTTAGGAAACAGTTTAAATTTACTTTCCATGGTTATGAGAAATAAATAGTTCCAGTAAAAAGAGTCACACACCAACTGTTCACCGGCAGCTCAGTGTTTCAGAGAGGTCGAGTTCACAACACAGCAGGCCTTCCATGCATCAGGCGCACATACACACACACGCGCGCGCACACACACACACACACGCACACGCGCTCAGATCTATTAACATAAAATTAGATCAGTCGCACATTTGAAAAAGTACAGTTTTACAATGATAAATATTTAGCTGTTATAGAAATCTCCTTTTGTGCATGTTACTGCTGTTCATGTACACAAAATCCTCTTAGCAGAAACAGTTTGCAGTTTGCAGTGAAATAATCCGGCATCTTTAAGTCCGATTGAAGGAGAATGTATAGGAAATGAATAACGTCTGGAAAAAAAATACTTTTTATTCTAGTAAAGCATGTAAACATGCAGTATGTGAAATTCAAGAGAAGAAAGAAAGCTACTTTATACTAAAGGGACAAACTGTGGGGTAATGGATCAATATAATACAGGAAATCTACCATTAATATAATGACATTTTTCCTAGGAACATGATAATTTATGCACAATTTTAAATGTAAACTGGTTACAGTATATTTCCTTTACAGTATTTGTGTTGTCACAGTTCACGTTGAGCTGAATTTAATTACATGAGCTCCTTTTTTCAGCTCTAGAAAATTAAAGTCCCCTACTGAAGAGATATTTACAGGATTATTACACCGTTAGCTGCAAACTGTTTGGTTTACACATTAATGCTTTTATATATTAATTTATCAAGCATTAGTAGTGCTTCTAGCATTTTTCTACCAAATCAGTATCTTAAACAGAAACTCTACTGTAGCTCAGACATTTAAAAAAAAAATGAAAAAAAATCTAAAGACAATAAATATGAAATTTTCATTAAGATGTCGAGCAAAAGAACTGCAGTAACAGGAAAACCTCCATCAGATCATCTTACATGCGATGGTCGAAGCACTCCGGCATTTAGTCGCACATTATAATGCACTGCACTCACTCCTATGTTTTGCTACTGTGAGTGCAGTTACTCTCCAACATCTCCATGATTTCATCTGACTTTTTATTTTTTAGCTCTTTGATACTGCCACAAAAATGTGATGTTACTGTTAATCATTTAAAGAAATAGCTTGACATTTTGAGAAATACGCTTAATTGTTTTTAATTTGGATGACAAAACTGATGCAACTGATACAGGTCCTGTGATGCTGTTCAGCTTAGCTAAACTTAAGCTGAACTAAAGGCTGGACACTGTGAAACAGCCAGCCTACCAGGTAGATAAAATGTGCCTGCTAGGATCTCGAATGTTCAATATAGCTTCACATTTAGCATTCAGACATGAGAATGGTATCAGTCTTCTCATAACTATTTCCCAAGTGGCCATATTATTCCTTTGAAGATCAGCAGAAACATCTGGACCACATGTGGCTATACCTACATTGGTCTGTGGCAATAAGAAAAGTGCATATACGACTAAAATCAGCCAGAAATGCAAAGCACATTTGCAACATTGTGATGTGCGGAGGTCTTCCCTTTGTTTCAGTAAACACATAATCAAAAGCAAGACTTCTCAACAGGCTTTATCATCTGTAGCATCACTGTCGGTTGCAAACAACATAGCGGGCATATGTAAAAATTTCAATTTGAAATGTCTTTTTTTATTTTTGTACAAATACTAAAGAGCAGTGGTCTGACGCCAAGTGGAAAATAACCAGTTTGCCTTTGAACAGCCCTCCCCGATCCCCACTATCCCACCCTCCCGCCCCATCTCCGAGAACATGCCACAACGACACTGCTGTTTCACAAGGAGAGGTCACAGACACGGAGAACACATCTTAATACTGTCGGGTAAACTCGGCCCTGTCGAGGCCCGTGTCCCTGATTCCAAAAGAAAACAAAAAGAAAAACAAAATACACGCAAACACACTGAAGTGCAAGTTAACCACAAAGAATTACTGCAGAGAGATCTCCAAACGCACACAAAGCAAGAAAGTGTAGTTTGCATTTTTCTTTTATAACATAAAAAAAAAAAAAAAAAAAAAGCACTGAAGTCCTGGCAGCTTTGTGAGAGGTTTTCGGGAAGGCTTGCTGGCTTCCTGTGGGATGTCACGTGACTTCCTTTTCAGCGCCAATATTTCTCGTTTCATCTGCTTTGCCTCCCCGTCACTCCTCGGTTTTGGTCCCGTTGGTGAGCCACAATGGTCAAAAAGAACACAAGAAGCAAAGGCTGGATGTTCTCAGCTAGATCAGGCTCTGCATGTGCTTCTTTAACTCCCTCAGCTGTCAGTCCACTCAGAGTCATGCTTTCTGATTTTCAGTTTAACCCCAGAGGGCAGCAGGTCTTCTGAAAGGAAAGTTGATCTGAAATGTTTTGGAAAAATGTCAACCAACACTGTCTAGTGTTTCTGGAAATGTTGTAGAGTTCAGTCACGGAAGCTCGAGGAAAAACAAAACATAATCTCCAAATATATATATATATATGTATGTATAGATATACATATTTTTTTAAAAAACTGAAGCTTCCGATCTCCAAGCACAGCAAGAACAACAACTTGGATCACAGCATCGACATCAACATCAGTTGACTCACGAGAAGCCGGAGGATCGTTGTCAGGAGAACAAGAGTAACCTTACTGACTGCTCAACTGTGCATGGCATCCCGAGTTCACACTGTGCACACACACATACACACACGCGCGCAGACACACACTGTGTGTTAAATACAGACAGTAGTAGTTTAGCAGCAAAAAAAAAAAATTCATCCTCACCCTCTCCCCCCCAAATAAATAAACAGTCTCCAAATAGATTCAACTCAGTCACTTGCTCAGATGGGGTGTGTATGTATGTATGTATGTGTGAGTGCTTGTGTGTGTATGTGTAGTTAAATGGGTGGTGTGGGTGTCACTCCGAGGGGAGGTGGGCTCATGCAAGAGGCTGCTGGGAAGTGAAGATGAAGTGGGGCACCTTCTTCATGAAACACTAGAACAGCATGCTTTGCCTCCTGTTGATCTTGCTGTTACCTGAAAGCAGAGAAAAAACTATGAACTACAACACGCATAATGCCTTTGATTTACACCAGAAGTGCATTATAAACCCTACTGGTTAAAATACCCGTATCACAGCCTTTGAATATGCAGAAACCAGATTTGACCATATTTGGATGAAAGGGTGGAGCTGATCAGCTTAGCTCTAGGTGCTAGGTTAGCTAGATAAATTTATTCTTAATTAGGCTAGCAAAAACAAGCTTAGCAGAAAATGTAATTACTGGAAAAACTAAATGGCCAACTATTAGCACAACTGAATGCTGAATGGAGGATGAGTTCTTTAACATTCGTTTTCCTTTAATGGAACCGTCATTTATAAAATGAGCATCGTGCTGTATTAAAGATGCCTTGAAACTAGTAATTGAGACCATAAAGTCATTATAAACTTAAAGTTTGTTTTTGTTTATTATTATTTAAAGGTCTAAAAAGCTGAGGTGTGTAAGAATTTGGATGCATATTCCACCCACCTGACTCTGGGTACGAGGAGTTCCTGTAGCCTGGGTCTCTCTGCAGCTGCACTTCTTTTAATGTGAATATTGATACGCCTGAAACACAGGGGAGAGGTTCGCTCAACAATAAGTAGCAGAAAAGATAAAAGATTCAGAAAGACAGACAGCAGCTTTATTATTAAGATGTGTGCGCTCACCCTCAGGCAGTGTGTGGACTCTCATCCCAAGCTGCCTGAAGTAGGAATGTTTCATTGCCTCATCAGCTGAAATCCTCTTCTTGGATTCATACTGTTGAGACAGAATCAGGAAACATTAACCATCCTGTGACTTTATCAGAAACCACATCAGCAGGTTGTTGTGTCTGCAATCAGGGCTTCACCATACAGGAAGAAGTGTATCAAATTATTGTGCAAGGGACGAGTACTGTGCCTCCTGCTGGAATTCATTAGTAAAATAAAATCTGAGCATTAGTGATGGAAGGCTACAGCTTTATCACTCAAGAAACCCACAGGCTGAAACATGTCAGCCTTTATTCATCTCATTTTCACACAGGGAAAGTTTCCATTCAACAGCACTTTGATGTTATTGCTTTGTAGATATTTTATAGACAACAACGATCTTAGTTTCATTTTCTGTAACCTATAACGGCGAAGGTGTCGGCTGTGACACAACGTACTTCCAAAGTGCCGCCGTTCGTGGACTTTCGGCAACAATTACGGTACCGTAATACCCCTACAGGGCTTTGAATTTTTCCGATAGGACAAACAATCATGATGTTACTGTAAAAGCCAGCTGATCAAAGTTCCTTTGATCAAAGTTCATTTGATCAGCCAACTTGGCGGCGATACACTACGTCTTAACCAGCTGTTCACAGCTAGTAAGGGCAGGTAACCAGAGCTTCAGCGGTGATCACCTGCACTAAAGGGTTAACTTGTTGGTATTTTTCCTCTTGCTGTAAAACAGAAAACAATTTAGCTTTGCTAATACAGAAACATTAACATTTAAGGCAAAAAAAAAAAAAAAAGAGATGAGATGAGAAGGGAAATGATAGTCAACAAATGACACCAGTCAGATATGTACTGAGGATCACAGTGTTGTTCACAGTTGGTGCCTAAAACCAGTAAAAACAACAGTTTAAAACCATTTTGTTTGTATGTCCACATGCTGTGGGCAGATAAAGTGATGGAAGGAAACTAAAGCGTCATTCAGACAGTTTATGACTCCATGGAATTGCTAACTGAGTGGTAGCAAAATTTTAAAAAGTGCAACACAAACTGGAAACGAGACCATTTGCCTTCCAAGTAAAACTTGTACTTCACCAGCCAGTAGGTGGCAACGGGAAACTGTGGTAATCTGCTAGCAATTGTGAAGAGGTATTCGGTGCAGCATTGTATATCTCTTTGCAACATTGCCTTGCGGCTGCCAGCAACCACTACTACCCTGACTAGTAACTGACAAAATTCAGGTACATTTTACCATCTGCTTGAGGAACTGAATCAGAAACCATATAAGGCAATCACACGGTACTTAAATAATCCTGAATATAATTTATCCTGCAATGATGTCAGTTGTCCCACCCAAACATATGAGGCAGTCATCTTGATGCACACATGGAAGTGTGTAGAGGAGGTTCATAACAGTTTCAACTGTGTGGCAGTAGGCATATGTATGTTGCAGGTGAGTATATCTGTTTGAATAACATTAACATGGAATCTGTTCATTGCTCTGGATGAAGAAGCCAGTGTCGGTATCCTGCAGTTTAGTTTAGTGAATCTGTGATGTTTAATTTCACATGTGTAGCAGATGTAAAACTTGTACAAAAGAAGCTTTTTAAACCTCATTTGTGACTTTGGAAAAGCCACGGAGACAACTCCTGCACGATTTTTTTATAAGGCTGGGTGTGAATGGTTTAACAGGGATTTGTTGTCATTTAACATCATCTCATCAATCTTGACCAGCTGTAATCATTTAACCAGAAGTTCATATTAGGAGTCAGGCCCACCCCCCTGAATGAAGGCTGTGAGATTAATGTGAATGTGCTCCTTTTCAGATGTCCTTATGCTTAAATGTTTACATTAGACAAATAAAACTAGGAACATCAGTGCAATATTAATGAATATATATAATAACTTATTATAGAATAAATACAAAAATTGTTCTTGCATTTAACATTTAATTAAAAAAACATTTTAGAATGAACAGCACTGTGATTATTGTGACAGAAGTAAGGACTCACTCTGAGGAATGTTAGCAGCAGCTCGATGCCTTCACCATCCAACCTAAAGAGACAAAAAGAGAACAGTTTGGTATCCGCCTGCACTCGGGGCTGATGGGAATGTAGGGGCTCATGGGAGGAAGGAAGTGGACAGACCTCTGTAAAATGTTCTACAGGATTTCCTGCCTGCAACACATGCTCGCTTGCTCTCTCTGTTGTGCACACACACACACTCAATATACATGCAAAGGGGCAGATAAAAGAAAACAGATCTCATGTATTCAACACACACACACACACACACACACACACACACACACACACACACACACACACACACAGACAGACAGACAGACAGACAGACAGACAGACAGACAGACAGACAGACAGAGCTGTACCTGGGGGCATGGTTGATGATTGGTTGGGGTTTGTATCTGGGGAAGTTGTAGGATTTAAACTCTTCGATAGAGGAGATTCCTGGCCAGTTCTCCTCTGTAGGTGTTCCTGAAGTCACAATCACACATAGGTTGCCATGTTTGATTAAGCAGGTAATAACATGCGGTGAAACATTTGAGTTGTTAAAGTGATCTCATCTGGCAGGAAATGCTCACCCAGTAGCCTGAAGATGAGGTGGAGCTCATCTTCCACAGTAGAGCCGGGAAACAGAGGCCGACCTGCAGCCATCTCGTAGAATATACATCCAACACCCCTGGAGACACACACAGGTTCAACAAATACACAGGTGAGTGGGAGGTGGGGTGAGGGGGCAACAGTTTTCAAGCAGAGAAAATCTGCAATACAATAGCTGATGAGGTCTCATGATGTCACTAACAGAGGATTTGATGACGACACAAAAATGTTAAGTGTTGCACTTCAATGCAGTCATTTAAACAGACAAACAGGGGTATGTGATAGTCATGGCAGACTGAAGGTTTACTGAGGGCTGCTAAGCGGTAGTTAAACTGTGAAGATGGCAACACAAATCACAAAGAGCGTTTGCCTTCAAAGTAAAACTCGTGCCTTATCCTTTCAAAACCTTTACTCTGAAAAGAAAAGGCCTCCGTTTCCAGTCTGTGTGTCACACTTTTCTCAGTATTATTACCGCTTAGCGAGCAGTTGGCAAGTGTTTGCAGACAAGTCACTTTGTCTTCCATACAAAGTACAGGCAACCAAAGCAACTGCAAGGAGGTTTCTGTTGCATTATCATACCTCTTTGCAACAAATTTCACCTAGCCATTGCTGGCAATCTCAGGAACCACTCACCATTAGCAATCAATTTCATAGTAACTGCCAGCAACCTGCAGCAACCCCTCAGAATATTTTTCCCTAGTAACCAGAGGTTGAGAGACAGTCACCAACCAGCCTCTTGGCCTATGTGACTGAGAGTCAATTAAAACATACTGTAATTTACCTCATAGCTTCATGAATGATCTACTTTTTTATTATAAGTTGCACACTGTAAAAATGTTTTATCTTAAATTACTGAAAAATAGTAACTTAAAACTAATAGCTGCACATTCAACTTAGTCACACAATGTTTGCTGTAAAGGTGGGCACCCTGTGTGTCAGGATCCTAGTGTTCACATTCTTTCACATCTTTGCCTGCATAAACTTGCTTCTCCCTTACATTTGAGTTTTTCAGGTCAAAAATTCATAACTTAGTTTTGCTTTCATTAGTTTGCATCCCACTGCATATTAAGCTTTCAGCCATTTTTTTTTTTTTTTTTTTGCAAGTAGACAGAAATTGCAAAGTGTCAACTTTAAACAAGCCGAAGCAAATGGTAAGCTGTTATCATTAGCAGCTGCATTAAGAAGAATAAAGTAAGAGGTGCTGCACAGTAGAGAGGGGCTGTTTAGTCGGGTCATAATTCTCTGTAGGTTTGTAACTACAAGGGACAGGTGTCACCTTCCAAGCAGACCTTTGAGCCAGCACTTACTGCAATGATAACTGCGGCTTTAAAAACCATTACTAGTGGTTATTGCAAGCTACATACCACATATCAATCTGTGTTGAGTACTCTGAGGATCCCAGCAGAACATCAGGAGGTCGGTACCAAAGAGTCACCACCTCATTGGAATAGGTTTTAGTCGGAACAGACTTGGCCCTCGCCAGACCTGCCAAGCCGCCACACACACAGACACACACAGACACACACACACACACACACACACACACACGGATATTTAAACAGGAAAACAGCATTACACCCATGAAGAGCTAAACAGTAAAACAGTTTACTCCATTGAAAACAAGATGTAATAATTCTCCTGCTGCTCCTCCTCTGTTCACTAGCTTCACCTCCTGCTGGGCTTCCTCTTACCAAAATCTGCCAGTTTGAGTTCTCCTCTCTCATTGATGAGAAGGTTCTGTGGTTTCAGGTCCCTATGGAGAACTTTCCTCTTATGACAATATGACAGCCCTCGCAATATCTGGAACAGGAAGATCTGGGAAGATATTTTTAAATGGCTTGATGTTATTAATATGTCAGTTCATGTTATGTTAATGCTTTACTGGCCTAATTTGCCTAATGTGATTGAAATACAAATAGAAGAAGATGCTTTTAGACTCTGAGTTACATTCTTGGAATGATTTGTATGGAAAATTTTATCCTGTTTCATCTCTATTAGACACACACAGAAAATTTAATAAAGTTTGGAGGGATGAAAGGAGACTTGATTTTACATAGCACGGGGAAAAATGAGCAGAGCAAACAGGTCACGAGTAATAAATGAGTAGTAAAGATTGTCCTCACCTTCACATTATGCATGCTCATTATGTTTCCACAGTCATCCATGTACTGCTTCAGATCTTTGTCCTGCAAGGAGAGGCGGCACCATTAGGCAGGATGTGCATGACCAAAAAGTCTACAAACTGACAATTTTAGAGACACTTCTTTTGCTTTTCACACAGATTCAAATCCACTCTGAGTCTTACCAGGTACTCAAAGACGAGTGTGAGGCTCTTGTCGGTGTGAACGATGTCGTGTAGCGTCACAATGTTGGCGTGTTTCAGGTCTTTGAGTAACGACACTACAGAGACGGGAAGATGTTTGAATAAAGAAACATGTTTACAATAATAATAACATTTACAATAAAATCTGACAGGAAAAAACAAAAACAATAAAGCAGTTAATAAAATAAAGGATATTAAATCATAATTTTTAGAGAGAAGTTTAAAAAATTTTTATTGTTCCCACATTTGAGCTGCACATTAAACTGATTCAGTTTAATACTTAGTGAATAATTTACTAGGCTTGACAACCTGAGTGCTGTCAACTATGGCTGAGCTACACTGATACTTCATAAAGATACTTAATGTGGTATTTCTACACCAAAAGATCACGTCAGATAAAACATATGAACTTTGATAAAAAATAAAGACATAAAATGTGCTAACCTTCTCTGATGGCCGTGCAGGGGGCTCCTTCCTCATGCTCCAGCCGGATCTCCTTCAGCGCCACCAGGTTGTCTGTCAGTTTACTGCGTCCTTTAAACACTGTGGCATAAGTTCCCTGAAAGCAACACGCAGCAGTATTTTAAATGTAATATAAAAAAGTGTGAAGTTTTAATTTTTTTTATTATTGGTGAGTCACGTTGGAATTTAAGCCTTCCTCACCTCT
The DNA here is from genome assembly GCF_007364275.1 of Archocentrus centrarchus. Lineage (NCBI taxonomy): Eukaryota > Metazoa > Chordata > Actinopteri > Cichliformes > Cichlidae > Archocentrus > Archocentrus centrarchus. The sequence goes on along the minus strand of NC_044368.1, from coordinate 22,077,697 downwards.
CCCAGCTTGTCCAGTTTAATGTACGTCTCCAACTTCCCAAAGCCAATCTCTGACTAAGGGAGAGAGGGCGAAAGAAGGCAAAATTAAGCACAGATTTATTATATCATAGGTCCACTGATTTCTGCAAGCAAATACTTGGATCTGAATGAATCTGTAATCAAGAGGCAAGTTTTTGGGGACAGAAAGCTTTCTGGTAGCTGTTTGTAGTCTGAGATCAGTCACATTTGAACAGGCTTTGATTGCATGCAATTTCACAATAAGGAAAAAACAATATATTGCACTTGCAAAAATCTACATAGTCAGTTGTCAAATTGCACCTGCAGCACCATTTTACAGTTTTTCCCCTCATTCTGAAAGCTGAAGGTGTCCCAAATCTTTACACAATCCTTCACAAGTACTCGAACCTTTGCTATGGTTAGCAGAGTTTGTTGAATAATGTTGCCCCCCCCCCCCCCCCCCCCCCCCCCCCCCCCAAAAAAAATCCTTACTCAATGTTGACACATGCAGGTTATGTTTTACATCAAATGTTTTCAAACTGTGAGGAAACTAAGAGGAACTTTTTAAGCTCATTTCCAGCTCCAGTTATCCACAGTATTCCTGACTTCGCGCCACTACCCATAATTCATAGCGGAAACCGGTTGTTTACTTCCGTTTCCGCTGTTGTTCACGGTTACATGCTTACACACTTGCCGTTCAGTTTACTCTATTTTACTTGTATTATGCCTTGTTGTTTGTAAATGTACAAATTGTTTATTATTTTTCTGAATTAAAAAAACAAACAAAAAAAACCCGAAATGAGCACATTAAAAAAAAAAAAAAAAACAAAACTTGCCGTTCAGTTTAACATTTTAACACTGCAGTTTCTTTTACCTGGCCTAAATGGTACCACATCGGAGGTGGAGACATTGCAAGGATGTTTTAAAAAGCAGCGAGGTAACGGTGCCTCACCCATCACTTGTGTAAATGACATGAAATTATGGCCCAAAGTCAGCTACATTTACATTATCAGTTACCTTTTTTTTTTCCCGAAGGTGTTGATGGCGGGGAAATCGCATAATTATAAGAGCACCAGATTACCTTCAACGCAATAAAATCAATAAAATAATGCTTAACAAACAGGGCAACGTTCTTTTCCTTAAAGCAGCTGTAGAGCCGAGCCAGCGCATCGGCCAAGCTAAGCGCTTAGCATGGGTCATGCTAAGGGAAAGTGGAGCGGTGGAGACAGTCAGCTGTACTTGTATCGCGGGAAATCATGTAGTGATGCTGCAGCTATTCTGTGGAAGGTATATAACTGATCTGGATATCAGAGTGTTCAGATCACTGAAACAGAAACACTGGACTGGCCGAAAGCTGTGATCGAGGAGACACGCAGCTGTCATCGTGCTAACTGCTACGTGTTTACATGAAGTCAGGCATTGTTTAAGCTTTGTGTAGGCTGTATACTGTAGTGTCACACTATAAATAAAATAACGTAAAAAAATAAGAGGCTGTACATTAAAGGAAAACTTAAAACATAAGGAGAAAATACAGTAATAGGATGTGCAACTGGGTAGTATAATTTGGGGGGAAAAAGAACAAATATACAGAATAAAATCATTTGAAAAAATGTACAGACTGATGTAGTGACAACCGACAACAGCACAAGTTGAATCCGAGCTCATTTTTTCCAACTAATAAAGCCGCCTGTTACAGCACAAAGTAACCGAATTTTGTCATTAACTCTGGCTGTAACTTTGGGTAACCGGAAGTATAAAACCGAACAGCGGAAGTAGCAGTCTGTCATAGCAGCCTACGTGTGCTCTTTCAGAAACCCGTGGATATCCGAGGCTCTTTTAGAATACCACTGCATGACTCACAGTTCAAAATTATCTGTACTTAAACCCATTATTTATCTTATTCTGGGTCTTGGTGCAGCTCCTCAGTTAATCAATGGGCTGTTTCGGCTCCCCTCCCTCTAACGCAACAAGAGGTTTGAGCAGGGGCTGTGTGCCTGAGATGTCCATATTAGGTATATAACTACTACCAACGTCATACAGAGCAGAAAACAGTCAGTTTCAGGTATTTTTTTCTGTCTGAACAGGCTAAAGCCTGAGGTTTTGGCTCACACTGATCACTCATGAATTTTGGCCATGTTTTTTTTTTTTTTTTTTTAACTTTATTTTTAAACAGTTTTATAGTCTTACAAAGGTGAACACAACATAGGAATTGAATAACATATAGAACATTGAACAAATGGGTCACCGAGGGAGAGAGACAGTGGTGTGTCACACAAAAAAAAAATTTTAAAAAATAGGCAATTAATGTTCCAAATAGCACCGGGCTACAGTAAAAGTTACTGAGGTCCCAAGGGGAATGAATGGAGTTGTAGGTTGGACGCACCTGCTAAGAACATGAAGACCCCTGTGTGAAAATTTCAATTGAATTCAATTTTATTTATATAGCGCCAAATCACAACAAACTGTCGCCTCAAGGCGCTTTGTATTGCGGGTAAAGACCCTACAATAATACAGAGAAAATGTAATGTCTTATTATCTGATATCAAGTCACATTTATCACATAAAGTATAACAGAGGGAAAATAGAGAGAGAGAGAGAGAGAGGGGTGAGAGAAAAGGAGTAAAAGAAAAGAATTGAAAAATAAGTAAATAATTATTTCACAGTATTTTTACATTTGCATATATTAACCATTTTGACCAGTATTTTTCGGCCTTGTTGCTTTGAAGTCTCAGGGAGTAGGTGAGCATCTCCATATCACATTTCTTTTACAGTGGCAGACCATTCTTTCAGTGTTGGTGGGCTCCCACTAAGCCATTTCCTTGTTATTGCTTTTTTTCCCTGCTATCAGTAGGCCATGTTTAATATGAACAGCCATCATGATAATATAAATATAAAAAATAAGCAAAAGCACAGTTGGTCCCTTTTAAGATCTACTATCAAATTTCTTAAAAACCTTTAAACTTGCTCGGTGCAATTTGTGACACACACACACACAAAGAAATTTGTGACCTTCTGAAAAAATAAATCAAAGCAAACAAACCCCTCTTTAATTATTCCACTAAAATGTAAACAAATATATGCAAAATACTTAAGCAGCTCACAGACACCTCACAAAGCCAACAGCAAAATCATACTCCACGTCTCCCCACCAATTGTAGTTCCAAGGCACAAGAGCATGATTATCCCCCAAGGAGCTAAGAATGAATAATCACACTTATGAATATTGTATGAAGGGGTGCAGCACAAATGAAACATTTTCTATCAGCCTCTATGATTGCAGCTGGAAACATCTGGAGCTGACAGCAAGTCTTCTGCGATTGGCCGAAAGAAGGAATGGCGAGATCAATTATGAGTGTCTATCATCTTTATACATATTTATTTTCATCTGATCCTTTAGAAAGACTTTACGACTAAGTGGCATCTCCGGAGGCAAATGATGCACACAAATCGGCCTATCAGTGCCAACCTGCAACAAGGCTGCATAACCACTCCACAGCAGAGCATTATGATCTAATTTTATGGGCTAAAAGTGTGAGGTGAGCGCATGTGACTCCAGATTAATCCATCCTGGGCTTGTACCAGGAAAGTTACCATGGAAACCCAGCACAGAGGGTGTCTGGTAACAGGACTGCTAGCACCACAAAGCAATAAAAGAACAGAGACACACACACACACACACACACACACACACACACACACACACACACACACACACACACAAACTGACCAGCGAGGCTCGGCGGGAGCGTCGGCTGAGCGGCTGGTCGAAGGGTGGGCTGGTAAGCTGCAACTTCTCCAGGTAGCCGTCAGGAATTCGGATGTCAGCAGGTAGTGACAGCCGCTTGTTGAGGTCCTAAAACACACACACACACACACACACACACAAAGAAGTCACTAGAATTGTATCCAATTTCTGAAGGGGCTCTAAAGTTTCTTAGGCTACATAACAAGATCACACTTGATATAAACTATTACTTAATCACACTGTGAGAAAACATACTGCTACATATGCCTCGCCTATATGTCGTGCAGGCATGTTTCAGCGGTAAGCAGCACAAGACAATGTAGCCTGCTGAGTCCACCCACGTCTATGCCGTTTCTAAAATAACTCGTTCTCTTCTCCTCCTACTCCCAGAGGCGACAAAGATCAGGTCGGTCGCCATCTCATGGAAGGTAAAAATAAGAGGCGGTCTGCCGAAGCATGACTGCTGCTGAACAGCAATACCATCGGCACAAACAGACTGCAATTATAATAATCATACCTGCGTTAAGTTCATACTTCAAGTCTGCACTGCTGTCACCGCACGGCTCGTATCTAAAGTGTCTTAGATGTCAGATCTGGTCTATTCTGTGATCAAAATCAATAACACCAGATCTGACACCAATGAGCGTGCAAACTGATGTCGCTGACTGGATTAAAAATACAGTGAGAAAAGATGTGAGGTCTCTTTGGTTATAGTTAGTTTGGTCACGCCACAAATAAATCTTTCTTATGACAGCAGCTCTTTGTCCTCTATGATGGTGCTGCTCAGAGAATATTCTAGCATTACGGGCTCCAACAAAAGTTTGATTAAGTTTAACATATATGCGGAAATTTGTCCCCCATCAAGATGAAGATGTATGAAACTGAGTGATCTAAAAGAAAGTTCACATGACTCTGTGCAGTCCTGTAAAAACGATGTACACCTTATGATACAGAGGCTTGTCGAACCACCTCTAGCAGCAATAACTTGAAAGTAATAATTTTTCGTATGACTTTATCAGTCCCGCTCTTATTTACGTTGCTTCAGTTCACTGAGTTTTGTCTGAAGATCCCGCCACAGCATTTCAATCAGATTGAGGTCTGGACTTTGAACTGAACTGCAGCACCTTTTTTCAGCCATTCTGTTGCAGATTTGCTGCTGTGCTTGGGCTCATTGCCCTGTTGTGTGACCCAGTTCAGACAAGCTTTAGCATTCGGAAAGATGGCCTCACCACAATACTTTGGTATACAGGGGGGTTCATGGTCCACTCATGGGACCTGCAAGGTGCACAGGTCCTGTGGCTGCACAACAAGCCCAAATCATCACCGTGCTGACAGTTGGTATGAGGTGTTTGTGCTGATCTGCAGTGTTTGGTTTTCTCCCAGTGTTGCATCATGACCAAACATCTCCACTTTGGTCTCCGTAAAGGAGATTGTTCCAGAGGTCTTACGGGGTTTGCAGCTTTCACCTTGTACACCTAAGTCATGATGTCATGTTTTTAGAGAGAAGAGGCTTTCTCTTGGCAACCCTTCCAAACAGTCCATACAACTTCTTGTTCTATCATTTAACATGCTAACTGAGGCCTGTAGCATCTGAGATGTAGCTCTTGGGTCTTCTGCATTTTCTCTGAGCATTGGCTGAATTTGCTGGGATGTCCATACCTGGGAAGGTTGTGGCATTGTGTTAATACCTACCTGAATGTTGTTAAACTATTGAAAATGTATCCGAACATAGAGTTGGTTCACAAGTGAGAAACCAGTGAACGAGCGTTCGCTGTGCTCTTGACCTCTTTACTGAGACAGCTTTATGAAAACCTCCAGCATCACAAAGAACCACAAGAGTAGGAGTGTGCTTACCCTTATGTAACAACCAGTATGTATATGCTGATTTTGACCACATCCTTGAGCTCTGCTTATTTCACACCCACAGATGAAATTAACACTCAAAAGGGGTGAAAAATAGGTCAGCGTGCATGTGTGCATCTGTGAGAGATAGCATCAATCAGGGAAGATGATCAGGTGGGTTTTGCCATAATTTGTCATTGACCAGCAGGGGGCAGGGGGCCTCCAGGCAGACTCAGTCATTCCGTTCAAAATAAAACTTCCCCTAGATTTAAAAATATTAAAATGATTTATAATGCAGGAAATAAGAAGTCACATAAAGTTAGCATTTGCTGTCATTTTATTTGGAGAGCAGAGGTGCTCTGTGTTTACTCATCTCTAACTTACTAGTGGGTAACTGGTGCCACAGTTTCTTGAAGTGAGAGACTACAAAGACTACAAAAACACTGAAAAATTAAAAACTAGAAGGGAAACAAAACCCCTCAAAAAACCCAGATAATCATGAGGAATGTTTTAATTCATCTCAGTGTTTTTTCTTTTGGTCTGAGATTGTGTTTAGGGGTCGAGTCTAATCTACCAAGGCCAAGTTTTTAGAAATATTTTTATTTTCTTATTACCCAGAAAAAAGTTAAGTATGGCAAAGGCTGAAAATACAATGATAAAATGAGACTACTAACAGGAGCCATTTAAAATGATTATGCAACAAAACTGGCCTAATGCTTGTTTTCAATACATTTTATTCAGCAAGTATGAGTCACTCTTTGATCTGAAGTGTAGTACTCACTTATATGTCACACAGTTGTTTAAACCTTAACATGACTCAAAATAGCAGAACTTCATTGTATTCATCTTTGCAAGAGGAACAAAGGGGAGCGTGCTCTCGAGTGGAGACAGCTGACATGAAGAAAATCACTGTGGTAACCAGCACAGATTATCACGTCTCTTCACCAGCCTCTTCTTTTGTCCTCAGGGAGCAGGGCTGCTATCAGTATCATGACGCCCAGACTCTTAGAACCCATTAGCAGACAAACAATCTGTCCCAACCCCCCCTCCCAAATCACTCGCGGCAGAGGAGAAGAAGAGCCGAAGGAGATGAGAGGAAGTGAAGCGTGGTATGTGGGCTTGCAGTGTAAGCCATTTTACGATAATTTACAGCGTGTGCACGCGTGCTGGAGTTTGCGCTCATCTCACCTCCATGGAGATTCGCCGGTGGACTCTGTTCCTCAGACAGACGCCCGTTGGAGACTGAACCTCGTCTGAAGAGGTTCCTGATGCCTGATCGCTTTCCCCGTCAGATCCCATCTTCAGATTCTCATGGACAATATCTGAAAAGAATAAAGGACAAGTGAGCACAGAGGCTTTAGATGAATCACACTCAAACTGTCGGATTATTACAATTCAGGTGTGATCCAGTCTGTCTTAATCTAGTATAGTGTGATTGGGTATTCATAAGAATAATGCATAAATAACAGCATAGGCGTTCTAACTCTATCTTAAAGCCTGAGGTGGAATCTTCCAATTGCTTTTTGTCCATATAAAAGATATTAAGTTTACAAGCACTTATTACCATATTTTAGTCATTTGGTTTTTTACGGGTTTGGAGCTTCATTCAGATGTAACCAACGGCAAATACTCAAAGCTGGCGGGTGATGGGGCACTCAGATTTTCAAACTGTGACCATGCACATCTGTTGAACATAATGGAGCTGCTGTGATTTATAGTTGCTACATTACACTGCATTAAGTTATGGAGCAGATGACAAGCAATAGATCCAAGTCAAAATGCATGCTCTGTCTGACTTAGTAAGGACAAATTCATTGGAAAGGTGGAAAAGTCCTAGAACAGAGAGGACTATAATTATCCGGACTAAAAGATATTTCTGGAGTATATGAAGCATTCAGTTCGATTAAGTTTGATTTGACAGAAAAAATGCCCATCAGTGGCCACAGGGTGATGATATTAAATGGTATTCTGGGGATCATCACTAGTCCAGAAAAATCTGTCTTCTAAACAAAATTTTAAAATGTAAAAATGAGCCCATCTTCTCATCTCCTTTCAGACCCCTATAACCCCAGAGACTTAAAATTATACACAACATGCTTCCCTCTCTGCAATAAAACTACCACTAACAGCAGCAGCAAACATACTCAAGTATGAACCACATGCCCACCCTCTCCTCCGCATACACAAAAACGCTCACACAGTTAATGAGTAGACACGATTCAGTAGTTCTCTGTCATCAATGTGTTAGCGCCTCCAACCATGCAGTCTGTCATCAAATGTGAAGACACAGAGCGGAGAAAAGGGAGGAAAAAGAAATCACTGCAAGGTTTCTCTTGAAAGAGATCAACTTTGCACATATTTCAAACATGACGATTGCTGATCATTTCTCTCCTGTGCTTCAATGACCAGCTGCCCAGTTTACCAATCACACTGTAATGTGTCATAAAACATGCACGTGTTCATCATTGACTCCAGGAGGTCTACGGGTATGTCAGCAGGTAAGGGCTAACACAGAAACAGACAACCATTCACACACACATTAACTCCTATTGGCAATTTAGAATCACCAATTAACCTAACCCCACTAACTGATGGTGGATTCGAACCCAGGACTTTCTTGCTGTGAGGGAACAGTGCTAACCACTGCACCACCCTGCTGCCCAGTTCTGGATTTGTGGATCAAATATTCATCAGGAACAGGTGCAGCAAGCAGTTAGATGAAGGCTGCAAACTGCCAACTCCTCCACAAACTAACAGACTAACGCTTTTTATGACTTGTTTGGCTGCACTGGAAAGAGTGCACAAGTCACTCCGCATTTTAAGTAGGTGCTCCCAGAATTATTGCATATGAAGTATTAAACTACACCTGCTGTTTCCAACAGTAAGTGTTGTGAGGCCAACAGTGACTCAAAGTATAAGGGTTTTAATGTCATCAACTGTCACTGGAAGCTACTTTTACTTAAAAGGAGCAGCTTCTCGTTTAAGTTCCTAACACTGTAGTATCTGGTTGACTATTTGCCTTAAGCTTGTTTGTATGGGTGGTTCCTATGGAAGCATTCAGAATGTGTCCATGTTTTGATAAAATGAGCCGCTGCACATAAAAACTGTATAATTTCTTTATTCCAGAAAGTTTTGCCTCCATCTTTCTTTCCTGTAATGGCCCTACTTTTATCAACCTAACCTACTTCCTGTATTTCCACAAACACCTTACAAACAACACATCTCCTCTTAGAAAACTTCCAAATATTCCTCTTTTCCATTTTGAAATACTGTGACTTGCATCCTTATTTCTTCCTCAGAAACATCAACAGTTTCTTTCATATCCCACGTCTGCCTTTCATTCATCTTTATTTTAGGTTTCTCTTGCTCTTGTTTTTGTCATGGAAAAGGTTTTTAAAAAGGTGTCAGCTCATCTGATTCCCTCTATTGCTTCAACTGAACCCCCCCACCTGCAGTTGGTGCCTCTTCTCCAGAGCTTCCAAATGATCTAATCTGTCCTACTTTCTTTCCCTGTTAACCTCCTTTCACTTTCACATACCTTTGCATCATCTCCTGCTATTTTATGTCTTCCCTCATCCTCTCCAAGAACTCACTTTTTTTCCTCTCTCTCAATATTTTCACTTTCACTCAACCAAACCCAATTTTTTTTTCTTCCAAATCCCCAAAAGCTGATTTCTTATCTTCCTCCTACACGGTTTTCCTTTAGGGTCTCTTGCTTCACCTCTTCCTTTCTTAAAAACCTTGAATGATGTCATTCTCCAACCATTTTTAATCTTTCTTTCCTGTGAATTTTCCACACATCCTTCCTTTATTTCCCTGCCTCTAAATAGTTTTTGACACATCACCACATTTCTCTCACTTCTCGTCTTCCTTCTCTCCATGGTCATTAGCAGCTTTGCCAAAAGGCAAACAGAGTATAGCAGCATTATGCAGTGCATCAATGTCCTACTTAACTGGCCTGCTTTTAGATCCAAGTCCTTCTATCTAGGCCAGGGTCCACTGTGAGGCTCTACAGGTCCTCTAGTGATTCACTGCCCACAAAAACTAAGAGAAGGCCTGAAATGTAAAAGGCCTAACATTGCATGGAACACACTGTTGGCACAGATCTGGTTATTGAGATAAAATCAGTTAAATAATGTTTGCTTAATATCTGTCTGGTACTTGAAGGCGATCTTACAGGTAAAGAAAAATGTATCCTTAGAAAAAAATTTGAAAGTGATTATTAATAAATTTAAGAGTCAGTGACCACCCCGACAGGCTTTGAGCTAAATGCTTGTGTCAGCACGCCAAGATGCTAACAATGCAGTTCTAACGTCCAAAAGCTTAGCAGGTAAATTTTTTTAAGTGCTCATCACCTTAGTCATCTTCAAACCTCATCAATCATCAGCTCATCCAACATGCCACAGACAGACTCACAACCAGGTCCAAAAGGAGAGAACACATCTCACAGGTTTTAAAATCCTTCGCTGGCTCCCGTTCCATTTTAGAAAAGGGTTTAAAACTTTAAGGATCACCCCAGCTATAGAATATAAAGCTGACATCCTACAAGCACCAATACAACTCGAGATGGCCTATATAAGAGTCAGTCACAGAGTTGGCCCACTCTAAAGGTGCTATCACATAGCAATTATAAAAAATTGCTCCTGGCTTCACTCTTCAGCTGCCTCATGACTCTCTGTTCAAGCTTTAAATATGCAGAACAGCGCTGCTATTTTTTTATTCTCACAGAGATAACTCACATTATATGTGAAAATATTTGTTACATATGAAAAAAAATTAGATTTTATTCATCATCTGTGTGGATGTCTGTCATGAAATGAAGTGCACCTTTTCTTAAATGAATGGTTACATAATAAATTGTATTTACAAGTACTTTATAACAAAAATAAACAATAAACTTGGACTGCAGCCAACGACTCAGGAGATCTTCAGGGGAGAATAAAGACAAAGTGGAGGCAGACTCAGTCAAACAGACGGGATCTTCTCTGGAGAACCATCTGGATGATACTGAGGTCAATCTGTGAAAAACACTTAACTAGAAATTATTTGATCAACTGGATGTTTTTCTTTATTAATCAATAAAGGAAAAATCTTCAAACTCAGCTGAAAAAAAATGCTAAACAGTAAATTCCAAAGGATCTCTGTAAATACATTTTTGCTATCCAAACGTCCACTCAAAACAACAATATTCGCTTTACATAATACAAAGAAAATGATCTGAACAAACTGGCTGTAACACAAGGGTGTGTTGAAAACATAACTGCTTATCTAAATGTCAGTTGCTGCATCTTACAAGCTTCACTATGTGCTTCAGTCCTCATGTATTTAGGTCCTTTTCTTCACTGAATATTCAGAATGGCCTTGGGTGAGAAACTGGGACGCCTGGTTTCTCCGTCCCGTGAATCATCTCGTCACCCCGTGGGTTGTCCCAAACCCGACCTTCAAATCTGCTACTGCTCTGAATCATCCCGTCATCATCTCACTTCCACCCGTCAGGATGAGACACGCCACTACAGCTTGACCGCACTGAGTGAGTTCACACAGGAAACTGTGTCACATTTGACTGAGTTCCCCTATCCAGCTGTCACTCGGGTAAAACGCAGACCTGCTAAGGGTGGTGAGAGAAGCTGGCTCATGGGATTAACGCCCAGAACGCGTCTGCAAATGTGAGGAACAAGTGTTGAAATCTCAGGATTGTGACACGTTTCCTGTTTGCTCCTGGATGCCATCTGCTTTTCTACCACTCACTTCCTTCCGTTTGTTTGTGTGTTTGTGTTTGTGTGTGTGTGTGTTTGTGTTGCATTCTCACCCAGGCGGCTGCCGTGGCGCGGCATCACCATGAAGGACCCCAGGGTGCCGCCGATGACACTGTGTGGCCGGCGCAGGGGCGGCTTCTTGAAGGAACCGGTGTACTGGTGCAGAAAGGAGTGCATGCTGTGGGAGGTGGGCGGACGGCCATTCCTCATGAAGGGCTCTGAAACGCAACAAAGCTACTGTCAAGACGTCAGATTTTATGACACGCAGACGCTCTGCAGAGGGATCACAAGTCTTCTGCTACAAACGTGGAGCTCCCAAAAAAAAAAAAATCATCTCTTATTTTCTTCAACCTTTCAAATGTGTTCTTTATTTGAGATGCATACTACGCAGCGGGGGTTTGTTTAAACCAACAGAACTTTATTTAACATTTAAGTCAAGATGCAGGCATTTCAAGAAATACCAACCATCAGCCTCGATTATGGAGAGATGGGTAGAAATAAACATAAGACGACATCAAATATTCTCCAGAGTTATGTAAAGCTGCAGTAACAGAGGAACAGACCTATGCTAAGCAGAGAGAATGCTTATTCCCCATAGACTACTTTCTGACCCATCTATGCGTGTTCAAGTGTACTGGTCTCACTCCTCTTATGTAACTTGATAGAGGAAGGCCTTTACAGCTGTTACTGACACACATGCTGAACTTGCTCTTCATCAGCTTCAGAGATTCATAATTTAAATCCCCCTGAGATCCATCAAGATACAAAAAGCTCTGTGTGCTTCTAGTTTTTACACGTCAGCTAAAGGGCACGCACAAGAAAATACTGTGAAAAATCAGCCTGGTGGAGTTTTCTACGCTGGTGCACATCTGGCACTGATTCATACAAACACTTTTTCCAGCTTGAAATCTAGCTATAACATTCCCAGGATTTGGAAAAAGAAAAGGTGACTACAATAATATTAGACTGACCGTTGTCCTTGGTGCCCCCATCTTCGATGGTCATTTGCTCGGCCAGTTCGGACAAAGACTCGTCGATGGTCTTACTGGGGCGGAGTGTTAATGACAGACGCTTCTTAATCCTCTTCATCTTTTCCATAATAGGGCAATGTACGGCCTGTAGGACACAAAGAATCACACGGTCAGCTTTAATTCAGTGGGAATGGGCAAAACACACATGTACAACATTCAGAAGAATGCTTTCACTGCTGCTCTTGTTATTTTGTGCATTCTTGTGCAGTGTGGAAGGTTTTGTGAGTGCTCATACAGTCCAAAATATCTTAGCTTATGAATAACTCAACACTGCTTTTAATCCAATATTCATTCACTCTGCAAATGCTTGAACAGTACATGAATAAACCATGAAAGAAGCATGAATAAAGGATGGCCATCGCACACTTGAACACAGCTGTTTTCACTTACACACAAACACTCACACATTCAAACGAGAAGAAATTAATGAGCTCTCACTGACAGAGTCAAATCAGTTTGCCCACACAAAAACCACGCACGTCTGCAAGCGCATGCCAGTGTTGTTCCAGACGAATAGATCTGTGTTGACGCAGCAGTCGTTCAGGTCACAGGAAACACCTTGCTCAATCTGCCTGAAGCCAGCCCGTGTTCATTGTGTCACTGTGTTATCGCCTCGTGTGTGTGTGTGTGTGTGTGTGTGTGTGTGTGTGTGTGTGTGTGTGTGTGTGTGTGTGTGTGTGTGTGTGTGAGGCTGGCTGAGCGGAGGAAATGCAGTGAGGAAGCAGCAGCAGAAATGCCCCGCCCAAGCCGCCTGACCCTCGCCACAAAACAAGCTGACCCCTGCCGTCACCATGCCGCTCTTTTGGTTTCTCTCAAGGTCGTTGGCTCCCTTCATGCTCATGAGACACCATCTGCCTGCCTGCTCTCACACAGATGCACACCTTTTCACCAATTTGTCATTCATGATACTGCATGTTGAAAACTCACACCAACACACAACCATACCCTGTTTATTAGATTCTGCACACTACAAACATCTGTAGGTTTGCAGCTTTGTGTGGAAACTAGGCATAAAAAAAAGAATGTATAATGTGTATTTGACACCACAATGATATGACTTGTGATCAATGAATATTGAAATGCTCTGACAGATGTACATATGGGTGTTTTTTTTTTTTTTTTGTGGTTGCTGAGAGTTAAAAACATTTTGATCTTGGGTGTAACACTGATCACTTTCCCAGCACAGTGAAGTTAGGGGCAGGACAGCCTTTACACCAACCACCACATCCTACTTCTACAATGGAGCAGAAGTTAGTACTTCTGATCTCCAAAGCTGTTTTCTCACACGGCCCACAACAGGAAAAAGTCAGTCTTAGTTGCTTTTGCATTACTAAAGATACATCGGGTGAGGGGGTTGCCGGGATAAAGACTGCAGAGGGGAAGACATGTGGCACCCACTTGCTATCAGTAAATGCTAACCAACAATTAGCTGTGCCATCTGCACATCACACAGCCTTTCTGCTAAGGAAATGGCAGGTTAAGGCTGGTGAATGTCAGATCTGACTCAAGTATCAATATCTGGGGCAAATTATATTACTGACAACATGCAAAATAATACTTTTAGGAAAATGATTTTACTGTGGGTCTACCAGGTAAGCAGCAGCCAAAACCACTGCACCTCCAAAGCTCTCTCAAGTGTTCCCAGTTACAACAGATGCCTTCATCCAACAAAAACACTTCAGTGGACACAGTTTTCTATTTTATTCTGCAGCAGTCTTTGAGCTTCATCGAGGATGCTTCCTCTGTCAGTCTCGTTATGTTTGGACTCTTGTTTGCTCTGCTTTGTTTGGGTATCGAGGTGCACACACAGAAACTGAAAGGAGAAAGCAGTTAGGACTCTCACACTGTGCTGAAATTAAACAAGTGCAAAAATTTTCCATACCTCTTTTTTAAATAAATTACTTTACTAATAAATACCAAATTTATGTATTATTAATTTATAAAAAAAACAACAAAAAAAACCCGCTTTGCTTGGGAGGGCCGCCCATGTATACTTTCTGGTATTTGGTCTTAGTATTGGACAGTTCAATTTCTGGCAGCCAGCTAGCTCTGGAAGTTTCCATCTACTGCTTCACTGCAGGGCTGCATTTTTGGCATTATCAATGTCATTCAGCTGCCGGACCGACTCCAGCTCCATCATTCTGGATTGCACCTGGCAGCCTTGTTCTGCTCTGGAGAACTAGAGGTGAGCTAGGGAGCTCTAACAACAACTGCAGCAGGTGGAAAACTGGAGAACTGGGACTACTTTCATTAGCAGTACAAGTTGGTACATTTGGCATCACTCAGTGAGGTGAGGAGCTTACTGGAGAGGTAACTGAATACTGTTCTGTTAGTTATTGTTACACAGTATATATAGCAGTATTTATTCTTTAGGAAAGTTTGCCCATGCATGTGTGTAAGCACCCCTTGTCATACTGCCACAAATCATATAAAATTCTGTGAAGGATGATTCCTAACATCCTTCTCACTGGTCCAGGATCAGCGTTACATTAGCTCACAGTGGCCGAACATGACAAGAGATATTAAAAATAGCTGCTTAACTGAAACAGCAAAAAAACTCGATACATTTCTGTCTTCTTACACCATTTTATGTCACACACATAACAGCCCTTACTTAATTTCCTTACATAACATAAAGATGAAACACACACAAAAGTAATGACAACAAACAGAAAGAAAAACAAAAAATGAAAAAAATACCACCAGCAATTACTATTTGCTAAAAAACATTACTAACTGGACAAATGACCACTGAATTAACTAGACTACAACAAGTTCAAAGACATTTTTGTTCTGACAACTTATTTTTATTTCTTTTATTTCTTTTCTGCCATCATTCCATGATGTGTGTGAGCTGTACAGTCTTTAATCATGTGCGATTAGCCTCCTTTTCAAGAGGAAGGAGTGTCACGCTGGCCCTGGTGGCCCAATCAGATGCATGACTGCAGACACAGGCCCACAAAAAGGAATCAGACTGTCCAGTAAAAGTAAAATGTCCACTTAACTAGGCTGAAAATCCAGCTAGTTAAAAAAAATAAAATTACAATGCATAAATAAAATGACTGCGTTGGGAAACACTCACACAAATGCATTCTCTCCCTCATAAACACACTCACAGTGTTATGAGATAAGCGCTCTTTGTCTCCCTTGCAGAGAAGTGCAACAGAGCTGGGTTTTATCTCTGCAGCAAACCAAAACAAAGAGGCTCATGTGACGTGTGTGTCTGAATCTGTGTGTGTGTGTGTGTGTGTGTGTGTGTGGTGTTCAACATGAAAAGCTGCACAAGCAATCTGCCAGCAATAGAAAGACACTGAGGGAGAACTGAGCCCCACAACTCGTTTTCTCTCTTTTTCATCATCAGCATCGCCAGAAATTCTCTCTCTCTCTCACACACACACACACACACACACACACACACATTTTGACCCACATTCCCGACATCCCCCATTCCTCTTGGATGCTTCCCAAGTGCATCCAAGGTAGTCTGGAGGAGGGGACTTCAAATGACAGGAAGGTGGGAGGGGGAGCTGGGGACAAGACCTAATTACTGGGCTAATTATTACACTCTCACTTCTCTCCATTCCTGGTCTACCTTGCCTTCTTGTTCCCTTCTCTTTGTTTTCCCTCTCCTTTTTCCCCACTTCATCATGAGAATGAGGTAACAAAATGGAAAATGTGGCTTTACATTTGATTTCAGAGAGATGTGGGTGAAAGTGTGAATGTGAAGAGGACGAGGAAGAAGAGTGGGAGGAGATGGAAGAGGACAAACAGGGAGAGAAGGAATGGGGAGAGAAAGTGAGTTTATTTCAGTGAGCGGAGCCATAATGGAGCCTTTGTGTTTGGTTAAGAGCCATGAAATCACCCAAGTGACTGCAAGCATGTACAGTACTGTTGAGAGATTCACTGGAGGGGGGGTGGTCGTCCAGTCTGAGATTAGGTTTTGTTTCAGTCGTTACATTTTCTGTGTATGACAGGTTTGGGAATCAATTGAGTGTTCCCCAAATCCTGCTGGTCATAAAGTCCATGTTCTTTGTAATTACACAATATTTATTCGCTAAAAGGACGTTCTCCCCAGATCCTACCTAATTAAGCTTACACAACGAGTGTGTGCTTTTCCTAAGCTTTTAACTGTGTGTTACATATACTAGGGCATCCTGCTGTGTTAAAGGGGGCATGTGCTTATTTTTGAGCTCTGCTAGAACAGCTTTGCATGTTTCACAGTCTAAAATATTCTTCATCTATATTATAAAGGGCCTTCGAGCTGTTTTAGTTCCAGTTTCCTGCTGATTGGCTGCCACACACAAATAAAAAAAGATTTGAACAGTAGGGGGGTGCAACCTGAGATGACCATATTAGGAGTATCCAGTCTGACATCACAGAGAGCTAAGAGTAGAAAACACTGTTTGAAATGGAGCATTTAGCATTTGCCTGAAGCCTGGGCTTTTGGCACACAGGGAATTCCTCCTACATACAGACATGAATTATTTAAAACTTTGGCCATATGAGGCACTGAATAAATCTACATATGAGACAAAATAAGGAAAAGCATAATAGACCCCTTCTAAAACTATCCCAATTGGTCACTCTTTGTCTATCAACAGGCATTGCAGCACAATCCCAAATGTACACATCCTGCGTACACTGATTGTTCATCATGTGACAATGTGCTCTTTAATATATATATAAAAAAAAAAAAAAAAAAAAACCTGACATTGACATTTTCCAGATTTAAAAAAATAAATCAGCTGACTAATATAGAAGCCAATTCCAGCATGAAGTCACCTGGTAGCAAACGTTGAATTTCTCTCAGCTTTCAGTTCAAGCAGCGTGAGCAAAACAAAGCAATATATCTGAAATTCGGCACCATGTGATGTCACCCCATTCAAAGTGAATGAGAAGAGAGAGCACTGATACCTGAACCCTCCTTTAACACCCTCGACCACTGTCATCTCGCTATCTGCAAACATAACATTTTCAAGATTTCAGTTCATTTGTTTTCAGTGCCACTTGGTAGCAATGCGTGGATCAGCCACCAGGGGCAGCAAACACCAACAGAATTGCAACTTTTTTTGCAGCACATTTACAGCACAACCAAACTCAGGATTTAATGAGGGTTCATTTAGTGATGTCGCTGTTCCTGTTATTAATGTTTGTTCCCCAATTCATGAAGACACTGACTGCATTTCCCCAAAGTGAAGCAGTGTTCTCAAAGCTATCGTTTTAAGAGTCCTTTGTTTCAGCTGAATTAAAATCCTAATTAAAAAGGGAAAACAAACATACTCACGTATAAGGGGAAAGTGTCCAGTTTTTAAGTCTGTGCACATGAGCTGATGTACAAACACCATCAAATGCTATTCTTATCAGCTTGTGTCAAAAACAAGCGATCCCTTAATACTTCTCTCAGTTCTATAAATGTTTACAGACGTGACAGAATCAGAGCAGGAACAATGAACAGAGGGAGAGTTGAAGAGAAGGTTAAATAGTCACTGACTCTGCTGTCTTCTCAAAAGGAAAAACAACAGTTAACATTGTTAAACCCCTTGCTCAAAATAGAGCTTCTCATATGAGAATCACAACTGCTTTGAAATAGATAAAATCATCAGTTACTTTTTTGGAGAGCGGACACGAAGGAGCCAGGACAGAACAGGGCCCGAAGGGAAAGTGATCTCACGTATCAAACAGATCTGCTTATCAATGATTAAGTTTTATTTGTGGTTCATCCCTCAAGAATTATTGAGTCACTGTGTGCTTTTGGGTTTCTGTGACAAACTGGCTCTTGACCAGGGCATTCTTACAAAACAGAAAGTCTCAGTGAGACTTTTACCTGGACACAGAAGTGATAATAAAAAAAAAAAAGAAATTTGCATTGATTTGACGTAAGCAAAACAGCAAAATCTCCCCTTAGAACACCAAACATTCAGATGTATCATCCATCTTTTTTCTTTCCCCAAACAAATGCTTGTGTTCAAAATTAGGAATGCGTACGGTGACTAAAGTAAATGATTAAACATTCCCGCACTTGCTATTCAGCATCAGAGAAACCAGCCAGTAAACAAGTTATTCATATTTAATCCACTGCTCAGAACCATCCATTTGGGGCTTTTGAGAACAGAGGCTATGGCTGTTTTTTTTTTGTTTTTTTTTGTTTGGAGACCATATTAATCATTAAACTTTGGCTGGGTGGTTAATTATAAATTATTCTGTTTAATTTTCTTCTATATGGACTTTAGCATTTACAATAATAATTATAGCCAATTAAAAGCTTCTGAATATTTCCAGTTTTTAAAAATAGTTTTTTTTCTTCCCTTTTACCAAAAGCATATTAAACTGTGACCCAAAAACTAAGGTCAATATGCATCTTAAAATGCTCCTCAACAAATACAAATACTCCTCTTTTACCTCCACTACTGCAGTGTCAATGCTGGTGCATAATTTAGAACCGTTTCTTGCATTTCCACAGAAAAAAGGATTGAAGCCTTTGCCAAAAAGCAGGCAGAGCCAAGGCACCACAAAGCTGCTGTGCTGACAGTGGGTGACATTTGCTAGAAAATACAGTACAGAAGCATTTTAGAACATTTCTTTAGTCTTATAAATGCAAAACAGTGTCTTGTATCTTCGGTTTAAAAAGCCAGAGATGCTGATGAAAGTGGGAAAAAAAAAAAAATCTAGAATCATCCTCACGCTGTCAACATCTGAGACTGTCTGACTGATCACACATTCACCGCACCTTCAATATTATCTAATACTGCGTCTGTTTCACAAGATTTCCTTTATTTGCAAATTGTGTAATAATTCAATTGACGGGTGACATCTATCTGGCTCGCTGCTCCATTTCTCCCACATTTGCAGGCTGCTCGCTGCCTACACAGCATGGAAGTCACAGCTTTTTGCAGGAGATGGTGACAAACACAATACTCAGACCAGTTTAGATGAAAAATTACCATCAAGCTAAAACAAAGCTTACAGGCGAAACCCAACCTCACACAGGTGCTGACTTTTCAGTTTTCTTCGTTTAGAATTTCAGGATACGAGCTGAGTGTCTGGTCTGGTCTGCCCCGGGCCTGCTTACATCACTCATATCTGCAGATCACAGCAGGGCACACAAAGACACCGGGGAGTTTCCCCTCATGTTGCTATCCACAGTATTCCTGACTTCGCGCCACTACCCATAATTCATAGTTTCTTTTACCTGGCCTAAATGGTACCACATCGGAGGTGGAGACATTGCAAGGATGTTTTAAAAAGCAGCGAGGTAACAGTGCCTCACCCATCACTTGTGTAAATGACATGAAATTATGGCCCAAAGTCAGCTACATCGACATTATCAGTTACCTTTTTTTTCCCGAAGGTGTTGATGGCGGGGAAATCGCGTAATTATAAGAGCACCAGATTACCTTCAAAGCAATAAAATCAATAAAGTAATGCTTAACAAACAGGGCAACGTTCTTTTCTGTAGAGCCGAGCCAGCGCATGGGCCAAGCTAAGCGCTTAGCATGGGTCATGCTAAGGGAAAGTGGAGCGGTGGAGACAGTCAGCTGTACTTGTATCGCGGGAAATCATGTAGTGATGCTGCAGCTATTCTGTGGAAGGTATATCACTGATCTGGATATCAGAGTGTTCAGATCACTGAAACAAACACTGGACTGGCCGAAAGCTGTGATCGGGGAGACACGCAGCTGTCATCTTGCTAACTGCTACGTGTTTACATGAAGGCAGGCATTGTTTAAGCTTTGTGTAGGCTGTATACTGTAGTGTCACGCTATAAATAAAATAACGTAAAAAAATAAGAGGCTGTACATTAAAGGAAAACTTAAAACATAAGGAGAAAATACAGTAATAGGATGTGCAACTGGGTAGTTTAATTTGGGGGAAAAAGAACAAATTTACAGAATAAAATCATTTGAAAAAATGTACAGACTGATGTAGTGACAACCAACAACAGCACAAGTTGAATCCGAGCTCATGTTCCAACTAATAAAGCCGCCTGTTACAGCACAAAGTAACGGAATTTTGTCATTAACTCTGGCTGTAACTTTGGGTAACCGGAAGTATAAAACCGAACAGCGGAAGTAGCAGTCTGTCATGGCAGCCTACGTGTGCTCTTCCAGAAACCCGTGGATTGGATGAAATATACAAACAGAAAGCGGAAGGTGCATTTATTAGATCTCGTCGTAAATGGCTTGAGGAAGGTGAGCAGAACACTGCATATTTCTTCAGATTAGAGAAACAGCAATCAAAACACAATTCTATACGATTAAGTATCGATGGTTCAGTCACTGAAGACCCAAAAAAAATTGCTGATTTTTGTGCTAGTTTCTACAGTGATCTTTACTCCCTTAAGGATGCCTGCACCTTTTTCGAATCTCTTCCCACTGTAAATCAAATCTCCGAAGCTCACAATACTTCTTGCGACGCCCCTATTTCAATAACTGAAGTCATTAATGCTATTAACCAACTTAAAATCAATAAGTCACCTGGAACTGATGGTTTTACTGCTGAATTCTGTAAGCAGTTTTCTGATAAACTTGCCCCATTTGTAAAAGAAATGATTGTTGAAAGCATTAACCGAGGCTCCTTACCCCCAACCTTAAGTCAAGGCTTAATTACACTTATTCCTAAACCCAAAAAAGACACACTCTTCTTAGACAATTGGCGCCCAATCACACTTTTGAACAATGATTATAAAATCTTTGCTTTAATATTAGCTAATAGACTGAAATCTGTACTGGACTCTGTCATTGATGAGAGTCAATCTGACTTTATGAGAAACAGACATATCTCTAATAATGTAAGGCTGGTCCTAGATTTACTAGACTACTCTGAGCTTGTTCATGATGATAGTTTTATTCTTTTCTTAGACTTTTATAAAGCCTTTGATTCCTTAGAACATAATTTCATAATGTCAACACTCAATATGTTTGGTTTCGGCCAATTCTTTTGCAAAGCGGTTCAATCCCTATACACCAATGGAAACAGCTCCATTAAATTAAGCAGCGGTACCTCCCCCAGGTTTGCATTAAATCGAGGGGTCCGCCAAGGGTGTCCTCTCTCTGGTCACCTCTTTTTACTGGCAGCTCAACTCCTCAATTTACACATTAAAAATAGTCACATTAAAGGTATTAATGTTGCAAGTAAAAATATTTTCATCAGTCAACTGGCAGATGACACCGCCTTATTTCTAAAAGAATCTGCTCAAATACCTGTTGCAATCACCACTATTCAATCCTTCTCCAAAGCTTCAGGTCTCTTCCTTAATCTTAACAAATGTGAACTGCTGCCAATCAATAATTGCCCTTCAGCCTCTATTTTAAATATCCCTGTAAGAACCTCTGTGACATACCTCGGTATCCATATTACCAAAAACGGAAAATCCAGATCCAACCTAAACTTTCCTCCTCTCATTGAAAAAGCTCAGAAGGTCTTTAATCAGTGGTTACAACGAGATTTGTCATTAAAAGGTCGAGTTCTAATCACCAAAGCGGAAGGCATGTCTCGACTCACCTATGCCGCTCAATCTTTACACGTTAATAGCTCCATCTGCAAATCTGTTGACAAAATGCTCTATAGTTTTTTATGGAGAAATAAAACTCATTATGTTCGGAAATCTGTAGTGTTAAATTCATACGGAAAAGGTGGATTAAATTTCATATATTTCAGCTCTCTCAACAACACCTTCAAGATAAATTGGATAAAACAATACCTCAAAAATCCCACTTCCATCTGGAACTTCATTTCTCATCACATCTTCTCACAGCTGGGTGGTCTGAAATTTGTTCTATGCAATTAAAACATCCAAAAGATCCCAATCAAACTGTCTGACTTCCATCAACAGGCTTTATTGGCGTGGGCTCTGCTCTATAAACAATTTTTCTCAGCAAAGATGTTACATTTGGAACAATTCCAATATTTTTTATAAAAACAAGTCATTATTTTACAGTACATGGTTTAACAATGATATTCTACTTCTCAGTCAGCTCTTTAACAAGAATGGTTCATTATACAGTTACTCCGAATTCCTTGGAAGGTACAAGATTCCCATCAGTCCAAAAGAATATGCTATAGTATTTGATGCAATACCTTCTGGTCTTCGTATGCTATTTAAATCCAACACTCTCTCTCCACCCCTCATACTGTCAAATCTAGACCCAACCCAGCTCCCCTTGGGCAAAATCTGTTTTTCCTCTTATAAAGGCTCCAACTCTAAAATCAGATCACTGTTTCAGGCAACTCTGGTCTCCTCCCCCTCTGCGACCTTCTATTGGAATAAATTTTTCCCTGATGTTGACTGGGAAAAAGTTTGGTCTCTACCACAAAAGTTTCTTTTAACAAACAAAACCAAAGAAGTTTCCTTTAAACTGCTCCACAGGTTTTACCCAGTGAAAGTGTTTTTAAACAAGTTTAATCAAGACATAGATGTAAATTGTTCATTTTGTGAGTTACACCCTGAAACCGTCTCCCACTTATTTTGGTCTTGTGAATTCACTTATAAATTTTGGAAAGATGTTAACACATTTGCTAATAAGAATATTTATCAAAATATTTGTTTATTTTATCACAATATTATTTTTGGATATTTCAGTAGTAAAAACACTGATGCCTTCTTTCTCATAAATCTCATTTTATTTGCTGCTAAATTTTACATACATAAATGCAAGTTTTCAAATCAAAAACCTAAATTCTTCATTTTTGAATCTGAGTTTGAAAAATATATTACGTCCTTATCCCAAATACAAAACAAAAAGGCTCTCAAGACAATATCTATCTGTAATACACTTAATGTTTTTATCTGAAAACCCTCTTGTGTCCACTTATTCTATTTATTCTTTATTTTATTTATGTTTTATTTTACTTCTTCTATGTTTTATTTTACTTTTCTTTCTTGTTTTAATTGTAAGTTGCTGTATAATATATGTAAGTTCGTGTTTATAACTGTATCGTTGCTATTGTTCAATAAAGTTGTAAAAAAAAAAAAAAAAAAAAAAAAAAAGAAACCCGTGGATACATTACAATCAAAGTACCGCTGTCTGTCTTACATGACGTACACCAGTAAAAAGACTTCAAACACCCATGAAAGGGTGTCCCATCCCTAAAGCCTACAGGGTGGATGAATCCCTACATCTCACTAAAACCACCATGAAATCTGCAGCTCTTTGTTTTGGAGGCTTTTAAGTACCAAAAGAAAAAAATAAGTTCAAGCTAAAGAATTCTGACCTGCAAGCACAGTGTCACTGCAAAACTATTAGCAATGTCATCCGCCTTCAAGCACCCATTTCAGCTAAAGCCTACTGAGTACAGTCACAAGTATGTGTTTGTGTGTGTTCTTATAGGCTCACAAACAGAGCATCAGTGCTGCTGACCAGCACAGTGGGCGCTTTTCACTGAAAGACCCTTTGTTTTGTTTGTCAGAAAACTGAAAAAGGAGCTTCAGCATGACTGACCCAGAGGGCTGAGCTGAAATAACCCTGTATGTGTGTCTGCAAGTGCACAAAAGCCTGCAACTTTAATATGAATGGGAAATAGCCAACGACCATGAGTGAAAGCACGCCTTTGGGTGATAAAGTGATGTAGGAGGAAAACAGGAACGAGTGAGAAAGAGAAGTGAGACTGAGGTTATGAAGTTTTTCTAGTTGACACCAGAATCACCCACATGGTCATTTGCATCGCTAACTTTGATGCGCCATCACAACACTGCTGAGTAACTGAAAGAAACTAGCATAAAAAACAGAAAATCGCCTCTGCCATGTGATTAAATGAGTCACACTGTACACTGTGTACTGTGCATTGTGTCTGAAAGTGCTTTCATTTACATCAAATGTGACATAGGACTAAGTCTACAGGTATGCTTCGCTTCCACCTCTGAAAGACTGCACACAGTGTGAAGTGCTCCAAGTTAAATGTCAGCATTTTTACAGGTTCTCAGTAGCAAAATTAATATGTTAATAGAAGATGCTGTGTACAATTTAGCACAGTAATGTGAACATGTGCTAGTAACAACTTAGAAGTGCATCTAAAGGTGATGGGAATGTCACAAAGTAATGGCAAAAACAATAACATGATGTTGGGGAGAAAGAGAAAAAATGTATCAAATTTCATGACAAGCCCAATCCAGCCAATCATTACTGAGATATTTCAGTTGAAGTGCGAGACCAACTTACCAACAGAGTGAACAAAAAGTGCCAAAGGCAGTAATCTGCTTTAATTAGGACTCTTTTTTAAAAAAATATACAAATACAGTCTCTCGATGCAGAATTAGAAATTATTATTCATATCAACACAGTTAGATGGTGCAATAAATAAAGTTTTCTCTAGTTTCACTGCCCTCTCGACCTGCACAGACAGGATCCCACTTTCCCTGAACCTCATCTTTGTTTTTCTGCAGTAATGTGGGAGACGCAGCTCTGGTGCAACAATGAAGAATAACTTTGAAGTTTGAAGTTGTCAGCTAAATTAATTACTGTAGTTTGGATCCAGACTACCGTATTTTTCGGACTATACGTCGCTCCGGAGTATAGGTCGCACCAGCCAAAAAATGCATAATAAAGAAGAAAAAACATATATAGGTCGCACTGGACTATAAGTCGCACTTTTTTTTTTGGGGGGGGGGGGGGGGGGGGGTGATAGAATCCGAGACCCAGAGCAGAAATTCCATCTTGAATGGCAATTTAAAATAATAATGGATTAAAGAACAGGACAAACACGGTTACGCCTACGTTATGCTAACGTAACACATTCAGCTACATGACGCACAACGAACACGTGTTCGGTATGTTAACGTAACATTAAGTTATTCAGATAACCATAGCATAAAGAACATACTAACAAGTTAACCAAACCATCAATCCATTGAATTCTTCATCCTCTGTGTCACTTCTAAACAATTCCGTACACTCCGTAGATGAAGCGCCGCTTCCTCTTCTGTGTCGCGTTAGTCAGACTCGTCGTCAGCTGCAGTTCCAATTATTCCAGCCTTTCTGAATCCCAACAGGATGGTTTGTCACTGAAGCCCATGTTTTCTTGATCCATCCAATGACTTCCAGGAAAGTTGGGTGGCGCATTCTCCCAGTTGCCGTTAAGCTGTGCTCTCCATCCATCATCCACTGCGCCCACAGGTTACGCAAGACTGCCTTAAAGCTGCAGTTCACGGAGATGTCAAGTGGCTGGAGTATTTTGGTTCATGTGTTATAAATGTCACATATACGTCGCTCCGGAGTATAGGTCGCACCCCCAGCCAAACTATGGAAAAAAAGTGCGACTTATACTCCGGAAAATATGGTAACTCATTAAAAAAAAAAAACACAAACAAAGCCACGTAATAGCACAAACTAACCAACAGAGGCAGCAGTACTGTGTTTTGGGTCTGGAGCTTTAGAGCTTTACTTCTTTGTTGGAAAGAGCTGTCTGACTGCAGGTAAAGAGATGAAAATGTTCTCAATATAGCATACACTAAAACCAATATTGATTCTTTTAGGTGGCTCTAATCTGTTTTGCTGCTTGCTATTCTCCTGTCTCCTTGGGGTCTTACCTACTGCTTTGAACTGTAGGTAGCACACTGACTGTAGATTAGAACCTCATGCCTCAGTGCTAACCCTCCAGACAGCGTGAGGAGTTGAAACTCTGCTGCTGCTTTTTCACACAGAAGAAAAAAGAAAAAAAGAAAAAAAACCCCAAATGTTTCAGAAGGTTTGACATTAGGATGACTTCAGGATTCCAACTGGGGCGGACCCAAACCAGGAGGGATTTTATTTATGTCTTTAAATTATATATATATCTGGAATAGGACATCCTTGAGGAAGACCTGGACAATAGTTACTACCTTACGTGTGTCAGATTTACATAAAGAATGAATGTCAGAAACAAAAAATACTTTCCTTTTTTACACAAGAACAGTAAAACAGCTCAAATAAAATGATCTAAACAATGACCTAAACAAATACATGATCGTGAAAGCAGAGTGAAAAAACAAGGAGTGGACAAAGAAGAACAGATCTTGAGGCATAATGGGCGAGATGGGAGGAATGAAGATAAAGATGGAGAGGAAGGGCGCGCTTGGAGGCAGGACGTTATTTTTAGGTAAAAAAAAAAAAAAAAGAGCTGCAGATCTCTCAGCTGAATACACACACACAAACAAACATATGTTAACACAGCACATAGTGCGCCATTACCCTGTAGCTCTTTTTGCCACATGACAAACACAAACACAAAGCCCACAGGCCACAAAACATACAGGGAACTCAGCTGACAGGCAGACACACACACACACATGCACGCTCACGGTTTGACTGCACGCCCAGACACTCCAGTGTCATCTGTTTGCAACAAGAGGAGGGTGAGAGATTTTGGCAGAGGATTTGTGAAGATCTATCCACATGGTTTAGCTGTCATATCCCAACTTCCCCCAGACTATGCATCTTAGGTGATGTCAGTGAATTAATTATGGAGTTAAATATATCACACATAGTTCTTACTGCCTTGTGCATCGCTAAGAAGATGATCCTCATGAACTGGAAGACAAAAAATAAACTATGTATTACTCAGTACAGAAATTTATTAGTAGATCATGTTAGTTTAGAGAGAATGTCTGCTTCTTCTAAAAACAAATTGGAGGAATTTGACTCTCTTTGGTTCCCACTGCTCAGCTCCATTACTTAGTGGGGGTGGTGGGCTGCGGGCTCTGCTCCTGATGTGCTTTGTGGGGGGGTGGGGGGGGACTCCGGGGGCCTGGGTAGCTGGTAGCCTCCTGGGGCTGGGGTCCTGGGGCGACCTTCTGGTGATGTCTGTGTGCCTGTCCTGGTTGATGGTGGTGGGGGCTTGGATGGTGCTGCCTTCGGTCCTGGGGTGTGGGCGGGGTGCTTGGGGGGGTGGTGCCGGCCCTCGGTCGGTTGGCTGGTCTTCCCTGTATGGCTTGGGGGCTGGGGTCTGGGGCCCCGGCACTGGGGCCGCGCCGGCTCCCGGTGGGCCCCCCCTGGCGCGGGGGGGGCCTCTGCTGTCCCCGCCGCGCCGCCGGGGGGGGTGGGGTGGCCTGACGTCGGGATGTCCGGTCTACGCGTTTGGGGCCCTGGGGTGCCTGCATTGCAGGGGGGTGGGGTGGGGGATGGGGCCGCGGTGGGGTGGTTGGGGGGGACTGGGCACTGCATTTCCATGCCCAGGCCAGTATGTCCTGTCGCCTGTTTGTGTCTATTGTTGAGTGAATGGGCATCTAGGAGGAGCGGGCCGCCCTCTGCGGTGGGGGCGAGGGCGCCAACCTCGGGTGCTGCAGTGCTCCGGGATGCTGTCACCGCGGCCCCGGGCTCACCTCCCCCTGCCCTGTGCTGGGGTGTGGGAGGTCGGGGTGCCTATTGAGCCAGCGGCCAGCTGGCTCTCTTCTTCCAGGATTTTTCCTGGTCATATGCCCCCCCCCCCTCCCCCTCCCCATACACAAACACACACACACACACACACAGAATACACATCACTCACAGATGTAGGATGGAGAGGCCACGTGGAGAGCTGCACCACCACTTGCCTCTCCGTTTTAATTGCACTTTAGTCATTATAACTCACAACACATACACACTTACACCCTGATACACATAGGACCTTTGGGGCAGGCATGTTACTCAGAGGTTGATGAGATGGGCCGCTGAGGTGGCCCCACTCGGATCCTCGTCACTGTCTGTCTCCAAATTTTATTTGCACTTTAGACATGGAGGGTTTTGGGGGGGCAGTGTGGGCAAGCGCTGACGACCAACAGTTGGCGCTTGTGGCATAACTGTCCCCTCAATTTTAACTGCACCCTATACACCTCATTCACTCACAAACATTAACACATAGACCTACACGTTGGGGAGGAGGAGGGGTGGATGGGTCATCTTACACCCCGATTTCTTGCGTCTCGCCCGGGGTAGGGGTCGGGTGGTTCCTTGGGGACCGGGCTGGTGGCGTCCTGGGGTCGCTGTTGGCCCTGGGGTGGTTTCCACTTGCCCCGCCTTCAGAGGGTGGGTAGCTATGGATGAATGTGTGTCTTTGTGTATTTGTCACCGTCTCCGTGAGTATGGGTGGGTGAGTGAATGTGTATGTATGGCATATCTGTGTGTGGGTAAGTATGTATGGGCATGTATGAGTATCTGTGTATAAATGTGTACACGGGTGTCTGGGTGTGTTTGTATGTATGGCTGGACCTGGGTCTGGGCCTTGTGCCTTGCCTCCTGGCCGCTCCTTGCTGGTTGCCTCCTCCCCCCTACCCCCCTGGGATGGGGGTGCCTCGGGGTTCCTGGGTGGGGCTGGGTGTTCTGGCGTGGGTACTGGCCTGCCCCCCTTGGGGGTGCGGTGCGGGGCTGCGTTGGCTTCTTCGGCGTGGGGGGGGGCTCTGTGGAGGGTCGGGCGGTCCTTGGGTGCCGTGGGCCCGGGAGCCCTGCCGCCGGCCAGTGCAGGGGGCTGGCCGCTGGGGGGGGGCTGGCTTCTCATCGCCTTGGGTTCCCTGGAGCCCTCGCTCCTCGACTGGGGGGGCTCCGTCTGAGACCACCCTCTCCCGTCTGCTGGGGTAGGTGTGCGGTTGTCTTTGGACTGAGTGGCCGGGGGTCTTCCTGGCCCTTGGTGGGCTGCTGGTGGCCTGGGGTTCTGGGGGCTTTCCGTACCTGCCTCTGGCTTCTGATGGGTGGAGCTGCAGCGTTTTGCCCTCATTGGTAAGTACGTTCCATGACACAGACACAAACATGACACAGACACAAACGCCCACTCAATCACAACTCAACAAAATTGTTGGTGTGCGTAACATGCTTTGTTAGTTTTGTTTTTCACACACAAATTTATTTTTGCAAGTATTGATAGTATTTTTTTTTATATGTTAAAGTGATGAAGTATCTGATTAATAGACTTGTGCTCTTTCCCCTTTTTTTTTTTGCTCCCTTTCTCTCTCCCTTTTTCTTCTCTTTATTTTCCTCTTCTTCAGCCTGTCAGCTCTGGCTGTTACATAGTATGTGGAAAAATAACTCAGATAAATAAAATAAAGGGTTAAAACAACAACAAGAAGAGCCTATTGAGAACCTATAGAGCTCATCTTGAAATAGCAAATATGTTTGGCACAACAACGCATTCAGATCACAGTTCTGCTTGCAAGATCTACCAGACATGACAGGCTAAAAAAAAAAAAAAAAAAAAAAAAAAAAAAAAAAAAGAGGAGGGTGAGCGTCAAAAGAAAAACACATCGCATGTGTCCGTATGCCTGCGTAGGGAGGCGGGTGAGCTTGAGGTCACGCCAAAGGCAATACACTTTATCCGTTTTCCCATTACAAAGCGAAGATCGCGTGCAGGATAGATGATCCTCTTATCAGTTGCTCACACCGGTACTGTAATCAGTCCACTCACACTCTTGGTAGGAAGCAGAGCCATGAGCAGCACGTAGACTGCTCTGGTGCAGTAACTGTATACAGTACAACACACACACACTGACGTAGGCAGAGCACAGAATGGCTTCAAATGGACCACATTTTCCAGAGTAGCAATTTTATTTTTTATTTTTTAAACTGGATTAATCAATTTTTACTAATTAATTTTCATATAAAAGGAATGAAAGTACCAGATATACTATAAAAGGGGTTCATTATAGTAATGAACGCACAGATTTATCACTCAGCTCAGCGTTCCTGTACTAAAGAGTTTTTCCCGGTCTGAGAGAAGAGCACTGCAGTCAATTTCCAGTTGGTTTTAGTCCACTTTAATACAACATTCACTCACTCATCCCAATCACTGAATTCAGGTGTTCCAAACACTTCCATGCCACCTGATGGCCTCTGATGACTATTTAGTACTTATTTCAACAACATCCAACAAAGCACAGTACTTTGCAAAATATTCAACAAAACTGTTCCCACTAAAAAAGGTGGAAACAAACTTGAAACTCCACGTGAGGCAAAAAACATCCCGTCGAGTACAAACAGGCCATGGTCGAGGAGTTGCTAGCAGAAAGTGCAAACGGTGGATCGAAATTACTGATGCGGTTACATAGTGGAAAAGCGGGGCTTTAAGCAGCTGACTGAAAAGCTTGATGCAAGACACAACAGCCAGGTATCATCCAGGTTTTCAGTTTTTTAATGTGACAATATTGTGAAGCTCCTGACGTGTTACAAGGTAAGATACTTTAGTTATCATTAAAGTATTAAGCAGTTATTTTATACTTTTACTTAAAATTTCAAGAGTAAACACTGCCTAGGTTACTTCTGTCCTTACATTTGACTTATGCTGTGTCACTACCATTGCTGCTGCTGGCACCTTCCAAAGATTACTGCAGGCTTCAGAAAGTCTGGGAGGCACTGCTTTAGGTAATAAACAAAAATGAGGTCTGATGCAAACTGCCCTGTGGTCCCACTACCACCGCAAATGCAATCTGTATTTTCATGGAAAATCCTCCTGTGGATCCAAATAACTAAATAAATCTACAAACATTTAAGGACTTCCAACTTTAGTGACTAGAAAGCCACATTTTTTACACTGATATTACACAACTTCTACCAATCTTTAATGCAGCAGGAGCTGATTTAGCTGTTAACTGGTTTTCCAGGTTGCTCCTGTGTTGATAATAACCCAAACAGGCAGCTGGTGCCATTTCACTAAGTTCTGCTGCTTTCTGTGTCCTCTTCCATTCATATTCAAGCTCTGTTTTGTTTGTGTAGTGAATGATGTTCTTATGTAGCACTGTGACTGGTAGTTTTATTTCCTATGAATGATGTTTATGTGACCCCCGTTTACCTCATTGTTGCATCTATCTGTATAAATAAGTGACTGGCCAACACTGACTGTGTTGCAGAACTACACACTGTGCTCCAAACCAAAGCCCACTACCGCTTTAAAATTCACTCATGTGTCAAACTAGATGGATTTTCTATGGTTTGCTAGAGAGCATAACATAAACAGTCAATTTAAGCTCACTGAAGCATATGCATTGATGTAACGTTGAGATGGGCAATCTGCTCTGATCTTTTTAAGACAACAAAAATCATCAGGGAGAACTACACTATTCTTCATGTTGCGACTGTTATTATGTGTATTAATCTAGATTTTAAGATAGTGGGTTTTTTCTTTTCCCCCCCTAACTGCCTGTTAACCCCTTTTTAAAATTTTGCTCCTCCAGCCACTATGAGCTGCTGCTGACACCTTACACTACACAACAGAACAGTGAGTTTGTGAAATCAACACTTCCTTCTTCTCTGCCCTACTGTTACATAATGCTCATCTGTCTCAGCGTTCACCAGATTAACCGGGGTTAACAAGAAGTTTCCGGTCTAAACAGCATGCACGCACACACGCACAGAGCTGGATGAAGTCAACATGCAAGAATGTGTATTTTCCTGTCTGGATGTTTGGTTGGTGAATCCAAACACACGACTGAAGATGGCACATTCCAGCAGAGAGGAGACAGGGAACTATGCGAGGATAAGATCACACTCTTACACACACAGACACACACAATTCCCAATGAGTGAGAGAGCACTAAAATAGAAAAGCTTAAAGAAAGAGCAGTGTTTCAACCTTTGCCTTAAAATGTTTCATCATATAAAAACTTTATTATATATTGTGCAACAAAAAATAATTCTACGTGCTAAAATTTTGCTATAAATAATGTCAATCCAATGGTTTGTATATAGTGCAAAGAAATGTTAGACATTTTCAGCATGTCCCACAGAATTAAAATAAGACTTCTGCATGCAGCTTATTAAGCCAAATGTGGGCACATTTCATTTCAAAGCTTTTAATCTGAAAAGCCGCATTAAAATGACAAGACTGCAGCTTTAAAATTAATTTCATAGTTGCATAAATGCAACAGCAGCTAGTTGCCCACGCCTAACAACAGAAAACAAAAGCACTGCTTTACTGCGGACTGCTTTGAGGTTGTCTTACCCTTCTTCCCTCTATCATCTCCTCTTCTCCTCCTCCTCCTCTGGTTTATGGCTTTCCATCATGCATCTTTTTTTGCCCCTCATGCCCCACCTCTCCCCTACACACAGTTTCTGGATCCACCTTCATCACCCAAGGCCGTTAGGAACAGGTGTTCACTGCCTGAGGTGCCCTGTTTTGTGTGCGTGTTGCTTAGAGAAATTACCATCACCTCAGGCTCTTTCCTGTCAAGGCAGGTGGGATGTCCCAGGCTGAGCCAGAGATGCTAAATTTTCCATTAATTTATTACAACATACAGTACCAGTGTGTCCAAACTTTTGACTGTTACCGAACATCTGCAGGCTAAAATATTTCATCAAATTCTGTTGCTGCGATGCCCCAAGCTTGGCAGAGGTTACTAGAGTTCAAAACTACAAAATAAAATAAATCATTTGTGTGTGTGTGTGCTTTTTAATACCCACAGCACAAAATGTTGAGAAACATGAGCAGAGTGAAGTCTTTCGCTAGTCTGTATGGCAAATACAGTGTTAAACACTGCCAAAAGTTAACACATAAAAACTGGAAAAACAGCACTGTGGTTTCACACTAAGACTGTTATAAAGTCAAAGGATGTTATTGTGCCTTGCTGCAAACCTCTATATAGCTGCTTCTGTCTGTTACCAACGATATATAAACTCGCCTAAATGGCTGCAGGAGGGAGCTTTGTATTTACTGTACCTACAGATGTAAGGAAATAAATATATGTACAGTAATTCCCGAAGACTAAAGATTCTAAAGATACCACCGATTAGATCTGGACACGCACTGATTTGTGAGATCCACTCACTGTAGGCTTTTCTTTTATTCTGCCATCCCTCTGTATAACTGCCTCTGTGTTCAGACAATGACGCTGCATGGCTTCAACTCTAACACATTACATTGAAGACCAAAGACCTGCTACTTCTCGTTTTCTTTCCCTGCTCCCAGCAATCAAGAAACACGGAACAAATTTTCTATTTCTTGCCTCACTGCAACTCTGCAGCATTCACAGTGGATGACTGCTGATTTTATCTTGTGCCCTTAATGCCATGTGCTCCCAGCTGTGGTGCACTTCCCTGAGACCTAAGGGGTGCACTACGAAGCAAGATCAATGGGTATGTTGAGCCTAAAACCAGTTTTCAGTGTCAGGGTGTCAGATTAGAATTGCCCTTAAGTGCCACATTTCAGTAGTTATTTTACAGATGGCCCATTTTGTACAGAGAAGCTTCTAATGACGCATTAAAACACCCCCTTTCACTGAGCCCACACGCAGCCTGATCACGGAGAGTGGTATCTGTTATCTCAGATTGGGATTGTAGGTTTCATCAGGCCAGTTAAAACAAAGAAAGTCAGGCCATGTCGTATGTCCATCTGTTGTCAGTGTTTCACTAAGTCTGTCCAGCCACAGCACCGATCACTATTTATCGTGGAGTGTTTCTTTACTATGATTACACAAGATTATCAGCGTGTGCGCACACATCCCTAACCACTGAGCTCTGACCTCTCAAATAAAGATGAAGGAGGCACTTGCTCATGCTAATGCAGAGAACGGCTCCAGAAAGAGAAAGAGGAATACGGAAAAACTCCGGTCCTTTCAGCAACAATTCACAGAGAAATCGATAAAAGTGGCTAAATTAAAAAGCATCAAGGCCTGATCATTTTTGCTCTACTCTTCATGAGCAACTACAGTCCAATTTTATGTCTGCTTCCTGTGAACTTTCAGTGCACTTTGCTGGCATTGATTGCAGATAACGCCTGTCTGAGAGGCAATGATTAACCCAACGGGAAGAAAGTGGGATAATTAGAGATTCCTGCTGAAGATTAAAAAGGAAACTCACTTTTATACAGAGAGTGGAATTTAAAGTTAAAGACGGCAGAAGGTTCAAAAGTGGGCAAAGGGAACAAAGTTATACAGTCCTGAATTTCTAGAGCTCACAGGTTTGATACTCAAGAAGGAAAATAGTCACTGACAGTAAATAATGTCAACTGTTGGGATTATGTGACATGTTGGAAAAATTGAGAGAAGCAGGCAGACTGAGAGTTGTGTAGGACACGATGTACTAAACAACAGAATATCAACTCCAGCTGACTAACTGGCATCAACACTGTGCCACTTATCTCTGGGCACATAACATCTACTAACACAACGCTGTATTTTAAAATCCAATTTCAACTCGACAGAGCTCAACAACTAATTGTCTTAGGTTTCAAATTAGAGCCAAAAAATCAATCTGCTTTATTAATCACTCGCCAAGGGCTACTGAGCTATAAGCTGCTTCATATCAACAGAGAGCAGCTGGGAGATGGTGAGAAGTGGTTTGAATCCCATTCCTTCATCTTTTAGCCATTTTGGATCATCACCTGGGGCAGCACGGTGGTGCAGTGGTTAGCGCTGTTGCCTCACAGATAGAATACCATCTGGAAGGCCTGGGTTCGATTCCACCTTGGCCCAGGCCTCTCCCTCTCTCTGTGTGGAGTTTGCATGTTCTCCCCGTGCTTGCGTGGGTTTCCTCCGGGTACTCCGGTTTCCTCCCACATTCCAAAGACATGCACTTACTGGGGTTAGGTTAATTGGCTATTCTAGATTGCCCATAGGTGTGAATGTGAGTGTGAAAGGTTGTTCGTCTCTCTGTGTTGGCCCTGTGACAGGCTGGCGACCTGTTCAGGGTGTACCCTGCCTCTCGCCCTATGACAGCTGGGATAGGCTCCAGCCCCCCCGCGACCCTGACCAGGATAAGCGGAAGCGAATGGATGGATGGATGGATGGATGGATCATCACCTGAATTCAGTGCTCTGGGATTTGTGGCTGTGACATGGCAATGAGGCAGCTCGATTACAGCAGAAATCCTAACCTTGTTTATTTTGGTCAACATATCTAAGGGTGTAACAGGATCCTATGACAGGTGGGATCCTGACCCTGTACTAGACAAGCACTTAGAAAAATAGATGGAGTTCCTTGGATTGAATTTTTAATTTTTTCATGCACCACTAAACGCTGACTGGGAAAGAGATCTTGAGCAATTGGAAAACAATGATAACTCTGTAGAGAGATACTAATCTTTCTACAGTTTCATCTCTAGAAAATCTCCACATAGTTCTTAAAGTCCTTGTATGAATGGGCGAATGCAAACGTGTTGTATAAGCGCTTTGCGCGCTCAGTAAGAGCAGAAAAACGCTATATAAGAACAAGTCCATTTACCATCTTGCTGACTGATGTCTTCTCTTCGTCATCTTGGCTTGAGCTGAACTAAACGAGTTAGTTTCAGTGAAAAAAGACAAATGCAAAAGATCGCTTCATCCTTTTATAATCTTTGAAAGTCAAAATTGTTATTAAAATTCAAATATGGTTAATTGTCCAGCCCTGCACAGCAATCTGTAAAGTTAATGCTACCTGAACATGCTAAGGTGCAGAAGTGCTGAGCGTAACACTACAAAATATCCATAATAGAGTAAAACCTTTGAAGATATAACTGATCCTGTTTTTGAATGGATACTATTTCTGTAGGGCTGCAACAAACCGAACATCGGCACTGACGCTCTCGGCCTTGCTGGCTGCTGTCGGCCTTTCAGCGAATAAAATGACATTTAACGATGGCAGCGTTCAACATTTATCTGTTACATAAATGTTATACCAGTTGAATGTTCAAAGAAATGAATGATGAACGATCTAAGAGACTTTTATTAAAACTGAAGAAATTTTTTAGCTTCCAAGTTTACTTTATTCCTTAGTGACTGCCTGCCTGCTACCGTTTATGTGCATCTTTTCAGTAAATAAAGTGCCATCTCAGCTGTGGACTTTGGATTAGAATAATAAGGCAACACTAGGCCATTAAAATCTATTCTGCACTCCTTCATTCAGCCAATTCAGGTGTTTTTTTTTTAAAAACAAGTCAAGGTTTAAGGCAAAGCTTAATAGCACAATTACTTAAAAACATGTTTCCTTCATGCTGTCATTTTAGAAACAGAAAATCCATCCATTCTGTCAGGAAAAAGAAACTAAGAAAGCAGCATCCTGGAGTTGCTCGCTGCGTTCAGGCCCTCACCTGTCTGTGTATGATGAATATTTCAGCATTTTTGCTGTCAAACGACACCACTTGAGTTTACAATGAGTGCTCTCCTCTTGAAGGAAAGTGACATAATGAACGAGCTGCACGCCTGTTTATTTTAAATGTGTGACCTCTGCACGAGTGTGTGGGTAATCCCTGCACGCTCCAGCTCTAACAATGCTTAATCTCCAGATTATGAGCCAACTCGCCAAACTCAACTCTACGTACACAAGCAGTCGCACATAGAAAAGTGTAATTAAAAGACTTCCACAGAGGAAAACTGAACAGGCCGTCATTATGTTAGAGAATACAGAAATAATAGAAGAATTAATTTGTTCATATGAAGAGACAATGTGTGAAAATTGTTATTTCAGCACAATAGGAGATAACACACCTGCTCATTCTCTTTAATGCCAACACACAGCCATCCCACAAGACCAAACATCCACTCTAACACCCAAACACATTCATACAAGATGACAGCACACACACGCACAGCAGTAAGCTGACAGGAGCACTCGATGATATGACCTAAATTTTTCACTTTTTGAAGCTTGAAAGAAGCTGTCTGTGTGTGTGTGTGTGTAGCAGAGAGAGAGATAATCAACTCCCAATTCACATTCCTTGCATGGCTCACATAACTTTCTCATCTGTCTGTGTGCGTATGTGTGCGTTCATGTAGCTACAAACTGAGTGTAGGTGTATGTGGTTGTGCTGCACCCAGCCCACACTAACTGTATTCACTTGAAAGCCCTACAATTTAGTCAGACCCCCAAAGAACCCAGAAATTACTACTTCACCTACACAATGTCCACCCTGTAGCAGCACAGCAGCAGTTTCCCTTTCATCCCCTGTGGCTGTGAGCTACTTCTCTTAGTTTTTGCTACATTCTGCACAACGAGCCTGATAAAGTGCTGGAGGTGAAGGAGAGAAAGAGCTTATTGGGCTAATAAATACACCACATGCACAGAACATGGATGGAAATACACAAGGAAAAACAAACACAAACCGACGCACACAAACATAAAAATCATATTTTAAAATACTACATTCATTCAAACTTATTCAAATGCTCCAACACGAAGGAGGAAACATTCTCAAAAGAGTGCACAAAGAGGTTTGGAAACACAGAAACACCTATCTGATTGGAAAATATGGCACAAGTTGGAGTTATATAAACAAGAGGTAGAAGGAGGGCGAGAGAAAGCTCCTCGA
Source organism: Archocentrus centrarchus (assembly GCF_007364275.1). Lineage (NCBI taxonomy): Eukaryota > Metazoa > Chordata > Actinopteri > Cichliformes > Cichlidae > Archocentrus > Archocentrus centrarchus. Next base: position 22,040,179 of record NC_044368.1, on the reverse strand, counting down.
CTGGTTGTCAATAGCAACAGTGTTTTGGAAGTGCAGTCTGTTCTGCTGCAAAGCATGATGGGATGTTGCCACCATCATTATCAGACCATTCACTAATTCACTTCTCCCTACTAAATACTTAAGAGTTCTGTGTGGAAGAGCTAAAAAGTAAAATGAAATAAAAAACACTTTTCAGATGATACTCGTGTCATTTGTCAACTACATCAGTGCAGTAGCAGTTAAAACATGATAGAATATAACGTATTTGACCAAATACTTTGTGGAAGTTAAAGTAGCTCTACTGTTCTGTTATGTATCTACTCTTCCAGCAGTTGCTGCTCAGATTAGAGATTACATTAGTTTAAAATATTAAAGTTCAGTGTATCTATAATTAATCCCTGTAAGCAACAAACTCAGGCTTCAGACTGCTCCAACTGCTGTGTTTCAGACTTTCATATTTTTGAACTCATCCCTGTATCACCTCAGGCACACAGGCTCAGAAGAAAGATGGAGGACAGAACTGAAAATAAAAGCTTGTTGTTTCACACAGGATGGACTGAGGGGCTGCACAAAGGCCCAGAATCGAACACATAAGGATTGTTTTGAACTGTGAATCACTGAAAACTACTAAAATAGAATCTAAGAATAAAACAGAGTTACAAATATAGAGTTGGGCAGTATGGTGGGGCAGTGGTTAGCGCTGTTGCCTCACAGCAAGAAGGTCCTGGGTTTAAATCCGCCATCTGGCCGGGGCCTTTCTGTGTGTGGAGTTTGCATGTTCTCCCACAGTCCAAAGACATGCAGTTAGTGGGGTTATGTTAACTGGTGATTCTAGATTGCCCGTAGGTGTAAATGTGAGTGGTTGACTGCCTGCAACAGACTGTAACCTGTCCACGGTGTACCCTGCCTCCTGCCCAATGACAGCATAGGCTCCAGTCCCCGTGACCCTGAATTGGATCAGTGGAAGCAAATGGATGGATGGAGTTGCAAATGAGCATAATAGGTTCCTGTTAATGGCAACCTACTCAAAGTATGCCATTTATTTTTACTTTACGCATTTGTACTTTGACACGGGTAAAAAGCATTATTTTCTTTGCACAGACAAAAAATGATTGCTTTGAACTTTGCATCATGCAAAGTTACCCCAGCAGAGTCCAAGAATAAAAATATGGCGCTGCATATTAATGCTGAGATGTGTTGCTTTCATGCTTCTTAGATTTCTCCTAAAAGAAATGTATGATGGTATACAACACTTGGGTCGATGCTCCTTTTCATGACAGATTATGGTACACTCTGAGCCCACTACATAAGGTTTTCTATTGCTCATATATATTCCAGCAGCAATACAATGTGATGAACTCACTATTGCATGCCTTTTTCTGTCCTCTCAGTTTTTCCTCTAAGTCTAAGACTGGATATCCCCTGATTACTTAATCAGGATTTCTTTCTTAGACTTGAGGAAAACCCCTCCAAAGTCACATTATGTCTTTTTTCCATATTATAATCAATTAAGAATTAAAATAATGGGCCACTGTCGCCCTTGAGAAGTAAAAAATATTTTTTTCAGAGACTCTCATACCTGGTTCCCCACCAAAAAACAGTACTCTGATCCCTGCTCACTCACTTGCCCTGACAGGAAGTTCCAAACTAGTTGCTGACACCTGCTGTGATTCCATCACAAGACACTTTCATTTCTCAAACTGAAACCACTGACACCTCCCACGTTCTTCTCGAAGACAAGTCATTAGAACGTATACTGTAATGTGTCGGTCCCAGGAGCAAAAGTGAGAAACACCGAGTGTGCACGCACACATCTCACATCCCCCCCGATCACGACATAATGCAGACACGGATCAATACGAGCGCTGCTATACAGAGGGAGAGAGATGTCGGGGTAATTATGTTGTCCTCTTGGGGGTGTATCACTCCCACAGCCAGCAGCCCAGATCTGAATGTGGGTCAATATGCACACAAGCAGACACGCACAAACACATAATTGAGCGGCCAGTTGTTCCAGATGAAGGACAGTGGAATCAAATCCGGGTCAAACAGGACAGGCCTAAAAGCATCGCAGACACTTCACTGCAAAGATGGGTTCAATATTATAGATCTAGATCAGTTGAACACTTTAAAAAAAAATTTATAATCAAATGGCAAGATTTTATGTAGTTGTATCTCTAATACTGTTAAATGGTGATAACTGTAATATACTGATATCATGTGAATGAAGTACAGATGAAGTACACTGGAAATTTAATTGTGCAACTGTCTGTTTTGCATGCTTTTATAAAATTAGAGACTAATTTGGACAGAAAAAACATAGATATCCTGATATATTATCACTTTTTTTTTTTTTTAACCTGTAATCTTGTAGCCAAACTCTGATTTTGTGACCTAATACTGGGCCAACAGTGCATCTAACATCTCCCTCTTCTCAGGGTAACAGCAGCATTCCCAGTGCATTAGATTCAGATACACTTGAGCTTGTGGCTGCTTAAACATAATCAGTCCCTAATGCTTACTTTCAAGGACGTGCTTGTTATCTCCTACTTCCAGCTACATGTCTCAACAGTATTCAAATTACTGACAGGAATAATCACAGTTTTCTTCAAAGTAGGGATTTAACTCAAGTTTCACACTGTTGCTGCATTCCAACTTGCTCCACAATGCTTTCAAATTAGCAGAAATGTAGCGCCTTATGATGGCTCGGGAGCAGCACAATGTAAAGGAAAGCATCGTTGTGTAGCTCCAGTCTGTTGTGAGCAGCTTTGAGGTAAAAATTAATGTGTTATGAGGATGTGTGAAACCATGCCTGCAAAAATACTGTTTTCACTGTGGGTGTTACGGTCATTCTGGAGACTTTTCAATGACATTCCTGCATTATTTCAGTTTTAAATCTGCATTAGGTTTCCTGTCGGTGGTAAAAGTCTGGCTGTCGATGCTACGTTGTGTACAAATAAGAGATTTTACGCATGAACAACGTTTGAGGCGCGAAAACAACACGTTTAAGTGTACTGGTTGAAGCGCAGGGTAACTGTAAAATATGAATTACAGCAAGAGTCTGGCTGTACTATTCTCCAGCTGCCGTTTCCTCTGCTTTGCCATTTCCACTCGCCACTATTCAGAGTTAGTCTTTCGCTGCCGGACGAAGCCTATCATCCCCCGTTGTTCATCAAGTGTTACCTGAAAGTGACATTTGAGCGAATTTACCTGAAAATGGTGAATTCCTTCGTTTCAAGCCGACCCTCCGGAGCTGCCAGGCCCGGATGCCCTCCTCCGCTTTACCCGCCCACTGAAGTAGCCTGAAACACAGCTCCGTCTGCGGACGCTTTGGGCTCCAGACGCTCCGCCAGAGAAAGAAATATCCTCAGAAACGCGCAGAGAGATGTGGGGGAACACACGGAGACTGAACACCGAAAACGTCGTCTGTTCGGCGGCGGACGCAGTTTAAAGAGGCTGGAGGAAGATGTCGAGTGCGGAGACGGGAGGGGTGCAAGCATGTAAGCGAGATTACAATTATGGCACTTCCGGTGACGTTTCAAAACAAAAGCCTGTTGTTAGTTGTTTTCGATTAAATTTTTTCAAAATAAAAATCATTGTGGTGGTTGTCAGCTACTGGAAAGCGTGCCATATAAAATCCTACAACTTCCATAGACCATAAATATAAAAGAGATCCAGATAGACACGTGCACATATACGATAGCCTGTGCATGCATATGTACTTTCTGAGCGCTTTTTTGTTTGTTTGCTTCCTTGTTTCAAAACGGTAGGTATAACCACAAGTTAAATTCCATAATATACTTTGACAAAGCTGGGAAATGCTCTAAAAAAAATGCGGGACCTTTCCTTTTCACTTGTAACTCATTAGCCGCATTATTGCAACATTGTTGTTTCCTATTAACTTGAAAATGCGACAGTCTGCCCTTTGTCCCTGTCAATCTTTAATTAAGTTGATTAATCTTTTTTTTTTTTTTTTAAACAAAGACATTGTATAGGATATTACAGGAATAGCCCATATTTGTTATAGGTGCATAAATTATGAAACGGTTTAATAACTCTTAAGCTTTTACTAATATATATAATGAAACTGAATAGTTGTCTGTCTCTTTGTGTTAACCCTGCAACAGACTGGCGAGCTGTCCAGGTGTACCCTGCCTCTCGCAGCTGGGATAGGCTCCAGCCTCCCCGTGACCGTGAAAAGGACAAGCATGGATAAACGGAAAAGCCCCCCCCCCCCCCCCCCCCCCCCCCCCCCCCCCCCCCCCCCCCCCCCCCCCCCCCAAAAAAAAGGAATGACATTATTTTTTCTTAATTTCCTAATGTTGAGAATTCTGCCAATATTTATTTTCTTACTGTCGATATCTAAAATAATCAGTATTGACACAATCGTCTTAATCAATACAAACATCCCGTGCTAATTTGAGATCTGAGCCCAGAGCACGGGACTAATTCTGGTTCATTAATTTACTATATATACAGCAGTCTACAATAACAATTCAAATACCGACAGGTGAAGGAAATAACGATGGTCATCTTGTTTCAGCGGGAGGGATTCATAAACAGTCAGTTCTTATTTTGTATTTATTCGTTTGGCTTTATTTGTTCTTTATAACGCACAAACTAAGTTTTTAGTGCAGTGAACACAAAGTGCAAGTTTTTATTATTTGCCTTGCTGAAACCCACTTTAATACACTTAACATCATTTTTATTTATGTGCATTCATTCTCGTTTTCTTGACAAGACTTTCTTTAACAACAGAACACATTTTGGGGTCAATTTGAAAGAAAGGCAGATGTAAAATGTAAAAGTGAGGTCAGAGGTCAAATGTGGCATACTTTAAATTTTTAGATGGTACTTTCTATATGTTGACACATCAAGTTGAAACTCTCTTTGTTGGGGAGCAGAGTCTGTGGCAGAGCCTCATCTGACCACCTCACACAACATCAGTAAACTACTAGAGCCCCACATCCACAAAAGACTGTATGCAGTGGTATCATAAACCCATATTTTATTCACAATAGAACACAGAAAACAAATGTTTAAACTTACTAATTCGTGAAAAAATATTAGCTCAATTTGATGACAGCAACACATCCCTAAACAGCTGGGATGCAGGAAAAAAGGCTGGAAAAGTAAGTGATGCTAAAAAGAAACAGCTGGAGGAACATTTAGCAGCTAATTAGGTTAACTGGCAGCAGGTCGGTAACATGGTCGGGTATCATTAGAGAGGTAGAGTTTCACCAATCTGCAAAAAAAACCCAAAATCTCTGCACGCAAAGGGACAAAAACAGAAATCAATGTTGGATGCTGTGATCTTTGAGCCCTCAGGCGGCGCTACAATAAAAATGCTGACATTCTTTTTGAAATACTTCCTCTGCACTAAAGAGGAGAGGGAGTTCAATAGCCTGCATCTCTGATGGTGTGGAAGTATATTAGTGGAAGTGGCAGCTTGCACATTTGGAAAGGCACCATCGTTGCTGAAAGGTATATACATACGCTCCCGTCCAGATGGCGTCTTTTTCTTGTATAATTCAGCAAGCTATTGAAAGAGCACGGCTTCATAGTGGAAAAGGCTGGGTGCTGATCCAGGCCTTTCACCAGTGGAAAACATTTAGAGCATCATGAAACAAAAAATCTGAGAAAAAAGGCCCAGGACTGTTGATTAGCTGTGATCCTCTATCAGACAAGAATGGAACAACGTTCCTCTCCCAGACGTCCAGCAGCTGCCCTCCCCAGTTCCCAGATGTTTATGGAATCATTGTTAAAAGAAGAGGGGATGCACAGTGGTAATCATGGCCTGTCCCAACTTTTTTGCTGCTATTAAATTCAATATGACCTAATTTTTTTCTTAAAGCTTTGCATTTTCTCAGTTTAAACATTTGATATGTTATCTGTGTTCTGTTTTGAACAAAATTATTGCATTATTTACATGTTACACAGCACCGCAACTCTTGGAGTTGGTGTTGTATTTACTTGTTTACGGTTATTGTCTCTTTAAATTACCTGCGGGGAGAGGCGAGCATCAGTGTGCAAAATACAAACAGCATTTCCCAAGCAATGAAAATGTTTATCGGAAAGCTTCTGATTTCTTACTGCCTAAGTTGGAAAGTGCCAAATCTGAGCCAAACTAAATTAAAGTAAAACCTAAAATCAGTCCAAAAGTGTGTAATTGTAACGGAAAATAAACAAAATAAACAAATCGTGGATTCCAGCGTACGCTGATGAGTTCTCTGTGAGGCTTTGAGGGAGAAAACACTTCACTGGAGGAAGTCCCTTCGACTCAAGGGAAACAGCCCAGATCTGTCGGATAATAACTTAACCACTGCAGAGATCCTTTATGCTGTTCCACATTCACAAGCAGAGTGTGGCCCGGACTCAGCTGAGCAAGGTCCAGTCTGCTGCTGTGTAATAAAGCAGCATGTCATCTTTGGTGTGTTTAGCCTTAAATCATCTCAAGTTTTATATGTAACCTTGTCAGCATGTCTAACAGCAATGAATTAAGTGTCTTTTTGAGTGTGTGTGTGTGTGTGTGTGTGTGAGAGAGAGAGAGAAATACTTATACAGCCACTGCAACAAAAGGTGTTTATACATTTAAAATTCTTCTCCTCACATACGTCTTGAATAATACAGACCTCATAGTACCGTATCACCCCAATAGAGCACTTCGCTCTCAGACTGCTGGCTTACTTGTGGTTCCTCGGATACTTAAGAGTAGAATGGGAGGCAGAGCCTTCAGCTTTCAGGCCCCTCTTCTGTGGAACCAGCTCCCAGCTTGGATTCAGGAGACAGACGGCCTGTTTGTTGTGATTTGGTGCTATTTAAATAAAATTGAACTGAATTAATTATACCTGTATTCTGTGCAACCCAATGATAAACAGTACAAACAAACAATACAAATGATGCATTTATCATGTGGTTTTAGTTTGAATTAGATTGGAAACATATGTGCAATGAAACATCCCATCTGTTTTTTAACATCTTGCTCTGTCTCCACATTTGGAGGACAAATACTTTGTGATGCAATTAATTGCGATGGCACAAAGGTGGGAGATGGTGGGAAGTGCATGAACAAGTACAGCAAGATCCTGAACCCATGTATCCCAAAGAACTGGAGCTGGTGGATCCCATGAATGATTCCGGGCCTTGAGCCAGGGGGTCCTGCACGGCCTCCGCCAGTGTGCTCAGAGATCCCTGAGCTGGCAGATCCAGGGAGAGTACAGAGCTTTCCAAGGAGCATTCAAATTTCACAGCTGCATTTTTTTTAAAAGCAGCTTAAATATTCAGGTGTTCGATATTTTAATATTGTCTTGTTTTGATGTTTACAATACACTCTACAATTAATTTCAGCAAAATATGCTCCACAACAAATTAGAGCTACCAACTCCTCTGACTGTGACAGTGAAGGGCTCAGACCTCTCTCCTTTCTTTGTAGGATGAATATATTGTTTTTCTTAGCACATGTCTGCAGACAAAGTGCCTGGCTCTTTGCACCACAGAACTCACAAATGTGCAGTCATTCTTGCAGTGAGATGCTTATGGACTGACTTCATAGTGTGTTATCCCTTGAGTTGGATCGCATCCTGCACCGATGTTCTCGGACACACGAGGATGAGCTGCTCTTGAACTTTGATTTTTTTCCATACTGCACCAATGGTCACCAACAAAGCCAATTTCCAGCTGTGGATCCTTTCTAAGAATCTGCATGCAGATAGCACTTCTTTATAAGTTAAAAACATCCTCTGCTCAGGTCAGTCAGAGAATAGCAGCAGTGTGGCATCTGGACCTTTTACCAGTAGGGTGTGTGGTGAGCACTAGGTGGCAACACAGTTCATCAGTTCAACACTATTTCAGCCATCAGTCAGTGCCTGGAAGGTGCTTCATATGTGTGGAGACTCCATCAGGCAGAGGTTTTAACACAATTTACAGTGACCAATTAACCTAACCCCACTAACTGCATGTCTTTGGACTGTGGGAGGAAACCAGAGTACCCGGAGGAAACCCACACAGACATGGGGAGAACATGCAAACTCCACACAGAGAGAAGGAGAGGCCTGGGCCAGGGTGGAATCGAACCCAGGCCTTCCAGATGTTATTCTAACTGTGAGGCAGCAGTGCTAACCACTGCACAGGTACTCTTCACCTGCAGAGAAAGGTAAAAACTATAGTGTAATATTAAATGCTATTGTATTAGTCAATGATAAAAAATATATCTCACAGGCCAGTCGATACTGATCTGGGGGAAACTGACCTGTAATCAGCTGAAGAAGCCCTGAAGTAAATGCTGTTCTAAAATATTTCAGCAGTGATCCTGGGAAACAGGTCTGACTGAACACAACAACGAGCTAACTGAGATGTGACCACGTTGGACTGTAACTGCAAATATCAACATGATGATCTACATGATGTAACACTGATATCAGAGTGTGTGCTGCAGAAATGCTGTTTCATACTGACACAGTGCTAATCACACGGGATAAATCTCAGCCTGGCACTAGGATCAGCTGAGGATCTGATGATATCCCATCAGTATGTGACCTGTGTGATCCCTTAGTTCAGAAAAAGCAGCCTCATCGGTAACAGTTCTTTACAGCTTCAGTAGCTAATGCGATATTTTACATTGTATGTAATTGATAAAGGCTGTTTAGGACCACATACCTTTCCTAGGCTGCTAACTGACTAGTGAGCTAATGGTAGGTTAGCAACCATCATGCCTATGATTTCCATACAACACAAACGAAGCTCAGCACACACTGACTGAAATGCAGGCTTATGTGATGCTTCTGTTTAACTAACATCAGTGCATATTTATGATAAAATATTGGAATTACTCATGGAAAGCATACCTTTATCCTGCTGATTTTTTACTCCCCTTGTTTTTCTTTTCTGCCCCCCCAAGTGGGATGAATCCTTTTTTTGAAGCATACTTGTTGCAATCTTCTTGCAAACAATTATAATGCGTGTGAATCTGACTCCAGCTCAGACAGGCAGCTGAAATGATTAAACCAGGAGAGTTAAGATGATCACCACTGAAACATCACAGGTGCAGCAAATATGCCTTAAACAGCCTGTATGTGACTTTCAGGTCCTCTTGGGGGTCCTGACCAGTGGCTGAGTCTGCTAACAGTACCAGGTCCTGCCCCACAAACCTTTCTGGCACCAATCTGATTTTCATTCAGATTTTTTTAATCTTTCAACCTCAGAGTCAAGGAGAAACCTACCAGTGAGCGGAGGGAAGCTTTGCTCCTATAATAATACATAAGTTTGCTTCAAAACATGATTTGTGTTTGGTAAACTTCTGCTGTCCTAGAAGGGCTGCAGCACGGGTCAATAAAGCCTCAACACGAACTTTGGACATTTATATTACATTTTGTTTTTTGTTTTCAGAACAATTAAAGCACAAGAAGCCACAACAGCTACTGCCCCAAAGCACAGAGGACAGTTACTCTCAGATAATAATTAACTTTTTGCTATGTATTTGATTCCTGCTGCATTGTGTCACAACTGTTTAGCAATAATGACCTGTAAGCCGAGCGAACCCAACCGAAGACAACAAACTTAAATGCAAACGAGCACAATCAGCTTTATAACTGATCCACAACAAAAGAATGTCCATCGAGGTAAAATGTGGGTCAGATTGTGATTAATTTAGCATTAAGTACATATTTAAAGTACTTATGGACTTTTTAATGAATTTTGCACAATTTTGCACAGTCCTAAATGTTTCCTGCAGAAGATTGTTGTAGTTTTTACTTCTGCTTCACTCTCTGAGCTGTAGATATCTATATCTATGACATATGACCTAACAAAGGGCATTTATTAGGAAGCATTTATTCAATTCAATTCAATTCAATTTTATTTATATAGCGCCAAATCACAACAAACTGTCGCCTAAAGGCACTTTGTATTGTGGGTAAAGACCCTACAATAATACAGAGAAAACCCAACAGTCAAAACGACCCCTATGAGCAGCACTTGGCGACAGTGGAAAGGAAAAACTCCCTTTTAACAGGAAGAAACCTCCAGCAGAACCAGGCTCAGGGAGGGGCAGTCATCTGCCGCGACCGGTTGGGCTGAGGGGAGAGAAAGACATGCTGTGGAAGAGAGCCAGAGATTAATATCAATTAATGATTAAATGCAGAGTGGAGTATAAACAAAGTAAATAAGGTGAATGAGAAGAAACAGTGCATTATGGGAACCCCCCAGCAGACTAGGCCTATAGCAGCATAACTAAGGGAGGGTTCAGGGTCACCTGATCCAGCCCTAACTATAAGCTTTATCATAAAGGAAAGTTTTAAGCCTAATCTTAAAAATAGAGAGGGTGTCTGTCTCCCGAATCCAAGCTGGAAGCTGGTTCCACAGAAGAGGCGCCTGAAAGCTGAAGGCTCTGCCTCCCATTCTACTCTAAAGTATCCTATTAGAAATATTGCGCAAATGCAAAAAAGCGGTCCTACATATTTGTTTAATATGTGCATTGAAGGACATATCCTGGTCAAAAATGACTCCAAGATTTCTCACAGTGTTACTGGAGGCCAAAGTAATGCCATCCAGAGTAAGTATCTGGTTAGACACCATGTTTCTAAGATTTGTGGGGCTGAGAACAAGAATTTCAGTTTTATCTGAATTTAGAAGCAGGAAATTAGAGGTCATCCAGGCCTTAATATCTTTAAGACATTCCTGCAGTTTAACTAATTGATGTGTGTCATCTGGCTTAATTAATAGGTAAAGCTGAGTATCATCTGCATAACAATGAAAATTGATGCAGTGCTTTCTAATAATACTGCCTAAGGGAAGCATGTATAATGTAAATAAAATTGGTCCTAGCACAGAACCCTGTGGAACTCCATAATTAACCTTAGTGTGTGAAGAAGACTCCCCATTTACATGAACAAATTGGAGTCTATGAGATAAATATGATTCAAACCACTGCAGTGCAGTACCTTTAATATCTATAGTATGCTCTAATCTCTGTAATAAAATGTTATGATCAACAGTATCAAAAGCTGCACTGAGGTCCAACAGAACAAGTACAGAGATGAGTCCACTGTCAGAGGCTGTAAGAAGATCATTTGTAACCTTCACTAATGCTGTTTCTGTACTGTGATGAATTCTGAAACCTGACTGAAACTCTTCAAATAAACCGTTCCTCTGCAGATGATCAGTTAGCTGTTTTACAAATACTCTTTCAAGAATCTTTGAGAGAAAAGGAAGGTTGGAGATTGGCCTATAATTAGCTAAGACAGCTGGGTCAAGTGATGGCTTTTTAAGTAGAGGTTTAATTACAGCCACCTTGAAGGTCTGTGGTACATAGCCAACTAATAAAGCCTGATTGATCATTTTTAAGATTGAAGCATCAATAATTGGAAAGACTTCTTTGAACAGTCTAGTACAGTGGTTCTCAAATCCAGGCCTCGTGGCCCAGTGTCCTGCGGGTTTTAGATGTGTCCCTGATTCAACACACCTGAATCAAATGGCTGAATTACCTCCCCAGTATGCAGTCAGGTTCTCCAGAGTCCTGCTAATGACTTCTATATTTGACTCAGGTGTGTTGAAGCAGAGACACATCTAAAACCTGCAGGACACTGGGCCACGAGGCCTGGATTTGAGAACCACTGGTCTAGTAGGAATGGGATCTAATAAACATGTTGCTGGTTTGGAGGAAGTAACTATTGAAGTTAACTCAGAAAGATCAACTGGAGCAAAAGAGTCTAAACAAATACCAGCAGTGCTGAAAGCAGCCGAACATGAAGAATAATCTTTGAGATGGTTATGAATAATTTTTTCTCTAATGTCTAAAATTTTATTTGTAAAGAAATTTTGAATTAATTAATTTGTTTGTTTGTTGAAAAAAGATTAAATGAATGTATGTGTGTCTCTCAGGTCCTCTGTCAAGTGTTGAGTGTTTTCTTAAATATGTGACTTTTAGCTACTGTTCATCTGCTGTGGATAGTTTTCAGGCCACTTCTTCTTTTGTCCTCCACTTTTCCTCAAACGTTTTAAAAACAATGCTGAGATATGTCAAGTTTTTGGCTAATAGCGCTTGTGTAAAAATTTGTTTCTGCGACAGGCTGCTAGTAACAAAGTATCTAAAAATGCTAATATAAATTCTATGCTTTTGTCTGTAATTACATGCCATGATTGGCAGCCTTCCAGTTAGTTAAACTGCTGCGTGTTAACTGTGCAGATTCCTGCAGTAATTGATTGAAACTAATTAGTGTTTATAACAATAGTTTAGTCAAGTTGTTCATTGTGCTTAGTTTTGTCAGGGGATCAGGTGCAAAACGTTATCTAAGTGATGTCAGCATTTGAACGGGAGCTTGAACCAGTAACCTGCAGGTTACTAGTCAACCTAGAATCTGCTGCCATTAGTTTGAGCCAAATGTGCAAGATAGAGAGGACAGCAAGGAAACACACAGGATGTTAAAAACGTCCATTTAACGCTTTCAGTCTTTTCCCTTTTTAAACTCTAAGGTGCTCAAACATTAAGGTGAACAGCATATGTACATTTACATACACAATACATTCACATGTATTGTGAGTATATTATTAAAATGTGAATAAAGACATTAAATGTCACTTTGGAAATACACATTTGACAATTTTACTTCAGTCAGTTTATACTGTATGTATCTGTATTTTATTTGGCCTAGTTAAGAAAGAGGAGGTAAATACATTTTAGGGATTTAAATTTATTTATTTTTTAAATAAAGAATAGCTTTGTTATCCATCATGAACTGTGTTCAGTATTTAGCTCTTCTTCAGATTTACTCTGGCAACTAAGAAGCTTCAAAACACACAACTTTTGCTCTGTATGAAAGGTTTCTGTCTCCAACTGTTCATATTTCATTAAACTGGATAATGGAACAAGCTGATACTTGGGTGTACTGACTTGTATTGCACATTTTCATTCAGCAATTCATTTCCCAGTTTCAGAATAAAGTGAAGACCATCAACGTATTCTCGAGGCCCGTCACTCCATTGACTGACACGCATCACGACTTCTGCAGGTTAAAACCACTGCCCCCCAAGGAGGCTCATGAAGAAGCTCTCCTGCTAAAGTTCATCGCTTGGCCTGAAACTCCACCTGTACCATCTCCTCTTTCCCTGAACATGACCAGTGATCCAGCCCACAGCACCTTCACCATTCTCCCACAGAGGGGAGGGGGCCAGTGGCATGTAGGGAATAAACTGAAGGTTTTGATTAAAATGAACGACTTTCGAGGCCATGCAAAGAAGTCCGGGGAGACGTTTTATTTGCCCGGCTTCACAGCCCGACTCTTGATGCAGGAGTAGCAGGGAAAGTGGTGGATCATCTCGATGGCTCCTACTCTGCTGTATTCTTTTTACCGTGGGAAGGAAGCACAGAGGTCAAGGTGATGATAAAACTTATTGTTTTAAATGTGATTGTAGGTATTGCAGGTAAGTCAACTTCCCTTCTCTTTTTTCAGTTCAATGCAATTTTATTTATATATCACCAAATCACAACAGTCGCCTCAGGGTGTTTTATACTATAAGGTAAAGACCCTAATTACAGAGAAAACCCAACAGTCAAAACGACCCCCTATAAGCAAGCACTTGGTGACAGCGGGAAGGAAAAACTCCCTTTTAACAGGAAGAAACCTGCAGCAGAACCAGACTCAGGGAGGGGCAGTCATCTGCCGCGACTGGTGGGGCTGAGGAAAAAGGGGATTCTCCAAAAGGCCGCCTGAGACTGGCTCCAAAAGTCCTCGTAGACTGTGATGTTTTTTGTTTTTTTATTGCTTATGAATGTGGTACTATTTTTTAGTCTTCAGCTTTCAGTTCATACTTGAATTCACTGTTTAGTTTCTTCAGTAGGAAAAAAAAATCTATTAGCACTAAAGCTGTAAAGTTGTGCCATGTAATGACAGTATGGTGCACCTTGCAAACTCTGCTAACACAGTATGGAAATCACCTCAGTGGCCAAAACGTGGGGCTTTAAAATGGTGGTTAACAGACTGTTTCATCCAGAGTCTCCACCAGCTTGGGTCTGGGCTGGATGACAAAATGTGCTTTAATAGCAATATGAAATATGGTATAAATATGGTGTAAAAAACAAACAAAAAAACCAAAATTGAACTATGAACATGGATCATGAATCCTCCCCTTCTCAGTTTGACCATTTCACCCTCCTAATCCTTAAGTGGTCTTTGTCAGTCTACATGAACCAAAGCAATAGCATGTTGACCTTGACAAAATTTCAATTTTTATTTCCACTGTAATGCTGTGTTAAACATTTCAGTTTATATATGTATTTCTGTGAAGCCAGGTTGGAAAACTTTGGTTCTTTGTCCCACAGGTGACACTGGTTCATCCCGGTGAGGCAGTCACGGAGCTGCGCAGGTTGAACAGAGAAGATCCCGACAGGATTTTGTTCAAGAGTGTGTTCCAGTCATGTTTGCGTCCGACCCAGCAGCCTGTGTGCAACTACACTGACCTCCGTACAGGTGAGCCCTGGTTCTGCTACAAGCCAGAAAATCTGAGTTGTGATGCCAGAATGAACTACTTCAACAGAGGAAATCAACCAATCATCACAACCGCGAAGAAGCTTTTTCAGAGGTGAGCTTGCCTGTACGTCCCTGCTGGGAGTTCTTAAAGAATGATGTCTGATACAAATGAAACTAATCAGTTCAATCACACTAGATGGGTTTCACTCACTTGGAAAGGTATCTTAAAGAAAACTTCAAGTGTTGCCACAGACATGAGCAAACTCTTTTTCACTTGTATTGTGCTCCCCGCAGTATAAAGAGGGAATCCTCTGACTGTGTGTTCACCACCTTCTCTGTCGGTGGCTTAATGATTGCTGCCTGCTGTCTGTTAAATGTCTAGTTTCAAAATCACTTACATTTTCTCACATTTGTGTTAAGAGATTTTATTGTGTGTACTTCACCTCAGCGGTGTCAACCTGAAAGTCTCCATTCCAGCTTCAGGACCTGCCAGTGTCACCATTTTTCCAAAACAGGAAGGTAAAGCCCAATTTCAACTACCAACATCTACATCTATATAATGAACAGTGAAAATGGATGTGAGCATTTCACAAACTGAAAAATTGAAATTGTAGAATATTTATTGTTCTAGAGAGTTGATGCCTTAATGGCTAACAGTATAACTATTATTGTGTGCTGACAGTTTATAACATGTGGATAAAATGAACTTCTAGCAGAACTTATCCCCCAAAACAAAGAAGTCTGTTATAACAATACGAGGTATGATCAGAAAGTTGTGAGAACTCGATGAGATTTGGCTGATTTCCCTTTGAATGTTGTCTTTTCGTGCACCTTAAGCCTGGTTATCAGCTTTACAGTTATACAGTATCAATCAAAAGTGAGTGTGTCCAAACGGTTGACTGGTACTGTATATAGATCACTCCCTGGAAGTCCTGGGGGGTCTACGCCACTGTGTCAACTGGTTGCACTCCCACCTTATCTGCAACCTTTAGGCATATTGAGCCTTCAATTGAAAAATGCTGGGTCATGGCTGGAGACCCAGCTCTCATCACCAGCTATGATCTTCCACACTAAACTCAGGTTATTTTGAAATAGAAAATGTTTTCTCTGCACACAAATGTGTGCACAGAGAAAACATGTTATGGCTGGAGACCCAGCTCTCATCACCAGCTATGATCTTCCACTCTAAACTCAGGTTATTTTGAAATAGAACATGTTTTCTCTGTGCACACATTTGTGTGCACAGAGAAAATTGCAGAGGGCACAGTGCAAGTGAAGGAACTCCCAGGAAGCGACTGAAAAATGCAGCAGCACTGATGGTGGTGTGTAAATGTATGATAAGATGATCTTCAGCAGATGATGGACCAAATTTAGATCAGGTGAGGTTTAGGGCTGTTGTAGGCTTGTTACCAGCACTTCATACACAATCACCAGTACATTTGTACTCATCTGCTGGGCACTCAAAAGAGTCCCGACTATACTTCCGTTTGAGTAAGGTTGCAAAACTACACTGAACAACTGTTTTATGGAATTAAAATCAGAAGTAATATTGAGAAATAGAGCAGTGCATTTGTAAGAGTGGGGATTTGACTTTGGTTTGATTGACACATAAAGCTTAAGAAGAGACTGTTTTGATCTTTCCATGTTAAAAACTCTACTGATGTTTGTTTGACCTCTTCTCAGGTCAGTCAGATGCAAATAGCAGCAGTGTGGACTCTGGACCCTCTGGCTATTATTAACGGGGTGTGTGGCAAGCACTAGGTGGCGCCACAGTTCATCAGTTCAACACTTCCTCAGCCATCAAGCAGTGTCTGAAAGGCAAGATGGTTCATATGTATGGAGACTCCACCATGAGGCAGTGGTTTGAGTACCTTAATGCAACAATGCCAGGTAGCTGTTCCACTGATCTTTCTGCCATCAGTTTGATTTGCTTTATATACTTTATTACACACATTATTTCCCCTGTAATTTCAGATTTAAAGGAGTTTGACTTGCACAGTAAGAAACAAGCAGGACCTTTCATGGCCCTGGACTACGCAAACAACATCATGATGATGTACTGCTGCCACGGTCCTCCTTTCCGGTCCACTGTAGTCCCAGCCATCGAGCTGCATTATGTCACCAACGAGTTAGACAAAATTGCTGGAGGTGGCAACACCGTTGTAGTTCTTGCCGTCTGGGCACACTTTGGCACTTGCCCCATTGAGTTCTACATCCGGCGGCTGTTGACCATCCGCAGGGCGGTGGTGCGGCTGCTGGACAGGGCTCCAACCACACTAGTTGTTATTCGGACTGGAAACCCCAAATCTTTAACAAGCTTCATTCACTCATCTACTAACAGTGACTGGTACTCGCTGCAGCAGGTCAAGGTGCTCAAGGCCATGTTCAAAGGGCTGAATGTCCATCTGGTGGATGCCTGGGAGATGGTTTTGGCCCACCACCTGCCCCAAGAACTCCACCCACAACCTCCCATTCTTAAGAACATGATTAATGTTTTCTTGTCATACATATGCCCTGAAAAAGGTAACTAGATGTGTTTGTTTCAGCAGACTGTGTTTAATCACAGTCGCCCTTTAATTTATTAAATGAAGTTTTCCACTTCGTCACTTAACACATCAAAGCTGACCCCTCAGCCCTGTGCTTTAAACATGGTCAGCATAAACACAGGGGCATGAAGGCAGGTAAATGTGAAATGACTTGCTGTGTTCATACGAGCCTGTAATTTTCAGTCTGTTTCACTAATTTTATGAGTCTGATTGGGTGCATTTCTGAGCTCTGATATTCCAATTTGATCCTATATTGTAGAGATAATATAAAATTGGGAAAGTCTCAATCAGTTTGGACAAAGAAGTGTTCTCCCCAGGTTATCAAATACTTTACAAATAATTCTTTTGTTCATATTATTGGCTAATAGATCCAAAATTTCCAACTGGGCATTGTGTGTCCACCAACGGGCAGTGTGTGCACAGAGCCAGCTGAAGGACCTAAAGAAAGTAACCAGAATAAGGACTTTTTGTTACTTCTAAATAAAGCAGCTAATCCAATATCATGTGCTGTAAATGATCAGGATGTGCAAAGATGTGTGATGGTATCTGTGAACAGCTGGCATCGCAAAGGTAGTTCACGCAGCATCAGCGTGGCTTGCTGCTTGTCAGAACTGGAGCACACTGGCACAACATGCACGAGCATCTCTGTCACTGTCTGTGTGCTTTAGATGATGCAGCCACACGAAAAAGAAAATACTCCCTCTTTCATTTCTAAAAAAAAAAAATAATCTGGCACTTAGCAGATCCTACAATTGATGAATCTCAAATATTTTTACTAAATAAAGTAAGTACACCTGTGCTGCTCCATAGGAATTAAACAATGTAGCAGCCAGCTGCTGCTAATCAAATGCACTTGATTAACTGATGAGTTTTGCAGTTTTCTGGTCTGGAGCATTCAGGTGTGTGTTAACACAGTGCAGAGGACACGGTTTCTTTTTAATTCACATTACAGGCTCACAGACAACAGGAAGTTCTCCACAGTTATGGTCCACATGGCTGATTCAGGATGTTGTAGCAGTCCTGCACCACCTGAGGGCGCAGCAGGACAGGAGTTTATTAGAAAGTGCCAACAGAAAAGAGTCAAAAGAGAAATTTATTATGGGCTTCCATGTGAACATAATTTTTCAGTCATCTGGATTAGTCCTGCTACACCACTGCTTCTATAAAGCATTTACATGTATGTGAGCTGCGCTGTAACACATCATGCAAACATTTTGTTCTCTGTGCCGTATGTCACTCATTCTCAGAATATTCTTGGCTCAAATATAGAGACTGAAAGCATAAATAATGGGTAACTTGCACCATGTTACTGAAAACATGATGGTGATGTTATTAACATGAGAAAGTCATTTTTTCTGACACCTTTAAATCATGTGTAGTTACATGCTCAAACTCCAGCAGGAACTGTTTAAACATGATGTCAACCAGCACCATTAAAATGAGACCTCAGAGGATTTGATTGTTTGTTTGTTTTTTATTTAAAATTAGTTTATGAATACAGCAGTGATCAGAGTCCAGAGAAACCCAGACTGAAAAAAAAAGCTATAAAACACACGAGGTTGATCTCTGAGACTCACAATCTACACGCATGCTCATGAGAAGCAGTGCTGTCAACCTGTTCACCTTCCAGAGCTTTAAAGGTGCCCCCACTGACTGTAATTCATGACCTCTGAACTCACTGTGTTTTGTCTGTTCCCTGATAGTCCACCCTCACTCGGTAATCAATCAATTCAAAATGTTAGAAATCAATATTCAAAGCTGATTAATTCTTGATTCTGTTCTTCATGAACTGGTTTCTTACAGTGACCACAGCATCATTTATAAAATTACACTCCACACACTGAGACCTCAAACCAGGAGCTAAGCTGCTTCTCTGATGGCCGTACCAAGACGAGTGGCTGAAAAAGGAAGTGAGCTGCTTGCAGACTGATCTGATCCACTGAAGGACTTTATGACAGTGGTCACAGACATGTACTCACTAACAGCCTCTTTCATTTCTCTGTGGTTGCTTCAAACTTTGGTCCAGTCCAGGAAGCTCTGAACACCTGCAGGCTGTTAATGAATATATTTTTTAAATATATATTTAGCACAATTAGAGACCAGCAAAAGCTTTAATGATGCTGCTTCAACATTTTACAAAAAGCCCCCCGAATAAAATAAAATAAAAATTCTGTATCACTCATCAAATATATAGGAAAATACAAGAAGTATATACAACAACTGGAAAAGCCAACTTGCATCACAATGGACGGCTGCAGCAGCTGCCTGGAGGTTGTCAATCAACCAACAGCAACAGGAAAGAAACTTTAAATGGAACCCACGCGGTGCGCCTCTTCCTCCATAGACAGATAAAGACCAACACTGAAAGACAAACAGTAGCGGATTTAAATCAAGCAGAAAACTAAACTGGAGTAGGACAAGTTTTCAGTATGCTGTGTTCATCTGCAGCAGTGAGGGACAATTAAGGACAGTTAACCACGTACTGGCAACACTTAAACACCTGTGCATGTAAGAAAAGAAATAATTTAAAGAGGGTTCTCTCTCAGGAGCCTGATTCTCTGACAGGACTCTAAGTCCAAACCAGCTGTATTTTAGAGTTAGAGGTGACTCTGCACGGTGTTTCTAGCACTGTGCTTGTAAACAGGAACACTGAATCTAATGACAAAGGTTTTTCATTAGTCTTAAAATAAAAAGCTGATGTATCAAATTGACTTACCAGCAATAACACAGGGTATCAGCAGGAAAAGCAGCATTAGGCGTGATGAAGACTGATGCTCACTGAGTCTTACTGTCCTGTCACCGTACTTTATCTAGAAAGCATAAAGGAATTCCTCAGAGGGAGCGTCTCACTATGGGTCTGATATTTTCCAAATATTCATTCAGTGAACATCACAATTTGAAAGGGTTGCATATAATATAATATAAGGACACTTGTTTGCACTCAGTGATATGCTGCACTTGACCCAATATTGTTCAACAAACAATGACAATTAATTTTAGACTGTATTCTGCATCTCTTGGCATTGGTTTAAAGGCACCACATACTGATTTGAAAAGATCTTAAATTGCACCGTGCATGAAGCTCACTGATTAAAAAATATTTCAAGTCTTTGGAAGCAATCCTTTAAAATCATACACAAAAATATCATTTTGTGCCTAAATCATCATCACAGTACTGCACTGAGGACTTCGTAGATTGTAATGTTCTGTTATCACAATAAATTTGTATTTTTGTATTTTCATAAATAACGTCTGCCTTGGTGTTGCATGAAAGAAAGATTTACCAATAACTGGTGAAATTCTGGGCTGGGCGGGTCTTTAATCTCACAGGTGAAGGAGTCGGTGCTGTTACCGCTTTCTTTGGCTTCCATCATGCAGCTGTATTCCTTTTTGTCCTGAACGCCCCACACTGTTAACTCTCCTGTTGTCATCTCCAGTTTGTCTGCCTTTTTCTGAGAGGCCAACACAAAGATGAACTGATGTCACGCGCTTGTTTGAGTGTGATTTAAAAATGACATTACCTGCACGGTGATGCGGACGTTCTCTCCTGCCACTGTGGCAGTGAAGCCGGTGAACTCAGGGTCTGGATATTAGGAGATGTTTGTGGGGCAGGCCAAGGCTTGATTGGCTACTTTCAGAAACACGGCGCTGCTGGAAATCCTCTGAGCTGCAGGTGTGTCATAGGTGAGAGTCTGCAATGAATTTAATAATCATATAAAACATAGAATCTCTGTATGGCAGGCATGACATGGTCATGATGGTGACATCATCAGTCACCTTTTTATTTTAAACATTTGACATGTTGTCTTTGTGCTACTTTGAATCAAGTACAGCATTTAAATCTTCTAATTACAGCTTTTTTGTAATAGGTTTGTATTTAACATAATCCGGTATAATACAAGAAAAAAATTAAAATATGTTTATTGTTTTATTTCATTCTATTTTTAGACAGTACGTAGCTGCAGCCCAAAGTGTCTGATGGAGTGACACAACAAACTTGGCTCGGAAAGGACGAAGCACGCATGGGTCACAGTGGGATTCTTCCAGAGTTTGCATGTGAAAATAAGCACCAAACCACCGTGCTGCATTATTTCTTAGTGGAAGAGGAAAATGCAAGAGGAAAGAAGACATCCTGCACAAGGCTTAGCTTTGAGCAGATAAAATATACTGCATGGTGTATTTGTGGTAAACTAGGTTAACTTTGAAAGATCTTTTCTCACAGGCGGGGCACCGCATGTGTCACTTTAAATATGCTGCGGGTTCTGTGAGGTTTTCAGTTCCTCTGGTTTACAGCATGGTACTAATAACTAAACTAAACTTGGTTGTTTCCTTCCTTTGTTTCTTCCTCAAAAACAGGTTTCTCCTAATCACACAAAGAAATTCAAACTGAGCAAAGTTTTAAAAACACTTTCTGCAACATTTGCTGCTGGAGGTCCTACATAAGTTTAACACTCATTCATCACGTGTGTGTCATCACTGCGTGTACCTGATCCAGCTGCTTCTCGGTGCAACATCAGTACAGGACGGCGAAGAGAGGTAGGTGATGTTAGCGTCCCCATGGCAACTACCATCTGGGAGAAGAGCACATATGTTGACCGCACCTTTGAGATCTCTGCTGGGAATGTGGAACTTCACACTGACGCCCGTGTTTTCCCAAACAGGAGATCTGATCAGAACACACACACACACACACACACACACACACACACACACACACACACACACACACACACACACAGAAGCAGTTGCTCACATCATCATACTATGCAGAAAACTTGAGGACAGGAAGCAAGCAGCAAATAATTAAACACGTTTGCTTTAAATATGAGTATGAATCAAATCAAATGAAGGAAACTTTTAACATAACAACTGAAAACAATGAACTTCTTCAAAGCCTAAAGCAGAGGAGGCTGCAGCTAAGTTTCAGTTTTACACTCAGAGTCTGTCTGAGCACCGACACTGAGAGACAAACAGAGCGCTTCAGGACAGAGAGGCCATGCCTGCCTGTTATCGGTCTGATAACTCAGAAAATTATAAACAGATTTCAATTCAAATTTCTGGAGTTGTTGGGGGTGGTACAAGGAACAATTGATTAAGTTTTGGTGGTGATCGGGTCAAAAGTCCCAATCTCATTATACACGAAATTCAAAAATTCATATCTGTGAATTTTTCATCAATCGCGATGAAACTTGGTACTCCGGTAACAATGACTCTTGATGACACATTGACTTTTTCTATTTTAAATAAAAATACTCACAATAATACAAAGTGAGCTTAAACCCTACACAAACCCTACACAAAAATCACACACAGATACAATTCATGTCTCAGCAAATGCTGTCAAGGTACACAAACTGACAAAATATATCCAGACAACATCTGCCATCATCTGTTCATGTGGAGCACATTATAGTTCTTAAAAGCCAATAAAATAAATTTCCAGTCTTTGTGATCTACTAATTTATGATGGACTATGACAACATTGTGTGGTATGTGTTGCAGCGCAGTAACGGGACATAAAAATTTTGGGGTGGGGGAGGGATACGCTCTACTGAGTGATTTTCTAGTTCTAGATTTTTTTCAACTGTTGAAGTTAAATTGTAGAATATTATGTTTAAAATATGAGTGTGTGGAATATTTTCTAGACTTTGATTAGTTGTGTTATCTGTGCAGTGACTCACTCTTTTGGAGAACAGTCAGCGAGCGCCTGGATCTTCACCCCCGTCACATCACCGAGGTTATGACCTGATAGCTCTGCAAAAAGGGTGGAAAAGGGTGGAGTGCCATCTCCGGCTCAGGAACGAGTTCTTGCCTCAAGTGGAGGAGTTTAAGTATCTCGGGGTCTTGTTCACGAGTGATGGGAGAAGGGAACGGGAGATCGACAGGCGGATCGGGGCTGCTTCTGCAGTGATGCGGACGCTGCACCGGTCCGTCGTGGTGAAGAGGGAGCTTAGCGTAAAAGCGAAGCTCTCGATTTACCGGTCGATCTACGTTCCTACCCTCACCTATGGTCACGAGCTTTGGGTAGTGACCGAAAGAATAAGATCGCGAATACAAGCGGCAGAAATGAGTTTCCTTCGAAGGGTGGCTGGCCTCTCCCTTAGAGATAAGGTGAGGAGTGCGGCCATCCGGGAGGGGCTCGGAGTAGAGCCGCTGCTCCTCCACATCGAAAGGAGCCAGTTGAGGTGGCTCGGGCATCTGATTAGGATGCCTCCTGGCCGCCTCCTGGGTGAGGTGTTCCGTGCATGTCCCACCGGGAGGAGGCCCCGTGGTAGACCCAGGACACGCTGGAGAGATTGTGTATCTCGGCTGGCCTGGGAACACCTTGGGGTCCCTCCGGATGGGCTGGAGGAGGTGGCTGGGAAGAGGGAAGCTTGGGCTTCTCTGCTTAGGCTTCTGCCCCCGCGACCCGGCCCCGGATAAGCGGAAGAAAATGGATGGATGGATGGAGCTCTGCATGGTTTCTGCCGTACAGAGACACCACACTGGGAGTGATGGAGGAGATCTCTGGGATCTGACAGTAAAACACAAAAATAATCAGATTACAATGATTTCTCTCTGCTGACATCATAACAAGGTGTCAGAGGACCAATGAGGGTCAGACTCACAGAGAAGTTCTTCCCAGACTCCAACTTTTGGCAAACTCGGTTCTGCAGGAGGGAATGAATCCAGTACTTAGATTACAGCACTGTGCGGATAGTAGAGCTGATCTGAGACCTGCTGTGGCTAATATTAGCTCAGTTCAAAAAGTGGCTAATTTCAGTATTTTCACTTAGAAACTGAAGTGAATCCTTTTGCACTTGGTTTTTGGATAATTTGTTCCTGTTCTGCGTTTAGTGAAAGAACTCAGCATTAAAGCTGCTTTAAGTTTATGTCTCTCTCCTAAGTCCTGCATGTTGGATCCATCTCCTGCCTGCTGCACAGACAGTTATAAACTGTGTCAATCAAAGTGTTTGGAGTTTGCTAACTGATCTCATCATCGGCTGTGAATGACACGTCTCGTTGTCTGTGGCAGATAAAAACCTGAGGCTAAAATCCTCTGAAGTCTTTCTACAAATTAAAGCAATATTATTGGATTAATCTAACATTTGGAAATGTAGAACATGTGTGAAATGTGAAAACGTTTGTTAGATAAATCCATTAAAAAAAATTATAATGTCTTTATTACATCAGTGTCTCCTTGGTTAGCCCAGGAACAGCTGTTTCTGCTCCATCCACAACCAGCCTTGATGCACTGCTGACACCTGAACAAAAAACAGTCACATGGCATCATGGGACTCTGAACATGGCTCATTCAACTACCAATATGGATCATAATGTATTAAAATACATCAAAACTGTCCATTAACACAGTTTTAACCAGTTACTATATGATCAAACATTTCAGGTTTAATTTTCTTTTTCTATAACTGGGATCTGATGGTTTCATCAGTGATCTGCCTTATTAAGAATTTTCAGTCTTTTCAGCTTGATTTGTTATTCATATTAGATACACTGTAATATGAATAGTATACGAATCTTTGATTTCTTTATAATCTGAGTGGACTTACAAGACAGAACCTGGTGGTCCACTGATGTTAGAGCAGCTGATTAACCTCAGCTGTTCTGACAGGTGTGACCCAGTGACCCAGTGTCCGCAGACCCGTGCATAAAAGCGCAGCTGCTAAAAAGAGTACTATTAAAAACCGGAGTCACGCCATCTGCGCTTGAAAAAAATTTGCGCATTTACACCAGTATATGCGGTTCAACCCGTGGTGCCTTTAGGTGCACCTCGTAAATTGAGCTATCTATACTTTAACAGACTTGAATAATAAAATTTAGTGCATTTTTGTAATAGTTTGCATATTCTATACAAACTAAAGTGACACACAACATAAACAACACTATACAGGCATATTTGCATATCTCCAAGAATATCATAACCAGGTTGTTACAAGCATATACCTAGATTCAATAACATAGGTACATGGTTGTAACTGCGTGAAAAAGATCTAATCAAACTGTTATCCACAATTAACCTCAAATTCCTGTTCACCCAATCCTCAAGTACATCCTTAGTCAATCTCAAGTGAAATGGCTGTAGACATTTAAAAATTTTACAGCGTAGAAACAGAAATATGGACACAATCACTGCTGCATCAGCAGATATTCAAAAATACATAAAACATTCAAATCAAATTGTTTTCTGCAAACACCACCATATCCTCATTAAACATGTCCTCCACTACACCTGAGACCATTCTCAAGTCATATAGCTGTAGGAATGTGAAATTATGACATCTTGAAATCAAAATTTGGCCACAGTCACTTCTTCACAATGAACACCACACAAAAATTAATAGAAAATGGAAATCAAATCTCTGCAAATTCCATCACAGTTCTATTCCCTATTTCACTAGGTACCTGTTCAAAAATTAGTGTAATTACTGTATAATTTTGAGTTCCAGTCATGTGTCCCATTTGTAAGGGCAGTGTTTTCATGTTTCCCCTCCTCATGGATATTGTCATTTGTGTTGACCATTGGACTGTTATTTTCAGGGCTGTTTTTAGCATTATGTTGTTTGTCATCATAATGACTCCTGCATTTCCTTTCCTCCTGCTGTGTGGTCTCTGTTGCAATAATGAAGTTGTGCACTACAGATAGTAATAAAAAGAAAACTACAAACTATTTGGTGTGTAAGTCTCTTCATTTACTCTTGATTTGGTCTTACAAAAGCAAAGATGCAATAAAAACAAATGTTGGCACCACATATGATCACTTTTGAGTCTCATAATTATTTGAGTGATACCAAGGAACTTCAGTACCAAGGACAGCACCATGGACAGCGGCAGATCCTGAGCACAGTACACAAGCACTGTGAATTCCTTAAGGCTACAGTAAGTAGCCACTGATATTCTAGTCAAGGCTTCCATGCAGAACCACAAGATTACTCCACAGATCATGGTGTTTCCTGTCATTTATTCATTTGGTCTTTCAATTTGAAGGACCTGTATGATACACATACAGTCTACCTATCAACCTCAGCATTAAAAAGGTCATTGTTCTATACTTAGACTTGGGCTCATAGCTTGTTTGGAAACATATTTGTCTTTCCATCTGGGCATACAGCAAACTAGGTATGTATCTATCAACACATGAGAATCCATAAATATAGGGTGATCCAACAGGAGTGTCTGATGAGGGCAATAGCCAATCACAGGTCCCTAGACAAAGGTCACAGCTGCCCTTTAAATTCAGTCAAACACAGCAGATTTGAATGTTGCTCGCTAAATCACCCAACATTGTGACAACTGTAGCTATAGCTGCTGACACATTCAAAACTCAAGAATGACCAAGATAAAAGGTCAAAATCGGTGAGTTCTTTTTGTATACTTTATGTACACTAACATGTTTTGATCTCACCCTTGATTTTTGTTCAGGCCCGTGTTGTTATTTCATGAGACTGAGATTCTCCATGTGTCATGGTATATAAAATGACTATGTCTACATACTAATGTCCAGATTACATAATTATGCTTTGACCCCCAAGCTCAAACCTATTCCTTCTAGCTGCTCACAGTGCATATATGAAAACTCCAACAATTATGTAATGTCTGTTATTTGACTCTGTACTCTTTCCTACGTAGAATTGTCTTCAGGACATTTGGAAAGGTAAGACATTCCCATAACTTGGCAGTGAGACATTGGATGCATTACTTTATTTCATATCATTGGTATTCTTAAACAATGCCACCATGTCACACTTGGATGTGAAACATGGCTGTTATCTTGTCATGAAAACCACAACGTAATCTCATCTCAACAGTCCAGAAAGAGATTCATATCCTATGAGGATATTTCAGTGTATATCCAGAAACTGAAAGAATCATCTGAGAGTGTAACTAAAGAACGTCTTGGAGAAGATCACAGTTTTTGGGCAGAACTCTGTACATTCTTGGATGTGCCAAACACTCCGCCCAACAGATATCGTTTGAAAAGGGCTTACATCACAAAGATAAAGGTATGAGATTCATCTGTCTACATGTGCACTGTTATTGTTGGTTTGTGACGTGTAATTGCAGTAACATGCTGTTAACCCTCATGCCCTCCTGGGCCATTTTTGTATTTTTTTTCAACTGTTTTATAATTTGGTGATCATTTTGGCTGGATTTTTGGCATGATGTCTTGCAGGGAATCTTCTTTGTTTGTTTTCATAAATCACTTATCTTCAGACCTACTCAAAAATACCAAGGGGTCCCCTGGTAGTCAATGGCTCCATAATATAACTGGCAAAACATCAATTTTATTCATCTGCTTAAAATGGGAAAATGACTGAATCTAATGGAATGCAGTCACAATGTCAAATATCATAACTTTTCTTCAAAATGAAATGCTAACATCACAGAATGCATGTTTTTATATGGCAACTGTAAGATCCAAAACTGTAATCTCAATGTAAGTCAGCAGTTTTGGCCACAAAGGTGTCCTGAGCGAGTATCTGGCACTACATAAAAATATATTAATACAATCATTTTTGTTGCTAATCTTTGACATATCCTAGGCTCTCATCACCAATGATGCCCCATCCCCTCACATTTATTATGTGGAAACTGATTCAATTTTGTGGTGTTTTCTATTTAATTAATAATTAATATAACATGTGATTAAACTGGCATGTAAAGGGTTTAAACCCTGAAAATAATTCAGTGTTTGGTATTTTTTGAGTAGGTCTGAAGTTGAATGAGTGATTTATCACAAAAAAGCAAAAAATATTGATGTATGATTTTATAGCAGTTTTTAGGTGCTGTACATTTTTGCCACAAATGTGTCCAGGAGATATGAGGGTTAACATGCACTGCAAACTGGTAGCACCTAATTGCATTTTCCACATATCAGCCAGCAAGTGGAGACATGAGAACCTCTGCAACAGATGATGAGAAGGAGGAAGGTCAATATGAAGGCATAAAAGAGAGGATCCAAAGGAGATATCTGTTGAAAACAGGGGGAACAAACCAGATAACCTAGTTGGGGAAGGATCACATGGAGTGCAAATGGTATCCAGTGAGGAGAAAAATGAATATGAACCAGATATTCTGCACAGGCAAGAAGAGACAGAGCAGATTGAACATGCCCAGCAGGATGAAGGAGTAAGAAATCCAGCAGTTTCATCATATACAGTACTATGCAAAAGACTCTAGTGACCACTCATTTCTTTTCATATGTTGCAGGGAAATGGGTCCAAAAGAAACATGCACAAATACTTAGGATTAAAGGATATAAGGCAAAAACCTGAGTTTGTACAATTCAGACATGCTCCAAAATCCAGACTTTGTTTGTCCACCTTTATCCTCCAAGGCCTGGACTCTCTCAGGCAGCTCTCTATAATTCATCTTGAGGGACATACAAAGCTCTTTGGCTCTTGGCAGCCTTTTGATCTATGTCAAGATTTAATAGTCATTCTTAATTTTATAATTTCAGAGTCCAGGCTCTGTGGAGCCCAATCTATGACTGGCCACTGTGTTCCACTATATGTCTGGCAGATCAGTTCAAAGGCCTCATTGAATTCTCTAAAATAGTCCATCATCGATTCACAAAATGACTCTACTGACGATATTAAACAGGAACAAGCTGTGAGTGCGACGCAGCAGGTGTGAAAAGCAGCCGAAGCGACAGGAGATAAATTCAAAAAGAAGTGGAAACATTGTTCCAAAAATAGAAACCGTACGCAATAAATTCTACATGTTCCTGGCCCATTTTCATCTATGCTGCCCCGGATATTTGTGCGTAATCTAGCGATCAGCGACTGGCTGATCGCTAGATTACTGGCATGCTAGAATCTAGCATGCCAACTTTTGTGAACTCGCTGTTGGCTGTCTCAAAAGTTGCCCTTTTATTAACAATTAAATGGTTGCTGTTTGCCGCAACCAAAACAAAACAGTAACAACAACGAGACTGACTCGGATAATGACGAGAGGAAACCCGGCATGCTTGATGCTGAATTCGCCCAACTGTTCAACTCAGACACTGAAGATGAATACTGACAAATCCAGAAACTGGTCACGTCCCTCTGCACAGTCTTTCCTTCCTCTTATGGATAATGCTCCCAGCCGAAACTGCTAGAGCGGAAACATGATTTCATGTCAATCCACAAGTCTTTTAAATAAACTGAAAAGAAAATGAAGGATATCTTATTTCTCATTTCAGTTTGTTTTAGTTAGTTTTATAAATCCACAATTCAGTTTTAGAATTTTTTTTCCTTTTAATTATCGTTTATATTTATTTCAGTTACCAAAAATGTGTTTTTCAGTGTCAGTTTTCCTTAACTATAATAAGCTTGCAATAAAGGGGGAAAACAGTAGAACAGGTTGTCTTGACACCAGCATTATTAATAAACTCTTGATTGCATAATTGGTGAGAATTTTGCAAAGCCGTGATCCCACTAGAAGCTGTTGAAATTCAGCCGATTGCTTCTATGCCGTTTTTGACCATGTTTGATCCTTTTCAATTTATTTAATGATTTGTGCCACAACATAAATAAATGAATAAAAATGGAATGTTAACTTTGAAGTTTTCCTGTCAGAGCACATATGAATAA
Source organism: Archocentrus centrarchus (assembly GCF_007364275.1). NCBI lineage: Eukaryota > Metazoa > Chordata > Actinopteri > Cichliformes > Cichlidae > Archocentrus > Archocentrus centrarchus. Next base: position 22,010,617 of record NC_044368.1, on the reverse strand, counting down.
TGGGAATGTGTTTAACCAAGGTTTAAGGCTGGCAATTTACACATGGGGGAAAAAATCTAAAAGAAACCAAATATTTATTTTTATTTATTTATTTATATTATTATCTGTTGTTTTTGCTGTCATGGAACTCCCGATCCAGCCCAAGGCTCTCTATGAAGACGAGGAAAAACTCCCCCAGAGGCCAGACCGACGAGGAAGAAACCTCGGGAATGGCAATTCAAAGAGAGATCCCCCTTTCCAGGGACGGCCGGTGGCATCACAGGAGCTACATGTCAGCCAACAGTTCAGTTTACATAGATACATACATTACATACATTTGTATGAATAAATATCACTGTTTAGACGACTGACTGTTTATGGACTGTAAGGGCTGGGCCGGAGTATCATGGGACCGCCCCGGTGTGTCGGTAAGAACACCTCGAGAGTCTGGATGTTGGCGAAACTTTAATAAGGATCATGCAGCACGGCTATACACAGAGCTCAGCATGTAGGGATCACAGATGCAACTTGTGGTCTAAGAGAGAAATAAGATGAACACTGGTTTGTAATGCTAATGCATACATTCACTACATATATTATCAAACACTGTATAACACACCAATAATGCAGGTAGAGTAAACTGACATTGATATCCTGTTTGTGGTCAGACATATCCATTTAACTATGAGTGGGTTGAAAAGGAATTAGTGCTCCACTGCATAACATTGTGCTCAATAAACGCTCTCATTAATATAGTTAGTTGACAGTAATGCAAACAATCACAAATGGATTAATATATAGCAGGCACAGCAAACAAATCGCTAGCTTAGCCTCTAATACTGCAAACAGCTAAGTACAAACAGGCTAATCGCTAACGTTAGCCGCCAGCGCTAACCGCGCTACATCAGCATACAACAATCAACATTAACAATGGAAACACTCACGGATCCTCAGTGACACACAATCTCGCATCTGCTACAAGGTGAGCAGCTCTGCAGTCACAGGCACTGCGAGGCTGGATTGTCTGGCGAGTCGGTGATGAGTGCTCCTAATGGCGTCTGTGTCTGTCTGCACTTGAAAGGAAAAGGGGAACGTACGGAGTACGTCGTGTGTGATCTGGGCGCATGCGCGAACTGTCGGCTGCAGCCCTTAGTCTTTCTAACACTGCCGCCCCCACATTTGATGCCAAATGTGCTCCCTAGAAAGACTGAAGTGAGCCTCCCTGCTCACGGCCCATTGACCTCCTCCTCCGGCATCTTAGGCAGCATGATGAGACGAGTGATTGGCCTGGTGTATATCTTGTCCTCGATCTGTATCTCGGCCGTCTTGACATGACCATCTGGGCCTGGGAACACTTTCACCACCTTTCCGATTCTCCATACCGATCGAGGCACCTGTGGGTCTACTACCATGACTACGGCTCCAACCATCATGTCTGGGGTAGTGGTCCTCCACTTGTTCCGTAGCTGCAGACCAGGTAAGTAGTTCTTTACGAATGCCGTCCAGAACCTGTCTGCCAGCACCTGAGAGTGCCTCCACCTCCGACGTCCAAGGAGCTCGGATTGCGGATAGACTACCTGGGGCAGGGAGCTGTCTGGCCGCCCCATCAGCAGGTAATTGGGCGTGACAGGGTCAACGCCTGCTAAATCGGCCGAAACGTAACCTAGCGGCTTAGAGTTGAGTATGGATTCAATCTCTATTAAAATGGTTCTGAGAACTTCGTTGCTCACAGTCTGAGCACCCAGAGTGGTGTACAGGGCAGACTTTACTGACCGGATCTCGCGCTCCCATGCGCCGCCGAAGTGAGGTGCCGCTGGAGGATTGAAGTGGAACGCAATCTGCTGTGTGGCTAACTGCTGCTGGAGGTCAGGACATAGGCTGGAAAAGGTGTCCCTCAGCTCCCGCTCACCTCCTCGGAAATTGGTTCCTTGGTCTGAGTACAACACTGCTGTCTTGGCTCGCCGAGCTACAAACCTCCGGAGAGCCATCAAGAAGGAGTCACAGTCAATGAAGGTAACACCTCTAGGTGTACCGCTCTGGTGGTGAGGCACTTAAAAAGTATACCCCATCGTTTCTCCGTTCTTCGGCCAACCTTCACCAGGAGCGGTCCGAAGCAGTCAATACCACAGGAGTAGAACGCTGGCTTAAACAATCTAAGCCTTGGCGGTGGTAGGTCGCCCATCCGTTGTACAGCAGGTTGGGATCTCCATCGACGGCACTCGACACACACCTGCTGGCAACGCTTTACGGCCTCACGTCCCCTTAGGATCCACACCCTGCGTCTTAACTCCGCGAAGACTCGTTCGGGCCCAGGGTGGCACAGTTTGGTGTCATACTCCTGGATGAGTAATTTGGTGGTCGGGTGACTAGGGTCAAGTACAATGGGGTGTACTGCAGCTGGATCTAATCCTTCCCCTCTACGGAGTCGTCCACCCACTCTAACGACTGCATGCGTTGTGTCGAACTCCGGAGCAAGGCAAAGGAGACGACTATTGGATGCTACGGGCTTCCCTGCCTTGAGGAGGTCATAGTCATCTGCAAAGCTCTCTTGCTGCGCCCTCCGGAAAACAAAGAATTCGGCATCCTGGTATGTACTAGCTGTAGGTGGCCCTGACAGCCCAGCCGCCCCGTGAAGCTCCTGCGCTAGTGTTTCCATCAACTCCTTCCAAGTCTTGAATAGGGACCAGTGCATACTCGGCGGATCAGTGGTGCTACTCAGACCACAGAAAGCCGAACGTCTGAGTTCAGTAGTGTCTCCCGACTCGGAGGAGTGCTGCAAAGGAAGGGTTGGCCACTCTTCCGGGGGCTAACTGCAGAAATTTGGGTCCCTGACTCCACCGGCTTGGTTCCCCTAGGTGTTGCAGGGACTTCCCCTTTGTGAGGTCATCTGCCGGATTCCGTGGGGAATCAATGTATCGCCAGGACTGGAGGTCCGTAAGCTCCTGTATCTCTGCTACCCGGGTGCCTACGAACACTTTGAAACGACACGATTCTGAATGTAGCCATGTAAGGACAGTGGTGGAGTCACTCCAAAGCACACAGTGGCGAATCTCAAGGGTGAGCTCATTCCTTAGTAGCTTGGCCAACTGTGCTCCTGTGACTGCTGCACATAGTTCGAGTCGGGGCATGGAAAGTTGCTTCCGAGGGGCAACTCTTGAGCGTGCAAGAAGGAACGCAATGCAGATCCTCCCTTTGGGATCTTCAGACCGCAGGTAAGCGACCGCTCCATACGCTTTCTCAGAGGCATCACAGAATATGTGGATGTCTCTCCTGGTTGCAGTGTGGTCCATCTCTGCCGGGGTGTAACATCGAGGCAATTGTATGTGAGGTAGGTGTTCGAGTTCACGTTCCCAGGTGCGCCAGGCGGTCAGAAGCTCTGCTGGGAGACTGGGGTCATCCCAGTCCCTCCGCCGGTCCCATAGCTGCTGGACCAGGACCTTTGCCCTTGTGGTGTAGGGTAGCAAGAATCCGAGTGGGTCGTACTGACTGGCGAGCACTCGGTAGATGTTCCGCATGGTCACCGTGTCATAGGTGATAGGCCTGTGCTTGTAACTGAAGGTGTCCGCGTCACACTGCCAGCACAGTCCTAAGGTGGACTCGCGCGCTTCCAACTTATCACATGTTAGCCATAGCTCTAGCTTCTCTGACCTGGCCTCGGCCGGGAGGTGGCTGATGCCGCCCGGCACGTTGCTCGCCCACTGCCGGATCTCAAACCCTCCACTTTGGAGAAGGTCTCTAAGGTTGTTGATCAGTTGTATGGCCTCTTGTGTGGATGGCACGCTCTGGAGGCAATTGTCCACGTAGAAGCATTTCTCTATTGAGAAGCGCTCTGTGCTTCCAGGCTTGCTGTAGTCAAAGACATGCCTCTGCAGGGCATAGGTGGCACAGCAGGGGCTGCACGTGGTACCGAAGGGCAGCACCCGCCACTCGTAGATTTCCGGCGGGTTCTCTCTTCGCATGTTGCGCCAAAGGAAGCGCAGAAGGGGCCTGTCTTCTGGTAGTAACCGCACTTGGTGAAACATGCCCTTGATGTCACCACTAACACCATACAACTGATCAACAACCTTAGAGACCTTCTCCAAAGTGGAGGGTTTGAGATCCGGCAGTGGGCGAGCAACGTGCCGGGCGGCATCAGCCACCTCCCGGCTGAGGCCAGGTCAGAGAAGCTAGAGCTATGGCTAACATGTGATAAGTTGGAAGCGCGCGAGTCCACCTTAGGACTGTGCTGGCAGTGTGACGCGGACACCTTCAGTTACAAGCACAGGCCTATCACCTATGACACGGTGACCATGCGGAACATCTACCGAGTGCTCGCCAGTCAGTACGACCCACTCGGATTCTTGCTACCCTACACCACAAGGGCAAAGGTCCTGGTCCAGCAGCTATGGGACCGGCGGAGGGACTGGGATGACCCCAGTCTCCCAGCCGAGCTTCTGACCGCCTGGCGCACCTGGGAACGTGAACTCGAACACCTACCTCACATACAATCGCCTCGATGATACACCCCGGCAGAGATGGACCACACTGCAACCAGGAGAGACATCCACATATTCTGTGATGCCTCTGAGAAAGCGTATGGAGCGGTCGCTTACCTGCGGTCTGAAGATCCCAAAGGGAGGATCTGCATTGCGTTCCTTCTTGCACGCTCAAGAGTTGCCCCTCGGAAGCAACTTTCCATGCCCCGACTCGAACTATGTGCAGCAGTCACAGGAGCACAGTTGGCCAAGCTACTAAGGAATGAGCTCACCCTTGAGATTCGCCACTGTGTGCTTTGGAGTGACTCCACCACTGTCCTTACATGGCTACATTCAGAATCGTGTCGTTTCAAAGTGTTCGTAGGCACCCGGGTAGCAGAGATACAGGAGCTTACGGACCTCCAGTCCTGGCGATACATTGATTCCCCACGGAATCCGGCAGATGACCTCACAAAGGGGAAGTCCCTGCAACACCTAGGGGAACCAAGCCGGTGGAGTCAGGGACCCAAATTTCTGCAGTTAGCCCCCGGAAGAGTGGCCAACCCTTCCTTTGCAGCACTCCTCCGAGTCGGGAGACACTACTGAACTCAGACGTTCGGCTTTCTGTGGTCTGAGTAGCACCACTGATCCGCCGAGTATGCACTGGTCCCTATTCAAGACTTGGAAGGAGTTGATGGAAACACTAGCGCAGGAGCTTCACGGGGCGGCTGGGCTGTCAGGGCCACCTACAGCTAGTACATACCAGGATGCCGAATTCTTTGTTTTCCGGAGGGCGCAGCAAGAGAGCTTTGCAGATGACTATGACCTCCTCAAGGCAGGGAAGCCCGTAGCATCCAATAGTCGTCTCCTTTGCCTTGCTCCGGAGTTCGACACAACGCATGCAGTCGTTAGAGTGGGTGGACGACTCCGTAGAGGGGAAGGATTAGATCCAGGGTCAAGTACACCCCATTGTACTTGACCCTAGTCACCCGACCGCCAAATTACTCATCCAGGAGTATGACACCAAACTGTGCCACACAGTGTTCTCTGAACCGCAGAAGGACGCCTAGTAAGGAAGGGCTCAAGGCAGGGCCAGGTAGCAGGTACTCATTTAGACTGAGGCCCTTGTATCGAAAGGAACAGTCGAATACGACTCGATTTTTCCCATTGTGTTGCACCAGGTGGTGTGGGATGTACCAGCTTTCTCCACTGGATGAGATATCTGGCCTGACTACTTTAGCAACTGTACCGGCGGCCTCCAGCTTCGCAATCTCGGCTTCATAAGCAGCTGCACTCGTGGGATCTTGTAATAGGCGTTTCTCCAAGCTCCTAAGCCTTGGCATTACTGCCTCCATGGGGGCCTGGAAGGACGGAAAGGTTTTCCTCCGAAGTAGAGGGGTTGCATACCGGGAGGTACCATGAACCTCAACGCGCTGTGTTTTGGACTCCAGGAGATCAATGGCTTGTTGGTCTTCTCGTGATCTTGTCACCTGCTTTTCGCTCCTCGATGGTAAGAGGTCGAGCTGCCAGAGCTTCTCTACATTCCTCAGCAGTTCTGCTTCTCGAGGACTGAGCGACGTGAATAAACACTGCTGAGGTGATAGCTGGAGCTCTGCCATCCGAGCCGGCCCCTGGAGAGTCCAACCAAGCCTGGTCTTTATGGCCGCAGGACCACCGGGGGGACCTAGACGCACCGGTTTGACCGGTGTAATCAAGTGAGGGTTGTCGGCCCCGATGAGCAACATAGGCCGTACCTTGTCGAAGGCTTGGAGTGGGAGGTCATGGAGGTGTTTGAACCTTCTCTTGAGTGCAGCCACAGGATAGGTGTGATCAGCTAGGCTTAGATGTTCGGCACTGAAGGCATCCTTGACCTGGAAGGTTCGGTTGGGTTGGACGGTAGATGAAACTCTGAAGGTGACGGAGGCGCCATCCAGGGTTTGTACATCCTGTCTGATGGTCCGCAGGGCTAAAGATTCTGGGTGGCCTTGGAGGCCTAGCTTATGTGCTGCTGCAGTCAGGATCATTGTGCGTTCTGAGCCATCATCTAGGACCGTGTAGGTATCAAGTGTCTGGTTCTCGTAATGAAGAAGAACCCGGATAACCTTCAAGAGGACCCGGCTGCATTCTGCTGGCCGATCAAGGTATAGCGTCTCTGTAGCCGAGCTGACCAGACAGGACCTCTCCCTTGCCTGCCTAACGTTGACCTCATGTAGTATCTGGAGGTGTTTGCCCTGACACTTGCTGCAGAGTTTCTTCAGGTCACATTGGGCCGCCTGATGTGCTCTGCCGCACTGCCAGCAGCGTCGGTTAGACTTTATCCACTGGATAACTTGGGCCTTATCAAAGGACTTAAAGGTGTTGCACTGGCTCAGGAAATGATCCTCACACTCACAATATGGGCAGTACGCGTGCTTGTTCCTTTTCTTACCTGGTGGATCAGGTTTCGACTGGGGTGGTTCTACTGGCTGCTGGTCAGGAGTAACCTCGACCCCATGCAAGATCGTGGCTGGACGAGGATTCTTGGTGTCATGCCGCTGATCCGAGCGCCGTTTCCCTTCGGGCCGAGGGTCCTGGAAGCTAGCATGGCTCTCACTATCCTGGCACCACGCCTCATATTGCAGCCAATCGGAGAAGTCGGTGAGATTGTACCCAACTCCTGATCGACGGAACGTACATCTCCGAAATTCTGATCGCAGGTCAGAGGGAAGTTTACTCAAGAGCCGCTCGACGTGGGACCCGCACTGGAGCTCTGCTATGCCTTCACGTCCAAGGGTCTGGAGCATTCCCACCAAGGCTCTCACTTGTAAAGCAAACTTCTGAAAGGCTTGGGAATCTCCTCGTCGGATGTCTGGAGCGATCATCACCGTGGCGATCTTCTTCAAGGCCAACTTATGCGGTTGACCAAATCTGTCGGTCAAGGCAGCCATCGTGTCCGAATAAGGTGTAGATGAATTCAAATAGGCATCAGCTACAAGGCGAGCCTCCTCTCGTTTGAGGTGGTCCAGGAGAATTTGGTAACAGAACAGCTCGGTGGCGTCAGGAGGTAGAAGGTTCTCCAAAGCGATCTTGAGACGGGTGAATTCACTAGGGTCTCCTTTGGCGAAGTTGGGAATGGTTGGAACGGGTCCCTGGTACGTTCTCTCTCTAAGGAAGGCGGGGGGTTGGTGTACTGGTGCAACGTGCACCATAGGGTGTGGCTCATACCTCACCTGAGGGCCTGTGGGTGCGTTCGACGGCTTGCGGGTAGCTAAGCTCGGTGGTTCGGCAAGTCTGGTTGGACTCCAGCCGGGAACCGGTTGGTGCGGGTAACCCTGAATGTAGGCCTGACTGAATGAAGATGGCTGAGGAAAATAATCACTCGGCTGATACTGGGGTGGAGGTAGCGCATGGTGTAGCTGCTCACCTGGATATTGTTGACCCACCTGTGGACAGAGGTGGGAAGTAACGAAGTACAAATACTTCGTTACTGTACTTAAGTAGATTTTTCAGCTATCTGTACTTTACTTAAGTATTTATTTTTCTGACTACCTTTTACTTTTACTCCCTACATTTTTACACAAGTATCGGTACTTTCTACTTCTTACATTTTCAAACAGACTCGTTACTTTTTAACACGTCAGAGAGAAGTTTGCATTTCCGGTCAGTGCGCAGTCAAACATCAAACGATCTGAGCCTAAACGGAGGAATAATAACACATAAGAGACAATCGTACTGGCGTATCCTCCATCATCGGGGCTGATCTCGTACAAAGGGATTAAATACGCAAACCCATATAATTAATGTATCATTTATAGCGCTATAATCGGGCCGGACCGAGTCCGTAAGTTATGCTGCAGCACATAAACAGCTTAGCTAGCGCTACTGAAGAGGAGCGAGCATGAAGGGAGTAACGTGTGGCAGGTAAATGCAACGTTTCTAAATGCTCAACAAATATCAGCAAACACACAAAGTGTGTGCAGTTTGTCACACAGTGTGTCTGCTAGCTAAAAGAAGAGCTGCTGTATTTCAGGGAGAGCAAAGAGAGAGTTCACTGAGAGATGGAGAAAGAGGACAGGAGAGGAAGAAGAGGTTAGAATTAAAGGTAAGGACTGGAAAACAAACTGAAGTATGCTGACTTTGTGTAATTCAAAGATTCTATGAAAATACTGCAGTTTAGTGTGTAATAAATAGGTTAGCTTGTTGTACTGTATTTACAGTAAAGCTCTGTGTTGGACTGGAGCACAGTGTTTGTGTTCATGGTCAGAGTTACAGGTTACATCAGTGCAGCAGAGATGAGTCTGAATCAAAGCTGCTGATGCTGAGATTCATTCACTGAATCCAAAATTTCTACAGCCTGTATGCTGTCAGTGTAGGAGATGGAGATCAGCTCAGAGAGCTGTGAAATACTGGGTTACATCTTTGTGAATTCAGTTCATCCACACAGAGCAGTAAACCTCAGAGCAGCAGCAGCAGCAGGTCAGCTGATCACAGCCTGCACACCAACATCATTTACTGGAGCTCACAATAGAAAGTTGTGATTCTTCTCCCCATGCAGAGCCACTACAGCTGATCTTAGGGTTCCTCCACCTTCTGAATCCCACTGTAACCCCTGAGTATCCTCATGTTGGTGTTTAGGTGGAGACACAGTCACCCTCTACTATGGAGGACATGGAGAATAGAGCTGTGTTTAAATTCCCTTTAACAGTTTGTGTCCTACATAACAGATTCAAGCTGAGTGCATTCATTAGGATTAAAATTTAGATTGGAATAATGTTTGCATTCTCATGTAATTTTATTTTATATTATTACAATAATATATAACGAGGTTCAGTTAGTTTTACACAAAAATAGCAGGTAGAAATGTCCTCCAAAGAACTACTTTTACTTTCTTACTTTGAGTACATTTCAGAGCCTGTACTTTTTTACTTTTACTTAAGTAGAGAAGTTGAACCAGTACTTCGACTTTTACTAAAGTATTTTTTAACATAAGTACTTGTACTTCTACTTAAGTACAGAATGTCAGTACTTTTGCCACCTCTGCCTGTGGATTCCTCAGCACGCGGCCCTCTGCTTGATCCTTGATGAGTTGTAGCTCCCGCATCATGCGGTTGATGGCGTCCATCAGGTCTTGTTCTCGTGCGGAGGTGGGGTGCTCACCAGGGCCCTGAGGATAATGACTAGCCTGAGGCGCAGGCGGTCCAAACCTCAGAGGCTGTGGTTGTAGCACCGGTTCTGCATGCGATTTCCAAGCAGACTTGGGCTGCGGGTCATGGGAGGCACCACCGGGGGGCTGACTGAACGAAATAACATTCTCATCATCATAAGCACTCAACTGCAACTTATCACTATGAGACACAGACTGTCTATATAACCCAACATGTCCATCATGAGGCACTGACTGTGCCTCCTGCTGACCAGGGCCCTCCCACGGTCTATAGAAGGCAGAAAGAGACGTCTGGTTGCTCCCAGTGGGACCGATCAGCTGTGCACTGGACCGGGAAGGGTACCATGCGTTCTCCTCAAGTGTAGGTGTCGCGGCGGATCGTCCCCCCCCCACGGGGCTCCACTCCTCTGCTGTAGACTCGGCATACTGGCTGATAGGGCTGGCGCTGGTGGGGCGGGATGCCTCCAGCGAATCATCAACACAGCTCAAAAGATCATAGGCTGTCCCCTGCCCTCCCTCCAGGAACTGTTCAATGCCCGCTGCCAGAGGAGGGCACAGAACATCCTCCAGGACCCCTCACACCCTGGACACTCCTTGTTTCAGCTACTGCCATCAGGCAGACGTTTCAGGACAATGAAGGCCAGAACAAACAGACTGAGGAACAGCTTTTATGCCAGGGCTATCATTGAACTGAACTCTGTGTGGTTTGGACAGTGATGTGGGGTGGTAGTGCTGACTGTGTGCGTGCGTTGGTGTGTATTGGGGCTAGATTCGTCTGTTAATTTACTATTGTGCACTGTATTTTAGTAATCATTTTTATCACTCATATTTTTATTATTTTATTATTTATTGTCTGAGGCACCTAGAAAGGAATGCATTTTAAATTTCGTTGTGCAACTTCTGTGTACAATGACAATAAAGATTCTGATTCTGAAAAGGAATTAGTGCTCCACTGCATAACATTGTGCTCAATAAACGCTCTCATTAATATAGTCAGTTGACAGTAATGCAAACAATCACAAATGGATTACTATATAGCAGGCACAGCAAACAAATCGCTAGCTTAGCCTCTAATACTGCAAACAGCTAAGTACAAACAGGCTAATCGCTAACGATAGCCGCCAGCGCTAACCGCGCTACATCGGCATACAACAATCAACATTAACAATGGAAACACTCACGGATCCTCAGTGACACACAATCTCGCATCTGCTACAAGGTGAGCAGCTCTGCAGTCACAGGCACTGCGAGGCTGGATTGTCTGGCGAGTCGGTGATGAGTGCTCCTAATGGCGTCTGTGTCTGTCTGCACTTGAAAGGAAAAGGGGAACGTACTGAGTACGTCGTGTGTGATCTGGGCGCATGCGCGAACTGTCGGCTGCAGCCCTTAGTCTTTCTAACAATCACATTTTGTAGAAAGGCAGCTGCCTTTCTACTTTTTACAGCCACGCTACGAAGAAGGTGGTCTTCTTATAGGTGGTAAAACACGTAAAGGCTGATAGCGTTTGACAGTGCCTGGACCAGTTTCCGGCACTGCAGTTTCAGGTTGAGGCGCAGATGTTGTCGGTGTCTCACCTTGACGTCGCCTCTCCCTTTTCAGTTCCAACTGAAGCTCCTTTACTTGATCTTTCAGACGACCGATCTCTTGCTTTTGTTCACCTTCTTCTTCAAGCAAAGATTGTAGCCATTCAGAAGTTTGTGCTGTGGTCAGAGATCTGCCATCTGCAGCGGTGTCCCTTTTCTGCTTTTCAAGATCCTTTAATAATCTTTCAATTCTTTGGTCACGTTGTTTTAGTTTTGCTGCTAAACATTCTGCTTCAAATTCAAATGCCTCCTTTTCACATTGGCTCAGGGGTAAACCTTGTAAATATTTCTTTTTCATGGCCAGGAACTTCCTCCGGAACTGTTGGAAGGCCGGGTCTATGTTGTGAGATGCGTGAGGGAAAGCCTTTTCAAAGTCTTCCGTGCAGAGAGCCAGATCCTGTTTGAAACGGTCTGGATTCAGTTCGGTCAGACGGAGTCTTTCTTCCAGCATCCTGTTGTTCCTCTTTTGGTCATTCATTGTCTCATTCAATGAAGTATGCTTATCATTTAAATCAAGCCATTGATAAAAAACTTTACAGTACTCTTCGGATACCGTGTCATTTTTTGCCTTCTCGGCTTTCAGTTCAGTCTCAAGCTTTTTAATTGTTGCTTTCCTCTCCTTGTTTTTCTGGACTTCGCTGTCAAGCAAAGCCTTCATCTTTTGGTTTCTATCCCAACTTTCTTCAAACTCGGAGACCTGAGCAGCTTTTTGTTTTTTAATGATGTCTTCCTTGTCTTGTAGTTTGTTTTCAAGACTTTCAATCATATAGTTTTTATCGCTGATTATTTCATCTACATCCTTGCATTTTTCCTTCATTTCTTGGACCTGATTTTGATGTAATTCTTCCAAAAACCCATGTTTTTTCTTGAGGTTGTTGATGATCTCATCACAATCGCGTGTGACTTCACGAGTCTCAGATCTTACTCTTTCGAGTTCCTGTTGGTGAGATTGTTTTAATTCGGCCTTTTCCTGAGCTGCCGCACTCCAGATTGCAGCTAATTGCTTTTCATATTCTGCTTGCCGTTTCTCACGATTATCTTTTTCATTTTTAAGCTGCTCTTTTATGCGAAATAACTCTGTTTCCAGCTCTTCAGTTGTTTTTTCAGCTTTGGTTTTGGGTTTGGACGCCATTTCTGTGCTCTCTGGTTTCGAGATATTTTCTCGGGTAGAAGTATGAAAATCCTGCGGCGTACTTATAGGTTTTTAACATTCAAATGCGGAAGCGCTGCTTTATTCTTCAAAGCACGTGTCTAGGATGCTGCTGACGTCAGACAGAACTTGTGGCGCGTTGGTTGTCATGGGGACGTGTATAGCGTTCGGATCGCGTGCAGGTGGTAACAGCTGGCAGAGTTAAAAGTGTGTCACGCTCACCTGCTCTCCTGATGGAGGAGAGAGGTTGTTAGCTGGGTGGCCGTAATTTCTGTTGACCGCACGCTGCGTGTACGAGCGCTCGTACACGCTGGCGTGTACGAGCGCTCGCTCGTTTGGTTTGTTTTTCCCGTTACGCTGCTGATTGTCACCCAGATTCGTGCTTGGCAGCGTATCAATGAACATCACACAAACGCGTGTGGGCTCAGCGTACTTTGTCAGGGGTGAAGGTAGCGCGTCATATAGACAGGGGCCTACTATTTCCTGTCAGGCGACTTATGGTTTGGAGTCGCTACATTATTGGTCAACAAAAAAGCTCTCTAAGGAAGCCATCGCTACCATAATCCACAACCAAAGGAATCAGGACGACGCCCACTAAGTGCGGCCACGACGCACCTCATCCACATCCACAATTTAAGCAAATTATGTGTAAAAGCAACCACTGCACACAAGGAGCTGCTGCCACTACTTCCACAAGATGAAGTTTTAAAACAAAATGAATGGTTCTCAAGTAATAAAACATGCAGACATGTTTCAAAAGGATATTCATGAATAGATCGAGGAAACTGAGTGTCATGATTCACAACTAGGGTTATAATAGTTTTGGATTTTACATTATTGTTTAGTTTTAGTTAGTTTTTACTTTTTTTCTCTAATTCAGTTAGTTTTAATTAGTTTTCAGGGTGGTTTTGCTCGTTTTTATTAGTTTTTATTTTAGGTTTATTGCTTAGTTTTAGTTTAGTTTCAGTATTAGTTTTAGTATTTTCATACTTTGTTAGGTGCGAGATTCAATGCGCAAAAGTGACTATTGTGTAATAAAAACTCAAGATACCATAATGAAATATATTCAACAACCAACAGTCACAAGACAGAAGCACTAACATGCTAAATGTGTAATAATTAGGACACACATGAACATCAACAGGGAGAAAAATATGAACTCCCAAACTCAATAAATTCTACAATAAACTCCACAATAAACTCCAGAGTCAGTGAAGTAGATTAACAACACCTACATGTGGTGTTTGACAAAAACAAACTCTTTGAAGGAGTCAAAGCTCAAATCCAGCTGCATCCTGATGTTCTCCACCACCCGAAGCTTCTTCTGTTTTGGAGCTAGCTTGGTTAGATGCTCGCTGATTAGACCCGCAGGGTCTTTGCAGCCTCTGTACACAACCTACAGAAGTGCTTTGATTATTATTCCCAATTGTTATTCTCTCACTGATAAAGTAGACGGAAACGCACAAGGACTAAACAGTTTAATCACAGCGTTGTGGACCCGCTCTGAACCCGATCGGTTCAGAGCGACTCTGCCGCTTTCTCGTGCACACGCACGCACACAGCTGCCCGACGGCGCTCCCAGCTTAAACTCGGAAAAATGATCAATCCACAATAATTTCAGTTAGTTTTAGTTAGTTTTTTAAACTCACAATACAGTTTTAGTTTTTTCCTTTTAATTGTAGTTTTTATTTATTTCAGTTAACAACAATGTTTTTTCAATTTCAGTTTTCGTTATTTCGTTCGTTTTCGTTAACTATAATAACCCTGTTCACAACAAAAGGGTTTAACAGAAAGCCGTCACATGCTTTGTGGAAATGAATGAAATAAGTCAACAGTTGTCAAACATTTTCAACCAAAATGAAGATGATGTTAAACCAGGTGACAGTATTTCAAATGTTGATCTCTGTAGGCCAAACACATACATCCAATAATAAAAGGGTGCAGGAACAAAACCAGTTACAATAGAAGAAAGGACGAAAGTCCGCACACCAGAGCGCTCCTGGGACAAATGTGTAATCCAAGTCTGAAGAAGGGCACTGTGGCCTGAAACGTTACTGTTGGAAGGTCCTTTGGGATTCAATTTTCGTCCCAGGAGCGCTCTGCTGTGCAGACTTTCTTCCTTACTTCTAGTCTTTCAAATGCTGGCACCCACACAACAGTCCGGTCACAGCGCTCCTCAACAATGTAGTGAATTTGATCAAGAGCAGTGGATGAATAGTTGGACAGTTAAAGCATTTGAGCAACTGTAACTGAGAAATGCTCGGCTAAGCTTAGTGTGAATTGATGTGATCATGAAAGGTGGTGATGGTATAAATCCTTACAGTTATGATTTGAATTATTGTTGATGATCTGTTCACAGCACTGTTGCATTAAAATTTTTACATTTTTTTTTTTTTTTACATTTTACTTTTCTTTTTTTTTTTTACATTTTTATCATGAAGGTTTTGCTGATGTCTCTTATGTACATCCATGTATAGCAAAATAAAAGTTTATGTTTTATATGTTTTCTTATTACATCTGCCTTGATAAGATAAGATAAGACAAGATAAGATAAGATAAGATAAGCTTTATTGTCATTGTCATCCACAGATTACAATGAAATTAAGATTGTGCTTAATATACAATATACATATATACATAAAAAATCAAGAAATAAAATAGTGCAAAAGGAAAGAAATGGATGGACATCAAAAGATGGTTGCAGCACCTGGAGTAAACAAAATTACATTTCAACAACTAATGTCGAGAGCAGAAGTTCTTATTCTTGGTAGTCTTTAATGTCATTAATGCATGTGAACATTCACTGAACGTTTATGGCAGCGTTCATGGGATGTTGTCTGAATGTTCAATGCTAGCTGGGAAGCCACTGCACAGAAGAGGATGATGGTGTGACAGACTTTTTGTTACAGCGAATTAGACTGAAAACTGAGTATGCTTTTCAATGAAAATAATGCTTGTGGTGTTACCAAAATCAAGTTATAGCCTTTGTTTATCTCCCTCAGTCCACTAAAGTTCAAGGTTCACAAAAAACTCCATGACAAAGGCTCACAAGACAGAAGCTCACAGCCTTACTGGAAAAAGGGACAAAAGCTGAAAACATCCAGTATATTTCCAACTAGATAATTCAAATTTATAAATTGGAATGATTTCTTGTGAGTTTAGTCTTGTTTGAATGTTTCGCTGTATAATAATTTATGTGTAGTCACATTGTAATGGAAAAAGGCTTAAAAGATGATCATTTAAATTTGATTATATATATCTCAAAATAAAAATATGTTGGTTACAACTGTTGGGAGGGGTAGATCACTGGTGAGTACTGGTGACCACTGGTGAGTACTTGATTTGCATTTGTATGACTCACAGAAACCTCCTTTACATATGAGAGCCTGCCCTAGACCTGAGGAGAGGGGGGAGCTGAGGGAGCACTGACACAGAGTCCACGGCAGTTTGCCTACAGTTTACTGTTCTGACCAAAGCCTCCTGCTGAGAGCCCTAAAGCTCAAGCAATATAACATGCCAGAAACTGTTGAAAACCCCACTTTTCATGCAGTGATTGTTGTTCAGCATTCAGTCACTCAGTAAAAAGCTGATCCTTGTTGTTACTGACGGCCACTCTGGGGTGGCTGTATCTCAGTAGGTAGAGCAGGTCACCTACTGATCGGAAGGTCAGCGGTTCACTTCCTGGCTACTCCAGGCTACATGCCAATGTATCCTTGGGCAAGATACTTAACCCCAAGTTGCTCTCCGACCGTCCTGTCGGAGTGTGAATGTGTGTGAATGTTAGCTAATTAAAAGCACTTAGCTTAGTAAACATGGAAGTGCTTGTATGAATGGGAGTGCATGGGTGAATGTAAAACATGTTGTATAAGCGCTTTGAGTGCTCTGACTCTGAGTAGAAAAGCGCTATGTAAGAACTAGTCCATTTACCATTTCTTTCCTCCGTCTTGTCTCCTCCTGCACACATTTCCTCTCTTCCCTGCCTTGCTCATGTGCAGGAGAATCTCCCTGCCTGAGGCCTTCCTGACAGCAGACATCATCTTCAGCAGGACATCACAGAGGGTCTTCAGAGATGATTTACTTGGCACCAAACAGTGGCAGCTGAAATGACACTGTAAGGAAGTGAGCAGTGTGTTGAACATTTAAATTAATCCAGTGGTTCTCAAATCCAGGCCTCGTGGCCCAGTGTCCTGCAGGTTTTAGGTGTGTCCCTGATCCAACACACCTGAATCAAATGGCTTAATGACCTTCTCAGTATGCAGTCAAGTTCTCCAGAGTCCTGCTAATGACTTCTATATTTGAAGTCATTAGCAGTCCTACCAGTCTGCATTATAGTGCATTATAGTGCAGACTGGTAGGACGAGTCTGCACTATAATGCAGACTCGTCCTACCAGTCATTGGAATGTGCTGTCATTGGAATGTGCTGTCATTGGAATGTGCTGTCATGCACATCATGCACATCTGTCATGCACATCTGTAAACAGCTGTTCTACTACACATTATATAAATAATTTGTAAGTTATAAAAATAATTCCCCAAAAGGTATCTAGATATTGGTAGTCCTGGCAGTTTACATAAATTTTGCACAAAAAGTAAGGACATTTGTGCTTGGTTGATTGTTTCTTTGTAACAATGCTTCATGGCAATAAAACTTATACCTTTAGAAAGCGTGTTTGTCTTTAAATGATGCCACATTAGTGAGGAAAATGCATCTGTGGGTTGAGCAGCAGGATTTGGTCACATGCAGAAGTGTTTTTGTAATTAAACAAAGGATTATTACTGTCATGGTTTTTCTGCACAGACCTCCTGGCACTACTGGCTAGCCTGGTAATGCAGCCAGCGGTAGATGCAGCTCCTGTAGGGACTGGGGACTCCTGGATGACCATCCAGCAGCTGCTGTGGCCCTACACAGGGCTCCGGTACAACGGACAACCCCTTGTCTAACTGAAGTCCTGAGAGTGGATGGTGCTAATGCTCATCAGCCCTCCACAGAGATTGTCATTGCACTGGGATGTTATGGAGAAGAAAAAAGTACCAATCCAGAGCAGAAGCTGTTGGGAGGTTTACTGTGCCTGAAGAGTCCTATAAGACTTGCATTAACAGCACAGGCCAGGGCTCGGGAATAGTTAGCCTTGTGGAGGAGTTTATGCATCACATTGTATTTGCTAAATTAGTATGCCTTTGTGCGTGTGTGTATGCATGTGTCTGTTTATCAGAAGATACAGTTACAGGTGGTGGCAACCAGCGTCCATTATGGTGAGCCGCTCAACTGTAACACATCACGATGCTGTCAGTGCTGCTGGGGACTCTCTACCTGGACCCAACAAAACCTGTCAAATCAGGCTGCCACAAAGTGGATCAATCATGTCCCAACAATATTAGCTTGATAGCGCCAACACACCTGTCATGTACTTGAGGATACAGGAGAAAGACAGCATTTTTAATGGAATTTTACCTCATTGGTTGCTGAAGACATTTTATAACTTTACACTGGTAATAAAACTTTTAAGTATTTATGAAATCTATATTTATGAGTTTGATAGTTTTGAGTGGGAAAATGTGAATATCAGTTTGTTAACTTATAATTCTGCTTTCAACACCAAAGTTTTTTTTAAATTTTTTTTATTTTCCATCTTCAATTTTTTGCTGTGGTTGTCACAACTTCATACACTTTTGTATGTCCCAAAGAAGATGCGTGGATCTTTGCACAAATAAAGTAGCCAGCTCTACAACAGAAGATGTGTTACATGTATCCAAGTGTACATTTCAAATTCAGGTATTACATATCACTGCATTTAGGAGTGCATTTTTAATCTGATTTCACTCAGGTTAGGAAAACATCAGGGGTCTTGTGGCACAGAGCAGGCTCTGTACTGTGTCAACAAACAGATGATGGGATTTTCTGCTCCTAGCTATGCCATCGGGACTCATGGTGTCCTGGAGCATGTGGATGAAGGTGGAGTGAAATTCAATGCCAGTATAATGGTCTGAAGGGAAAGCTCATCTCCAGCTTTCTGACTCCTCTGGGATCCCAGAAGGTACAGACTCCATGAGTCCTTAGGCACAGGGGAGGGACCATGGTGCTCACACACCTGGCAAAGAGAGTTTTACAAACTGATACAACAATAAATTCTTTTAACCCTAGAACACTAATGTTATAATTAGTAACACCATCACTAACGTTGGGTATATTTTACCCGGTATAAAATTCCAGATAAAATATAGTTTTCATCAATTTATTTTAAAAGTACAACACTATATGACAAGTTTTGGAACCCTTCTTTAATTTTTCAACATACAAAATCACATAAAATAAAAGGTACCATGGATGACCCTATAAAAAAGCAGAAAAATTATTGGAAAATCAGGTAATCCTTAACAGATAATGTCCTAACAAAAAAATAATGCTGCTGGAAACTTGGTCTTTGGTCCACCCATTCCTGGGACATGTGAGCCCTGTCTGGTAAAGGCACAGTCTTCCTGCATCACTGATAACTGTGGGAAAGAGAGACAAAAAATGGCATTTTTTGAGAAGGGGAAAAAATTACCAAATTCTTTTGATTATATGAATTTTCTTGGAAATTACCATTAAGTGATATTTATTCATTGCCATTATATTAATTAAAGATTATATGCAAATTCTGGGACAACTCTAACTTACCTTTTGTCTTACATGCAGTCAGTACAAGCAGGGTAGTAATGGCGAGGGCACACTGTTCCTGTCCGAGCCTGTGGGGCAGTCAGCACACCTCACTAAGGGACCTCTGTTTTTTGCTGCCACTGGTCCAACCTCGCTAGCAGTAGTGCCAGGTTTAGGGATGTTGCACACACTGCAGATGAGGATTCTGAGCTGATGGAACAGACTTGAAGAGGGGAGCCTCTGCTCTGCCCATGGCTTGATGAGTGCCATTGCCAAAGCCTGCATATACTGCCTCCTCTTCATTGATGTGTCACCTCTCTTCAAGGCATTCTCCTTTTGAATGATCCATGAGTTTATCACACCAGCGTTCATTATGCCACATAGCACACACAGTGGCCACACAATGTGGCCGGCCTGAATGTTGTTTCCCTTGAAAAGTGCAAAGAGCCCCTGATTTCCCTTACGAAAATTCACTATGGTTTACTATGGTTTTTATGTAGTAACCATGGTTTTACCGTGGTACCTCATGGTGATTACAAGTACTATGGTCCTACCCATAGTACTACTATGGTTTAGTCATAGTACTTCATGGTAACTGTGGTATTACCATGGTTTACATATAGGACTTCATCGTAACTATGGGACTACTATGGTTTTAACAAAAGATGCACTACCGTATCCATGCTTTTGTCCAACACAGTAAATGCTACCATAGTTTTTGTATTCAACCTACTATGGAATGATGATGTTTGCTACGATCCAACAGAAAGCTTGAAAAATCCATTTATCTATAAACCTATATCCTACATACATTTTTATGCTTGACGTTTTACATAGTTCTTACCCATTTCTTACTTGATAGCATATATTGCATCAGGAAACCATGTATATATCCTTGCAGAAATCCTTTGCTAAAAACTTGATAAAAACCTAATTATGTGGCATTACTAAACGAAATGACACACACTGTACATTATTTTACTGTACTTTCTTGCATAAAAAATATTTGTAAATGTAAAACTGAAAAAAAGTATCCCTCCAGCACTCACCCTAAACCCACAAAAACAAAAGGCAAAAGTGATATAAATATTCATATATAAATATTTAATGATTATTGTAATGATGTTGCAGAACACTATTACAATGACTTTTATTTATAATGTAGAATCTTTCGGCGGACTGTACATTGGCTGTAGAATTTATTATTTTAAAGTAAAAAATAAAATAATACATTACAAAAACAAGTATTACACTGAAAAGTAATAGTTGTAACATCAATAATAGACTAGGTGTTATACAAATAGCAGTCATTCTGTCATGGAAATGTTATAACAATAGTAAATTTAATTTTTAATTAAATAATATCTAATACTTATATCACAACAATTACATGTCAATAAATAGAACATTTAATTTCCTTCTAAATAAAGTATCTCTACCTATTTAATAAATTAACAAGTCAGGACAACACATATCCATGTAGTCAAATCAAATACACACCCCTATAACAAGAAAGAATTACATAATTTTAATAGTGAGTGTGTGTATGTTAATTGTTCATCTGTATCAGTATCAGGTGTATCAGGTGTAGGAAATTGTTTGCCAAAAATTCAAAAAGAAATTAGTTGTTAACCTGAACCTGAACTGAATCAAGTTATACTTAAAAACGGCATGTTTGTGTGTTACTGTAATTTGTTTGTTTACTAGTCACTACGGGTATAGGGAATTGTTGTGTGATGGTGCACAGCCACCCTGGTTCTTGTTCATGTTATTCTGGTGACTGCCTGCGAATGAGTCTAGTTTTCAGTGTTGTGGTCAAATTAGAGGTCTGGGGGGTTCAAAGTCAAGTGTCATGACAGCTCTCTCTTCTTCCTACAGGTGTCAGGGGTAGGATGGCTAACCGTGAGGTCTTCAGAGGCATGTCAGGTTTCACCAGGTTTGGATGACCACCTATGTGAGTATTGCCAGAGATGGGTGAAGCCCTAGCATGTGGATCTCCACAGGAGAGGAGAGGTATGGTAGTAGAGGGATATGAGAGAGACACCCATGTGCACCAAGTGCATGGGCAGGCCTCCTAAAGGTAAGGAGACTGTGACAGGGTGCTTCCCATAGTGGTTGGGGATGTACACTGACAGTGATGCCAAGTAGACTGGTGCTTTGGCATTGGTATTGCTAGGTGCACAGTAAGTTCCTGCATAGTTTCAACGTGATTTCACAATTGTCTCAAATCATGAACATCTCCCCTTGATCCGCTAGCTTCCCGCCTCCTAAAAACACTGTGAAAAAGTCCGGTTTTGGGAGTCAACACGGGGGCTGTAAATGTCAAACAAACACTAGGCACAGGCTGTGTACCACAATACAAACCCACGTTAGTGTTTGTTTGATGTTTACAGCCCCCGTGTTATGTCCTGTAACCGGAGTTTTTCAGTGTATTCAGGTGGCAGGCAGCCAGCGGACTAAGTGGAGATGCCTACGAGTTGAGACATTCGTGGAATCGCACTGAAACAGGAATTCATTGTGCACCTTTAAGTTGCGAGTGTGGTACCCTGCAGACTCAGGTATGATGCCAGGGCAACTGTTCTCTCTCTTGACCAGTTTGACTGACATGGGAGAAGGAAGAGTGAGGTCTATGTGCGTGTGTGTATTGTATGTATACATGTATGCATTTATGTGTATGTGCCTGCACATGTATGTGTGCATGCTTATGAGTGTGCATGACTGTGAGGGCATATGCACGGAGTATGTGTGTGTGTGTGTTTGTATGTATGCCTACGTGTGAGCTGAGATGACTTCCCTCGTTTTATGGATGTGTGCCTGTGTGTACATAGCATGTAAGTATGCTGACTGTATATGTGTGTTTAGATAATATTTGTGTATGTGTGAGTGCCTTTGCAGCTATATGTGCGTGTGTGTGTGTGTGTGTGTGTGTGTGTGTGTATCTCCACGTGTGTGTCTGTGTCAGTGCCCATGCAGCTGTGTTTGTGAGTGTGTGTACATAAACCTATGTGGAGGCTGAGATGTTCTCTCCCTTCACTTGTGAAAATGGCAGTCTGACTGATCAAGAACAGTTGCCCTGGCATCAGACCTGAGTCTGCAGAGTACCACATTTGCAACTTAATAGCAATGCCAAAGCACCAGTCTACTTGGCATCACTGTCAGTGTACATCCCCAATTAAATAATAGCCTCTAAATGCTTCCTATAGCTTCCAATGAGAGTCTGGATTCTGGTTGAAGGTATTTTGGACCATTCTTCTTTACAAAACATCTCCAGTTCAGTCAGGTTTGATGGTTTCTGAGCATGGACAGCCCGCTTTAAATCACACCACAGATCTTCAATAATATTCAGGTCTGGGGACTGAGATGGCCGTTCCAGAACGTTAGACTTGTTCCTCTACATGAACGCCTCAGTAGATTTTGAGGGTCGTTGTCTCATTGAAGTATCCAGCCCCGGCGCAACTTCAACTTTGTCGCTGATACTTGAACATTGTTCTCAAGAATCTGCTGATACTGACTGGAATTCATGAGACCCTCAGCTTTAACAAGATTCCCAGTACATGCACTGGCCACACAGCCCCACAGCATGATGGAACCACCACCAAATTTTACTGTGGGCACCAAGTGTTTGTCTTGGAATGCTGTGTTCTTTTTCTGCCATGCATACCACCCCTTGTTATGTCCAAATAACTAAATTTTAGTTTCATTAGTCCACAGCACCTTATTCCAAAATGAAGCCGGCTTGTCCAAATGTGCTTTAGCAGACCTCAAGTGACTCTGTTTGTGGTGTGTGTGCAGAAAAGGCTTCTTCTGCATTACTCTCCCATACAGCCTCTCCTTGTGCAAAGTGTGCTGAATAGTTGAACGATGCACAGTGACACCATCTGCAGCAAGATGATGTTGTAGGTCTTTGGAGCTGCTCTGTGGGTTGACTATGACTGTTCTCACCATCCTTCGCCTCTGCCTATCTGAGATTTTTCTTGGCCTGCCACTTCGGGCCTTAACTAGAACTGTGCCTGTGGGCTTCCATTTCCTCACTATGTTCCTCACAGTGGAAACTGACAGCTGAAATCTCTGAGAGAGCTTTTTGGATCCTTCCCCTAAACCAGGATGTTAAACAATCTTTGTTTTCAGCTCATTTGAGAGTTGTTTGAGGCTCCCATGTTGCCACTCTTCAGAGAAGATGCAAAGAAGAGAAACACTTGCAATTGGCCACCTTAACGCTTTCTTATAATTGGATTCACCTGTTTATGTAGGTCAAGGGTCAATGAGCTTACAAAACAAATTTGTGTTCCAATAATTAGTGCTAAAGGTATTCAAATCAGTAAAACCACAAGGGTGTCCAAACTTACTCACCTGCCTAATTTTGTTTAAATAATTATTACACACTTTCTGTAAATCCTATAAACTTCATTTCACTTATCAAATATCACTGTGTTCGTCTGCTATATGATATATTTGACTGAAACTGCTGAACCAACCAGGAAAATCATGAAAGTTATCAGGGGTGCTCAAACTTTTGCATATGTCATTATGAGGACGACTGTTTAAACATTAGCTCTAACTGAACCCGGACAGTTATTGGCCTGTTGTGAATTTTGCCGTTAAGCTCCTCGTTAGAGAACAGCAACTTGTGCAAAAAGTTCTGAAACATTTAACAGTTGGACATGTGCATTCAAAAGCTTAGAGAAGGTCACATTAAGTTCACCTGTAAAGGTTTGAATGCATTTTAGGCTCATCCTGAAATTTCACCCAAAAGCCAAATATCCCTAACTTTTTGTGAGTAGTGTATATCAGCACTTTAAACAATTCTGACTGTTGTATCTTTAATCAAACATTGGAAATAATACAATACTGTATAGAAACTTACTTGAGATAAAGTGTGTATTTTGTCCCATTAACAATTCTTTAATAATGGCATTTTATTGCCTTGCATTTCTATTTTACTGAATACGTGTTTGGTGCTTCACAGCCAATTCTTGTGTTAAATTCTCTGTCAGTGCACTGAATCAGTTGATTCCATTTGATTTGTTTCTAGTTTTTGAGAACACTAATGGATTAACCTGCCTCCCTTTAAGCTTGTTGCGTGCAATAATGTACAGATACAACAGTGGAGCCACAGGTGGAACCATTCAAAACACGTTTATAAGTTACACAGCGACCCACCGTCACTCTCGATGGCGCAGAGGTGTAGAAGTCTGGATCTTTATCGGTCCCTCTGCTGGAATCAGCGCTGATGTCAAACACTATCAGCTCGGTGTTGGTGTCTCCTCCATCCACACTGAACACGCCGCTCCAAAGCACCGGCTGCTCCCCCGGGATGACCGAGGAGGCCACGAGTCTGCTGCTCTCACCATCAGAGGTGCTGAGAGTCGCGCCCCGCAGCGACTTCAGTGCATCCGTTTTGCTTTTATCGCCTTGAAGCCAAATGAGACGGACTCTGTTTGTTTGATCTGAGAGCGCGTTGGAGAACAGATAGATGGTTGAACTGATCTGAAATCCATCAACAAACTCCACATCGCCTTTACTTTTGATCCCAGGAGTGCCTGAAGCTCCATCAGTTAGAGAAAATATCCCTCCGCCCTGTTTGTTATCTGTGTCATGAAGGTTGATAGTTTGGTGATTAATGCCGCACTTGCTGTTTTCAGGCTGCTCTTTGTTTTGTTGTATCGCGGTCAGAATGTAAGTGTCAGTCTGAGTTTTCTTCTTCACATCCACCAGAAAGCTGACAGACGCGCTGCTGTGCTTCAGAGGTCCCACCTGGATGTGTTCCCTGTACAGAAGGTTGGAGATGTTCTTCAGGTCCAGAACCTCACAGTAACCGCAGTCATCGTCAGTCACACCGCAGCTGATCATTGAGTCGCTCTTTGTAAAAGGCAACAATACGTTGATGCTGAAAGTTGAGTTCCACGCAGCCGTCTCAGAAACCCGGTAAAACTGCGCATCATCCGGTTGGTTCCCGGTCTTTAAGATTCCTCTCTGGGTCAGACTGTTGATCAGAGTCAGGTCGTGGCTCAGCTGGTACAGCCTCTCCTCTGTGGCGATGTAAACCGAGTTGGAGGCCACGGCGAACTGGCGGATGTCTCCATCAAAGCTGTAGCCTCCACCCTGCTCCAGACACAGACCCGGGTCTCCCCAGAGGACAGAAAGCAGACCGAGCAGCAGGATCATCTTGAAGCAGCAGCGATAATTCTGCCTGGGACCCCGTCATACACTGAAGGTCTGCATGGCTTTCTGCTCTCTGACAGTGTCTCTAGACTTGTGCGTAAAAGCGCAGCGCTCCTCAGCTGAAAAGAGAAGTGCTGAAAGTTGGAGGGAGGGAGCGCGCTCAGCGAAACTAAAAACTCAGATTTCAAATTCACGATTTAGCAGCATTATTATTTTCCCTCAGCTGCTTTCTCCAACTTCTTCCATGTTCTCAAAGTCTGTACAGTTTTAGTGTGACATCAGAACCTGCGGGTATTGTGCGCTGCTGAGCAAAACATAAACAGTGACAGCCCTCAGCTGCAGAGAAAGCGTTTGATAAACTTTCAATAAGTCACATGATGATATTCATCTCAAGAAGACTCAAAAGCCGCAGCGGGCCGAGTGCATTTCCGCTTCCACTGTAACAAGTGAATTGAGTCCCCATTAGTGCCCTATCGAAAATTTTGAATATTAATATTATTCGTTTGCATGCATTCTTTATTGATCAGTATCTAAGTCTGCCTTTAAGGCAATGGGCACGTATGAACTAAAATAAATTCTGGTCCTCTCATATAAAAGGGTACAAGATGTATGATGTGCCGATAGGAATTTAATAAATATAGAACTCCGGTTTCCTCCCAAAGTCCAAATACATGCACTTATTGGGGTTAGGTTAATTGGCCACTCTAAATTGCCCATAGGTGTGAATGTGAGTGTGAAAGGTTGTTTGTCTCTCTGTGTTGGCCCTGCGACAAGCTGGTTTCCTGTTCAGGGTGTACCCTGCCTTTCGCCCTATAACAGCTGCGATAGGCTCCAGCCCTCCCGCGACCTTGAACAGGAAAAGCGGAGGAGAATGGATGGATGGATGGATGAGAATGTTGTCATTCGACGTGCTTTGGTGTAATTTCCTGATCTTTACATTACTTGCACTGAGGGTATGTGCACTGACCTCTGCAAACATGAAGGGTCCAACTTTTAAATCTCGTCCAATTTCCTCCACGTTCGAATTAGAGAACAACAAAAGCGACATCTAGTGTCAGCTCTGAGAAGGTCTTTTCTCAAGTTTCCTGAGAAATTATAGCTGTTTGGGTAGTTATTACTATTGAACAACATAATCACGATTTTAATGAAAAATACTCAGAGGAGCAGACTGAAAAGTCCAGAGAAGAAAATCCCCACATGCATTTGTTTAAACCATGGATTTTAAGAAGGAATAGACCTTATTTCTAAATGACATGAGTGATCAAAGATATGCTGAAACGGTGCCTCCAGACCAACTGAAAGAGAGTAAAGGAAATTTGTGAAATGTCCCCTTTTCCTTATCACAGGGTTTTATCATCTCAGGAAAGGCAATCTGTATTAACTGTAACTGTATCTGATTTTGGAGCAACAAATAAGGAAACATCTTTGAACTCATTTGAACTTACAATCACAACAAAATTCTGTGCTGTGCTTCTCAGCATAAAACAGGCAGCATTTAAAAACACAGACAGACACAGTAAATAAATACATACAATAGAGAAACAGCATACACAACAGGGAAGCCATTGCAGTAATGGCTGACAGTGCTGCTTTATTGAGTTCATGTCTCACAGAAACATATCATTCTTCTATGTTTCCTAAGGTGGCATCTGAAGGAAGGAGTGTAAATAAGCTGCATACTAGACATACCAGAAATATAACAATTTAAATAGAAATATAGCATCAAGTAGCATATCGCAGCATTAATCTACAAAACAAGGTGAAGGTGTTGAAATAACACTGCACAGGAGACAGAAATAAGACTGTATAATAAAGTAACAACAAAATCACATGCCGATGAGTTACTGGAAAAGAATGAGTGTTTTGGTCTGATGTTTTGTGTCTACAGGATCCAGATGAGGCTGTTAACAGGCGAGAGTGAAGGGCACAGAAGAAGGAACTGATACATGTGCGAGGCAACATCTTGCATATTTCAGTAACTGTGTAACTGTCTAAGTCTGTGTATAAAAGTTGAACTAAGATAGAGAGCGGTGTCAGTCTTGTGTGAAGCTGCACCGACTGGCTACATTAGGCAGCTCCAACAATTCTGAACCAGAATAATCTGTAAAACTGTTTGAAATGGCTTTATTAAATTTAATAATTGGACTCCTTATTCTGTGTGTTTGTGTCATTCCTGTTTGATAAACAAACACGCAGAAACCTAAAGGCTTAAGTAGCACACACTCTTGTTATTTAAATTCCTTCACATCATGAAAGTGCATTTGTTTGGAGCACCATCATCACTGAGTTCTACAAATGATGCTCAGCAAAGAACTGCACATCATAATCCAACAGTTTTCTCTTGAAGTGGTCAAAAACAACGTTTGTATAGATGACTGTGTAAAATCTCTCTGTAGGAGGATGGAGGGTAAGTGATGAAAGATTTGACTGTTCTCTGCACTAAGAGAGGATTCAAGCTTTCCTAATGGATCAGCTCTAATGTCAGTCTGTGAAGACAGCAGAGCAAACAGACCCAGACATGGATGCAGACCAGCTTCCAGAGAAAAGAGAGCAGTGGGACTGCAGTGCTACATTTACACTTAGAAATTCAAGTTCAGAACGTTATCCCAAGAATGCTCTCAGACGTGTTCTGTCAGTTCACTCTGTGTCTCTTTGGCATTTTTGGGTCCTTGTTTGCCAAGTTGCAACTGCAAAAGCATCGTAAGATAAATCTGGATGGGATGAAGAGATTCCCCATTCTTTCTCTAAGGAGTGATGTGTGTGGCTGGATGACCTTCAATATGAGTCTGACTTCAAAGGTGAGTGCTGTGTTAAACTAACTACTAAGTTCCTGCTGAAGCACACCTCAGACATTTCTCTGATGCCAGTCAAACTGGATGTGCACTGTAAACTCAGATTTTGATTTGACTTAAAAATATTGAGTTCATATTACTTAAAATTGCCTAGTATGTGAACATTACTTGTTAATGCTGAGTAAGCTGAACTGTTTCATGTCCTTTTCTATTGTAATTGTGTTTTTAAGTCCAATCAACAACTTCTACTGAAATAAACTGAGTTTATATCACTTAAATATCCATCATTTCGCAACATTACTTATTAATGCTGAGTAGACTGTACTTTTTAGATGGTCTAGCTTATTGTAATTATGTGTTTGAGTTCAGACAGGATTAGTGTGCAGCAGCACAGTGGTGTGGTGATTAACAGTTTTGCCTCACAGCTTGAATGACACCTGAAAGTTCTGGGTTCAATTCCACCTTGGCCCCATCCTCTCGCTGTGTGGAGTTTGCATGTTCTCCCCATGTTTGTGTGGGTTTCCTCCTAAAGACATGCAGTTACTGGGGTTAGGTTAATTGGTCACTCTACGTTGCCCACAGGTGTGAATGGTTGGCTGTCTCTCTCTCTGTTTAGTTCCATTGGTAATGGAGTAGTTTTGGAAGAATCACAAAAGGACTACGAGGCAGATAAAGGAGCAACACTCAGAGGGCCTGTGGTCTTTTATTTTTCCAGTGGAAGGCAGGCAGCAGTAACCTTTGCTTGCTGAAGATGAAGTAACACTGATTTTATTTGTCAGATCAACTTTTTACCTGGTGCATGTCCCATGGTGCATCAGTGGTCTTCTGATTATGTCAGATTTTTGATGGACTACAGGAAGTGTAACATCAGTGACCTCCTGTTGGTCACAATATACCTCTTTGAATGATTTTAGTGATTGTTTATTAAATATGAAAATCATTTAAAGACACCATCATGGGTTGTAGTACCATCACAATCTGAACTCACTGATTGGCCATAATGACTTTATATAGCACTCAGCTACCATTCTCATTCAGCACACTGTCACCAAAATCACGTCACACTTCAGGGCTCTCCTGCTGATCGTGATGAAACTTTGATTTTGTGATTTTTAAATCATGATGATTAATTTGTTAACACAACTCCTGTGAGGTGTAAAACCTCCAAATTCATTCCAACCACCAGGGGGCACTGCTTGACCTCAGTACAGTCATTACTGTGGAAGAAGAGGTCTTTTTTTTTTTTTTTTGCCCGATTATGAAGAACCAAAGAAACTGAAAAAGGAGAGATGGATAAAAATAGAGTAATTATTAAACTTCTTTAATTAAAGCTGAAAGTCTGAACTTCAATCACATGTTGATGGTTTGTGGTGGTGCACAGAGGCAAAACAAAACTACACAAGTTGTGTCATTGTCCAAATACTGATGGACTTCACTATAAATCTATTTTACACGTGAGAAGAACATGTGATATAAAATCTGTTAAAATATGTAAAAGACAAAATATACAACAGCTAAAACAAATCTTCTATTTGTGTCCTGATAACACAACAAGTAAAACAGTTACTTCATAAATCATAAATCCCAATGATTCTGTATAAATATAAACATATATTAAGCTGTAACAGTACAAAAAATGAGAAAACAAAGCACAAAGAACAGAACCTCTCTTTCTAAACTAGTCCACAGTCAAAACTCTTTAAGCTGCTTCCAACATAAAATAATTTCCTCTGATTTAAACAATAAAAACACAGTAAAACCTACATTTTTAAAAGAGAAAGAAAAATAAAACAAACACTGCTTTCTGAAGCTTTCTAATACAGATCTTCAGACAAAGCGTGAACTTCTTCCCAGTAACACTCAGGCTCGTCAGAGGTCAGAGGTCAGAGGTCATTCATCTCAGCAGTGAGTCCCTTCTGCCAAAAATAGATGATGACCAAGGCTGAAAGACAAACAGTAAAAACTGAGCTGAAAACAAGAACATAATCCATAAAGTGGTAGAAAAGAATCATTTAACACAAGATTATGTAATAAAACATATGTGAAAAAGAAAACATTTGAGTCACTTACCAGCAATAACACAGGGTATCAGCATGAAACGCACCATCTGAAGGACTGAGTGTAATAAAGACTGAGGATCAAGGCTTATTGACCTCTCACCAAACTTTATCTAGGAGAGAAATAAAGGAGCTTCACAGAGGGAGGTCCCACTAGAGCAATGAGTCAGAGTATTTACTGCATGTATGAATGAATGAATGGTGTTAGCCACTGATACAGATTAAAAAGGTCTGTTTGTGTTTATGGTGCATGGCTTTTGCTTCTCCTCTAGAAAACCTTAAAATGAGAACTTTGATGTTTTTGTTTCCACAAATGAAGTTTTCTAAAAACCTCCTCACTGTATATTGTGATAATTATTTTTTTTCTCTTACTTGTTTAGCTTGGAGTAGCACAAAAGAAAGATTTACCAATAGCTTCTGAAATTCAGGGTTGGGCAGGCTTTGAATCTCACAGGTGAAAGAGTCCTCATTGTTACTGGTTTCTTTAGCTTCCATGATGCACTGGTGTGTCTTATTGCCTTGAATGCCCCACACTGATAACTCTTCTATCATCATCTGCAGCTTGTCTGCCTTTTTCTGAAACAGCAGAAACAAAGGCTGACCTTTCATGAATCAGTGTCACATGTTTGAGCACGTGCGATTCAGGAAAACATTACCTGTATGGTGATGTGGACGTCTTCCCCTGTCCTCGTGGCTGTGAAGCTGGTAAACTCAGGGTCTGGATAGAGGGAGAGTTTTGTGGAGCAGACCAAGGTTTGATTGGCTACTTTCAAAAACACACTGCTGCTAGAAATCTTTGGAGTGTTTTCAGCTGCAGGTGTGTCATAGGTGAGAGTCTGCAGTGAATTTAAACAAACAGAAAACACAGCATGACATGACTAAGACAGACCATAAGACAATGATGTGATTCTGATGTGGACTATTTCCTGTTTTGTGCTTCATGTAAGAAAGAGAAACTCAAGGAAAATGCCAGACATGATTCCCCAAAAACTGTCCCGTGTTCATTCATAAAAACATCTTAACATATCAATTCAATGGGATGTAGTTTGTGTCTACAGACCCACCTGAGCATTGATGTCTCTGGGAAGTCTGACATCCTGCATGGCATGGCTGTGTAAGACCCCTTCAACAAACTCCAGGTGGCGTCCTATGAGTGTGATCTTCCTCTTCCCACTTCAGGTCACAGAGCAGCATTTAGTCAGAGCAGCAAGTACAAGAAGAAAGTGATCTCAGAGGGAGAACTTTCTTGCAATGACACTGTAATATGATAGTAAAGCAGTATTTCACTGGAACACATAAGAGTTCTCTACATATCAGTGTAGTCTGTGTCTGAGAGTCTGAGAGACTGAGTAGTCACTTAGATGTAAATGGACTGGTTTTTTTCTACTCTACTTTTAGCACTTGTTGAGATATGTTGAGATAATGCGCGGTGACTTAAAGTGTGTGATGGACTGACAGACTAACAAACTTCCCCATGCTGAGACCCTGCAAAGAGCAGAGGCATAAAAAAGGCTCCTGATTTAGCACTTTAACAGGAAGCAGTCTTAAAGTGACAAACTGTGGTCACAATGTGTTTCTGCACCATGAATCAGACTGAAACCTGCTGAAGTCAGGGACAAAGCCTTATCAACTCTTCTTGTCTCAAGAAGTCTCCCCTCTGAAATGATCTATAGGAGATGCTTCTTGTGTTGAACCTGTTAGCGCTGACCTCTGTCTCAAAAATAATTAAAAATTTCCATTAAACTGAAGTCACCGTAAAACTTACCTCCTCTTTTGGTAAATATCTTATAGCAGCATGTAGCAGCACGTAATGCTGAAGTGAAGTGAAGGTTCCCAGGTTTCGTGCCATTCCCAGGGCTTCAAACTCTTTGACACTTTGTGCAACATTGGCTGGTAGAAATTCTGTATCTGAATAACTGTATTTGTTTGGAGGCTTCAGCCAAACTAAACATACCTGATCCAGCTGCTGCTTGGAATAATGTTGGAGCAGGATGGTGACGAGCGATAGGTGATTTTAGCTTCGCTGTGGCAACTCCCATCTGGGAGGAGAACACATACACTGGCCACGTGTTTGATATCCGAACTGGGAATGTGGAACGTCAGACTGGCACCAGTGTTTTTCCAAACAGGAGATCTGAGCAGTGAACACAGAGAGAAACTAAAATTCATCAATAACTAAATATCTGTTTAAACTAACAATATATGTGATTCTCAAATCCTTAAAAGTAACACAGCTTGGGCGCCCGAGTGGCTTAGTGGTGAAGCTGGCAATCATGTGCCTTTAAAACTGTGCCTTTAACTGTCAAAGTTAAACTGTAAAATCTGTCTATAATAAGGGTGCCTGAATACTTTTCTTTTATTTGCCATTTGCCAAAGTACAGTCTCAGTAAAGTGACTCACTCTTTTGGAGTACAGTCGGTGAGCGCCCAGATCCTCACTGCAGTCACATCACTGAGGTTGCTGCCTGACAGCACTGCGTGGTTCCTCCCGTAAGAAGACACCACACTGGGAGTGATGGAGGAGATCTCTGGGATCTGACAGTAAAACACAAAAATAATCAGCTTTAATACATGACCATCTACTGTTGCTAGAACCTCTACTACAATTGAATCAGATCTCAGAGGAACAAAGTGTTTGAGGACTGAAGTTCAGACTCACAGAGAAGTTCATCCCAGACTCCAACTTTTGGCAAACGCTGTCCTGCAGGAGGAAGTAGAGGGAATAAATATGGCCGGCTTAAAGACACTGTTAGATCTGATCCAGGGCCTGCTGTGACTAATATTAACTTAGCTGAAACACGAAATAACATTTATCTATTTATTTTTCAGTTATTACATTACTCTCTCCTGGATTGGCCCAAGAACATTTGGTTTTATTCCATCCACAACCAGCCTCGATGCACTGCTGACACCTGAAGAGAAACAAACACATATTAGTGTTGAGAGCAGCACCTGCAACAACTGCCAATATGGATCATGATGTTCAAGAATACAACATACAACAAAGAGACCGCTCAGTAGTAATATATCCTTCCTGACGATGATGAACAGTTTTGTTTCAACAGTGACTGAACTGATTGTTATGCAGTCTCAAGAGCATGATGGTAATGACCCACGCCTGTTCTCACACTTTGGCTCATGTGATAATGCACATGATCAATAGTGGGTCAGTGCAAAGTGTACCTGCATTTACTGTACCCTAGTGATGGGTATTTGAGGCCTGGAGGTTGCCTCAGCTCTTTGCCAGATCGTTCCACGCCACCATGGTGAAAATTGGGTCCTTGTTCCTTGTTTGTGCTGCTCTCGCCTGTCTGTTAACCCCTCTGCTCTCTGTGTTTTCCAGTAATCAGATACATGCCATAACTATATCTCTGTGTTTTTGGACCTCCGGATTTGGAAGGGAATTTCAATCAATCTTACCCATACCTGGAACTCAACAGAAAGAAAGCATCCACACACCTGCCTGCTCACTCTCCACCCTCTGTGCTGCTCTACCTGCCACTCCACGCCACCTCTCTGAGCCCAACAGTTCTTCACTTAAGTAAGATTTTCTTCTCCACAGCCAATTCCTCAAATATTTGTAGTTCCCTTTGTCCTCTTCCACAGAACTCCTGTGCACCGACCCCACCACCCTTTACCTATTCACCTACACTTCCTTGTAAATAAAGACTTGAAGCATCTATTCTGATGTCTGAGACTGCTTTCTGGGTCCAAACCAAACATGACAAAATGTCCAGTAAAGCTCTTGAGACCTGGGATCTACACAGATGGCTGATTGTACATTTCATGTTTTTCAGATCCATCTGTTAGTTATATTATTTTCAAGTAGTCTGCCCACAGTGAGACTTCTTTATAATCTGACTGAACTTACAAAACAGAAGTTGGTGGTCCGCTGATGTCAGAGCAGCTGGTTAACCTCAGTCGTTCTGACAGTTCTGTCGTCCCAAGTCTAAATTTTACTGAGACATTCAGGCCTGTTAAATAAAAATAATATGACCAATGTCAGAATCTTTAGTTATGTTAGTTATATATGCTTAATCAGTTGTAAAAATATATAATAAACAGCTCAGATTTGTCAGCTGGGAAGGAATATTTAATCTGTCAGAGTCGACTCTGTCATTAATATTTCTGCATGTATTTTTTGTTTTAGTAAATGTTGCAATTCCAGTATTTTTATCCTTGGATTATTTATGAAAAGTCACTGACCATCAGGAGGAACTGTGCCATTAAGGATGCAGGTGCATTGTGGGAACTGTGGAGGAGGGTTATTCTGACTACAGATCTGACTGGAAGTTGCAGAGAAGTGACAGGTGAAGTTAGACGCTGCCTCCTGGCCCACAGTCAGGTGTGTGTGGATTATTAGTGAGATCTGAAAAAGACAGCATGTAAGTGACAAATAACTGAAAGTTACAACTGATGACATCTGTAAGTGTGTTTGTAAGCTGCACCTGTCCGTTTGTGTCCTTTTCCACTCTGTGGGAAATCATTTTGTTTTGGGAATCATCAGGAATGGACAGCCAGTCTGAATCCATGCAGTCGCCTTCAAACGTGCAGCTAGGAAAAGAAAAATAAATCACTACCTAAACTCTAATCCCACAGAGACAGATCATCTCGTCAGTAGTTTCACTGGATACTGTGGCTCCTCTGAAAAGGAAAGCCTCAAATCAGAAGTGCCTGACTCCGTGGTATAATTCACAAATGAGCAACTTAAAGCAGATAACCTGTAAGCTGGAGAGGAAATTGCATCTCACTAATTTAGTATATGCTCATTTAGCCTGGAAAAAGAATTTGTTGCCTTATAAAAAAAAGCCCTCCATAAAGTTAGGACATCTTACTACTCATCATTAACTGAAGAAAATAAGAACAACCCCAGGTTTGTTTTCAGCACTGTAGCCAGGCTGACAAAGAGTCAGAGCTCTGTAGAGCCGAGTATTCCTTTCACTTTAACTAGCAGTGACTTCATGGATTTCTTTACAAACCAAATTTCGACCATTAGAGAAAAAATTATTCAAAACCATCTCAAAGATTTATCTTCATGATCAGCTGCTTTCAACACTGCTGATATTTGTTTAGACTCTCTCTCCAATTGATTTTTGGAAGTTAACGTCATGTCATGGTCCAGGGTCCCTGGGTGTTTTGTCTTTGCTTTGTTTGTCTGTTCTGGGTTTCTTTTGTTGTGGGGTTTGGTTATGTTTTGATTTTTCTAGTTGTGTTCTGTGTCAAGTCTGTCTCTTTGTTCCCTTGTTTCACTTCCTGTCTTATTTTGGTAGTGTCTGATTTCTTGTGCAGTGTATTTAGTTTTGCATCCCCTTGTCTCGTCATGGTTGTGTTCAGCTGTGTTCCCATCTGTTGGCCATTCCCTCACTATCCCTCTGTGTATATATTGTCTGTGTCCTTGTTAGTTCTTTGTCAGGTCATTGTCAATGCTTACTCGTGTGTGCGCGCGCGCGTGCCTTATGTCAAGTCAAGTCCAGTCAAGTTAAGCCACGTCACGTTTTGTTTCGAGTTTAAGTTTGTGCTGCTGTCTCCAAGATATCACCAAGTGCTTGCTCATATGGGGTCGTTTTGACTGTTGGGTTTTCTCTGTAATAATTGTAACTGTAATAATTTACTTACACCATAATGCACCTTAAGGAGAAATTGAAATTGAATTAATTTCATTCATTCATTCATTTCATTTATTCATTTATATAGCGCTTAACACAACTGACAAGGTGACCAAAGCACTTTACAAATATACAATAAAATAAATCAATTACATTAAATATAAATAATATTACATCACAGAAGACAAAAGTAAGATCGTTCCATTACATGGTATTAAAAGCCTGTTTAAACAAATAAGTCTTAAGTTTAGATTTAAAAATTTTCAGATCCGAAATAAGTCGGAAATCTAAAGGAAGGCTGTTCCACAGTCGGGGTGCGGCCACTGAAAAGGCCCGATCACCCCAATACTTTAACCTGGTTCTTGGGACATCTAATAAAAGACGATTAGAAGACCTCAGAGATCTCTCGTATACAGCAAAACTTAAAAGATCTGATAAGTACGGTGGGGCCAATCCATTCAACACTTTAAAAACAAACAATAAGATTTTAAAATGAATTCTATAATGAACAGGAAGCCAATGGAGATTGAACAAAGTAGGCGTAATATGATCACGTCTAGGGGTGTTAGTTAAGAGATGAGCAGCAGCATTTTGGACGAGTTGAAGTCATCTCAGGGAAGACTGACGAACACCAATATAAAGGCTGTTGCAATAGTCAAGTCTGGAACTAATAAGAGCGTGAATTGCCCTCTCTAAATCAGTGCGATCTACAAAAGATTTGACTTTAGTCAGTAGACGCAAGTAATAAAAACTAGTTTGGACTACAGAGTTAATCTGTAGTCCAAACTGATTTGAATGATCACCAAGTTTAGAATAGCTTGAATACGTCAGCTGCAGATGGCGTTTCTCTGACCTTTTTTTGGAGCCACACCACCCACAGTATGGATCCTGTGCAGACCAACATTCCTGCACGTTTGTGTATGTGCTGCACTTTGACACAGGAACTCGCTTCATCTAGAACAACAAAAACATTCAGAAACACTTTAACATGCAGCACAGGCACACATGACATTAAGATAATCAGTAAATAACACAAGTACCTGGTTTCTAAATGGCACATACACATGTTTATGATCCACTGGATCCAGATGCAGTTTGGGAAACACTTTGTGGTCGTTGTTGGTCCCGTAGAGCACCATGGGACAGGCAGAGTGATAGTTCCTGTCCACAGCAAGCTGACGACAATGATAAGAATTTAAGTTTTTTCTTTTTAATGCACATTTCATTTTCTCCTTTTTCTCTGGCCACTCGTTGCCAAAACTAAGGCTGCAGAGTAAAGTCTTGATGGTTTTCTTCATTGTGGAGATGCTATTTTGTCCACTCATAAAAACTCACACTAGGACAGAAAAAAGTATGTTGAAAACACTGCTGGTGTTTTTGGTAACTTGCACTGTGTTCCCTCATTTCATCAGTCAACAATTTGGAGCATGTGATGCAACTGTGTTTGTGCTGCTCGTGGTAAATGTCATGGCAGCATCAGCTTTGTGTCCCTCTAAAAGTATGTTCAGGAATCTTTACATTAAAAATTCCATAACATACGTTTCACTTTTTCCCTTTTCAACCTAAGGAGAGGCAGACTAAATAAAGGAAGGCAAGAAGCTGATGACCAGTGTTGGTTGCAGCAGATGGCTGCGACTGATGGCAGTAAAAATATGAGAATCTGTGCTTACATGGCCCAGCACAAATTACTCCAGCACTTCCAAAATCAGAATCCTGGTGCCTCACCTGGTTTGGGTGCACCCATTTTAAGTACCTTTCCCCACAATAATCGATGCATTTCATTGTTTATACACACCTTGATGATCTGCCCGTCTCCTGTCCCAATGAAGAAAACCATCCAGGCTCTCTGCCTCACTGCCAGAACAGAGGTCATGGAGCTCGACCTGAGGAGCACCGCCTTTGGTTTCAGGCTCTTTGGCTGAGAAACAAATAAACTGATTATCAGATCTTTTATTTTTAGATATCTCAAGATTAGGACTTGTAAGTGTTCAGGATAATTAATATAGAAACAGCCTATCATCACTCCAAACCTAATTAACTGCTGTTGGTGGTCATCAAGCATACGTAAGTTCTTCTTGTTTCTAAGTTATGAAACCAAACATCACATTTTATTTACACATTATGATTCAAGGTAATAAAATTAAACATATCAAATAATGCTGAACAAACAGAATTTACTATGTTGCAGTTTGCACTTCAAAAATGTGCTAGTTCATGTGAGTTATGCTGATTCGTGCCTTGTTGACAGCTGGCAGCATTTCATTAAGTATGCTGATAACTGTTTTACTGATAATGAATTTTTATCAAGTCATTTGAGAGCTCAGTGACCATAACTGTCACCACTGCACCAACTCTACAAGTGAATAATAAACTGTCCTCTCACCAGGAGCAGAGCAGTGTGGGGAAAAGTGGGAATGGCAGCCCTCACGCTTCTCCGTTTAGCAATCTGATGGATGAGTCTGGGATTGGTAGTTGCCAGGAGAACGATACTTGTCTGACTGCACGGTGCCAAGTGTAAAGTTTGATGGAGGGGGGATTATGGTGTGGGGGTGTTCTTCAGGAGCTGGGCTCAGTCCCTTAGTTCCAGTGAAAGGAACTCTTAATGCTTCAGCAATATCAACATGACTGCACACCAGTGCACAAAGCAGCTCCATGAAGACATGGATGAGTGAGTTTGGTGTGAAAGAACTTGACTGGCCTGCACAGAGTCCTGACCTCAGCCTGATAGAACACCTTTGGGATGAGTTATAGCAGAGACTGTGAGCCAGGCCTTCTGGACGAACATCAGTGCCTGACCTCACAAATGTGCTTCTGGAAGAATGGTCAAAAATTCCCATAAACACTAGGAGTGCCTTCCCAGAAGAGCTGAAGCTGTTAAAGCTGCAATATCTACACTGTTGAATCTACTTAAACAAACCAAGGTAACTCATTGCCTTAAATGGAGCCTGTACCAGCTGTCAGAAGGTGAGAGGCAGGGTACCCCCATACAGGTTGCCAGCCTGTACCCTGAGAGGGGCAGACAACCATTCACACCTGGGCAACTTAGAGTGACCAATTAACCTAATGACAGTAACTGCATGTTCTTGGACTGTGGGAGGAAACCCGTGCAAACACAGGGAGAAAATGCAAGAGGCCCAGGCGGAATTGAACCCAGATTATTAGATAGTTATTCTAGCTGTGAGGCAACAGTGCTAACCATCATGCCACCATGCTGCCTATACCAAAAATATTTTTTACAGTGTTGAACTGTGTCTGTTTAAATTTGGTCACTAAACAAACATGATAAAACTCAGCCCTGCTGAACACTGGTACATTAACATTTACAAATAACATTTGTCCATGGAACAATAAAAAACTGTACAAGTAGAGAACCAGAGGGTGAACAAAAAACAAACAAAAAGACCAAATATCTACTCTTTCAAACTCCACACAGCAAGAGGCTGGGGCCAAGGTGGAATCAAACCCAGACCTTTAAGGTTTCATTTTAGCTGTGACGCATAACTGTTAACCACCACACCACCGTGCTGCTGCTCACGAACCCTGTCTGTTAAAACTGGTTCTGTTGGAGGTTTCTTCCTGTTAAAAGGGAGTTTTTCCTTCCCACTGTCACCAAGTGCTGCTCGTAGGGGGTCGTTTTAACTGTTGGGTTTTCTCTGTATTATTGTAGGGTCTTTACCCACAATACAAAGCGCCTTGAGGCGACTGTTATAAATAAAATCCCTATATAAACAAAATTGAATTGAATTGAAATATCAAAGCTTATGGATTAAGAACGGGATGTCACTCAAGTTCATATGCGTGTATAGGCAGACTTTTGGCTGTATGTATCAGCAGCTGCAATAATGTCAGATACAACAGTGGAGCCACAGGTGGAACCATTCAAAACACGTTTATAAGTTACACAGCGACCCACCGTCACTCTCGATGGCGCAGAGGTGTAGAAGTCTGGATCTTTATCGGTCCCTCTGCTGGAATCAGCGCTGATGTCAAACACTATCAGCTCGGTGTTGGTGTCTCCTCCATCCACACTGAACACGCCGCTCCAAAGCACCGGCTGCTCCCCCGGGATGACCGAGGAGGCCACGAGTCTGCTGCTCTCACCGTCAGAGGTGCTGAGAGACGCGCCCCGCAGCGACTTCAGTGCATCCGTTTTGCTTTTATCGCCTTGAAGCCAAATGAGACGGACTCTGTTTGTTTGATCTGAGAGCGCGTTGGAGAACAGATAGATGGTTGAACTGATCTGAAATCCATCAACAAACTCCACATCGCCTTTACTTTTGATCCCAGGAGTGCCTGAAGCTCCATCAGTTAGAGAAAATATCCCTCCGCCCTGTTTGTTATCTGTGTCATGAAGGTTGATAGTTTGGTGATTAATGCCGCACTTGCTGTTTTCAGGCTGCTCTTTGTTTTGTTGTATCGCGGTCAGAATGTAAGTGTCAGTCTGAGTTTTCTTCTTCACATCCACCAGAAAGCTGACAGACACGCTGCTGCGCTTCAGAGGTCCCACCTGGATGTGTTCCCTGTACAGAAGGTTGGAGATGTTCTTCAGGTCCAGAACCTCACAGTAACCGCAGTCATCGTCAGTCACACCGCAGCTGATCATTGAGTCGCTCTTTGTAAAAGGCAACAATACGTTGATGCTGAAAGTTGAGTTCCACGCAGCCGTCTCAGAAACCCGGTAAAACTGCGCATCTTCCGGTTGGTTCCCGGTCTTTAAGATTCCTCTCTGGGTCAGACTGTTGATCAGAGTCAGGTCGTGGCTCAGCTGGTACAGCCTCTCCTCTGTGGCGATGTAAACCGAGTTGGAGGTCACGGCGATCTGGCGGATGTCTCCATCACAGGTGAAGCCTCCATCCTGCTCCAGACACAGACCCGGGTCTCCCCAGAGGACAGAAAGCAGACCGAGCAGCAGGATCATCTTGAAGCAGCAGCGATAATTCTGCCTGGGACCCCGTCATACACTGAAGGTCTGCATGGCTCTCTGCCAGAGAGAAAGAGCGCTCTCAGCCACACCAAAAACTCGGATTTCAAATTCACAATTTATCAGCATTATTATTTCAGCTGATTTCTCCTCCTTCTTTACAGTTTTAGTGTGAAAACAGAACCTGCGGATATTGTGCGCTGCAGAGCAAAATTAAAACAGTGACAGCCCTCAGCTGCAGAGAAAGCGTTTGATAAATTTCAATAAGTCACATGATGATATTGAAGAAGGCTCAAAAGCCGCAGAGGGCCGAGTGCATTTCCGCTGCCACTATAACACAAGTAAAAGGATTCCCCGTTAGTGTCCTATCGAAAATTTGAAATATTATCTGCTCATAATTATGTATGTGCTTCTATACGCATGCAGCATTTAATAACTCAGTGGTCCGCGCAGTTATCTTCTTTAAAATAATGTATTTATTAATATCTGTCAGTAAACATCAAAGCCTTTCTTATTCACCCAACAAATCGCAGATTAGACTCCAACTGGGCACACAAGTGTTCAGTGTTAGAGTAAGATTTCACTTCAGACAATGGTAACGTATAAAATAAGAAACCGATCCTGATCCTCTCATATCAAAGGGTACACACTTATGATAAGCCGATGCGACTTAAATAAAGACAGAATGTTTTCATATGATGTGTTTTCCTGTAATTTGATGAGTTTTTTTTTTTTTTTTTTGCATGACTTGCGCTGAGAGCATGCGCACTGAAACATGAAGGTCCAACTTTTAAAACTCATACAATTTCCTGCAGGTTCGAACTGGAGATCAATAAAGGCGACATCTAGTGTCAGCTGTGGGAAGGTGTTTTCTCAGGTTTCTGCCATACGTTCAGTTATCACTGACTAAACAGATGAATGCAAAATCTGAAAATATAAATTTTTCCTACTCTGACCGTGACCAGCAGACTGAGTGCAGCAGCTTATAGCAAGCTCAGTGACACCCAGTACATCTCAGTGATAAGATTTTTCATTTAATCTGATATGTGATGTTAGTATGTGATGTACTCTGAACAAAGTGCCCACTGTATTTTCATTGTGCATGGACGCAAGTGATTATTTTAGCATTTACCATACATGTAGGATTGGCTAAGTAAAGTTAGAAGTACTAAATTAGTTAGAAGACCAGTGAAACTTCTTTCCAAATCTGTCAATGGAGACAATGAAGTGCTACATTATTTCAATCAAAATTAATCATCCTCTGAGATTGTGAGATGTGTGTGCAGCTATGATGTACAGAAAGCAAGAGAGAAACTAAATAAATATTCAGTAACTGCACTCACATGGAGTGTAAGAACGATTAAGTCTATTATTACCTCTGCCAAGGATGGTTATGGGTTTGAACGGATTCTGATAAAACTGTCGTGGTGTAGTGTGGGGCAATTAAAATGTGGCTTACATCCTTCAAGGTCTTCAAGGTCAGCTTAATGATTTAATGGTCGAAAATTGACAAAAAAAGTCTCATAACTTGGAAACGATGATTCTTACAAGTGTGGTGTGTATGTCAACATATAGAAAGTATAAAGATTTTAAATATGTCACATTTGTGTGTATTGACAATGTATACGCATTTAGGAAACAATATATGAGGATCCTAAATATCACGTTATACTGTAGTTTGCATCTTGAGATCATCGCTCATTTGACCTCTGACCTCAATGTTATATTTCTTTCAAATTGACCCCAAAATGTGTTATATATTGTCAAAAGAAAGAGAACAAATCCACATGAATAAAAAATAAATAAAAAAAATTTTTCATAATTATGTCAGATATGTTAAAATGGGTTTCAATAACGCAGAGGACAGTTTGCATTAACTTTTACTGCACTACAAATGTCTTAAAGGATGTTTAAAAAGAACAAAGAAAGCAAAATGAATCTATACAAAATACACAAATAAACAAAGTACATATGGAGGCATGCCATGTCTACCCTCCTGAGACACCGAAGAAAAATGCTTTGATATTTAGATTTTTTTCTTTTTTTTTTTAGATGAGATTAACTATTGTGGTTCAAAGAAACATATTGTATCTTTTTTTTGTTATTTATTTTTTTCTTCTGTCCCTTGAAGTCAACATCAGCTCTTGTTTGATCAGAGAATGATGTAATGCACTGATATTAGTTCCATTTTTGTGTGGATTTCTGCTAAAAACATTTTTCTTCCATTAATATTTAAAAAGCTGATGGAAACGCATCACATTACAATTTTAAAAAATAACTTCTTAGTCT
Organism: Archocentrus centrarchus; assembly: GCF_007364275.1. Taxonomy (NCBI): domain Eukaryota; kingdom Metazoa; phylum Chordata; class Actinopteri; order Cichliformes; family Cichlidae; genus Archocentrus; species Archocentrus centrarchus. Next base: position 21,967,844 of record NC_044368.1, on the reverse strand, counting down.
AGGTTTTTTTTTTCTTTTAAACTCCATTCTGCATACCTAATGCTCACCTAAACCTGGATTGTTAGGTCATGTCAGAACTGACACTAACAGTGATCATGGCTGGTGTGACAGAGGACTGAGTGAGGCAGACAGGATTTTACTCACCCAAAACCCCCGGTGGAAATGACCTGCTTCATGTGATGATACACATGATCAATAGTGGCCCCACCGGGGTTTAAATAGCTGCGACTCTCCACCTTTTGGTTTTAGAACTGAAGAAACCTTTTGGATAGCAGGTGAAACATCTTTGAAAAATTTAAAGAAGTGCAGTCACCTTTTTTCAAGCTCTTGAGACTATCATGACCTGGATGACTGAAATCTACACAGACGAGATGAGGAAAAGGTGCTTTGCTTGATCATGCACCAGAACCATAGGTTGTTAATTCTAAACAAATACTGAAAATATAAATTGATGAAGGGCAAACCAAACTTACCACCAAAATTGTTTAAAGAAAACAATCTTTACACCAAGAAGAAGTGGAAACAAAGATATACAATACATAACTGAACTCTTGAGCACTGACCTATGATGCAGGAGGGACAAAAGTAGACAAGACCACAAAAATGGCTTCTTACTGGAAACACTGTTTTCTTTCAGTCTATTTCCATCTTTTTCTTTGTCTTGTAGGTTCATAACGAAGAAGAAGAAGAGCTTAAGTATGTTGTCACCAAAATCCCTATACACACCATTGCTCTCCTGCTGATCATAATACAGCTCTTAGTTTGGAGGAAAAGGTTCTTTTCCACTGCATGGAGGTGCAGGTGATGCAGTGGTTAGCACTAATGCTTCACAGCATTCACAGCCAGTCGTGGTCAGAGCTTATTCATCTCAGCAGTGAGTCTCTTTTGCCAAACATAGATAATCACCAACACTGAGAGACAAACAATAAGAGTGTTAAATAAAAAATAAATAAACATTATTTATATATATATATATATATATATATATATATATATATATATATATATATATATATATATATATATATATATATATATATACTCAATGTGTTGGTAGAATTCTTCCTTTGTTGTGACAATTCTTAATTTGATCTTTCTTTAATACTAGCTTTGATATTAGAATTCTTAGAAGCTTAGAATTCTCAATGTGTTGGTAGAATTCTTCCTTTGTTGTAACAATTCTTAGAATTCTTAGAAGCACACACACACACACACACACACACACACACACACACACACACACACACACACACACACATATATACATTATTAAAAAAATAAATAAAATTGTGGTCCAGGCTTTAAAATACAAAAGGCACTGGATCAAAATCACTTACCGACAATAACACAGGGTATCAGCAGGAGACGCACTATCTGAAGGACCTGGTGTAATAAAGACCAGGACTCTAGCCTTACTGTCCTGTCACCATACTTTATCTAGGAGATAAATAATGGAACAGTTACTGTATATTACACAGTAATAAGTTGGTCAAGGTGGAGTTTGCGTGGGTTTCTCCAGCTTCCTCCCACAGTCCAAAGACATGCATGTTAGGTTCATTAGTGAGTCTAAATCAGCCATGGGTATGAAGTAGATAAAGAGTTTGACGTGTCTAGAATAAACCACCTGTATGGTTAAAAATATGGCTTGTAGTCTAAAGCACTTTGAGTGGTCAGTAAGACCATCAGAATATACAAAGATTACATTATATTACATTATTTTATAGCAATAATTTTAAATCATACCTGAAAGCAATACTTTTAGTATTAGCACAGTACTGCGCTCCTGAGGATCACAGGAACTCCGAAAACCAAACCATCCGCACTTGTCTTATCACGTGACCAAATCTCGACCTGCCAGCCCACGGAATATAAAATACTCAGTAAAAGCAAAGAGGTGTAGCAAGAAACATACTGATTGACACAAGCAGGTACGTAAGATAACAGATCTGTGCTGAATCACAGCGGACCAAGATTTCTGTCGCCCTGCATCGGAGGAGTAATACTGCGTGACGTCACATGTAAACAGGAAATCAAGCGAGCGATGCTGTGAGGAGAAAGAGTTAAGAGCTGTCGGATTTAAAACATACACACACAAATACAACGTAAGGACGTCAATAACGGAGTTAAGACGGTAGACGTCTGAGGCTGGCCTCGGCAGGACCAGTCAGCAGATTCTTTAAGGTCCAGACCGAGAGAGATCCGCTCCTGCAGCACGACAATCCTGTAAGTCACGCTTTATACGCGGTCACGGTCACACACCGTAGCTGAGGTTCCTTTACATTAAGACTTTAACGCATAAACATATTGTAGGGTCTTTACCTTAAAATATAAAGCGCCTTGAGTCGACTGTTGTGATTTGGCGCTATATAAATAAAATTGAGTTTAATCGAAATTGAATTAACTGGAATCAAACCGTGTCCGTTTACAGACCAAAAACAGATAGATAGATAGATAGATAGGATAAGACACGAGCTATATGCACACACAACAACAATGTTCAGCAGCTAGTGGATCTAAGAGTAGACCACAGCCCTGAACAGGATCCAGTTACTATCAGAGTGGCAGACATCCAAGAGTCTCAAATATGAAGAACTGGACAGGCCCACACCCTGACATGAGTCACACCTACTGGCTAAAGAAGTTAACTGCACTCCATGAGCGCCTGGCAGAACAAATGAACCAGCTGCTAATGGATGAGACGCCCGGTCAATAAGCTACCGGTCAATAGTCTGCCTCAGTACAACTTGGGCTCCTGTCAGGCTTTGTAGCAGCTAAGATGAGTAAGCACATGGCTCGATACATGAGCAGGGCCAGAAAAGAATTGGCAGAAACACCAGAGGAGAAAACATCAGCTACTGGTAGATAGAGGCATCAGTCGAGACTGTAAGACCAGACCTGAGCACTGCCTTACTACAAGAAAGCCTATGACGCCACACACATGGGACCTGGAATGACTAGAACTGTACAAGATCAACAGGATCAACAGGAGTGTGTGTGTGCATAATGCATATATAAATGTTTTCTTACATCTGATGAACGACTTGAAACTCTTTTCACTGGAAGCACTGCATAATCCCCAGGCCTTTAGCAAAAAAAGTATGGAAGTATGTAGTAGTTTTTTTATATTTAAATTTTATTTTTTATTGCTCTAAGTGATTCTTCACATTCTCCAGCTGTAAAAACTGTCAAGCTTATTCACCAAATTAAATTTTTTTTTTTTTTTTAATTTCTTCAGCTAATGTGAATGTGTCTGGTGCCTTTTGTTTTTCCTTTCATTTTGCAACTGTTCCATTTTGTGGGTAATAATAATAATAATAATAATAAAAAGAAAGTGTTTTCATTGTGTCACGGCTGTGTGCGGGCAAGGCAGGGAGGACCCCAGTGCAGGACACGGCGAGAGCAGGTTTGGAGGGAGGTTTATTTGATAACTCAAACAATTACAAAACAGAAAACTCGAAAGCAGACACTAGGAACTCGAAGACAAAACACACAGGCAAAAACTGACGAGGACCCGAACAAGGAACAGAGGGAAAACTAAGGGCTTAAATATACAGAAGGGGATTAGGGCAAGTGGAAACAGCAGGGGACGACAGGTGAACCAAATGAACCTAATGACAAGGGGAAGCAAAACTAAACACAAAGCACAGGAAACAGACCGTCAAAATAAAACAGGAACTGAGTAAACATAACAGACGCAGACCTAACACTGAAAACTTAAGGGAACATACACAAAAACAAGGGAGACTAAACAGCATACTCAAAACAATATATAAGAAACACAACCTGAAAAATACAACAAAAGAAAGCTACACAAAAGAAAACTCAGAACGCTGGGCCACCGGTCCAGGATCATGACACATTGTTTTAGTTTCATAATCCTGTAATGCAACCAAAGCATGGTGCTATTGTAATAAAAGGTTAAAGTACCAAATAATCATAAACAGAGTATTCACATGTTGGGAAAAATAATAATAATTATTCACACCTGTTATCTTGATAAGCTAATTTTCAGGACCTTCATTATAAGGTTCAGATGTGTTTTGCAGCTCCCTACAGTTTTTCTTTTTTTAATCAAAAATTGCTCCATGTTTAGTTCAGCCATGTTGAAGACTTATGCATCGTAACTGGCAAATGTTGAGCATCTTCTGTGATTGCAAAGATCAAATGTGTTTCACTTCATGCTGCTTTTCATTATCATGCAGCACACTGTACGTGGATCAGCAAAAAAAAGGAAAAAGAGGAAAACTATGAGTTTAAAAAGCAAATAAGTTGGGCTTGTTCCATTCCACCTTTAGTTTTAGCTTTGGTTAAATGGTTATGTTTACTTCTGTTAGTTACCAACCCCCCTTTTTTCCCTTTCATCTATTACTAGGTGAGGTGCTCACAGTGCCACACTGCGGCCAAAGATGAGGACTGTTCATCAATCATGAAATTCCAAGTCTGCAAAAGGAAAGCCCGCATTTGCATTCAAAAATATGGCTGCATCTTCCTATTCTTGGTTGTGTTTGTCCTAAGCTGCGCAATAGATTTCAAGGACATCATGGAGGTGAGGATTTGTTTTTTAGTTATTAACCTTTTTTTTTAAACTTAGTGGAGGAGATGGAATGAGATAAGTCATGGGAACAGAAGGGAACACTGGCTGAGGCCGGATGGAAGCCTGATAATTAAGGGGATCCATGGGCTAGAAACAGAAACCTGCTTAAAAGGTTTTCAGAAGAAGATATGAAGAATGGATGATCACAGATCATCAAATCACAGATGAGGAACAGATTATGTTGGCAAGGAAGGAGACAATGGAGAGTGGGCAGGCAGGACATTTTTTCCAAGACAAGTTCTTCTGGTGACAGTAGGTGAGAGGTGCAGGTAAGGAAACAAGGAAAGCATTAACAAGAAACTAAACAACAGCAAGGACTGGAAAAACTTGTTCAAGCGAAACAGTCAACACTTAAACTTACTTTCCAACAGCTTCACACGCACCAGATATATGTACAAAATGAACTCGGGCACCTTAAATGTCAGCATACTAGCTTCATACATAAAAGACACATTTCTAATTTCTAATCTAATAACTCAAATATAAACACTCTGAAGAGAGTAACAAAATGGGATTATATTTGAGTCAAAATACAGTCAAATACAACGTAAAAATAAAAACAAATTTCTTCATTACCTCACTCTTGAAGTAAAATTGTTTAAAATCCACAGTACTACACAGTACTACTAATGTATTTCAAACCTATTACAACCAATTGTACAGCTCTCATCGCCAAACAGAAATTATTTTTCATTTTGGTAATTTTGTCTTACATGAGCTACTCCATATTAATCTGTGGTCAGCATTCTCTATAACACACCCCATACCTCTGATGATACTGTGTAATTAAAATTAAAAAATGGGAAACCATAACTAAATACTTACTTTATTTACTCTATTAATTTAGTGCAAGTATGAGAAATGTTAAACATTCAAAATATTGAAACCATTATTTTGCCCCTTAGGCCACAGCAAAACGACTCCGGAAACCTTTTCAGGTTCATCACCTTCTGAATGAGTGGACATACTGAAGTTTCCTTACCAGATAGCTTTCCAACTGTCTTTGGAAGCTATCGTTACTTGTAAGCACAGTAAATAAAGCGTATTACAACCCATCCTCCTAATAGTAACAGTGCATCATGGGAACCTCCCAGCAGCCTAGGCCTATTGCAGTATAACTAAGGGAGGATCATCTTGGGCCCCCCATTTTAATGGGGGGCCCAAGATGATCCCTGCGGGGTGCTCCCGGGCTCCGGGCTCCGGGCTCCATGCTTGGCGGGCTGCTGGGTGTCTGTAAAAAAAAAAAAAATGGTTCATTGTACTATGTTACCAACTAGTCATTTGTTTGATGTGTTTTTGTCTCTGCTGCTCTCTTTCTTTTCAGTATACTGTGAAGTCCAACATCTATATCTCACATACAGGCAGACATTACAATTTCTGCCAATTCCAACCACTGACCCTTAAAGAGGCTTATGAAGAACACCTCTTACTGAAGTCCATTGCTTGGCCTAAAACTCCACCTTTACCATTTCCTCTTTACCTGAGCAAGATCAGTGATCCCTCCCGCAGCACCTTCACCATTCTCTCAGGGAGGGGAGGGGGACAATGGCACAAAGGTGATAATCTGGAGGTTCTGGTCAAAATGTACGACTTCCATGGCCATCCAAAGAAGTCTGGGGGAGACGTCTTACTCGCCCGACTGCACAACCCGACTCTTGGTGCAGGTGTGGCAGGACAAGTGGTGGATCATTTCAATGGCTCCTACTCCACTGTATTCTATTTACCCTGGGAAGGAAACGCGGAGGTTGAGGTAATGCTAAAACTGATGCTAAAACATGATTTTTACTATAACCAACTATATGCATCACTGCATATATCATACTCCCCCAATTTAAAAAATGTTGGTACACTGTGTAGAACGTAAACAAAGTCATACTTAAATCATTTGCAAATAATAGAACACACGCAACATATACAATGTTTAAACTGAGAAAAAAAATGTACAATTTTAAGAAAGAAAAAGGCTCATTTGAATTTGATGGCACCAACATGTGTTGAAAACATTGGGACGGGGCCATGTTTACCACTCTGTGCCTTGTCCTTTCTCCAGATTCCCAGAATCCTTTGCTGATGCTATGCACTGTTGATGATAAAATATTCAAAACTTTCACAATTTTACATTAAGGAACATTATTGTGAAATTGCTCCAAAATTTGTAGATGCCATTTTGTGCATCTGCAGTTTTTTTCCCTGCTTCTTTACTTCTTTTTATACCTACGGTGTATCACAAAAGTGAGTACACCCCTCACATTTCTGCAGATATTTAAGTAGATCTTTTCATGGGACAACACTGACAAAATGACACTTTGACACAATGAAAAGTAGTCTGTGCTTATATAACAGTGTAAATTTATTCTTCCCCCAAAATAACTCAATATACAGCCATTAATGTCTAAACCAGCAGCAACAAAGGTGAGTACACCCCAGGGTTATAATAGTTTTGGATTTTACATTATAGTTTAGTTTTAGTTAGTTTTTACTTTTTTTTCTCTTCAGTTAGTTTTAATTAGTTTTCAGAGTGGTTTTTTCTCATTTTTATTAGTTTTTATTTTTGGTTTCATGCTTAGTTTTAGTTAGTTTCAGTTAGTTTCAGTATTAGTTTTAGTATTTTCATACCTAATCAGGTGCAAGATTCAAGGCACAAAAGTGACTATTGTGTAATGAAAACTTGACAAAAGATACCGTTTAAAGAAATATATTCAACAACCAACTGTTCACAAGACGTGCTAAATGTGTGTAATATTAAGGACACACATGAACATCAACAGGGAGAAACAAAGAAAAACATGAACTCCCAAACTCAATAAACTCCACAATAAACTTCAGCATCAGTGCAGCAGATTAACAACACCTACATGTGGTGTTTGACAAAAACAAACTCTTTGAAGGAGTCAAAGCTCAAATCCAGCTGCATCCTGATGTTCTCACCACCTGAAGCTGCTTCTGTTTTGGAGCTAGCTTGGTTAGATGCTCGCTAATTAAACTTGCAGGGTCTTTGCAACCTCTGTACACAACCTACGGAAGTTGCCGACCTCATGTCCACATTTATGCTTGTGTAGCTGGATTGTGTGTGTTAATTACCTTGTGGTCGTGTGCAGGTGTTTTATATGCGGTGCAGGTTGGGACTTCTTTTTTGGTCCTCACTCTTTGTGCTCAGTTTTTGGCTGCAAACATATTTGTCCCTGGTTTTTTTTTTTCACTTTCTTCATTCCTTCACGTCCATCCTGATAGTTTCAGCAGTCTCCTACCAGGAATTTGCTGACAGTTGTGAGTCCTTATATTGATGCGTTGATTATTATTCCTGATTGTTATTCTCTCACTGATAAAGTAGCCGGAAACGCACAAGGACGCAACAGTTTAGTCACAACGTTCTGGGCTGCGTGGACCCGACAACTAGTCACATTTCTCCAGAGGCGCAGGCCAGGTTACCTGGTAGGATCAGAGCAGTTTCTGTAGCCGCTGTGCGCTTCTCAGGTGGACTTTGATGTTGCTGGTTTTTCCTGACTGAGAAGTGTTCCGCACATTTTTCATCATCCACAACAGGACTTTCGATTCTATCTGTACTCTTGTACTCAAAGAACCTCCATACGGGACTTTGTCGGCAGACCGCAGCCATTACTTTGCGGACCAGTGCGGTGAGCACGCACATGCGCACGCACTCACACAGTTGCCCTATGGTGCTCCCAGCTTAAACTCGGAGAGCGGAAAAAATGATTTCATATCAATCCACAAGGCTTTAAAAAAAAAAAAAAAGTAAATGAAAGTCAGTTTATGGATAATTTCAGTTAGTTTTAGTTAGTTTTGTAAACTCACAATTCAGTTTTAATTAGTTATCGTTTTTTCCTTTTAATTATAGTTTTTATTTATTTCAGTTAACGACAATGTTTTTTCAATTTCAGTTTTCGTTATTTCGTTCGTTTTCATTAACTATAATAACCCTGGTACACCCCTAAGAGACTACACCCGTAAATGTCCAAATTGAGCACTGCTTGTCATTTCCCCTCCAAAATGTCATGTGACTCGTTAGTGTTACTAGGTCTCAGGTGTGCATAGGGAGCAGGTGTGTTCAATTTTGTAGTACAGCTCTCACACTCTCTCATACTGGTCACTGAAAGTTCCAACATGGCACCTCATGGCAAAGAACTCTCTGAGGACCTTAAAAGACAAATTGTTGTGCTACATGAAGACTGTTATATAAGCTGCACACAGACTACTTTTCATTGTGTCAAAGTGTCATTTTGTCAGTGTTGTCCCATGAAAAGGTCTACTTAAATATATGCACACATGTGAGGGGTGTACTCACTTTTGTGATACACTATAATTGTGTTTCCTGACATGTTAACAATTAGCTTAATTATTGCAAAATGTTCCTCTGGCTCTTTTTTGTTAGTACCACTTATTTTTCTGGTATTTTGTTGCCCCCATACTGACTCTTTTGAGAGGCTGCCATCAAATTGAACTAACATTTTTTCATGAAATAGTATAATGTCCCATTTTAAACATTTGGGTAAACTATAAAGGGTCATATCACCCTGTGAGATAGGTGGCTGGTCAAAAGAGGTTCTAGCATCTAGTTCCACCTGTCTGCTCAAGGAACTGAAACCATAATAATACTGGGAAGATGATCATATGTATATATATATATGTATATACATCATGCACCAAAGTGTGGTTTACAAGTCTATATTCAACCCTTTGCTGTTGTCATAAGCAGTAATCATGATGTTATGAATACAAGCTTTTCACAGCTGATCACGACTTTATCTGTGCTATATGTGTGTCCACATAGGAAATACAAATACACACATAGGAATGTCATTCTTTGTCCTCCCAGGTGACACTGGTTCACCCCAGTGAGGCAGTCACAGTGCTGCGCAGGCTGACCAAAAAACACCCTGACAGGATTTACTTCAAGAGCCTCTTCCGCTCAGGCTCCATCAGTGAAATTACTACCTGTAACGTATGTTTGCGTCCAACCCAGCGGCCTGTGTGCAACTACACTGACCTCCGTACAGGTGAGCCGTGGTTCTGCTACAAGCCAGAGAATCTGAGTTGTGATGCCAGGATCGATCACTCCAAGGAAAAGATTAAACAAAGCTTCATGACCATGGAGATACTTTTTCAAAGGTGTGTGTATGCCACATTAGTGGGAAATTTCTGTAATTATTATTGGCATTCCTTTTTTCTGTCTTCCCTTTTCATTCTCACCTATTCTCTCTTGTTTTTGATAATGATCTGGTTCATTTAAGAGATTTTATTGTGTGTGCTTTGCCGCAGAGGTGTCAACATGAAAGTCTTCATTCCAGCTTCGGGATCTGCCAATGTCACTGTTTTGCCAAAAAAGAAAGGTAAAGCCCAGTTTTTACTGCCAACATCTAAGCTTTAAAGGAGGGGTAGTAGCATGGAGTAAGCTTGAATTTCTGGATGTAATGTAACCATTCATCCCCTTTGCTCTGGATCACACCCCTATCATTGTGACGTTGGTTTACTTTCCCCAGTGACCTCTAGAGCTATGTCAGCTGGAGTCTTAAACTCCTGGTAGGGCCACCCATGCTGAACAGGTCGAAAGGTAGGGGCCAGACAAAGAGTGATCCCTCACGTTTCCTTCCTTGGGAGGTTGGTCTATGGCTAACAACCCTACATTGTAAAAAATAGATGTTACAGAGTCATCAGGAGAAACTTAAACCAGCCAAGCCAAGTCTGTGTGAGGTAAGGTCATCAACACAAATGTTTATGATGTGAGACAGTGAAAGGCAGATGGAAGCTGTGAGGCTAAACGTACTACTGACACTCAAGAAGACTATCCGAGTAAAGAATTGGAATGTCAGAAGGTACTTGGAGAGCGACATCCAGTGTATGGGATTAAGCTGGACTGAGCTTGGTAGGAGGGCCCAAAACCAGGTGTGCTGGAGGAAACTCATCGATGGCATATGCTCTGCAAGGGGTGAAGGGCCTAAGTAAAAGTAACCATTCATGTGGAGAGATAGTCCATAAGATGTTGATCAATAAAGACATGGTTTGATGACCATTAGAATAGGGTGCGTGTTTTTCCAAGGCTAGCCCTAGGAAGCTGTATAGGCAGAGATCACCCTCAATAACTTCTGATTCCCAGTCATTTTGTTCTATAGGCCTGAAATATGACAGAAACTGCTCAGTTCAGAAAACAGAAAGAAGGGTTAGAGGGTAGAGTGCACAGTGCAAGTGATTATAACAGCAGTGATCCAGAAGTGATCTAAAAATAGCTCCACCAGAGGTGCTACAGAAGATAACCACGAATAAGAGATGAGCCGAACCAGGTAAAGTTTGGGATTTTCTGGCTAGTTTCCGAAATCTCTTCATCACACCAGTAGCTGAACTGAGTAGATAAAAGGCAGTATGATGAATCAAGTGTTAAAAGTCTGCTCTCTTGCTTTAATCATCAATTTAAGATAAGTTTTCTACATTTATATATCTGCTGAATTTGGTGTGTTTTGAGTAAAAAAAAGATTATGATTCCCAGCAAAGCTGCTATGAATTTATGCCATGAATTTTATGGCCTTTTGCCATAGGGTTCAACTGCTCCAAAACAATAGAGTTGTGTGAGGTCCAGAGTCCATAGCACAGTGGTAGAGTTAGCACCGTCACCTCACAGTAACACGATTCTAGGTTCAAACCCCGGCTGGGGCCTTTCTCTGTAGAGTTTGCTTGACTTAGGCACAGTTGTCACAGAAAGATTAGACTTTAATCAACCTTGTTAATAGGTTAGAAACACACTGTTGTCTTTTTTTTTTTGTTTAACTACTTTTCAGATAGATTCATGGTGAATAGCCACGGATTGAAGTCTAGACCCTCTGGCTACTACTACCGTGGTGTGTGGAGAGCATTACATGGCACCACAGTTCATCAGTTCAACACTTCCTCAGCCATCAGTCAGTGTCTGAAAGGAAAGGTGGTTCATATGTATGGAGACTCCACCATCAGGCAGTGGTTTGAATACTTTAACGCAACACTACCAGGTAGCTGCCCCACAAACCTTTCTGGGACCAATTTGCTTTTCTTCACAGTACAGCTTAATTTATTCCCTCTTTAATACTTTCAGATCTGAAGGAGTTTAACCTGCATGGCCAGAAAAAAATTGGACCTTATATGGCTCTGGACGATGCACACAACATCTTGGTGACATACCGCTGCCATGGTCCACCTATCCGGTTTTCCAAAGTCCCAGTCAGCGAGCTGCGTTACATTGCCAATGAGCTAGACAGTGTGACTGGAGGCAATGACACTGTTGTAGTTCTTGGCATCTGGGCACACTTCAGCACTTTCCCCATTGAGCTCTACATTCGGCGTCTGCAGAGCATCCGCAGGGCAGTGGTGCGACTGCTGTCCAGGGCTCCAGACACACGGGTTGTCATTCGAACTGCAAATCCCAAAAATTTGACACTGTATGAGACAATCACCAACAGTGATTGGTACTCACTGCAGCAGGACAAGGTACTTAAGACAATGTTTAAAGGATTGAATGTCCATCTGGTGGATGCTTGGGAGATGGTCGTGGCCCACTACCTTCCACACAGTCTCCACCCACAACCTCCAATTATTGAAAACATGATTAATGTTCTCTTGTCCTACATATGCCCTAAAAAGGGTTGACTAGATATATTTGTTTTCCAGACATCCTTGCATATCCTCCATTCTTGAACTATAAAACAGGCTGAGGTTGGGTCTAATGATGAACGATATTTAACTGAGCCTTTGGATTGTCAAGCAACAATCCAGGAAATACTGGAACTCACGAACTGATCCATAAGCAGGATTTACATAAGGTAATTTTGCCTCATGCATAGGCTCAGTCCTAATAAACCAATTTAGACACTGAATATTTTAACAACAAAAAGTTGTAATTGTAAAGTTGTAAAGTTACTCATCGAGCAGTTTGCTGATTACCTCAAAGATGTAACCTGGACTCTGCTGCCTCAGCTCCAAGGAAAATGTCTTTCACCACAGTTATCTTTTCAGTGCAACAGTTGTATTTTTGAGACACAGTTTTGGACACACTTTAACCTTTATGTTCAAAACTCAATAGTGCATAAATAACCATTCAAATGCAGGTGGCATTGAACAAAGTGAGAAATAATTCAAATGACTGGATAAAAATGTAAAGTACCTAATTTAATGGCAGTTTTAAAAGGACAAAAAAAATCTCAAAATAGTCACTGATTATAAATTAAATAATAATGAATATTATGTGAAAGCCATGTAAAATACGACATTTTACACAACACTGCCAGTGAATTTACATCTATTTCTAAAGCAGTGGTGGGAGCGTAAACCTTCATGTAGACCAACTTCTCAGGTACTTCCTCTACAGTTAGATGTTTACTAAAAATTTCAAATGAATTTTGTGGATTCACAAAAGATGTTTCTAAGCTACAAGCTCTTGCATAGGCAATAGACTATTAAAATTTGGATGGCTTACAATTTTCTCCAACTTAATAAAGAGGAAAACAGAAGTCCTTGTTTGTGGCCCCCACACATTTGTGTCTAAAGTAATGGAAATTCTAGAGCCCCTTCACACATTTGCTACATCTATCAGGAATTTTGGCTTCACTTTGGATGCTCATGTTAAATCTCTGATCTGCTCTTGCTTCTGTCCCTTTAGAAATATTGTCAAGTTGAGTTCTATTGTGTCACACTGTGAATTGGAAATTTTTCTTCATCCCTTTATTGCATTAAATCTGGATTACTGTAATTCATTGTTTACTTGTCTTCGCAAAGCTTCCTGGTCACATCTGCAGGTTGTTCAGAACGCCACTACGAGGCTCCAAATTCTTCTAAATACTCACATGTAACACCGTTGCTAATTCAGTTGCACTCACTCCCCATTAACTTTGGAGTCCACATTAAGATTCTGGTTTTGACTTTTCGAGCTCTTCATGGATGGGCACAAGCATACATCAGTGAACGTTTACATCCATAATCCCCAGCAGGTCCCTGATTTCATGTGCTCAGCTAAAAACATCTTTTTAAACTTGCTTCTGGGTAACTTATGTTTTTATGTTCTAGTATTTTGGTTGTGAACGCACTTTGTGATATTTATCTTGAAAGCTGTTATATAAATAATTTGATATAACAACTTTGGGTGACTCAATACTAAATCACATGTAATTTAAACATGAACATGTTGTGGATTAAAGCATAATATTATTCAAAATGAAAACTGGCTTATGCTGTTGGTTGCAGAAACCCAGTGTATTTAGGCAGAGATGACCTGCTGAAGTTCATGCTGAGCAGAATGGGGAAGAAAGGTGATTTAAGTGACTTTGAACTTGTCATAGTTGTTGATGCCAGATGGCACTGCGGAACCACTGGAATATTTCTGTAAAACCATCTCTTGGGGTTTACAGATAATAGTTAAAAAAAAATAAACTATTGAGTTGGAGTTCTCTGGGCACAAATGCCTTCTTGATGCCAGAGGTCAGAGTGTCACAGTAACTCAAATAGCCATTTGTTACAAACAAGGTATGAAGAAGAGCATCTCTGAGTGCGTAACATGTTCAGCCTTGAAGCAGATGGCTGACAGCAGCAGAAGACCACACTGGGTGCCACTCCTACATTGGAAAAACATTGCTTGGTCTCATGAACATTTGGATGGTAGGGTCCGAATTCAGCATAAACAATATGAAAGCATGGATCCATCCTGCCTTGTATCAACAGTTCAGGCTGTTGGTGGTGGTGTGCTGGTGTGGGGGATATTTATCATTATATCTCAATTATTATTATTATTATTATTATTATTTTAAGATTCTATTTACTGAGTGAGATTACCTAAATTCAGCTTAGGTGGGAAAAACTGACAACACTGCTTCAGGGGTCTTGAACCTGCAGCTCAGTAACCACATATGGCTATTTTGCCCATCATCAGTGTCTCCCAGTGGCAATGACAAAAAAAAAAACAAACTAGATCAATATGAACATTTATTTTGCTGAACCTATTGTGGTAGCTATCATGCATATGTAGGCCTGCACATGAACAGCTGGTCCTGAGTCCCCTTAGCTATGCATTCAAGATCCCCATTTTACAGTCTTTTGTTACAGCAGGTAAAAAAAATGAATAAGTTAAAGACAAACCACAGAGCACAGTCTGATGTAAACAAAGGCAATAAAGGGGCACCTTTGAAATGCAAAAGACAAAAAAACTTCATTTTCCTTGTCCACATAAGAAAATCGCCCTGGAAGGAGTTTTTCAAAAGCTCAATTTTGAGGTACTAAAATGCTGTCATTCATTACTGTTCTCGAATAGAAAGATTGTAATCCTTTGTTAGCGTTTGTGAGCAAAAGCTAATATTTGAAAACTTTGTTTCTGGACAGATTTCAAACTAGTTATTAATGACACAACAGCAGCAGACAAGAAAGGCATGAGACCAGTGTCCCGTGTCACAATTTTAAGGACGTAACTAGATGAGCACCAAACTGTAATGTCTTCTCATTTTCATGCTCCACTTCTCCACCTAGTGCCTACATGGGACTGTATCCTGTAACTGACCTGCATCTCTGTGCCTTTCTGTGGGAGCTTTGTTGCATTCTAAGTGAATATCTAGTTCTTGTGATTAAGTAAAATAATAACCTCAGCAAATTTCCAGCATAGTTCTGCTCAACTATCAACTAGAAACAAGTCTAACCAAAGAAATAAATGGACTAATTCACTGAGTGAATGAATGGCTCTTTAATGTCCACAGGGTGGCAGTGCAGGCCTCTGTGCTTTCAGTGATACTGCTTTAAAACTGAATTCTGTGAAAAATTGTTGGATAGTTAAGATTTTAGCTGTGTGACTGAACTGAACATTCATGTTTAGGACAGTGAACTCCATGTGCAATCAGCAGCTGATTGATTATTTTGGAAAGGCTTCTTAGATTGTCTGCTTTACTGGCTTTATACAAAAATCATCGTATTGTGCCGTGACAATAAAGATATCTCACTGCATATTTATTCAGTCAGCAGTGGCAGAGCATGCAAGTGGAGTGAAACGTTCCTTTAGTTGCTACCCATGACTGTTTGCAATTTTTTTTAATCTCTTGACCCAGTGGATGATGATCACCAGCAAACTTGTTCGGAATAAATCCAGCTTACAATTTAGTCACATCCTCAACAAGCAGAGTTTCAGAAACTGGAAGATGGTACCTTTCAGTGCAGCCTTGTTTTTCTTATGACCCTGAGGTCACCCTGAGGTCACCCTCCAGGGCGATTTTCTTATGTGGACAAGGAAAACGAAGTTTTTTTGTCTTTTGCATTTCAAAGGTGCCCCTTTATTGCCTTTGTTTACATCAGACTGTGCTCTGTGGTTTTTCTTTAACTCATTCATTTTTTTAACCTGCTGTAACAAGACTGCAGAATGGGGATCTTGAATGCATAGCTAAGGGGACTCAGGACCAGCTGTTCATGTGCAGGCCTACATATGCATGATAGCTACAACAGTAGGTTCAACAAAATAAATGTTCATATTGATCTAGTTTGTTTTTTTTTTTGTCATTGCCACTGGGAGACACTGATGATGGGCAAAATAGCCATATGTGGTTACTGAGCTGCAGGTTCAAGACCCCTGAAGCAGTGTTGTCAGTTTTTCCCACCTAAGCTGAATTTAGGTAATCTCACTCAGTAAATAGAATCTTAAAATAATAATAATAATAATAATAATAATTGAGATATAATGATAAATATCCCCCACCCCCACACCAGCACACCACCACCAACAGCCTGAACTGTTGATACAAGGCAGGATGGATCCATGCTTTCATATTTATGCTGAATTCGGACCCTACCATCCAAATGTTCATCAGCCAAAGCAATGTTTTTCCAATGTAGGAGTGGCACCCAGTGTGGTCTTCTGCTGCTGTCAGCCATCTGCTTCAAGGCTGAACATGTTACGCACTCAGAGATGCTCTTCTTCATACCTTGTTTGTAACAAATGGCTATTTGAGTTACTGTGACACTCTGACCTCTGGCATCAAGAAGGCATTTGTGCCCAGAGAACTGCTCTTGGTTTTTTTTAACTATTATCTGTAAACAAAAGCACACACAAATGAACCAGATCATTATCAAAAACAAGAGAGAATAGGTGAGAATGAAAAGGGAAGACAGAAAAAAGGAATGCCTATAATAACTTCAGAAATTTCCCACTCAGGTCATTCACACAGGTAATGTGGCATACACACACCTTTGAAAAAGTGTCTCCATGGTCATGAAGCTTCGTTTAAGCTTTCCTTTGGAGTGATCAATCCTGGCATCACAACTCAGATTCTCTGGCTTGTACTAGAACCACTGCTCACCTGTACGGAGGTCAGTGTAGTTGCACACAGGCCGCTGGGTCGGACGCAAACATACGTTACAGGTAGTAATTTCACTGATGGAGCCTGAGCGGAAGAGGCTCTTGAAGTAAATCCTGTCAGGGTGTTTTTTGGTCAGCCTGCGCAGCACTGTGACTGCCTCACTGGGGTGAACCAGTGTCACCTGGGAGGACAAAGAACGACATTCCTATGTGTGTATTTGTATTTCCTATGTGGACTCATATATAGCACAGATAAAGTCGTGATCAGCTGTGAAAAGCTTGTATTAATAACATCATGATTACTGCTTATGACAACAGCAAAGGGTTGAATATAGACTTGTAAACCACAGCTTGGTCCATGATGTATATACATATATAGTGATCATCTTCCCAGTATTATTATGGTTTCAATTCCTTGGGCAAACAGGTGGAACTAGATGCTATAACCTCTTTTGACCAGCCACCTATCTCACACGGTGATATGACCCTTTATAGTTTACCCAAATGTTTAAAATGGGACATTATACTATTTCATGAAAAAATGTTAGTTCAATTTGATGGCAGCCTCTCAAAAGAGTCAGTATGGGGGCAACAAAATACCAGAAAAATAAGTGGTACTAACAAAAAAGAGCCAGAGGAACATTTTGCAATAATTAAGCTAATTTTTAACATGTCAGGAAACACAATTAGGTATAAAAAGAAGTACAGAAGCAGGGAAAAAACTGCAGATGTAAAAAATGGCATCTACAAATTTTGGAACAATTTCACAATAATAATTAACTGCCACAGCCTACCTATTATTCATATTGTTGTTGATCATGTCCATCCCTTTATGACCACAGTGTGCCCATCTTTTGAGGGCTGCTTCCAGCAGGATAGTGCACCATGTCAAAAGCTCAGATAATCTGATAATAATGACTGAGCACTAGCATCACACTGGTTTCCATGTTTCCAACAGACATCATTTTATTTTATATCTCAGTTTTTTACACATCAGTTACTTTTCTGAAATATTTAAAGCATTAGAATAAACATCAGCATAACACTTCATGATCAGAGCAGGTTTCTTTCACACTGACTTGATCATCATTCTCGAGGCCTTGGCTGAGTATGGTGCAGGCGGTTTCCAGGTGCGCCAGTGGAGGCCCGAAGCCCAACCTATTTGTTCACCGGCGGGATGCCAGTCACCGTTTAGATTGGCAGACCCACACTTGCTGTACCACCACCCGCCACCCTCTCTGAAGGTACATTGTGTTTCAGCAAGGTCACCAAAGATGCAGGGGGAGCAGCCATCATTATCACGGTCAGTGGTGCTGAAGCCATAGTGATTCTGATCAGTGCCTTTATAGGTACCACGGATGGCATCGCCTTTGGACAGAGTGGAAAACAGTTCAAGGAAATCTGGATTTTAGAATTCAGAGAGTTTCTTTACAGTACAGAAGAATTAAAAAAACTACGCAGCATTGTGATTATACAGTTACATTTAGCTTCAGTTTGTAAACATTAGCCACTACAAGCTACTTTCATTCTAATCCTTAAAGGCAGAGGACACATGTTATTTTTTTTCTTTCAAAATCTACATAGTTTGACTAAAGCTGCCACTCAAATCACAAGTAAGATGATCTTTGAGGGGCTGGACTGCTTTATATTCACATTAGTACTGACAGCAGATGCTGGAGTCAGTACTCAAATTGATGAGACTTCATATTTCTGGCTTTAGTACCTGCATTTCCTCTGTATTTCCCAACATGTAGTTTGAAAGCAGTTTTCTCATTTCCCAGTCTAAAGTTTTTGTACTCAGCGAAAGCAGTGCCGCCTTCATGGTCCCACAGATCCACCCTCATCGTCCACTTTTTGGACTTGTCCTTAGTAAGATAAAAAATCTTCCTCAGACCGAGCCAGTGGTCCTCTGAGAGAGTCAAAGCACAAAGAAAAGCTTTTATGTTTTTCTGTCAGATGCATTCTTCACAACTTTTCAAGCTATTTCCCATTTTTTACCTTTCTAGGATTATATAAGACCACATCATAATCATAATAATTGATGTATTTACGTGTCTGGTTCCCAAAGCCATTTGTGTAAGCTGCCCATTGTCTGTGGAAAGAAACTGCTCCTCCACTTCGTTTCTGAAACACCGTCCAGCCTCCATCCGCACGCATCTCACAGTAAACCTGAGCAGGAAGTTGATGCAACACACGTTAAGAAATCCATCTGCTGCTGCTTCTGCTTTTTATCTAAGGAGAAATCATTTCATCGATAAATTGTGTTCAAAGTTTATAGTGCTGCTTTTGTTTAGGTAAGAAATTTTCTGGTGTTCTAATCAGCAGTATTACACACAATACTGTGATACATCAGAGACTATAATAGCTGTATCCAGTAACATTTCTATTATAATGTTGGTTGGTGAGTAAATTAATTAAAACTAGGTGCAGTAAACATTAAACTATTTAACTTTTGTCAGACATGAGCAGGTAGTTGCTGAACAATGCGTCAGTGAGTATTTGCACACTGTCTGGTACACCATTAAACACTCAGCTACTGCAATCTTATGAGCAGGACTTTGTTATTATTTCTCAGCTTTAGCAAACCAAAACCATGCTTGTAATTGACAGTGGCTCTACTGATACCTTAAACTTGGCCTTGACTCCAGCTGGCTGGATCACATAAACACCACTGGCTGCTTGCGGTGAGAGCGTCTTAATCTGTGTGCAGTCTGTTCCTGAGGAGTAACACCACAAAAGAATAACAAGAAGAGGATGACTAAGACTCAATATAACACACTTATCTGAATAATAAACAACACGATCCATACCTTGAGGAGCAACTGCTTTCTGCTGGCTCTAGCAATGCAAGAGAAACAGTTTTAAAGTGAGGGTTACTCTTGTGTAAATATTCAATTTAAAATGCTTTGACACCACTGAGGTTTTTGTAGTTCTTACTTTTACGCCAGCCTGCTCCGTGCAGCTCGACAGAAATGCCAGGATGAGTCCACAATACACAACCACACTCTTCATTTTGACCTGAGTTTAAAAGGGACAAAATTAGAGCTGCAACGATTCATCGAGTAACTCAATTAATTTAAAAAAACCTTTGACACAAATTTTTTCTTCATGTTTCATTCGTCATGCAATCCTGCAGTTTGTTAACAAGAGGACCGATAACACAACAGCAGCAGTGACAATGATGCCATCATAGATTAATATGGATTTGTCAATACTCACAGCAAAGAAGAGATTTAGATTAATATAAATGTAAATAAAATATTTCATTTATATATATACAAATAAAAGCTTTTTTGTAGGCCATTAAAACTCTGAGCCCCTGACCTGGGGCTGTTGGGTTGGACACTGAATTATTATTATTATTATTATTATTATTATTATTATTATTATTATTATTATTATTATTATTAACCTTAGTTATTAATATAACTACACCATTAGAATGTCTCTTTTCTGAAGCAGGAAGTGTTGCATCAAAGCACAGGACAAACCTCGCCTCTGAGATTGCTGAAATTCTTGTTTTGCAATCACCACATGCTCCTTTAGAGGCTCACAGACACACACTGACTTGTTTACTGCCACACTTAAACACACAGACACACACACAAAAACACACGGACATGAACACACACCAAACCTACCTCACCCAGGAGATACAACACTGTCAGGACTCTACTGATGTAAGACAGCATTCCCAGAACACAGAGTAAGGCTATTTCATGCCTTAGTTTAGGTTGTATGTATTATTGACATTATTGATTTATTTTTGCATTTAAGAAAAGGCAAAAATAAAAAATATATGATTTTCTAATATAATATGGTACATAAATCCACTGAAGGGGTTTAGTTTTTGACAGATGTTGTATGCAGTCAGACTTTTATAAAAATTGCAGTTTCTAAAATGAAAAATCAACAAGCAGATTCCTGTGTCAAGATAAAAATATTTCTTATCCAATTACTCAATTAATCAATGGAATAATCAATAGATTACTCGATTACTAAAACAACTGATAGTTGCAGCCCTAGACAAGATTGTCTTAACAGAAAGCACCAGGCAGTATATGTTCAAGTGAAAACTGCAGTTAACTCCGCTCTCGGGAGAAGACTGACTGCTAAGAGTAATCCTGCCTTTTAATGTTTTTTTAATAGTCAACCATTTCTTTCTCCAAGCACGTACCTGCATGTTAGATGAACCTTGTACTCCAGCTCAAGGTCCACAACAGAAGCAGTGCCTTTATCCACCGGCTAAACTACCACACCCACTCCACTGGTGTAACAAATGCGTCAAGTCCTGCCAGGTCAGGCTGAGTGTGACGAGTGAAATCTGATGCAGTCATCTAACGAGAATTATACTTTTTGCTGAAACAGCCTGTTTCACTGATATTACACAACTTTCACAGGGGTCATTTCTCAGACTTTTCTGGCTGCAGCTCTCAGTAGTCCATGGGGCCAGAGGCCAAAATTTCACTTTTTGGTCCATCTCAGGGTTGCAAAACTTAACCATAATTTTTGAAAAGTTACATGTCTGTAGATTATATTTTGGTATGATAGCCCTTCTAAAGTTGTAGCTTAGTCACACTTATCAGCTCATGAAGTTAACAACCCCTTAAGAAAAATTTAGTTTTTTGACACTGTGTATATCTGGTTTAGGCTCATGATACAGACATTTATCAAAGGTCTAGAATATAGTGTTTGGTATCATTTTAAAGGGAACCCTCGTGGCTTTCATTTGAGCAAGGCTTTGGATCTCTCTGACCAACACAGAGGTCAGTAGAGCTCTTTAAACCACAAATAATACAAATTTTCCCATAATTTTTACCTAAACTAAATATTTATTTTAGCCCTGTGGCATCCAGGGACATCAGGGACACAAGAGTCAATAGGACTCTAAGGATTCAGGAAATGTATAATATACCCACACCGTCTCTTTGTGGGAGGTGATTATGAGCCATATTTACAGTGTGAGCCATACAGGTTTAGGCCAGAACATTTAATGGTTTTGTGTGTGTGTGTGTGTGTGTGTGTGTGTGTGTGTGTGTGTGTGATGGTTCAGTCACATGAGTGAAAATAGGATGGGAACCTCCCTAGGGAAAAAATTGTGATTACCTTAAATGTTTTTGCTATCAAAGACTGATTGACTGATTATAGACAGTTGTGGCAACCAACCGCTTGCCCAGTGGTTGAGCATGCAACTCCTTCAACCATTACCCTGTACTATGTACAGTGTACATCATGCTGGTCCCCATCTTTGAAGCAGCCATTTCAAAGGCAACAAAATTGCAAGTTCATTGCACACTGCAGCAATAATTTTGGTCGTGCTGCTGTCTCCACCCAGTTTTCCCCAGTGTGACTGTAGCATAGAAACCACAAAGATCATCCTGCTTGACAACATATTGACATTTATCACAGATACACAAGGGATATATGGTGTGCCTTCTAAGTGCTTTATCCACTGCCAAAATTATTTATTACTGTAAAGTTGTGGAAATTCATAAACAAAAGTAAGCTAATTGTTTTTGACCATGTTCCTGAGCTCAATTTGTGGAGATTTCATGTCAACACAATTAAAGGTTGCAAAGACATTTTACTTCAAACTGGATGTCACACCCGGCAGCCACCAAAGCCATTGTGAACTATGAATAAGTGTGGAAGATTTGGTGCCAAACCATCAGGCACATGAATAAATTCCACTCAGTGACTAAAACATTCAATCTGGTGATTGCACTAAATGAAATGTTAGATGATTGCTTAAAAACTGTTAGAATTCATTCTTTCAGTTTCATATACTGTATATTTACATAAAATTCATTCGCAAATAATGACACAAGAGTCTCTGGCGATCAACAATATCTGTGCAAAAATATGCATTTAAGGCAAAAATACAGTTGTTGCTGATGATGTCAGGCAAGAAAGTTCACATCACTTGCTGCCTGAGTGAATAAACTGAGCAACTGGCTTACACAAACAGTGACTTTATCGCTGTGTAACTGGAACTGGTCCAACCTCTACAAACATCCTTGGAATGTTGCTTCAACCTGTTTTTTATAATGAACAAGCTAGACAGACACACACACACACACACACACACACACACACACACACCCACACACCCACACACACCCAAAGTGAGACAGTGGTGAGTGGAGCAGATAATAATGATTAAATATATCTTACTATGATGATCATTGCATGTGTCTTTATGTAATCGCCACCTTAACAGGTGGGCCAATCTCAACAAAACTTTGCATGAACATTGTCACACCTTTCCTTTTTTAAAATTTATTATAAATCCCAATTCTTTTGATTTTCATATTCATCGTCCCCCTGTGAATCTGATGTTACATTCTCTATTTGCATTTGTTACACGTTCAGCGTACGTCGCCTCTACGTAACTTAATGGTCACCTAAATTTGTATCCACAATGAAATTTTGAAGGTGGCAAAAGTCACAAGCTGAAGAATGTGAAAAAGCGCCACAGGCCTGGCTAGTAATGCTAAATAACGAAATGCTGTTGGTTTGTACTGTAAGTCCCACCAGCATCACATTATTTCTTTTGTTTACTTTGACATTTAACATTCATTAACTTAGCTAGTAGAGCAGCCTGGTGTGTCCTGCTGGCTGGAGTCACAGGTGGGACATCGGGCGTAGATTTGTTACTGCAGCTAGCAGGCTGAAAACTAGCAGTTACAGTATTAACACTTCAGAATTAGTCGGCTTGGTTTGGGGTATTGTTACTGAAATAAACATGGTCTTTGCCATGTTTATTTCAGTAAAATCTAAAACCATTAAAATCTAAAGCCACACAGGCTGCTGCTTTACACTTTTTGTATTTTAGGCTAAATACTACTTCACTATTAGCACAATATTAAAACACAATTCCCTCCATCAAAATGCTTGTTTGGGCTTATTTGTCCAAACTGACCCACACTCAGCATCCATCACTTGCTGCGCTTGAGCTCCTGCCTCCCCATCACTGTACAATTATTACAGAGCAGTCGTCTCCCTCCATCCCAAACCCGGAGTAGAGGGGTTCAGTGAAGTTGCCGTAGAATGTGTGAATGTGTCTGAGGGTCCCAGAGAACACACTATAGAAGGACAGGGTGCCTCCTGGCCAGTCCAGAAAGACTCCAACCCTATTGGAATGAAAAGGAGGTGCTGGTATTTCCAGTTTATGGTTGTCGTGCTCAGCGGTGTAGTGATCTTCAGAGCAATACAGACTCCAGGACTGGTCTGTGTAGCCAAAACCAGAGAGGTGATAGCCCGCCCTCCGACTGATTCCCCTCTTTGCCACAGCAATCTCCACCCAGCGTCCTCGCCACTCCACCTCCCAGTAATGACGCTGGGAGAGGCCTTGTTGGCAAAGCACCTGGGAGACACTCTCAAACCTCTCAGGGTGATCCGGGTGCTCCTGTCTCTCCCTGACCCATGTCACCTGCTGTCCACCATCATGCAGAAAGAGAGACTTGGAAGCTGTATTTTTGTCGAACGTCAGCATGGTTGGATCTGAGTGAAACACAAATATGGCATTTTCAGCATCTTTAATCATCATTACCAAGTCATGTGATGACCACGGCTCATTTTCTGATTGTGTATGTAATAAACTTCAAGACCTCAGTGTTGACTTTAAATCACTGTCAGTTTATAGTTATAATATGTGATCAATTTTCAGTAACTTAATGCTCACAAATTGCCACTAGGTGGTGCTTTGGGGCAAAGAAAATATAAAGAAGGGGAAAGAATGCACTAAAAACCAGATTCATAACTACAGAATCAACTTTTTTTTTTAAATTCTGCCTCCTGCTGGACAAATAACAGAGCAACCAGGCACATAGTTGTGGCATATATTAATGTAGATGTTTTAAGCCTCCTTGTCACTAAGTTTTGGTTGTAATTTACCTGCTTGCTGTTTACCATTGTTACACAAACAAGCTTGATAAAATGATACAAAAGAGGAATTTATATTAAAATATATGAATATTGTAAAATAACAGTTGGACTACAATGTTTGCAGGCGACACTGTGATCTGTAGTGAGAGCAGGGAGCAGGTGGAAAAGAGCCTGGAGAGGTGGAGGTATGCTCTGAAGAGAAGAGGAATGAAAGTGAGTAGAACCAATACAGAATACTTATGTGTTAATGAGAGGGAGACAGGTAGTGAAGGTGGATACGTTTTATATCTGTGGTCAACTGTCCAAAGCAATGGACAAGAGACATGAAGAAGAGAGTGTCATGGGTGATTTGTGACAGAAGGATAGGAGCAAGTGTGAAAAGTAAGCTTTACAAGCAGTTACAGTGTTTGAGGTGACATGGCCTCCAAGTTACCCAGATCTTAATCCACATCTGTGGGATGTGCTGGGCAAACAAGTACTTTCCATGGAGACCCCACATCACAATTTACAGGACTTAAAGGATCTCTCACTAACATCTTGATGCAGATTCTACAGCACACCCTCAGTGGAGTCCATGCCTCAACAGGTCAGGGCTGTTTTAGCAGCAAACGGGGACCGAAACAATATTAGGCAGGTGGTCATGATGTTATGCTTGATCAATGTATGATGTATGGTTTGGCACTGTCAAAAAGACAGGAGGCGGAGCTGGTGATGGCCAGAGTTGAGAAGATTAGAAGATTAGAAATGAGTACATCAGAGGGACAGCTCAGGTTGAGCGGTTTAGAGACAAAGTTAGAGATGGTTTGGACATGTACAGAGGAGGAATAGTAAGGATGTTGAATCTAGAGCTGCAAGGCAGGAGGAAAAGATGAAGACCACAGAGAAAATTCATCGATGTAGTGAAGGAGGACATGCAGAGGGTTGGTGTGACAGAGGTGGATGCCAGGGATAGGGTGAGATGGTGGCAAATGGTCCACTGTGGTTACACCTGAAGGGAGCAGCCATAATGAGAAGAAGATGTAACATAATAGTTTAAGGTATATAACTTACAGTTTTTCAGTGTTGATTTCAAGAAACATTCTGCATTAGGTTCCACACTGCAGATAGAATGATATATGATAAACATTAATCAATAATAGACATAATGAAATTAAGAATTCCAAATTCTACATATTTTATGGAATTTAAAATATATTAGTCTGCTATAAAGCATGACTATGATGTTGCATGGCACTTCTGTCTGTTTATCTGCCAGACAAATGCATGGAACTAAAAAATTCAAATAAAGGGAACTTGATCAAATTAAACTTTGAACCAGGAAGTATGTTTTAAGAAATGTCCCTGTCATTGAGCCATCTTGTATTGTAATCATGTATATTGTAATGTATTTTTGTTTTAATGTGTTTTTACCTTTATTGTATTGTTGATACTAAAGAACCAATGTGGAACCAGCAGATACTGAATCCCATGAACCACTAAATGTAACTAAGCCATTGTTTTACCTAAGTTTTTTAAGTTTGCCCCCATGAACAGAGATTAGCTTCACCCCGGAGTCCTGCAGGTAGTTGTAGCTCAGGTCCAACTCCCTCAGGTGGGAGGAGTTGGAGCTAAGTGCTGAAACCAAATGAGTACAGCCCACTTCTGTGACTCCACAGAATGACAGCCTATAAAGGTAGAGTATTCACATTTAATTCAATTTTAGATGCTTTCAGAGATTGCTTTTGTATTTTTTGTATATTATTAATATTCAGGGTAGCCATTATTAATAAAGGAAGCAACAATTATGTTATTTTTGATTGAAAGCCATCTTACTTTAATGTCTCCAGTGTACAGCTTGGTTTTGAAAGGCCATCAGAGAGCAGCTTCACCTCTAAGTCCTGCAGGTCATTCCCACTCAGATCAAGCTCCTTCAGGTGAGAGCTGTCAGAACTGAGGACTGAGGCAACATCTCCACAGCATTTCTGGAGACTGCATTCGTCTAATCTGCAGGTAATAGTATATTGTGTGTAACTGGTGTACTCCACAAAGTTAAAAACTATAGGCTGAACTAAACTATTTCTTCATAGCTATAGACAGCTATTTTATTACACTCATGCAGGCCGCTATATTTGTTATGTCCATTGATCCTGAGTGACCTGACCTTAAAGTCTTGAGTTTACAGTGCTGACTTCGGAGTCCAGAGCAAAGCAGCTGGAAATCTGGACCGTGCAGGTTGTTTCCGCTCAGGTCCAGTTCTGTGAGGTGCTTGGAGTCGGAGGTGAGACCCCAGCCAATGGGATCACAGCATTTCTGTGTCAGGCTGCACCAACTGAGTCTGACAAGTGGTCATAGTGATGTTATTTAGACATATAATAAAGTCATTTTAACAGGCAAACATATGGAAAGCACATTTGCTGTTTTAATCATGCTGTAATTCTTTTAGATATTAATTTAAATTTTGGCATGATTTTGATCATTAAGGCCAGTAGCATCCTCTTGGACTGAAAGATGAAGCCAATACAAAAGTGCCAGAAACTGAAGTTTATTGAATGGCCACTTGAGGTTGATGCCAAAATCAAATCATTTTCCATAGGCTGCAGTGTTAATGTGCCTATCCTTCCTGTCAACAGAGTTTGGGGTGTTTCAGGTCAAGACAATTAACTGACAATTATCATGTCTTGCTGTGTATTTAATTGTGCTTGCAGGCTTTCCACGAGGTCTCAACTCCACTTTTGTTGACAGGAAAATACTGTAGGCCTATTTCTGTTCAAGGTTTGCATGAAAATGAATTAAATACATTTTAGCATAAATTTAGTGATGTCTCTATATAATTAGTTCAATTCAAGTAATCAAGCACATGGTCTGCAATAATTGTATTATTGTAGGGTCTTTACTTTGCAATATAAAGCACTTTGATGTGACTGTTAAAATTGAACTGAATTGAATTGAACTGAATCGAATTTTTGCAGAATTCTTTTGGTATCTAACTTCTGCACAAACTGTTTGCCTCCTGGGCTACAAAATCCTGTCTTATCTTCACCATTGGGTTCCTAACTGTCTGTAATTTGGTGCTTGGTAGTTGCAGTTCTACGATAAACTATGCAATGCTGAGGGGACATCAGAGCTGGATGATATGATATGGAAGAAGAAGAAAAAAGTGTCAGACTTCTGCAACATGAGACTGCCACAACATGAAACTGCATAATAACAGAACCAGAGGCCTGTCCTACAATGTAGAATTTGGGCAAATTCTGTCTTCTTTTTTTTTTTACATCCCTTCCTGGCACAAACCCAAAGAAAATGAATGGGGCATCTTTTGCATGTTAGGCAAACCACTACACTATGGAGTCCTCTTATGCACATCTAAATATTAATTAAGCACCTAGAGGTGACTGTTTGTTGTGATTTGGTGCTATATCAATAAAACTGAATTGAATTGACTTGAATTAATTTGATGCAATAACAGTTATAATGCATTAGATTCTCTCGTGTCTTAATGATAGAGCTGTGATACTCTGTTAACTTACATACTCAGCATTTTTGCTGGATTACTTTCCGGGCTCTGAATAAACTTTATTAATGTATTTTTGGTCAGTAAGTCTTTTCCAGTCTTACTGCCCAAAGTGTTTAAAGCACACACACATCCATACAACACTTTTAATACTGTAACTTACTGTACAGTGCCTTACCCGTCATAGACACTGACTTGTCTGTAGCTGCTGTGTTGCTTTCGGTCTGTATTATTGCCTCCGCCACAGAGCTTATGTTTTTGATAGCGTTTGTGTCAAAAATTGATAAAAAGTGTTGTAATGTAGAAACTATCATTCTTACAAGTGTGGTGTGTACTGTCAACACAGAAAGTACACTGTAAAGTTTTCAAACATTGCTTGACATTTGACAAACATCTTAAAGTACATTTAAAAAGAACAAAGAAAACAAAATGAATAAATACTGCACAGAGAGTGAGCTGCCTTGGGAGAGATTTGCACTCTTGGAGTGCTTCTTGTGTGTTGTGTCTTCATATTTTTCTAATACTGTAGCTTTATCTACCATCTACCTTATTTGCATGTGTGTGATTGGTTGGATGCTTCCAATGCCAACCCTTTCATGTGACTGCACTTGTAGCTAGATTGACAAACGTGTCCAGTTAACAACCACCTTCATGTGGCAGCTTAGCCTGATTGCTGATGTTAGGGTGAGTAAAGCCAGATAAAGGAAATAAATTCTGGGTGTTTGTTGAACTTATTTTGTAGTGCAGGGCCCAGTGCTGAGGTTACACTTACCTGAGAGTTTCTAGTCTACACTGTGGATTTCTCAGTCCAGCAGCTAGCAGAGATACACCTGAATCCTTCAAGCTGTTATTACTCAGATCAAGAGTTTTAAGCAGTGATGAGCCTGAGTTTAAAACTGAAGCCAAATCTGCACAGCAATCCTCTCTTAGCTTGCACCGATTTAACCTGCAAAATCGTATTCATTAATTTCCCCCCTGAAAACATTAATTGTGATTACATTTTAAAAAGTAGTTAAAGTGTGTCAGACCTCAGAGTTTCCAGTTTGCAATGATGGCTGCACATCCCCACACAGAGAGCCTTCAGGTGTGTGCTCTGGAAGTCATTAGCACTCAGGTCAAGGTCTTTGAGTTGGGTAAACTCTGTGCTGACAGCAACAGCCAGTGCTTCACAGCAGTCTCCTTGGAGCTGACACTTTTTTAGTCTAAGAAACGCAAACAGAGTTATTGTACTACAGCAAGTAAAGGAATTAGCAAGATAGCAAGGGGTCTGTAGACAGTACAATTCAACAGCACTTATGAGAGCAAATAATAGTAAACACAGACCACAAGTCTTTTGACCACAAGAAGTTTTTTTCTATTTGCAGAGACATGTTGTGCATTATACAATTTCCAAAACACTGTTAACAAAACCTTAAACTCTTCAATTTGCAATGTGGACTATTTAATCCAGCCGAAAGCAGCTTCACCCCCGAATCCCTCAGCTTGTTCTCACTCAGGTCTAGAACTGTTAAATGAGAGGAGGTCGAGCTTAGTGCGGAAGCCAAAGATTTACAGCAGTTCTCAGTGAGGTTGCAGCAATTTAGCCTGGAAGACAAAAGTAACAGATTTCTGTTTGTGAAATTTTATTTTATTTTTGAATAATAAAGCAATCAGGCAAAAATCCAAGAATACCTGTATTGTTACAGAGAAATGAAATTTGTTTGAGGTTTGGAGAGTCACTGAAAACAACAAGCAAGAAGAACAATATCATGTGGGTAAACTCACAGAGCACGTTTGGAGGAAGTGATGACCGTGAGCAGCTTCACCATTCCCTCCTCTGATCTTATATACTTCTTTAGATCAAACTCTTCTTTGGTTGTCTCTGATATCATCAGATCAAACGTCAGTGCTGACCACTGGGCTGGAGACATCTTTTTGGCATTAAGCCTTCCAGAGCTCACAAAACTCTGAACCTCCTGCACTAAAGCTTCCTCTTTGAGCTCACTCAGACAGTGGAACAGGTTGAGCTTGGCTTCTGCTTCTTCATTGATCTTTTCCTTGATGAACTGGATTGTTCTCACCACATCTTCTTCGCCTTCTGCATCCAAATCCAGTATCTTACAGAGAAGCTCCTGGTTTGATTTCAGTGAGAGTCCCAGAAGGAAGCGGAGGACGAGGTCCCAGCGGCCATCTGGACTCTCTAAGGCTTTTTCAATGGCAGTTTTATGAAAATTGAATACAGACTTGGAGAGCCATCTTGTGAAAATCCTTTTTAGGTATCCAAGGAAAACATTTTCCTTTCTTTGCATGTACGAGTAATGGGCATGCACAGCTGCTAGAAATTCCTGGATGGTCAAATGTACGAAGCTAAAAACTTTTCGTCTCCTTTCTCCTTCCATCATGAAGATCTCTGTGCAAACGCCTGAGTAGATGGTTGCCTCAGTGACATCCATGCCACATTCTTTCAGGTCAGCCTCATAGAAGATCAATTTTCCTTTCTCCAGCTGGCGGAATGCCAGTTCTCCTAGCTTCAAAACAACATTGTCACTTTTCAGTTGATAGTGTCCTTCAACCATTCTGTCAGTCTGGCAGATAAGCAGATATGTATACATCTCAGTCAGAGTGTTGGGTATGACTCCTGTCATATTGTTCTGCACCAGTTTCTTCATCACCGTAACAGTGATCCAGCAGAAAACTGGTATTTGGCACATGATGTATAGACTTCTTGATGATTTCACATGGTTGATGACCTTGAGGGCAAGGCTGTCATTGTGTAAACTTCTCTTAAAGTATTCCTCCCGCTGGTCATTACCAAAGCCCTTCACCTCTGTCCACTGATCAATGTACTTTCGAGGGATCCGGTTGGCTGCCGCAGGTCTGGAGGTAATCCAGATGAGTGCATTGCCGAGCAAATCTCCAGTGATGAGATTTGTGATGAGCACATCGAGCAAGGCCGGCTCAGTTTCATCTCTCAAAACTTTGTTTTCTTTGAAATTCAAGGGCAGAAGAGTCTCATCGAGGCCATCAAAGATGAAGAGGACTTTGCAATCTGTTCCCAGCTTCTCAAGAGGTTTGATCGCTGGAAAGAACTGATGGATGAGTTGCATTAGGCTGTAGTCCTTCTCACCTATGATGGTATTTAGTTCACGGAAAGGCAGTGGGAAGAGGAAGGCAATGTCTGTATTTTCCTCTCCTTCTGCCCAGCTTAGTGTAAACCTCTGTGCACAGACTGTTTTACCCATTCCAGGAATACCCAAGGTAAGCACTGTTCTGATTCGCTTGTTTTGGTTGAGTGTGGGTGTGAAAATATCAGTAGCTTTGATGGATTTTTCATCTACTGACACATGTGCTGACCTCTGCTGTCTGACCTCATGCTCTTCACTAAAGCTTCCCCAGGCTCCTTCAATCATGTGCAGTTCTGTGTAGATTTTCTTTAGGTAAACCGTTTCCCCCTCATCTGCATTCCCCTCATAAATGTTTTGATACTTTTCCTTCAGAGTTGATTTCAGTTTTTCTTGGATTGTTTGGTGGCCAACTTCTGCTCAAAGAATAAATAAAAAGCTTACATTGAAATCTTGCCTCTATAAATGGGTATATATAAGTTAACATTATCATGTGGCTATCCTTTATAGCAGGGGTAGGGAACTCCAGGCCTCGAGAGCCAGTGTCCTGCAGGTTTTAGATGTGTCCCTGATCCAGCACACCTGAATCACATATAGAAGTCATTAGCAGGAATCTGGAGAACTTGACTGCAGACTGAGGAGGTAATTCAGTCATTTGAGTCAGGTGTGCTGGATCAGGGACACATCTAAAACCTGCAGGACACTGGCTCTCGAGGCCTGGAGTTCCCTACCCCTGCTTTATAGTCTTACCTTTGTCTGCATGATTGCAAGAAACTGATAAAAAAAACAGGAAAGAGAAGAGAGAGCTGTTATGAGACCAAGCTGTTTCGCGTTTTAGAATCTAAACAGTCAAGTTTGTACTTGCAAAATTTCTTTAACCTTTACTGTACCCCTCCTTTAGTTTTTCAGCCCACAGTTTGAGGTTCATCTTTAACAGTATGTCCTCAGTGACAGTAACAGCGCCATCGTAGCTGTACGTCTGCACCAGCAGATCCACAGTGCCTGTCCTGTCCACCCCATCAACCCGAGACTTTGGGATATGCGTGTATCCCTCAGAGACATTAGTAAGGAACCACTGGAATTTCCTGAGCTCTTTGTCGACCAGTTCTTCCAAAATACCAAGAAGCAGCTCCGGAACACAGGCCATAGTTACAGGTCATATGATCAGCCACACAGCTTGATTTTGTGTGTCTATCCTCTGCTTGATGCAAGATTCAAATGCAGCAGGACTTTCAGATCCTGCTGAGGTCATGTAATTGTAACAGGCCCCGTTACAGCGGGCGTGCAGACAGATTACACTCCTGTAAAACAGGAGAAATAATGAGCAGAAGAAAACGTGCTGCCGTTCGCCTGGTCAGTCTTGCCAGAATTTATTCACAAAAAATAAACATCTGTTTCTTTTGTCACTTACTTCAGCCACAATTCTGTTTCTTCACTGTTCAGTCCATTAACAATGTTGACATTTAAGGGCACATACCAATACAAATAAGATTAAAAGAAAGAAAGAAAAATATACTTTTCACATGAACAAAAATAGAAAAGAATGCATTTCATCATGTTAAATGACCAATTATAAAGGAAGTATCTTAAATCCCTTTTCAGATAATGTACTTTTAACATTTGTTGACAATGCCCACATTAGCTTTCTGGCTTTGTATTGTAGCGATTCTCTTAGTTAGAGAGCGTGTTGATGTTGTGGGATTTCGGACTGTTCGGGAGGTTCGTGAAGGCAGCATGGAGAGAGAGAAAAGACCGAGAGCTTGCCTGTGTGTGTGTGTTGCTGTTCCGTTGTTGTAGTCGTGGTTGGCGTGGCTGTGGCCTACAGCAGCCGTTTTTCTGGTAATAAAGACGACCTTTGTTGTGAACATCGCCGACTGTGGAAGTGTGTTTACAACGTTACATTGGTGTCAGAAGTGGGATCCTGCACAGCGGACCTATACGCCAACAAAACAAGGGGGAGATGCATGTCCCAATCACGCTGGTGCTCTGCAGTGAGGATGGCCAGCTGTTTCGCCAGGGTCCTGTTGAAGCGCTCGACGAGCCCATCACTCTGCGGGTGTAACGGTGATTGGGACATGCATCTCCCCCTTGTTTTGTTGGCGTATAGGTCCGCTGTGCAGGATCCCACTTCTGACACCAATGTAACGTTGTAAACACACTTCCACAGTCGGCGATGTTCACAACAAAGGTCGTCTTTATTACCAGAAAA
The DNA here is from genome assembly GCF_007364275.1 of Archocentrus centrarchus. Taxonomy (NCBI): domain Eukaryota; kingdom Metazoa; phylum Chordata; class Actinopteri; order Cichliformes; family Cichlidae; genus Archocentrus; species Archocentrus centrarchus. The sequence goes on along the minus strand of NC_044368.1, from coordinate 21,934,262 downwards.
ACGGCTGCTGTAGGCCACAGCCACGCCAACCACGACTACAACAACGGAACAGCAACACACACACACAGGCAAGCTCTCGGTCTTTTCTCTCTCTCCATGCTGCCTTCACGAACCTCCCGAACAGTCCGAAATCCCACAACATCAACACGCTCTCTAACTAAGAGAATCGCTACATTGCCCCCCCTCACTAAATCCCTCGCCCCGAGGGATCCCGTACAAAGTCTCTGAGGTGACCTTGTGTGGGTGTACAGCCCGAGGAGGAAGAAAGGCCGGTGCCCTAAGCTGGACTGCCACTGGGTGGGGCCTTGTGTAGTGGTAGAGAAGCTGGGGGAAGTGGTGTACAGGGTTCAGCTGCCGACTAGGGGGAGACGAGTGGCCCTTCATAGAGACAGGCTGGCTCCATATAAGGGTGATGTGCGCCCGGTCCAGTCGACCCCCCTGAGAAATGAAACAGCCACAGCCCCAGACTCACTGACTGTGCCCCCTTCTACTGCCCCACAGCTTCCTCCACTTTTGCACCCCATCCCAGATCAAAAGCAGGGTGCTGCAGGACAGCAGACACAGCCCCAAGTGTCGTCTACAAGGGGGCTGCAGAGGCAGAGAAGACCCCCAGGTCACCTCAGAGACTTTGTACGGGATCCCTCGGGGCGAGGGATTTAGTGAGGGGGGGCAATGTAGCGATTCTCTTAGTTAGAGAGCGTGTTGATGTTGTGGGATTTCGGACTGTTCGGGAGGTTCGTGAAGGCAGCATGGAGAGAGAGAAAAGACCGAGAGCTTGCCTGTGTGTGTGTGTTGCTGTTCCGTTGTTGTAGTCGTGGTTGGCGTGGCTGTGGCCTACAGCAGCCGTTTTTCTGGTAATAAAGACGACCTTTGTTGTGAACATCGCCGACTGTGGAAGTGTGTTTACAACGTTACAGTATGTTCTCAGGTAAGTTAGCTCCTGACAGTATTCAAATGGCAATCTTATTAAGGACCTCAGACCGGCTTAACATATCTTACAAACGTACTACACATAAAGACTTAAAACAGAAAACTAAGTAGACAGGAACTGTTAACATGACTGGATTGGAGCCTTATGAGAGAGCGGGAGCATGTGATCAAGAATAACAGTGTCTGCCATTGCCCACGTTCCTAGCCTTTAGCTGTTAGCTCAGTGTGGCAGACCTGGAGTAGCTCAAGCACTTCAGAGTCAAATACATTACACATTATAACATTACCTTACAACACAGCATGAAACACCACAGGATCAACGTCGTAGTGTTTATCTATCAGTTTGTTTGTGCTTCTGAAAACATTACTGACCTGTAAAACAGGAGAAATAATGAGCAGAAGAAAACGTGCTGCCGTTCGCCTGGTCAGTCTTGCCAGGATGACAAGCTTACGCCAGCTAAGGCAACTCCTTTCCGGCAGGCATTCTGCTGCCCTCTACTGTCCATAGTGACACACAGTCGCTTGCAGCACAGCGCTTGGGAGACTTATTAAATCTCATGTTATTTGTACACAAACCGTGTGAAAGATACAAGATTTTATACATATAATCAAACTTAATTCACAAATGTGACCACATATTCGTGTGGGTCACACGCTCCCTGACAATTAAAAATGGCTCCTGACATTAACAAAAATATACCCAAAAACTCAACTCCTTCCTGTCTTTTTAACACTTGAACTCATTCCCACAAGAACACTTTTCGAACTTAGCACTTAGGACTTAAGGTAGTTTGGTCTCTATATGTGTGTGTGTATCAGTATGGGTTTGTGTATGGCATGGTAGTGTGAGGGAGTGCCTGGCATGGGATGTAATGTGGTATAGGGATGTGTGGCATCCCCCAAACTGGTAGGGCTTGTATTGTACAGAGTCCTGCAGGGGTGAATAACCTGTGTGGCTGGTAGGATGGCTGGCCAAGGGACTCGTTTGTGAGGGTCTGGGGTGGCCTCATGTCCCTGGTGGATTTCCTGATCGGAGCCTCCGGAGGAATCACAGGTTGGTTATTAGCACTGTCATTTAAAACACATACATTTTCACTTTCATCCGGTAGCGCTGAACCAGCAGCTAGGTAGTCCTCCTCAGTTAGTGTTTCAATTTGTTCTTGTTCAACTTCTCGTTCACATGAGGTGTCTCTGGGTTGCTCTTGTGCCCCATCTCCTGATGGTATTATGTGTCTGCATTGCTCAGGTGCCCTTTGGACCCCCTCTGGGTCCCTCTGGGGCCTACGAGTTGGTTTCTGTGTTTGATGCTGAGTTGGTGGTGATACTCTCAGCCAGTACTGTACTCTGGGTGCTTCATCAGCAGAGTTTTCACTGTCACTGTCTTCAGTTGTTTCTCCCCATTCCTGTCTTTCCACTGGATGACCCCTTTTCTTTCGTTTCTCTCCAGGTGGCAGTAGGTTCTTCTGCAGGTCAGGTAAGTTGACAGGTAGGTCATTTACTAGGTGTAGGAGATTTCTGTGGAGGATACGGATTTTAGCACTCCCTGTCTCCGGACACACTTTGTAAATGGGACTGTCGCTCACTTGCTCTTTGATGACATACACAGGTTGTTCCCAGTAAGACCGCAGTTTTCCAGGGCCCCCTCTCTCACTCATGTTGCGGACTAGGACCCTATCCCCAGGTTGGAGAATAACTGTGTTCTGTGTGTGACGATCATAATACTTCTTACCTCTTGCGCTGGACTGCTGACTGTTTTCAGCCGCAATACGGTAAGCCTCTTTCATTCGCAAAGCCCACTTTTTAGCATAGCCCTGCGGTGTTTCAGTCTGATCTCTGGTTAACAGGCCAAATATTAAGTCTACTGGAAGACGGGGGTGGTGACCAAACATGAGGTAGTGGGGTGAAAAGCCTGTCGCTTCGTGTCTGGTGCAGTTATAAGCGTGTATTACCTTAGGTAAGTGTGCTTTCCAGTTACTCTTTTCCTCCTCTCCCAGTGTCCTTAGCATTTGCAGCAATGTCCTATTAAATCTCTCAGCCGGGTTTCCTTGGGGGTGGTACGGTGTTGTCCTGGAGTGGGCAACTCCAGCCAGGCGTTGTAGGGTCGCAAATAGATCATTTTCAAATTCCCGGCCTTGGTCATGGTGTAGCCTGCCTGGAAACCCAAAACGAGGGATGAAAGTCATTAAATATCTTTTCTGCAGCCGTTCTGCCTGACTTGTTTTTTGTGGGGTAAGCCTGAGCAAACCTGGTGAAGTGATCAATGACCACCAGAATGTACTCATAGCCTCTCTTGCTGACCTCCAGATGCATATAGTCAATCGACACAAGTTCAAGTGGAGCAGAAGTAGTGATACATCCCATTGGGGCTCTGATGTGCTTAACTGGTTTCTTTTGCTTAATGCAAGGGCATTTTCTGGTCACATAGGCCTCGATGTCCCTCTTCATGAAAGGCCAGTAGAACCGGTCTCGTGCCAAGTGAATGACCCTCTCTGCCCCAACATGGCCCATGTTATCATGGAGCTGCTTAAGCACCAGGGGATGATATTGTGATGGTAGCACTAGCTGCTTTCGCTGACCTGCAGTGCGGTGTAACAGCTGGTTTTCCATGTGAAGTTATCCCCCCTCATGCATGAGCTTTCTCACAGGGCCGTTGGCTCTCCTTCTGTCCTCGTTGGATATTACTGACTTTGTTTCTTTTAGCTTAATGAGTTCGCTGATTACAGGGTCTTCTCTTTGGGATCTCACCAGATCATTATGGCCGACTGCAAATGGCGACACATTCACAGGTGGCTCTGGGCATGTCAGGCTCAGGGCAGCAACGTAAGCAACATCTTTTCTCTTCGCAAGCTCACAGCCCCCCCCATGTAGCCTGAATAGCCTCTTTTGTGAGCTCTTCAGTACACCTCGTGAGATAGGTATCAATGTCAAGTGGGAACCGAGAGAGTGTGTCAGCATCTACATTCACCTTCCCCGGTCTGTATCAGACATCAAACCTGAAGTCTGCTAGCTCCCCTACCCATCGGTGGCCTACTGCATTCAGCTTTGCGGTACTCATTACATACGTGAGGGGGTTATTGTCTGTATAGACTGTAAAGTGGGGTGCATAAAACAAGTAATCTCTGAATTTCTCACATATTGCCCACTTCAAGGCAAGAAACTCAAGTTTCCCTGAATGCAGATTGTAATTTTTCTCAGCAGGAGACAAAGTTCTCGAGCCATAAGCGATGACTCTCATTCTCCCATTCTGTCGCTGATACAACACTGCACCGAGCCCTTGCTCAGAGGCGTCAGTGTGGAGCACAAATGGGAGTTCAAAGTCTGGATACGCCAGTACAGGTGGGTGTGAAAGGGTGTCGATCAGCTGCTCAAGGCTTCTCTGGGGCTCATCAGCCCACAAGACAGGTGTCCTTGATGGTAACTGAGCTCCCTTTCCCCTCTTAGTCTTTGCATTCATTGCTGAAGGGCTTGTTTTCCCTTTTAACAGCTCATAAATGGGCTGTGCAATGCTAGAAAAGTTTTGAATGTATGTCCTCCAGTAACTCAGGAACCCAAGTAACTTTCGTACTTCACCGACCGTGTTGGGCCTTTTCTCTTTCAGCAGCTTGATGGCATCAATATCTTTTGGGTCAATCCTGGCACCATCGGATGAGACAAGCCTCCCCACATACCTGACCTCCCGCCTGAACAGCTCACATTTTGTCGGTCGAAGTTTGACACCATGGGACTGTAAAGCCCTCAGGACTTGACGTACTCCCTCAACATGCTCAGTGAAAGATTTTGAATAGCAGAGGACGTCATCAAGGTAAGGGATACAGCAGTTGTCTCGAAGAGAATCTAACATCTCCTCCATGCTGCGCTGAAAAGCAGCTGGGGCGTTAGAGAGCCCAAATGGGATCCTCACCCATTCATAGAGACCCCAAGGAGTGATAAATGCTGTCATGTGTCTGGAGCCTTCTGCCATGTAGCCCTGGTGATAGGCTTTGCCTTGGTCCAGGATGCTGAACCAGCTGTGGCCCCCTAGTGTGTCTATGAGGTCCTGAATGCGAGGCAATGGGTGGCGGTCTGGCACTGTCTTTTGGTTTAAAAGTCTGTAGTCAATACACAACCTCAAGGTACCATCCTTTTTCCTGACACAGACTACCGGAGCTACATATGGTGACCTCGACTTAACTATCCACCCTTTGGCAAGAAGGTCTTGTATATATTCTTTAACTTCTCTGTAAAGGGGCTTGGGCACTGCAGCATATGTACGCTGTACTGGGATGTTATCCTTTAGGTTTATTGACATTTGCAGACTCGGGATACACCCTATGTCCCCATCATCACGAGCAAAAGCCCCTGACTCCTCATATAGCATTTGCTTCACCTCTCCCTGTTGCGCCTCACTTAGGTGACTAACATCCACTGGTGGGTGCCACAGTGTACGTGTGGACGGGCCACCATTCGGACTCTGAGGTGAGAAAGCGCTGACCGTATTGGTCTGAGCTTGGTTTTTGCTCACTGGCTGTGTCTATTACGCCATCAATGGCTTCAATAGTACCCAGGACTGTGGAACTGGGCAGGACCACGATGTTTTTAGAATGGTTGGACACAGGTACCTTAATAAAGGGCCTCTCAGTCTGCTGAACTTCCATTAACCCCTCTCCAATACTCAATGCTGTGAGTGGTGTGGTTTCAAGGTTGGGTTCAAACAACACAAGTGAATTGGAGTCGCTAACATCTGCTGGTACCCTACATTTAATGTAAGCTACTGTACCAGGACTAATAGTGATTTCTTTCCTGCCCACTTTTACAGTGGCATTTTGTTCTCTCGTTGTTTGCTTTGTCTGTATGAAATTCACAATGGCCTCTGCCTTGACACTGTCAATCTCCAAGGCACCAGTGAGCAGGCTGACAAGGATGGACATAACTTTAGGTCTGCTCTCATTACTCTTAATGAGTTCCTGGATGACATTAAAACCAACTAATGGTCTCTCTAGCTCCAGTCGGCTCACAAGGAAGGGCACTCTAATGGAAAGGTCTGGATCATGGTTGCCTTGCAGGTTTACAACCACTTCCATCCACCCGTCATACGGTACTGCGTCCCCTGTGACAGCAGTTACCCTAAGCTCCTCATTTATGAGTTCACTGAGGGGCCGGATCTCATGTTCAGGAAGGTACCTGTTCTTCCAGACGTGATCTATGATGCTTACGTTGGCTCCAGTATCTAAAATGGCAGTTACAGCATAGCCATTCATGCTACATTTCAACAGAGACTTTCGGCCAATTAGTGGAGCAACCTTCTCAGGGGAGTGGGTTTTGCTATTTGTCTCTGTGTTGATGGGTTTGTCACCTTTTCCTAACTCTGATGCCGTAGCATCGTGGGACTGTGGTTTGTCCTTTGAATCGGTCAGAGGTCGCCCCTCAGCCCTGACCGGCACTCGTTTCCCGACTGGTTACGTCTTTGTAAGCAGCCAATAGCACAATGGCCTTCTTCTCCACAGGAAAAGCAATGGCTACAGTTTGGCTTGGCCTGGGCTATGCATCGTTGACATCCATACTGTCTTTGTGTCTTTCTCTCTGATCGGTTTCTGTCAGGGGCACACTGATGGGTGGTTTGACTAGTCCTCCCATGCACCTGAGCTGATGTAGTGAGCTTTCTCAGTGTCTCCATTGCCTCTGTTAAAGCCTCAACCTGAGCGCTTAGTCTCTGAATTGCGTTATCTTTACCTATAACTTTGGTCTCTCCCACAATGCCAGTTGTCTCTCCTGGCTCTGCAAGCATGCTGTGCGCTTGAGTGAACTTCCGATTGGTGCTGCGCCCAAGCCTGCGTTTCCTCTCGCTTTCCTCCATCGTGGTCTGGATGACCTGTCGTAACAAGGCTTCATCAGGAACAGTGGGGTCTGCAAGGAGCGGTTTAAGCTCCCGTCTTACATCCTCGTGTCTCTCCCCCATGCCTTGGTAGACTGCATTCAGGAACACACCCTGGAGTGTAGAGACATCATACTTGATAACTGAGTTTGCTTGTTTTGAGGTGAACATTATTCTTTGTTTCAGGCCGATCATACGGTACAGGAATTGCTGTGAAGATTCATTCTCATGCTGCTTAGCACACATCAGTTCTTGGAAAAGCTCTGTGCTGCTCTTTTCTCCCAAATGGGACTGTAGGAAACTTTTTAGCTCTGTAACCGTAAGATCGTCCTTGTTCACCAGCATGTCTTTAAAGTTTCCTCCTTTGATTACACGTAAAACCCCTCTAATAATTTCATCATCAGTGTGTTGTTCTCTGCAACCGTCTTGAATCTGTTTGCATATGCTATTAAAGCTGATGTCTGATGTAGTATCAGTTATTTGCCCACCATGTATTTTAAACTCCTTCCTCTGCAGCAAGGGAAGGTCACGGAGAGCAATCATGCTCTCATGAGTTGGGACAGCCAGCTCCTCAGTCACTTGAGATGAATGGGGAACTGCTGGATGACTGATGTTAGTTGTAGGCGGACTGGTGAAATGAGGCCTACTGGTGTGGCTACCACTCTCAGCTCTATGATGTGCTTTCTCCGAAACAGGTATGTCTGTGGTCTGTGTCTCTCCTGAATCACTGAGCTGAACTTGGGTGTCAGTGTCAGGAGTTACAGTTGCAGATTCAGTAATGTATTTAGCAATGACATGTGTCTGTTTTTTGTTAATCTCATCAGTAACCAGTAACATTACAGGTGGTCTTTCATCAGACACATCTTTAGGGACCAATCTGCCCTTGTCACGGTTAGCAATGACCAAGTCAATCGTATCTTGTAAACATAACAACAATGCCAAGCCCTCATCTTCTAGTTGTAAGAGTGCTGAACTGTTCATGTAAGCAGAAATATACTCAACACAACTTTCTTCATCATCTTTGTTCAGCTCTGCTGAGTTCAGTCCACACGCTGGGTCGAGGTGAGTGGCTACCTCATAAGCTTCGCCAGCCGTTAACTGATAGAGTCTTTTCTTTACGGACCAGCTGAGCCTCCTTCTCTCGTTGTCGGACATAACGTCTGCTGCAGCCAGCCAGCGTTACCAGTCTCACCCACTTTAGGCTTGGCTCCCCTTCAATCGGGTCTGTTCACCTCTTGAAGCCTTTACTGGAAAATCCTGTTGCTGCAGCAGCACTTGGTCATTTGGGTCCAAAGATCACTGGATCAGCATGAGGCGTTCTTCAACCACTGCTGATCCCGGACGAGCCCCCAGAAATCTGTAACAGGCCCCGTTACAGCGGGCGTGCAGACAGATTACACTCCTGTAAAACAGGAGAAATAATGAGCAGAAGAAAACGTGCTGCCGTTCGCCTGGTCAGTCTTGCCAGAATTTATTCACAAAAAATAAACATCTGTTTCTTTTGTCACTTACTTCAGCCACAATTCTGTTTCTTCACTGTTCAGTCCATTAACAATGTTGACATTTAAGGGCACATACCAATACAAAAAAGATTAAAAGAAAGAAAGAAAAATATACTTTTCACATGAACAAAAATAGAAAAGAATGCATTTCATCATGTTAAATGACCAATTATAAAGGAAGTATCTTAAATCCCTTTTCAGATAATGTACTTTTAACATTTGTTGACAATGCCCACATTAGCTTTCTGGCTTTGTATGTTCTCAGGTAAGTTAGCTCCTGACAGTATTCAAATGGCAATCTTATTAAGGACCTCAGACCGGCTTAACATATCTTACAAACGTACTACACATAAAGACTTAAAACAGAAAACTAAGTAGACAGGAACTGTTAACGTGACTGGATTGGAGCCTTATGAGAGAGCGGGAGCATGTGATCAAGAATAACAGTGTCTGCCATTGCCCACGTTCCTAGCCTTTAGCTGTTAGCTCAGTGTGGCAGACCTGGAGTGGCTCAAGCACTTCAGAGTCAAATACATTACACATTATAACATTACATTACAACACAGCATGAAACACCACAGGATCAACGTCGTAGTGTTTATCTATCAGTTTGTTTGTGCTTCTGAAAACATTACTGACCTGTAAAACAGGAGAAATAATGAGCAGAAGAAAACGTGCTGCCGTTCGCCTGGTCAGTCTTGCCAGAATGACAAGCTTACGCCAGCTAAGGCAACTCCAGGCATTCTGCTGCCCTCTACTGTCCATAGTGACACACAGTCGCTTGCAGCACAGCGCTTGGGAGACTTATTAAATCTCATGTTATTTGTACACAAACCGTGTGAAAGATACAAGATTTTATACATATAATCAAACTTAATTCACAAATGTGACCACATATTCGTGTGGGTCACATAATCATATGAAAATAGCTGTCACTGCACACAGTCAACAGCCCTGTTTTTACAGTAAATGCTGTATCTCTCCCCCTCTTGACAGTTTTTCATAGAAGTGAAGGCTGTAGATGGAAGAACAAGTTCAGCCAGTCCACTGAAGGTGGTGGTATGTGGCTATAGGGGTTGCTTACAATATTTTTTACAAAATGTCTTGTTCATATAAAGGTGATATATTGTAAATTTTTTGATAAGTAACAGGTAGGATTTCACTTGATTTTCATTAGACAAGTTGAATCTGACCTTTACATGACTATTATAAGCCTTCTTGTATGTACACATGGAGGAACCATAGGATCTAAACTATCCTGTACTCAGTTTCATGGGAATTAACTAATTTAAAGTAGCAATAATCTATATTTTTAGAAAAACAATGACCCAAATAACTGCATATCTTGTGAAGTATCCAGGTCCCCTGTGCTGCATGCAACACTGTAGCAGCTTTTGGCTTTTTTGTCTGGTTTTATATTTTTGGTTCATAGTTGCTATTCTTATCAACCTGGTACATACCTGCCTTTCTCAGCAGCATATCTTTCTATCTGCAAAGTGCATAAGCATGACATTCTAGGAATGTTTGCATTTTTCCCCACTGACTAGTACAAATATTTTGTCTCAGGCACAAGCTTGTCATTTACTGCTTAGCTTGATTTTGTGTGTGTGTGTGTGTGTGTGGGGGGGGGGGTTACAAATAAAGAATGCTACACTGATAAGTTTGTTTTGAGCATCATTGTGTGTGTTACTTTTACCCAGTGCTCCTTTGCCTCTAGACATTGGTTTCACATAAAGTGAGGGCTCATCCGTGATCCAGACCCAGAACCTCTCATGCCTACAGCAGGAGTTATGAGCCCATTATTTCCCAAATTGTTCACATTGCATGCAAACTGTGACTCGGCCACAGTTCTGTGCCTTTTATACCAGTATTAAGTATTCTGTATTCATCTTGTGTTGTCTTGTAAAAACATTTGAGTTTTGGTTTTATCAAGTACAAAGTGCTTTCTTTCTGTGTAAATGGACTGACTCATTTTATTGTACACTGCACTGCATATGCAAGCATAAGAAGTGCCTTTTGCACTGTTTTCTCCCGTTCTCTGTTTATGTATTCAAGGGATTTAACATTAGCATATCTCTTTTGGTTGGTTACTTTTAACTTTGGGTTAGGTAGCTCTACTTTTTAAGAAGACAGCTCTGTTTTGATTGTTATTTTGGCCTTGGTTCACCCTTGTTTCAATGATTAAATAAATTGAAATTATTGGGAAAAAAATTCGCTAGACTCTGGCTTTAGGACTGCGGCAGGAACTCCTCTTGTCAGTTTATGTCATGCTCCATTATCCCTTGACAGGGGGTGTAAGACCCAGTGATTTCAGAGTGTAAACTGTAGCTCACAGCTTACTATTAGGTGTGAGCAAAGTCTATAAAAATCTGTGGAGGGAGCTGAAGGTTTGAGTTGCCAATTAACATAAAGGGTTTAGAGAGTTTCTGTGAAGAAGAGTGGGTCAAAAACCCTCCTAAGATGACTTGGTGGCCAACTACAAAAAATATCTTACCATTGTGCTTGCTAACATGGCTTTCTACACCAAGTACTAAGTCATGTTTTTTACTTGAGAATCAAATATTTTATTATGTCTTTCCATTAAAATGAAACTGCATTCAGGAGTGAACAGTATAATTCGAACAAAGCATTGCAGCTGCTCTGTTGCTGCACCACCTTTTCTGTACCATAATGATTAGCTTAATATTGTGCTTCACTTTGCAGTCACTATAATACATTCATAAGCTGTACACAGCCATGTAGAGACAGATGAAAAATCAAAGGCAAAATCTGAATCATGTTGGTTTTTCTTATCACTGATCATCTATCTGTACGACACAACTCTACTGCTATTACTACTTCTGAGTAAATCTAAGGCATGTACACCATTACAGACCAAATAATACAAAAATTATACATTTAAGAAATTAAAAAATAATGCAGTAGATCACACTGGCTGTTATTTGCAAATGATTTATTGAGACATTTGAATTAACAGGTCTAAAACAATGTTATTTAACAAACAGCATATTATTTTTAATTAACACTGACCAATCATATCATGTTCAGCAGGTTAAAACAGTAAGTTTTATTTTTATTGTAGTTGTATCCTGAAGTTCATTCTGGTTTGAATTTGGAGAAGAATTTTATTTGCCTATAAAAACATATTTGTGTGTTCCTGGTGTTTCAAGCTCAGACAGGTCATTGTGTGACTCGTAATCTGAGCCGTCATACTTCATCAGCAGTGACTTCTGTTGGTTTTTAGGCTTTTCATCAAAATCCGGAAAAGAATATTTAATTATACTTCGGGATGTTTTTGTTATAACTTTGATTCACACTGTATAAATATCCACACTGCAATAAAAGCATGTGATAACACATCTACCAAACTAATTGTGGACCAATGAACACCAGAACACAGTGGACTGAATGGCATCCTCCCTTCAGGAAGCAGGAGATAAAGTCTGAGGAGAAAATGGGAAGTAAGTGAAGTGCTGGTAACAAAACACTAACATGGATTTAATTTGCTCTTGAAACTGTTGTCCAACAAACCTTCCTCCTTCAGCTGCTTGGGAGGCTTTATGAGGATCATGTGACACAAATTGTTTGTGCCCAGGCTGGAGGCTTCCTGTCATATGCAACAGCAAGCTCCCTCCCACTGTGCTCCTTTTCACCACATGCTTCAGGTCCAAACAAAGCTTCAGGATCAGAATATGGTTTCTCCAGAACTTTGAGGAGCCTAATGATCTGCAGAACAAGGCGACAGGAACCTTTAAATTACTTCTAAATAGAGGTACATTAAATCCTTTCCAGTCCATTGAAACAAAGTGAAACAGCTGCTGGACATGCAACAATACAGGGGCAGCAATGGCTGTTTTTTCCACCTTGTGGAGGCCTCAAAATGAAGTGACTCGCACTCACTTCAGTTACTCATTCTGACAATAACACTGAGGTAAACAATGTGCACATCAGTGAGAAATTCAACACATTAAAAGTTTCATGAAAAATGCTGCGTAACCTCAGAGAAGTCTCCTTTTTCTGCAGCCTGAATTGCATTCTGGGCGATGTAGTTGCGTAGGACCACACGAGGGTTGCTGCTATTCATCACGCTGAGCCGCTCCTTTATGATAACAAGTAAGTCACTTGTGCCATCACACTCCCGGGCTAAACGCCTCCTGGCATTTTAACACACAAAAAAGGAACAGAATGATGACAGGAGAACGACAGAGAGGTTCCTGTTGATTCATACAAACTGACACAATATTCAAATCAGTATAAACAGATATTTAGCCGGGCAGCACAGTGGTGTGAAGTTTAGCACTGTCGACCTGGTATTTTATTCAATTAATTAAAAGTTTCACATCAAAACCTTTGGTGAAAGGCTAACATGTAGAGTATAACAATTATTCTGTTGTTTGCATCTTTTGACCATGCAGGACTGGCTATTGGGACAAATTAATGTGCAACACAATAAAGGGGATGGCTGTCTTTCCTTTGATGTTAATGTGATTATTTTATCTATTGACAATATAAAAATATTGATAAATGTAGCTTTATACTGGATACTGGCTGGACCTGTTATTTATCACAAATTTGTAATGTGAGCCACCTTGTATAAAATGTATAAACAGACTGCATTTATGCAGCAGTTTGCTAGTCTCAAAGCACTGTAAGCTAGAGAAAAAAGCTTCAAAAATTCATAGAACTCTATTTGAATCACATGTACAAACCGAGCAACAAAGTGGGGAGTTTTTCTTGGGCTCCAAGCCCAGGAACACTTCAACATCCAGACTGGAGGACCTCAGGATCTAATCACCAGCTTTTCAATTCTGCACCTGCCGCTTTTTTAGAAATGCCTGTCTTTCTTTTCATACCTGTATCGACTAATCCAGTGAATCCAGTCATCACGCTGCTTCCTTTTAAGCTCATCTTGGTCCGTCTCAAGGAGCTCCTTTAGCCGGCCCATTAATTCCAGCTGCTGGGCCACACCTGGGCTGTCTGCCACCATCCCAAACATGACTGGATTGGTTTGTGCCAGGGAGAGAATCATTGCCAGTTCACTAAAAACAGATAACATGCTTAAAGCTGATCATAAGTCCAGCTCTAGTGCTCCTCAGTTTTCCATATATGCCTATCACTGTTTTCCACATAAATCTGTCCAAAATGCCACAAAACTTAAACTGAACTTACATATTATCTTGGTAAGATTGCCTCCCAAAATGCTAGCATATAAAAAGAAAAACAGAAGTTGAAAGAACAGTAGAAAGGAAGATGTACATTCATTGGGAGTATATGGTGGAGCAGCTACAGACTTTACATACATGCTCTCTGTGTGTGTGGCTCTATTCCACAGTGTGTTTTTTCTCCCCTCAGCCCCAACCAGGCAGCAGATGACTGCCCCTCCCTGATCGTGGTTCTTCTGGAGGTTTCTTCCTGTTAAAAGGGAGTTTTTCCTTCCCCTTTGTCGCCAAGTGCTTCCTCATAGAGGGTCATCTGATTCTTGGTTTTTTTTCTCTGTATTACTGCAGGGTCTTTACTTTACAATGTAAAGCTCTTTCAGGTCACTGTTGTTGTGATTTGGTGCTATAAAAATACAATTTATCAAATTGAATGTATGAAGAGTCCTTTACCCAACCACCATACACCCCCCTCACCGGTCTTTCATTGTTGGCTTATTAGCCACCTTTAGCTCCTCAACAGAGGCACACTGCTCTAGGATGAGGTCCACCACTGGTCCCACAGTGGCTAGCTCACTGTCGCCCTCTTCAGGCCAGGGCACACGACTCAGCAGGCGGAAGGTGTTGGTGAAATCTGCACCTGGAAAGGCATGATACCACAGAACAAAGGTGACAGTGTGACAAGTAGAGGACATACAAGAGATTTAATGGTTACATTTCCAACAATCCTATTTTTTTTTGTTTGTTTTTATTTACCAGTGTTGTACATAACGCGCAACAGATCTGATATGAGCTCGCTGTCCTCTGCCTCTTCTTTTCTCACAAGGCCCAGCTTTTTCCTCATAATAGACAGGTAGAGAGCCTCATATGTGGGCATGAACTCATCCAGGATAGCTCCTGCCTCTGCTGCATCAAGCTCAGAGCCCAGCGCCTCAGCCAGGCGAGCCAAGTTCCAGCGGCACACCGATGGCTGGGCTTGGTACGAATAGCGACTCTTTTTGTCTGAGGCATTGCTGAGGAAGTCTGGATCAAATCTGACACACAGATGGACAGTCATCATTGCATCTGCATTGTCAGACTGTAATCTACCCGCTACATGCAGAGGAAAGGCTTCCACTTCCAGCTGCCTACCTGTCCATGAAGCCAAAGGGGCCGTAGTCCAGAGTAAGACCCAGGATGCTCATGTTGTCTGTGTTAAGGACACCGTGGCAAAAGCCAACACACTGCCACTGGGCCACTAGCCTAGCAGTTCGCACCATCACCTGAAGATAAACAAGTCAACACTGATGATCAAAATGCTAAAACGCCAGCATGAAGTGAACCAACCTAAGGAAGAAATGTGTGGCATTTTTGTTAATTCTCACCTCCCTCAAAAAAGCCAAATTCCTGTCTTTCCGGATGCTGTGAGCCTGCTGAATGTGAGGATAGAAAGTCTCAACAATATAATCCAGCAGCTGAGCACGGATATCATTCCGCCCGGCACTGGGACCCTGCAGACCTGAGAATTCATCTCTGCCCAGAAAGATCTCAAAAGAGCCAAACCTTAAAAAAAAAAAAAAGAGTAAAAGAGACATCACAGAATGTCCATACTTTTAAACACCATTATTACCATTAGTTTTTGTACATACTGCTGCCTGCATGGCAACCTGATGAAAGTAGGAGCGAGGCGAAGGACAACTGAGCATCGCTCACGAATGCGCTGGCCATTGTTGAGTGGATCTCTGCTGACGTACAGGTCAGAGGTCACGAGGGAGGCTGCACGGGTGCTGGGTATCCCTAAGGCAGCCATGGCCTCACTGCAAAGGAACTCTCTGATGCTGGAGCGAAGCACCTTCCTGCCATCGCCATCTCTGAGAAAATCCAAATATAACAGTAAGAGTATTGCACTCTCAATAAACCCTCAAGCGACTAAGCTATTTTAGCAACTCAAGTGAAGAGAGCAGGAATTTAAGATCCGTTACAGTGAAGTCATCACAGTTAGGGTGAGGGGAGGGAGACAGGACATTTAAGACTGAAGCATTAATTAATGGCAGGACTTTTTGTGCAGTCTTGTAGGAATGGTGTTTAATACACATGTTGATGGCTTGGAGAAAATGGTACTTAAAGCAGTTTAAGTTTTTCAGTGGCTTATTCTTTTCAACTAACTTCATCCACTGGCAATTCATGGAAAAGCCTCTTTTTTTTTTTTTTAATTCCCCTCTACTGTTAAAGCAAAAGCACACCTTTTACTAATGGCAAACTTCACTCATGCCAAGTGCCAGTTCAATCCCACTTGTTGCTCAATAATACAAGCAGCTCAGTGTGTCACTGGTACTGACCAACACAGTACTGACAAGGAGCTAAGAGGAGATTGTGACTGTTATCCTAAAATTAAGTGACATTAGTATGAAAACACCAAGTATAAACTATATACACTATGTGTTTAACAGGCCCAATCAGCTGGAGAGACTGGGTGTGTGTATTTCTACTGAGCACACAGCTATTAAGCAGCGGGGGTATGTTTGATGTGTGCCAAACAGTTAATCTCTTAAGCAGCTCTCCCCGGGATGAATGCTTTCACACGAGGGAGACTAATGAAATGTTTTGCTGCGTCACCTATTGTGTCACCTTATTTCTCATTTATTGAGATGAAAAAAAAACTGTCCCACGTATAAAATATCAGCTTTGTCTATGAGGTAGCCTGTATAATGTTTGAGGATTGAGATTAAAAAAATAAATAATAAAAAAAAAAGCGACGGGAACAATACCTGGAGTAAGGTGTGACTCCTGCGCCTTTCACCTGGATCTCCCATCGCTCGTGTGTACAAGACTCCACTTCCCCAAGATACATCACAGCCCCATCCCCGAGTTGACCCGCAAATAGCCCGAACTGGTGCCCGCTGTAGCAGTGCGCAGCGGGCTCGGAGCCCGGTAGCAGCCTTGAGCCGCTCAAATACTCCGGACCCAGAGGATCGCCCAGCACGTCCTGCGCACTCAGGCCGAGCAGAGAGAGTGCTGACTGGGACAGGGCCACGAAGACAGGTCGGACCAGCGGCTGAAGCCCCCGAATTCGGGAGAAACAAGCCGCAGGGACCGTCCGGGACCCGGGTT
This sequence comes from Archocentrus centrarchus, assembly GCF_007364275.1. Lineage (NCBI taxonomy): Eukaryota > Metazoa > Chordata > Actinopteri > Cichliformes > Cichlidae > Archocentrus > Archocentrus centrarchus. The sequence continues at coordinate 21,917,733 of NC_044368.1, read as the reverse complement.
GGTCCGAGTCATCCACTGGTAGCTTTTTCAGTGCCGTGTTATTGAAAGGTAGGCGCTCCAGAGCCGATGGCACACACTGAGCTGACTCCATGAAGACTTTATGCAGCTTAATGTGAACCAGTCATTTATAATCAGGGCTGCGTGATGGCTTGTGGTACTTTATAATGTCAAAGAGCATTTTATATATATATATATATATATATATATATATATATATATATATATATATATATATATTAGGGGTTAACGCGTTAATTTCGATTAATTTATTACGGGGAAATTAACGAATTAAAAAATTTAACGCATTTTAATTGCACTTTGCACCGGAACGTTTCTCAGAGCACGGGTTCCAGTTTTTTTTTTTTTGTTCCCAGCAGGCCTTCTTTATTATTTTTCATACAAAAAAACGCCCAATAAACAGAACAAGTCCACTATAAAAGGTAAAACAATTATACAAAAAATGAGAGAAGCAACAGTACATGTTAACATCTTTCTTCAGAGGATATTCAAGTTGAAAATCATCACTTTAAAGGACATAAGTGATTATTCTCAGCTTGTTTTCACCCCCCATGCTAGCCAAAAAGGAGGCTGCAGTGCACTGACACTAATACAATGTGAGGCACTGTGCAAGAAGTAACAGTCAGTCCCTCATGCACAGGGAACAGTATGAACTAACTAGATTTCAGCATGCAGATGGCGACTAGTGCACAAAACTACAATCAGAACAGAATCTACATGCTAAAATCAAATCAACTCCGATTCACTGAGAGCACTTTACAGATCTGAGGATGAAGGGACGCTCACTGAGCCACAGCACAAGGAAGCAGCTTCACTAAGATCTGTTAAAACACTTGCTGCACTTTGTTTTTTTCCTTTCAAAATAAGTGTGTTGACCTCCGACCTTTATTATGTCAGCTCTTTGGGTCATTTTCCACACATACAGCCTTTTTATGGTCCACGTCTTCTGTTGTGGAACATAAAAAGCTTGTTTGTACAAAGATGAATGCAGAAGATCAGCATGTCCCTTCAAACTGGACTTCTACACCACCCAAAAGTCACGGTTTACTTGCTGCTCCCTCTCAAAATGTTTGGCCATTCCTCCGATGGACAGAAAAATACTGAGGTGCATTATGACAATGAATTGGGTATTATTGATGTCACCAGAGCTGATACCTGGTGCTTTTCCCCTTGGAATCAGTTCAGAAAACAGTTAGGATCCTTCTGCTGAGTGACTAATGGATTGACTTTTTTTTCACTTTAAAGTACATCCTGTCTCAGAAACTCAACTGGTAGCCATGTGACCAAAATGCTAACACGCCTTGTCAAATAGGGAAAAACAGATACTTTTATGGCAGCTCATCAGTTAATGTTAGCTACACTGGGCTTGTCCTTTTCTTACCAATACTCTCAGCCAGGGGCGTGGTGGCCATCGGGAGGTTTCCCGAACAGCCGGTCGTTTTTAAGGAAGCATCGCGGCTGCCACCCAGCGGACTGGACGGAAACTGCTACAAAAACCCTCTAAATAACCGTAAAAAAGGTTTTTATTTCTCTTTCTGTGTTCTGTTCCTAATTCTATCCTTGTTTTTCCTTTTGTCAACAAGTTGTGTCTTTAATAATAAAAAAAAAAAAAAACGTATAAACGGTTGTTTAGAGGGTTTTTGTTTAGAGGAAGCGTCGCGGCTGCCACCCAGCGGACTGGATGGAAACTGCTACATGTCTTCTTTATACGGTTTTTTTTAGAGGGTTTTTGTTTAGATCAAGCGTCGCGGCTGCCACCCAGCGGACTGGATGGGAACTGCTACATTTCTTCTTTATACGGTTTTTTTTAGAGGGTTTTTGTTTAGAGGAAGCGTCGCGGCTGCCACCCAGCGGACTGGATGGGAACTGCTACATTTCTTCTTTATACGGTTTTTTTTAGAGGGTTTTTGTTTAGAGGAAGCGTCGCGGCTGCCACCCAGCGGACTGGATGGGAACTGCTACATACCTTCTTCATACGGTTTTTTAGAGGGTTTTTGTTTAGATCAAGCGTCGCGGCTGCCACCCAGCGGACTGGATGGAAATTACTACAAGTCTTCTTTATATGTTTTTTTTTTTTTAATGACGTATCGCGGGTGCCACCCAGCGGAGTGGATGGGAACTGCTACAAGTCTTCTTTATACGGTTATTTTATTTATTTTTTTTAAACAACTTTATTGAACAATAACAACGATACAGTTATAAACACGAACTTACATGTATTATACAGCAACTTACAATTAAAACAAGAAAGAAAAGTGTAGAAGAAGTAAAATAAAAAATAAATAAAATAAAGAATAAATAGAATAACTTTATACGGTTATTGTTTTAGAGGACATATCGCGGCTGCCACCCAGCGGACTGGATGGGAACTGTTATACATGTCTTCTTTATGCGGTTATTTAGAGGATTTTTGTTTAGAGGATGCATCGCGGCTGCCACCCAGTGGACTGGATGGAAACTGCTACAAGGCTTTTTTTTTTTTTTTTTTGTCAAATAAAATCAACAAACAAATCAACAAGTTAAGTATCACGTATAGCTTCCCGGCCCACGCTGTTCGCAGCCCACGAAGACTGTAAAGGCCGGAGGTGAGCGGCTAGCCTTAATTTTTTTTTTTTTTTTTTAAGCTTTATTTATCGTCAAAGTGTCACAGTAACAGTAGTCATGAAAGAACAGTGTACAATAATAAACAAGGACATAAAATGAAAAAAGAATATAGTCAAAATATAGAGATAGAAAACTGTCAAAATGGAACAGAAGGGGAAAAAATAAATAAATAAAAAATAAAAAATAAATAAAAACAAATTACACAAATAAATGCGAGTTACAACAATAAGTTATAGTCTTTCCAAATACTTATTGTTTTTATAGCCTTTTTGTTAACTGAGTTTGAGATTGAGTCAAGATACAATTTTACATCTGTTACGAAGAGGTCAAAAAGTGGTTTCCTGTGCATTATTTTACTTTAATGAATATGAAATTTAGGCTAGCCTTCATATCAGCGTCGCCTGCCGTCACCTCTGCGTAGCTCATGTCGCCTAGCAAAGTGAGTGCGAAGCACAGCTGTGTAAAAGCAGCTGGTTAAACAGAGAACGAACGTTTTCTCCTTTTAGTGGTTTAATTTTAATTCTTTAATTCAAAATAATCTCTTAAAACAAGCATAACACATTTCAACATCAAGGAATACAGCTGAGCAAATGATTAATTTCCAACTATATTGAGACATAAATGTTGAATAAAACTATCCAGTTATGATATTTGCTTGTCACAGGAGCACTTCCACCCTTCGTGAAGTTTAAGCTTATGTATATTGATTCATTCATCAACCAAACTTAAATTCATATTTCTCATGTTAAATATTGAAATGTGATTAAAATGCGATTAATTAATTACAAAGCTTCTAATTAATTCGATCTATTTTTTAATCGAGTCCCACCCCTAATATATATATATATATATATATATATATATATATATATATATATATATATATATATATACACACACACACACACATTTGGTCCACAGATGCAATAATTTGCTATTCAGCGTATTTGAAAAAATTGTGCAGCAGCAGAAGTTTGATTAGGGGAGTATGGGGCGTGATACAAAGAACCTCCAGCAGATGGCGGTAATAACAAGAAGAATGTAAAGTAAAGTAAAAACCTATATAAAGAAGAAGAACCCTTAAGCAGCAAAACAATGATATCGTTTAAATGTATGTTTGGCATATTCACACGGTTTTTTCTAGTATTTCGCTTAATTTAGAGGAGACTTTTTGCAGTTCCAGTTGGATAGACACCACGTCTTCCTCTGGGTCTGTGTTTGTGGTTGTCAGGCTAATAACAGCTAACAGCTACTCAAACTTTTCAGCACCGACCTGAGAAGAAAATGGACTCAGAGGTTTTAACGGCCACGTCCAAAGGTGTGTTTGTAGAGGAACACATTAAAACACATTTTCTGAACGATGCAGACATTTAGCGATTCGATTCAAGCAAAATTGGCTTAAGTATACAGTATGTGAAATTACCTCAGTAAGCTAGCTTATTGGCTTATTCTCAGATAGCAAGGTCATCTTGACGGTTTTTATTGTGCATTATAAATCCTTTTACACGCGTGTTTTATGAATTTGAGTGTTGAATGTTCAAACTGTGGGTAGCAAACATGGGAAAATTGAAGCTAATTGAGTTTGAGGAACATCGTTGTTATTGAACATGCACTGAAGGGTTGCGTTCAAAACAAGCAGCTGCTGTAGAGCATTAACAAAAGCACTCTTGCTAAACATGTACTACAGACTATTATCTAACACATAATCGTTTGATTATACAGTTTTAATTATACAATACAAAAATATCACTGAATGAGTTTTGTCAATTGTAAATGACAACCTAAGTTTGACATCGCTGTATTATACAGTTCAAATGTTGTAAATATTGACGTGACAAGTTAAAGTGATTTTCTAACATTTGAAATGTTCTCTTTATACATTTTTGTCATGTTTTCAATTAAATGTAATATGGAAATTATTTGCATTCGTTAATTAAATTCACGTTTTTAATTATATTGCACACCTCTTTTTGGAAATTGGATTGTATGAAAGCATGGGCTTTTGTTTCAGGATAAATGGGCCTGGGAGCTGCAGCTTTCGGTGCTTTCTTTTTCGTTACAGGTGATTCTTTATCTCTGGCATCGCTGCGCCTTCTGGTTCCTCCTTTGCAGCTCATGACAGCCTCGATGTGGCAGGTGCTAAGGCAACATGATGTGATGAACTACTGGAAGGTGGCAGAGTTTGTCTCATTGGTGATGGATATAGTTCCTGAGCTGCTAATTTATAAGCACAGGACTCAGCTGAACCTAGGATTAAGAGCTAGAGTGAGTACAAGCATGAGTCATATTTTAAAAAGTAAGGCTTTAGAATTTTACCCTCATGATGCAGATAGACAGTTGACTGGTGAACTGAGCTGTGAACACAGGGCTTTTTTGCTACTTTTTTTTCTCCTCCGCAACAGTATATTATTGAGTTGTGCCGAAGTGAACAGCTTGTGAAACCTGAGTTGATCCTGCCTTACCTGGACAAGTTTAAATCACCACATGCCACCCCATTAGATGTAAGTGTCTATAATATGGCTCGAGCTGTCATATTCAGCACGCTTGTGTTTGATCCTTAATCAGATTAACATACATCTGTGTTGCAGGTAGAAGCTTCAGAAGCAGAGGATGTAGCTGTTAACGTTCTTGAGTTGATTCAGACTCTCCTCAAAGACCCTGAAGAGAGACAAAACTTTTTCATGGTGAGGCAGCATCACTTACACCCGTCTAAAGCCAAATACACCCACTGAAGTTATTGTTACAGTGTTTGTACATCATGTTATGTATTGTTTAGTGTAACTCAGAGTGCTAATGCACAATATCTCGAAATTAATGAATGAAAATGCCACAAAAGATACATTAAATCAAATTAAAGACTGAAAATAATGATGACAAAAATAAAACATGAAAGATGCATTATTTTTTTAAGTGGTAAAACATTAAAATGATACTTTAAACCCACCTGCAGAAGACAGAAATGCTTGTCTTTCACTTGTGTTCCAGTAAAGTTGTTTTTATCACAGGAGGTCTTCCCTGCAGAGTTTGGATCTCAGTATGACCGTGACCTGCAGACACTCTTTTGGGAGTTCCACTGTCGACTGACTCAGCTGTTACCTGTTCCTGACCTTGAGGAGGTGGGAGGTGTTGTTGCTGATAAATATACAAGAGCATCACAGCTTACTTTTAAACTAAGTAATAATAATAAAAATGATTCAGTAACTTACTTTGCTGTTGTAGGATTACTGTAAAAAATACTGATACTGTAATATAGAGGAAGTATTATATCAGAAAAACACCCCTATTCAGTACATGCCGTTCATAGCAGTTTTTGTTTTCTAGCTCTCAAAGGTAAATGCATAACAGTGATCTGCTTTTATTTGTTTAGCTGTCCACTGCCCTCTGTGTCAGCATACTTTGCTCTGAGCAGTCAGTATAATCTCAAATCCAATGACACATAAAATTACTGATATAGATTAAATGAATAGTAAAAGCTCAATGCTTGTGCATTCTTGGTCCTAAACTAGTGAGAAATCTTACAGCTGTCATAATTTTACAAGTCTGCGTGGGTCTGGATTATCAGTTTGCAGGTTTTTTAAATATTTAAAAAGTTTTCCAGTTGTGTTTAATATTGCGGTGTCACTTGTTATGCCATATAGCAAAAAGAGACAGTTTGAGATTACTGCATATTATTATTATTATGTCACTGTCACTAATGCTACATGGATTGGTAGCACCGTTTAGTTGCTGGTTACTGTCTGCACTTGTGAACATCAGCTTCATTTATTTAATCATAATTACTAATAATGGGTTAATTTTGCCTTTACTGTAGTTTACTGGATAAGCAGTTTTATCTTTAATCTTCATTGGCATTTTTGAAGTTCAAACCTGTGTTTAAGTATATTGCGTTTGTTGTGAAGCATATTTTCATACATTTCCCACAGACTGTTTCCTGGCTCAGAGCCGAATGCTCTGTGTTGGAGGATTGTGTGCATTCAGTCTCTGAACCTGCAGACCTAAAAAATCTGCTTCAACACCACAAAAAACTTGGGCATTTAGAGCAACATGGTTAGTCACTTCCTACAATCACATCAATTGTATTTTACTTTTTCTGCAAGTGTGTGTGAGTAACTCATGCATCTTCCTCATCCTGTTTCTGCAGTTCCACCTTCAAGTATGGGCGACAGCATTCTTTCCTCACTCTCTGCAGTCCTTCCCAGCAGAGGGTCAAAACCTACAGAACAGCCCAGCCAGTCAGATCCAGCACAGGGCATCAGTGAAGACGCACACACGGTGACATTTGTGGATGATGTTGCAGTTGAGATAATTACAGTGACTGATTATGCAGAGGTTGAATTGGGTCCAAGCAGTGATATTGAAGTGGTGATGGGAGAAAACTGCTTTGAAGGAAGAGTTGCTAACACAGTGGCTGAAGATTTGCTGGTAGCACTTCCTGAAGAGAAAGCCAAGGAAGAGGGGTCAGGTGAAACAGAGGAGGAAGATACACAAGAAAAGACAAACGTTCATTCAGAAGTAAACGAGGTCGACTGGACATCCTCTCAACATGGAATACCTGCAGGACCGCATGACTGCCCAGACTGTGAGAAGAAATTTAAGTTTGCCTCTTCACTAATTGCCCACAGAGTCATCCACACCGGGGAGCGCCCTCACCGCTGCGGCGACTGCGGCCGCTGCTTCTCCTTCAGGCAGTCCCTCGACAGACACAGGCACACACACAAAACCGGACGCAAGTACGACTGCATCATCTGCGGGGAGACCTTCCACTCCCTGTCGGCCCGCACAGAGCACAAGCAAACACACATGAAAGACTGCGTTTACACGTGTCATCAATGCAACAAAAAATTCAACTGGGAGCTGTCGCTCGCGAGGCATCTAAAAACTCACACTGATGAGCACAGTGCAAATGTGCCTACAGATGATCCCCGCGAGGATGGGCAAGCCTTTGAGATAGCTGAGGCCAACTTTAGTGAGGCTAATGTTGAACTCTCTGAATCGGACTGCCAGGTGCAAGCCAATGATAACTGTGGCCCAGAGGGTGAGCGAGATAAGAGCGGAGAGCATCCCACTTCTCAGCCTAAGGGTCTCATCTCTGAATCTGACAATGATGTCACCACCCCAGGCAAGGTTCGTACAAGTGGGCGCAAACGCAGACCAACCATGAAGATCCAGCTGATAAATTTACAGAAGCAAATGATGGCTAAAAACAGGAAAGAGATCACCAGGGCGAACCCCCCTCCACTGAAGCCTTTGCCTTTCAGCTGGTAAAAACTTCTTTTTGATGGGTTTTGTCTCAGAAATGTTTTTTTTTAGTTTCTGATTAGGTTGTTGTGGTGCTGTGATGCAAGATTTGCAGGCATGCAGGTTTAGTTGTGCATATAATTTCATGGTGTATGAATAATTATAAAAGTGGTGGGAAAACAGGGTAATTAAAATGATTTTTGATTATTTGCCCCTTTTTGTTACAGTGCAGAACACTCGTATGGGTCACCCATGGTCTCATCAAAGGATGCTGATGACAGTGAGTGTTCTTGATTTTTGAAGTTTTTGAAGCTTTTTACCACAAATACACAATCAGAGATAAAGGAATCATCCATAAGTTAGATCAAGAGTAGAAGCTAATTTGTAAGTAACTTGTTTGTAACTCAAAATAAGATTACAAATGTCTAGTAATAATAACTTTATAGCACCTTTTTAAAAACAATTGTTTTAGGGACTCTGAAATATGAGCAAAAGCTACGGTAGCCCTGAGATGTCAAATGCACCACAACTTAAGAAAACAACTGCAAATAGAAAAATGTTGCAAAAGCATACAAAACACAAGGAAAGTGGAGTAAAACAAAAAGGAAGAAGGGGGAAAAAAAATCTCAAGACACAACAGAAGTGTTTTTGGGGAGACAATAACGTGACGGAACAGCTACGGAAGTGACAGAAACCAAAAAGCGTGTGAAGAATCGCACTGAGACACACTTAAAAGAAGCAGAGGATTCATTGGTGTTGTAAGGGATACAGGTAATGTGTGTTTTTAATTGCATGATTCATATAATACTGTAGATATAATTACTGTTAGCTTTCACGTCCACATTTGTTCCGTCACATTATTGTGTCCCCAAAAACACTTCCGTTGTGGTTTGTGTGCTTTTACAGCAATTTTCTCTTTGCTGGTGTTTTTCTTTAGTTTCAGTGCGTTTGAGTACTAAACAAAAATCAAAGCAGGACACTGGGGTCAAAAACAAAACTTTACTCATTTCAAGTTGAGATGGAACAAAACATCACAGAAAATGCAAAACTCAAATTGCATATTCAATAAACACGAATTAAAGGAATAAAAGCACTCATGACAGTAAAACAAAGGGCGATAAAAGCCATCACATAACAGCAAATCTGCAAGAGTGTGTATATGAAGTAGTCAAGGACGTCACTGATTCTGTAAGTTTTAGCCTCTTGGGCAGTCATTTCAAAAGCAAGGTCACCTTCAGATTTGATCCTCGACTTTGGAACAGCTAGAAGGACCTCACCCTGTACAGGTCAATATTTCTGCTGTGTGGCTTGGGGCCAGATTCAGGAGTGCTGTAAGAGTTATCAGTCTTAAAATCAATTCTAAAGCATACAGGAAGACAGTGGAGAGAAGCCGGGATTGGGGCAATGTGGTGGTGTCTGTTAAAACCAGTAAGAAGTCAGGATGCTGCAATCTGATCTAACTGGAAGCAGGAGAGTTTTGTCTTTTACCAGAATAGAGGGTCAAAGTCAACTTTTTTTGTATAATAACTTAAACATTTTTAATGAAGCCATGCTTGATTTTACCTTTACACCACAGATATCACTGTAACAGGCTCGATTTTACCAACATTTGATACCAGGCTCATTTTTGAGACATTTCATTCAATTCAGTTCAATTTGTTTATTTAAAACATTGTTTGTGTATTTAACAGTTCTTTCTTAGCAAAGTAAATTTCTTGCTCCAGTTTGTAATTTTTTTTTTTCTCCATAAGGTTCTGCAGCAGATGGAGGAGTAGATGCTTTCTCCTGTCCCACATGCTCCTTCCATCACTCAGAAGAAGCACAGGTTCAGCAGCACATTGATGAGGTTCACTCTGTCAAGACCACTGAGGACAGGTCGTCCCTTCAGGCCCTCACAGATGAAGAGGGATATTTTAGTTGTGCAGACTGTGAGAAAAGCTTCAGGTTCCATTCTTTACTAAGAGCTCACCAGCGCATCCACACAGGAGAGCAGCCCTTCGCTTGCTCTCAGTGCGGTCGGTGTTTCTCTTTTAAACAGTCGCTGGAGAGGCACAAGCAGACGCATGCCTCAGGACGCCAGTACGAATGTGTGATCTGTGGAGAGGTCTTCAAGTCCTTGGCTGCTCAAAAAGAGCACAAGAGCACCCACATGGAAAACGGCGAGTACCTGTGCTCGGAGTGTGGGCGGGCGTTCGCCTGGAAATCGGCACTGGTGAGGCACCTAAAGACCCACAGCGTGGATGCTGACAAGTCAGAGGAGTCTTACAAATGCCCTCGCTGTGATTTGGGTTTCAGCTGTGTCAGCTACCTCAACAGGCACCTCCAGACTCATCAAGAAGAAAGAGTTCATGCCTGCAACTGTGGAAAGAGCTTTGCCTACCGGGCAGCTCTTACCGCACACCAGCGGATTCATCAGAAAGAGCGGCCACACATATGCACACAGTGTGGCAAGGGCTTCCTCTACAAGGGTGGTCTGCTGAGCCACATGAAGATCCACTCAGAGGAAATGCCATTCATGTGTGCGTTCTGCGGCAAGAGCTTCAAGAGAGAACGTAACATGAAGAAACACGAGCGCTGCCACACCAGGGAAAACGTTTTCAGCTGCTCACAGTGTGACAAGAGTTTCGTGTACAAGGCGACACTAATCAGACACGAGCTGACGCATTCGGGTGAGAGGCCGTACCTCTGCTCCGACTGTGGGAAGGGTTTCTTCTCCCACGCCGAGCTTTTGAAGCACGAGCGATTCCACACGGGCCACAAGCCCTTCCAGTGCCCCCACTGTGGTAAGAAGTTCACTCAGTCTTGCTACCTTACCATCCATCTGCGCTACCACACCGGAGTCCGGCCGTACTCCTGCAACGAGTGTGACAAGAGCTTCCTGAGCGCCAACCGCCTGAAGAGACACCAGCGAACACATTCAGGGGAGAAACCATATGTCTGTGGAGAATGTGGGAAGGGTTTCAGGCAGTCTTATAATCTCAAAATGCATCAACGGACACACGTCATGAAGTTAACATAGAAATGATTTCCATTATATTGACTGCATTTGAATTCTAGACCATGTTGCCGGTAAAGTACACTGACTAGAAGTTTGTGTTTGTGACTCTGTAGTCTCATCTTGGCTTAAATTCCTCAAACAATAAAAAGAACAAGGTCCTACATAATTCAGTCTTTTATTGGCAAGTGTGGGAAAGTTTGACAACAGAAACTTTAACACTGGTTTGGAAAAGAAGCTTAAGACATTTTCTTTTAACAGCAGTTGATTCACTTTAAAACAGTAACAAATATCCTGCAGGTCCTGAAAATTAGCTTACACATTTTGAACATTTAGTGTTGCATCTGTTACAAAATTGTCAAAAGAAATTTGGACATGACTTCATTTAGAGACAAATTCAGTTACAGGAAGACACAAATTGTGTTTTGTGAGGTCATTTTCTGAACATCTTATGTGGAAAAACAAAAAAAAAACAGTAAAGTACAAGTCCTAAACTGCTAAGCTACAGTTGAATTTACTACAAGAGTGAGTTTGAGCAGCACTCCGTAGAGAAGATGATGCCTCAGTGGCTGAGCATACAAGTTGAAAAAGACATGAAGGGAACAGACTGAAGGTTATGCAAAGCCTGCTGACCTCAGTGACCTTACACAGCTATGTGCAGAGTGATGGGGCAGTGGTCGCTCCCCAGCACCTTGTTGCGGATCTTGCTGTCACACAAGCCTGGCAGCAGAGAAGATGACAGCACAAAGTAGTCGAGCCTCCAGCCCACATTCTTTGAGCGGGCGTTCATCATGTAGGTCCAGAAGGTGTAGGCATTGGTCTGCTCGGGGTACAGCTCACGGAAGCTGTCGGTGAAACCTGCCGACAGGAGCTGGCTGAAGCCTTCGCGCTCCTCGGGGGTGAAGCCGGCGTTTTTCTTGTTCCCCTTGGGGTTCTTCAGGTCGATCTCCTGGTGAGCGACATTGAGGTCTCCACACAGCACCAGGGGCTTCTGCACGTCCAGCTCACTCAGGTACGCCCGGAAGTCCACATCCCAGGTTTTGCGGTAATCGAGGCGAACAAGGCCTCTGCCAGCATTTGGCACGTAGGCCGTCACCAGGTAGAAGTTTGGAAACTCAGCAGTGATGACACGGCCCTCCTTGTCATGCTCCTCTTTGCCTAGAGGATTAGTGAAAATAAGATGCTTCATGAGTATCAATTAAACCATTTCTTGTGTAGGTTTAATATGTTAAAGTGTAGTAAAGAATGTCTGTTGGCTTTATTTAAAATGTTACACTGGTAAGGCAACAATATGACAGTTTTAGCTCTGGAGTGGGACTCTGCTTCTGTACAGTATAAAGTGCCAGCCAGTTGCTGGTCAGTGCGATTAGGGATGCACTGATAAATCAGCTGGTACTGAATGGTACTGGCAACTAAGTTGGACTTGTTAGTGGCTGATATTTGCATGCTTTATTGTGTCACTTTTGTGGTAGCTAAATGTTTTTAAAAAATTGTGAGTTGAAATCAAGTCTATATTTTTATAAAACTTTGATTTCCCTAGACCTTATCAAACTGTGGTACATGGGAAGCCTCCAAGAAGTTTATTTTTTGGAACCAAAGGAGCAAATCTGTGGGTTTCCTCCATTAGTGAGAGTGAAATTACTGTAATAACTACTTGTTGGCAGTGAAGTGCAATTTCTCAGCTTTCAGAAACCCTCTAAGTTTTTCCAAGAGAACAAACCTCAAAGCAAAGTGCACTTGTGCAAGCGTGTCACCGACGATTCATAACGGCGTTAAAGAATTAAACGGCTGACAAACTAAACCATGATGGGAACAGTCAAAAACTGTAAAAGACTGTAAAATTCTGGGCCAGCATCAGTACACATTATGCAAAATATAACCAACAGTTTGTATTTTGCATCCTTTTTCAATCGCTGCATCCCTAATGACAGTTTTACTGCTGGTTGTTGGGAGCACCTGCTAAGCAACCAATGGAGCCTCGTGTTGCACTCCTGCACAGTCCTATTTGATTTTATCCACTCTTAATTTAAACTTGGTGTTTACTGCAAATGTAGAGGAATTACACATATTTAAATAAAATGCTGCTCTACATGTTTTGTTTTTGCCATTTCTAAAGACATTTAATAGTCTGAATTGATAGAACAGCATATAAAGAGACTCATTACCAATTCCATAGGTCACTTTGAGGGGTTCAGTCTTGCAGAGCACGGCCACCCCACTGTAACCCTCCTTAGCACCTGACACAGCCCAGTACTTGTGAGGGTACTCGGGCATTGAGGTGATTTCAGCAGGGAGGTCTTTCTCCGCGCACTTCGTCTCCTGCAGGCACAAAATGTCTGGATTCTCCTCGCGCACCCACTGGGAAAGACAAATGTAGTTGTTAGGCTCACTCAGTCTCAAATCTAACAGCTAATTAATGCTCCTCTAGCCTGCAAACTCACATCCAGGCCCTTCTTTTTAACCCAGGCCCTCAGCCCATCCACGTTCCAGGAGGTGATCTTCATGTTAGCGTCGCGTCCGTCTTTGCTGGTCATTTTGTCAGGAGGATCATCATACATTATCGGGGCCTCGGGTTCCTTGGCCTTCTTTGTTTTCTTTGCAGGAGCTGTGAGGTGAGAGAACATGAACACAGGGTCAGGTAGTGGAAGATGTTGGAAAATCTATTGAATAGTACAGGAACAGTCCGTTTGTGTGGATTAGTGCATGCTGCAGTACCAGAGGCTGTATCATTTTCTCCTTCTGCAGCCACCTCCTCTGCCTTCTTGCCTCTCTTCATACTTGAACTCGCTCTGACAGCAAACACAGCACGCAGACACACAACACGCACACACAACACCACACGCGCCGCTGGAAAGGGAAAAAAAGACAGCCACAAAAACAATTTAATGTGTTCAACTGTTCAGTGTGTAAAGGTCAAATGCTACACCAACATGCAGGACACACAGGAAAGAATCACATACACAATGGAAAATTAAACATCAACATCAAGGATTTGTTGTGTTTCCAGTTTTACGTCATTGTGTACACACAAGGGTTTTGAAATGTAACCCAAAGCAGTCTGGAACCATCATGTTGTGTTCTGGAAAAATTGTGATTCAGAGCAATTCATAAAGTCAGAGTTAGAGCTTAATCCATTCTTATCAATGAATTAAAGGCCATTTCATTTAGCACAGCATTTATATTACAGCGTTTGGCTGAACACAGATGTGTAAAGATGATTAAGGCCAACATGTTCAAAACCAGATACACAAATTAAAGCAAGAACACTAGCAGGAAATTTGAAACCCGTTTCAACACTAAATGTTAACAGATACAGAATACTGCCAAAAGCATTCACATGCATGTGAACTTGAATGACATCCCATTCTTAATCCACAAGATTTAATATGATGCTGGCCCACTCTTTGCAGCTATAACAGCTTCAGCTCTTTGGGGAAGGCTTTCCACAAGGTTTAGGAGTGTTTATGGGGAATTTTTGACCATTCTTCCAGAAGCACATTTGTGAGGTCAGACACTGATGTTGGACGAGAAGGCCTGGCTCACAAACTCCTCTCTAATGCATTCCAAAGGTGTTCAGGACTCTGTGCAGGCCAGTCAAGTTCTCCTTCATCCATGTCTTTATGGAGCTGCTTTGTGCACTGGTGTGCAGTCATGCTGGAACAGGAAGGGACCATCCCCAAACTGTAAAGCGCCTTGAGGCGACTGTTTGTTGTGATTTGGTGCTATATAAATAAAATTGAACTGAACTGTTCCCACAAAGTTAGGAGCATGAAATTGTCCAAAATGTCTCGGTATGCTGAAGCATTAAAAGTTCCTTTCACTGGAACTAAGGGGCCCAGTTCCTGAAAAACAACCCCACACCATAACCCCCCCTCCACCAAACTTTACACTTGGCACAATGCAGTCAGACAGGTACCGTTCCCCTGGCAACCACCAAACCCAGACTCATCCATCAGATTGGCAGATGGAGAAGTGTGATTCATCACTCCAGAGAACACGTCTCCACTGCTCTAGAGTCCAGCGGTGGTGTGGTATGTAAGGCTTGGATGCAGCGGCTCAGCCATGGAAACCCATTCCATGAAGCTCTCTACTCACTGTTCTTGAGCTGATCTGAAGGCCACGTGAGGTTTGTACTTCTTTAGCGATTGACTACCGAAAGCTGGTGACCTCTGCGCACTATGCACCTCAGCATCTGCTGACCCCACTCTGTAATTTTATATGGCCTACCACTTTGTGGATGAGATGTTGTCATTCGCAATCGCTTCCACTTTGTTATACTACCACTAACAGTTGACTGTGGAATATTTAGTAGTGAGGAAATTTCATGACTGGACTTGTTGCACAGGTGGCATCCTATCACAGTACCACGCTAGAATTTACTGAGCTCCTGAGAGCGACCCAGTCTTTCACAAATATTTGCAGAAGCAGTCTGCATGCCTAGGTGCTTGGTTTATACATCTGTGGTCATGGAAATGACTGAAACACCTGAAGTGATTTGGATGGGTGAGTGAATACTTTTGGCAATACAGTGTATTTAGAAGAAATGTAACCAGATTGGCCATTGTTTATTTTCTACCTCTGTACACCTTCATATACAAATTCAAAACCTTGACGCATGGATAATATTACATTTGAAATGTAGCATTACTAAAGGCAACATATACTGGACAGCAGATGCTGAAATCAATATTGATGCATTCTATCCATCGGTTCGTTCAATACGTGCACTGTGATGTCTTATCAGCCGACATACACATAGTACAGAGGAGCAATTAGTACGTGCAGTAAGCAAATATCAGCCAATACATCAGTCTGATGCTAGTTTTTGTAGTTCTCTCCGTGTATGTCCGACTAGAATTATAATGGCCGACTTCAACGTGACTGTTGACATCCTTAATCGCATTTTCTGAGAAAGCGGAAGCGCGCTGAGCTTTTATTTAGCGTAAATCGCTGTAGTGGAGTGCTCCCAATGCAATACATAAAATACGGGAATTAGAGACTAGTTTATGAAAAGTGCATGCATGTATAAGTTATAGGAACAACGGAATGAGCTATTTGGATGTTTTTGCCATGTTAAGCAACAGGTCTAGCTAACAGCAAACTGTGCTACTGCTAGCTTGTCCTCTGTGACAAAGGAAAGAAGCAGCAGCAGGAGGCCTGCGCCGAGAATGAATGGAGAAAAGGCGGCCAGCTAACAGGTTTCCTCCGAGCTTATCTCATTACCAACGAATGCATCATTAGCGTTTTCATTTCAAACACGTTTCAGGGAAAAGACATGCAAATTATCTTACTTGCACTTTCACAACAGGATGCAAAGCCCAGACAAGCGCTGCTTCCCAGGCACTCCCCCCAAACACACCACACACACTCTCTCTCTCTCTCACACACACACACACACTCACAGCCAAGGTTGCTGCCCACGTGCTTTGCTGAGCTAGTGACTGTCTAAACGCATGCCTGAAAATTACCCAGAAAATTCCCCCATTTGTATTTCCTCTTGGAAAAAAATACGTCCTTACTCCTTACTGCTATAAAAGGTACACACCGTGGCATGGTACTTAAGTAAACCTGTGTTTAACGATTCATTATGTTAAGGCAAAATATGCAGCTACCAATGTTTGGGTCCTCTGATCTGCGGTATGGAGGAGCTGAGCTGCAGAAGTTAGCCCAGACAGTAAAAATATAGGCGTAAAAGTTAAACTGGCATACATTAAGATTAATGTGACCTACAGAAGGAAAGAAAAAAAGCTAGGTAAACATATTTTGCTCTTAAAACAGCGTCAGGGTGATTTTGCCTTTAGAAGGGAGCGGGTCTGTGCCTTAACTGTTAGCATAGGAGCTAATTAGACAGCTATCAAGTTGTATTTTGGCTCTTACACATATCGTCAGTGCAGGTGTTTAATGTTACTGCTTACTGCTGAAAACTTTAAACCTTGAAGTTGGTGTTGATTGTGTTTTTCTGTAGAAGTGCGTATCTAAATGTTCTGGTATAATCTGTAATTATTAATTTATGTTGTGCTGACACAGCTGTACCTCGCAGTCCAGCTGTTTGCCAGACCAGTGCAACTTTAAACTTCTAATTGTAAAGGGGACCTAATATGCTCGTCCAGCTCCATGCTTTATTGTTACACTTTACTAAAATAGTTTTGCATGATTCATAGTTTTAAATAATATTTATCTTATACAGGAACTTGGTGCATCCCCTCATTTCACACTCTGTCTGCAGCAAGTCATTTTAGCTCTCCTCCTCCCTGCCCCTCATAAACAGAAAGTTTTGATCTGTGCTCACTGTCTCTGTGGCAAGAGTAGGAAAATGTGTTTGAAATGGAGCATTGAGAGAAGTCTAAAGGTTCTGGATTACTTATCATATCCTCTTTATCTGAAACTTTAAACATGCCTAATATGAACGTCTACCATTGTAACAGTATACGTACATATACATGATAGTAAATAAGAAAAAGGGCAAAATACTGATTTAGTTTAATCATGCCCTTTTCTTGCCTGTAGTTGACTTCCAAGAGAGATGACGGATTTAAAGGAAAAATACACTTTAACAACACACTGCTTTCCTTCTTCCTGAAACAGTTTTTCTGCAGCCATGACTGTAGTGATCGGCTTTGAGGGCAGTGCCAATAAGATCGGAATAGGCATCATCCGGGATGGTGAAGTGCTTTCCAACCCCAGACGGACCTACATTACACCTCCTGGTCAAGGCAAGTTGGAGTTCTGCTTAGATATTATTGGAACCTCCAACATACTACTTATATGACAGTCTGTTAATTGACTACATTTTTGTTTTTCATTTTAGGGTTCATGCCAAGTGACACAGCCAGGCACCACCGTGCTGTTATACTAACTGTCCTGAAGGAGGCTCTTGAGCAAGCGGGGCTGAAACCTGCAGACATTGACTGTGTGGCATACACCAAAGGTAACGTAAAAGATTTAAACTCTTCAGATATCTGTCAAAAAATGAGCCAGACATCTTTATACATTCTAGTAAACAAGCCAAAGAACACTTGTTAGGCTCCACAGCTGTTTCCATTCATCTTTACCTCTTCTAATCTGGCTTAGTTGCACATTGCTGCATAGATCAGTATGTTACAGCAACATAACAATTTGAAAAATGCAGTACTCTTTTGTTGGGGCTGTATTTTATGTTATGAGATCAACAACCTCACCCGTAGTGCTACTAGAGGTGAAAAAAGGTCTACAAGGAACCTTCAGGGGTTTTTAATTATACTCTAAACCTGCTTTACTAAATAAATTTCAGTTAGGTTGCCTAAAATATTAAAATCAATGACCGCATGTCTGATCCACAGCCCAAAAAAAACACAATACATTAAAGGGCATGTTGTACACTGTATTTAAAGGTAGTCCAGATGTAACCTACACATTTCACCAAAGATTAAAAATAAATACTTCTTGCTTACTTGGTTTAAAGAATTAAAAATTAATAAAAATTAATTAAAAGTAAATTTGTTATTCAAGCTTCATTTATTCAGGAAATTGTAACAAGATTTCTTTTGCAAGAGAGACTAGAGAGTAAAAAACACAAACCCACCAATGAGAAATATTCATTCAAAACATCCATCACCTGTATGCCACACTAATTACACCAGGCAGATGCTTAATAAGAAACGTGGGCTAATAAATATTTAAAGTGTCCCAGGCTAATGAGAGTCTTGAACTATGAGCTGTGGTGCAGCTCATTCCAGCAGTGGAAACCAGTTCTCCACTTCAGAGCAGGAACTTTAAATCCTGTTTCTCCTGTAATTCTGGTGTTGAAGTTAATTTCTCTGTAAGTGAAAAAGCTTTGACGCAAAGTTGTTGACACTAAAAGGATCTTCAGCTTAAGGTACTTTGAGGTGACTGTTGTGTATAACTATGAGCTATATCAAAAAGTAAAGTGTGAAGTCTAATCTTAAAAGTAGAGAAGGTCTCTGTTCTCCCAAATCCAAACTGGGAGCTGGTTCCAGAGGAGAGGAGCCTGCCCCTGAAGGCACTGCCTCCCATTCTACTTTTAGAAACAACAGAAACCACAAGTAAGCCTGCAGTCTGAGAGCAAAGTGCTCTGTAGGGATATTATTATCCTAGAAGGTCTTTTTAGGCATGAGTTGAAATTACGGAGCTCTGATTTGTAATTAATGTCTATAGATGAAGGGCAAACCTTCACATTTTCAAGTTGTTCTTCTCCTTCAGGTCCTGGTATGGGAGCACCCTTGGTGACAGTGGCTCTAGTGGCACGTACAGTTGCGCAGCTTTGGAGGAAGCCGCTCCTCGGTGTGAACCACTGTATCGGACACATAGAGATGGGCCGACTTATCACCAAAGCCAACAACCCCACCGTGCTTTATGTTAGCGGGGGCAACACGCAGGTTGGTTTCTGCCTGTAAGCCTCAGTCAGAGCTTTTTGGCACAGAGCGTCTGCACTGAGCAGTTACACAGCAGTGTGTTAGGTACAAATACAGTTTGACTTTTGTGCAGGTTATTGCGTACTCAGAGCGGCGGTACCGAATATTCGGTGAGACCATCGATATTGCAGTCGGCAACTGTTTAGACCGGTTTGCCAGAGTTATTAAGGTTTGTATCGTGCTCAGCTTCATAAAATGATCTGGTTGCCTTTCACTGTATACAGTAGATGATTTCACATTCATGTCTCTTCATTCAGATTTCCAATGACCCAAGTCCAGGCTACAATATAGAGCAGATGGCCAAAAAGTGAGTGAGACTAAATTACAGTTGGAAATGTGCAGAGTTCTTTTTGCTGTTTTGTGTTGATTCTAAACCTTGTTTCTGTCCACACTGCCAGAGGGAGTCACTACGTGGAGCTGCCGTATACAGTAAAAGGAATGGATGTGTCCTTTTCTGGCATTTTGTCCTATATTGAAGTAAGCGCTTTGTTCTTCTGTACAGGCCACAGTTTAATGTGGAATACTGTGTTACTCTTTCAGTTTATGATCCTTACTTTTTTTTTTTCGATAGGAAGCTGCTCATAAGATGCTGAGCTCTGGTCAGTGTACAGCAGAGGACCTGTGTTTCTCACTTCAGGTACAGCATTTATACCCATGAAAGTCTGAAGGTTCACATGTTGGTTACATAGTAAGCATTTGATCCAGCTGCCTGTGGTGTTGAATTATCCAAAAGTCAAAGATCCAACAAGCTGAAAGCAGAAAATCATTTGATTTTTTTTTCTTAAGATATGCTTAAAGCAACATGGTGGTGCAGTGGTTAGCACTGCTACCTCACAGTTAGAATACCATCTGGAAGGCCTGGGTTCGATTTCACCCTCTCTCTCTCTGTGGAGTTTGCATGTTCTCCCCGTGTCTGTGTGGGTTTTCTCCGGGTACTCCAGTTTCCTCCCACAGTCCAAAGGCTCCAGCCCCCCCCCCCCCCCCCCCCCCCCCCCCCCCCTCCCGACCCTGAACAGGATAGATATACTTAAAGCAAAAATTATGAAAATATTTCTTTCTTGAATTTCTATAAATCATCTATTTGTTGCTGCCTGATTGCTACATTAGGATCAGAGATGTCGGTATTTCTCAGCAGCTTTTGCTTCTGTCTCTGCAGGAGACGCTGTTCTCCATGCTGGTGGAGATTACAGAGAGGGCCATGGCTCACTGCAGCTCACAGGAAGTGCTTATTGTCGGGGGCGTTGGCTGTAAGTGCATGTGAAATGATCAGCTGACATGTCTCTGCAACCTAAAACATTAACAGGAAATCTCCTAAAGTGGTTCTTTTTTAAGTTAATTAATCATATAGATACAGAGTGGAGCCTATGAGATTTTGTGTACTCATTTTATGTGCAGTTTTTACAGTTGTTAAATGTTTGAAATCAGAGAATAAGGGTTGATTTTCACTAAATCACAGAAAAAATACCTTCCAGCTAGCAGTAAAGCTAATTTAGCCATTGCCAGTATTCCAAAGTCATGTTGTTTGTTGTTTCTATTGTTTAATTTCCTTACTGTCAGTCACCATAATATGCTCAGATGCCTTAAAGTCTAATGCCATGATTGAAACTTATCTCCATTTACTGTTCATATGCATGAGAATTATTTCATGTTTGGACCACAGGTAACCTGCGTCTGCAGGAGATGATGGGGGTGATGTGTAAGGAGAGAGGAGCCAAGCTGTTTGCCACAGATGAACGGTAAACCAGTCTGTCCAACACTCGGGTCCTTCACTTTCATTTACATTGAAATTCCACTAGAAGTAGTTTCGCTTTTACACGCACGAGCAGCAGTTTGGTCCACAGACTGAAACTTGATCAGATACCATTACTTTTACAGATACCATTCATAGCCACAAAAACATCTGGCATGAGAAGCTTTAATACAAAAACATCTGTATCGAGCCGTTGTGTGAACACATGTAATGGGTCTTAGATTTGGTAGGACAGGAACATCCAGGTCCAGATAACATACAGATCACTTTGTTGCCACAGATTCTGCATCGACAACGGAGCGATGATCGCTCAGGCTGGCTGGGAGATGTTTCGGTCCGGTCAGGTGACGGAGCTGGAAGACTCATGGATCACACAAAGGTAAGGCTTCATAGACCTGTTCAGTTGTGATCTAACGACCCAGCTTATCGTCATATCCACCTCTAGCCTGTTGGAATTGTTGTATGTAACTTTATTCTGGTTGTTGTGAATTATCATAGCTTCTGTTTCTATAAGTTGATCATTTGTTTTCTATGTTATATTGTTGTCCCTTTTATCTTGATGAGGACACACACACATACACATACATGATTACATCATGTGAAGTGAGTGATGTTGTTACCTGAGCTTTGTGTAAACATACGTGATTTAACCATGTGAGCGAGTGAAATAAAACAGCTGCGAAGGAGGCCGTCCTTCTGAGATCTTTTCCTCTTCGTTCCGAGAGAGCTTAGAAGACGGTCTCCCCTTGCAAGTAATTTAAGAGTTGCGTGCTTTGTTCCATGTTTTATAAAATGATCTGAACCTATCAAGCCCTACTTATTATGGGTAGATTTGTATCAGTTAAAGGTTTAAAAGTTGTAATCTTGACTCTAGGTTGGGGAAATTCATTCTTATTGTGTTTTAGCTACTTTCAAAGTGTTCATATTGATACCTGCTGTGCTTCTACCTATCCTTAATGACCAGCAGTGTCTCTCCTGTTGCAGGTATAGAACAGATGAAGTGGAGGTGACATGGAGAGACTGAGCAACACCATAATTATGAATATATTGTTGCACCAGGTGTGTCATGAAACACTGGGTGTAGTACACCTGGCCTCTAAGGAACACTGGATCCTTCAGTACATCCAAAACCCGATCGCTCATCCAGATGTGCCATGGAGCCACATCAATGGAAAACTATTCAAACACATCCAAGAGTCACACTGTTGTAACACAGTCCTCCAGGTTCAAACAGCCTGCAGATTATTTTCCATTCAGTTACTCATATGTTGTCTTGCTGCCATAAATGCTCAGACTGTATTAATCACAGTTGTAATTATTCCCTGGCATGTTTACTTATCCTTGACAATTATTTGTTTAAAACTAGTGTCCAGTCTTCAGAAGGGCAGCTCCACTGTGACAAAGATAAATGCACTGGTTAAGGTCTTAATGTGTCAACAGTTAAAATATTCTAAAAACATCACCAACCAGTGACACAGCATGAAGGGTTCCCTGGACAGACCACCAATATTAAAGAAGCTGATTTCAGCTTTTTAGTGGCTGACAGTAACATTTCAGCAGCTGACACAGCTGGGTGAAGAGGTCAGTACTGGATTGGGTGAACGAGAAACTTTTTATTACCAAAGGTTTTCATTTTCTTAAGGCTGAGCTTTTTAGCTCAGACTTAAGACCCTGAAAGTAAAAACTTTTAGGTTTTGAAGATGCCCCAGTATCTAAATCTGTTGCCAGGCTTGATACCATTTAGCTGTAAAACTACTTCCCCACACCCCATATATAATCCATTGTTGCACATTTACTGCCTATTGTCCTGTTAAAACATGAAAATTTTCATGGGAATGATTTTATATTTTTACACTGCGAGGCCACCAGCAGTAAATGAAAATTTGTGTTGAAATAAAGCTGATTAAGACAGATCCAATCAAGTTTATTCATTTTTATTAAGCAATACTGTTCTCTTACATTCCTCCTCCAGTGTAATTTTTATTTAATAAATTCTTTTCAAAAATCAACATACTGAACATGGTGATATCCCTTATGGATTCATGACAAACATTCACCTGATTGGGACCAAAGGGGAAACAAAAAAAAAAAAAAAGGAACACAGCATTAAGATATTGATGTAATAAAGGGTGAACTCTTCTGTGCCTTTGACTACACCCTCCTGTAAACTGAAGACTTGGGTACAAAAGTCCTCTGCATACATTATTGGTAAAACTCAAGCAGGAACAAGACATTCTTCTGATTTGAAATTGAGGGGGGAGGGGATAAGTCACTCTGGTGAGGGCTTCTTGCACACAGGGATTGGTAAACAGATTCTTTGAACAAAGTGCTTGATTGACCACTCGCTTTGCAGAGGACAAAGTTTGATAAAACTGCAGCTTTCAAAAGGGAACAAATTAAATTACAGCTCATAAGAGAGTTAAAAAAAAAATCTACACATACAAGCTTAAAATGGTAATGAGAGACAATGAAAACAGGTCTGATTAATTAAGGCAGACTTTCCGTAAGGCGTTAAAAAAAGTCCATTGCTGTAAGATCTTAAAGGAGTTAGTCCAAAGTGTCTCAGTGTGGCTTTGCGTGAAGACATCATCCTGAGTGCAGTGTGTGAAAACGGGACATAAACTTGTCCAACTTTATGTATTTTTATATGCATGTAGGTGTGTGTGTTTACAATTTGGGCTTGTCACACTGCTAGGCTGGGTGCTCCTTGGTGTCCTTATACCAGACAACCCTTTTTGGATCTGAGAAGACAAAGAGACACGTTTTATACAACCTGCTACTAAATTAAACATCAGGGCCTTGGACTGCTTTGAAATTTCTGTAATTTTGACAGTTTACATTCTGAACCAACCAAACAAGTTTGGCTGGCTTCAGATTTGCTGCCCAAATCCATCACTTCAGTTTAGATAAACACATTTTCTTGATTGTTGTGCAAAAGATTTTAGCAAATACTACCATCAACAAAAGAGTATATGACAAAACAGAAGGAAATAATGTCTTTAAAATTTTGTGTCTGGGTCAGTGAACATAACAATGACTCTCCACTGAGCCAGTGTACATAAATTAGAGAAACTCACCTTTTTTCTGTCTGTTGTAGATAGTATTCCATTCTATGGAGGGGGAGAGGGAAAGAAAGTAGCTGTTATTCACCAAAATTTCAAAATGCAATTACATTTAGCCAGATTTTATCTCCAATGCTCCTCATCGCAGTTACCTTTACTATGATAACTCAGAGCCTCCACTAGATGGCGACAACTGAGCAGCAGCTTTCCGTTGCTCTCATCGACCTCAGCGCGTGTGACTGGGATGAGGGAGGTAGACACTGGAATAGGTGTTTCTTCAGGGGGCTTCACTGTGAGAACTGTGTCAAGCTGTAGGTCTGCTGGATGTTTAGCATCTGTGGGCAGTGGGGTGCTGGAAGGGGAGTGAGGGCTGGAGCCTTCTGTGACTGGCCTGGCCTCGCTAATGAAACTTAGACCCCACTGGTTCTGTAGCAGCATGCCAATGGCAGGCCGGTCCTCCTCCAATGCTCCACTTGCAGCTCCCGCCTTCACCTTGGAGGCATAGCTAACAGCAGGCTGTAGCTTGGCAGGGCTGTCTTGCACTGGGAAGGCAGGTGGGGGCTTAAGTAAAGACAAACTGTCCTCCACCCATCTTTCCTTTTGATTAACCTTGTGTGGCCTTTCGCTTACTCGGCCAACCCCCTTCTGACTTTCCCTACGCAGACTGCGGCCTTTGTGCTGTTGGCCTTTGCGTTCTTTTTCCCTGCGGAAGCTAAAGGCATGGCTGGGGCCGATCAGGTCCCTGTCAGGTGAAAGCTGACGCGGCAGCTGGTCACCTCCAGACATGCAGCCTCCACCTCCACCACCTCCACAGTTTCCAGAGCCAGGAGATAGGCGGCGATTCCGAATGTGTGGCTCAGAATTGGCGGCTGAAACAAGGACTGCTTGGTCACACAGACCATCAGGCTCACACACAGTGTTACTGGCTTCCCATGTACCTGGAAGAAAAGCATTGACATGTTAATCAGATAGATGCTGATTTAATATATTATAGTTCCAGCAATTTCTCAAGCAAGTCACACAAAAAGGCACCCTCTTCAACTTAAAAAAAAAAAAAAAAAAAAAAAAAAAAATCACCACCTTAACTCTAATCAACATTACTGTCCTACTAGCATCTTGCCCTTATAGTAGTAAGCATACTTATCATTTAGCACCATTAAGGTTCTTTGCACTTGGCTCTACCACGTAAACAAACATCAGGGGTAGATGACACATTTTCATGTGACTTCAGTGTGGCAGATGAGGTTAGGCTGAACAACAGCTCCCTGTATTGCTGGCTATTTGCAAAGTTGTACAGAAAAAAAAAAAGGAAAAACAAGGTGCCCCAATCCTACAATAGGCAGGAAAAACTGGGATCAAAATCAGCTCTCTGCTGAGTTATCAACTCATTTGGGTTCAACTTCTTGATTTTGATGAGAAAAAAAAAAGAAAAAAACGTCACCACAAGCCGCAACATGTGACCATTACTGTAATCTATCGCAAGTATCTAACGTAAGACATAAACTGATATAACTTAAGTCAAATCGTTTATTTATATTAAAAAAAAAAAAAAAAAAAACACACATACAAAAATAATGTCCTTAGTTAAGCCTGAACTAACTGAATGTCTAAATTACTTCGGTGTTTTACTGGTTACTGCCCCTCACAGCTCTGAGCTGTTGTCACCATACGTGTAACTGTCACTGATCTTGCCGTCCCACTTGCTGGCTCATCATGAATAAGGAGTGACTGAGTAGCCGAGTCTTTGCGGGAAGGCTCGCCTGTTTTGGTTGCTGGAGAGCCATTTTCTGCCTGTCTGGCATCACGCAGACTGCCTCACACATTGCTGTTGGCCATTTTCAAATGCACGTTAAATGGAAACATAAAGAGGAAGAACACAGCAGGCCTGAGCAGCGTGCTGCTCCAAAGCGCCACATTTCAAAAGAACTGACGAGGTACTACCTTAGCCGGCCGACCCCGTCTCTTACACCGCTACGAAATTTCGAGAAGCCGGCTAACTCCACAGACTCCCTGGAGTCCGGCTTCAAAAATAAGATGGCAGAACTGGTCTATTAGTTTCCTTTCACAGAAAATAAAACCCTCGGGTTCATGGAAGCGGCGCTGGTGGTTAGAAAGAAAAAAAAAGAAAAAAAGCTAACAGCGAGCACCGGTGTTAGCCAACTTTAATTAGCAACGTCACGATGTGGAGTTAAACTCGACGCTTTTATTTATCTAAACGTTCCGCTACGACCTGCTCAAAATGTATCAACACTGCCTACTGCCTGTCGAAGAAATTAGTTTCTTATTTTTATCGTATTCAGTATAACAGCGCCTAGAAGGCTAGTTGAAGGCAAAGTTTCGTAACCCACCCCCCCTCCCCATTCAAAGCGGCGACGGGCTTTTATCAGAACTGTTAGCACCGCCGCTAACACCACGGCCGAATACATAAACAACCCCTCTGAAAGGGAGAGATTTCACTCAGATAGATCAAAATGTGAGACAGACTCACCTGTTTTGATATGCATGTCTTTTCACTTGATGTGTCGCTGAAGTTAAAGCGTTGAGTAACTTTTGTTTACAGCGTTGAGATAACGACGGCACCCTGCTTGTAGCCACCACCCGGAAGCGACACGAGAATGTGGGTGGGACAGGAAGTACCAGCAGATAAGTGGTCCGGCGGGAATCTGGGGGTGAATTCTAATTTACAAAAGGGACCATATTCAAATGATAGCCCATGTGACAAGCACGTGGACTCTCCTTTATTGACGGTTTTCTCAACGTGAATGTACATAATTTAGAAACCAGTTGTTTGTTTGCAGATTTTATTGTACGTTTTCTAAATATATGCATATAATATTGTCCTATATAAAATACAACACTGATCAAACATTATGATCAAGTGAAGTGAATAACTGAATATCTCTTCATCAGGGAAGCTGTTAGTGGGTGGGATATATTAGGGAGCAAGTGAACATTTTGGCCTGTTGATGAAGCAGGAAGTAGCAGGAAAAATGGGCAAGTGTAGATGACTGGGTCAGAGCTGCAGCTCTTTTGGGGTGGTCCCAGTCTGCAGTGGTCAGTATGTCTCAAAAGTGGTCCAAGGAAGGAGCAGTGGCAAACCAGCGACAGGGTCATGGATGGCCAAGGTTCACTGATGCACATGGGGAGCAAAGGCTGGCCTGTGTGGTCCAGTCCAATAGACAAGCTACTGTAGCTCAAGTTGTTGAAAAAGTTTATGCTGGTTCTGATAGAAAGGTGTCAGAATAGACAGTGCATCACAGTTTGTGATGTATGGGCTGCATAGGGTGCCTATGCTGACCCCTGTCCCCTGTTGAAAGTGCCAACATATAAGCATCAGAACTGAACCATGGAGCAATGGAAGAAGGTGGCCTGGTCTGATGAACCATGGTTTTTTTTACATCATAAGGATGGTCAGGTGCATGTGTGTTGCTTCCCTGGGGAACACCTGGCACCAGGAAGCACTGTGGGAAGAAGGCAAGCAAGAGGAGGCAGTGTGATGCTTTGGGCAGTGTTCTGCTGGGAAACCTTGGGTCCATCCATATGGATGTTATTTTGACACATACCACCTACCTTGTACACCCTTTCATAGAAACAGTATTGCCTGTGGCCTCTTTCAGCAGGATAATGCACCCTGCCACAAAGGAAAAATGGTTCAGGAATGGTTTAAATCCAACTGAGCATCTGTGGGATGTGTCAAATATAGAAGTCATTAGCAGGACTCTGGAGAACTTGACTGCATACTGAGGAGGTAATTCAGCCATTTGATTCAGGTGTATTGGATCAGGGACACATCTAAAACATGCAGGACATTGGTCCATGAGGCCTGAATTTGAGAACCTCTCTTATGCATTTTGTTTTTCAACTTTTGTGACTTGCCTTTCTGGACCTCTTTCAAAATTCTTTATCCATCCTTCTCTCTTCTGTCCTTTAGATTTTACACCTTGCTTTCTGATCCTGTTTTTTTTTTTTTCTTTCTTCACCAGTTTTCTTCTTAACATCTTGTAGCCCTCGGGTTGTTTTTAAAATCCTTGACTGGATTATCTCATTTTGAAAAACTTTACAGGAGAATGGGCTCTGACTCTCTCTTTGGGCTTAAACCTCTCAGCAGACCAAAAATGTAGTCTGAGGGGTCCCAAGGAAAAGACTGGGATACAAACAATACATATTTTGGTTGGCATTTTCATAAGGACCAGTTCTGAATGTCTTTACCACTGTAAATATCTTAATTTTGCTGTAAAGCCGCTTTGAACAAAAGCAACGGCTGATGGTATTTTATATCCTCAGTGTCTATTTCCATATCCTGAGCATAAACCAAACAAGGTCTTTCTAATTTTCACAAAACAAGACAGAACAAAGATAATACACATCACCAACAAACAGAACAATAAAATATACACAGTGAATTGTGTGAATTGAGGCTGTTTTTATTTTAAAGGACAACAACAGTCATGGTGGAGTTAAGACATGATTTCCTCCCAACAGCTCAGAGACTTAATAAATCCACCTTCTCTGAGTGTGTGCGCATGTGTCTCTTCAGCCTCGTAGACGTAGAGAAGCCCTTCTTACACAACATGCAGCTGTATGGCTTCTCCCCGGTGTGTGTTCGTATGTGTATGTTGAGGTCGGACGAGCACCTGAACTTCCTCTCACAGTAGGTGCAGGGATAAGGCCTCTCTCCTGTGTGTATGCGTTTGTGGAGGAGCAGCTCCCCAGAGGTGAGGAAGGTCTTCCCGCACTGGGAACACGAGTGGGGTCGCTCCCCTGTGTGAGTCAGATTATGCCGGACGAGCGAGGTTGACTTTGAGAACCTCTTTCCACAGCGGCTGCATTCAAACGGATGCTCGCCTGTGTGACTGTTGAAGTGTTCGCTCTGAGCACGCTTGGTTTTAAAGCTCTTTGGGCACTGAGGACAGCTAAAGGGCCGAAAGTTGCTGTGGCTTCGCTGGTGCCTCACAAGCTCTCCATGAGTGAGGAAGGACTTCTTGCAGGTAGTGCAGAGGTATGGCCTCTCACCTGTGTGGATTCTCTCGTGGCGCGTGAGGCTGGCCAGCTGGGTGAAGCTCTTCTCACAGTATGAGCACTGGAATGGCCGCTGGCCATTGTGAGTCAGCAGGTGCCTGTTGAGGATCTGCAGCTGCGTGAAGCTCTTTCCACACTCGGCACAGGGGTACGGACGCTCCCGGGTGTGGATTTGCTGGTGCTTATTCAAAAGCCACACATGTGTGAAGCTTTTCCCGCACTCGCACGCAAATGGCCGCTCACCTGTGTGTTTCATCTGGTGTCTCTTGAGGTCTGAGGCTCGGCTGTAGATCTTCTCACACATGGGGCACTTGTACTGACGCCTTACAACATGCCTCTGCCTGTGCCTCAGTCGATCCAGGATGCTGCTAAAGCTCTCGCCACATTTCTGGCATTTGTACTGACC
The DNA here is from genome assembly GCF_007364275.1 of Archocentrus centrarchus. Lineage (NCBI taxonomy): Eukaryota > Metazoa > Chordata > Actinopteri > Cichliformes > Cichlidae > Archocentrus > Archocentrus centrarchus. The sequence goes on along the minus strand of NC_044368.1, from coordinate 21,888,230 downwards.
GCCTCCTTTCTCTGACGTCTCCTCGGTCACCACCACCTCTGTTGTTAAGTCTAGCGGAGGGTTGCAAGTCTGGCCACAAGCCGTGCGCTCAAAGTGCAGTTTGAGCAGCCCCATCTGGGTGAACCGTTTGCCACACTGGGAGCAGAGAAAGGGACGCTCTCCAGTGTGAATGCGCTGATGCCTGGTTAGATCCCAAGAGTTCTTGAAGCCCTTGTGACACTCCTCACAGGTGTACGGACGCTCACCTGTGTGTGTCCGCTGGTGACGAGTCACGTCTGAGGCACGTGTGAATGTTTTGCCGCACTGCTGGCAAGTGTGCGGGTCGGGCCTGTCGTGGATGGGGAAGGGCTTCGGGAACTCAGGAGGATGGAACCTCTTCTTGGGGGCCTCAGCTGTCTGCGCAGCCCTTTGGAGTTTGCTGTATTGCTCAGGGTGGCTGTGCTCAATGTGCTGCAGCAGATAGGACTCCTGCATGTGGAAGAATGGACACTCTGAGCAGGCAAAGACCTGGGTGGACATCTCCACTGTGGTACCTACAGTGAACACAGAAGATACAACAGTTATTAGACATTGCTCTCAAATGGTTTGTGTTTTCCTGACATCTCCCTTTCACTAGCAATAATGCTACGTACACCCAGCTGATACTGTGCTTTCTGGTTTTGCATCTTGCGTAATTTTTTCTGATGTGTAAATAAACAAACAAACAAAAAAAACAGACACCTTGTCTAAAACATTAAATGACAGCGATTAAAAATGAAAAGTAAAACCTTTTCAGCCATGGCTGTGACAGTGCAGCTTTCACCTGTTAAAGTGACTAATGTCTGATTTACCTTGGGTGCCAAGGTGCTCAAGGCATTTGTGGTGTTGCAGGAGAGACTTGAGGTCATTGGGGTTGGAGAGCACTTGCAAACAATCCTTCAGCACAGATGGGGCAGAGGTAAGCCATGAAACAGCCTGATGATGAAAAAAAAAAAAATAGTCCATTTAGGGAAGTTTAAATTTCCGAACAGCTGTTCAGTCACTAGTGAGGCGGAATGGTGACTAAATTCGAGGTGTGACCAAAACGTCCCGGGAACCATTCAAATAAAATAACCTTACCAGATTTAAATTTGGCCAATCTCACCTTCAGAATCATTGGCTCATGCACCTGCCAACTGTTTTATTTTTTTAGATTATATTTGGGGCATTTTTACCTTCATTGGATAGTGGAAGATTAGACAGGAAGAGGGGGGAGAGAGATGAGGGGAAGACACGCAGCAAAGGGCTGTGGTTCGGACTTGAAACTTGGCCTGTGCATTTGGGCAATATAGCATATGGGCGCCTACTCACCCAGTGAGCTAAGCTGGTGCCCATTGTGGCTGTTTTTTTTTTTTATAACCTTGCTTCTTGGAAAACTTGATCTGTCCCTGTTCACTTGTGCCTTTGCAATATGGACTGGATCTCAAAACAGTTATCTTTCAACTTGGTTTTCATTCGGGAGAGTGAGTGAAGATCATGTTGCTGTGACCAAAGAACTCCTGAATTTGCAGCACAGCTTTACTAACAATCAGCCAACTGCAACTAAATGCAAGCAAAATGTGCGTTTACAGTTTCACCCTATGGGGACAAACTCAGTGTACAACCAAGTGAATGTTGATAAAAATAATGACCCGCTGACCTGACATGAATGCCAAAAGTAGGCAGAGGCCCAGCTCTCCTTACTCTTAACGACCCTCAACAAGAAATCAGGTCAGTTTGGAGCAGAAGTTGATGTTTAAAAAAACTGCAGAGTGCATTGTATAAATGGTCAGGTGGAGCTCACAGAGAGCGAGCTAAAAGTAGCAGCCATCTGAAAGTCGGTCTGCAGGGTCATGAGAAGATGAAGGGGAGATCAAACTCAATAAACAGTGTGTTTTTTGGTTTTTAATAATAAAATGAGTCGAGTCATAAAAAAGCTAAAGATACTGAAGATTCCCTCATATCTTTAACACTACATGCACTGGAGCTATCGATAACTACTGCCTGACCATTCAACAGCGTTTGATACATTTAACACAGCGTTATATGTTATTTACAGCATTTGTCTAACAATAATTAATCTTATATATATATATATTTATTATACTAATTTTCATGTGAGCCACAATAACATTCCCTACCTGACCGAGGTCTGGCACCGGCAGGAGTCTTTCCAGCTTGGAGAGAAACTCCCACACAAGCAGCTGCATGTCTGTGTCGTAGCTGAGGCCATATTCTGTTGGGAAAACCTCCTGAGAAGGACAAAAGTTAACAGTGAGTCCATAAAACTGAAGAGAAAAAAATAAATAAAAAGTACATGGATTATAGTCTTCTTTACAGAGATTGTAGGGCCTTTACCTTACAATATAAAGCACGTTGAAGCAGCTGCTTGTTCTGATTTGAAGCTATGTAAATAAAATGAAAATGAAGGCTACATGTCACTGAACTTGCCTGGTAAAAATGCTCCCTCTCTGCTGGGTCTTTCAGTAGTCTTTGGGTTAGCTCCACAAAGATGGCCTCTTCTGCATCCGTCTCTGCATCCCCACTCTGAAAGAAATCAGTACAGCTGAGACCATCCTCAGACTTGATGTATGTCGTGTCACAGGCGGTGTGCATATTGAACATTTGTGAAGCTTTGTGAAATCGGTTATTTAATCTTCATCCCTCTGAATTTCTTATTTGATAAAGGACGGTATAATGTCAGAAAGCTAAGACATGGGATGACGTTATCATCCAGGCGTTTATCATGATCCATTGTGCTCAAAATGATTATCCTGTTGTAGAGCTTCTACTACATCCTCTTTCTGTACAGACACTGTGATGTTTGCTTACAGAATATGCAGGTTCATTAAATCCATACCGCTCACAACCAGTAAAACACTCTATACACCACTGACTGTAACACAAGCACTGACCAATCCAGCTCATTTGCAGAAGTGTTATCATTTATAAAACACTTTATCTGTAAATGTACCTTTGCTCACTGCACTCAAAAAGCTCTATTTTAACTTCACAGGACTTGTGTCCAAAATGCTTCAGGTTTCATTATTTAAACTTCTGATGGCAGATTTAGTGATGCAGACATTCCTCTGATGACTCTTCCATGAAGGTCATATTTGTGCAGGTCTTCACTCACTGCACTTTGCACAGTAACACAGTTTTGAACCAGGGATTCCCAAAGTTTAGCATGCCACTGTAATTCGAAAGTTGTGAATGACAGTGCACACTTACTCCTGAGTATCCTGGTGGGCGGATTCGCTCGAGGTGAGGCTGCACGCACACGATGTTGGCCGTTTCCTCATTTCTGCACAGCTCCAGTACAACCTCAAGAAACAGGAAGGCCTTCGTTCAGCAACTGTGACTGGATTACCCACCCATGGAGTGTAGTGCGTTTTTGTAATTCTGATACCCACTGACTCACTTTTGCTCTCAGTCGGAGGAGGAGTTTTCCTCGCTGCTTTGGACTGAGCAGGTCTGGAACTGTTGCCGTGACCAGTGTCACAAACTCATCAAGCTTTTCATAGTCAAGAACATCTCTCCGCTGAGCCACCTGCCACATGGCTGCAGAAAGCAGCCGCATAGGAGGGATCAGGAGTCTTAGGGATGACAACGGCAGGAATATATCTGATTAAACACACAAACGGGGTGGACAGAGTTATGTCTTTTTTGGAAAGGCGAGTCCTTTAGTGACAGGGCAACAGACCATCTTAATACTGTAGCAAAAAGACAGTTACAAGAAAATCATTTGCAAACCCTCTACATATGGAGACTGGAAGTTCATGCTGTATAGGTGCTGCTCCCCATTTATAACCACTCTTTCTCAAGAGAGTGGTTGTAGCAAACCATGCCAACCTTACTTTTACAGTAACATTCAAAGGTTTGGACACTGTGTCCAAATTTTGACTGCTACTGTATATTTCACAGGAACTTAAAGAGGCATTGTAGAGATACATGAAGCTGAAATAGGCTACTGCCTACAAATAACCACAATAAACACCACAAAGGAAACTCTGCAAACAGCACGTCAGGATGGCAAATAAATAAAACAGCCACCTGGATGTTTCATAACACTTCGGGGAAAGCTTTTCTAGGCAAAAGCTGAACTGGTTGGCAAAGCTGTACAGTGCTTTCTCTGGCAGTACAAAGGCACTGCACACTGACTACAAAACCTCCTCCCAGCTGAGTAACGGGTAACAAATGTACTCAGTCACTATCTGAACATAATTTTAAATTAGCCCCGTTAAGTTTGCCCAAAATAGATGAACTGATTTCGAAACGTTGGGAATTTGCCTTTGTAACCTGTAGCAGGGAGGTCGCAGAAATGACAAAACGGATATTTTATAATTCAATTTACTTAAAAACAACACCAAAGTAGTGGTTACATTTTTTCATGTTTACATTAGCTTAGCTAACTTGAATCACTGCTGTTAGCTGCGGCTATGAGCTAACGCGGAAGCGGCAGAAGTGTTCTGCGCTGTTTGCTGCGGATGTTACTGAACTGTACTGTGACACGGACCTGTGCTCTCCACGCCACAGCTCTCCATAACGCAAACAAGACGAGTTACTTCAAAAAGTCACTACCAGATTTCAATTAGTAATGCATTTGCTGTTAGCAGTAATGCAAACAGGAAACACGTGGGTAAAGATGGGATTTTTCAAAATAAAAGTATTGAGCCGTAACATGGAGTTTCATTAAAATGGATAAATCCACCAAAAGTAAACGAAAGCGATTTTATTCTAAAATTTAAGTAGTCAGCTAACAGCAGTCTGTTGGGGAACCAGTTGTGCTTTAAATGTCTCAACTCAAAACTATCTGGTTAACAGTGTATTGGCTGCCAGCTGTAAATTTAGTAAAAGAAATAACACTGCATGAGGATACTGACAACAGAAATGATGTTTATAAATTAGAATTCTATCCAATAGATAACTGAGATTGTTGACATTTACCAAGCAGGCAAAAACTTTATTTGCAGCATTTTCTGTGTGCAAATTTCCGTGACTTCCATGTGCTGGGATTTTTCCCAACACCGCATTGTTCTTTCAGGCGTGAAATTGGACCTTAATGGTCTGGTGTCTGCGTTGGTCCCGCACCGATTCATCACATAGCTTGTTATGACAAAACATAAATTTTGAGATGTTCTTTACAGGACTTGTTGATGATACGGAAAATTGGAAAACAAAACGAGAACCAAGTAAAAACAACAAAGTTAAACATTTGTTAAAAACTACTTAACAGCTGACAGTGACAACAGAACAACGCAACAGTGTCTTAGTAACTTCAGAGTCAAAGCATTTTCTCAGTCCTGATGATGCCATTGTCACTTTCAACAACACTTCAAATGTTTCTTGTCCCCTTCGGAAAAATTGACTCCGTACATGTGGGAAGACGGTCCAGTCACAGCGGGAAGGTGTTCTGCAGTTCAGATCTTTGTCATGCAGGCAGGGAGCCAAACGACGTGTGACATCCAATAACTGGTGTTAGATTCAAAGCTGGGGTAGCATTTCTGAAAGCAGGGCGAGCACTCTGCATCCTCAGGCTCCAAAGTCCAGGAACCAACCTTTAACAAAGAAAAGTACTTTGAAAACAAAACTCTAATACAAGAAACACAAATGCACAGGAAATGCAGAGTAAAAGTACACAGAGTTTAGAGTAAAACAACAAAAAACAGTGGACAATAAATTAATCAGAACAAAGTTAATATACTACATATACACTTGCACAGATATGAAGAGACAACACTATATTGCCAAAAGTACTCGCTCATTTGCCTTTACATGCATATGAAATTGAGTGACATCCCATTTTTAATCCATAGGGTTTAATATGATGTCTGCCCACCCTTTGGTGCTATAACAGCTTCAGCTCTTCTGGAAAGGCTTTCCACAGGTTTAGGAGTGTTTATGGTAATTTTTGACCATTCTTCCAGAAGTACATTTGTGAGGTCATATATTGATATTGGTTGAGAGGCCCTGGATCACAGTCTCCAATCAAATTCATCCCAAAGGTGTTCTGTTGGGTTGAGGTCAGGACTCTGTGCAGGCCAGTCAAGTTCTTCCACACCAAACTGGCTCATCCATGTCTTCATGGAGCTGCTCTGTGCACTGGTGTGCAGTCATGTTGAAACAGGAAGGGGCCATCCCCAAACTGTTCCCACAAAGTTGGAAGCATGAAATTATCCCAAATGTCTTGGTATGCTGAAGCATTAAGCATTCCTTTCACTGGAACTAAGGGGCTGAGCCCAACTCCTGAAAAACAGCCCCACACCGTAATCCCCTGAAACACCTGAATTCAGTGATTTGGATGAGTGAATACTTTTGGCAAAACAGTGCATGACAAATATGTGGGTTATTTTTCAAACACACCAATCAGTTCCAGCATCTCAAAGTGGAGGATTAGCTGTTCATGTGTTGGTGCTGGCTGAACAACACAAGAAACTGATAACAGAATAAAATTAGGAAAAGATTAAAGAGTTACTGCGTTTCTACTCCAGGTGCAATGTAAAACTAATGAAGCAAAATAACCTAAGAAGATCAGACGACATTCCTAGAGACAACAATCCCATATATAGAGCCAAGCCTACACAGGAACCCTGTTCGAATATAATCACTCTTTACATATAAACAACTTTCAGGCAAACCCTGGACAGCCAGTAATAAATACACGGCAGCTATGGCAGTCCAGCTGCCTACTCAACGAATATGAGCTCTCTCAATAATAACCTTAAAATCGTCAAATTAAAAGTAGCGTTATTTAAACTCCCCGTTTCTTATCGCTGGGGTGGGAAAAAGTCAGCTACAGTCCGCAGCCGCCCACCCTGAGCTGGAAACTTCCACATTAAATCATACTCACCTTCTACGGGACTAAGAAATACACGAAGAGGAATAACGCGATATCAAAGACCAGGAAAACCCAAAAGTCAAACCAGTAGGAGTGTTTCGGTAAGGACACCGAAGCTCCTTTAGATTTAAAGGTTTTAAGGGCTTCCTCTGACTCCGCCACACGAATCGTGCCGGGTGCCATCTTCGCTATGGCTACAGTCGCGCGCTCCCCGGAAGAGAACATAAACGTCATAAAGTCCTTAAAAAATAAAAGCGCACTTTTTAAATTGCCACCGTTTATTTTACACATTGACATCCTTTATGTTAACACCTCATTCTGTCTACTCCTGCATATGTAAATCTATTATTTTTCTTTGAATAATGTGTTTCACAAATGAGCCGCAGCCCCGTCATGTGACTAGACACGTGACATTTACTGTATAATTTAAAGCCTGTCACATGATAGCTCCACCTGTTCTTACTACACTCTTACAGGTAATATTTGTGACATTCAATTGATTGTTTTCTATGGACAATAGCTAATTAAAAAGTACGTTACATGGCAAACAAGTGTCTCTCCAAAGAGCAGGTGGTATCACATACACACAAATGATGGCACTAACGCTGACATGACTAGTCTCATCTTTGTTGCAATTAGTAAAAGACAGAAGTAGGTACTGATACTACATGTAGGTCCAAGTTGTTAGTTTTGCAATTACTTTTACTTGCACGTTTTTGCCTGCCCACCTCTTATGTGTAATCTTTTCACTTTAACAAACATATAATGAAAAAAATGAACACAAAAGACAAAAACTCATCACGCCGTTTGCCTGTGTGACACCAAATACCATTTATTAGGGCTTTACAAAGACTACAAAATCCTCCAGATGAGTTAAATCACTGTCTCTGTCTATTTACATGATATGTTACATACAAATGTACAAAATATAAAACATTTAAGGACAAATGTTTCACCCAAAAAGAAGAAAACTTTGTCTCAAACCAGAGTAAATGCTATGGTTTTCAACTGAGATGTAACTGCAAAGTGTTAAGTGGGGAAAAATTTCACCATGGTGTACACTGTTTAATAGGAGTGTAGATAGGTTTCATACATGGGTGTAAGTCTAGGTAAGGAGCAACTACCCCCTTAGCATGCAACTACACCCCCTTGCAGACACAAGGCTGGCCAGAAGAATGTGTGAACCATCAACAGCTTGGCTGCAGAGACACGCGTGAAGCTGAGCACAGGTAGGATTGTAGAGGATAGGATTGTCCTGAGGTTGTGACAACATGACTTCTTGGTCTCTGATGGGCTTTGACCAGTAGCACCTGTTGGTTGTTGGTAAATGTTTACAGTACGGTGTCAGATCAGCTTCGGTGCCTCGGACAGCTAGCAAACCTAACGTGGCGGTAAGCTTCGGTTAAAATGTCCAGAGGGGAAGTGTTTCTAATGAGCAACTGGCATTCCTAGGATCCAGAGAATATTATGGCAGGATGAGGAATACTGAAGTGCGTGCCTAATTTTTTTATTTTTTTTATTATCTTCTCTGTTTGTGAGTTCAGTGAGTTAAAAAAACAGCTTCTTACTGTACACTGTATGCCTCCTGCATAGGCACAACATCCAATCACCACAATACACACACCTGTTTCTGACAGCGTGTTGAATTTTGCATTTCTTTTTTTTTTTTCTCTCTGTTTTCAAAGTACAATAATTTACTCAGCGGGTTAAGCATATTGGAACATCAACAGAGCAGAATGCATCTTTGATTCACTGTGCAAGACTTAAGTATTTACAACCCAACCCAACCTCAAAGTGTGCAAAACCAACCCACTCGATAAACAAAGAGGACAATCAGAATTCTAAATGGCTTCCGTCCGATACACGCATACATAAAGGTAAAGGTCTCCTCATAATGCATCCCCTTTAAAAAGGTTCAAGACATGCTCATCAGGCAACAACACCTGAAACAGTTTGGTTGTGCTCCTGTCAGTTCAAGTGAGCCCAGCTCAACTGGGCACAAAACAACAACTAAAAAAATACCCCAACCCCTTTATATATATTTTTTAACTTTTATACAATATTGGTCAAATTCAAATACAGCATCCACTCTTTTATAATATAACTGTCAGAAAGAAGAAAGGGTGCTTTAGAGGGAGAGGGAGGGAAAACAAACAGAAGTGGCTGTTTTTCCCACTGCAAGCAGCATCTTTGACATAGCAGGAAGCATATCTAGACTATCTCTTCTTCTCACCAGAAGATGCTTGAAAAAAACAAACAAACCTTTGAACATTTAAGGCAGTGAGAAAGCACCAATATCATTGTTCCCCTGTTCAGCTCTTTGACTGATCCGGTTAACTTGTATACGGATGCAACAATTTGGATTCTTTGTGGGTGCTTCACGCATAGAGACTGATGCTGATGTCGAACAAGAAGGTCTAATGAGGGCCGGAGAATACTACATAACATAACTCTGTTAGATATTACTGAACTTTAGGACCGTCTACCTTCTGAATTTCCCCATTGCAGCAAACCCTGTGGTTCTTTATGCAGATTGCCCCAAAATACCTGGTTATGCCTGTTACAATCCACAGAGGGCGCTGCCAGCACTTATCATGGTGCATTTAAGCTAAACAGTGACAACAGGCTGTGTTGTGTGGAAGGCCAAGAACAACTTGATCTAAGTCTACAACCATGGTCGGCTCTGCATTGTGTCTACATTTGGCAGTCAAATCAAAGAGAAACATTGGCACTTTTCCATTTTTTTCTTCACAGTAGCAGTGAGACTGGATGACACACACAGACAATGCGCTTTCGTTGTGCTTATTGTTGGCATGAGGGGGGGGAAGTGAGGAGCGGCTTGGCAGTGCCTGACACTGAGAACGTTCAGGGCAGGAGACCAGCACCACGAGGCTCAACTGTCGACTGAGCTGAGGGGCAGGAGAGGGCGTTAGTGTGTTATAATAATGTTATTACTGTGATCAGAGCTGGCTGTGAAGGCCTCACAAATGTCCAAAATTAGCTACACCTGGTGCCGTCGTGTTCAGAAAAAGTGAAGACACCAAAAATGGTACCAGTGGTTTAGTTGCCCACAATAAAATTACGAAATATTACTGAAACATGATGATTTGTGTGTAAAAGTACTGGATGTAAAACAGCCTGTGGCCACCAGAGGGCATTACATCACCTGAAAACACTACAGTAGTCTCCTCTTTCTTGCCTCCTTAAGTGTAAGAGATCAGAGTAACCAGAAGTGGTGAAGATATGGTGCTTTGCTCAAGGACACCCTGGCAGGCTGGACTGTTGATTAAATGATGGGCTGAAAAGCCTTTGATTAAAGGAGAGTCTCCTCCTGCTGCCTGTGTGCAAGTGCATTCATATGAGAGTGTGTCTGTGTGTGTGTGTCTGTGAGAAGCACCTCTGTAAACAACGAAAGACAAACAACAAAACCCGCCCCTAAATGTAAACACCTGAAAATATAACTAGGTTTAAAAACAAAAAAAAAATCCAGTTTGATCACGTCGAGCTTCTTTCATTTTCTTTCAAAGTGTCACAGCTGAGCCCAAAGTGTGACGGGCTCAGACACACCCCGCCTACACGTATATGAAAAGTTGTATTCCTCAAATGTTACACATCCATTAAAAATGACCAGCTAACACTATCTGATGTCAGGAAAATCGACACGATCTAACACGTATTGTCGTTTACCATTTTGATCACTCGGGACCAAGTTGGTGACAAATCTTTATAAGACATAAAATAATCTGATTTAATATTGCACCATAATTATGTAAAAATAGGCTTTTTTTTTTCTCTCAAATGTTGGGTAAATCATTTTGGATAATAAAACCTTTCATATATCATCTGTCTGACAACTATAGGGGTGTCTGGTAGTGATGGGGAGCGGTTCCCAGGTTCTGGGAGGTCCAGGTGGTCTAAGGGAGCTCGTCAGCGCAGCTCTCGCTCTCATAGCGCCGACTCCAGTGAGGAGTCCAGCTGGTCGTCATGGTGACTGGTGCTGTCGCTGTCGCAGCTCTGCGTGCTGGAGTAGTTCGCTGCCTCCTGCAGCCGTAGCAGCATGTTCATCTGCAACAAAACGAAGGGTTAGTAAGAAAAACTAGAGACACTCGAGGCATGAAAACTTGAGCATTAAATAACTTCAGCAAAACACTTCCCAAAATATGAAATTATTCCTTTAATGGGGTTACTGGGAGTCACTGGTTTGGGTTGATGCTGTGGATTTCTAACCAATCCAGAATTTTCAAATACTGTAAGTTTTGAGGTTGTGAGTCAGTCTGTGTGTGTATTCATGGCAGAATGTGCTCCTAGAGACACCTGCTGTAATAGTAACTACCACAGTGGACACCACAGCATCGTAAATGTGCGAGATGTGGTTACGAAACCTTACAGGTTTGTAATTGAGATCAAACTCAAACGACGGCTGTAGTGTGACTAATGGCCACTGTGTAAAAGATGCTGGAAGTAGTGAGACCAAGGAGCCGCTGGCAGTCTGACCTTTTACCTAATACATCATGATATTTTCAGAGGTGGGTGTTCACTGGAATCATTGCTTATGTGATCAGTTCCAAGTTATGTGCAAAATGTGTACACTTTCTTCTGTATTTTCCATTTTCTTTGTAAAGAACTTAAATTTTTAAGGAATGAAAAACTGCTTGTGCCCAACACCTCAATGCAATGACTCACAAACCTTCACTGTTTGTATTTTACACGTTCTTAATAAAAAGACATAAAACCTTCTGGTAAATCGCCCACAATAAAACTGCATAACTTTTCATCCCTGCGACGGAGCTAATGGTCTAAATAATGCAGGAGTGCTGCTGCATCTGGCACACTGCTTCAAGTGTCGCTGAAACAAGCTGTGGCACAACTGCGCTCCAAATGGTCACACGTGGACACACACATATTTGTTAAATCAAGCCAGTTGTCTTTGGATGACTACTCTTTATATCCTTTTGGGCTGCAATAATCCACCACAGGGAAATGGATTTCTCTCAACCCTGCATGTATAGTTAGGCCTCCAGTGTGTGTGTGTGTGTGTGTGTGTGTGTGTGTGTGTGGATCAATGTGGTCCTGAGGAGCCTGCACAACTTTTCCTTATTTTCTAGATAATTTATTACTTCAGAAAAGCCAAAGTAACACTCATCCCAGCATTCTGTAGCACACTGCACTCAGTCACGCCCTGCTCTAAATGAAGTAAACTTTCCACAGTTGACGTCTTCCTCACCAGTGGGTCTCCCTCGGTGTCACTCTGAGACACTTGCTTGGATGAGGCCCCCTCCTTGGACGAGCTGTATCCGTCATATCCCACATCCTCTGGTCTCAGCTGGAGTAGCGACTGGCCGTCCTGCTGCAGTGAGGCGGCGTTCCATGGATATGTGTCATTCACCCACTTGGACGGATCTTCCCATGCGGCTCGTTTGCCGTACAGCTGCAGGAAAGGCCAAAAAGGGAGAAAGGGTGCAGGTGAAAGTGAGTATTAAATAAACGGTTTGTTCTAATCTTATAATGCTAAAAATGTACAATCGCACTGACTGAAACAATGTGCCCAATCGAGCCTACAATTTTCATTCCTTGTATGAGGTGGCATTAAAAATCAGACTCTGTGGTGATGATAATTTTCTTCTCAGTTTTATCACTCATCTCATCCCATTTAACATCTGTGGCAGCCCTATGGTGCATGACAAAAATGGTCCAGCAAAATGAGAGCCACTTCAGTCCCAAGTCGAAGTGCAGAAGTGCTTTAACAGCAGTGATTTCATCTGCAATAATGTGTCCTTTGTAAAAGTAGAAAAAAAAAGAAACAGGACATAAAAATAATGGGAAGATTCTGTTATGAAGGTTTAAAATGTTGAAAAAAATCTGCTCTCCGTGTTTTCTCTCATAGTGGCCGCCAGTATTCATTCATTCATTCATAGACAACACACATTAAATCTGTGCTGTTAATGAGGCACCACAAACATATTAAGGTCTTATATTATGCTGCACATAAATGTGACAATTTTTCATTTTTAGCATTACGCTGTAAAAAGATTTATTGGTAACGGTGCACAGTCACGGTTTGTCAGGTCGTACCTGAAGTCCCTCCCTGACAGCCTCTAGCAGGTAGGGCACCAGGGAGTAGTTCCACAGGTCAGTGAACCAAATCCGAGAACCCTCCACATCCATGGGACAAGACAGGAAAAGACGGGGGCCTGCAGGGACAAAATCGGGGGATGATGAGCGCTTAAAGACACAAAGATCAATCGCATGGAGCACAGATAAAACTTAAAGAGGAGATGGAGCAAAACTTAATTTAAGCAATATCCAATGATGTGAATATTCTAAGCCTGAATATTAGTGTGTCTTGGCTAAAATAATATACATCAGAGACTTCAGTATTAGTCATACAGAGCAGACATTAGTGCGTGTGTGCGTGTGACCCGACCTATGGTGACATCGGAGGAGCTGTGTGCCTCCAGGAAGCCGTTGAGGTGCTGCCAGGTCTTGGGTATCCAGTCAATGATCTTAATCAGGTCATTGCTGCGCATGTTCTTATCAATCTCCGTCTCAATCAGCTTCCGCCGCAGGAAGCGCCCCAGGAAACCTTTGACTGGCTCGGTGTGGTTTGTGCACAGCACCCACCTGCAATAGGACAGATGATCAATGGCCAAACAAAAGCACAGGAGCTAATCAATAAGCTCAACATCAAATCCAATTTCTCATCAAAGCAACTGCGTTCAGAGATGATGGGATGGCATTTCTTCCATCATAGTCACAGTTTGGGTCCTATTTTGTGTAACTATAATAGAGTCATATTAAATTAATTTCTGGCTCATGATGATATCTCCCTAATCATATTGTATTTGCCAAATCCTCAGCTAGTCAAACATGCCAAGCAGAAATGATCCTCACTCAGAGCAGGCATCACAGCCTATTAATTTTCATTTAACAGGGCTAATTATCCGGGAGACACAATTAGAGCACTCCCCGTGGAAGAACGCGTTTCATTTACGATCTGTGAGACACAGAGAACTGCAACCAAACACATCCAACACCTGACGGGAGGCGAGGCAAATCAACGTACAAATAGTTTAGGAGCATCTTTTAAATGCAAATGGAAAACGCTACAACAACGTTCCACAGAGTATCACAGAGTCACATTTAAATGTGTCATACCTGAAGTTGTGATGGAGCTCAAGGTTAGGAGAGGAGGACACGCCCTGATTCATGGTCCCGATAACGTAAGGGCTGGACAGACAAACACACACACACAGGATCACTCAGGATGCTGCACGAAATAAAAACTTAACCGAGAGAAAAATGTGGAGTTTTAATATGTGATACTTAAATGTGTTATTAAACTTATTTTACAACTGTTAGACTTGTAAAGCAATAAAAGAAGGCATGAGTACATTAATCAATACGTCTCACTGCTCCAAACCTGCTACTGTACTAGTAGAGAGTAGCTGATCTCTGTTTGCCTGTTAGAGGCTTTTTTTCGTCCCATATTTGAATCCAGCTTTTGTGAACAAAAGCTGAACAGACCAGGCAAACCTGCGACATGTGAATTAGGCGGTGAAAATAAAGCTGATTTGAGTGGAGCTGCGACCGACTGTAGGACTTGTCCCTACAAGGTGTTTCAGGAGAGGAAGAACTCTGACTCACCATTTGTGATACTTGCAGTTGAGGAAGCCGTTGAATATGTCACTGAGGGAGCCAATGTGGTGGAGGTTGTCCAAGATGACCACAGTGGGGAGCTCGGTGTCTGTCTCCTCAGAGTTACACTGCTCAGCCAGATTTGATAGGTACTGACGCAGGTCCTGGGTAGATAAAGAAAAGCATTAATTCACTTAACATGAGTTCAAACAAAGGAACTGATCGTGGACTTCAGCAGGAAGCAGCAGAGGGACTACCATCCACTTGTCATCAGTGGTGCTGAGGTGGAAAGAGTGGACACCTTCAAATACCTGGGAGTGACCATCTCACAGGACCTGTCCTGGACTCATCACATAAACATCACTGTGAAGAAGGCCAGACAGCGTCTCTACCTCCTCAGGCGGCTGAGAGACTTCAAGCTCCCACTCAAGGTGCTCAGGAACTTTTACACCTGCACCATCGAGAGCATCATGCGTGGGAGCATCACCACCTGGATGGGAAACTGCACCAAGCAGGACTTCATGGCCCTAAAAAGGGTGGTTCGTTCAGCTGAACGGACCATCAGAACCACCCTCCCCAACCTGCAGGACATTTACACCAAGCAGTGCAGGCTGAGGGCCATGAAGATCCTAAAACAGCCCAGCCACCCCGGACACTCTCTCTTCTCCCTGCTCCCATCAGGCCGGCGTTACCGCTGCCTGAGGGCTAAGACTGAAAGGTTGAAGAAGAGTTTTTACCCACAAGCCATCCGTCTGCTCAACTCTGAGCCCTAACTGGACCATTATTGCACAGTGTAAATATCATAATTTAAAAAGTGTGTATAGTGTATAGTATATAGAGTATAGTGTATAGTGTATAGTGTGAATTACTTTTTTTTTTTTTTTTATTCTTATTTATATGTGTGTGTATATAAGGTTGCAGGTACAAAATACATTTCACTGTGCATTGTACTGTGTATAACTGTGCATGTGACAAATAAACACTATCTTATCTTATCTTATCTTAAACAATCAATTTATTTTTAAATACAAGGACAGAAACTTCCTGTAAATGAGCAGTCCTCAGACTTTAACTTTTTTAAACTTTTACTCTTAAAACTACAGATTATAATGACTCATGATTGATCAAAAGCAGATATTGAAGAAGAACATCATATTCAAGGGCTCATTATTTAAATACTAGTGTTCTTTTGATCAAACAAACTGTGTCGAAGAGTAAAAGGCATTTTCTTAAGAGATGCAACTTTATATCAGCATTCAGGAAATGTGTGAACACTCGGAAAGAAGAGCGTTCAGCAGCAAAAATGGAGCATTAATGACAACAGATCTGATGCTGATGGAGTCGGCATGAAAGCAGGAGGCGGAGTGAAGAGAAGCCTGCAAATGTGCAGCAACTGTGGACGGGCAAAAGCAGCTTACACAGAGCTACCTATATCAGATTTGCCAGGTGGACAGGCGGCTGAGCCTGAGCCTTCCACTGATTAATAGTGGCTGAGCTTGACTTTGGAGCCTGCCTGAACTGAAAGGAAAAAAAAAAAAATCTTGGTTATTCTTACCTTGCTGGAATTCTGGTCTACATTGAAGCTGGCCACATTGTGCTCAGTCACTTCCTGCCCCATGTGGGAAATGATGTACTCAGCCAGTTTGGCAGCCAGAAAGGATTTACCGGTGCCACTGGGTCCTGAGAGGATGATCCGACGGTGCTCCATCAACAGGTTGAGATACCGCTGGATGATGGGCTTAGGGATGAGAGTGTCAAACACGAGGCTGTCTATGCTGTTCTCCTTAACACCTGTGATGAGCAAGGAAGGAAGGAGGAAAGGAAAAGGAAAACTAACGTGAATGTATTTTATAGCAGACTGTAACCATACCAGGTTTCCACATAATCTGTACTCTAGAAATAAAAAGTCCCAGCTGTCTTACCTTTAAGGTTGACCTTGATGATGTTGTTGTCACCCACCAGGTAGCCACAGGGCAGCAGCTCAGGCACTTCGGAGGTGTGGGAGCGAATCACCTCACCCATCCTGTAGCAGACGATACTGTCTGAGCTGAGACCCAGGCTGGTCAGAGGATCCACCCGGAACACATACTCCTGCAGGGAGTGGGAACGGTGGAAATTTAACACCTGCACAATCAACCATGCTTAAAGATACAAGGTCATCCTGTATGACAGATATGTTTGCTTACTTTAAAGAGCCGTCGAATGACCCCGTCCAGAACATCCCACTTGGTTTTCCCACTCACACCTATAGACCCAATCAGGTACTCCTGGCTTTGTGTACCCTGAGCAGTTACAAACATATATTCCACATATCAATATGACTCAGAACCTCTGAGAGTTTAAATCAGTGCTATAACTGGAGGAATCATTCACAAACCTTGGTGGTATTTGGCCCGCTGCTGATGGTGACCACTATTCGCACACTCCGGCCTTCTTTGCGGAGATTGCCCTCGTAGCCGTCATCGAGCAGAATATCTGAAAACAAAACTTCACGTTAGAAAGAAAACCAACCCGAACCTGTCAGAAACTCATTTCATTAGAAACAAACTCTCGCTCTGCCTGCCTGCAAGTTATAGCTCGAAATAGAGAGACTCCAAAGCAAAATGTAGCTAATGGCTTTCTTTCATGTGATAATTACATTTAATCAGTGTTCTCATACAGAGCGATTTTTAGGAAGTGCACAGAATGATAATGCATGAACGGAAATGAAAGAGAGCGGAAATCAAATGAAAGGAGCCAAAGAACTTTGGGAGAGTAAAGATTAGAAATCACTGAGTGGAAATACGTCATTTGAGCATTTCTAGCTGAAGAATTGTTCAGTCATTAACAAAGGATGTGGAATCTTTGTTACGGCAGTGTGCGATCAAATCAATAAGCAGCCAAGAAAATCAGTATGAAATCCTGTATTTTAACCACAGAGCTGAAATCAGACCTCCTAACACATTTTGTACAGCTGATACCGTCTGCAGTCTGAGCATCCATGCTGATAACAATACTGTGTAATCTGGTCATCAGATAATGAATGTAACAACGATCATCTTTTTAGAGCAATATAATATTCTCAGGCTTGGCTTTAAATTGTGTTAACCTTATATTTGCTGAGCATCTTTTGGCATCTTTCACTGAAGAAGAAGAAGAAGGAGAAGAAGGAGGAGGAGGAGGAGAAGAAGAAGAAGAAGGGCCTTTAGTTGTTAAACATGCCCCTGTGAAACAATAGCTAACTCACTAACTCTGTAGCCAATTAAGAAATAAATAAATATGACAAATGTTCATGTAACTATGTAACTTATAAGTTTCCTATCACATTTAACGAGTCCCTGTCACACCATTATCAGCTCCCCTCCGAAGTCTCACTCATTCTCTTTTTCCCAGATTCCATTTTAGAGAGAGGAAGCGGTACTTTGTATTCAGCTGGCTTCCCTTAGCTGAGGGCTCTGCGCTGGGGTGATAACAGCCCATTGGCCCACTTGCCTTCCCATATGTCACTGCATTTGGCTCATCCCACCTTCAGTTAATGAGAGCCCGGGTCATCGCAGCAGGTTGCGCCTTCTATGTTAATTACAGGGAAGTGACAGGGACAAACTTTTCCACTTCTCCAAAGGAGCAGAGGCCTGAAGAGATTCCCACAATGTTCCTGAGTGTTTACGTAATAGGTCCTGCTTGGCTGCAGACTCTCACAGTTTGGGGGGGGGGGGGCAGCTATTTCATAATTTCGTGCGGCTCATCCGGATCATTTCTCTCTACAAATACAATTCTGTGGCATTTATTGAGGCAAGTATGAAGAGAGCTAATCCAACTCGATGCCCCACGAATCACTGCAGACTATAAACCGTGTCCTTTGGCATCAGACACATAGCTCTTAGACTTGCTTCTCAAATGATGAATACAACCTTTCAGAAAGAAACCCTTTCAAAATCAAAAAATTATCAGCCCCTGCATGAAACAGACTGCTGGATGTAATGCTGTGATACACAGACACCTCACATCGACAGGCTGCCGACAGCAGCGCTGATGCTAAACTCACCTGACATGATGGTGTCTGTGATGTTGAGGTTATTGAGGGACAGCCCCAAAGACTGACGTGAGGAGGAAGAGGAGGTGCTGGAGGTCTCAGAGGGCGGCCGGGCTGTCTTGACAGGTGTGGCTGTCGGCGTTGCATTGCCACTGGACTTCAGACGATCATTTTCTGCTTTCAGCATCTCAATCTCATTCTGGGTGTTGAAAATAATGATAATCTATCAGGAACTGCTATTAAAACACTGAATAATGGGCTGCTCCAACAGCAGATGGTCATTTCCTGCATTCAGGCTGGGTACTGTTGTTATTCTGAATCAGTAGGTTGTAAGCAGCTTTTTGATCTTCAAGGCTCGCTTTGTACTGAAGGTTAAGTCTCAGATAAGGAGTCTTACATGATCCCCATCTAAGAGGGAGACTGCAGGCAGCCCACATCCACAAGCACTCACTTAACTGAGACATCCAGACTGATACAGGATATTCTTTAATATGTGCTTCTTTGAAAAGATCAATGTCACAGCATCTCTGAACACTATGCTTTATAATGATGATTTCATTACACTGCATCAATAGTAATGGCATAAATAATATGAGTTTATTTTCATGGAGGAACTCCCCTTTTTAAAAAGCAATTTTAATTCCATCTTCTTGAGGTGTTTTCAGATATTTGCATTTAAATATGAAATGGTGGTGACAGATTGGTGGTTTCTGTTTGTAGTCCATTTGAAGTAAAGTAGGAATGAGCTTTAAGGTTTGAACAGACTACAGCTGCTGGCTCACGGACAGTTTCAGCCATCATCTGATACCTATTTAACTTTTTATCAGCTTTTTTTAGCTTATCTGTTTATTCATAGCTGGACTGTGAACAATGAGCAGTGAAACAGGAAGTCTTGGCCTGGATATCACTTATTAGTCATCAGACAATAGACGGTGGCTTTGCAGACTGCTTAAAAATAGTATGACTCCTCTGTTATTAAGTGCCTGTTGGGAGGCCTTGAAAAAGTTTTTACATTTTCAAAAGTTTATGTCCATTAAGCCTTGAAGAAATAGTTTGAGTTTTAGGAGATGAAAAATACTCATATCACTATCAGGTATGAATAGCAGGGGTTTACCTTTGCAGGTAGTGAAGGGCGAGTCGCGCAGAGCTATGCTGTCAACATTAGAAGAGAGGCTAAGTATCTGTGAGGAAGGCAAACTTATTTACCTTGACTCAGGTGTTTTGAAGGTGTGCTACTGTCAAACTAGAGTGCGAGCTTGTTGTCTGCGTCTATTGTCAGCTCACTGTGGTCATTTCTGTTTGCGCTGTTCCTCCCTGCTACATTTAAAACTCATCTGCTGACCAAATAACAGATTAAGCTTTAACAGTAGGAAACACACCTCTCACTTAACAGCAATATGTCCCCATCTCCACTGGCTCCCTGTGGCTTCAACAAAAACAATAAAACCTGCCACCTTACCTTCTTAATTTTGCTGAACCTTAATAGCAGTGGCTGACATGGATGTATACAAAAATGTGGCTGAGACCTCCAGCTATGGATTCCAGTTCCACTGGAAGGAAAAATGTTGGCTCAGTGCTATGCTTGATATTAAACTGCAGATGGACTATTTCCTTTTTCTTTTTATTATTTTAAACTTACCTAAAATATAAATAAATTTGTGTTTGGTTGATTATTTCTTTGTTCTAATAATGCTTCTTAGCAATAAATCTTAAAGCCTGTTTATTTCCCCTTAAATGGGGCATCTTCTCTACACCACAATCCTACGGTCCAACTGATGTAAGCAGAATCCGGACTCATCGCTGAACAGTGCTAATCGGGTGCCAATCAGAAGCTTAGAACTAGAGTCAATAGCAGAATAAGCTGTTTGGCATTGGCAGAGAAGATCTGGCAAGTTTTTCATGGGCGGAGCCCACATACTCAACTCTGCTGCTCAATCCAAAATGCATTTTCCTTACAAATGTGGCTCCATTGACGGGGAAATAAACAGGCTTTCCAAAGCTATAAGATTTATTGCCATTTTAGTTAAGATTTATTTGAGTTTAACCTCACCTGCATGCGGTTCATGGCCTCTCGGATCTGGTCCAGGTGGTGGGCAGAGCTAAGTGCCTCCAGGCGGATATCTGTCAACTTGAGCTCTTTCTCCCTCAGCTCGTTCTTCAGCTGGAGGATGATTTCTGCCTCAGCCTCGGTGCATTCACATAGCCTGAAAGTGGGATTACACACAGGGAGGAGGAGGGCTCACCTTTAGGGTTATACCAAGCACATACACAGAGTCTGGAGAATATGCACTTAAAGGGAACAAGAAAGCTGAAGTTCAGAGGGAAGCCTGAGTCAGTGGTGAAGATCATATAAGGCTGGTATCACATGGGTGAACAGGGAAAGTTGAGCATTTGGTACAGCAAATCGCTCCCACTGATAATACTCCAGGTTTTTAGCCAAACAATTTTACAGGAAAGAGAAATACGTCAATTTCAGTTCTAACAATGGACAGAGATGATTTTAGAGTAAACTAAAGCCTTTTTTTAGTGCAGCTGATGTGCTGAGGTGTCATCATAATGACAGAGATTCAGTTATTTTCATAATCAACCGTTCAAACAATAAAAGTTGTCAAACTCCTATTTTGCTATTTCAAAAACACATGATTTACTTTGCCATTTAAAATTCAAAAATCTGCACATGCTGAGCCTTTCAGGCCTCTTAACCTGCACAGTAACCAGCATGCTTGTGAAACGTCTGTATTGTTTGTCGTGTCTACAATTTTTTTTCTGGCACTTCTAACAACACAAAATAAGTTATGCTTTCCACCATCTATTAATCTTCCTGTTACTTTTGCATATCTCAGAACTGGTTGAGCCTGTGTCCTGGAGCACAGCACTAATATGCAGAAGAACGCCACACAAACACAAACCACTGCAAACACACTCCCAGGGAGCATGCCACTCAGTGCCTGTTACCGAGATCTGTGCTTGTAGACCACAAAACCATTTTGCTTTTTCTTTGGCATCCAAACGGGGGAGGACTTGCTATCGCAAACGCACTTGCTACAGCGGGTGGAGAAATAGTAAAGAAATGATGAACACAGAGTGATTGGAGGAAAGAGAAAAGAAAAGTGAGGTGAGGGTTTAAAGACATTTGTTAAAGGGAAACAAAAACATCAAAAACAATTACAAGGAACAAATAAGACAACTGTGGATTTTAATTATTATGCACTGTATACACAGAGCAAAATGTCTTATATGTGTACTACTGTGTGAGAGTGGATGCATGCACATTTACTCACTCTGTGGTGGAGGGTGAAGAGCGCAGCGTGGCAATACTGCCCTGCCTGTTGTCGTGCTGCAGTTTGGGCGACGACGGCAGAGAGTCGGTCATCTCCTCCATCTCATCGTGGGCCGACTGCGATTTGGTTTTCTTCTTGCTGAACGCTTGCTTGAAGGAGCTCCGTAACTGCAACACACATAACACAAACACACAGGGGCAGAAACGTCAGCACTGGCCCTGCTAACCTCCTCAGTCATATCATGTCACTTCATATCATTCCTGATGATATCACATCTTGTCAGGAAGTTACTCCGTGCTGTTTCCAAGCAATGGCCACTGTCTGGTTTAGATAAAAAGGCAAAGAAGCAAGGCCATGAGTAGAGATGAGAATGGAAGGGGGGGGGGGGCAGGCTTTTTAATGTCCCTAAAAAATTAGAGATGAACAGGCAGTCAAAATGAAGAAGGGAGGAAGAGGAAAAAGGACAAACAAGGGGGAAAGGGGAAGGTCACTGCATCCATGCCGACGTTCTCAGAAAAAGGAAGAGGTTGCTCTAAGAGGGGAGAAGGCAGGACAAATGTGGGAGCAAAGGAAGTGAAGATGAGGAATCACTGCACGCAAACAGGAGACACACTGGGAACCACTGACCTGAGCCGGGAGGGAATCGGCCACCTGGAGATGCAAAACACACCCAACGTTAAGCCACAAGCACACACTCCTGCTCAGCTGACACCCCTCTGCAGGAGACTCAGCACTGATCAAAGCTAACTGCTGCAACTATCGCTGCTTCACTGAGGAAGTACAGTTACTGCTGTAGCAAGAATGATGACAATCACGATGAATGGTATTACCGTTACATTCCCTCTGTTGGGATGGGATGCAACATCAAGTCAGCAAGATGATACACAATACAGAATATTCAACATTTTACAAGACCGCCACTCAGAAGACCCACAATCAGCCATTTACAGTTTAGATCATGAGTTGGATAACAATATACAACTTTATCCAACCTGCAAAACACAAACAATGTGCCTTCATGTGCTTCCCTTGCCACCTTCACTACCGTCAATTCAACTCTGTCCTCCAGCTATGATACACTGAGGAAGAGTTTATGCAAATGAATAATTAATTGCTGCTTAAATAAGGAATTGATTGGTATTCATGAGGCCGGCCTTCCTTCCTTTCTTTCTCTTCTTTTTTTCTGGGGTGAGGGGTGACATGGCAGTTCTGGTGGTGAACTTTTGCGCTGTTAGCATGCATTTCCTTTCAAGGGCAGGCGTTTTGCATTGCAGCAGGAGACTCGCTCTAGTTCTGTGCTCTTTGGCTGCGACAGAACTTCTAATATGTCATCTGTCTCACTCAGGGGACTGCAGCAAATCGCAGCTCTCAGCCGGGGATGCTGAGCTGCTTGTACAGTGAAATTAGACAGAAGAGCACAGAAGGGGAAAAGGCCTTATGGTTGTGGATGTTTTGGAATAAATTTGCCATTTTTTCCTTTACTTTAAATAGACACATTTGTCAGTTGAAGGAAAACTGTTTTTAATCATACATCTGAGACTAGGATTCAACCTCAGTGAAGGTGCATTTTGGACAGCTGAGCCAACAAAGAAACTCTGTTTCAGTTTTTTCCCCAAAATGACAGCTTTTAAACAAGCTTTGCAGGAGAGCTGGAGGAATAAAGCTGTATGTCATGCTGTTTTACACCTCCAAGCTTGACCAAGTCCAATTGTGTAACTGAGGGATTAAGAGCTTTTCTCAAAAGCACTTTGACAGGATATTTTTTGAGAAGTGTTTCTCTTCTACCCAGAACTAGAGATTCAAAAAGCACTTCTCTAACCTCTGGGCAGAAACTGGACTCTTTTTCTCAGGTTGAACCTCTGTGTGCATGACATTAGTGGCTTCTCTTCCAACCTCATCTGCATGCAGTCGTCACTGAGTGCTTCTTAAACAATGACTTCAATGTGGGTCATTATGTTTGACCCTCTGCACGGACTCAACCCTCAGATGCATCTGAACTCAAAATATGACTAAATACTAGATATTGAAGGCACATGGTGACTTGATCACAAGTGAATCAACCAGTTATTCACAGAGTGGCTCAGTCACATAAGCCTAAAGGAATGAGCAGACATTAAAAAAAAATCAGAGTAGCAAAAACACAGCTGAGCCATCTGCTTTGATTTGCAGTAATGAGCAAATAAAGACCAACTAAATCAAGTCCTTCTGAGCTCAGGGATGTATATTTAATGCAGCATTCAATGCATTCTAGCTGACTTTCAGTGAGAGCAACGGTACAATCACTTTATTTGATAAAGCCTCAAAAACGTCTTTTTTTAATGCAAAGAAGACATTTAATCTTTTAATGTGGGCATATTGAGCATATCTAAAATAGCTTTAATGCTGCTGAATAATGCAGAAGGGTTTTCACCCAATCCAGCTTCAACAATGTCAGGATATCTTCATGTAAAAATATAAAGCATCCTTTGGCTGCAGCAAATGAATGCTAGCCAGACATTAAAAGACTCCTGCATAGAATAATCTCAAAGCACCCAAAAATGGCAGAGTGAAAATATTCTAAATAAAAAAATATTCAATGAGATGTTTTTATTTATTTTTTCGGCTCTTCTGTTGGATGCTTTTTAAAAAAAGAAATTCTGGCATTTTGCATTAAAAAAGCAAATACTAGACAGAGAAACACCAAGTTAATCATGGGAATAAAATCCTTTTTAGTGGTGTGAATCTCAGTTTTACTAAGGGCACGATGAAGTGAGAATCACATTCAGGGTCAGAATTATTTGGACAATGAAACCATCACGCTGGGTTTTCAATCAAGATGTGTTTGAAGTTCAGACTTTCAGCTTTGATTCAAGAAGTTTAACAAAAGTCTTGCGTGAACTGTTTAGGAATTACAGCCACTTTTATATACAAAGAAACAGGGTGACAGCATGGTGACTATGGCCTCCTGTTATGATGAGTATGTGATGAGACCCACTGCCCAGCCACTGTTAGCCGCTGGAAATATGGCAGGCTTGAGTTCTGGTCTTGAGTTTTGCTCTATATTTGGACTCAGTTTTCTTTTGAAGCTTTAGTGTCACTGCCTTTTCTCATTCTTCGTCTCTACACCTACCCAGCTCTTCTTCTTCTTCTTTTTGTCTTCGGCATCCTTGCCTAAGCTGCCCATACTGGAATGACTGGCTGCGCTGTTAATGCTGGACATACTTTCTGAAGAGTGCTGCCGTCTGATCCGCAGATCTGGAAAAGGACAGGAAAAAGCTTTCTTTAGTGCAATGAAAACCCAAGTGCTGCTATGCTGGTCTCAGATTAGTTTGAATAATGAGGAGTCAGGATACTTGAAAAATTAATTATGCAAAAATCTTTACAAAACCAGATTCAGGGACAAAAAGTCAAAGCTTTTCAAAACTCACTGATACAGCACAAAATCTTCAAATAAGGGTTCAGTTCCCCGTGGAGCCAAGCGGGATAAAAATGCATCCACTTATCAAAACGTGATCAAATTTTGTCTCCTGCTGGCTTCATCACCTTTGTGGAGGTGGTCCGGGCCGTTGAGCGCCACCTGGATAGCCGTTTGGGCGTCTGTGTTCTGGGTCTTCAGCATCTCTATCGTCTCCCTCAACTCTGCCAACTCAGACTCCTTTAGTCAGGAAAAAAGAGGGAGAACAGGAGGTGCTGTTTTTTTCATTTCTGAAGTGAACACAGAAAATGGTACTTCTGAGGAAACGCAGTCTCTGCAGTCTAAATAAAACAGACATTACAAGCTTAAAAATCAGTGGCCAGGCCAGGATGTTTTTAAAAAAGGATGAAGCACTAAAAATTGTTGGAACATCCTGTTAGTTAGATGACTGAGAACAGATTTCTGTGGAAGGGAATAGGAGAACAAAACAATTGGGGGGAGGGTATTTTAAAGATCCAGGAGTCTCGGAGCAGATTTGCCCCAAAGCCAGCACCACCTGCTTAGAATAAGGAGCGCTCCATTCGATCACATAAAGGGACACTCTCATTCTGTTTTTCCCCCAAACTCACTGAGAGCAGCAGATAGGGTTGCTGCTTTAATTAAAACTTAGGATGGCCTTGTTTGGCAAAGGCATCTCACCAGATCCCAGTCTGCTTTAATTTATAGAGGATTAAAAAGCAGCCAGGGCTTGTCAGCTTTTTGTGTGTACATGTGAACAGAGGGGAGCAATTTTAATTTGTGGTAGGGGGCATGTCTGAGAACATATCGCTGCTGCTGCTGCTGTGATGAGAGTTTCAGTTCTTTTCAAGCTCTTCTGAAGTTCAAGAGGGGAAAAAACAGCTGAGAGCAAAAAATGATGAAGGAAAGACTTTAAACATAGTTTTGGTCCTAAATTTTATAGTTTGTGCTGAACTCTTACATGGATACTTTAACTTACGTGTAAAGCACAGAATGTTGTCGCATAAGCATGTCAAACAACTTTGGTTAAGGTTCAGAGAACTATTAGAGAAATGTTCAAGGACTGAAACTTTACCAAGTAAAAACCCTCAGCAGAAAACCTTAAATATATTATTATTAATGCACAGCCACCACCCTCCAGATTGATACTTTCTACTTTAGTATTTCAGTGACACACAGCTGCACATTTCTAATCATTACTTCTCTCTGTAATGCGTTTTGGAGTTCACATGCAGTGCATTTTAAATCCAGGAATAAGCTCCTGTACCTTCTGCTCAGCAGTCATGGTGAGGCTCTGCAGGCGGCAGGTCATGTTACTCAGACTCTTCTCAAAGGCTGCCACCAGGTGAGCCTGCAGACACAGGAAGATATAAAAACTTAATCTTTGCTACTGGCTCAGTGCAGGGTGACATGCATTTACTCACTATTTACGTCCTTCTTAAAACACACACACACACATTCTCCATGCAAACTACAAAACCTAATCTCAGTACAATGAACAGTTCTTACTTTCCCATTTATAAATCAATAGTAATAAAAAAATCCCTGTTGAAAAAAGAGCTCCAACAGAGAATGGCTGAGTTGGTCTGCTGGTAGGCGATGATAACTTTGAAGTGAGTTTTCGCTTGATGACTGAGGACAGAAAGAGGTTGGGTGTGGAAATTTTATTTGGCCACCAGTCTAAAGGCCCCTGCTGTGCCGTCCTGAGGAGGCTCCGTGTAGGTGATAAAGAACTGCTGCTGAGATATCTGGCTTAAAAAAAGTGCTCCTTCGCTTTGAATCTCTCTCAGATTTCAAGGACAAGTTCACAACAAGACGATGGAGCATTTTATACGACTTCACTGCTGCATCTTATTGCTGTGAAATAATCGTCGTGGATTTGAGCATAAACCAGAGACATCGCTCTGCATCTCTGCACTAATATGAAGAAGAATGAACAGAGAAAAAGATGGCACACAGATCAGATAAAGGCTGACACCTGAAAGATGGCGAATGTTTAGCAGCATCATGCCATCTGCTCTGCTCAAACCGTGGTTTGTGCGTGTGCATGTGTGTGCCTGTGTGGGTCTGGACTTGTTTGTGCATGTGTTTTATCGATATGTGTTTATAGAGAGGTCTGTTGAAGCCTTATGTTCATCAAGGCTGCCTGTACCTTTGTGTGCATGTTCAAATCTGAGACTGTGTGTGTGTGTATGTGTGTGTGTGTGTGTTGCCAGCTCATTCTCCCATTCTAAGCAAGAGACCCTGAGACACCTGTCAAGCCTGGTGTGTCACAGGGAGGTGGGAAGAATGCCCAGACAGATCAGACAATCTCTGCCACACACACACACACACACACACACACACACACACACACACACACACACACACACACACACACACACACACACACACACACACTCACACACACACACTTATACTTTCATTTACTGAATTCAGCAGCATTTGTTCCTGATCTAGCATCTAACAGCTGTGAAATAAATGAGAGAAGTCCTCATGTTTCCCATCCACATCCAGAAATAGACACACACACACAGAGCAGCACCCTGTGCTGCCTCTTCCACTCTGTGTCCCTGGCTGAATCAGCGTAGGTCTTGACCTTTAGAAATGCCAACTGTTCCAACACATCCCTCTAACTCCACATCTCTTTCCAACTCCACCTGTGAGCTCCAACTCATCACCCCCAGCCCAACTGTCAGCCCTGAAGGAGGCACCAATCAAACTCTACTGTATCCCAGGGCTGAACCATCTGTCCTATTCCTGAGACCTGAGCCAGGCAGAGTTTTCTGACCCTTGTCCTGATCCTGGGGTCTCAGGTAAAGGTTGATGGTAGGCCAAACCAGAGAACTAGATGAGGAGAAAGTCCTTGATGTCAGTGCGACTTGATGCCACTTCAGACGAGGTACACAACACAGTCACGACTTTGGTGTTCAAAGCCAGCAACTACTGCTGGGTTACATCCTACACTTCAGTACAGTACAAAAACAAGGGGGAGGTGACGAAAGGAGGAGGACCAAAATCTAGGAGGAGGAAAAGGAAAGGAATAAGAAGAGGAAATATTGGGTGGGCGGACTCTTTCTTAAGCTGAGCAGGAAAGGTAAAAAAAACGGGAGGGAAGAAGGTCAGGGTGAGAAGAAAGAAATTGAGGGGGAGGAGGGTTGCCTGTATGAATTCTTAAACTCAATTTAATGTCAGCCAAGGCAGGAAAACCAATCCCCTTCATGGTTGAAAGAAAATACTGACTAATACTTTTGCCCCCTTAATCCCTTCGGCAGGATGGGCTGTCGGTTTTGCTAATTCTGCTCTATTTTGCTCCAATACAACCAAAAATACATAGTTTATCAAAAAGATGGCTATAGGTGTTTTTAAAAGCAGGATGAGAACACTGACTGTGGCACACTGTGTGCTAACATATAGGATCAAAACTCAATTTCCTGCACAAACCCAGGAAAAGATGATAATAATCATGGCAGCAGTGGCACAGCAGGTGTAATGAGATCACAATAAGATGACCTCAATCACTGCACACTTCCTCTTTGGCTCTCTTTTGTAAATTATGTGAATGAAATGAAAAAGCACCAAGTCACCGAAGCATGGCACGGAAACATGACACCTAACCCCCGAAGCCTTAAAATGCATCGTTTGCCTTCTCGTGATTTTCATTGTTAAACTCTCGTTAAAGGCCTGCATGCTTCTGTCAGCTGGGAAAAAAATCCTCTGACAGTTTGATGCTTGGAGCTGCTCGTCACGCCCGCAAAATAATGTGGGCTGAACTGAAAGTCACACACAAATGTAAATGACATTTTATTTTACACTTATAACCATTATGAAATAAATGGCTACAAAATGAGGAAGCAAGATGTTACACAGCTTCAAATGATTTTAAAAGCTTGACTTCCTCCTGAGACGCTGACATTTTAAAAGCACCCTTCCACTTTTATTTGCACATACTTGCATTTGCAAGTATTTTCTCAAGCATTTAATGATACTTCTGTTGCAAATCTGAGTTTTTATATTTGCAACCAGTGGCCATTGTGTACGTTTTAATTTGTGCACCTATACACAGACCTCTACACGTGAGAGCGTGGGAAGTAACAGAGATGATAAAGTGATGTCTCTGGCAGGTCTTGCACACCACAATGAGATTTGGACTGTGGGTGGAGAGCATCTGAGGGCTCCTGAGGCTGATATTTCCACAGAGTCGCAGCTCCCCACTGAGAGGATGAGATGAGCTTATTGCACCAGCAACCCACCACGCTGTCATGTAGATATAATGTGAGGCAGTTCCAGAACATGCCACGAGCACATGTGGGTTTCTGTTGTCCCGGTGCTTACATTATGGGTTAGCATGATAAGGTATAACACTAGTCACATTTTACACTGCCAGCTAATTTCAAGATGTGATGACACAACACAGTGTTCTAAAGTGCAACTCCTCATCTATTAAAATTCAGATTTTGCATAAAATGTAATCAGCTTACATTTTCTGTTAACATTATGAGATGTTGACATTAATACCAAATCTATCAGTAACATATTTTTAGTTCTGCCAAAACAAACAATTTTTATGGGTGAGACTCACAGCAGTTGGCTAAGGTTGCCAGAAGATCTGAACCTGCTTTTATATAAAGACCACAGACAGCGTAAACCCCGGCCTGTGGTGTGGGAGGGCTGTACTGTATGCATGTGAACCACAACCAACTCTTCAGATATTCATAAATGTGATGTTTCACTGCAAGACATTAAAAATGTGCCTCGGTCTGTTAAAGGATTTTATTTTTATTTCATTTTGACTTTTTGTGTTTAAGTCAGTTTAGTCTCAGTTAGTTTCCAGAGTGTTTACTCATTTCAGTTTAGTTTGTTGTTTGAAAATGTTTAGTTTGTGTAGTTTGTATTAGTCTCTGTGTGATTTTCAGTCTTTTTTTAATTATTGTAGTATGGACAGCATGTGCCCAAAAATGTGGGAACAGGTACAGGTATTATAGCGTACAGGTATTTTATTGTACAATAAAAATGCTCAAAAATTTTGAAAGCAGTTGACTCACAGTCTTGTAGCCATCCAAAGCCTCAATAAACACGTCCATCAAAACAAGCAGTGATAACGCATAAAGGATTTCATGACATCTACAGACTCCTAACACTGACTCATCTCTTCAAGGATTCTTTAAAAATATAAAATGCCTTCATTGCTGCTATTCTGATGTGTATTATGAAGCATGTCGAAGCACCACAGAGTGAAGCACAGCCAAAGCTGAATGTGCTACACTGCTGATCTCTCTGTTAAAAACATGCAGGTATGTATTTACCAGTGTTGGCAAAAACAGTTTAAAAATGCATCCAACAATAATAACTGAAAACGAGCAGCAGCACTTAATTAATCACTCAGCACATTAGCCACATTACACTGGCTGTGTTACTCAGCACAGCTGCCTTTAATCATTCACACCATCCACCTCAACAAGACAAATAATTAAATAGAAACAAATTTTT
This sequence comes from Archocentrus centrarchus, assembly GCF_007364275.1. Classification (NCBI taxonomy): domain Eukaryota; kingdom Metazoa; phylum Chordata; class Actinopteri; order Cichliformes; family Cichlidae; genus Archocentrus; species Archocentrus centrarchus. The sequence continues at coordinate 21,857,565 of NC_044368.1, read as the reverse complement.
TAAAAAGGTGTTATTGTTATACAAGCAGTCACTGGAAATATTTAATGATTTAGGGATCAGGTGATTTAATAGCTAAAAGACTTCATGACAACAACTGTAAGTTAGGTTATGTAATGAGTCTTCCTTTTTCACAGTTGTAGCTTTTTTGTTCTTCTTCTTCTCAGAACTGCAACAGCTCCAGCTAACTGTTCTGTTGTGTTATTATCTCCCCAAAAACACTTCTGTTGTGTTTTGTGAGGTGCTTTTTTTTGTTTGTTTGGGGGTTTTTTTTGGTGAACTTTTGTGCTTTTTTTCTCTATTTCCATTGTGTTTTGTGTGCTTTTGCAGCATTTTTCTATTAGTTGGATTTTTAAAGTTGCAGTGTGTTTGAACTCTCAGGGTCACCGTACAAGCTTTGTTTAAATAATATGCTAATTAGAACATACTGATGCTGCATTTTGCTCATGCAAATTAGAAAGTTAAAGCATGTTATTCTGGTTAATGAGTCCTTCAATAACGAAATGGATCATCAAAATATCAGATATCAAAGTTTTTTTAGACTGTGATCCAATTATGATAAAGTGAGGATGCCTGAGGTAAAAATTATTTTTCAAAATGTGTTTTCCCTTTTGATTTATTCTATTTACAAATGAAACCAAACCATGAACCTGGAGAAGTGTTACACCTCTAATGATTCCCTGTGGATGCCCTCAGATTTTTTTTAATTAGACTGAACACAGAGAGGCCAAAGACAGTGAAACCACAAACTGTTAAACTCCATCTATCCATTATGTCACACCTGACTGACATGACTTCCCAACACTTCTGTGTCTCGTAAACAGCAAATGCTTCTGCATCAGGCTGATCGTTCAACTATCAAACAGGAAAGACTGACATATAGTGCATCCTGATCATGTTTTAAATATCTATGAATCCTTTTGTCTCAGCTGAAAAATTTCTCACTCCACTGATGTCAGCAGAGAACATAAAGGATGCAGTGGTACACTTCCAGCAAAGTTGTTCTGCTGTAACTCTTTATAAAGAAACGTCTTTCTCATCCGCTCGTTACGTTTGCCTGCCTTCAATTTCAGCTTTGCACAACTCTGTGATCAAAGTGTGGGACTGAAGCGAACACCCCGTCTGCATCCACGCATGATCAGACACTTGGCATTGAGGGTGAGGAGGTGGGGTCAGATGCTGGAGTCTGTCTAACTAAATCCCACCACAAAGACTTTGTCTGGGGTTTGGAGGTCGCTGCATCTCACTCCGTTTCACCCACGCATGACGCACTTGAGTCTAGATTCACTTATCCTCATCTCACTGTTCTCTTTCTCCAGCCATCTATCTCTATTTGATTCTCTCTGCTTGATTGAATCTGGGAGAAAACCCACCAGCTGAGACAAAAGCAGACAGACAATCCTTGCTGTATGATACACACAAGCACACACACAAGGAAACACGCCAACCAGGGACAAGAAAACACACACAAACCTACCAAATCAAACAGGCAAAAGTAAACACACACACGAGGGCTCCAAACACAGAGAAAAGGATTTAGAGAGCGTCTTAAAGATTTGTATTCCTCCTTCGACAGGCGATGCCTCCCATAAAAACTCTGACAGCAGGTTATCATGCAAATGCGCGGGCTGTTTTGACGGCACATTTTGAAGTAAACAAACTCACGTTGGCAGCCAGCTGAGATGTCAGAGTTGCAACCTTCTCCTGAGAGGCGTCCAGCTCCCGACGCAGCTTTCTGATTTGCTGTGTTGGGAAGGAAAAGGCAAAGGTAAACATTTGGTTAATGCTCCTAAAAACCATGAAGAAAATAACTGACTCTGATGTAAACAGGTTTTGAACTTGCAACTCCCATGGTCATAATTCTGATGTAAAAAAAAAAAAAAAAAAAGAAGAAAAAACTGTGCAGGTACATGGGAAACAGTTTAAAAAAAAACACTGGAGTGAAGTGTGAACATAAAGTGTGGGGGATTACCGTGGAATTTTGGACTGTTTGGCCCTTGATTGAAAAGAAAAGAGTTAAAATTAACACTATGTTGCATGCCTCCATCAAACAGCAAGTGCTGATGTGGCAGGTGAGACAGAGATTATCAACAAGCCACAGCACTGTTCTTTTCATGGTTTGTGCAGCAAAGCAAGGAAATGCAAACAAGTAGACCTGAGATGGGTCAAAATTCATACTCATATAATTCACAACATGGCAGATGTCTCAGTTTAGTAGATAGCACAGAGCAAGAAAGTATGAACAGTTTTTTTTTTTTTTTTGGATTAATATTTATTTCTGTCAGTTTGAATTACCACGCTGTAACATTTGCATACATACTGACAATGAAAAAGAATATTTCTCTCCCTTTTCCAACATGTTTCAATGGCAGCTTTGAAACGATAAGATTAAGATTTTTATTCAGTCACTCAAAAATATCAGCCGTGTTCTTTTTATTATTTGTTTTGGATGCTTGTTTCTCATCATCCATGCCCAATACCACACTCTCATTTGTCTGGCGGGGTTAAGACAAACACTGCGGTGCGTTTGCTCTCACTGTTTGATCCAGACCCGAGCTTAAAGCACACGTACAGAGAAAAGGGAGGAAATTAGAAACGCAAACCACAAAACTGGAAAATCAAAGAAGAATCAGTGATAAACTGAACAAGATTTTTGAGCAAGAGCCAAAGATCACGGCATGCGTTACGTCTTAAATTTTGTAATGAGTAAATAAATAAGCTTTGCAGAATAGTAAAGATGTGTAGATAATTATGATCCAGATGAAATCAATGCATGAATAGAAAAAGCAATGCAACATAGAGTTAAAGCTTCCATTTATACACAAAATATTCTTATGTTTATATCGTTCACGGTTCAAATTGATTAGACATAAATATCACTGTTTATACTTTGATTGACACTCACAGATTGTCTCTGAATATAAATAAAGACATCCAGACACAGAAAATCAGCCAGCAGGGACATGCGCGTGACATGCTGGACTAAATCCCACAACATAATGGTGAAAAAGCAACCTTCAGGGACCCACAGCAACACACAAGGCACTTCACCCTTCACCCACCCTGCAGAGTTGCTGTACTGAGCAGCTTCAAGGTGCGAGTGGCTCTCACTATATGACCGTACAGCCAAAAGCGGCTAAAAGGAAGCATACATGCAAACAGATGTTAGCCACCCTTACCTCTGAGTGTGCTTTTTCCTCCGTCTGTAAGAAACAAGCAAATACAGGCTAGAAACATGATTGCTGCCTCTGGTGACACGTGTTCAGTCAGTAACATACAGCACCAAAAGCATTTTCATTGGTTTAAAGTGACAGAAAGTTAAGAAAACAAAACAGGAAATGGTACAAAATTAATTCAACCTGAGGGGAAACTTCGCAAACAAAACCATCTCATCATGATCATCATTGTCCTCTGAGCCTTTACTTTGCAAATTGCAAGTGCAGTTTGAGACAGGCAGGAGTGTGAGGTAATCGATTCTTCTCTCCTAAATCTAATCCCTCGCCTCACTGAATCAGATGAGTCGAGCGCTGTGAGTGCTATTACTGCACAAACCAAACTGTCCAGTCTTACCTGCTGGAGTCTCTTTGGACAAATGCTGTTATGGAAAATTACTTTTCTCTTCTTTAAAACCAGAGCGGAAAAGGAAAGACTGAATGCTGCAGAACACCACCGGGAGGAGACGATGGAACAGATGTTCCTCGCTCTTTTCAAACTTTTTTTTAAAAAAAAGGATGATTTCAAACAGTTTTATTTTGTATGCATACATTTGAAGTTTGGAGCTCAACAGAAAGAACCAGTCCATGTACCAAAATGAATAAATCAGATGGACAGAACATTAGCTGCTTTATAATATTATCAGTCATCTTGAGAACAAAGTTGATGGGCGCTAAAAATTCCTAAAGATACACTTAACTTTTAGAGTACTAGTATCCTCTAGTACTGCTGAAGCACAGTAGTAGTGGTTCAGCTGTGATCTGAGTATGCCACCCTTACTTTAAGTTCCCTCCACTTTTTTAGACTTGATCTAATCAGTGTCTGCTTAAAGTGTAGAAGCTAAAACAGGAAGTCAGAGAAGATATACAAACTTCGTCTTCAGACTGCTGTGTGTGACTGGAGGAAGAAACAGTTACAGTCTGTGTACTTTGAACATTCCCAACTAAAACTGTGAGTTTAAATATTTTTGTTATATTACAGTGCAGAAATTTATATAAAGGTTTTGATGGAATGCCATTATTACAGAAATAATAATACATTTTGTTACGATGTGATATGTTTAAGAAGTTCTTCTGGGTAGGACTTCCTTCTCATACCTCGTAGTCACTTACCGCAGAGTACAGGGACGAAGTGCTGGAGACCAAAGACAGTGAAGAGCCGTGGACTGTAAGACAGAGACAGATTAGATTAGATTTTAAAAAGTTTTGGACCACAGTCCATTGAGACTGAATCTTCATGAGAGTATCTCACCTTCATCAGTGCTGTCCCTAAATGAGCCAGAGCGGCTGATGGCACGTGGTCGATCCTCCAGAGAGGTTGCGCTGCCACCGAGTGGGTGACCCTCTCCATACAGGTCAAAGGAGTCCTGGGTGGGGATGCTGTTGGAGCGGCTCATGCTGCTGCTGCTGCCTGGTGGCAGGTTATACTGACTGATGTTGGTGGGGCTCACTGCACAGAGGAAAAAAAAACGTACCAGGATCAGTGCTGAGATTTCACATTTACCCACTTTTTTTGTGGTCATATGTCTACCATCATCTTTGTTGATAAGAGTTACACATTTTAGGAGCAACAAACAGAGTTTATTCCTTTTGACTCACAGAGGTTGGAGTAGTGGTATTTTCCTGTGGTGGTGCAAGAGGCTCCAGGAGGAGACAGTGGGGACTGGCTGCCAGTATCCTGAAGGCCTCCTGTTGAATGGGACCTTAACCACTCCTTCCCTTCCTCATGAGATGTCTGCCTAGAGGAGGTAGGGTATCTGAAACCCACAAAAACACACTTTAAACTCAAAGAAAGACAGTTCTGCCTTAATGAAGCTGCACAGTAGAAGCATGTGAGCAGATGGTAAAAAAAAATTCGGCCATACCACACAGATGTTCATATACATGCATCTACACACACACACACACACAGTCATATGTATATATACACACACTGCCTTTATACACAGACACACTTCTCAGGCTTAAAGCTGCCAAACACTCAGACTCTGCTGTTCATCTCCTCTCTCCCAAACTCTAGAGAAACTCAGCAGCTAAAGCCTCCCTTATCGCACACATGACAATCGGCCATATTTAATCCTCTGAGGATGATAATTGAGTTTGCACACATCTCTTTTCAGCGGCTTCTTCCTTCCAATGCCCCCATTACTACGCTTGTCACATCTGACCCTGCTCTGGTCCTGTGTCTGTGCTTCCTATTCTCTCCAGCAGCAATTGGGTGTCTAAGATTGCTCTGAGTGGTGTCAGACTGCAGCTTGGGCCTCTCACTGGAGCTGAAACGGAACGACTGAAATATCTGAGGGTTGGTGTTTGAATCAGTATACTTAGTGCAAATATAATCAGAACCAATCCGCTTATTTACAATGTATGACTAAAGGAAGCAAATCTATTAATCTAAGCTCCCCATGTAGAAAATCTACAGTTTATATAAGAGCTATTTGGCATGTTTAAGATGTAAACAGATGACCATAAATGTTTGTGGTCAATACAGACTTTTCAAAGACTGCACTGAGCATCCATCCAAACAGGCTAAAGTGTTGTACGAGATCAGATAGGCGCTTTTAGGCTGCAGACAGCATGAGCACTAAATGCTCTAAAAATGAAAGAACGGTTTGACCCCAGCATGCAACCTCCAGCACTTCTCTAGCAGTGCTGTATAATTGGCTGCAGAGGCTGTTCCCTGTATCAGTTGTGCCACTGTGATGAATAGGTCATGGTGCTTCTGTCTCTGTCCATTTAGCTGCTGCTAAATTCAAAACATTCATTCTACACCCACCTGAGCTAACAGAGCACATGTTACAGGAAGGTTTGAGCCATTTTCGGGAGCTGAGCGAGAACTGCTGTGTCACAGTGGCCGCGTTTGCCACATTTCTAACTTTGCATGAGATGAGTATAGGATTAGGATGAGCACAGAGAGGCAGACATGTAGACAGATGGAAAAACACACTGCTCCCTCATCATCCCAGAGACAGCAGTCATACTGTTTTTTTTTTTATGTTGTTGTTGCCTCAATTAAAGGAAGTCAGAATTTAATTTGAATCTAATTTGAGTCTGTTATATAAAATGAAAGAGAAATAATTCAAAGCTAGATTTGTGCACAAATCTGGCCTTTTAATGTGAATGCTGCATGAGATCATTTTTAATTACGCCAAAGAAGGACGTGTTTTTGGTAGCATTTACGCGTGTGAGCGCTCATGCATGCGTGTCATTCTGTTTGTGTATGATAGCTCAAAAAGTTTGAATGAATTCTGATCCAAAGTCTTCAAGGTCAACTTAATGATTTATTGGTCCCAATTTTTATAAGTGTGGTGTGTATTGTCAATTTACAGAAAGTACTGAATAAAGATTTAAAATATCATGTCACAACTAACCTCTGACCTCTCCTGGGAGGCCAATAGATTGATCTGAGGGTCAAAGTGATGATAATGCTGTACAGAGCTATTTACAGCTATGTTTCTTATTGCTGTTGTTTGTATTGAGAACATTTAGGCATATAGGGAATGATTATATGCAGATTCTAAATATCACATTTCTTTGGACCTTTGACCTTCAAGGTCAAATAAGGCCAAACTTTCATAAAATGTCTTTTATCCTTAAAATGTTGCTCAAAATTCTGCTGCCTTTGTTTGTATTGGCAACATTTAGGAAATGATTCTGGAATGTGGGAATTCTAAATATCACATTATAGCTTGCATCCAAACATCATGTCACATGTGACCTCTGACCTCATTTTTACATTTCACATCTGCCTTTCTATCAGGTTGACCCTGGTGAAAAAGCAGGAAAATCACAGCAGCAGCAATATCACTGACCTGCAGCCCTATCAGACCTACACCTTCATGATCACCTCAGCCTACTTATGCACCATTCTGAGCATCATCTGACCCCTTATCATTTATTTTCTACAAAAGAGAAGGAGGAGCCAGTTTGATGAATTAATTATTTAAACCAGATTATTGATTAATTTCTCCTGACAAACTGAAGTGTTTACTTCCATTTTACTTTTAAAATTATCACTTCTATATTTTTGTTTCTCTGCTTTCTTTTCAAACTCTTCAGCAGTTGCATTATTGTTTCTTAGGGTACGGGAATACCTGTTAGGGAATCACTACTATGGATAGTCACACGTAATGCCACATGAAAAGCAACATGGAAAACAGGCTTGACATCAGAAATATTAATCTTCATGCAAATGCATGTACACTTATGATCTACATGACTGAGTGAAAGAGGAAAAGCTGAAAATGGAATATGGCTGCAAATGTGTTGTACCTCAGTCCCTTTTTGGGAAGTGTGTTTCTGTCGAGAGGCATGCTGTTAACACACAGAGGATGAGCAAATTAGACGAACACCAGAAAACATTTGCTGTTTTTGAGATACACAAGAAAAAGAACTGCTCACATTTTACAAACTTTTGACATACACATACACAAAGACACACACAATGGAAAAATCCATTAAGAAATTACTAATGCACCTCAGTACAAAAGACTACAGATATACAACAAGCAGTATTTAGATTGATTGTTTCATTTTTGAGACAGCTGGACTAGTCAGGGGAGATACATGTGTTCCCTGCGTCTATGATGTAATGCATGCAAAGTGTGTGGAGAGAAAAAAATGGAAAAATCCTGAAAAAGGCTACTTGTGGGAATGAGCGTCAGAAATGATCTGAACTTATTGTGGTGTGTTTTTCTGTCATGGGTTTGGACTGTTAAACTTCTAATGTCTGATTGTTGTCCAGACAGTGAAAAGGCTCTTTACAGAACTACTAACAGCACAGATATACCACATATTGGAATAGCGCAGGCATTATTCTGATCTGTCGTATTATTGTTTTATAGTACCAAAACCATGCCAGAAAAGAAACTTAAATTCAACCAAACTGTGTAGTGAATGAATGATTTCTTTCTGTTATCAATCATTTATCTGGCATTTAGACTTCATCTGTATTGTATGTCTACATATTAGGGTAGGGAGATAAACTTTTTGTCTCTGTTCTCAAATGAAACAATGAATACGATTCTTCCCAATCGTATTCCTGTTACTCACCCCTCAGACAGGGTGGACTTGACACTGCCGGTTCGTGTAACCTTGGGCCCATGGTGGCCCAGCGGCATATCAATGGACTCAGAGCTGGTGTGCAGACTGGTCATGCTTTGGCAGCTCAGTGTGTCCTTGCTGCCAGCTGATGAGCTACAGGCAGGCCAGGGCCGAGCGTTGGAGGGCAGGGAGAGGCCAGAGGCTGGGCTGGAGGCCGGGGAGTCGGTGCACAGGTCTGGGGTTTTACCATACAGTGGGCTGCTGCCGCCGCTCAGGCCGCCAGCGCTACCCAGGCTCCCCGTGCCAGAGGAAGGCGAGTCCAGACTGGCTTGTCTCGCCAGTGTGCCGTGGGGGCTGCCCAGTATTGAGGGGCACTTGCCAGAGTCAGGCGTGCCCGGAGAGCTGGCCTTGCTGCTAGCTTTGGTGCCAAACAATCTGAGGGCAGAGAGGTGGGTGCAATCATTTAGAAATGCTCAAAGGACAAGTGATGAGCATCTACAAGCTCCTTACTGGAAAAATGAAGGACTCTGGTATACTCTGGGTTCGACAGGTGAGGTCTTCTCACTGGCCTAACATACATTACAAAGAAAACTACTATACAGGTCACAAGGATCAAGAACCCCATTTTAGTTTAGTGGAAAACAGCTTCTAAATCATCCCCTCGCTTTACTGTAACACCAACTTTATACAGCAGATAAATAAAAAACTAAGCACACTTTACAATACATTTATCCTTGGCAGCAAACTCTACCTCATTTTACATATGAACTCTCAGTAATTTATACTGACACATTTTTTCTCACAGCTTTGCAGTTTCAACCCTGCGACTTTAAATAACCTAATCTGTTAGGCCACTCAACCCTGTTTGCCTTCTGCATATGCTCAGACAGCCTGCTACTCTGCTCGCGCCTGTCCCACTCTGTCATTGCAATCACACAATATATAGGTGACACACTCTGCGGGGGGAAAAAAAAAAAAAGCCATGACATGCAGATGAAACGTGTTGGCTTGACAGATTGAATGGGACGGATGCTTGGACACGCCTGCCGAATGCATGCTTCTAATGAGTCAGGGGCTGGTGTGCAGAGAAACTCCTGTCTGCTGTCTGTTCTGATAAACACTGCTGGGCTGGATCTGCTTCATGTGAATGAAAAGCCATCAGACCCTCGTCTTCAGGGCAAAGATGTGTTTCGTTTGCAGCAGCTTATCACCTACACCAGGGAACACTCTATGTTATGGCACCCCTTAGCTAGGCAGTCCAGTATATTTCCATGAAGGCAATCTAATATGATTTATTCAGTGTCCAATCTTCATCTTGCACATCCAAATATATCTAAAATTGATAGAGATGACAGATTTTTTTTTAAGTAAAGCTTTGACATTATGACCTGTCTGTTACAGAGGTCTGGGGAACTGCCTGCACTGGGAAAGCATTACTAAACACCACGTTAAAAGAAACCTGACCTAACGTCCTCGCTATAAAAGACACTGCATTTAACTAACGATCAGGGAACTGAAACAGAAATGTGGTGAAATGCTGGATTCACACAGAAACACACAAAGTCAGGGACAGAGACAGAATGAGAGCAGTAGGCGTGTATGGTGTGTCTGACCTGCGAAAGGTAGGAGAAGCAATATCGGGGTACTTGGAGCCTGGTTGCCTGAGGCCTGACTGGCCTGCTGAAGTGGAGGTGGGGCTGGACTTTGGGGAGGTGGATAGTCCTGCTGCTGGGTCTTGATCTGACACCGCCACTTTCTCCTTATCTGTCTGGTTGATGGTAATGGGACTAGAGCGTTCTGAGCCCACTTTTCCGTCCCTGCGTTTACCGCACGTTTGTGTCGCTGCTCCACCGGCTGACTTGCCGCTGACATTTGAGTCGATGCTGCTGGAGCTGGAGCGATGCCCGCTGCGACCTGCGGCCACCCCGCTGGAGGATTTAGCTGGCCTGGGCAGGGAGCGGTACTGCAGGGTCACTTTGGAGCCACTGCAGCTGAGCAGAATACCATCATCCTGGGGCTGTGAGCCATCTAGACTGGTCTTCCGCACACCGCTGATGCTTGCGCCTTTGCTGATGGCAGCTGAGGATTTGGGTGCCTTGCCCAGAGTGGCTGAGCCACTGGCGAGTGTTGCACCACTGGAGGTGATTAGGGTGCCAGTGGGACCTTGGATCTTCTTGTATCCAAAGGAGCCTGTGGTGGGCGGGCGTGCAATGCCAGAAGGGGGTTTCTTGCCTTCGTCCCCACTACTCCTTCCAGCATCTGAGGGTGAACGCTGGATGCTCGCTGAGCTCTTGGAAGGCACCTTACCCTTCTCTGAGGCTTTAGCATCATCAGTTTTGCCTGTTAAATCACATGAACACTTGTTAACACAAATACAAGAATTTTACCAAGTACTTGTTTTTTATCCTTTGGTGCCACAGAATCAATAAATTGTTGCCTACAGGCAGAAGCTGAGTAATTGCTGCTCAGCTACAGTGAAAACTGAAACACAACTCTCTGTGTAGATTAAACATTTAACAGTCTCCAATTCTCTGAGCATATTTAACAGACAATCATTTCTAATATTATAATATTATATAAATGTAATAGATGTAGGTTAGTTTTGAAGTTACTGTGCAGGTATGTTAAAGTCTGCTGAATAAACCGCTTCTTACACTTGCTTAAAAAAAAACAAATGAACCCACTGAGAAGAATTCTTTTGATCTAAGTGGAAAGCGACTTAAAAGAGATTATAAAGTTATCTTTGTCTTAAATTATACATGTAGATGTTCTGATATTTAACTTTTGTTTGCTCACTAATCAGTTTTTTGACATACTTTCATTTAATGGAACAGATTAGCTCATCAGACTGTTTAACAGTCGATGCATTAAGTGAAAACACATTTTCTGTTTTGGTATTTTATGTCTTTTATGTCGCAGATTACTACTTTATTCAGATAGTCAAATTAGTTTTGGCCCAATCTAATCACCTGCTGTCCTTCTTATGTCAGTTCAAGATAAAGATGCATGCTTCATTTCTTACCTGGTGTTTTCAGGGCAGCAGAGGTCCCCTTGGATCTGGGGGGTGTAATGCCCACCTGGGCTGTCATGCCCCTCCTCCATGAACCCGTTTGGGACATCTGGGCCAGCGCAGCCGCCTTCTGACTGGCGTCCTCGTACTGGCACTGGGTTTGGGAGGAAGGGGAGGATGAGGAGGGCTTCCAGCGAGAAGAGCCGCCGCTGGGATCCATGCTTGCATCCAGTTCCTCCTCCACCTTCTTCAGGTCCTCAGCTCCAGCCCAACTGCTGCTCACCTCCTGCTCCGCATGCTTGGATCTGCTTCCTTTTTGGGACTGTGGGGCGGTGTAAGGGGCAACAGAGTAAGCACATGAACTGATAAATAGATGATAATGAGATGAGTACAATAACAAAACTGTGATGCTGATTCGGGGCTGCAGTTTTGTACCAGTGAGTCTTAAAGGCATTACCTGATCATCACTGCAGTTCCATATCAACAATTATGAAGAGTCTCATTAAAAAAAATCTATATACAGTGGCAGGTAACGACTGCAAGCAAGTTTTTTATTTTTATCACTCATCATCAAACCTGCCTTATGAGGAGGAAACTAACTAAGTCATAATTCCTTGAAAAATGTCTGAAATATTTAAACTATCAGAAATCGACACCCTAAACCTCCAGCATGGTACTTCAGTCAGCAAAAAGAAATGTAAGTCTCTGCACAAGCTGAGCAGCGGGGTTTGTGTCTGCGTGTGAAGTGGTAGCTATCTTTGTAATCTCCCACATCCAGCTATTGAGACGCATACGAACGCACCCACACAAACTCAAACACGCAGCAGTGACAGCTAGCCTACCTTAACAGATGGTCAGTCTCCCTAGCAACAGTAGAGTCTCTTAAGAGCCCAGTCTGTTGAGTATTTCATGAGGGGCCAAGAATACTTGGCAGAATACATTCAAAGTCTCAGAGGAGAACTGAGCATTGGCCCTTTGTCCACAGTTAATTCCCTCAGCTGTGAATTCAGAGCTGACACACAGACTGGCCTTGATTTCATGCTAAACCAATATGCTTGGAACTCAGCATCTGTAGGCGTTTTATCAGATCTGACAATTAATATTGCTTGGTGTGTGCAGATTGAATTAGATTAGTTTTATCCTCATTTACAACCAGATTCTGTAACCAGATTTTGCACTTTCCCTTCACGCTATGCTGCATGATTCTGATCTGTGGTTACTGACCCACCCAACAGGCTCACTGTGTGTTCTGTTATTTCTCAATGCTCATCTTTTCTCTCTGCTCTGCCCTCACACGACCCATGTCAAGACAGACGGTCAATCTATAAAACTGTAAGGTCTTCCTCTCACTATATAAACTCCACATATTGCTGTGATTTTGAGCTATATAGATGAAATCAAACTGAATTTGATGTCAAAGAATGAAGGCGTTATCCAGCAAATAGTCACTGCACCTCTATAAGTAGGGAATAGTCAGAACTAATGCAACAGATGCTGAGATGACTTTATCACCTAGTGCATGTCAAGCACAATAAATCCTGAATCTTAGATTGCCCTCGATGCCATGCAACAGCATTTTTTTATTTAACTCTTCACACCTGAACGCCTGCTTCTTTTATAATCTCCACTGCCAGTTTATAATGAGAGATTACCCCAATGAAGCAAAACAGGTCCAGTAGGTGTGTAAATTTGCAGGTGTGCACCTTTATCGAATAATAACACAAAGCTGAAACATGGAAAGAAATGTGAAACTTTAAACAGGAAGATGTTGCAAGACATGCAAAGTCATGATTTTCAAGCTGAACACTGCAGGAAACATGTTTTTATTAGTTTGGGAAATGATTACTGTGCAACTAACACTGATTACTCACAGCTGCTAATTGCTCTATAGGCATCAAGACTGAGACCTGATGCGACAGTCTCAGCCTTGAATTGAACACTAGTGCTACCAGAGCAGCATGCTCACAATGCTAAGATGCTTATCAAGGTTATTATAGTTAACTAAAACACAACTGGCATGAAGAGGTATTAGTGCATGTGTTTAATGAGATTTGGGAGTGCAGATGACTTTGAGTGCAGGGCTTTTATTTTAATAACAGTTCAGAAACTCCTTAAATCTTGTCTCAGACAAAAGCCACCCATCAAATAAACTAAAACCAACGTTGAAGGTAATAAAAAGTGAAAAACAGTCAATCAAAACTAAACTGAAAATAACTTGGACGCTGATGTTTAGCAGGTATGAAATTTACCAAATTCATCCTGCATGCGATGATGAATACTAAACCCAAAGGCCTGCTGCTCAACATTTTGACACTTAAATGAATTAAACTGAAACATTATGACCTCTGCACCAAATTTTATGGTACCTTATCCAATAGTAGATAAGTCGCCTTAAACCATAGAAGAAGAGTCATAGAAGCCTAAAGACTTCATAGATGATCCACAGTCAGCTAACATGCATTAGTCATGCAATAGTGAGACTGGCTATTAAGTGGTCAGTATTTGCGGGCTCACCTGTGCTCCCTTGCTTTTGCGTGATGAGCTGACACAGGAGTATGCAGGTGTGTTCAGATCATCGGTGCTGATGTTGTCCAACGTGTCACTCAGGCCGCTGCTCACTGAGCTGCTGTCGTCCCAACTAAAGGAGAGGGACAAAGGATGAAGAAGAAGAGAGTGGGTGAGACCAAGAGGAGTGAAGTTTAACCTTCTCACCATCCAGGATAACAGGTTAGCAGGATAACAGGTTAGCAGATGATTTGTCTAATTTGTCTTATCAAACAGCTGTGCCCCTTCTTTGGACCGAAATGACTTTATGGTATTTTTGAAGGGGAAAAACAGCACTGGGACATTAATTGTGAAAGAAAATTTACTATCAGTGTCATTATCTATCAGACACCTTAGAGCCCCTAAATCAAAGACACATGGATCAAACAAGCATATTGATGATTTATTTATTATTTGACTACAGTGCAGAAAGTTCAAGCTATATTTGTTGCCATCAGACATAATTAATCACCTTCAGTAATAGTGTATTTGCTCATATTTGCTTTCGTTGTGCTCTTGCACCAAGATTTCTACACACAAAGTGAGAGTCAGCCAGCACTGCAGATGTGACAGCTCACAGACATGTGTACAGTACAGACACTGTCCTCACACATACTAATTGGTTTCCATGCCAACATGTCATGTCTCATCTGTATGTGTGTTTGCCTTTGTGTGCGTGTCTGTGTGTTCGGAGACACGCCCTTAATTTGCATGACAAATCGGACCAAACAACTCCAAGAGTTTCATTTATGAAAAAATAAATAAATAATGGAGTCAGACACAATCAATACTACCAGAATGAGTCCTCACACCAACGCATCCTATAATATTCAGACAGGTAACACACACACACACACACACACACACACACACACACACACACACACACACACACACACACACACACACACATCTTAAAGGACTTTCATATAACACAAAATTTCACAAAATGCTTCCTTGTAATTATGTTTTTAGACATGCTCATGTCGGGCAAACTGAGGTGTACAAAAATACGGCACTAGAGTGTACGTGCAAAAACATTAATTGGTGGCGTGCATTCACCTGACACCTGTAATGAATGTAGCAGTGAGCAGACACCTAGCAACCTAGTTGTCCACTGGTGCAATGCAAAATTGATTTGGTCTTCTGACAGATATCAAATGAGCAACATTTATCTTCACAGCCTGAATCTGACCAGGTCTGCGACTCAGAACAACAGCATAAAACTTCAGGTGAAACAATTTATAATAAGTTTAAAATTTCTAGAAATTTAGGCTGGAAAAATAAATAGCCCTTTTTGGAAAAAAAAAAAAAAAGAACAAGAAATGTTTGTATAGAGAACCACAAAAGCAAACATCAAAAACCGATTTCTCATTTTGTCATCTTAATCCGTCATTCTGAGATTTCATTTTCCGTCAAGTCAAAGTCATTATTGGAAAAACGTCTAAGAGATGGAGGAATAAAGCACAGCAGGAGCTCGTTGTACAAAAAATAAATGGTATCCCAGCTGTCAGTCTGAGCTTTGCACTCATGTATCTACAGCTTTAGAGGAGAAATTCAACAGAAAAGAGGCTGCTGTTGAGCACTGAGAGCGAGCCTCTAATATCAAAACCAAGTGTTTGAGCCGGTGTGTTTCTGCGCAAACCCGGCTCTTACAAACAAAGCTCGATCAATGGCAGCCAAACATGCCTCGACTGCTTTGCTTTAATCTTCTCCTTTTAACTGCACTTAAGCTGATGCTGCTGGCTGAGTATCCAGGTTAAATGTGCAGTTTGTGCTGGGTCTAAGATGCATTTAAATTGTGACGTGACAGGCTGCCAAGTCACCTCCATGATCTGATTTAAAGTTACCCCCTCTGCTCTGCTCGTCTCAGGACCTACAAAAGTGACAGGGGCGTCGTGCTGCTGCTGCTGCTTCCTGTGAGGCCGGGCTTCCTCTGCGTGACAGACAACAGGGGCAGATGGAGTCAAACTGAAACCCCCAAACAAAATGTACCAGTCCAAATGAACTTGGAAATCCTCCAAAAACCCCCGCCAAGAGACAAGTTTCTGTTAGCAGACACACAGAAAGCTTATGTATAATTAAACTTGTGGGGAAGAATTAGAGACAGGATTTAACAGAGATCAGATGGTTTGGCTCAAAAATCATTCAAGTTTCTTTTAAAACTTCACTTTTTACTTATCGTTGTCAGTTTCCTCCAAACTGAGACCAACTGGACTTGAAAAATCAACTGCTGAACAGCTACAAAATACAAATGTGGGAACAGTGAAACAGCAGCGGGAAAGTGATGAAGTCTATCATCATAAACAGTAAGCGGAGACAGATGGCTGTGAAAAAGCTCACTGACTTCCAATTCTTATCTAAAAATGGGAATTATTTTGCACAGTGTCCCCCTGGTAGCAACAGATTGCCCTTTCATACTTTGGTGGCCTCGCTAATGCTGAAAATCATCATTGTAGAGAATTACTCTGAGCTGTGGGGGATGACTGAAACAATATCTTTGTAATTTTTAGAGTAAACATCTCTATGAATCACATTAAATTATTGCTGCAGTCATAACTACAAAGTAAAGATGCCCTTGATCTTTAGCAGCCCATTTATGTTAATCAGTAAAATGAGCAGCAGGAGCACCTTTACGTCAGGCTGTGATGTCAGTGAAATGTTTTAGAAGACTTGGGAAGAAAACGATGATATTTTTGGTTATATTTATAAAATATAAATTAAGAAGAATTAAAAATCTCATTCATATGAATGAAGATTTTTTTTAAAGCAAACAAAACAAGAGGTGTTTGAAAGAGTCCACATTAACTTTAATCAGAGGATGTGACTGCATAAGTTTGTTCTGTTTAAGTAGAGAGGGCACCTTGAGAGCCTATTTTCAAACTAGAGAGAACAGAAAATGAGTTCCAGATACCTCAGCACAAAGTCAGGTAATAGTTGAGCATCTGTATTGATCAGCCTGCACAGAGCTCAGGGAAGACTCTTATTACTGGACCTTCAGTGTCAGCTGAGCAGTGAAGCAGCATTACTGTGTTTTGGGTGTGTGATTCCTGGGATAAAGTGCTGATAACACAAAAAGGAAACAGAAATAAACTGTCCTCCTGCTCTTGACTGTAATGGGCTGAATGTTTCATCAGGATGACTCCCTGAAACTAACAGAACTGTGGCTAACCAAGCGCCTCCTCTCAGACCTGCACGTCACTGCATCTCCTTTTGGAGGGGGTGGCATCCTCAGAAAGGCACAGACGAACTCCATAACCCAACAGCAGGAGCTGGTGGGCCAGACTTCTGTGGCATAACTTCTTAAATTAACAATGAGCCACAATGTACAGAACAGTCTGCTTGAGAGGAGATGCCGGCTTCTCTCCCATGTTTCATAAGCAAGGCAGTAAAACGGAAGATCGTGTCAATCAAGTTATAGTTTCCACCTCAATATCAATATGAAAACACACTTCTTCCCTCATGATGCTGTGATGTCTTCAGCTGTAAAGCCCCACATAGTGTAACTTGCTATAAGTGGGTGAAGGAGAGGAGGGGTATTGAACTGTAAGGTAACTATAAAAAGCTCCGGCCCATTTTTAAATCCCTGGGACCTGCTGGGGAAATCTCAGCATGGAATATCTACAAGAAGGACTTTAACAAGGCACCTGCTGACCCAAAGAAGCTTCAGTAAAAGGTGCTCATGAGCCAAAGACAGCTACCTGCTGGACTGATGTTTTTATTTCACTGTAGATTCTACTGCAAATCCTTGATTTTCGCAAAGCGCTTCCATGCTGTGAATGCATTGAAGAGGCTCCACTCAACCATGCAAACATGATCTCATGCAATATTCAATACAGTCGGTCTTGTTCCTTCAACAGCCCAGAGGAGAAAATGCTATTAGCAGCATGAAGAAAGGCTAACACTCGCGATTACACTCTATCTTGGAGATAAATGAGATTTTGATGATTAGATTAATAAACATTTGGAGGAGGTAGTGTTGAAAATTATTAAAATGTGATGACCGCAGATGGGAGAACACAACATTTCCTCAGAGGACCTCTTATGTAACAAAACAGGAAAGAAGAAAGAGAGTAATGGCATCTGAAGGAGAAATGGCACCAGTTTGGATCCATTAACAGCTCCTTCTTTTTAACATTTAACTTTAACCTTACACTTCATTTTTATGTTTTAGCTCCAGCTAATAGAATAATTCATAGAAATTTGGCAAAAGAAAAAACATATTAAGAAACTCTTTAAAATGAATCGGAAAATGAAGTGACATGAACGCATGACAGATGAACAGTTTTCACTTTAATTGACATCTGTGTACAAAAACAGCTGATTCTCAGAGCTGCCTGACCTCATACAAACTAACTTCCTTTACTTACAATGGTGCTGATCACACTGCCAGGAACCCAAACACTTTCACCTTGTTTGCAGTGTCATTTGTGCACCTCTCTATTTATTGTAACTCCACTGAGACTCCCGCTGCTGGTCTGTGATGTTTACACTGCTCTGAAGCACTTCACCACATCCACGGTGCAACAAACAACACCAAACAGTGTGGAAAAAAATCAATGACAATAATCAAACCTGTTCAAGAGCATTTTAATTTAGTCTAAAACAAAGTGAATTGCCTTTGAAACACAGTAAATGCCTTAGAGGATAAATGCAGCCATTTAAATAATGTAAAAGGAAAGCACTCATAGTCGTTTGAACAATAATCCAAATGAATGCCACTGAGCTCCTGCAATTAGACTTTAGAAAACACGAAGAAATGCAAGTCAAAGATTTAAACGACTCACAGGCAACAGGCTCATTTTCTCCTTGGATGGAGTGCATAAAGAGAACAAACCGCACAGTCTGCGCTCAAAACACACACGACAAAGTTCAAACAGAGCTTAGGTATAGAGTCATTTCCAGCTTTGCCATCAACTTACCTCCCATGGGTTGGGTGCTGTCTCTCGTTTTATCAGAGAAGTGTTTTGCAACACTTTGGTTTGCTTATTTCAGTACCACACCTACACTACCAAGAGGCAAATCCCCACCTGGCAGAGCAGCTAGGAGCTGTGGCTCGACTGGGAGTCAAGAGAGGAAATGGAAACGAGAGAGAGAGAATCAGGAGGAAAGGAGTCACTCAGTCTTCCACTTTTACCCACTGCAACTGCCAGCTCTCCCCTCCCATCTCTACATCTCCCCTCCCAACCAGGATGGGCTTGTCAGCCCATGGTGTGCCAGTAAGACATGTCGTCAGCAGCGGGTTACTAAGGGTTAATTAAACGAGGATGATGATGTAGAATTGAGTCAAATCAAAGAGGAAGGTCTTCGCTGGAGAGCAGAATATGTTGTGTCTTTGGCGAAAGCCTCTGATTGGAAGTGATCTCATGAAGAATGAGTGAGATGCTCAGCAATGACCATCCACGCAGCCTTGTGTTGGGGCCTGTTTAGATACATTCACGACTTCTCTCTTTGATTCTTCAGCAAGAAAAAATGAGAGAGCTTCATTTTAATGACTTCCCTGACATCACAAACATAATGAGCCATCTTGGGTAAACATTTTCCTTCCATTCAATTTCTTCTTTTATTACAATTTAAGATGATGGTAGAAATGTGCTTTATCAGGGAAGAGTACATGCAAATTGGATCCAGGTCGCCTCACTGCTTTGTTGTGAAGGAGAGCGATAAAGCGAAGCCAAGCAGCATTTACTCGAGATAAGAAATATCCTGGATTATTATTTGAATGTGTACATTTAAAAAACAAAAGTATAATTACAAGAAAAAAAAAAAAAAGAAGAAAAAGACAAACTAAACTGATCAGACTTCTCACTGATTGTGGAATCCAATTCAGCTCGACCCAACTCAATTAAAGGAAGGAGCAGGGTGACCTTGGAGGGATGGGCTGGAAATATGTCTGCTGCCAAGCAGTGAGACAGCAGGACAGCAGCAGTGCCCGGCCTGGCTGGCTAATGCGTCCAGACGTCCTACTGCAATGCAGTCAAAGACGACAACAAAGTCTTTAGCTGTTCAGCACCGTGGGGTCTGCAGCAGGCTAATACATCCCAGCAGGGGTTTGTTCAAGTCTATGGCAAGCTGCTGGCAAAGGAAAACAAACAACCCACATAAGCCACAGCTGGTCCAACCACCAGCCTCCTCCTCCGCCTCCACTGGCCTGAAGGTGATACATTCAATAAAACATTATTTTAGCCTCTACACAAACAAATACAGTACATCATGTGAGGATTAGTCAGCATTTCTGTATTTTCCTCAGAAATCTGGGAAATAAACTGCCATAACATACTGGCAGGAAATTAATGTTAAATCTTTGGGCTTTTGGGCTACTGCTACACAAAACAAGCCAACTAAAAATCATGACTTCAGGTCCTGGGAAAATATGTTTTTCACTTCACTTCAGTGGATTGATCTATATATTTTACAGAGATCAATCCACTGATTATTCACTGATAATAAACATAAAAAATATACCAGACCTCCACAGTCTGATCCTCAGTCTTTTGTAGGATGAGACTAGAGGCTGACTTAGCAGCTACTAGCATAACCTGATGCTGCTTTGCTTAGGTACCAAGATGATAAATTTAGCCATGTGAGGATTTGATTGGCTAAAATGGAGGGCTCCATCTGTGAAGCAAAAAGAATATCCCACTTACTGCCAGACACAGAGGAGGTGGTGAGGGATCTTAATCTTTACATCTAGAATGGGGGAACATTTAGTCTTTTAGATGACTTCCTCTCTGCCCCCAGCTGCTGCACTGCACAGCACACATCATTTTGTCAGCTTCAACACATCTGTAAACATCACTCCACTTCAAAAAAGAGAGGCTCCAGGAGCTTATTCACCACCCAGAGAGTCAGTAACAGGAACTGGTCTCCTTCATCTGTAGGCTAACAGTCAGGTTGCTAGCAGGAGGAAACATGAAATGGATGGATATATACCAAAATATGAGCTTAATTTCATTCCAGAAATCCCATAAAAACGTCACTATTAATGAAATATTCTGTATGCAGGAAGCTCGGCAGCATGTTAGTGGAGCAGGCTAAGGAGGAAACCAGTGCATCTTAATTATAAATTACAGTGTGGATTAAAGTTATTCTCGTGATTTTCAGCGTATATAACCTTTGACATTATATTTGGACAAGAGTTTTCTTCTTTTTTGGGGGGGGGGGGGGGGGGGGTGTACCCTTATATGTGAACAAATTGGTTTCATAAGATCCTATCCACTCAATAATTTAAAACCCTGAAAAATACAGGCAACCTCAGATTTAACCACACTGTTCTTTATTAATGTGTCATTTTATTAAGATACCATAAGTTAGGGCTCAGGACTTTGGGTTAGGTCTTAAAATAATAACACTCTTAAACACATGCTATAATGGATGTACTGCAAATGACTAAATGTAGGCATCAAGTTTTGACAAAGAAGAATATGTGAAATAATAAAGATCTGATAGATAAGATCTCTCGCTCTGCTCCAATGCAGCTAGGTTTCAAGAAAAAAATACTCCAAAAATTTACTCATTACAATGTTGAGGATTCAAACCCAGGGAATAAAAGCAAGTTATAAAGCTATGTTTTAAATGAGCGTAAGAAGTATTGCCACTAATGTCAGAATAAATGACAAATAAATGATCATTTTTTTTTCATCACATCACTTTGGCAAGTGTGCAAACCTGGGACAATATGAACCAGATGGTCACCAACGCTGGCATGAGGGTCGGTTTGGAGGAGACCGGTGGGGTAGCAGTCATCAGAGGGTCACACAGCCACCGTCTGCCTCCCCTCTGTCTGACAGACGATCTGGCAAACCAAACCTAGCATCCTCTGCAGTTCCCGAACAGGAAATCTTTTATATTCCTCAGATTATAGCAGTAAAACTTGATCGACAGTGGCAGCACAGTGCCAGCTCTCCAAAGCCCCTCAGCTGAGGTTTGCATCTGACCAGTTCTGATCTTGGCGTGTGACCAGAATAAACGATGAACCGCTGACATGCCATCGTGTGGAGACAGATTTGACAAGGTTGCCACAATTAACTGACTTAACTTTAAACATGACAGGTTAATAAAACATTCAACCAGAAGGTGTTTGTTGAGTTTTTTGTGATTTTATCTGCCATCAAGTTAAAAATGTTTGGAATCTGGAGTCTGGTGATACCTAATCTGGGATACAAACAATAACAGATTTAAAGTCTTTGTAAATGTTGGTTTGCTGTAATTATACTGCAACACGCGTCATTTAACAAGATTACAATTTCACAATCCACAACAGAGTCAGGCTCCATGGCAGTAAAGAGAATCAGCAATGACAGGAGCTTTATTGATTCTTATCTTCACAAAGTCGTTAGGTCTCCCAGATGATGAATGGAGTCAAATCCTTGGAAATATTTAACCTAATGAATTGATGGCCCTGAGGCAAACACCCGGCGGCCTATTTATCCTAAAATCTACCTTACCTTGCAATCCACCTACATACAGCAGAGCCTCTGCTGAATGAGTCTTCATTAACCGAACCACAGATGTGGCCGCATTAGTGTAGTCTATCCCTGTGAACCTCTGCTGCATGAAAATATTCACAAGATCTAAAGTCAAAAATGAACATTGCTCAACGATCCTCTTAAACAATACTGAGTGGAACAGAAGACACCGCAAAATGAAAAGAGCCAAATGTGATGTTCTTATTTCAATTTTTTTTTTAAATTTCATCACGAGTCCCTTCCAGCTGCGTTGCAAAAACTTAAAAGCATGCAGACAGTTCAGTCTTTTAAATTAATTCCCAGCCCGTGTAAACTCTCAGCGGCACATGCGCTGCATCAACAGTCAAATAAGCTGCTTGCTTCTCCTTTGTAAACATGGTAGTTTAACTAGACAAACTTATTCGATTAAAAGTTTTAAATCAGCAGAGCATAAAGACTTGAAACACATTGGGAACGCTGCTGGACAAAATTGCTTTTTTTCTAATACAACACTAAATCATTGTACAGTTAAGATCAATGGCTCTCCAGCCTATTTTCCTCCAGTGTTTCATTACTTTGATTCAAATATGTGGGTTGTGGTACAACAGCCGGAGCCACACATTTTAAGGACACCTACATATAGTCTCTATACTTTGGAAACAATTCCTGAAAGATATTGAATGTTACAGGAACTGCAACGTGTCACCATTGAATAGGTTATGAAAATGGGATTCACATAAGGAATCCAAAAAAAGTCCTCATCTCACATTCAGTCAGGCCTCAGACCTCCAAAAGTCTGGAAAACTGAAAATATATAACTGAGAATGGGTACACTTAGCTCATAATTCATTTTACCCTTTTCCTCTTGCTTTTATGTCTGATGAAAAATAGGACCAACAGGGAGGGTGTTAAAGTATGACTGGATCAGCCACGTTCCCCAGTCTTAATCATTTTCAGTCCATGGCAGGGATGGAGGCTCAGATGACCCATGTGAGCTGAAGTAGAACTTGACCATATGGGACCTGTCATCACGGACAGAAATGGACAGGCAAGTCTGACCTCACACAGCAATATCCCCTTCATCCTTGTCACCCATGGGCCCACCCTGATGAGGCCAGGTGGATAGTTCACCTCCGTACGGGGCCAGGGGCATCTCCAGAGTGGCTCTGCTGCCTCTTAACTAACCAAAAGATGAACCTGTGTGCACCCTAATTGTCTTCAATCACATTGAAACACTTCTATATTTGAATATCTTATTAATTAGTAATAAATTCTACTGAAAATGAATTTCTTAACAGCCCTAACCCCTCTATGAGGTATCAGCGCAGCTAAAATCTAACACACATATTGACATTTATAAAAGATCAAGAGCTTCGATTTAACGTTTGGCCAGAGCAGAAACATCTTCATTTACCATCCTGATAAAGAGTCAGATAAAGAGTATCACCTTAATGTCTAGACAGGAAGAAACAGCCTGGCTCTATCCAAAGACAACAAAATACACCTGCCAGCACGTCACTCATAACCATAAAATACTTTTTTAAAATTATTATTATTTAGCTTTAAAGGTGTATGACTCAGGCCTCTCTTTATGCTATGCAAACCTTGTGGCTGCCTGTTCATTAATTGTACTTATAGCCAGGGGTTAAAGTGGACCAGAACGATCCAGAACAGTGTCCTGGCACCTTCAATTAACGAATAATCAAATCTGATAGTTTAAGATGTAATATTGTCAAGAGAGTTCATTTTTTATGTACTGCAGCATGGAGTGGCTTCCAGTGATGGTGGGAGATGCTTGCTCAGTATGAAGAAAATAATGATATCCCACCACCTGGTTTACATTCTTTTTTCTGTCTCATCACTGTGACGCGTTCATAACAGGGGTCTTTTAAAATCAACTCATTGGTTTCCATTTTAGAAACTGCAAAATTTTTAATAGTTTAACTGCATACAAATCAAAACCCTTTCATTGTATGTACCATATTAAAATAATATTTTTTAAAAGGAAGCTTTTTTAATGCAAAAATAAATAAATAAAAGTACAGTAATGTCAAATAAAGTAAGGTATACATACAGCCTAAACCAGTGGTTCTCAAATCCAGGCCTCGAGGTCCGGTGTCCTGCAGGTTTTAGGTGTGTCCCTGATCCGACACACCTGAATCAAATGGCTGAATTACCTCCTCAGTATGCAGTCAGGTTCTCCAGAGTCCTGCTAATGACTTCTATATTTGACTCAGGTGTGTTGAAGCAGAGACACATCTAAAACCTGCAGGACACTGGGCCACAAGGCCTGGATTTGAGGACCACTGGCCTAAACTAAGGCATACAATAAAATAGTCTTTTCTTCTTGGAATGCTTTCTTACATTAGTAGGAGGCAAAAAAAGAGAGATCTGACTGTATTGCTGCCTGCATAAGATAAATTTTTGCGTGTGCATACGTTATATTTTATATTAACTAAATCTGCAGAAAAATGTTACTAAAGCCTTGAAATAAATATGGTCCTATACACCCCCAGGCCCCCCTTTAGACTCACCCTTGCTGCAGGTATGACTGTGATAGGAAGTGGGAAGGTTGCTGTCAGCCTTCAGCAACCTGCCTAATTTAAACATTGTGCCAGACTAAGCTAACAGTTCACAGCCCTGCCCTAAGTTAACAGTTCTGCATACATACACTTTTATTTTAACTTCTATAGCTTTACTGTAGATTTGCGCTGTGTAAAACACTGTCAGCAGTGGATGGGAGCAGCTACAGTTAGCGTTTCTTCACGTTGGAGTTTGCTGAATAGGTGGTATGATTAAAGACTTTCATCAGTTGTTCCCCAGTAAAGGGTTTTTTGGCAATCACAGTAAATTATTTCCAAAGGTAAGGACTGCTCAGGAAGTCACACTTGGATATTTAAAGCATAGGTGAGGTTCTAAATCAGATACTGGACCTATACATAATATGCTGCTGAAGATATGCTTTTGCAGTGAAATACTTGAAAAACAAATAGAAACAAAAATTTTTTATCACTCAAAGGTTGCATGTAAATACCAGGCACTTCATCACAGATTAGCGCAAGCTACACTGGCTCGTTTGCAGTGCTGTGGTGATGCACAGTGTTGGAGGGTGCAGAGCAGGCTGCATGGTCAATGTTAGTTTACATCAAGGGTAGCAGACATCAGTGGAAATTTAAGCTGATCTGTCTTCTTATATCTTGTTGAATTCAGTGAAATCTACAAAGAACAGTAAACCTCAGAGCAGCAGAAGCACTGCACGTCAGCTGATCACAGCAAGGAAAAACCTTGCACTTTATAACTCTGGTTTCAACTACAGAACCTTTAGACCAGGACACACACAGTAAAATATGCTTTAAATTTTAAAAAAAATAAAGAAGATGAAAGTAGCTGTAGTTCTTTTTACTCCGGGAGGCTCTGCATTTCTGAAATGTGGTGTAATTTATTTTCACTTTTGGAAAAATATAGCTTTGAATAAATCTCACACTAAGACTCTGCTGTCTAAGCTGTCTTTCCTTTCTCAGTTACTCAGCATATAGCATAAAGATCACTGTGCTCAGAGTCATGTTTACAGAAGGAATCAGTGCCCTGCAAATCAGGTTAACCCACAAAATAGCACTTTACCAAGCATGCATGTAAAGTGCAACAAATTATACCAAAAATCCTGATATGTCATATAAAGTATATCAAGTTTTTAGAACTATCTCAGCATGCACTGTCTAAACTCAAAAGATCATGTGCACACAAAGTGAAAGCAGAGACAAACTGGACATCTTGAGCTACACTCAGTCAACCTAACGTGACAACTCAACTGGGACGACTCACAGTTAGAGAAATAACTCTCTGAGTGATAATGATGAGTTTTTAAGGGGAAAAGATAACTTCATTGAGAGTGGTCTTCTTTAGAAGTGTGACAGGACTACAACCTCACATAAACAAAGTGGATTTGGGTTCATTTCATCACTGCCCAGTTTGCATCTTGTTGACTTTTCATTAATTCCATGACCAGAGTAATTAATGAGAATACCAGGCTTCCCCTTGGAGGAAATGCTGAGAAATATTCAGATTAATGACAGAGACAGCAGCGCCCAAAATCCCAAAATACAGCATTTCTCTCTCTCTCTCACACACAGACACACACACACTCATATCAATGCCAAAGAATACGCAACAGGAGGAAAACCGAGCTTCCAAAAACAGTGAAGCTTTCCCTCGAGCATCTTTGAATGAAGAGGTGGCTAATTAGTGTCTGGTTGTGTGGGCCACAATTTGCCCATTTTTGAGAGGAAATAAATCTGTATGCAAGCATCTGCACAAGTGAGGACACATTTGCAGCCACAGACTCAGCTGGGTACTCAAATCAGTGATAAAACATCTCCCAATTATCATCGCAATTTGCTAAGATTCGTGTGTGCTCTTCATTGAGGTGGAAACACTGAAAAAGACAAACGTCTAAGAAGCTGACAGGTGCCTGAAGACTTTAGAAAGCTTAGATAGTGAAGCATCGAGGCGCTCCAGTTTCAGGTGCAATGTGAATATTTTCCTCCTAAGTGTTGCCCCTGGAAGAGAGAATGAGAGAAACTTATATAATGACTGCATTTGTCATTGATAGTAAAAACCTTCTCCTCCAAATCTCTTCACTGCTTACGACAGCAATGACAAGCAGTGCGGCTTCACCACGGCTGTCACTGATACATGGAGTGACAGCCCAGATCCTGCTGCTCAGCACCACACACGGCATATGGAGAAGCCTGTACACACACACACACACACACACACACACTTAAATGTAGTTCAAGACAAGTATGCCAACGAGCTTTCTTTTGTGACGCATGGACAACACAACCACAGCACACTTTCAACACATAAACTTGTCTCCAATCCCCCAAAGCTTCAAACAACCGAAAAACGCAGAGCCAGCTGACAGAGTCCAGCAAAGAGAGGCAGAGATGGCAGCACACTTGAGGCACCAGGATGCTAAAAGTGAAGCCCTGTTACTTATTCATGTCTCTGCTGAGAGCAGGGAGCCTGTTGGTGTCAAAACACTCTCTTCAGGCGTCTTTTCTTGACAGTAGAGCCACGAGCATGTGCTCATCTATGTTGCATGACAAGAAGGTATTTTTAGGCAGGTGCTTGTAGCCGAGGATATATTCAGCATTGTTTTGAAATGGACTGATCAGAAGAGGGATCTGAGCTTTTTGCTGTTCAGCTGTTTTGGAGCAGAGGGTTGGCTCCAGGGTATTCTGTTCTTAGCATAAATGGAAAACTGCCTGGTGATTGCATGCCTCCAACAGCCAATCAAGATGCAGTTTACATCCTTTGACTATAAATCAATTCACCAACAGTCCAAGTGAATGTTTGTATCAATCCTGAAGAAATTCCATCAAGGTAATGATTATTACTTTTGCGGCAGTGGAATAGGCACACAGACAACATGAAATGTTTCCAGCCACAACCGTCACCTGCAGGAAGCCATAAAGGTACCATTAAAAGCAGCTGATGTGACACTTGATTAAAAGTGAGGCTCTGGCCTGATACTGAGGATGAAGGCACTCTAATATAAAGCTTTTTTCTCTATCTTCTATGCAAACCACCTTGAGCGAGACAGTGCTTCACTTCTTGTGCAGCAGACACTTGGACAGCTGATTTAAAAAGACATGGAGATGAGCAGTATTTAACACTGAGCACATACAGTGTCTCCTGTCATGACCACTGCAGTAAACATTAAGTCCACATGGTTCGAGTCCCAGATGGTTTCAGTCACCTGCAGGCCATGAGTCGCAATATGATGAGTCATTTAGATACATTTCCTGAGGGGCTATGTTGGTTTGGGATAAAGCTGCCATGGATGGCAGCCAGGGGAGTCGTTATGGACTGTAAAAAGCGTGGAACATAATGAGCCTCATGGGAACTCAGTTTATGTACACAGACCAACTTCCACTTTCTGCCTCCCAGGAACTCTGTCTGCTGCTGCCAGTGTGCCAGCAGAACTGCAGAGAGCGATGTGCACTTTTGTACTTGTGCTCATGCTTGAGGTGGTGTGTGTGTGTGTGTGTGTGTGTGTACTTTTCCAATTATTACTTATGAAAGAGGAAATCTAAAAGCCGAAGGTAGAGGGGAAAATTTAATGACCACTAATTCTTTGCTTTACTGATATAAAAAAAACACAATAACTGCACAGTTTTGCTCCATGAACAAATAATTAGTTCCAAACTTAACTTACACTATCCATCTATCACCCAAAGACAGCTTAAATCCTGAAAGTCAAAACCCTCTCCCCTAAAACTGGGATGCTGTGTGTAAAATGCAAACAGTCATTTAGGCACTATATTACATTGAAAATATAAAAAAGGTAACATCAAATAATAAAACTGATCCACTTGATTAACAACAGAAGATATATTAATAGTCAATGAATGCACTAATTATCACCAAAAACAATATAAACAAGTCTGCCTTTAGTCAACTAAATTACATATTTACATATTACAAACTTAGCCAAATATTCTTTCCTGAATAAAAGAGCAATCGAGCTGAGATTTAAGAAAGAAATGTATCCTGGTGCCAGTTAAGATATATTAATTTCCTAAGCAGTTATAGAACAGATATGAAAAACATGCTTTTCTTGCATTTGTCATTCCTAGAATGCCAGCATACACGTTTGAGCTGGAAAGTTCAAAGTCAGTGAACAAATTGTTTGAACCCTCCACTCATTTCACTTCAAGCCAGGGAGTTATGTGGGAAAGAAGCTTCTGTGAACCAGTCACGGGAGGCAGATATTGTCCCACGGAGGTAAAGCCGGGCTCAAGTGTGACGCTGAGCGAGCAATTGGTTCAGAAATGGATTTCCCCCCTGAGTTTTGTCATATGTCAGTGGGAAATGACAGTCCAGTAACTGACAATAACACATCAGAGGGATGCATTTTGTGCATTTGTGTGTGTATATATGTGCGCCTACATTCATTTGATTTCTTAAAAGAATAGGGAGGCAGGAATGAAGGAAACAGGGTTCCAGAGTTCAAATTCTTTTCCTACTGGGAGTGTGTAGCCTGCAGGCATCTCAAGGGGAAGTAGGCATCAATATCTCCTCATTGCCCCTGAGGCCTGAAGTGCTGCTGCAGACTTTAGCTGAAAAGAGCAGAACACTTTCTGGATTTATGTCAAGGAAAGGTGAGAGATACAAAATATTTAAATACAGAGATAAAATGCAGGGTTAAGCTGAGCCTTGGGAAATTAAAGTGACTGTTCACTTGGTTCATATTTATTCTTATCCTACCCCATCTTCCTGCCCGAGTGTCAAGTCTGACAGGCAGATCAGTTTGAGACTGACAGGAAGCAGGTTAATCGCCTATTCTGAACCTCCGGTCAGGTCTGGCATGTTTTGCCGCTTGGCCAGCCACAGATATGATCAGGCTCGCCCAAGGCTGACTGGCTTGACTGACTATCATGACGAACAAGCTTGCAAGACTGAGCACATAACCCAGAAACAGAAAAACTCTCCGGGCTGCAAAACAATTGGATTATATGGATGGGTAATATAAGCACAAAAATGTACACATATCAGAAAGCAAAATATCATGAGCATATCTGCAAGTCATACACAACCCTGTTTAAATTTGCCTTGTGTAACCATGCACATTTAGCACAACTGCTTTCACTGAACAGAATCAAAACACAACAAAAGCCAGCTAATTCTTGACAGCCATATCTGGTAGCTTCGCACACCTCCCACTCCCCTAAACACTGCCACTCATTAAAGTCTTGGCAGAAGCTGAAGTTGTAACACTGGGAAATGTCACTGCATCAGTGAATTCCCAGCAGCCCCTCTGATGGCTTGTCATCACAATCTCAGCCTGACAGCTTCAAATCGATGGCCATCTCTCTTTTTCACCTTTTTTCAAGTCTGTGATGGTGTTACAGAAGACCTGCATCGCCGCTGAAGGACCTGTTTCTCACTCCCTGCTTGCCCTTTGTTTTTATCTCAGGCACATCTACAACGAGCAGGCCGGGAATGTTTGGTGCAGAGCAGGAATACGTTTGCTCCGTCATCTGTCACTAGCTGAAAGCTCTTAACTGCCTCTTTAGTCACGTTCCCTTTCTTCTGCCTTTATATCCTATTATACTTGTATCTTAAAAAGCAGGAATTTTTCATTAGCTGATTTTATGTAAATAAAAGACCAGACCCATGTGCACTGGCACCTAGTCTCTTTATGATTGTTTTGGTTAAATATTCATAAAAAGCTGTTAGCTTCTTATTGTGTTGAATGTTTTAACGGACAGATGCACTCAGGTTAGAGATGATTTAGCTGCAGTTTCTACCTTTCTGCCATTCTAACCACAGCACGTTGCTCTTTTCTTACACACACACACACACACACACACACACACACACACACACACACACACACACACACACACACACACGTGTGTTTTGCTATCTTTGTGGGGAATTTCCATTGACTTCCATTCATTTCTACAGCCTAAACCTTACCTTTACCCTTTTCCTAACCCTAACCATCACATACCTAACCCTAACCTAAACTCAATTCATACCTTAGCCCTAACTCTGACCCCTGACCCAAAAACAGGGTTTCCCCTTGTGGGGACAAGGTTCCAGTCCCCACAAGGAGCAATTGGTCCCCACAACGTAGTATATGTCAGGAAAATTGTCCCCACAAGGTATTATAAACATACGCGCACACACACACACACACACACACACACACACACACACACACACACACACACACACACACACACACACACACACGCGCGCGCATCACTGGCTCCAAAGCACAGTCTAGTGAGTTTGTCTTAGCAAACGCCCACCTGGCCGTGGTTGAAAATGAATGACAATGAAGCTTTTGCTATCAAATTCCCATCAAGATGCTCTGGAGAGGAACATCAACTAAGAACCAACAATCAAAAGTGGAATGTAAAAGCTATATTCAATATCCCAATATTTAACAACGTGCTTTTGTCTGTCAGCGCGACCTTGAGTTGCATGAATTGCAAAAGCATGGAACCGGAGCTACTCCCAGGTGTGGTTCACAAGTGAATCAAACAGGCACTGGCAAAACAAGCAGCTGCGACAGTCTCCATCCTTACCTGTCAATGTCACCCTGCATCTCTTTGCTTCCTCTTTGGGATGTTTCTCGAGAAGAAGGTACGTCTGAGGCTCGGCCGGTGTTCCGTGCATACAGATGAAGGCTGCCATCTGTAAGGTATCTGTGAGAGGAGAAACAATTACGGGAAGTAAATGTTCAACTTCAGTTTGCTCTAGAAAGTTAGTCTTTCTTTAACTTGTGGTTGTGACACTTTAAGGTCTTTGAAACGAAAAAAGAAGCAAATTATTTTAACTAAACCCAGAGGAAGACTCTGACTTGGCTGCCTGATGATAATCTAATGAGCATTCAGACTGTGTGAGTATTTTGCAAAGTCAGTGAAAAGAGGCGAGTTAGTGATTCTGTGTATGCGACAGTGAGCGAGTGGTAAGACTTGAGGCAACTGCCAGATAGCTATCAGACACAGCTGGCAGAACACCGAGGCCATTAGCACCAAGTTAATTAAGCTAATAATTCAGCTAATCACCTTTCCCTCCCAACATGTTGTTACATTTTCTGCTCTCTTCTTCATCTTTAATCTTACAGATACCTTTCCACATCACATCATATCCCTACCGTCCCCTCACAGTTTTCCCTTTCCAGGAAATCCCAAGTTCATGGATTCCAGTGGGAGGGTGTGCTCACATGGTTGTGTGTAGAATGTGAAAAGCTTTTTCTAGAGAACTCCCACTTGCTCAAGTCATTTATTGCTACTGAGTGAATGAAGGTCAGAAGCCTGCATAGATACTGTTGTGATGTTTTGCAGAAGACGCAGGCTTATCCATTCTCACACAGGTAATCTGTCAGTGTACCGAGTGCTCTCAAGGTTCACATAAATGTATTACCTGAACCATCCTGTGTACGGGTTTACATGAAAACGTATATACAGCCTTGGTGTATAACAGTGAGCTATTTGTATTAATGTGCAGACAAAGACAGGTGAGGCCTTGGTGACTGTATGAATACACAACTAACCATGAATTTCTGGACTCTGAAATTGAATGGAAATATGTCAAGTTAACAAACAAATGTCCTTTAAAGTAGACTTTTACTGAGCATAAACGCTGTGGGGCTAATATGTTGTATTTTAGAGATGATACATAGTTATGTGTTTAAATTACACCTATTACATAATGGCATAACAAAATGTCACATTTAAAATCTACACGCTCTGTGTTCAGTGCATAAAAAGGCCAAGAGCTGCAATCTGCAGAGGGAGGAATGAATGTAGGAGGCAGAACTAAACAGGATGCTGTTGCAGACCACAGCGTAGCACAGAGAGAACAGGCCTCATTTCCAAGTTCATAATCAATTCAACTAATTTTGGCTATAAACATAAATTGTGCTGTACTGTGGTACACAGTTGTGGTCTGAGTTGGACAGACAGAAATCAGTCTCAGACACAGTGAAGGTTTGCAAATAATCACCATCTAATTTCCAAATGCAGACAGACTGCGAGTGCAACTCGTCTGCGACATGTCTCTTTGTAATAGGAGACTCAACTCAATTGGTTACTAAC
Organism: Archocentrus centrarchus; assembly: GCF_007364275.1. Classification (NCBI taxonomy): domain Eukaryota; kingdom Metazoa; phylum Chordata; class Actinopteri; order Cichliformes; family Cichlidae; genus Archocentrus; species Archocentrus centrarchus. The sequence goes on along the minus strand of NC_044368.1, from coordinate 21,824,693 downwards.
TGGTTGTATTCTGATCATATTCCTTTATAAAAGCAAGATTGATGAGCGCCTGTTAGATCATGGTCCTGCAGCAACTCCATCACATCACTTCCTGGAAGAATTTCTCTTTCAGATCTAGGAGCTCTTGGCCGGATTCTGAATCTAAGTCATAAATGTAAATTTCTATTTAATGTGAATTTCTGTGTATGTAGATGACAACAGACCTGCAAAACATCTGCCATTTTTGCTGATTTATCATTGTTAATAACCATATTATCACAAATAAATTGCATGTAATTGTCAGCTTAAACCCATTCAATTGCAATCTCATAGCAGAGTGAAAGCAGACTGAATCCAACTTATCGCCGTTTTATGCCCGTCTTGACACACCAAAGTGGTCACAGAAGCAACCGTTTCAAGAGCAACGAGACTGAGAGTTAACTGCACATGACTGGAATAATTTCAGTCATGCTGCGGTCTCCAGCCACTGTTTTCCCTAGTGTGACTGCCGCATAAGACACCAGCTCCATCGGCTTCCCTCCTTCCAGCCCCCTCCTGCCTTTTTACCCTCTACCCCACCCCATTCACTTCTGCTGAAGCTACGTGCCTCAGGGGGAACTGTTCACAAACCTGGAGGGGTCCGAGTGCCCACTATAGCGCCCTGTAGTGGTGCCTGTGCCCGTTGTGCTCGCCCTGGGTGCAGCATAACCGCTGGGCATTGAGGGGGCGTCACCCGCCTGGAGACGTGGGGTTTGTGATTGGCCCAGACGCCAGGACATGGGGGAGGAGCGTGCAGCGAGGGCAGGTATACTCCGCCCATTGACCTCAGTGGTTACTGTTGTGTCAAAGGTTGTTTCTAGTGTACTGTGGAGAAAGCAGGTACAAACAGAGAATAACAGAATTTATAATGACTGACAAAATACATCAAAAACTTTTTACCATCAGCATGATGTTTTGGAAGTGTTTTAAAGATTACTAGGAGTATAGAGGGTCTCGGGAAAAGTGCCTGGACCAAAACCACTAGCCTAAGACCCTGAAGTAATACCAAGTGCATTGCTGTGCAAAGGGCAAATCAGCCAGGTGAAAACATCAGTCATATTTTCAGTAGACAGTATCTACAGTTGAGTGCCACTCCATTCATATCACACGCTGTTTCCTCTAACACTGTTTTATGTCTGTGTGCATTTGTGTGTGTGCATTTGTGTGTGTGTGTGTGTGTGTGTGTGTGTGTGTGTGCATGTACATTTAAGAGTGTGTGACCTTCCTAAAGTGCTGTTTCTTCCAGTGTTTTAACTTGAAGGGGGAGGAGAGAAGAAAGGCTCCCATGAGGACATATGTCAGACCATCAAGGTACTTCACACAGAGACGGAAATGGAGGGAGGAAGACAGCTCTGCTTCCACCCAACTGTCAAGTGGATTTGATCTGAACCCACAGGAAATAAATTAGGTGGACCATCATGGTTAAAGAAAATAAATAAATCTCTTAAAAACACAGCTGATAATGTCACAACAATGAGCACTCACAGTGTCAGAGGAGGGTTGGATATTTTGAAGACTAAATCATTTTGAATGTTTGCTCTAATATTGCATTCCCACCTCATGAAATTTGTACTGGATTTTATGGTTTTACTCACTAATAACAAAGAAATGCTAAAAAAAAAAGTTTGAGACAGATTACTCATATAGGAGCCAGAGACAAAAGATGCATCGTGAGAATAAGTGAAGTGAAAAGCAGCCAACACACGTAAGGATGTAAGAGGATGAAAAAACACTGAGTCACTCTCCTGACCATTCTCCACTAACCGACTAACTCTGCTGCTTTTTCTCCAGCTCTGTACAAGGATCTGCACAGATGAGCTGTCATATTTTAAAGAAGATTTATTGCACGGAAAGAAAGCAAATTCCAAACTGAATTATTAGTTGCTTATGTGAAGTAACAGCGTAACAAATGAGTCAAAATGACTGCACACTCCACGCACTATATCTGCACTCACAGAGGTAAGGAGTGGGAACTCACTCGAGCTCTCTCTGCTGGGAAAAAGAGTGCACTGCAGTCAAATAATGAGAGAAAGGACAGACCTGATATAAAACCAGGCATCTGTGCCGATCTGTGTCTTTAAGGATAAGCTGCTAATGTGCATTCCAATCACAACCAGCCTTCTGTGGACAAAATACTGGCATGTTACAGACAGATATGGAAATTGAACTGATGCACATACCAAAAGTGTAAACAAGATTAAGGCTCTATCAATTGTGTTTTTCGAGATAAGATATAATTCTCATACACCTAACAATGGCATTATTAGTATATTTATTTATATTATAATATAATTTCTGGCTTTCTGACTGTAGCACATCGTGCAAATGAAATGGAGGAGAGTAGAAGGCCTTTTTGGATGCCTGCCTCTGTACACTGCTCTCATTAGGTGACAAAAGCACCTTAAAACAATGTTTCACACATAGCAGTATTAGAGGTGTGAGAACAGCCCTGTGTGTGTGTGTGTGCACAGTGAGGATAAAACACTGCACCCCTCAGATGCCAAGTGTCAACACGAGGACAGCAATGCCACCCATATTCACCACACATCTTTATCAACACCTCCTGAGACACACACACACACACACACACACACACACACACACACACACACACACACACACACACACACACACACACACACACACACACGATCAGTGACATAGGTGATTCCATGTTATAGTTTCCAGCTAAATGAGAAATATCGCTTATCTGACAAGCCATCACACCCAAATATGGAAATCCAAAAATCAATTTGCCACAGTATAGAAATCAAAATCATTTAAGCAGTCATACACAATGTGGCCTGCTAAATCAGCTTATCTTTATCTCCAGGCTGCAGAGGGAGAAAATGAGAAAGGCAGATAAACTGAGAGAGACTCTGCGTGTAGGTGTTTGGATAAATAAACATGAAAACCAAGAATGTGCCTGAGCAGCAAGTACAGGAAAAATGCTGAGATAATTTACACATATAACCTACTGCATATGGACACCCATGTTCAGCCAAAAAAAAAAAACTCCCACAAAAAACACAAATGCTAAATCCAACTATCACAAGTACTGTGAATGTTACATGTACTATTTATCAAGCTTAAGACCACATTTCCCACAATCCCTTTTAAACCTGTACTACTGGGTATAGAACAGGAATACAGCCAAAAAGAAAAAAGAAAAAAAAAGAATCTGATGTGAGACTATTTTGTGCTTATCCAAAGGCTTGGCATGGAAATAATGCATGTTGACAGCAGGGTACTGCTTACCGCTGAGCAATGCTTAATATAAATACTCTGGACCTTTTTCTCCCAGCTGCTAATGAGCTCTATGTTAATGTCCAGTTCATGGGAGCTTAATGCCAAAACATGGGAAAATGTATGTCGTTAGCAGCACTTCATAGACACTGCATGTCATGTACAATATTATAGCCATGTTTTTTTTTTCTTCAAGATCACAACACTAAGCTATTCCTGTTCAAGTTACCATCATCCTTCCTAGGCAGACAGATGGTATGAACCTGATATATTTGGCATGATAAAATTAATGTTTCATTATTGGAAAACTGCAGTTATTCAGACTGTTTTCTGCCTTCACAACAAAAACTGAAGTGATACAGAAATGTGATTTTAAAAATATGTAGGAAATTAAAAATATTTTGTATTATGTGTTTTAGCCTTGTAGAACCTATAAATCTAATTTATACATTTTTGCCCATTTTGGACATGCACTCCTTTCTGTTAACGTGACAGCATCTGACGTGAGCTTCATGTCTGAACACATACCCAGGACCTCCTCCTGAAAAAGTTATGTAACATTTATGCATCACTGTCTGAATGCATGCCTTTCCATTACTGAATGTTCACATGCAAAATGACAATTTGTGCCTGTCTGCGTACTGAGCTGCTCAACTAACTAAAATACATTTGCTTTGGTCAAAAACCTAAAAAGCAACAAAATGAGAGTGAGAATAAAAATGAAAATAAATTTTTGGTGTGAGACACCCACTTTCACCCACCTACTCTACACAAAATCATCTCACCGAAGCCTCAAAGCTGCTCCTTTAGGGGAATTAAAAGGTTGTGCATAATTTTATTTCTGCATGCTAAAGGTCCAAAGGGGGTGGGGAGCACAGGCCAGTGTACAACTAGTGCCAGTACCACCCCAGATGAATGGGGAGGGTTCCATCAGGAAGGGCATGTGGCGTAAAATCTTTGCCAGATCAAACAATCATCAAGAATGAGCTTTCTATACCGGATCGATTGAAGCTTGTGTAAACAATGCTGTCTAAAATGGTGCAAGTGGAAACTATGGTACTGTTGACTGAAGAAAAAAGGGAAGAAAGGGGGAAGGTGTGTTAGGAGGCAGCAAGAGAGAAGGAAAGGCAGGAGTTTGATGTGAGAGTAGGAAATCTAAATTTATGACTTGTAAAGGGAGAGAGCTGACTGATATGATGGAGAGAAGGAAGGCAGATATATTGTGTGCGGAGGAAACCAGGTGGAGGGGAAGCAAGGCCAGGAGCATTGGATATTGATTCAAAATGTTCTACCATGGTGTAGATAGGAAGAGAAATGGAAGAGTGTGTGAATAGTGTTGTGGAAGTGAGAGAGTGTCAGACAGGATCATGAATTTGAAGCTGGAAATTGAATGGGGTGATGTTGAATGTATGTGAAAGGAACCAAGGTGATGAGGTGTTGGGTAGATATGCTGTTAAGGAGAAAATGCAGAAGAGCAGATGGTGGTGGGTTTTGCAAAAAGGATGGAAACGGCTGTGGTGAACATGTACTTTAAGAAGAGGAAGGAAATGGGTGTTGTATAAGAGAAGAACTAGGCAGCATTGGATGGTGGTCTGTAGGATGACTTTGGAAATCAAGAAGAGGAAGCAAGTGACTGTACAGCCAAGGAGTAAATGGTGGGAGCTGAAGAAGGAAGAATGTTGCACAGAGTTCAGGGATAAACTGAGACGGGCTCTGGGTGGTAGAGAAGAGTTACCAGCTGACTGGGAAAGTACAGTTGTAGTGCTGAGGAAGAGTGTGTTGAGAAGATGCAGAAAATAAGACAGAAAGGAGGATGGATAGAGGACAGTTCATGAATCAGGAAGTGCAGAGGATTAGTAAGGAGGAAGTAAGGGCAGCTATGAGGAGGATGAAGAGTGGAAAGGCAGATGGCTCTGATGAGATACGTGTGAAGGTATAGAGATGTCTACGAGTGACAGCAGTGGACTTTATAACCAGATTGTTTAACACAATCTTGGACAAAAAGAAGATACCCGAGGAATGGAGAAGTCTACTGATACAGGTTTTCAAGAATAAGGGTGATGTGCAGAGTTGTAGCAACTACAGAATGATAGAGTTGGAATAGATTTGTGAAGTTAGGTTAAGAGGAGCAGTGTGATCAGTGAGCAGCAGTATGGCGACCATGCCAAGAAAGAGTGCATTTGATGCAACGTTTGCAACCCAGTATCACCCACTGGTGCACCATGTGGGTGTCACACTTTGCCTGTCCTAGGTGTGAAATGGACACGCATGCCTAAGTTGCAGTACCAGCAGGAGGTGATAATTTATTTAAAGCCAACAAGTCACTACCACCTCTGTCTTTATCAGCAGCCATTTCAGCAACAATTTAAGAAAAAGAAAAGATGAAACGATAGGTGTAGGGGAGGCCAAATGTAAATGCATATCAGTCATCTAGCTTGTTGGCTTCAAATAAATTACTGCCCCCTGCTGGTGCTACAACTTGAGCATGCGTATCCATTTCACACCTAGTACAAGCAAAGTGTGACACCCACACAGTGGGTCTATTACATGCTTTGATGTGATGCTATGTTGATTTTTGTTCTTGGAGTGTTGATGGTGAAGAATAAAGAAAGTCAGAAGGAGTTGCACTGTGTCTTTGTGGATCTAAAGAAAGTATATGATAGGCTGGCAAGAGAGGAACTGTGGTACTGCACGAGGAAGTCAGGCTGCAGTGAAGGAAGACACGCAGAGGGTTAGTGTGACAGAAGAAGATGCTAGGGAGAGGGTGAGATGGAGGCAGATGATCCGATGTGGCGACCCCTAAAGGGAGCAGCCAAAAGAAGAAGAAAAAGTCTGAACACCCAGGGTGCATTCTTCATTCACTGCTTAAAAGAGGCAGCTGGGTTATGTAGTATCCTGGTTAAGCTAATCCAGTTTGTTTGGTTCTTCGGAGCCACACGAGAATTATTTTAGTGTGTTCACATGGCAGACACGTCAATATTGACAAATATGTCAATACTTTCAACTGATGGATGGAAAAGCACAAAGATTTCATCCCAGCAGAGCTCAGAACTCAGCAGCACATTTTGGGGTTACACAGTTGTTGCTATCCAACGTTTGAGGGCAGAACATACAGGCATGATATTTTTGCTTGGTTTGGTGAGTATTTTGTGAATTTGTAGAAATTTTGCATTAAGGCGTTGAAGCATGCATTGTGTGTGTACTAATGCACGCTGAAAACACAAACTCATGCTCACCTCTTAAATCCTATACATCAGTTCAGAATCTCCTCAATTCCAAAGCAATGAATAATTTAGTCTGTCCTGTTCTCACTGTTTTCCAAATGTAAACAATCTGTCCTAGCGAAGCTATTATGTTCAAAATGCCAGTCGCTAAATCCCTTCAGCGATCCTTCAGGTTCCAGCAGACTGGGAGACACAAAGAGGGGGGAAGATATCCCTCGACTGTTGGCTGTGCTACGTTTGACCTTGAAGATCACAGCTTTTCTTGGAGTTTTTTTTTTCTCCCTTCAACTGTCAAAAAATACTTTTTAAATTATTTTCTGTGCAGAAAAAAGTGGCGATAAAGTAAATGTGTTTTGAGTGATACTAACTGCATGGGGAGGCCCCACTGCATCTGGATATCTGAACAATGTTGTGGGTACCACTCAAGCTGCCGTGAAGGCAAAAAAAAAAACAAGGTCAGCTCAATGAGAGGAGGAGATTGTTTCAGAGCCTGTGAAACTGTAGCTTAACCACACGAATCTCTGTCAAACGGGTCAATCATTTCTGTAACATTAGCCGCCACCAGCTTCCAGACAAGGGCACATTTTCAGACTGTTGTGATATCATGTAAAAAACTCTTTAAAGAGCAGAGAAATGCAGCAGAGTGGCTAAACACGCTAAGCTTGTTGGAGAAAAAGTCGAGTAAGCTACATAATCACATTTGTAAACTCTGTGCCTCTAAAGTTACCAGGGGTTTCAAAAGAGACCTGAAAATGGAGCTGATTAGTGATGGCATCTAAACATAAGGGGGAAAAAATACCATTAAATCTTTTAAAATTGGAATATAATAAATCAAACACCATAATTATCTAAAACATCAACTCCTATGTGTTGTTAGATCTGATCCCGCTTAGAGTGATAATGAAAACAGGATCCTTATCTTGAAAGTCATGCTTTAATAAATCTGCTTTTGTACAGAGCATGAAAAATTGCTCATTCATTCATTGAGTGGTGCATAGACAAACTGTTTATAAAATTTCACTTGTTTTTGAACAAGTAAATTAAGTAAAACTACAATTTTAAGTTTCAATACCTCAGACTAGCTCTTTAATCTTGCAGTCTGTAAGGCTGGAATATAAACGGTATAAATGGGAAATCCGAAAGAAAGCAAAGAGAAGGTCAGAGGAATGAATGTGACAGCCATGTCTACTCAAGTGTAACAGTGACTAATTAACTAAGGTACTAAGCTTCTTGGTGATTAGCCCCATTGCTTATCCAGGAGAGAGATTAGGGTGGCCTGGCCAGGCTTTTGTCATGAACAGATTTGGTATTCAAACTCAAAAGCGCTCTTTACATTCAAACATTCAGGAGCCGACTTCCCATTTTACAATAAATCTAATGGCTGAAAACTGAGCAGTGATCCATACTGCCGCTACCTTCTACCAGTACCTACCGCTTTGTTGTTCCACTGCTCCAACTCATATACACACCGACACCACACACAGTGCTAATGTGGAGGTATGATGATGCATTTTCCAAATACTCCATGCTGACTGCCCGTGCGCATCTGATGCATGAAAATGAGACTTGCCTCCTTTGACCAATCAAAGCCTTCACACCCCAACCCTGTGGGTCCCATTGGATTAAATGCGGTGGTAAGACAATGCCGCTGTATTGATCGTGCCTGGCTGAGACTCCTCTAAGGAATAAAGAAGTAGAAAACAAACACAAAAGCATACACACACACAGACTGCCATCTGTCATGGCTGTCGGCAGCCCGGCCACCATCTTCCTCTGTAAATGGGGCAAAACACACAAAATAATAGACTGAGGGAGAAGGAGAGAGACGAGGAGGGAACATTTTGCCCAGGGAGCTGACATAAACCAATAGATCATTTTGTCTTTGCCTGAGCCGCAATCTATTCACTAGCTTCTCTGTGTTGCCCACGGCTCACAGGTACCACAGTCTTTTAAGTTGTTGGTTGTCCATCAACTCCTGAATGTCATTACATGTGTGCCAGCTGGTGAGGAAGGTGGCGCCTGCTTTTAATTAAATCCAGGATATGTGGAGGAGAAGATGGCATGCTAATAGAGGGAATGTCATTATAGTTGGGGACATATCTCCCTGTTGGATCAGTGTGATAAACTGTACAAAATGAGCCAGAGATATCAAAATCAGACCAATTTATTTGCCAAGGACAAGTGATGCAAAAGGAAACACATTTGGGTAATCTGTGCTGAGATATAAAGCTGAGAGCATAAAGAAGCATTTTTTTAAAACCTTTTGTAGTTGTTTTTCTTTTAAATATTCACTTTTCTTAATGTTTATTTTCAGCGGTGGTGCCATGATACACATGCCCCTGCATTAAATAAACTTCCCGATTTGATCAACACTTGAAATCTTATATTAAAGTCTCACTATTAAGTCTTACCAACCTAGTTTGAGAATATACAAAGCAAGAGCACATTAAATTTTTTAATAATATCCTTCGTTTTGTCTTCATTTGTTTCAGGAATGGCTGGCAGCAACTGTGTAATAATCCCTCTTTGGACTTGTTAAGTCACATTATTATTCCAAATACTGGTGGTGTGAAACACTAGAGTGATTACCCTTATTCTGGTTTACTCCTGTTTGCCTTGTAAAGATACTATACTATGCAATTAATCATTCTGACATTTGTACTTTAAAAACTTTAAAGACGAGCATCACTCTGCAGAAATCTATGCATGCAAACAGGGAGCATCATCAACCCACTGCATTCACTGTGTCACAGCTTCAGTAATCTGATGAAGTTAAATGAAGAAGAAACTAACCGCAAACCTAATGGAACAAATGACAGAAACGATAGAACAGCTTGCGACCCAACATAATATTCCAGCAAAATGCCTCTGCTACATTCAGGACACAACAATACAAATTCAGCACATCGCGGCATTTCAACTGACAGAAACCATTCATCTCGTAACAGGCCTTTTACTATGAAATATTTGAAGGGATACCATATGCAAAAAAAGCCAAACAATATTGCCTTTTTTCCCAGGCTTGCACCGAGGCCCTGCCTTCATGGGTTTGTGTTAACCATGGTCATTATCATAGACCAAGCTTTTACCTGACTCCTGGTTTTTATTTGAGGAAATAAAGCACTTGGATTTGTACGGTGGATTGATGGATTATGTGGACCCAAAGAGTCCAAAAAAAATAAATAAATTATGTAAAAATCATCTTAACTCAGCTAACAGCAAATACATGACTGGTGACTTTAATTTATTTTCCTGATTTGCTTTTAATTGAGAAGTGTGGTTCAAACAATCTAAATGCAGTGATCCAATATTTCTAATGTCCTCCAGACACAGAAAACTCTAGATGTGAGTGTTTGATAAGTATCATAAAAGTGGCCCTTGTGCATGCAAACACAGGTGCGCGCGCGCGTGTGTGTGTTTTAAAATAAACACCTGCAGCCAAGTCAAGCACTGGATGGGCATATCTGGTACAGCACGTTAAGGGTTCACTTCACAGCTTACTCACAGAAGTATCTCTGTTGCCACATGTACTTACAAATCATCATCAGCCCCCCCCTCTCACATGGTGTTCCACAGGGTTCTGTTCTTGGCCCTATTTTATTTTCATTGTATTTACTTCCTTTATATCAGCTTTTGAGATCACATGCAGACACTTTTTATCACTATGCTGATGATATTCAGCTTTATATCACTTTTAAACTGGAAGTTTTAATTGTATATAACTGTTTGAATTACATAAAATCCTGGATGCCCCTGCGGCCTGGTCTCCAAGGTCATCAGAAATCTGGGTTCATTCTCCTGTCATGTGAACCCCTCTATTAGAGACCTCAGAGTGACATTTGATGGGGATCTGTCGTTGGATTTGCATGTTAAGGGTCTGGTTCATTCTTGTTTTCATCAGCTGAGAAATATTAGTAAATTTCATCCTATTACTGTACAACTAAATCTGAAATAAATCTGAGTAGAACTTCTTTGAATCGTCTACAGTTTGTGCAGAATGCTGCTCTTCCAAACATTCTCATGTCACACCTCTGCTGCACTGGCTCCCCATTAAATTTAGAATTAATTTCAAAGTTCTGGTGTTCACCTTTAGGGCTCCACATGGTGAAGCACCCACCTACACTTTTGCAGCCATGTGTCACCAGCAGGACTCTCAGGTCTTCTGATCGGGGCTTGTTATCCATCCCTAAATCTAGACCAAAACGTAAAGGCGACAGAGCTTTTGCAATCATGGCCCTCACTCCTTGGAATTCTCTGTCCTCCAGTCTATCATCTGTCATCTCAGTGAACTCAATCAGAACACAGCTGAAGGTTCATCTTTTTAAACTGGCATTTGGGCAGCATTTCATTCCATTTTATTGTTTCTTCTTTTGTGTGGTTTTATTTAATATTAAGAACCTTGTGATTTGTATCTTGGAAGGCACTTCATAAAAATACATAAATTTACTAAAATCCAGAAAGTTATGTTGTTGAAGCTTTATAATTAATCTCATATATCCTATGACCAATAAACATCCAAACAAATAATTTTATTTCTTGTTTCCAAAACAGCAGACTAGAGTCATTGATCAGGTGTTTAAAACAATGAGCTGCAGCATCTGCATGCTCACCTGTGGCTGATCTGTGTCCCTCGTAGACTGGACATGGTTTCCTCCAGGTTCTGCCGTAAGTCTGCGATGTTCTTTACTGTCCTCATACGTCTCGTCTCGGGGTCTTCTCCTGCACACAGACATTTTTACATGATTTACTGAGATGCTTGGACACACGCTTAACAACAAGCAGCGCTCACTCATACACACAAAAGCTACACACAACACCCACAATATAAAAAGTGATAAGGACATCTGACATATAGTATTTCATTGGATTTCACTGGAACGTCTCAGTAAGGGGAACGGAATGATGACCGATCACAATGACAGACAGCATTACGGTGAACGTCCCTAACCCACTTGCTGGGAATTTGGAGCTCACACAATAAATCAGCCTGTCAGGCTGCACCAACATGCACTTCTTTCGCTTTAAAAAAGTGTATGTATCATTTTATGCAGTATTGACAGTTTTCCTTCAGGCTGATGCAGCGATGTCATGCCATGACACCACGCAATCTGTCACTTAGTTTGGGACACAGTCATGCCAGCATGTAGAAGCAAACTCTGTCAGTGCTCCTGTGCTTCTCCGTCAGGCATGTAGAAAAAAAAGGCTTCCATCTCTCTACCGCGCCCTGGAGCGGGGGACAGCTAAGAAAGCACTTCATATATTTTATGTTCTTCTCAGTGCCTCCTTTACAGATGAAGAATTTGTTTCATTAAGCTTACTGAAGTAGTGCTGCTAATAAGCACTGGATGGGCAACATTTTAGAAGTGTGAGCAGCGAGCACAGACCAAAGTATCTACTTGTCAGCTCCAATTAAGCCTCTCTGTTAGCTTGTCAAGCTAGCCTATATCCGCAGGCAGGTACCACACAATGGGTAATTAACAAGTGGCATGAGACACAAAATGGATATCAGTCACACTGCTTTCTAGTTTTAAGGTGCTTTCACAGGAAAACTGTCTCCAGAAGCGGTTCTGTGTGTTGATTTCAGACGATGCAACTGGGATTACAGAATGGAGCACTGCAGGGCAGATGGGTATCCCAGTAGGTTGGATGTTTGAAAAGGCCCCCGGCATGTAGGGCAGCTCATTGCCATGGGCAGAAAAACACAGTATTTGAGTTCTTTATCTTCTGGAATATAAAGCAGGAATGCATTGAAAATGAGCTGAAATGCTAAGTCGGTTTTCCAGTTAAATAAATCTATAAAAATGATTTTTACAGTTGACCTTTAGGCATTTGGATAAAGCTTGGCTCTATGCGTGTCATTTATGGGATGGAGTTCAGTTTTTGTACAGATCCTTCTTTTCGATTCCACAGTGAACAACACGATCAGACACGACCTGACTACTACAAAACTGACAGCTGTCTTCCTGTTTAGCAGGATGCTGTGTGAGAATGCACAGTGGTAGAGTCACTTAGATGCACATTTACAGAAAAGTGCCTTGACAGAGACTTTATTTTCAACTTTATTTTCAGTCACTAAAATCCTCGGTCCTTTCAAATGCTTTAAAAAAAATAAAAGCAGGGAAACGACTGCAGAAATCTGGGTGTTACTCTGCCTCCAATTACATTTAGCATTGGAGGTTAATGCTGTTTAAGACATGCTGTCTAAACAGAAAAGTCTCCATTGCAATGTCTGTGCTTAAAAAAAGTTTTTTTTTTTAAAAATTAAGTCAAGACTTGACCTCAATTATACTGCAGTGTGCAATGACCTGACTGCGAAAGAGCACTCTGGTATAATTGAGGTCATGTTTTGTCTTTGTAGAGTATAAATACTGAAGGTTATCTGAGGTCAGTGTTGACCCCATATCTGATGGGCACTTTGGGGCTGCTAATTATCAATGACTGAGTTATTGACATATATATATATAAAAAAAATCTGATTTACCCGATACGATCAAATATTTTGGGCCACCTACACATTACACCTACAGGAGCTACTTGGCCATGGAAATCAATGGCATGCAGCTCCCAGCTTGCAGTTTTTGTGCTGATGTTAATGCCAGAGGAGGTTTGGAGCTCAGTTATTGACTCGGCAGTGCTGGTGACTTTTACACACTATGCACCTCAGCATTGGTAGCCCTGCTCTGTAACTTTCACGTGGTCTGCCACACATAGCTGAGGTTCCTAAAAGCTTTCACTTTGCAATAATCCTATGTGCAGTTAATTGTAGAATATGTAGGAGGGAAGAAATTTCACAGACTGAAGTGGCAGCCAATTACAGTACCACATTTTAATTCAGTGAAATCTTTAGAATGACTGCATGGCTAGGTGCTTGATTTTATCCAGGTGTGGCAATAGGACTAAAAATCTCTTCCACCGCAAACTCAAATCATCACGACTATCTGATTTTGTGTACGTGTGTATAAGAGTAATTACCAGCCAGTATAAGAGCAGGTCTCACCTGAACAATGCTGCAGTGACATGACTGCATCCCATGGCTAAACCAAAACACTACAACATTACACTTTCTGCATTCCAAAGCATAACTACAAGTAATTTATCAGCTCATTCCCTTTGAGTGGATCAGAAAGCATAGCAGACATGCATAGTTAAACATTTTGCACCTAATGACCTAATGTAGTAGCTGCTCATACAAATTTTTAGCTGCTTCTTTCACTTGCAACACTACAGAGAGGTGAGAAGCCACCAAGTGTTCAGTTGGATTCAAGCTTGCATCCAGATCTTGGCCTGGAAAGGAGAGGAAGCAGCCAAACTGAGACCAGGCCAGTGTGTGTGTGTGTGTGTGTGTGTGTGAGGGGGTGGGGTTTAAAAGGGAACAGAATCAAGAAAGGTATATGCACAGATCCTTAGACACACACAAACCATGGATGTAGAACAAATGTTAACTGAAACAGAGTTGACACAACAAAATGCAAATAGCTGCTGTTTAACAGACACTGACACATTTACATTTAACTGACACATTTACACACACACACACACACACACACACACTGTACAGTACCAGGCAGTGCTTACATGCTAGTTTGCTCCTCCAGTTTCCCTCTTTGATTAATTCATGCTGACTGGTATGAATGCCCATCAATCAAACTTAATACTAATAGTGTACTTATCTAATTATAATATAGATACAAATGTATACAAAATAACACCCATCCAAACATAACTGTGCACTGTCGTCACCCTTATTGCTGCAGTTTGCTGCAAATCACTCTGAATAAAGCCTGGCATCACTGACACCTCTCTCTCTCTCTCTCTCTCTCACACACACACACACACACACACACACACACACACACACACACACACACACACACACACACACACACACACACACACACACACACACACACACACCTATGTGCAATCCTCTGGCCCTGTTGCTGAAAGGGTTTCCCAGCAGCCACTGAAGCACATTGAGAGCTTGTTAATTACATCAGCGACAAATATCTGTGCCACAATGGCTTCTTCACTGTAACGCATGGCTTCTTCTGACACACTCAAAACAATATATGCAAACAAGAAGAAATAAAAACACCCGTATGAACACATACAAGTCTGCGCATGCAAAGACATGATAAAATGTGCAATAACGGGCTATTGATCACTGGCTGTGTGATTCACAGGCTGTGAGGGCGGTGCAAGTAATAGCAGCTGTGGAGGAGGTGTTGATTTTCCATTATCTATATCTCAAGGTATTTGTGTTTATTGCTGCATCATGCCTTCACATGCTTAAAGGAAATCAGCAAAATCTGCTCATGCTAACTCTGCTCTGCTTTACTTTGTTTCGAAACAATAATTATCAAAAATCCTTTTGATCGCCTCCACGTTTCTCTCACGGTAAAGTCGGGTTTGTGCACGGGTGATCATTCCAAAAGCCCCAAATGGGAGGGAGGGGGATGGTGTGTACATTGGGGAATGTGACACCTATTAACAGAGCTGCTGCCAAGGTATAGCACTGTACCAGCTTACACTCCATCAGCTTAAATCACAGAATATAGCACGTTAAGCTGCACACACACCAAAGTGCCTCGTTTGCAGACTGTGACAGAGTGAATGCAGATGGAAAGTAGGATGTGTAACGTGGGTCTGTTCATCTTTGTGCCTTGCAATTCAAACTAATGCTGCTGGTGTAGGTCTTTTTGGGTGAGGATGTAATATATCTGTGAGTGGGTGTAAAAGTGCAGACTAATCTCATGAAGATTGTGAAAATAATTAGCCTACATCCTGCACAAAGTTACTAGTGTGTAGTGTTGTCATGGAAATCCTCTCATGTTGAATGGACACAAGCCACAGATCATGGGTGTGACATTCAATACAAACAATACTTTATATACTTTAAGTCATTTCTAGACTTTCATCGAGAACGGGTGTTAACTTACGTGGGCGTGGCTGTGTGTGCAGCACCTGCTCCAGGTCACCCAGCATGGTGAGGATCACCTCCTTATCAAGCTGAGCTGTTCCTTCACGCGGACCTCCCCCAGAAACCTCCTCCTCTGCCCAGTACCCGCCATCTTTTTCCCTGCCTCCCTGCTTCCCACCTCCCTTGTCTACTGCTGCTGCCTCATCATCGGGCCGTCCCCTGCTGACCTCTTCATCTGTTCCTGCCACCTCTCTGGACCTCCGCTGCGCCTCAATCCTCGGGTGGCCGCTGTACGATGCCCGCTGTGGCCGCCCTCCTGCTGCCGTGCAACGCCAAGGGACGGGGATAAGGGAGTGCTCTGACTGAGAAAGTACTTTAGTGAGGGAGAGCGACAGGGATCGAGCTCTGGTGCCCCTTACACCTCCGCCTCTTGTGACCGCTTCCTTCCTGGGGCTTCCCTGCAGACTGCCTCCTGCCCGTTGTGTGGAAGATGAGTACAATGAAGTGTTCTGAGGTTGGGAGAGCCGAGATGGTGGCTCGTCGAGCTCAAAGGAGTAAACCTGCTGCTCGCCATCACTGAGCAGGGTCAGGTTAGTCAGCGAACGCTGCTTGATCCGCAGGTTGAGGTTGTCAGGGAGAGGCTGCGGAGGCCGTCGAGCTGGGCTGCCTCCCTGATAAACCGAGAACTCCGCGCCTCTCTTCATCCCCTCCCCTTTTCAGCTTACCCCTTTACCACTGGTGGCTCAGTGACTGAAACTGCATGCAAGTGGATCTACCTGTGCGTGGCACTCTGTTTCACATCTTGGCTGAGAAAAACTGAGAAAGCATATGGAAGGAAAAAGAGCACAGAGGACAGTGGCAGCATAAGAGATGGATCCCCGCGTCCTGCGTCTCCTGACTGATGTCCAGGCTTCAGTGGGCTGGAGGGAAAGCAAGCAGAGGGAGAAGAGTGGAGAGAAAACCACCTTCTCAGGCATGTAGGTAAAATCCAGGTCCATCGCTGAGCCAGCCCATACTCATGGTCAGACACTGAGCCAGACACAAACATTCATTTCTTCCACTCCTTCCTCTGTCCGCATGCTGTCTCTCTGTCTTCTTGGCTCCTTTCTCCTGCTTCACCACAGTCAGGGGCGTGGATGAATGAGTCGCTACATCTCCCGCTCCTCACACATTCTCTTTTCCTCTTGCGCTCTCTTTATCTTTCCCCCTATTAAATGGCAGTCCTTTCATTCACTCTTATCTATCTCCCTCTACCTTCTGCCTCTCCTTTAATTACCACCTGACAGCCACACTCCTGCTGCCTCCCTCTCTGATGGTTCCTCTCTCCTCACAGCGGAGAGTGAGCGGCGGTGAAGCCGGCAAATGGGCTCACATAGCTCTCGGTGTGGCTGCGTCTCTCTCTCTCTCTCTCTCGCTCTCTCTCACTCTCTCCTTCTCTTCCCCCTCTGTGTTCATCACCCTCTCTTCCACTTAATCTCGCTCATTCTCTCACTTTCTGTTCAGCCCTTATCCTGTCTCCCTCTCTTCCCCTCGTTCTCAGCGTCTCTCCATCGCTCTTCCTCTCACAGTGTGACAATGAGTTGCTTGGACAGTGCACCTGTAAGCTTGCAGCCCCTGCTGCACCACTCTGACCACCCAAACTTAATTAAATGCTATCTTGAGGAGCTAAAGCAGCAAAGGCTGCAGCTTATCACAGATCAACAATGAGACCACAGAGCCAACATACTCCCATCAATCAGTGGAGGCATTATTAGCACTCTCTCTATTAGTCACAGCTGTCTCCCACAACATTCTCTAATCGTGGCTACTGACTGCTAGAGGACACTGGAAGCAGTTGCCTCAGAAACACAATCAAGTTGATCCTAATCATCATACAATATGAGGCACTTGTGTTAGTGTGTAGATGCCCCATTCATCATGAATTTGGGTGTTATCGTGAATATATACTGTGGCACTGAGTCTCAACATATGAATAAAGCGTTATATAGTTGCTCTCACTGACACTCGTTCAGAGTTTATATGTAAAATGAGAAGTCTTGTCATGTGGTATTGGTGGCATGCATCTACTTGAATTTCCCTCTCAGAGACTCATTTGTGCCTCTCTACAGAGAAAGAGCAGGAAGAACGACGACTGCAATGACCATGAAGCGTGTGACATCAAAAAGCAAGTGTTTGTAATGGATCCCAAACAAAGAGAACGGTCAGCGCTGCAGTCTAATTTTACCCTTGAAATCACGGGCTTTGGAAAAGCCGCGACCGAAGCAAAATGTCTGGAATGTTGCTGCCGACCTGACATCCCCAGACCTATAATTACGTGCTGTTGTTTGTGCATGCTGGCCCTCTGGCTCAACTTTGAACTTGACATCTGAGTTAGGAGGTCTGAATTCAAATGAAGACATCAACAACACATCAAGTGATCTGCTCTCCTAAAATGCAAAAACCAAATCATGTGCGAAAAGTTTTAAAACATCCTCTGCAACAAAATCGAGTGACAAAAGGACTATCGCCGTTTAAGGCACACCAAAGATCTATAATGCACAAAAGGGTTCAAGAGCTGTCACAGTGAACTCTTCTTTCAGAATCGGGAAAACGCAGTTGAGACAAAAGGATTTCTCTGTGGCAGTGGTTTGTGTTTTGATGGTCCATTGCCTGGGTTAACCTCTCATACTTGTCAGGAATTTAAGCTTGTGGTTAGAAACTCCTTTAAAGTGGTCCCTTGATCTTAAACTCTGAGATACAGAAGAACAGCTGCACAGATTTCCACACGACTACAATTAAACAATGAAGACGATGAAGATGCCTGCAGCTGTCTCTCTTTACAAACAAACAAGATTGAAATATATCTATTAATGTCATGTGATACCTTCTCTGAGACTGACAACAACCCCGTGCATGTACTGATGATAATGTGTCACGGTGACTGGTGGTGATGCAGCAACGCAATTGTATCAGCTGATGGCAGCCCGCAGGATGTAAACACAGACAGACGCTCCCCATGTCCAGCTGTCAGTGCTGACCTTTTCCTTTCCCCACATGAAACAGCACAGAACAGGAAATCCCCAACCCCCCACCCACCCAGCAAGCACAAACAGACTCACTTTAGCGCACACACACACACACACACACACACACACACACACACACACCGACTGCATAACACCAGTACGTTGCAGGTACTTATATGCCAAATATGCCATACTATATGCCATTAACAGGCCCAAAAACCTCCTCTTTTACAAATGTTACAAAGGACAGCTAATCCATAATGTAACAACAGTCTCCATCTAAGCTAACACATTTTCCCAGTTCTTTAATGAAGGCAAAGGTCATTTTCAAATCAGTTCCTTTAGCATGTACCACAGCACTGCAGCAGGATTATTCATCTACAGGTATAATGATCTTAATGCACAAATATATATGCACAGCCTCAGTCTCACACTAAGAAATATTATCTACACAGAGCCCACATATGTGTGGTGACCTGCTGCATACCTGATATCTCCTCCAGGCACTGTTTGGCTGTCTTGCTGTAGACTAGCTCTCCCTTCGTGGGGCTGAGGCAGGGGTCGGCCGGGGCCACCATTGTGCAGTCATTTTCTGAGAATGTCCTAAAGGCACAAAGAACAAATAACACACAGCAGTTAAGAAGATAGACTGAAACATCTGATAAACCCAAACTCTATTACAGTCACTGCAGTCATGGAGGGAAAGATTTGACTAAATTTGATGAAAGCTGTAAAGTTTATTTCACATTTTATGCTCTTTTCTAGTGTTTCTTGTGTCTTGTTTCCCCTCCAAAGACAAAAATCCTCTTCATCAACTTAAATGAGTAGCATCTAGTAGTAGTTTAACATTGCATTAAAAAACTAATACACGATCCTATAAAGATTTTATGGCCTGTTGAGTGTTTATAATACTAGAAATATTGAGGTTGAAGTACAGTACCTGAAATATTTTATGGTTTGACTTTAAGTAACAGCTGGAGTTTTTTTCCCCTTTGCGTTCAGTGTGCATTTCTATGTTGTTAAGCAAGAAAACAGTTTGCATTTCTCAGATTTTAGTCTCGGTTACATATTCAACAGATGGACACCTCAAAAGGGAGGAGGGGACACTCTCAGATGAGAGGTATTCTGAGTGTGTCTGTGCAGGAGATTGCATGAGATACGTGAGTGCATCTGCCTCCTCTCCCCCAGCCTGAGCCACCTCACACTCCCCTGTTTGTTTGCTGATCTGAAGAAACACGGATGGCATCCAATGCTTCTCGCAAAACAACAGTCTTACACATACATACAAACTTTGAGCAATGAAAGCACCACAAAACCATGCAAAAACAGACGAAAGGCACAGAACAACACAGTTACACAGCTGATACATAAACACAATAAAAGGCACTCGCACACGGGAACACATGCAAACTAACACTTTAAACCACACACAAAATCCTGAAATACACATAGTAAAACTTGCATATAAAAACTGCGAAAACAAAAACAGGCACACAGAGAGAGAAAGAGGCACAGGGAGTACGAAGCACGAGCTACTGAACAGCATGCATTTCTTCCAATATATACACACCGCACACACACCAGGGACCACCACCACCTGCAGAGCTGCAGATAAAAATTGGCTTCCAATTGCGACAACAGCATCAGCCTGTGACTTCAGCTCATGTGAAAAAGCTGTTTTCTTCCTGCAAGCTTCCCTCACCTCAGCGGATTCACAAAGACGGAGACAGAGATATTCGCTGCCACTCCTGTATGGCACAATATCACCCAAAAATAAGAGAGGAGATATATGGGGGAAATGGCTGCTGCAGTAATAAGATGTTTGACTCTGTTCCTTTCAAAAGGATTGTGTGCTGCTGGTGGTGTAATGAAATGCAATTTTGGGGAAATTTGCCATTTGTTTTATTAGCAGCACCACCCATTTTAATGCACTGCTCGAAGATATTAAAGGAACACTTTGAAAACACATCAGATCTCAATGAGGAAATAAATCATGCTGGATATCTACACAGATATAGACTGGGTAATGTGTTAGGAATGAAAGGAAGCCACATCTTTGATGGAAATGAAAATGATCAACCTACAGAGGCTGAAAGATAACCTGAAAATCAAAATGGAAAAAAAATGATGCTAGTCTATTTTGCTGAAATGTCATTGCAGCAATTCAAAATGGTATTCAGTAGTTTGTGTGGCCTTCACATGCTTGTATCCATGCCTGACAATGTTGGGGTTCCTAATGAGATGACAGATGGTGTCCTGAGGGATCTCCTCCCAGATGTGGAATGGGGCATCACTGAGCTCGTGGACAGTCTGAGATACAACCTGGTGGTGCCAAATGGACCAAAACACAATGTCTCAGAGGTGTTCTATTGGATTTAGGTCAGGTGAGAATAGGGGCCAGTCAGTGGTATCAATTCCTTCATCCTCCAGGAACTGCCTGCATACTCTTGCTACATGAGGAACCCAGGACCCACTGTACCAGCGTGGGGTCTGACAATGGGTCCAAGGATTTCCTCCTGATACCTGATGGCAGTCAGGGTGCAGTTGCCTAGCCTGTAGAGGTCCGTGCATCCCTCCATGGATATGCCTCCACAAACCATCACTGACCCATCACCAGACTGCTCATACTGAACAGTGTTACAGGCAGCATAATGTTCTCCACAGCTTCTTCAGACCCTGTCATTGTCTGTCACGTGTGCTCAGGGTGAACCTTCTCTCATCTGTAAAAAGCACAGGCTGCCAGTGGTGGACCTGCTAATCCTGGTATTCTATGGCAAATGCCAGTCAGGCTCCACAGTACTGGGGAGTGGGCACAGGGTCCACTAGAGGATGCTGGACCCTCAGGCCACCATGAAGTCTGTTTCTGTTTGTCAGAGACATTCACACTAGTGGCTGCTGGAGGTCATTTTGTAACTCTGGCAGTGCTCATCCTGTTCCCCCTTGCACAAAGGAGGTCCTGCTGATGGGTTAAGGACCTTCTTCGGCCCTGTCCAGCTCTCCTAGAGTAACTGCCTGTCTCCTGGAATCTCCTTCATGCTCTGAGACTGTGCTGGGAGACACAACAAACCTTCTGGCAATGGCACGTATTGATGTGCCATCCTGGAGGAGTTGGACTACCTGTGCAACCTCTTTTTTGAGCAGTATATTTTTAATCACTCCTGTAAAACTGGTCAGGTCAGCCTAGGTTATGGGAGCAGAGGAGAAGAAGTGACACTGCAAACTACATTTCTCTGTGTGCAACTCTGCGTGTGTGTGTGTGTGAGAGAGAGATAGGTGAAAATTAATTCTGCATACTAAATTCAGCTAAAATCTTAAAACCACAGTGATCTGTTAAGCTTGGCAGATGCAACAACTTAAAGTGGGCGGGGAGAAAGAAACCAAACAAGACAAGGATGCTTAATTGGGCCAAAAATGCTGGTAGCACAGGAGGAGGCCTTTACGCTTACTGTATGCATCTTGGCGGCTTTGGATGAGGAAGAGCATTTTTAGAATGGGAAGAGGGGGATGAACATGGAAGCTGTAGAAATGTGAGCACAAAGAAATATCTTGGAACAGAGCAGAAAGGTAGAGACGGCGTGTGAATCACTGTTCCTCGAGACTTTATTCACCACAGATCAGTATAAGCGTTATTATGTAATATGTTGAAAAGGACTGCTGCCTCACAACAAGAAGATCCTGTTTAAAATCCACCAGCCAGCTGGGCCCATGTGGGCCCCCTCCAGGCACCCTGGCTTCCCTCCACAGTCCAAATATATGCATGCTAGGTTAACTGGTGATTCTAAATTGGTCATAGATGTGACTGAGCATGAATGCTTGTCTGTCTCTCTGTGTTAGCCCTGTGATAGACTGGTGATCTGTCCAGGGTGTACACCGCCTGTTGCCCCATGACAAGAGGAATTAGATAAATGGATGGAATGATGGATGGTGTAGAGCAACAGGCCCAGTCACACCAACATTTAAACCTTAAATTTTGAGTTCATTATAACAGAAATTCCTCAGTCAGCCTTCGTAAAATGAAGTTCAATCATCAGAGTAAAACGCCACAAGGTCAGAACAGAAGAAAGAGACAGAAGCTTGTACAGCAGTCAGGAAGGACTTTCATGTTTCTGGCCGAACAGAGTATTAGCCATTAACTTGTCAACAATAACAGCTTCAACCAGCCCTGCATGTACTCCCTCACCTACCATTTTATACCTACTATTATCTAAGAAAGCACAGATGAATGTCACTGTAACATTTTTGAGGTGGCCCAGCCCTAACATCAGATATTCTGACAATTCATTAACTCTGCCATTTGTTTCTAATTATGAACAAATTAAACTGCTCTTTAAACACTCCACCTTATCTTTCTCGTCCTCTTCAGATGCAAAGTTGATAAAATAAATAAATTATTTAATAAATGAATAAAATAAATAATAAAAGTGACTAAATAACTAATGCATGTTTTGGAAATAATTGCGGGGAAAATGGTTAGAAATATGTTTGGGAGCAGCTGTGATGCTGTTTGCTTAATTTGACTGACTGCAGCCAGATTTGAACTTCCTCTTTCCATTACTGACCAAGATGGCAGCAAACGGTGAGAAGAAGTCCAAGCTTTAAAATGTTCCCTCAGAAAACTGTGGGTAACATCACAGATGGTCCTTCCACTCTGACTACACGCAGTGTTTCTGTTTACTTTTTGCTCACTGAGTAGGCTGCCTGTGTGTTTTCACAGTTTAAGTTTTAGTTTCCTTCTTCAGAACTGACTATCACTCATTATCTGCTCAGGACTGATAGCCGCAGCAACTCGCTAAACATGTGGGATTAAAGGAATGCTAATGCTCGAAAGTGGCAGTGCTGACTGCGCACCACAGAGGAGGTAGTTCAGAGAGAGAGAGAGAAAGGGTGAAGGATTTAGTCTTGTTTAATGGGATTCCTAAGTCCCTTTCTCTCCTAACACAAAGGCATCCCAGAGACTTTGGCGGCTCCTCTATTTTTTTTCTTTGGGATTTACGCACTTCCCACACCTCTGATTGCTGTAACATCATGAAACCATGTGCCAGATGCATGCCTCTAACAACACTGTCTGAATGAAGAGAAGGGGAATGGGTTCTTGAACACTGCCAATGTCTGGATTCTCACATCAAAGATGAAACCCAGACAGTTAAATAAGAGGCTTTGGCAAGCAGCAGGGAGTGGATGTTAATTTGTTCAGTGATGCCTGTGAAGGGATGTGGAGGCGAGAGCAAGATGCACAGTGGGGAGGCTCCAGCTGATCATTGGGAGAACTCCAAGATTTAATGGGTTGTATGAGTGGCTGTAAGCGTGTGTCTGAATGTGTGCAGGTGAGATTTTGGAAAACAAAAGGTCAACAGGTTGGTCTCTCTGGGTGTCCTGTGAATGACAGTACAAATATCTCACCTGTACATGAAGGGGGCCACGGTGGCAGTATTGGGATGGTTGTGCTGCTGCTGCTGGGGAAGCTGAACTACTCCATTTCCTCCTGGTGTTCCTCCGCCTCCAACTCCACCACCTCCTCCCACAGTGGACCCAGACAGGGCTGAGGTACTGGTGGACAAGGTCATGCTGGTCCGCTTGCCCTCTGGGCCCCCCATGGGGCGCTGGATGTAGAAACTCCCGCTCTGACCTCCTTTGGTCAGCTTGGCTCTCTCTCCCTCTCCTCCCCGCATATTTCCGCTGCTGTTTAAGGTGGCCTGGCTTTGGGTCTGGGACTGACTTTGCGTCTTTGCTGATGTTGTTGAGGGAGCTTTAAGTCCTGGTTTTGGGATGCCACTTGAAGCTGAGGGGGTGCCACCATCTTTCTTCCCTGATGATGACTTCCCTCCTTTAGGGATGAGGCTGGCAATTTTTGAGGTCTTCTTTGTGGAGTCGGCAAATACATCACGCTCCTCTTTCGGTGGAGAACTGTCCTTACAAGATTTACCAGACCTGCTTTTGTCCTCCTTATCTTTGCAGGAGGCCGCAGACCTGCTGCCACTGGCAGAAGCCTTTGAATATGAAGGGGATGAAGATGAGGACGTTTTGCTAGGTGCAGTGAGGGGCGACGCAGGGGTCTTTGTAGCCATTTGTTTGGCTGTAGCACTGCTACTAACACTGCTGCACGCTGACCCCGTAGGTGTCAATCCATCTTCACCATACTCTGACAGGTCATCTTCCTCCTGCAAAGCCATCTCAGCCACAGATGGCGATGCTCTTGAAGCTGATCGGGGGTTAATTAGCCGAAATTTCTCCAGCATTGACCTCTGAGGTGGTGCAACACTTGACCCTACTTTTGACCCATCCCCTTCCAGGGCCTGCGGTGAAGGGGTGGTGGAAGGTGAGTGTGTAGGGCTTGCCAGCATGGATGAAGTTGCGCTGTGTTTGAGATTCATGGACTTGCTGCGCCAGGACTTGCCAGCTGTGGGTGAAGGGATGGCAGAGGCCAGCTGCTGCCCACTGAGGCTGGTGGGAACCATGCCACCAATCCCGCTTCCATTCATCCCACTAGGTACTGGGATGCCCCTCACTGCCTCTGAATAAAGAGAGAAGAGAGAAACAAAGAAACAGTGAAATTACAAATCAAATTTCCAGTTTCAAATGACCAAGTCATCAACTGGAATGATTTAATACTATTCTCTTTGTGATGAGATTCAGATAAAGGAGGATTAGTCATGTTGTCTGTAAGGAGCTGGTTTTCTCAGGTGTTTACTGCAGTTTGATCCAATTCTATTAATTGATCTTTAATTATAGGCAGTTTTTTTTTTTTTTTTTTTTTTTTACTGTAGTAGTAGTCACTGTAGTGATTGACAGGTATGGATTTTCCAAGCAAGTTAGTAGCTAAAATTCCACACTTCCCCAGGCTTCCTGGATTTATTTGACAAGAAAAACTAGTTCAGAATCCTCATCTGACTCCCTGCTGGCTTCCTTTGTGGTTTTACACACATTCAGCTCAAAAGTCAAGCAAAAATAGGCAACTTTTACGTTATTTGAGGAAAAAAGTCAGAGCTTATTCTCAGGTGACAGAATATCAACAGCAAGTCAGCTTTAAAGAAAAGACTTCATATTTATTACAACACTGGTGTCTCGAAGGAGTTTGCACTCAGTAGTGCTGCACCTTCATGTTCTCATTCACAGTTCTTTATAGCCCGTCACAGCATTTTTACAGGTATAGAACAGACTTATATAGGACAGGCTCATGTTGTGGCAGTGACAAACAAATTCACAGCAGCCACAGTAACAATAAAGGAGAATTTCCTGAATGGAAACCATTCAGTTTTGGCTTCTTCTGGAAAAGACCCAGCTTAGATTTACTGTGCAACCCCAATGAATAAAACAATGATTTTTTTATTTACTCTGCAGCTTCATTTCCTGAACCTTTTTATTCTGAAATATTCTGACCTTCCGTTTTTCCTCCTCCTACTTTCATCCACACGGCTGGGATACTGCATGCAGGTATATTGTCCGTGTACTTAAGGAGTGCTGCAGAAAGAATTTCTAGCTCACACACGGGCCTGAATACTGGAATAAAAACTGCAATTAAAAAAAGTGGTTACCTCTACACATTAGAAATTACACAAAGCTACACAAAAACCCACAAAACATGTTCTAGCACTGGCCACTACATCTGACCTTTACACATATTCCACAGATCATCAGCGCCCCTTTACTGTACCCCTGTCCCTCTGTTACGTATAAACATTATCCAGAAGCTCACAAGTACAGCATTTGCTTTAATCATTCGTACAAACATGACTTCATCTCCCTGTGAATACAAATTTGAGCTACTTTCTAACAGAAAGAGACAAATAGCGGGGAAGAAGTAACAGCAGAATTATGATCGGGTAAGTAGAGAGAGAGCGACAGCATGAAGTTATGCTCCATTAGACTGAGTGTCTGTGTGGCTGTCAGTCAGCACTGTGAGCAGGGTTCAGCTGGCTGTGAGTCACCCCCACTCTGCAGTTTAAAGCCTCTTCAGACAGGTGGGGGGGGGCTCAGATTGAGCTGCGGCTGGGACCAAAACACTTTAACCAGCTTACGCTTCTGACAACATCCTATAAAACCTTTAAACATGCCTGAAAACACCTCAGTGCATTTGGCACAATGTGTCAGGCTATTAAAGTGTAATCTAAGTAAAATACCTGATAATGGCCAGGTGCTGAGAACCTCTGCCCACTCTGAAGGCTTCAAAAGCAGACAGAATATTACAGAATATTTCTAAGGCAGAAATCTTTTGTTTTCACATTAGTTAAGATCCAAAAGAGCCAAGCCGTGGCTCAGGATTGGTCATCACCACATGTGATGGGGCATGAATGATACGTATGCATTTAAGCATTCAGTTTTTTTTAACCATACGGAGCTGCTCCGAATGTCCTGGTGGGCTGTGTGAAAGGATATCTGCACAACAACAAAATTAGTTTCTAATTAATTCAAAGGGTAATGAACTGGCTGCCACCCTCTTTTTCTAGCATGAGTAGGTTTAAAAAGCCGAGATGAGTCACGAGAGAAGTTTCAAATCTCAGATGAGCAGATGAGACCAGAAGACCTAAATATGGATTAGAGTCTCATCAGTGAAACACTGGTGCAAAGAAGTAATGCTTTCAGCTGCAGTAGCATCATGCAAAGTGTGGTCCTGGAGTCACCTACTGCTGCAGCAACAACACAAAGGCTTTGACTATGTTAGGTATTAAATATGGCTGTCTGTGAGAATATCTTGTCAGCATGATAGCCTCTCAAGTGTGCAGTCGTAGAATCTTCCAGGTGATTGGATGGGAAGAAAATAAAAACCAAGTCGAAAAAATGTGAATATCAGTACGTCCGTCTCAAAATGGTCATTTATTGTCCAGGCAGTCATGTGGCACTGGCATAACTGTTGATGAGAGCATACCATTGTGTGTGTGTGTGTCCTATGTTACCCCTCATCTTTTGAGATGAGTGAGTGACTTTAAGATGTTTGATAAATGTGACTGCGAATGAAAGAGAAAACAGGCGTTTGTGTGATTCTGCCTGCTGTGTGTGTGTCTGCTTGTGTGTCCAGTCAATTAACCCCGTCTTTAGAGATTTCCCCCCCTTCCCTCCTCCCCGCTCGCCCCTTCCCCACCCGAGGCACTTTCGCAGCACCGCCGCACTTTTCGCTGTGCCGTGACTTGCCGTTGCCGTAGCAACAGACTCTTATTTTCCTTTTTTGCCTCAGCGACCAAGGAATTAAATGCCACTTCTTCTGGGTGGTGGTGGACCTTCTGTTAACAAATGCAAACACACACACACAGACAACTACATGCCAAATTACACACACAAACTCTGGAGCACAAATGCCTCTGACTGATGCATGAACTCATGAATCCTTCTGTTTACTGGACAGTTAAAAACTTCTCATCGCTATCAGGCACATCAATTATTGGCTTAAAGAAATCAGCCCGCCTCCTCATCCGCTTTGTAAACACCTAACGAGCTACTCACCAATGTAGTAAAATATTACTTAAAGCACAAAGCAGGAAAAAAACCAAAACAAAACATGTGATGATGTAGAAAATGGCTTGTGGCAGACATTTCCTGCATCTGTTTGTCTGCCTTTTCCCTCTGCTACCTGTTTTTGCCCAGAAGGTTCTGACTGCACAGCTGACATTTCCTCAACAATCGATTTTTTTTTTTCTTTTTTGTCTATTTTATTTCAGACCAAAATACTTCTTCCATCTCCCCCGCAGTGAAGCACCAGTCCTGCTGTCTTATCTCTCCAAACTGAGGCTTTGTCTCTTGGCAAGACTC
Source organism: Archocentrus centrarchus (assembly GCF_007364275.1). Classification (NCBI taxonomy): domain Eukaryota; kingdom Metazoa; phylum Chordata; class Actinopteri; order Cichliformes; family Cichlidae; genus Archocentrus; species Archocentrus centrarchus. The sequence goes on along the minus strand of NC_044368.1, from coordinate 21,796,539 downwards.
AGCTGGAAAAAGACACATTTGCCCTTTAATACTCCCCCGTATCATTTTCAGGAAAAAAGAAAAAAAAAAAGCAGAGAAAATGTGATTGACTGAAACCTTTGAGACAGTGATGTCACTAATAACCATAATAAACCTAAACAAAGGACTGACATTTAAACCAAATTATGACCAAACTAAATTAAGACTAATGTGAAATGTCAGTTCCTCAATGACCCCTTCTCTCCCCCCTTGCTCAACTTTCACTCATATTTCATCACATACTCTCTCTCCATCCTTCTGCTTGTCATCTTTCACCACGCACCCCCTCCTTCTCCCACTGAAGAATTTGAAGTTTCGGACAGAAATTGGAAGGGTGAGTGCACACGTGAACTTTCAGGATGAAAAGGAAGACAGAGAGAAATTCAGAAAGTGTTCGCTGGCGGCATTTCACTGCTATCTCTGTTGGATGCCACTCACTGTGTCTCTCCTCCACTGCCAGCACCACATACCGATCCTGTTCACAGACTAAACTGGAGCGACTGTGCAATGCTTTGCGAGTTAGTTAGAACACATTGGTGCTGAAGTGAAAGCTTTGTTAATGTACCTTCAGGAGTGGTTTTATTATTATGATAATGCTGAGGCATGAGAACAGGTTTTATCTACTAGCACTATTGTGAGCCAACAGGTCAGGAGAGTTCTTCTGAATGAGCCATGCAAAAATCTTAAAGCTATTATAAAGTGATTGAATTAGCCAATAGAAAAATTGTGTGTAATTAAAACATTGCAAATGGGTGTATTTACTCCTCACAACAGTATGTGGCCGTTAAACCAACGAGGGGTTTTCAATAATCGCTTTTGTGTTAAATAAAATGCCACGTATTCCCTCTCAGCCTCTGTAAGACCCTTCTCTCAAAAACATAATCACTCTCATTATCTTGATCATACTTGACAGAGCAGCTGCCTGAATTCACCCCTCTGGTCATTTCTCCACTAGCTCCACCCATGCTGTGAAAAAAATTTCACCACCTCCACTTTAATGGCATCTATTGTAACTCACTCAGAATGAAGAGCTGGGGATGATTCAGCAGACTGGTTAAGACTAGTGACACGAGGGACTGGGCCTTCCCTGCAGCCCTCAGCATGCCTGTCTGACTTGTGTGAGTGGCGCCATCAAGTGGCTGGGATGAGGAATGTAAAAATCACCACATCTACCTGCAGTCAAACTCCACTAACTTTAAAACAAAAGCTTCTGTCAGCATCTTTTCTCTCTCTGTGTGTGTGTGTGTGTGTGTGTGTGTGTGTGTGTGTGTGTGTGTGTGTGTGTGTGTGTGTGTGTGTGGTGTACATGTAGATGTAAATAAACACTCTTTACCTCTATCGTTGCCACTGGCATACTGAAGAGGCTTGCTCTTGTCGATGCTGTTGAAGCTCTGGCTCCGACGGTTGAGGTTGGATGAGCCTGGGCTCCTGGAGGCCCCGCTGCCAGCAGCAGGTACTCTGGAGGGCCCTGGTAACCTGCGGGAGAGGAAGTACAACAGAGGACTGCATATTAACGCTCAAGTCAAGATAAATGTCATAGGAAGGACTTTGTCAGTAATAAATAAATAAATACACGCATTAAATAAGTAATCAATTGATTAATTTTGGAGTTCAGTTATAGTTCCTATTATTTTGAGTATGAAAAAACTGTTTCACTATGGAATCAAAAAGACCATTGAGATATAATTTGAGATTTAAAAGTCTACACATTGCAGAGGATTTGGTTCACTTTAAGTCAAGTTTTGTTTTATTGTCTCATGAATACAGAGCGCTGGATTCAGTGTGTGTCAGTGTGTAAGACGCACAGAGATCAGGAGTGTTGTGTGACAGGAAGTGTGCGTTACAGTCAAAGCTGCCAGTGTCAAACGGTGATTTGCCATGCTGCAGCTGGACGATTTTCACAACTCCCAGAAGAGCGTTAAAAAGAAGAATCTCATCAGAACCCCTTTGTACAGTAACTTTAGACTGCATTCTTCATGTAGTCTGCCAGATGTATTCATACATCTGTTTGGTAGCAAGTCTCTTCAAAAATCAATTTGGCAGCTGGTTCAAAGATCCAAACAGGATCCACGACAACCTGGATTTATTTCTGCTGTCAGCGGTAATTAAATATTTTATTCAAACTCTGTGCCTTGTTTTCTCCCACACAGACACTTCACATTGTTTTCATGTTGAAACTTGATTGCATCCACACTAAAAAACACAAAACAAAACAATCAAAAACAACAAGATAGCACAAAACCTCAAAAAGTTTATGGAACTTACAGACTGTAAGAAAAAAAATCCAACTTCTGCTAAAATATGTAATATTCAAGAAAATGTACACGATAAGACCTCGCGTGTTTCCACTCCCAGCAATATTCAGAAAGAAAGAGAAAATACTGGACTGTAAAAGCTTGGTGTCTCTGCCTGAGCACCGCCGTGACGTCCCCTACAGAGAATCGATTTGCTATGCTGAATATGTCACTTGTCTGTATCGCAGATGGAGCCGAGATGTCGGAGGGAAAAGTTTTTTTAGGTTCAGAATTGTACAGTGGTAAAAAGCCCTCGAGGGGAAAACATATTTCATAGATCCCATTTTGTGTTTGAGGCTTTTATGAAAATAAACAAATGGAAGGACAGATTGATATCTGGATAACAAACCTCTTGACTACTGAGAAACATCTTCCTACTCTTGCATTTCTTTGGGCCCGCCATGATTAACTTCATCGAGAAAACACAAAGTGCAGTTTTCTCTCACTCGTTGTGCTTTAGTTGAGAAACTGCATTGTTTTTGATTTGTAACGCTGAATGTGAGAGGATGTAAAAGCTTCAGTTAACTGCAAAGCACGCCACCACCAACAAAAAACACTCAGTGACCAAATCAGTATCAGCAGTGTTTGATCAGGGAACAACACGTTGTTGGTGTTTTATTTCCCTAATTTATCACTTTAAGACATTAAAATGCCAAATTATGCCAAATTAAAAGCTGCTGACTGCCCTCTGGACACACATGGATCTGCAACATCTTTTATACTAAGAACAAGCAGACAAGAGCTGACAGTCTGAATTACTAAAATGAAAAAATCTGTCCTATCCTGTGACAAACAAAAATATCTGTTTAATTCTGACTGAAATATGTTAGAAACTTTTCTGCACACATGTTCAAATTGATCTTGCAAAGATCCGTCATCTGCAGAAACGGGAAGATTCCTCCTCCAGAATATTTTGTTAATTATAATCACTTAACTGCATCTCAACTTCAAATATGACCCTGGAAATAAATAAAAAAAAGATGTGGATGGGAGAGGTTTGCCATTTATTTCTAAACCTAGCCAAGTAGTTTGGTTGCCTAACCTCAAGAAGCAGCATGAAGCCCAAAATCCTGGATGAAGGACTTTCTTTTTTTTTTTTGAATGTTATTCCTCCCACTATCATCATTTAATATCACTGGAGTCGGACTGTTTTTGATTTGCCTGGGAAAGCAGCTCCACCTACTGATTGAGCAAATGAAGCTAGACTTTGAGTCCCAGGGCTTTTCAAACTAACCAAGTATCTGCTGCAGTTTCTGATGCAACAAGAAACAAGAAAAGCACTCTATTAACATTTAGCAATTCTATTATAGCAGCAGGAAGCAAATTAATAGTATCTAACTGCAAAAATTCAAGGCAACTTGGGTGTCTCCCTCAGAAAAGTGGAACAAGGCACAGCAGGAAGTCAGAGCAAAAACTGTCAGCCCAAGTGCTGAGCAATGAAAAGATTATTTTACAAAGACAAAAACAAAATATGCTCCAGTGCAGAAAAACTTCATCAAGAGTATCAACATGTCCCTTATGCATAGTGTCCTTCTTTGAACTACCATCCTGCTTTTGCATCCTACTGTTCATCAGACTAGCTCACTGCTCAGAGATGCTGATCCAGGCCTGAGAACAACACTGGTGCTCTGCCTGAGAGAACTCAGCGAGCTGCAGCAGGAGGTGGTTCTCGGGTCAGAGCTGAGTCTGCCATTCACTGAGCTAAAACAGATGGAGCTGTATAGCAGCATGCACATAATGCAGACTCAGAGAGAGGAGGGCGTGGGGGTGGGGGGGTGAGTGCAGAGAAATTGCAAGGAGTTTAGGAATGCTGGTGGTCAAATGAAATAAAACAAAGTGCAACTAAAAACATTTCAGTAATGCCCACAGATGCATACAGAAGCATAATAGTGTTAATGGGACATATCTGGAAGCTTTTATACATTTAGTCACCAAGGAGAGGAACAGAACAGATTGATAGAAAAAAGAAAATAAAGAGTAAACAGATCTAAGAGGAACAAAAACAAGAAATGGGAGGAATAAATACAGCACACAGACAGGGGTGCAAATCAGAAAAGGAAGGCGCTGCAGTTGCAAACCCGGACAAGAGAAAATGAGAGATAAACAGTAAGAAATGAGAGGGAGATTGAGGCAATTCAGATGGTAATCAGAAGTAGCTCCTTTTATCATAAGATTCTTTCATCTTCCAAAATACACGTTTGAAAATACATCAGGCAAAATGGAATGGGAGAGGAGAAAATGTGATGCAATTCTTCGACAGTGAATTTGTTTCAGAGTGGACAGATCTGAGGTGAGGTAGGGAGGTTACTGCTGTGCTCTGCCCTTCACGATGTTCTGCCCCTGAGTCTGCGTATGCAAACCAGCATGTTCTTATAACATCTCTCATAACCCTGTATTTGCAAGAGTGTACGGCATCTGGTCCGACACATCTGGCCTCCACACTGCCACTCAAAGCCACATCAGGCTTATTAAAATGGTAGAAAGATACCACAAGAAAGCGGGTGGCCAACAAACTGCCAAACATCACTCCCCGCTGCTAAGATGAAGGCCATACCACACCACGCCAGCATTTAATACAAAACATTAATGTATTTGACATGTTGATGGTTTTATAACGTTCAGTATTTTGATACGTCAACATCTGCAATCATTTCTGAACTTATTTAAAACAATGAAAGCAGAATAACTCAAGTAACTCAAGAGTCACGAGTGCGCTAACATAGATTGTGTAACAACTATGAACAGGCGAACAGGTTGAAGAGACGGCATATGATAGTCCAAACGGAGCAAGACGAATGCATGGATGACCTTCTATTTTTTTATATCTCAAAGTCCACCTGAAAAAACAAAACAAACCCCCATAAAACCAGTTCCATGTGAGGTTTTGGAGGTCGAATAAAAGTACCTCCAATTCAGAGGTTTGAGCTGAAGCTTGTGATATCCATCATTTACTGTCTCAGGTTCTACTGAAAAGTAAGTTATATTCCTACCCATCAGTGGAACTTATAGCTGCGTATCATCCACACAATGGTGGAAATTAACAGTATATTTACAGATCATCTGACTGAATGGAAGAATACAAATGGACAGAGAATAAAAAAAAAAACCCAAGAACTGACCCCCTGGGGAATACCACATACTGTAAGAGGGAGGTGAAGGATGAGAACTGTCTGTCTGCTAACTAAGAGCAGAAGCAGGCAACAGTAGTCTGAAGTGAAATACATCTTCAAAAACATGCAGTGGAATCTAAATAAGTAAAACAAAGTACAGTTGGAGTTAAGAACACAAAACCTGACACAGATAAAGTGTCGTCTGACAGCACACAGACGGTAGCTGTGCATTTGGGACTGGAGAGGGAACATAAGTGCTGAGCGGTGATCCAAGGAGAAATCAGAGCACCAAACCCCGGCAGTGTCAGGTATTAGAGCCAGAGGTGCCTGGATCAGTTTATTCAGAAGGTAAATCTCCTTTGTTGCAGTTCAGGTCAGATGTCCACATCAAAGAACTAGATTATGAATCCACAACCCGTTATGAAGAGCATTCTGCGAAATGCATGAAAATCTGCTGACACCATTTATTATGCACAGAAATCCAAAACGTAACAAAAGCAATCAAAACTGTGCTTATGTTTAGTTCACTGTTTGAACATGTTATAGCAAAGGACTCACTACTGTCCATACCGCAAACACAAAAATATTTAACACATTTCCAGCACTGCTAAAAGTGGGAAAAGAACCTGTGCAGGTGAAAAGGGCAGGTGCTGCCTTTGTAAGCAGGATACCTCCCTGACCTCTGGCTAACAAGCAGAATGTCTCGGGCAGTAAGAAACACACTAACCCTCCAAGTACCTCGAGGGAAACATTCCTCACCACATTCAGCACAGCGCAGTATGAAAGAGAGGCAACAATCTATTTCTATTTTAGAATTGCTAAAACTTTCTTGCTGCGGGGATAACAGAGCAGACAACTCGTGGTGATTAAAAATAGCTTCTCAGATGGCAAGAAAATAATTAACTGTGGTAATCAGGCTTGAATGAAAATCAGATGGCAAGAGTGCTTTGCACTGTCGTCGCTCACTAATACAAGTGATTTGTTTATGTTGTGTGCGTGTGAGCGTGTGTGCGCGCGCGCGCGTATCTTTCTGTTTGTGGAGAATTAAAGAGCTATTTCTGCAGAGCAGCAGTGATGTGAGAGGGTAGATTATCACCCATAGGGCTGAAGCTGCTGGCTGCAGCATTTTTGCCATTGCTCAGTGGTGGCTGGAGAGGAATTAATTGCCAACATGCTGGTCCCCACTGTCTCTGAGCTGGAACAAATGCTGCAAGCACCAGGCAGCTGGACGGGGCTGTGTGCATGCAGTCTGTGTGGCTGGATTTTTAAGTGCATGTCTTACATGTATGTAAACAATCTATTTTATCTGTGCTGTTCTGGTCTGCCCATATCTGGGAATAAGTTACTTATTCAGCTTCTTTGCTAAGATGTTTAAAAATGCTAAGGGACACAATACACTGAGAAGCATGTCTTAGACAGCACAGGCGGTCAGAGGCTAGCACCTATGTTTTTGAATAAGAGGTACAGCTCATGTTAAAGTGTCCTGTAACCTGACATTGTAAGAACTGTGTTTAACTTCATTCAAGGAGCAGATGTAGGCAGGCTATCGTTGCAGCAGAGCCTTGTGAAGAAACATCATACAATGCTGCTCTCTTTGATTTGCTAGGGAGGACCATCCTACTGTATCACGTAGGATGGCGAGTAAGAAAAGAATCACCTGTGATAAACTGCAATGCACTGTGTTACACAGAAACAACAGGCTTCAAGGTGGATGGAGAAATATGCTTATAAGCAATATCACCATAATAAAGTGAAGACAAAACAGTCTATAAATCTTTATATAAGAATCCAGTCTCTGTCTAAATTTCTTAAATTCAGGCGTGTGTGGAATCTGTGTGTGTGCCACATGGTTCCTCGTGCCATCCAAAACATGCTGGGTTAATTCTTCAGTGTGAAACTGACCACTTCTCCACTGAGAACAATAAAGAGGAGTAACTGCACTGCACTGGACAAAAGAAATCCACATACTTTCAGTGCAAATACACTTTCTTATTTTTGTGAGACTGGCAGCATTTTGGATCAAGCACCCAGTTTTCAACACAGATGACACAAAACACACCATCCCTACTGACAGTGAGTGCAGGCCTTCCATGACACAATCGTAACATTTAAGCAGGCTGTAATTCATGTGAGAACATTTAGGAGACTGTTCTTCACTGTCATTCATTAGTGCAATCCTTCATCAAAACACTAAGTTCCCATCAGGTGTTCTCTATCTCACCTTGCCTACTGACCTCTGACCTGACTGTGGAGCAGGTCATCAAAGCCCTCTCTGAAAAAACTAAGTAACATGTAAGTATTAGCTTAACCCATAAAATAAGGGTATTTAAAAGTATCTGCCATAATTACCTGGTGTTTTTCTTCTGTGGGGAACCTATTCCACTGTGGCCCGGAGGACTTGCATATCGTGCTGTGAGACTGAGGAAAGAGCAGAGAAGATGGACACACTGTTACCACAGTTAAATAAGGAACAAGACCAGCGACTGGCTGGAATTTTCTTAATCCATGACTTAATGTAATAATGTGTGAGAGAGGAGCCATTCAGATATAAGCGTAGGAAGAAATAGAGAGAGATGGACCGAGGAGAGAAGAGAAGAAGCACATGGTGATGACTGTAGTATGCCAGTGCACATTTCTTTGATTTTTCACATGATGGCTCACACATGTTTGTTACCACACACTTATGACCAAGCCAATAACATCTCTTAATCCATTTATAGGGCTGTTGACATAAAACAAGCCCCAAAAAACTTTCACAAACAAGTTTGTGATGGTATGGTTTGAAGGAAATGCCCACAGCACCAGTCACAGTTAGTCACCGGCAGAGATGGGAAGGCAGCAATATCCATGTTGGACAGAAAGAAGTTAAGAAACTTGTAGAAGGAGTATTTCTACTTCCTGCTTTTTAAGTCAGCTGCTATCTCAAATGTTATTAATGACAATAAAACAAAAAAGCAATGACAAAACTTAAAATGACCACAGCAAATGTGGTTTCTAACAAAATGAAAGCTGCAAACTCACCAAAATGATGCCGCGCATTAGACAAAGCCAGGTTAGTTTACAGAAGAAACCCTTCTGGCTAACATTACCGCTCACGGGCTGAACACAGGTGGAAAGCTCAGGTTTCCACCTGTGACTGAGCCACAGAGAAACAGCACAAGCAGAAATTCAACTGGAAAAACGTCAAGCGGTCCTCTGCTGTGAGTCTGCAGAGCTGCTCAGGCTGAGCTTCAGCTGAAGGACAGAGGAAGCTGCAAACACCAGCAGTCTGTTTACATGGAGAACAACTCGTTCTCTGTTGTGTGATTGTGGGCTGCTGGTTTGGCACTGTTGACTGAAAGTGGACAAGACAGACAATAAACTACCTATACTGGGTGAGTGAATGAGGCACAGCAATCAGCTCCCATTTTCTGCTCTTTCTTCTTAAAGACTGCAGCTCTCAACTCTGCAGAAAACTGAATATGAGCAAATGCCAACAGGTAATTATGATATTTCAGGCCCAGGTGACACTGACCAAAAGTTAATTAAAAAACAGGTTTAAAGAAGAAATGCCTACAAAAGCTTTAATGTTCTAGAACAATAATAGGCTGGTGTAGAAGCTTAAGGCCTTTCTGAGGCGATTTCAGTAAATATACTGAAGACACTTTATCATTTTTTAGACTCAATAACAGCAGCAGAATCATTGTGTTCAGAAGTCAAACTTTACGCTCACACACACACACACACACACTTCTCTCTCGTCTTTCTCCATTTACACCTCTTGCTCCAGACAATTAAATTCCTTTTACAGCACCTGTGATGAATGCAGAGTCACTGTACATCTCTAATTGCCCTTGCAGGTTTTCATGACACCTTGTTATTCTAACAAGCTCCAGAGCAGAGAGCAGAACGCAATTATAGTGACGAGCCCTTTTGCATCATGTTAATAATGAACTATATAATAAATGATACATCGGTGAATATCTGCAACAAGACACCAGCAATGTCATCTCCTAGAAGTATGTAGTTATTCTTAGAACTGTTACGAGAGGTCTTAGCGTACAAAAAAACCCGAGGTGTGACAGCTCAGTGGAGCCCGTCACACACTTTATGCTTTATCAGCATTTTGATGGAAAAGCCTAAATTTGTGCATCACTTTCCTCTTTAAGGAAAGCTTTTGTCCATCTGCTTTCTGTACTTTCTCTCGGTTTACTCGTATTCAGAGTGGGAGCAGTAAAAGGTTGTAAAAGGCATGGATGAGGTTATCTCTAAAGGCAGCAGAACCCGCAGGAGTATAAGATTAAAAAATAAAAGAGTAGATCATGCAGGATTAGGCTACAGTATACAGTATAAACAGTAAAAAAAAGAGTGTTGTGGTTTTTCCATTGCAAGACCCATCCTTACCTCACTTCCAACTATATTAAATGGTATAGTCTCCAGCCTGGAATGCTTATCCAACCCACAATATTTAAGATCATTCCAGGGTGGAAAAAAGAAACACCAGAACACACGAGGGCAGGATCAAGAAATGGGGATGGGATAGTGGTGGTGAAGATGAGAGGGGCTGGGGGATTTCTGTCTGTCACTTTTCATTGTATACAACATGCATCAACGTGGCCTCTACTTAATAGTCCACAACACTGCAGTGCATATGCAAGCCATATTGGATCCCACTGCTGTGCTATTAAACAGGATCGTTTCAGTTGCAGCTTAATCGTAGCCGCAGCACTGAGGTCAGACACAAACTGAAGGGTTTTAGAGCCAAAATGGCAGCCGCTGGTGCACTTGAATTACTGTGATGACAGCAGGTAATAAGATGCCATCTGACCTTGGCATCAGTTGACGGCTCATCCAACAAAGATTTCAAAGCAATATAAAGCTTGGGCACAAACACACACAAAGCCGCACATGCTGAGGAACTTGAATGTTATAGAACCAATAAAGTAAAAAAAAAATTGAACTGGAGGTTTGGAGGCACTGCCACGTCTGTTTAAACCCAGACAGGGAAACATAAAAATAGGTAATTTGTTGTACTAATGATTTCTGACCTGACACCGCTAGTGTTGCCATTATGGGTAAAGGAAACCAACCAACTCTCAGTAAGAGACAAGATGCAAACAGCAAGCACAACGATATTTCACACTTGTATATCAGCACTGTGCTGCTCAGTTATGGCCATGTGGTGCCATGTTCAGAATAACCATGAAAACTGGTTATTTTATTGGTTTTGGATTGGAAAATTCTGCAGGACACAGTAGAAAATTAAATATTGCTATAAAATCAAGAGCAAAATTTCCAACCAGGAGCACAATGTTACTCCTGGAGTTGGAGCATAATTAGTTTAGAACGCATGCAGTACAAAACTGAGCTTTTATGGTGTAGCACCCCATTTACTAAATAAGCTGCTGACAGACTAACGACTTCAACACACTTCATTTCAGCTTCTCATTGACAGACATCATATCCACATTAACAGCCTGTAATGAAAAGTTAAAGATGGATCATGTGATACAAAAAGCTAAACCAACAAACAAGTAGAACTGAACCATTTACCAATTCATGATGCCACTGAGTCTAATCCATCCTCCTCATGTCTCCGTGTAATTTCCAAATATCCAAACTCCACTGCCTGGAAGCTACCACGCACACACACACTGTACAAGCTACAACTGTACCTATGAGATGAGTCACTCTTGGCCTGGGTGTTAGCTCTCCCATATGGCAAGCGGCTCTTCCTGTCGCGAGACACAGCGGTGGGCAGGCGTGAGGAGCGCCATACCAGGGGGTCAACTTGGTCACCCCGGGACATGGTGAATTAAAGAGGGAGGGTTTGCTGTGCCCTGCAAGGCCTGGGCCCCCCTGCCTTCTAGAGCACTGAAAGACTCCTGCGGCTCCGGGCTGTCGTGCTGTGTCCAGTGGGGAGTTCCCCTCAGTACATACACACTCACACTCATCTCATCTCCTGCCCTGGAGACACCAGCGAGGCCAGCAGGTGCTGTCTATAGAAAGAACCCATACCACAACTGCACAGTAACCCAAATGAATCTGTGTGTGTGTGTGTGTGTGTGTGTGTGTGTGTGTGTGTGTGTGTGTGTGTGTGTGTGTGTGTGTAAATCTACAGAAGAGATAATTTGCTAACTTTTTTAAAACTCATTCTGACAGGCTAAATCTTCAGGGTCGGTTGGAGCTTACAGAAGCGTGTGGAAAATTAGAATTAAAGTAGATTTCCATGAATAGATTTAATTACATTTCTGTGTTTTGAGAGTGAAAAGGAAGTGGAGCCTGCACCAGTCAGGCATGAAACCTCACACAAAAGAAACTTTAATGTCATCTGAAGGAGACAATATGAAAAGTAAATATTCACTTGTGCGCTGGTTAAATGCTAATTAACTCAACTTCCTGCAGTCTGTGTGTCTTTCCATGAAACAATCACTCAACAAGAAAGACACAAGCATCGCTATATGGTGCAGTGTTCCTATCCGTGCAACAACTATGTGTCTTGGCATAAAATAAAATCTACCTTTATAACTTACAACAGATTAGACTTATGTTACAATAATATGTTGAGTTTAAATATCACAGTTTAAATACATGTATCCAAAGTCTCATCTGTTGTACAGTATGCCTGGAATGGCTATATACACAAAAGCAAAGACCAAGCCAAATGGTTAATGTGGAGACTCATCATCTCCCAATTAATGAATTATGCTAAGTTCAGATTCAAAGGATCAAATCCTTTGGACACCCTGACTGAAATCTTTTAGGTGATTTGTTGGTACATAAGTGTGTAGTGTTGTAGGAGGAGAAGGCCGAGTAACTATCTGAGAGAGAAAAACGGAACCCGGTCCAACTTGTAACCCACAGCAGTTATACTGCAATCATTGTACTCTGAAGGTTTTCCTGTGAAGATAACATAAGAAATAATTTCTGTATCCCAAAAGTTGTAAAATTACTGTGTTACAGCAGTCAAAATATGAAAAACGTACAATAACACAACATAAAAACATAACAAAACATGATGTTGTTACGATTTAAGAAAAATTCCCACACGTTGCCAGTGACATCCATCAAATTATGGAATGCAATACTCTGGTGGAACATGTGGTATCAAATCATCTGTGTGTGAGGTTTGAGTCGTGCATTCACGATCATCTGGCTCATTCTGGCTCCATCACACACACACACACACACACACACACACACACACACACACACACACACACACACACACACACACACACACACACACACACACACACACACACTGTGGGACCTTTATAAAACACCACCTTACAAACCACCAAAAACACATGACAGGCCAAATTACTTTGCATCTCTAAACTGTTTTCAACTCAATAACATTTTCATCAGTTCCCTCATTTCTGTCCTACCATCTGACCTTTACACACTTTCTTCCTTTAGCAAAGGACGTTGACTGACTCGCATTTTAATGGCTTACTTTATCACAGAGACATGGACCGATCCTCTCACCTCCACCGCAGCCTTCAACATTAAGACATTAATAACTCATGAGCGCAGGCGAGAGGCAGTGAGGGCAGAGGACCTACGTGGAAATCACAGAGAACTTTCTTTCTTGATCTCTAAACATCTCTCACACATATCCACATTTTTTACAACAGCTAAAAAAGGACACTAGTGAAACGTGCTTCTGTAATGAGCTTCTGTAACAGCTCATTAAGTGTGTATGCACTGATTTGTCAAGTCTGGAAACTAGGCTGATACAGCCATGTACTTCGAACAATTCAGTGTGTGTGTGTGTGTGTGTGTGAGAGAGAGAGAGCATTCTCCACCTGTTGTGGGGGTGAGTACGGAGGGTGGGAATGGGAGGCAGCTGTGCCCCTAATGACCCCCCTAAACACACGATACACTGACCACACTGCCACCACCTCCTAACTCAGCCAAACAGAGCCAAGACAAAGCTCTGAACAATATCATCTTACTCACATACCCGCTCCTCAAATACTGAGACTAAATGATGTTATTGCACTTATTTAATGCATATATCCTCTCTCTGCAATCACACACCAGCAGAAAACAGCACAGCCAAACAGTGTGGCTGTGCTGCAACTTGATCCGGTCAGGGGGAATGCTGCTCATGTGTGGCATCTCAGGCCTTCTTTTAAATGCTGCTCTGAAACCTGCTGCGTCTATTTACATCACACAAGTGCAGGCCGCCTTTGCTTTTAGGGCCTTTTACTTCTCAGCCCTCTGAAGGCCAACACTTCTGCTGTATAAGCCATGCCATCATCATATTAAAACACCTGCAGGGTACTTACCTGAGGAAAAGTCATCATTCATGAAACTGTTCTATTGTACCACAGTTTCATAATTCGATTCATTAGGCAGTAATTACAGTACTACAGTAAATGCTGTCAGCTTTTGTACTAAAATGTCTTTTCTTGACTGCGATTGTTTATTTGATAATCACAACCACCTGGTTGGTTTCAAAGCAAATGATTTTACACTTATTTCCTGTCAGGCTCATGAAAAGATCAATAACACATCTGTTTGTTAAACACAGACTAAGCTAAGGATTTTGTTTTATGGATATAAATTACATAAGGCCATGAAATGAAAATAATACAATGCTTATATAAGCATTTTATGGTACTCTGTGTCCATAAATGTTAGAAATAGGGGCCTAAAATGTACCTGTGGGCCATGTTTGGTTTCTCAACTGTATGAGGAGTTCACAGGCAGATGTTGAGGTTTGTGTATTATCGTAGGATAAGTGACTGGGATTAAATTAAAACTGTTAATCTACAGTAAGTGTGTCTGTAAAGCACTTTGGGTCAGCTTCTGTTGTTTTCAAATGTACTACATAAATAAAACTGACTAATGCAGCTTCTCAGAACTTTCATATAAAGCTGATGTAGCAAAAATCTTCTTTGTATCCTGTTATTCATTTCCAGCACCACACAGAGGAGGTCATACCCTTCATTCTTCTGTTTACAGAAGTGAGCATCTGAAAATGATAAATCAATATACATTCCAGCATCAAGCATGCATCCCAAACAGCAGACAGCCAAAGGGAACCAAAACAAGCACTCATCTGCTTCACAATCTGCATCCTCTACACTTTGATACAGTCTATGCTTAGTGCAACATACCTGGACTGCATCTCTTGTGATTTGTGGCTGCTGGCAGGCGGTGCGGTGCTGCTGGTCTGCTGGCTGAGCTCCACCAGGGACTGGTAGTACTGCTGCTGTTGCTGTTGCTGCTGCTTGTAGCGTGACAGGATGAAGAAGAGACCCAGGATGCTCTTTAAGTTGCCATTCCTGATCTCTGGAAGGTAAAAACGGAACGTAAGTGTTTGATGCATTTGGTATTTGGCAAGTCCTCCATCATATGGCCATGAGGTAGATAAAGTGCTTTTAAATGTACAGAATAAAGCATTGTATGAATGTATGGTTGAAAATGTGACTTGCAATCTAAGGCGCTGTGAGTGGTCAGAAAGACTAGAAAACTGCTACATGAATGCAAGCACACACAGAGTACACATGTGAGTTCCTCCTGCATCCATATGTTAGAGGACTAAAATATTTTGTGGAAGTGAAAATTATGAGTTAAAGATTTTAGAGACCATATATTGTGACTATAAAGTGAGCATATGTGGACTTTGGAGATAGATAGAGCTCAAGAGCAGCTGTTGGGAGGCAAACATAAAGCAAAGACATACAGAGTTATAGACTATGTAGTTCAGTCACTTAACTGTATTTAGCAGGAATAATTAAGGCCACTGCTCCCAAGAAGGTCGAGTTGTTATAGATCCAAATAAAGCATCTCATAACATGAGCCCACGCACAGCTGGATAATTTAGGAGTGACGCTCAGTCGGGGAACTGCTGCACTGATGCATTACCGGCCAAACAGCCACAAATATAAATCAGCTGCTTCATTTACAGTTCTGCTCTCGCCATGAAATAAGGAACTGACTGCATGTGCTGTTGGTTGAGACTAGAAGTGACACATTTCTGTGTCCTGATAACGATGAAATCATTCAAATGGATGAGATAAAACGGAAATGAATACAGCATGGATTTCACTATCTGAACGATAACTAAAATGAAATAAGCTACGAAACAGCAGCACAGATAACCACGTATGAAAGATAAAATGCAATAATCCACAAACGTATTCATGCTGAAAAATGAATTCAAAAAGCAGGAGAGAGTAATGTATAACAATAACGGGATGGGGTCCTTGTTTTGGATATCAGACCTCCAACAAAGTGCAGACCTGCAGACAAAGTAACTGCTTAGAAATGCTGAGCAGGCAACAGAAAGAATCCTCTAATCAATAAGTCTATAGTGTAAATCTTACGCTTAACACTTCTGAGTTAATCTCAGACAAAACTCAAACAAATGCTTCCCTTGCAGACTCCTGCACACACACGCACGTACGCGCGCACACACACAAACACACACAGCTGAAGCAGGATTCAGCAGGCGCAGAGGAGAAGGAATTGATCACTGGCTAACGCACCCATTTGTGAAATGGGCTTTTCATATCAAACCCTCAGTGAGGGCTGGCACACAGAGGGATGGGCAGAGTGGCAGCGTCTGACACAGGGGTTTTTACTGCATTTTTCAATCCGGTGAGGCACAAACATTCCCCCAGCCATCCACGGCTATGCTGCAGAGGCCGTGGAAGTTAGAGAAGATTAATCTCACGGGGATGTTTCCCATTTTCTAACACCCAAAGGCGGCAATTTACACTAGGCCTTTGAGAAAATCAGAACAGAAGAGAGACAATATTGCAGAACCTGCTGCTCTAGGACTGAAACTTTTGGCAACTGGTAAAAAGAACTGAAATTATACTGTTGGGGACGAGAAGGAGAATAATTCTTTATCAGCCTTAACAGAAAAGCTGCTTTTGTGGATCACATCAGCAGTCAGAGAAACCTGGTGACATTACCAAGCAGGCAATTCAGCAACTTTACTGCTTTGTGTAATTTTATAACTTTTGTACTCAAAAAATAAAAATCATTTATTAACACTGCAGTTTCTTTTACCTGGCCTAAATGGTACCGCAACGGAGGTGGAGACATTGCAAGGATGTTTTAAAAAGCAGCGAGGTAACGGTGCCTCACCCATCACTTGTGTAAATGACATGAAATTATGGCCCAAAGTCAGCTACATCGACATTATCAGTTACCTTTTTTTTTTTCGAAGGTGTTGATGGCGGGGAAATCACGTACCAGATTACCTTCAACGCAATAAAATCAATAAAGTAATGCTTAACAAACAGGGCAACGTTGTTTTCCTTAAAGCAGCTGTAGAGCCGAGCCAGCGCATCGGCCAAGCTAAGCGCTTAGCATGGGTCCTGCTAAGGGGAAGTGGAGCGGTGGAGACAGTCAGCTGTACTTGTATCGCGGATTAGGGAAATCATGTAGTGATGCTGCAGCTATTCTGTGGAAGGTATATCAGAGTGGATATCAGAGTGTTCAGATCACTGAAACAAACACTGGACTGGCCGAAAGCTGTGATCGGGGAGACACGCAGCTGTCATCTTGCTAACTGCAACGTGTTTACATGAAGGCAGGCATTGTTTAAGCTTTGTGTAGGCTGTATACTGTAGTGTCACACTATAAATAAAATAACGTAAAAAAATAAGAGGCTGTACATTAAAGGAAAACTTAAAACATAAGGAGAAAATACAGTAATAGGATGTGCAACTGGGTAGTATAATTTGGGGGGAAAAAGAACAAATTTACAGAATAAAATCATTTGAAAAAATGTACAGACTGATGTAGTGACAACCGACAACAGCACAAGTTGAATCCGAGCTCATGTCCCAACTAATAAAGCCGCCTGTTACAGCACAAAGTAACCGAATTTTGTCATTAACTCTGGCTGTAACTTTGGGTAACCGGAAGTATAAAACCGAACAGCGGAAGTAGCAGTCTGTCATGGCAGCCTACGTGTGCTCTTCCAGAAACCCGTGGATATTCCATCTTTACCTGCTTATCTTTTCTCATCTCACAGCTTCTGTCTTCTCGTCTGATGCTGACATTTATTTCCTTCAACTTATTCTACATAACTTTGTTTTATAATTTATAATCCATCACTGCAGTGCTATTTCTTACTACCTTACCTACCTTTATGTCTGTGTAGATTCTCAGTTATCCAGGTCATAGTAGTCTCTGGAGCTTGAAAAAGGCGACTGGACTTCTTTTTGTTTCTTGAAGACGTTTCACCTCTCATCCGAAAGGCTTCTTCAGTTCTCAACCAAATGGTGGAGAGACCCAGGTATTTAAACCCCTGTGGGCGTAGTCCCCTGGAGGTGGTTATGACCCTCTATTGATCATGTGCGTGAACACATGTGCCCAGGTGTGAAGAGGGCGTGGGTCATATTTAATCAGTGGTTTCAGTTGAAACCAATTTAGGACTCCGCTCCATTGTTTCCTGTGGCCTATTGAGGTCACTGGAACAAAGGTGTGAATGGGGGTTGAGACGTCTGGGAAGGGAGCTCAGGACAGCACTGTAAGCGGGGGAAAGTTGGTGACGTAATCCACCTCCTCTGTTCAATGATGGTTGTTCACAGTGGACATAGATGGCTTCTTTCACTCCTCTTTCAAACCATCTGTTTTCCCTGTCCAAAATGTGAACATTGGCATCCTCAAAAGAGTGCCCTTTTTCCTTCAGATGCAGATGTACTGCTGAATCTTGTCCTGTCGAGGTGGCTCTTCTATGTTGTGCCATTCGTTTGTGAAGAGGCTGTTTGGTTTCACCAATGTAGAGGTCCGAGCACTCTTCACTGCACTGAACAGCATACACTACATCGCTGATCTTGTGTTTGGCGGGTTTGTCCTTGGGATGAACCAGTTTTTGTCTTAGGGTGTGACTTGGTTTGAAGTATACTGAGATGTCATGCTTGGAGAAAATTCTTCTGAGTTTCTCTGACAAGCCTGACACATATGGGATGACAATGTTGTTCCTCTTGTCCTTCCTATTCTCTGTAGTTTGTGTTTGGCCTTCATTCCTGTGCATCTTAGCTGATTTGATGAAGGCCCAGTTGGGGTAACCGCATGTTTTGAGGGCTTTCTTAATGTGTGTGTGTTCCTTATGCTTCCCTTCTGCCTTAGAGGGAACACTTTCCGCACGGTGTTGTAGGGTCCTGATCACCCCAAGTTTGTGTTCCAGAGGGTGGTGGGAGGTGGTGGGAGTCAAAGAGGAGATACTGGTCTGTGTGTGTGGGCTTCCGGTAAACTTCAATGTTGAGGCTTCCATCTTCCTCGATAACCACCTCCAGGGGACTACGCCCACAGGGGTTTAAATACCTGGGTCTCTCCACCATTTGGTTGAGAACTGAAGAAGCCTTTCGGATGAGAGGTGAAACATCTTCAAGAAACAAAAAGAAGTCCAGTCGCCTTTTTCAAGCTCCAGAGATTACCTACCTTTACTTTAAAGCCTCAGGCCCTACCTTCTGATCAGAGAACAAACGTGCACCCATGGTTGATCTAACACAGATGAGTGTCTAAGGCCACTAATGAAAGGGACTTTATTGTGGTGAGTAGGTCACCTGCTAGAACTAGAACCAAATAGATCCTGTTTTTAATAGCCTCAGTTGGTGAGACCCTGCAGTGGAAAGAGTGTTTAATGACCTGTTGTAAGGACCCCTCAATGTAACCAATTATCAAGTGCAGGAAACGTGTGTTTTGGGGCTTTACACCTGCTTTTAAGGGTGGAAACGGCACACTGAACTTCCTGTAGATAATTATCACATTTCAAGTGGTAAAACTTCATGTCGGTGCGTAGAGATATTTTGTGTCCAAAGGGGTCAAGCATGCCCACGTGTTTCAGTGTGTGCAGTTTGTCTTCATAACATGTTTAACATGTTAGCACTCAAGCAGAGTGGCGTCTGCAGCAGCAGCACATGCTCCCCGTAACAACGCTAACATGCTGATGTTTGGAAGGTATAATGTTTAACATATTCATAATATTAGTATTATTAGAGGCTTTGGAAATGTTGTTATTCTCTGAAGTATCTGGTCACATGCCAAAGTTTTAGACACTTAGAAAGTGACCTGATGATGGCGAAAGTTGAGTTAAAGGATGAGAAAGATGATTCAAATTCATCCTGACAAAAATGTCAGCTTCAATTAATCATGAGAATTCACATCTGGGATCAGTTGGCATGCATGCACTGTGTCAGTGCATGCAGCAGATATTAAGATATTGAGTTTTGAGCTGAAGTCCTCCTTAGTCCCAAACCTTTGGTACAAATGCCACCATCATGCTCGTCTGTACTGTAATTTTATTTTCTTAAAAAAAGAGAGATGGACTTGATTTCATTAAGGCCTATAACTTCTCGTAGTGGAAATAAAACACTCTTCAATTAGTTGAGTTTTTCCGGAACTTTGGTTTACAGCCTCCCACCAGTGAGATGCAAGGAAACTTCTGGAGCAGT
This sequence comes from Archocentrus centrarchus, assembly GCF_007364275.1. Lineage (NCBI taxonomy): Eukaryota > Metazoa > Chordata > Actinopteri > Cichliformes > Cichlidae > Archocentrus > Archocentrus centrarchus. The sequence continues at coordinate 21,776,706 of NC_044368.1, read as the reverse complement.
TATTGCCATGAGTAGGTTCTAGGTTCCTGTATGCACATCAAGCCTCCCACTTTATTTTATTCCCACATCTTGTAAAACCATAATAAAGACTGCATATGCTAGGAAAGCCCTGGGCAGATTCAATTAGACATGAGAGGGCACCCATGGCTCACTCAAGTCACAGACACACACAACACATGCTCAATAGGAGCAAAACAGACCGAGAGAAGCCGGCAAATGAAATGCATCAGCAGCAGCAACAAACAGGGTAACCCAATAGCCCATATATTCACAGACCCACTTTGAAATTCCAGGCCTAGCAAGTCACTTTGCTGTTTTTAGTGCTGTAGCTGAGCGCAGAGAATTTAGAGCTGCCGGTCAGTGTGTCAGGCTGTTAGACTATTTCTGCTGCTGGAGAGGTCAAGGGCAAACTCGGCCCTTTAATGTTTAAAGAAACAGCGTGGGTCAGAGCGAGCACAGGCCAGCTGGAAACACGTTCTTCTAGAACAAGTGAGAAGTGCTTGTAAATATATGCATAAAGTATTTCAAAGTACTTCAATCACACAAGTCCAGACTTTGACTAGGCCACTCCAAAACCCTCATTTCTTAAAAAGCCATTCAGAGGTGAACTTGCTGCTGTGTTTTGGATCATTGTCCTGCAGCATAACCCCAGCTTGAGCTTCAGGACACAAATTCATCAAGTACAGCAATTTGCACAGGTCCTGAAGAGGCAAAGCAGCCCCAGACCATTACACTACCACCACCATATTTAACTGTTGGTGTAATGCATTATTAAATGCTGTGTTAATTTTATCCCAGATGTATCGGGACTCAAACCTTCCAAAAAGATCAAATGTTCTCTCATCAGTCCACAGAATATTTCCCAAAAATCTTGGAAGATGCTTTTTTTTTTTTTTTTTAGCAAATGTGAGACGAGCCTTTCAGTTCTTTTTGCTCAGCAGTGGTTTTCTCCTCGGAGCTCTCCCATGGATGCCTGAAACATGAACTCTGACCTTAACTGAGGCAAGTGAGGTCTGCAGTTCATCAGATGCTGTTCTGGGATCTTGCTTCTCACCTGTTCTTGACTTTCTTTAGATCGTGGCACTATGTGTCGCCCTTTGAGATCTTTTAGTCTGCTTTACTTTGTCAGAGGTTCTATTTTTAGGAGATTTCTTGATCCAGCCGGTCTGGCAGTAATCAGGCCTGGGTGTGACTAGTGAAACTGAACTCAGCTTTCAAGGGGGGGGGGGGGGGGGGGGGTAATTAATTACTAGCTTTGTCCCTTAATAAAAGACAGCATCATTAACAAGAGCACCACAGAGTAGGTGTGAACATCCTAGATGAGATCGCTCACGAGTTACTGCATTCACAAGACTTTCAGAAAACTTGACCTCTGACCTCTACCTTAAGGTCAAGTTTGCAGAGATTCAAACTTGTTTGAAATTTTTAGCAGATGCATCTGTGGTATGAATTTGAATATCCTACGTCAAATTGTTCCCGGGATTTGGCCAGTGGTCCACAAAGTTTTTGTGGAACAGACGCCGCCGATGCCGACCCCAAGGCCATGACAGTACCTCTACTTTCTCCTCAAAACAGCCAAGCTAAAAACTGGATCTTGTATTTACTGTCTAATATTAGAATTTGTGTGATGATCTGAAACATCAACAAGTGTTACAAATATGCCAAAAAAGGAGAAAGCAGAAAGGGGGCAAATACTTTTTCACAGCACTGTATATGTTGCATGTGTAATTGACTGTTGCTGTATTTACTGATAAACCTGTAGAGTCAAAATCAAATGGAAAGTGTGATCTTAACATATTGTTTAGAACTTCTAGCCCTAGCCTCGTGAGACGCTTGTGACTGCAGAGCACTGGTGTGTCTTATAAAGCGTGTACTGTGTACGCTGATGGTCAAGAAGTGAATCCTGCCCTGCAGTTTTTATCCTCCCACAATCCACTTTGATGCCCTAATGATTGCCTACACTGCCATGGTGAAAGCTGTCATGATACCAGCATGGTAAATTCCATTACTGTGAAGTACACTCGCGTGTCTGGGAAACAGGCTTTAACCAGAATTTTTGAAGACGTTTGGTGCTGTGAAGAAACGGAAAGCTACCCACAGAGGATGGATGATATTGAAGCCAAATGAATTTTCCAGGTCTAAAAATTAGAAAAATACAGCAGACATCACTCTTCTGCTGCTCCATTGACTTAATTAAGAGTTTAATCAGGCCTTGGATTGTGTATTATTCTTACCTTCTGCTGAGAGCCCTTGTACATTCACTCCTCTGGCGTCCAGGAAACTGAGGCAGGCATCCACATTCTCGATCTGTTGAGAAGATGGCAGACAGTCAGCACAAAGCACAAAGGATGCAATGACACTTAACATTCAATGAGCCTAAATGTCTTGGGGCAGAGGGCTCAGAGGATGGAGCTTATCAGCATTATTACCCATAAAGCACATCATTGTGTGGTTATTACCCGACCCCCGCATGACCCTGGGATCAGGCTGCACGACATACTGACTGCAGTGTGACGCCACCTACACAATCCACTGCATGTCATGTTCATGGATTCAAGGGGAGGCACATGTCCATATGTACACAGTATGCTGGTAAGTGTTAGAAATGCATCCCCAGAGTCGTAACAAATACACAAAAGACCCAAACATATGTGGTACTTTGACACACACAAACCCACAGACAGAGGCAAACAGAGGCAAAAGGTTTCTCATAATTTGCACATAAACACAGGGACTGTAGGACAGAGGGGCCCACGTTCACAGCGTAGGCAACAACTGCCACCTATGTTTCAGCTGTACAAAGGCGCACTGAGCCTGCAGTTATGAGGGGGATTTTTGCCATCCTTGACAGCAGCTAACGGGTCGCTTCATTAACATGGTGGCCAACTGCCAATCCCCCTCAGGAGGCCTTTTATGATTAGGTCAAAGGTCAAAGCGCTCTACGCAGTGCAGTGTGTCAGGGCCATACAAAGGGCAGGCTGGGCAACTCAGCTAGACGTCCAGCGGGCAATGATGATTCATGAGCTGTAACTCCTTCTCGGCCCTCCTCAGCCTGCTAGCTCTCTTTTCTAATGCTTACTCTCTGTCCTTTTCTCTCTTTATTAGAGAGAGGGAGACTTTGCAGACCCAGGATAATGAGTCATATCTGTGCACAGGCTGTTTGGATACTCCTCTGAGTGGAACTGCATTGTCTTCAATATGTTATGCATCTGTTAGTGAAGAATCAGCCTTGGTTCAAACATACAAAAAGACAAAGAACTTGATCTTCTAATTTTTGGGGGCGGGGGGTTGTATGCGGTGAAGCTAAAGAAAAAAAAAACTCAAGATAGTTGGAAGCAACAGCTCTATTTTTTTCTATTTTTCTCCTCTCACAGGTGCAGAGCCCTCGTCTGAGTGCTGCTTGCTGCTCTCCTCGCTGAGAGCTTTGCCTGTGCTGGGAGAACAGGAGCTCTGATGTGAAGCAGTAGTGTCCACAGATTTACTGCTAGCAGCTTTTTAAAATTTTTAACTGTGTTACTCCCTATATGGCGCAGTATATGCAGGAGTGTGGAAATCTTAATTTCTCCCACAGGGAATGATTGATTCAGATCCTACAAATGAATGCGTCTGTGAAGATGGTGCTTTTACAATATGAGCAATGGCAGCAGCAGCAAGTGGGTCCTGGAATCATCATGATAGGAGGAAAAGAAGAAGTAACATACAAGTGCATCCTCAACTACACGCCTCAGACTCTGAAGCACCTGAAGAACAGCAACTCTTTAGCAGTCACTTCCTCTCCACACTGAGATGTTTCTACTGGTGGCACCAAAGGGAGGCCGAGTGGGACACAAATTCACACACACAGCTTCCTCATCTGCCTGACACAATTCATAACCACCCGCACTCACGTTTTGGTTTCCATATTCTTTCCGCACATGCTGCGCACACAGACTGACGTGTGCTCTGGCGTGAGCTTGTTTGATTCTCCCACCCACACTCTCAGAAGTTTGCATGTTGTGCGACATGTGCAGAGCAGCATTCGTCTCATTACTTCAGTCTTAATTAGGTTTGAAGATGTGTTGGGTGTTGGAGTTGTGCAGTGTAACGCCTGCCAAAACAAACCGTCTATAGGTACGAAAAATAAGCAATCAAAAACATTTGCATGATAACAGCTATTTTTTTTTTATATCAACAATTCAAATCAGCTCATTCAGTTGCAAATATTTACAACACAAAGGAGTGCTGTACCACTCAGCATCGTTTCCACAGGCAGCGTGTGCGTTTGAAGTCTGATTTAATAGCTGATAAAGTCAAAAAGGACCAAACCCATAAACACACAGTAAATCTCTTTAGTTGGAGACAGATCTGTCAGCTTTTAAAGGAGGACAAGCATCACAGAAAAACCTGTGCCTTCAAATGATACTCCAACTATGAATTCTGAGACTTTTAGACATAACTGCTGTTTGTGATTAGTAGGCATTAACTGTAAAATGACGTAAACAAGGGGAATAAAGATTGAAGGCGTTGATGACGGCTGGGGCATTAATGTTCCACAGGGTTCTGGCGATGTTTAACTGCTAGTTTGGTGGGTGGACTGGTTTTGTGGCATCCTGTAACAGCCTCTTGAGAAGCCGACATCATTTATTTTTCCTACACAAGCTGGCAACACACAGATCCAAATAAGCCATTAAAAGCAATCTGGAAAGGGTGCATAAGATGAGGCACACTTCACCAAATCATGAAGTACTTTAAGCAGGAAAAAGCACATATTGAGGAGTGACAGGAGTGCACATGTACAACACACACAGACACACACATGAGGAGAAGAAAGAATCAGGGCTGCTGTTAAGTTTCTGTGATGAATAACTTTCAATTAAGCTAAGTTTCATTTGCAGAGCCACAGTGCAAATCAAAATAACAGATTCATAGTAACACTGGCAGCCAATCCAATCCAATCCAACTTTATCTATAGAGCGCTTTAAAAGACAACAAAGTTGAACAAAGCACTTCCCAGACAGCAATACAATACAACACAACAAATAAACACATAACACAAAATAATAATAATTTAAAAGGATAAACCATAAAAGGAGTACTAAATAAAAATATAAAAACAGTTCCCAAAATGACTCACACCTATAACCGATTTCAAAACACAGATTGGTGAATTTAAACCCAGAATCTTACTGCTGTGAAGCAACAGCGCACTGCACTGCAGCACTGTGCTGCTCAGTGTAGTGTGTGCTGAAAGTGTGAATGACCTTCACACAGTAGATGGATACATTGTGACCGTATTTTCTCGCATTTTATTAAACTAGAGAGTGTCCATTGTAGCCACGGTTATTTTCTGTTACCAAAATTTGCAGATGTCCACTAAATGCCTCTGACAGACACAAAGGTTACTTCCATAAAAAGGGACCGGGTGGCTTAGTGGTGAAGCCGGCGACCGCATACATACACTGTATTGCAGTGTGGGCGGCACAGGTTCGAGTCCCGGCCTGTCGCCAGCTTGCCTCTGTGTCTTTCCCCTGTTTCCCGTCTCTCTCCCCTACAGATAAAAGACACTGTGGCCAAAAATGGGGGAAAAAAAAAGGGACACCTCTTTTTCATTGGTTTGATTTGGCCAATTCAGTGGTTTACCTCCATAAAAAAATCAACTTGGTAAATGCAAAATAATTGTATTGTATATCTCTCCCCTGCCAATATATAACTACCATATACAGTATAAGTGGTAGTTAGACTGACAGTGGCCAATTCACAAATTATAACATATGCCAGACACAGTGAAAGTAGAGAAAACTACTACTAACATACTATTCAATCCCTCATTAAAGACAGTCTGCAGTGAGTGCAGATTAAAATCAATTGGAAACTTGCAGATCAATAATTCCAGTTACCTTATTTTCTCCTCCTTTCCTTCCTTATTTCCACAAAGCTCTATGACACAGCTAAAGAGTGCAGTTAGAATGAGACTTTCTGCTGCACTAGCCATAATAGTGTTAAATATACCAGGCTGAAATGAGCCATCATGTTGGTAATAAAAGCTGTTGCACTCTTGTATCACATGACCGCCTCATCTTTAATAGTATTGTTAAAAAAAATACAGAAAACAAACTAAATAATTGTTCCCTTGAGGACTTTTTGGCTAATGGTTTTTATGTAAATGAAAACTGCACAAGAGGCTGAGAGGCCGTATGTCTTACGGTTTTCTTCCTTCCATTAAAACACCAAACTGTGACCTTTTGTATTTTTCTAAACACAAGAAAAGATTACAGTTAATAGTGCTCCTGGTTAAAAAAATTAATTATTTTTAAACAGCAAAGTTGTAGAATTTCAACAGAACGCGTACATTCACTCGTTCTTTCCACTACAGTAAGACAAAAATTAGATACTGGCTACATCTACTGTACATGTTTTCAGTTTAATCCCCTCAAGTCCCATCTCATCTATGAAAAGTGCACTGGGGCACACTGGGCCTCTCTAAAGGTATCAAGTGACTGATGTATGATGGTTGGAACTGGAAAGTGTTATCCCTTATATGCAACTGTCAAATACAAATGAGCCAAACACCTCAATTACCACTTCCTACGGGACAGAAAACAACCTTCTTCAAGACAAGACTGGAAAACCAGGCGTTAGCAGTTTGTAGCGCATGAGCACTACTGAATAATTGAAGGGTTTTACTTAAAATGCTACATATCCACTGGAAAATAAATGCCACCATAAATCCTTCAGTCAGTGTTTCAAAAACACGGATGACTCAAGCTTCACAAACAGAGCTATTCTGTCAAGTCTCGCAGTGACTCAGTAGACTTCAATGTTTTCTTTTCAATGCATTTTATTTCAAACCCACTGATCATTATATGAATATATTCATTTATTATACACCCACATGGAAACGTAACTTTAACCCTGGGCATTCCGACTTGAAACACCAATGGGCGACAACAACAAAGAGCTTATTAGCACGTACAGTAGACTCTTCTTTGGTATACGACAGTAATCAAAGTTTCGAGATGAGTGCGGTGAATCCAAATAAATCCTGCAGATGCAAACCGCTGTGTCATCTTTATAAGCCTTTTCCCTAGCAGATCAAAATCAATACCAACTAAAACTAAACAAAATCAGCTCTGCCTCAGAAATCCCTTTATCAAAGTTTGTCTTTGTTCTTCCAATCACCCCACATGGCAGGATTTTGCAAAGATGAAAACAGTTTTTGTACCTATTAATTCTTCTTGGCACATGAAAACTAATGAGGCAGCACTCGTGTGGAGACAACACATAACTGGGATGTTTTTTACAGCCAGAATATACTTTATTAATCATTGCTGCTCTGAAAGCCAAAGGTTTACATGGATATGAAGCCAAATATCTAGTCCAAACGTCTAGATCACTGAACACAAGAATTATTTGTGTTTTTCCTCCACGGATAGCCAAGACCTGAAGGACACTGCGGGTTAGAGTGGTTCACCACACGCTCAGGATTTACAGCCGCTCAGCCTTTCTTTCAAACAAACCAGTTCTCGCATTGTCCATGACCTCTCCATCAACTCCCCTCATCCAACTGAGGCTCTGACACAGATTCCTCCACTGGTCTTGTCCCTGTCAGTGCATCCAAAGCAGGCGGCTGCTGATAGATGGCTGCAATTTGTCTGAAAACAGACAAATTGAAATGGAACTTAGTGGGTTAAAGGATCCAGTCTCATAATCCAGGAATTGTTGCTCATCATCCCAAAGTCCACGGCAAAGAAGCTGTTTTCCCCTCATCTGGCACCGGCTGAAGAACCATTTTATGCAATATTGATCACAATGGCGGTCCCCATAATCCCTTACCCCGTCTGAAATCCTTCATGAATGGTAGCTAAGGATCTCACACACCCAGATCTATCCGGCTCACTCAGGCTTACAGAAGGAATGTTTGCATTCACAGCAGCCTAAATGTTATGAAACTGTATCATTTAGTTCAAGTAGTTCCAAGCTGATTTTTATCACGTCGTACCTCATATTCCTGTAAATAAAACTGTAATTTTCTTTGGAGCTGTGACGCCCGAAATCCTTTAAAGAAACTGCAGCGCCGGCTCAGTCAGCACATAAACACACATGATGTATAATCAACATGATGTGCATGGCAACACAAACCTATATCTGCAAATGTCTCAATTAAATATGGTGGCACATTTTCCTGTGTTTGCAGCATCAAATAACTTGGAGCCCTTCCATGTGGCTTTTTGCATCTGCTGCACAGACAGAGTGTACGCCTGCATGTGTGTTTGTGTGTGTGTTAGCCTGCATGTGTGTGGACTGTGTGAGATTGCGAGAGAGAGAGAGAGAGGAGAGAGGAGAGAGAGCGAGGAGAGAGAGAGAGAGAGAGGAGAGGAGGGTGAGGAGAGGAGAGAAGAGGAGAGAGGAGAGAGCGAGAGAGAGAGAGAGAGCGAGCGAGGCAGGCAAAGATGTTTTATAGATGAAAAAGTCTCTTCATCAATCTCTGGCCTAATCTCTTTAAATCTGTTATCACTGTTTGAGTCAAAACTCATTATCACTTCAGTCAATGATGGAGCAATAAAAAAAAATTAAAACATGATGCAATGCACCACGCAAAGATTGCTCCTACTGTCATTTCATCTGTCCCCCTTTATCTGTCTGTTCTCACTTTTATTTTATTTATTATATTTTAGGCACAATTTAGTCTGAACTACAGCTGAACTGTAATCTTACATCAGCAACATCAGAAAACAACAAAAGAGCTCTTTTATTGTGAATACAAATATCCAAGCCTCAGAAGTCACCTCCAAAAATGAAGCTAAAATAACAGTTAAAAAATGTAGTTTATTAATGGTTAATGGAGCACCTCCTTTAAAAACAGGCATCTAGATGCTCAGTCTCACTTGAATTCCTCTCAGCTGATGCTTTGTGAATAACTCCACAAACAGCCGACAGAAGACGTAGAGCTGTTGCAGTGCTGTTTTCAGAAGGTAAACACCACCAACACGATGGACCGAATTACTGCTGACAGGTGACAGATTTGCCTGCCAGTCATGTCTGAGGGTGGTTCTCCTGCAAGGGTCAGTGAGGTTAAGCTTCTGACGTATTAAACATGTGTTTGTATAACCTGCTGAGCAGCAATGATGCAGAGTCAGAATTCACACGATCAGCTGACAGAGAGTTCGGTCCTTCAGGAAAATGCGTCAGAGCTCCGTCTGCAAGACAATCGTTTTGCTGTAACTGCTCTTTTCAGCTCGTCACATTCAGTGTGTCGTTCTCGCTCTCTCTCTCATGCGCACCGTGTTAGATAAAAAGTCACTTTGTCTTATTATTTCTCTCGTTGAATTCTGTCCTCATTTAAAAAACAGTAATTTTGGATATCATTGAAGGCTATCTGCTACTGATACTTTATGACTCATAATACTAAAGAACACAAAAAACTGCTTATACAGGAAAAATTATTCATAAAGAGATGTAAATTAGTCCAGCTTACTAAGCTGTGATACCAGGACTGTTTTCACACATATAGCAAAAGTCTAAAAATAGAACACAAACTGTAAGGCAGCGCTATTCTGCTTCTGAACCAGAAATCCTGGTTATAGCGTCAAGGCTGCAGAAGTCACTGTGGAGCATCTCCTCTCTTCTCACCCACCACGGGAGATAAAACAGAGCTGCAGATTTTACAGCTGCCTTCCACAGATGTCGAATGTCAGAGATGATTTAATCTGCTGCAGTGGTCAGAATGTGGTAATAAATCAGGTGCAGCACCTACTTTACTTTTATATTCCATCCTCCCAAATTCTGTGCCTCTGAGCTATAACACCAGTTACAGCTGAGCGTTCTTTCCTTCCATTAGTTAATAAGGACAAGCACAATTTGGCTGTTTAGGAACCAAACGTTGGGCATCAGGTATAATCAGTGACACAAGGAACTGTCAAAACATTTAAACATTCCCTTATACAAGCAGCAAACGAGCCCTATAACCAGAATCAGCTAGAAGCAGGACATGTTTTACCAACCACTGTCACGATTTTAAATTGTATAAAATTGGTGGAATAAAAAGCTTAATGCCCTAAGACAGGAGCTACAAGAATAAGAATAAAATGCCTCTACAATAATGACCTCTGACTTTTTAAACACATCAAACACTGCTTTTCCTTTTTTCCTTTGCAGGCCTGAACACACTACAAGCCTTTTTTTGTTCAGGCAGCTGCAAATGAGAATGATGCTTAGGGATCATTTGGAGCCGTGACACATCCAATGTCATGCAGCCCATGGCTGAGGAGGGTGGCTGGGTTCACTAAGGGCAGCACAAGCCGAGCTGTGAGCGACTTGGCAGTGAATCTTTTGGTATCATAGAAGGAAGAGTGACACAGGACAAAACCTATGCAAGCAAAAAAGTAGGTTAAAGACTGACTGATTTATATTTTATTATTCCCAAACTGAAACAATCACAGGGAATAACAGGTCTGCTGAGAAAGGCTGCAGCTGGTATTTCACAGTGAAACAAACTGAGGCAGATCAAAGGTTAGCAGTCCTTCACTGTGCTCATTTAACAAGCTCTTTGCTCCCTGAACAGAACATCTGCCGATGTCGTTCAGCTATAATGAGTGATTAAAAGCTTCCAATTGAGACAAGTGAGCCTGTAACGAGCCCCAAGTCACCCCATCTATACCCAGAACGCACACCTCTTGTAATAAAAAAAATAATTAAAAAGGCATTTGCAGAAGAACAAAGAAAGAAGAGATGGGCCGCAAAGAAGCTTCATTAGATGTAAAGACCAAGATTCTGAAGCACCAGATTCAAAGTAGTACAAAGTAGATCAAACTTATGTCTTGGGTTTAGTTTTGGGTTTGATTCAGGCATCCTGAAATGGACCTCAGAATAATAACACACTGTTTTCACTATTTAACTATTCCTCTTATAAAGTCATATAGTAACACCAGATTTCTTGTTCTTTGAATGTATATTTTGCTGAAAGCAAAGCAATTCCTCAGACCTACAGACAAACACAGTGAATTCTGCTCTCTAATCTATTAATTAATTAGAAAGATTAAGAAACCCCGCAAGTTGCCTCTAAAATCAAAAGTGCCTAAAATGCCCAGAGTGTTCTATATAAACTCTAATTCATGTTTGTTTCTGGTTTTTCAGCTTTGGTGGGCCGTTACAGTAAAAGTCTGGCACAGCTGTTGGACAGATGATTAATTCCCTGCTGCCAATCAAAATTACAGCAGTGATTTTTTTTTCCTCTGATCAATACGTGTTTTTTACAGTACGCCTGGTAGAGTGTGCACCCTGTTCAGAAGCCACACCTCTGAGGTGCTTTTAGACAATGAGTCGCTGGTAGTAGGGTGCAAAGCACTCAGTGGCACACCCTTGCACCTGTTTTATTTTTTATTTTTTTATTACTGCAGCCTTTGACGTAGAAGGTATTGCTTGATGTCTTTTAGAGGTTTTTTCCAGTGGGCAAAGACGTGAGTATAACACAAACTACCCTGTCTGCCATTAGGGCATACAGGCTGAACAATAAGAATGAAATATATCCCCTGTACAGTTGTAGCTTCAGCAGCCTAAACAGGCCATCTGCCTCCTCCCTCTTTACTCGCTGCCAGTCACTGGGCATGCAAAATGACATAAGGGGTGTTTCAGAAGCCCTGAGTTCCCATCATCCGTTTGTCAGTGTATTTCCAGACCAAATGACTCTCATAATAGGCTAGTCATCTGACAGCCAGGGCTGGTGTAATCAAATCAAAGACCGGAGAAATAGTGTCACACAAATGCCAGTTGGTTTTGCCTAACAGGAACCCCGGCCAGGAACTCAAATTAGGAACACAATCAATTAGAAGCAGAGATTAATAGCGAGCTGTGCTGATGACGACGCGTCAGGCCAGTGAAGATGATACTACTGAGCAACTCGTGCCGTTTGTCCCTCGCGTCTGGCTGCTGTGCAAGCTGCCAACAGATGGAGCCCAGATGAAACTGGTGGACTTTAGTCTCCAAGAAACCCTAGACGCAATTAGCCCTCAAAGGCAACACACCCAGTCTAATCATGATACAAAGGCTAAAAGACTGAACAGTATAAATTTTAAAATAGCACAACGAATAACTTTGCTGATCAAATAAGTTTATATCTGCTTCATTTTTAAGAGTTTTTGTCACTGACTACATTGATGTGAACCAGCTAGCAGTCTTACTCTAGAGGTTGAAATGCTGCTCTGTCAGTCAGTCCACTTTGGTCCACACTAAAATATAACATCAGTGGTTGGTGGATAATTTGTTACAAAGTATCATGGATTAATATCAGGATTAATAGTATCAGGATTAATCCTAACAGTGATCCTGTAACTGCCCCATCTAGCAAAAATGTTGTTTTTCTAATACTTTGGTTTATGATCATATATTAAGCCTTCAAGCCCACCAGCTTCGGCTCTACTGTGTATTTATGAACAAAGGTAAGTATGTTACTTTCCTAAACTAATATGGTAAACATGGTAAACCTGGCATTAGTATGTTAGCCTGCCGACCAACAGCTTTTCTTCTCATTTTTGGCCACAATGGCTTTTCTATAAAGTGGAGATAGACAGGAAATGGGGGGAAAGATGCAGGGGAAGACACAGGGGCAAATCAGCGACAGGCCGGGACTTGAACCTGCGCTGTCTGCACCGCCCGCACCACAACGCGGCATACAGTATGCATGTGGTCGCCTGCTCCACCACTACTAACTACACTGTACAAAATAAGCACCATTTAAAGGACAACAGCAGAAAGCGCCTAGCCGCAACTGAGATATGTTAGGATTGCTCTTACAGCTTCATTGCCAGTCAGTTTCAACTCGCAAGTAACAAACTGCATATGACTGATGCATACAGCTAAACTGAAATGGTACTTTAGTTACCAGCGAGGGGAGCTTGGACTCCCTATCAATACATTGTTGTGCCATAAGAAACGACAAGCAAAGAAACAGTGAAACACAGTCGTTCCTTATATTCATATCATAGCACTTATTTCACATTTCTTTCCCCTGGCTCGTTACTAAAACCTTCACAATTAATTTTTTTCATGTGCTAAATGTCTGGTATCATGGCAGCGCCACAGTCTGTTTCCTGAAGAGTGAAATGCAATGAAAAAAACGTCTCCTTGAAATATAGGCAGACAAACTGTGCTCAAATTAATCAACAGAGACAAAAATTGCTTTGTCAAAAACGAAAAATATTGAGTGAGGTCCAAGGCTGCCAATAGCCAGTCTAAACTAGGGGTGGGACTTTAACGCGTTAATTTCGATTAATTAATTATGGGGAAATTAACGCGTTAAAAATTTTAACGCATTTTAATCGCACTTTGCACCGTGGAACGTTTCTCAGTGCGCGAGTTCCCGGCATACAGATTATATCGACGCACAATGTCCAAATTAGGGGCCGGCCCACGTCTTTCGCAGCCCACGAACACCACAAAGGCCGGAAGTGAGCAGCTAGCCTTCATATCAGCTGCCGTCACCTCTGCGTAGCTCATGTCGCCTAGCAACCGTGAGTGCGAAGCACAGCTGTGTAAAAACAGCTGTTAAACGGAGAACGAACTTTTTCTCCGTTTGGTGGTTAATTTTAAGTCTTTAATTCAAAATAAGCTGTTAAAACAAGCATAACACATTTCAACATCAAGGAATACAGCTGAGAGAATGATTAATTTCCAACTATAACAAGTGAGACATTAATGTTGAATAAAACTATCCAGTTATGATGCTTAACTTTAATTTCAGGAGTTTGCTTATCACAGGAGCACTTCCACCCTTCATTGGTCTGTGTAGTAGACTGGTGGGAAAATAAACAACATTTTGAAGTTTAAGCTTATGTATATTGATTCATTCATCAACTAAACTTAAATTAATATTTCTCATGTCAAATATTGAATGCGATTAAAATGCGATTAATTTAGATTAATTAATTACAAAGCTTGTAATTAATTCGATTAATTTTTTTAATCGAGTCCCACCCCTAGTCTAAACATGATCAATGACACACTTTAAAATTCAGTAGCTTAAATGAAAAGCAATAAGAAAGCGTTGACAAACGTGGCGAGCTGTTTGATGGAATCTCTCCTACCAAGTCCTGCACAGCCTTCCTGTGACTGATGCTGCAGCTCAGCATCTTTGTGTTCATTCTGACAAATGTTTGTTTCGCCCGACATCCTTTGCTGAGGTCGCTGGAAGCTAAACACACACACACACGCGGGCACGCACGCACACACACACACACACACACACACACACACACACACACACACACACACACTCACTCAGAAAGTCAAACTGCACAGTCATCTGTATTGCAGGGAAGCACTCTGTGGTTTGCTAATGATGTCTGTCTATAATGAGGTGGATTAGTGTTGCAAGGCTTTAATATTTTCTGCTGAATGAGCCTCTTCTGCCCCCCCGTCTGCCGTTCTTGTGTTTTGAGCATGATTCTTCTGAGAAATGGAAGAAAAAAAAAAGACTCCTTCACTCAATTCAAAAACCTGGGTGTGCATCTAATTTCTTTAGATGTCTGTACAATTATGAGAAAGTGCACTGTCAGAGGGCATGAGGTTTTACATGGCAGAGGGAGTGCAGAGCACACTGCAAGGTGAACCAGATACACAAAAACTCTGTGTGAGTAAATGCCTACACATCGCAGGCATTTAGCAGATAGATTTATCCAAAACTCAAAAATGAAAAGAGCATGAAATTCACTACAAGTGTACAGGAATAAGGACTGTAGTGGGAAAGAAAACTGAAAAACTAAACAGGCAAACTGACAGCGGAAAAACTCAAATGTTTTAGGCCCAAACTTCCCTCTCTAAGAGACGATCAAAAAGACATCAGACTGAAGGTAACTATAACTTCAACTTCATTGCTTTGGAAGTTAAGCTATGTTGTGTTTCAGCTGTGCTATTTCCATCTCCATTTGACATTAGCACTGATGTGGAGAAAATATGACCTTTCATTATTAATCGAGAAAGGTGCACAATATAAATGCAGGCTTTTGTTATGCACTGTATTAGTACGGAGATCAAAGGTCAGACTCTTTAACATATTGTTCTTAATGGGAGCAAATTAGACCAAGTAGGTGAAGAGAATTTGAAAAGAGGTTCTAATAATTCATACTTCCACTGTTCTTCAGCATACTATCCCATGGGCCCACTGGGCGGTCAAAGGTAATACCCTTTAGTCCTGTAATTATAAGGGCCAAGCACTCAGGAGCAAAGCGAAGGGACTTCCATGGAGCGTTGGCTAGCTGAGTGTGAAAGGTTAACAGGAAATGCAAAGATTAAGCTGCTGTTATTTGTAATCAGTGGAATATACTTTAAAATGTAATATGATAAATGCAGCAGTTGACTATGAAACGCACACTTTAGTTGTCAATTACTCACAGACCAAATGCACGTCAAAGTGTTTTGTTTTTTGGACCAGTGCTGCAGGAAGTGACTGGGTTTCAACTGACTTGTGGCTCACTGAAGAAGGATTTAGAGGAAAAAAACAGAGTGCATTATGTATGTAGATTAGCAGAGGAGCTTGCAGATGCTGATGCCGTGCTGGTTTCTGCTCCTCATCTTCCAGCAGCTGCTAAGTTGGCCTCACTCCACTCGACAGAGTGCCAGAGACCTACCAGTTAGAGAAACAGGCTTGTGACTCCGGGATCATCGTCTAAAGTCCCAGATGAGGGAAAAAAACTGTGGAGAGGAAGTAAATCAGACTCATCTGTCCCTCCACTGACAGCTGCTGCTACTGTCATGTCTCTGGCCAAGGCATTTAAGCTCCAGGTGTTAGGTGGCCAGTGGCAGGTTTCCAAAATTCACAGCTCATGTCATCAATACACAGCCAAGTGCTTAAAAAAAACAGCTATGCTTTTTTCTGGAGACAGGGAAGGTTGTCAGTAAATACCCTAAAGTTTCAGATTGATGCTAGTGGTCAAGCTCATGGGATAAACAAGCCAAACAAAATAGTTTTGCACTTAGAAAGCCACCATATGTTCAAGTGTCATCACGTTTATCTCTTAGGGTAGTACAGTTCATTTGGTACAGCCAAGGCAAGAAAACTTTAGCAGACTGGGGTCGTGTTCATACAAAACACAAGCTGTAAGCATCGGGTATCCGTTAGCCAATGGGAAGTTCTGGCATCATCACTGACGCATGGACACACACCGGCCGATCAGACTGGCAGCTCAGGTGATCCTGCATTTTACTGTGACTCCTCTGTTTAACTTTTCATGAAGGTTTAATGAAGAAAGAACTAATTATGAAAATTGTTTCACGACACATCAGCTTTATGCCAATCAGTACTTTTGTCTCAAATACCCTGATGTAAAATCAGAACTAGCACGATTTCACATAGCAAGCTGCTCCTTTTACCTGCCACAGCAAAAACCTCCAAACACTGGTCCTGCTAGCTGGCTGCAGAGAATTGTTTGTATGTGCGTGACAGATTTCCTTCCCTTTGCACCAACACTGTAAGCAACTGTGCTTCCTCAACTTCATTTTCCCAAGCTGGCCGGACCCTCTGCGGTCAGAGCAGGTGGTGGATCAATGGGCTTAGTAAGTGACTGAGACAAAGAGCAAACTGCACAAACACACACACACACACACACACACACACACACACACACACACACACACACACACACACACACACCACACACACACACACACCACACACACACACACACACAGAACGCTGGCATATCAAGCCACATACTTGCATTGTTGCAGGAGTTTGCCCTTAGTGGACCATGCGAGAGTCTGGATTCAGCTGTTTCAAGGCAGGACTAGAATCACTTTATGTGACCGGGGACTTTAGTTTTGCGGGGGTCTGACACACTGAACCCTCACACACATTAGGGGTTAGCACGGTCTCAATGACCTTAACATTTTCTTCTTCCTGGTTCTTTAATGTTGTTTTTCGGCTTTCACCACAGCTGGACTCACCAGCTGAAAACTGCTGTGTGAAACAGCTGTAAAAATACATTTGCTTGCTTTTGCCCTGATTTCATCACATTAATGTTCTTGCCTTGTGAGGAAGTTATCTGTTAAAACTGGATATATCACAGTGACGAGAGACTCTGTGGTACAACACCTCTGGCAAAGGCTGACACATAGAAGACACGCACCATCGGGAACAAACACACTCGTCACCCCCCCAGAGTCGCACTAAGAAAGCAACCCAGAGCAGCTACAACAGCTTTAGTCACTTTTAATGGCAGGAGGGCAGATGCCAAGGGCAAAACCAACACTGCATAAACACTTAGTCAACTCTAGTTAAAGTGAGGGGTAATTATCTCACAGTGACGACAATCAGCGGTTATACAGCCCGTCATCTCATTAACAGAGGGGAAAACACGACACTGCCAACATCGCTCAGCTGCGGGGCAGCCAGAAATTCAAATGATTCAAAATGGCAAAGTAAGTCCAAGATGTAAGGCTCGAACTTTTTTGGACAATTGGTCACCTGTGGTTAAAGCAGTCATCACCCCGCCCTTTCTGAGCAGTAAAGACAGTAATGGGCTGTGATCAGATATTAATCTTATTCAACTGCTAGAAATCTATCTTGGCTCAGGAGATGTGAGACTAAAAAATTTAAGTCTTTCCCAATTCTGGATTTTGTCCCTGCAGTTCCTGATATCAAGCCTTTGATCTGCAAACCACTTAAAACACACTGTAGGTGGTGAAAGAATTACCAAGTGCCAAGACTAACGATGCCAAGGAGTAGTTTATAAAAGCAACTGGTTAAATCGGTTTTAGTGCTATTACTACTAACTAGTCACTCTTTTAATTTAATGCAGTGGAGAAACAGCTGTAGGATTTCCATGAAAATCAGCACAACACTGACAGAGGTGACAAACTCAAATAAAGAGCAAATACTTTAAAATGTATGCATGCTATTCGATTCTTTCTCTCACCTAAATAATCCATGACACCATTACTGTACTGAATCAAAACAGAAGTGAGAGCTCCTCAGGAAAATACTGTCTCTGCTAATATATTTATAATCACAGATTTGTAATGCTGACAGTGAAGGCTCTGCTGCTGTGTGAGAGCATCTTCTAAATGCTGCAAAATCTGTGTATTACCAAACTGGCTGCCTCTTATCCCATAATAGAGGAATGCTAATTTATTTTATATGCTGCAATATTCAGCAATAAAGTAAAATACTCCATTGAAGCTTAGAAGCCAAGTACTGAAAAGTAAGTAGTTCAGACAAATATTTTTCATTAACAAGCCTCTCTCACGCAACAGTGCCTTTAAAGAATATGAAAGTTAGGCTAAAATGCACTCACCATTTGCGACTGGCTCCTGGGGCTGCCATTGATATCCTCCACCTTCTCATTCGCTGCATGAGAAAGGAAATGAAGATATGAGATTTTTACAGTGGACTCATGCTGAAATTTAACATCCTGACATCCAGGGACTGAGTTCAGGGTAAAAAATCCAGCAGGAACCCTCTGAGATTAGCACTGGAGAGTACATGTGTGGGTGCACAACTGAGTTTGTGTGTGTGTGTGTGTCTCTGTGTGTGTGTGCCTGAGTTAAGGTGCAGATCAACTCCGGAGAGGTCTGGGAAGCAAAGCTACCTAATTCGTCAGCTGCCGCCAGAGAGTTACTGACAGGCCAGCTTGGCCTCATTGTCTGCAGGGAGGGTAATGTTTCAATCTGTATGTGTGTGTTTGTGTGTCTCTGTGTGTGTGTGTGTGTGTGACTGAGAGAGAGAGAGAGAGAGAGAGAGAAGCTGGAGTGAACGTAAGAGTAAGGAAATGAGACAGGAGAAGATTTAGTGAGACGGACTGCAGAAAGGAAGAAAGGAAGCATGTAGACAAGAAAATGTGCTTGCATGTGTGTGCATGTGTCTGAGTTTGTGTGTCCGTGTTTGAAAGAGGAAAGGAAAGGAGAGGGAGTCCCACAAAGTTTTCCAAAATTGAGGAGAATGAGAGAGAGAGAGAGAGAGAGAGAGAGAGAGAGAGAGAGAGAGAGAGAGAGAGAGAGAGAGAGAGAGAGCAACAACAGATACAAGAAGAAGAAAAAGAATGTGTGAGAGAAACGTGTCTGAAAGATGCTCACGCTTTATTATATAAGAGTCACTGCTGGGCAAGTTGCTTGAAAATTTTAATGAATTATCACTGTGTGGTTTTAGGCAGTTTAGCCAGTTGTCGGTTTGGAGGAATTTACTATCAGCAGCTAGCATGGCACCAGGAGTGCTGCCCTGCTGCACAGGCTGAACACAGGCCTATAGCAGCCTGTTCAAACTAAATGTGTTACTGCGTTCCAAAATGATGCATGTGTTGTACAGTGCCAGGATGACGCTGTTTGTCTGTGTCTTCAGATAGATTACGCCTTTAAAAAGTCCTGACGTGGGTGAAAACAGTTCAGTTACTTTGGTTGCTTCTCTCTCCGCCAAGTCAAAGCTGAGGCGGTCGTATGTTTTTAGGACTCTGTGTCTGTCTGTCAGCAACAGTATGCAAACAGCACAAAGTCAAATGTCAAGAAACCTGGTGCAACACTAAGTACTAAGCAAAGACTGGCATGAGTCAGAAGCTATGGCAGTATCTTCAATAATTTACTGTCCTCATTTAATGTCAAATGGCTGTCTAAACAAATGAAATACTTGGGAATTGAATTAAATCCCAATATTCATTACCACTAACTTTGGAAATTTTACTGGATAAAATCAAGGTTAATCTGGATAATCGGAGATGGTTATAACTTACACTGTGGGTGAAGGTAAAACACAATAAAGAAGATCATAGCCCTACGGATAAAATATATTACAGTGTATTCAGCAGCAGTTATTGTTTTATTATAAATCAGAAACATGCTGTCTCAGAGTGATGCTGAAAAGCTATTTCATATATTTATTACTTCCAGGCTGGACTATTGTAATTCATTATTATCAGGCTGTCCTAAAAGCTCCCTGAAAAGCCTTCAGCAGATCCTAAATGCTGCAGCTAGAGTACTGACAGGAACTAGAAAGAGAGAGCAGATTTCATATTTCTTTTTTATTCACCTCTTTTCACTCTGTTTATACCCCACTCTGCATTTAATCATCAGTTATTATTAATCTCTGGCTCTCTTCCACAGCATGTCTTTTTGTCTCTCCCCTCAGCCCGCAGCAGGTCACTGCCCCTCCCTGAGTTCAGCTGGAGGTTTCTTCCTGTTAAAAGGGAGTTTTTCCTTCCCACTGTCTCCAAGTGCTGCTCATAGGGGGTCGTTTTGACTGTTGGGTTTTCTCTCCAATTACTGTAGGATCTTTACCTTACAATATAAAGTGACATGAGGTGACTGTTTGTTGTGATTTGGTGCTATATAAATAAAAAAATTGAATTGAAATTAGATATAATAATATTATGATTATTATATCTAATCCAAGAAATTCAGAGGTCTAGCTCTGCCAAATATAGAATACAGTATCTCATTCAAAATGGCTAAGCTGGCTAAACATTGGAACTTCTCCCTTCACACCCACAGAAGTACTGATACAAGCTATGAAGAAAGAGGACAAATAAAAAGCCCAGTTTTAATACATTCCAAGACTGTTTGATACGGAGTACACAAAAATATAATATATCCAATAAAAATCAGAAGTACTCCTCTATATGATTTAATACCAAAATAAAAATGGGTAAACAGACTTTTTATGGGCTCAGTGTTTGAGAAATGGTGTCAGAACGCTGGATGATTTATTCAAAGGAGGTGATTTTATTTCATTTATTTGGTAGGGTAGAAATACCTACAAACTGTCTTATGCAAATTGTATCAGAAGAAACATCCAGCTGCATCAAGGCACCATGGGAAAACATTATTTCCAAAACCGGAAAATTTGCCAAGGATGCCAGGGGAAAATTTATTCAAGATAAAATAATTACTCAGTATTACTACACTCCTACCAGGTTACATAAAATGGGTTTGATTAAAGATGCTCTATGCTGGAAATGTTGGATAGAAAGAGGAACTTATGTGCCTGCACTCCATGCTTCAAAGTATTCCATTTTTGGAGCAATGGTTTGGATTATATAGCCCAGTGGATGAAATATGAAATGGCCAGGTCACCAAAAATGTGTCAGGGACAGGGGTGCCTTCCCACAGCTGAAGAGGTTTGCAAAGAGTATTTATAGAGGGTCTAGTTGTCCCAGACTAATCCTTCTGGAAAGAATCTCAAACTCCAACACTGAAAATGTGGACTGAACAAATGATGGACAATGTTGGGAAGGCTTAATTTTAAAAATTAGATGGTCAAGAAACAATGGGACAGTTCTTATTTAAAGACAAAGGAAATGCATAACTTGATGTGAGTCTGATAGTGTGTACTAGATGTTTGGCAAGTGAATATTACCCAGTAACCCAGTGTACAAACTGCCTCACATACTTCACTCAATGTCCTTGTCTTTAAGCAACCTTTTCCTTTGTTTTGCCTCTGTTGTTGCACTTAATTCAATAAAAATTCAGAATTATTAAAAAAAAAAAAGGAAATCTGGTGCAAAGGTAGAGTATGGGCAAAGGAAGAACCCCTTAAATATTAGATTGGGATCACTTTTATTCAAATCAGCAGTACTACAGGGTATCGGTGTTGGTGGATGATGTTCTCTCTGAGTCTTGTTAAAGATGATGGTTTAAAAAAATCAGCTGGATGGATGGATGGATGGATGGATGTGCCATCCACCCAGTTCATCCAGTCATCCACCCCAATCTACCCTCTCTACTTCCTTATGCTCTCTTATAACTTATAATATGCGCAGCCCTTCCGTATGCATCCCAAAATTCATAACTAGATCTGTTCATTTGTGCCTCCCACTCCCACTGCTGCACCAAGCGAACATCAGTGGCCAGGCTTCAATCAGTCCTTTTCTGTGTGATTTCTGGTGAGACAGCAAAAATTATCACCAAGACAGCTTTTCAATCCTAATTCCTCACACTTATTACATACTAAGGTGTTTCCAAATGCTGCAAGAGCAGGTGAAGAAACAGAAAGAGCAAAGAAAAAAGAGAGAAAGCAAGATCAAAAAGAGACATAAATGACACATGGAGAGAGGGGAACAAAGTGAGAGACACCTAAACAAAAGTTTGGCTGTGAAAGAGTGAGGGAAAGAAAGATGGAGAGAAGCAGGGTGCAAAAAAGGAAGAGCGACATGAGGGATAAAGAATAGAGACAAAAAGGGAGAGAGAAGTAAAGACTCTCTGTGCTCCAGTGGGAGACAGATGCCTCGGCCCCCTTGGGCGGGTTACAGATCTCTGCTGCTGCAGTTTGCCCAGCACCCAAAACAAGGGAGAGCTGCTGTGATTTGGCCCAAATTTCAGACTGAAAAACAGCTTCGCTCCAACTCACCACAACAAAGACCAAATACTATGTCTGTGTGTTTGTGTGAGAGAGTGGGTGGTCGATTCATCTACGCAACAGAATGAATTATAGACACGCACTCTGTTGATAATACATGGTTTTATCCATCTGTACTTCATTAATATTCTTTTTCAAATATTGAAAGTCGGGCCTAAAGCAAGACTGCACACTGTTTGGATAACACAAGTGTTTCTGTCTTGTCATGACTGTAATAAACTTTTTAACTGTAATCTGCATAAAAGTGGATTAAGTTAAAACCCTGGAAAAGAATCAGAAAGCATTATATTTCTGTAACAACGCGCACAGATGTGAGTGTGTGTATACCGGTGCCCACCTATGATCTGGATGATCTGTGCCAGCAGGACTCCATCGGTGACATCCTGGCTCAGGTCCTTGATGAGGCGCGGACAGCCAGACTTGGCCAGGTAGTGATTGGCCCAGTCTGTGTAGATCTGTAAGATTAGAGCAAACACTCTGTCAGAGTGAGTGTGTGAGTGTGTGACAAGCACTGAGGATTTACAACTTTTAGTTAGACCATTAGTTAGCCCATAAAGATGCCAACTTTATCCCTTTATAAACACAGCTGATCATAACACTAGTAGAGGTGGAATGCTGGAAAGTTAAGAACACAGACTGTACACTGAATGGCATAAAGGATCTTTGCTACTTGAGCCATATTGACATCGATAACCTTCAATCACCAAACCAGTGCTGAGATCTGCTCCATGCCATCTACCCTAACAGCATCCTGCTCTGCTCCTCACACACTGCAGGAAGAGTGGTAAATGCCTGCCAGGGAGCAATGTTCAAACACTCGGGCTCCTCACACATCTTTGCTACTCAGGCACAAATATTTCATCAAGCTTTGACATTCGGGCCCGCACAAAAACACCCATACACACACACACACACGGATACACACAACTCCGTGATTCATGATATTTCTCTATTTGACGCTCACATTAGATGTTAGATGCACAACTACTCTCTTTTTATGCAGAGCATTTACAAATCCCCTTAAAGAACACCCCAAAAAACTACAAAACTGATTTGAGAAAAGTGAGAACAACACTGAGAGATTTTAAATAACTGATTAAATGACTAAAGATGTTTGCAGGAAGAGGTGAATTCACTTCCTGAATAACTTCAAACCCAGAAGGGCAACATGTCAAATAATCATTTGTATTGTCATCTAAAGCTCTTAACAGCAACTCCATCTTTCGTTAAAGCCCATGAGCTGACTGATAAGTGACGCTCTGTCTGTCAGGAGGAGGATAAATCTTAGCAGCTGTTGCAGTTTCACCAAGCTCCACAGACGAAAGATGTGAATCACATTTGGTCTCCAAGTGCTCGACCCCGTGAAACATACAGAGGGATCAGAGGCTATGAAGGGTCAAGGACTGCCCTCCAGCTCCCAAACTTTACCCATGCCCTTCAATCTTCAAGACTTCCTTCCAGACTCTTCTGACCAAGAGTCAGGCAGCAAGAGCTCTTCCCACCGCGCTGTGGGTGCATTTGATACAGATTTCAACAGACAGCCATAGATGAAGCCTCTCTTCCTAACAGGCTTGAATGGAGTTTCAGTAGCAGCGCATATAAAGACACTGACTGCTACACTGCTCCTTGTTGAAACTGTTCTTGTAATCCCAGATGAAAAAAAAGCAATACAGATCTAAACAACATGAAGGGCTTTGTGAAGTGAAAATCCCCTCAAAAATGTAAGATCATTCATTACAGTAGAAATCTACAACTTAAAACAGGATGAAGTTCAGGTTTTTCTTACTAGATGAAGCTTCACAGCAACTCAAATAGGAGACATTCCCTTAGAAATTTCCATAAAAACCCAACCATTTCCCATGTCGAAATAATCCTTAGTTGCCCTCATTTACCTCACACGCCGCTCCCAATTAAAAGCATTTCTCTCCCGCTCTTTTCTTTTTCTTGGAAGTGGGAAGTTTGCTCCTTTAAAGTTGCCGCCTCTCATACGTTTGTATCTGTTGCGGTTTCCTTCAGCGACTTTGTCCATGATGAGAAGTCGTAAAGCGCAACCCCAAAAAAATGAGAGCCGTCATTGGGGGAAACACCCGTTTCACTACAAATGCAGGCAAACAGACATCTGTTCAGACCTGCTTGCAAAAAGAGGTGCACGCTCACAAATGAGCAGACTTACGCAGACACGCCGAAAAACACACTGTAAATGCAAACCACGTCCCATCGGGGGGCAAGTAAACAAACAGGAGAGGGAGAAAGTGTGTGACAAAAAGGAACAGAGTGTGTGTGCTGCTCCTGCTGACAATTACAGCAGGCTGCAGGAAATTTCAATAAAACTTTAACAAAATCTGCTGATCTGCTAAGTTCACAACATTTTGTCTCTACAAGCTCAAAACTGGAGACCGAAGATGAAGGATCTGTGTCATATTTAGCAGCCGCCGTCCTCTCTCTGCTTATCCTTAAAAGGCAGCAGGAACAGATGTTTAATGCCTCTGCAGAGAAACACAAAGAGAGACACTCTACTATCAGCAGCAGTCAAGTTTCCATAACACAAACTTGGATAGGCATTTCCAGAAACAACAAAAAAAAAAGCTGTCCACTGGAGAGATTAAGAATTAGTGTGTCATATTAAACAGTTGGTGGCACTAATTCTCCAGTTAGACGCCATTAAATTGGTGCTGAAGGACATGGCACAGCCTGAGAGGCATTTAAACATTAAACATGATGAAAATATGACCTTTCTGTATGTTTCATGTATTAACCTGAGGAAGGTCAGAGTCTCTCTTCAGTGGAGCAGAAGCCTGAGTGGGTGCTCAGGTTAAAAGTTTGATTTGAGTCCAAATTAGTCTGCTTTCAAAACCTCAGGAAAGCCAAAAAGAACTTCTCTTTTGGCATACTGAAATAAAAAACAGGTGGATCAAAGGAGGGAGCAGTCCCCAGACGAAGGCGTGATCCTCAACAGATTCAATCATTTGGGTGAAATTAAGGCTAAAATAGCAGCTGCTTCTGCATCTGCTGCAGCTCCTCGAGGGGTACGACTCCAATCTAAACATTTTCAGAGCTGTGCATTACCAATCAAACGTTATTTGTTTCTGAATTTTAAACTTTATTCACAGTGACGGGACAACTCAGCTTCACACAGGCTGGGAACTGCATTATTTTATTGAATATGGATCAGATGAGGAAAACGAACCATCGAATCAGGAGCCACGACAAAGCTGTTACAGTAACTCAAATGAGCATTTGTGACTTCACTGAAATGGTTTACAAACATGAAACAAACAGGTTAGTTTCGACAGTTTGTGGGGGTGGAGGGAAATTTGACTAAAACTGAATTTCACAGAAACATTTGCTTGCGGATCGACTTGTGTGACAGTTTGACTAGGCATCACAGGCATCACAAACTTTACTTCCAGGCTCTCTCTGGCAAACAGTCTGCTTTTATTGTGTAGGTGGACTAAGTCATTCCCTTTTCCTGTGAAGAAAAAGTGAGTTGTACTACGTAAGCAGTTTGTGACAGCTCGCTCGAAAAATGCTGAGTCACCTTGGATGTTCACTTTGTCCTAATCAGACCATTTTGGAAAAGTGTCTGCCTTAAAATTCACTTTTAAATATGTTGGGGAAGCGAACGCCCTGTGACACGGCTGCAGGAACGGTCAGTCTGCCTACAGCAGAAGGAGTTAAAATAAATGCTGTTCCAAATCTATGCCTGGGCATTTTGGGATCTCTGCAGCGAGCAGACGGGCTTCAAAGAGGGAAAAAATAAACTTCAGTAGAGCTCAGACAAAAAGAAACGAAGACTCTCCGTTTCTTCACTCCAACTTCAAGCTCGGTTAGAAAAAGATAAGACAGAAACAAGCTGATATTTGAAAATCTAATTCTAGTC
This sequence comes from Archocentrus centrarchus, assembly GCF_007364275.1. NCBI lineage: Eukaryota > Metazoa > Chordata > Actinopteri > Cichliformes > Cichlidae > Archocentrus > Archocentrus centrarchus. Next base: position 21,750,517 of record NC_044368.1, on the reverse strand, counting down.
CTGACTTTCAGATTTAACCTGTCACCCCCTCTTACTGTACTGTCTGGTCCCCTCTCCTCTGCTCTCTGAGCTTTCTGACAAAGCACATACATCAAAGAAACATTTCTCAGGAAGCTTGCCTCCTGTCTCTGCGTGAGCACCAGCTCACTGATCCACTCACTTCAGGACTCCTAAGCGGCACTCAGAGTTGAGTCTGTCAGCCTCCTGTACTCGTTAACCTCTCCTCGCTGAGTCCCGATTGCTTTGGGAAGCAGCAGCTGGCACTACGACAGAGGCGAAACATCAGCAATAACGCCACCTTCAGTGGTGCTGACTGAGACTACTGACATCATACAGACACAAATGCTGGATGAGACAACACACACACACACAGGCACGCACGCACACACACACATACAATCTACAAATGCCCCAGCTTCTCATACACAAATAAACACACACACATACACACACACACACACACACACACACACACACACACACACACACACACACACACACACACACTGAATCCCCCTCTTCTTGGCCACCCTCCTTCCTCTTTCTCTCCTCCGGCAGCCAGCATCAATCAGGAGAAGTCCAGTGTCTCTGGTGATGTTATCCTTATTGATACCACATGAAGTAGCTCTCTCTCCTTTTTCTCCACCTGCTCTGCAGACCTATCCTGTCCCCTAAGCGCCAGGCATCCCAAATACTACTAACAAGCAGCTCTTACCCCCGGAGCAGATAAACTGCCTTCAACAGTCCTGATCACAATGCAGTGACTACAGCTACGCAGGTATTATTGGCAGAGTCTGCAGTGGCACTGCTCAGCCTCCGGGGGGAGCCAGGTAAAAGGAGAAAGATGAGATGCTGGGGAAGAGAGGAAGTTAAACTATGAAGTACTCACTGTATTCATTAATGTCCTGTTAATGTATGGGCTCTTTAATCAGGGCATCTTTCCAATGCTGTCTAATAAATTAAGAGCTTAATTGCATTCTAGGAGTTTGAGCAGAGACACACAGGACATTTAGCTGTGCAGTGCTGTTTGAAGCAGGCAAGCCAGGAGAGACGTCTCTTCTGTGGCTGCACTGGCTCAGAAACCGACTTGGCACCAGCGCCGCTCCCACATTGGTCCTAAATGTAATTAAGCACAACATGAAGCTGCATTAAGTAAACGAGCGGTGAGCCAATGGAATCAATGGCACTGCGATATGATGGAGCATCCTCCGCGTTTCTCGGCTTCATCTCCATGTCTGGTTGACAACCACTCAGGAGGGACGAAAACAGCTCGGATCAGACTGCAGCAACACTGTGGTTGAAAGGAGAAAAAGAGATCCACAGAAGCTCTAACTGAACAGGAAATCAGTGCTGGTTTCAGCGTTCAGCTGACAGCTGAAGTACAATCTGCTAATTTCTCCTGAATGTGCGAAAGAACAATTTCAGTAGAAGAGTTAACAGGTTGGAGCTGCACCTGTAATACCTGGCTGCAAATTTCCTACAAAGGTGAACACAGAGGTTTCCCCCTTCAGCACATGAATGGCATTCCAAACCTCAAGTATCAAAAGCTGCACAGACGTCTCTCTTCACAGTGAATGTCAGATATTCCAGTAACGTAACAGTAAGCATATTTGAGTGGAGTGAGGTATCATAAATTTTAAGCAATGCTGAAGAAAGTTCAGTAAATCAGTGAATGCCGTGTGCTACAGAGAGCCAGCTAAGGAAAGGAGTTCTAAAGAGGTCCTCGTTTCTGACTGCTGAGGTTTGAATAGGTTGAACTTTAAAAGTGCATCTGAGCAGCTGTTCTTTAAATAGCAAATTCTGGAGGAAGCAAAAGTGTGACTCTGTTTCTGTAGGCGCGGTAAAAAACAATGACTTGCGTAATGCTTGACATTCTGATGACGGCATCTGCTTTCTGCTGAAGAAGACTTCCAAATGAAAGAGTACCAGGACATTTCAGGGTGTTTTTGGGACAGGAGGAACTGGCAAAGTCCAGCTGCATTGTCCAAGCAGCTGCAAGCCATTTCTATCATGAAAACCTTCCTGGTGTTCTTTGGGATGAATCTCACTCATCTCTATTCCCAGAAATCTTCATTATCTTGTCCTGGCATTGCAGAGAGAGAGAAGCCTCCTGCAAGCCCACCTAATCCAGGGGTAATAGCACCAGGCGGCAATCCAATCTTCCAAACACCCAAATGGGGAGTTTACACGGACAATATACAAATCGTAGACTCAAAAGTCTCCTTGCGGGCTGGCGCTAGAGATGAGGGATCAAAAATAAGAACTTTATTTACGTTACGTATAATTCTCCAGAAAAAGACAGGGTTGGACCTAAAATCTGGAGGCCATGAATGAGATGAGCGGGAAGCAGCTTTGTTGCTATGCCAGCTGTCAATCACAGCCAAGCCTGGGTATGTTTGGTTCGGGGATTTGGGGCCGAGAGAACGGTCCAGTTCGATTTACAACGACCAGTTTTACACACAGGGACAAAAAAAATAAAGCATGAACATGAACAGCTGTTTTATGCAAATCTAAAAAACAGCAACAACAACAAAAAAGTGGCTTCTTAAAGTCAATTCTCTCTAATTTTCTCCTCTTCGGACTTGTGAGCCAAGGTGCTCCCAACATTTGCTTTATTTTTTCCAAGGAAATCTGATTAGGCATGTTTGTCTGCTTCAAGGTTTTGCTGCATATTCACCCACTAATATTTATTAAACAGCTCCATGCCAAACACTAAACATACTCGCTGATAGCGCTAAAGTAGCAACATTTTTATACATTTTCTAAGCTATTATAAAAGATTCAAAGCAGTAACTTCTAACTTCCATGCCGGGATTGACCAAATGACTTCACTACAATCAGCAGATAACACAAAAGAAGCACATGCTGCTAAAAACTGAACCATTCAGTCATCGCTTTCTTACGCCACAATCTGCCAAACCACTTTGTCATTTCAGAGGAAACCCTGAGCATAATTGCATGGCTTGGGAGAAGTTTGGACACACAATCCATGTTGGATGCGCTCGCACGCGTCAGTCAGTGCTGATCTCCTGTAGTTCAGCAGGACTGAAGGCCAAAGAGCCGAGAGAGGAAGACGGAGAGAGAGTGCCGCCGGTCAGACAAATAGGAAAAGAAGTGACAGCTCCAAAACAGCTTCAAGACAAATGAGCACAAACACAATTTAGAGACAGACAGCAGCAGGCAGACAGGATTCAGACAGAGATGAGTTTTTTGGCCAATTTGATAAACTGCCTGTGGTTATAAGCACCAATTACAGACAATCATTTGCCAAAGCAGCAAAATTTTAAGGTAGCACATAGGGGAACTATTACATTTAGCTTTCCATCATTTCGTGCCAGGAAAAATGCTCAAATATCTCTTATCATTCTGTTTCACAAAGCCAGCCTGGCACAAAAATGACACAACTAAATGTTATGCGAACTATAAAACACAAAGTATAATATAACCCCGGGGCCGTGACTATGAGCATCAGCACTTAAGAATCCATTTTCTGCTCAACTTTAACCTTCACTATGAAATGAATAGATTGCTAGAGGAGAGATTCTACAGAAAACACACACTATCACTGGATGAACTCAGCGGCTGAATTATGTTTATATGACAGAACTGCGTGACCACCATTTGAGAAAGTCATTTTTATCCGACCTCCAAACACACTACGTCTCTCAGCCAGAAGCCGTGACCCCGAGCGAGGAGCCAGAGGAGCAGATTTACATCATCCTCAGGTTTAAACTGCGCAGAGGTGAGGCGGTGAAAACACAGTTCGAGCAGAAAGAAAGAAAAAAGAGCAACAAGAAAAAAGTTCTCATTATGTTACTATAATAGAAACATTGTAACAGCATCCAAATTAAATATTAAATTAAAGGGATATTTACAATGTAAAGTTCAGATCCGAGCACGAATAAACATGTAACCTTTCTTTCTCTCTAAATAAAGGCACTTCATGTATTTTATTATATGCATAAACTTCAGTCATATATTTTAGGATTTTTGAATCATTTTATTTTATCCCTGTTATTTAATGCCCTTCCCTCTACACTGTGTTTTATTACTGAGATTAAAAGAAAATTACTACAAATCCTACAAGCACACTAAATCACAGCCGTGTGCTCAAAGAATCATCTCTTCTTCTAAAGTACACGTCGACTGCAACAGATGCTAGAGTAGTCACGCGCACACAATGCATCCTCACATGGAGGTTTATGAGACCGTTGCACACACGCACGCACACACACGCACACGGGCGCAAACAGTACGGTACTTTTGCCATGGTAACCGCAGCAAATGAGGCAACGTCTGGCCTGCTGGCTCTGTGGCCTGTGATCCAGACACTGCCACCATCATGCTACTACTGTAAAAGACACGCATGCTGTCAGCTGCACACAATTTCACAGGTATCTGAGCTCTTGTCCATATCCTATGTTTCACAAAAGAATCCACCCCCACCCCCCCAAAAAGTAAATGTTTATTTCAAATCCAGGTTCCAGACAACTGCAGCTTGCAGCTTGAGCCAGCGCCTCCAGTCAGCAGGTATTTGTGTGATATGTAAACAGCATGTGGAGAACTCTGTGTTAATTAGATGCTAGCTCCTTCTACAGGCCTAGATGGCTGTACACCTCACCATAGTGGTAACAACCCTAATTTGGGGCTTGTGTCAAACGACGGGAATGACGTTCCTGTTTAGAGGCTGTGAGGAGGCCTTAACAAGTGGCCTGGGGCCTTCCGGCTGTCACCCAACTATTCCAGGACGCCACAGGGCTCTGTAATCATTTGTTCAGACCTCTGCAAGCTCCGCCCACTCAAAAACACACAAATAAATCAGAAGAAACAAACAGTCTACCGTGTTATTAGCTATTCCTGTTGCAGCATGAAGCTCTGCTAGAAATACATGGTTACTCATGCGCACAAACAGCTTCTTATCATGATAACAGCCGCCACAATCCCATCAAATCATTCCCCCAGAGGGGTCGAATTATTCCGCAAACCAATTCCAACAAAAACCAAATCATGAGGACACGATCTGTGTGACTCATCGCTGGCCTGCTCAGATTAGTCACACTTCCTTAATGTTCATCAAATCAAGATGAGTCAGCTGTTGAGGTTGACTAGTTGTGGTTGGTTGACAGCATCAAATGGGCTCCAGTTAGGCATGGGTCAGATCTACTTTCACTGACAGCAACTGTTGCTTTTGCCATCGTAAACTGTTTGTGAAGAAATCAGATTTATTTGCAATTAAACTTTTTATGAAATGCACATGAGGAAAGAAACACAGATACGAGAACAGAAGGTTTGTTCTCTGGCTTGTGCAAATGGGTTGCTGACCTCTGCGGGCCTTTACCAGCATATGGCAAAAATGGTTACCAACTGCTAAAATTGCAATCAGGTAACAGCCCCATTGGACGTATCACGCCTTTGTAGTTTGCGTACAAAGACCATTTATAAGCCAATTTACATGCTGTATACAACACACGTCTGTTTGGTTTCAGTCGGGGCTGCCAGCTGCTTGTTGAGAAACAAATTAATGTAGATCGCTAGATTAATGGGTTTTTGATTGGGTGGCAGCCAGACTGCCGAGAGCCTGAGCCTGTTTTTATTAACAAGCCTCTCAGAGGACGAGGACGGGATGGCGGCACTGCGCTCGGCCACTTAGTGAGTGGGTCAGACTGCGAAACTGCTGATTGTTTTGTACACTATTGACTCTGAGACTGCAATATAAGTCTTCCATGATAAACAAGATGCTGGCTGAATATGAGCGAGAGCCATTTGTTTCAAGTGGCTGGTTTTACTTCAAACTGAAATTGTTTCTTAAAGGCAACGTGACATAAATCACTGTCTCCTTTGTTTCTCATTGTAGGCATTTTCTTTTTGCTCCATCAAGAAGCAGCAAGAAAAGGATCTTTGCAAATTAACAAATGCATGCAAACACTGATTACAGCAAAAAATATTTTCAGACTGCTCTTTTAATCATGAAAAGAAAAAAAAAAATTTAAATATAGCGTTAATATCATGTTAATGAAAAAGGATGGGCTGTTTCCAGTCTTGACATAACAGACGCTTGTTTCACTCAACATCACTTCATATTCCACCACTCTGAATAATCTATCTTTATCATTCACAGAGCCAACAGTAGAGGGCTCCATAGCAGAAACACCAGGATTTGCCTTTTGTGGAGCTGCTGGCTGCCTTAAAGCACTCAGAGGGTCTTACGAATGAACTTAATGAGTCATTCATGGATCGCCTGTGAATCACTGTTTGAGAGTGAAAGCCAGAATGGCTGGCCACTTCAAAGCCTGAGTGGCTTTGGCTCTTTGGTTAGTAATGAGGCATATTTCCCTGTGTTCTCTGCAGCCATAACCTACAAACCAGATTCCCCCTGCCCAGCCCTTAAAGGAATAGATCCACAAGATACAATGTCCTTTCAGAAGGTGTAACTTACAGTATCAATGTACAGTGTAGCAGTTTGATTATTATTCCAGACTGAGGTTTATTCTTCCCACTTAGCACTTAAGTCTATGTTCTCAGTAGATGCAATAGCTCTAACTCAAAATACATACAATACAGCACAACAGAATTAAAGAAATTCTAATTTAAGGGCACCTCCATTAATTTTACACATAACTGTGTAATTTTGTCACTTTAAGTTTGAAATTTCCATCCAGCCCTGTGACAGGTCGCCAGCCTGTCACAGGGCCAACACAGAGAGATAGACAACCATTCACACCTATGGGCAATCAAGAATCACCAATTAACCTAACCCCGCTGACTGCATGTCTTTGGATTGTGGGAGGAAGCTGAAGTACCCGGAGAGAACCCACACAGACATGGGGAGAACACACAAACTCCACACAGAAAGGTGTCGGTCAGATGGGGAATCAAACCCAGGACCTTCTTGCTGTGAGGCAACAGTGCTAACCAGTGCTGTAGCTTAGATTTAAAATGTTATCAAGTCTGAAAATGAAATTGAAGATGAATTAGAATACACTGAGGGTCTGTCAGTGAAATGAGAGGTGATAGCGGGAAATTAAGGACATCCCAAATGGATTTATTTTGACCATATCTTTCTTTTTATGTCTCAGTCTGTGTCTCCCAACTTTAGTGTTTTTATTAACGAGCCTCTCAGGATGCTGGAATGGCTTAACTTAATTTCTGTTAGGTTATTACCCTACTTAATGCATTTCAACTGCCATATGGACAATGAGAGCACAGAGCAGAAAAGAAGTTAGTCATGTTAGCTCCATCATGGAAAGACATGTGGCATTCATTTCAAGCAACAGTTTTTATGCATACTTAATGATGTTGGTAATCCATGGAAGTAAATTGCATTAGGAACTTGTTTAAAAATAATATGGCATATTGGAAGTTCTCTAAATCAGTGCAAGCTGACAGAGTTTATGGCTACACCTGGTACACAAAGCCCTTAAAAATAGCTCACTTTTACCATTTGCAGCCACTATGTTTCTTCCACTTGCTCTCTTCCATCACAGATGGGGTAAATGAAGGAATATGCCTTTATATCAAGGTCTGCCAAGTTCTTTCACATTATACCTCTGACTCCCCTAAAGTCGACTCCCCTCTCTTCTGAGGCTGTCTGCACATCACAGACCTCCACAGCTTCCTCACACCCACATACTTTCACTGCTGAACATGCTAGTGCCAACAAAAGGAATGTGTGCAGTCATACCCTTCAAGGATGAGGGCCTGAATGAACCTAACTGTGCTTTCAACAGGGTTGAAAAAGGGTCACTGACTTCAGTTCCCTTCCTTTAATGTGACATGCACAGGAGTCTCTTTGTTTGCATTAACAGATCCCATCACAATGCTTCAAAAAGCTCAGGATGAAGAGACAATGACAGGTCTGCAAATATTCAGCAGATTTAATGCTGATTAATATTCACAGTCACTGAGCTGATGCTCGCGTCAAACACAAACCCATTTCACAAACCAGCGCTTTCATTCAGCAGCAAATATTTAGTCACCTGCCAGGGCCAAGTGGTTATCAGTGTGCCAATTCTGTGCTGGCACCAGTAGAGGGACCTACAGACCAGAGGAAAATGGCCTTGATCATTAACTGGCTCATGCCATTAGTCCCCCATGGTTTTTACAATGGCTCCACCAGTTCAGTCAAACCTCAGCCATCTATGTTCAACACTGTCATCATTCATAAATCACTGATCATTAAAGCAGCAGAATTAGCAGTTAATGAGTTTGATGAGCTTCCAACAGAGGTATGCGCGGGATGAATGATTTATGTCCAATCTGGGCTATTCTTATCTATAAGTTATGATTTATTGTTGCAGTCACCAACATCTGTGATGGGAATCAATCAACTTTATCTAATATATTTTATTTGATAAACATTTGTTTCAACAGAAGAAAAAAAAAAACGACACCAAACGCAACAGTCCATTAGTGTAACAAAAAATGTAACCACACTTTTTAGAGTGGTCCTCATCTCCTGAAAAAAAAAAAACATGACAAATATACAACCCAGACAGAACCTCAATACCCACAGGAGAGTTCCAGTAACAGTCAGCTTATGCAACCTGCAGCCATCAAAGAGCTCCACCGACACCGAGTAAAAACACCGCTTAAATAACGGCTGTGGTTAGCTTGGCTCTTTGCACCCACCAGCCCTGACATTTACTGTAAGCGTAGTGTCGATGTACTAAACATCTGGGGCTGGTGGTCCATGACTGGACCCTGAATCACAGGTGACTGCTGCTGAGTCACGCAGAGCTTTTTTTCACTCGGCCCTGCTGGAAGTGCCTTCTCCTTTCACTCAGAGTTGCTCATTCTTGGTTCGTGTGTCACTGTTGGCATTTGTGCGCAGAATTTTTTTTTTCCCCCCATCGTTTCTTTCGCCACATGTTGTTGATTGATTGCGTCTCCATTTGTGCTGATTGTTTTTGGTGTTTTGATTTACAACTGAGGCCATCAATCAAGCCCTACTGCTACCAGGGCTGCAACTGTCAACTGCTCACAGTATTTAGTTTTTTTTTTTATTAATGCATCTTTTGGTCAATAAAATGTGAGAAATTGATGAAAAAGAGATCAACTTTGTCCTTTTTTGCTTTCTTTTTTTTAGAGGTTAAAGTGCAGCCCATCTGATTTCCTCGTTTTGCTGGACACAGCCACAAAACACACTTCCACCAGTGTCACTTTTAGTGTTTCCTCACTGGCTTCCCTGACAATTTTTATCTATTAATAGCTGCTGACATGAAGCAACAAGAGGGGTCCCGTTCTGCATGCGCCTCTCCTGTGTCACCATCACGCACACACATCTTTCCACACTCTGTCATCCCACACAGCTACAATAATAAAGTCCAGACAAAGGAAAGAGGGTGTGCGCGGATTTGTGTGTAAATCTGTGCTCAAGAAAAAAAGAAAATGAGGCAAGAGGTAACAAGAGAGCAGACAGTGGATATTGTGAAAATTGTGATGCCTGTGTGAGTGAACGTGTGGTAAATGCAGTAACAGCTGGCAACAAAATGTTTAAATGAAGTTCAGTTAGCCCTGAACTCAAACTTATATTGTGTGTTATACAGTGAATTATAAAAAAGGTCCTTCAAGTATATTTAAGAGTGGAGGAAGCAACATCTGTAGGAACAGGACTCGGGACAAACACCTGCTGACTGGAAAAAAAAAAACCCAATGAAAGAAAACAAAAGGAAACAGAGGGACGTATGCTTTTTATGAGCGGACCTGCAGGACTTCCAGCTGGGGAAAGAAAACACGAATGGCTATTTTGACTCAAGTTGACAAATGGCCCTTACTTTCCAATTCCCTGTGATCTTGTTCCTTGCAGTCCTGAGTACTATTGTTTGGCAGTAACATGGGCCACCCCCCCCACCCCCCGAAAAAAACAAAAGCCTCAGGACATGTGGGCTCACCAGTAGCAGTGAGGTCGAGGCAAGCCCAGCCAATTAGTTAGCATGCAACTTTAAGTGCATTCAAAGGCGCTCGTATGCGAGACCTGGCGTTGCACACTAGCTGTCAGAAGAGAGACTTGTCAAGATCAGTGAAGGGACGAAGCCTTGTTTGATCTCCCTCTCCATCAGCCTTTCTTGTCAAGAAGGACATTTATGAGGGGCAATGTGTTGAAGGGGGAGCTGGAGGAACTTTTTTTTAAAGATCATATCATGCTTGAAAATCACGGGGGCCTTCATCGCAGCATGTTTTAAAAGCTCCTTTTAAAGTGAGTGTTAACAGCAACCATCCCCTCTGCTGCTGCACTGTTTAAGCTGGTCGCCTATTAGTTTGGGGGGGGTTCTGCAGATGGGACTGAGGAAGCAAGAGATGGTGTGATCAAGTTACACAGACCCAGCGGCTGACAACATTATTTATGACCCATTCCTAATGGATTTAGAGTGACAGTAGTTTCAGTTCACTGGAAGGGTCAAAGTCAGAGACAACAGAGCACTAATGCCAATGAGAGTGACAGACAGATTTGTAAGTGACCTCTCTTGGGGTAGGGGTGGGTGGTAGATTAGGGACTCTGAGAATTCAACTAGAAGAAAAGAAGGTTCAGAGGAAACAGAGCGGGGTAACTCTTCTTCTCTCAGAGGAGTGAGAGTGATGGAGAGAGATGTGTCTGGGGCGAGACAGTGAGCGTTTTTCCAGTCTATTTGCCCTGCGTCTAGACCCAGAGTCAAAGGGGCAGGCCCAATAAAAAGACTGGATATTGCAGCACAGACACTGGGTTAGACAGAGTCTAAAAATACTGATGAAAGGCAGTACTGTAGACTAGCTGAGGACACTGAACTCCAGTGATAGCCATCAAGAAAACTCCCACGTCCTCAATCTATCTTGCAAAGACTTTCTAGCAGAATCGTCTCTGAAGAGACCAATTATGCTCCAAACAAAGCTGAATAGGCCTATTAGGACACCATTTGGGTATCTTTTCACAACAGAATAGCGAGCAAGAGTTCTGTAGCAAACAAGGGACTTCAGCTGAGACAACAAGCACCTTTTCCTGCACTGGAGGTGGTATTAAGAAAAACTAGCAATATACAAGTAAACAACCAAGTCTTCCATTAGCTTCCATTAAACAGTGCAATTAGAAGTCTTAAACAGCAGTTTCTGAAATCCTTTCCAAGGGATAAACAGAATCATAACTAAAACAATTCTGGGAATTCAGGATCAAAGTATACCCGAAGAGTGTTTGATGTGAGCATGGACTGAAATGTGCATGTTTAAGAGGAAATATAGTCTGTGTATTTTGGCCAGGAGTTTGATAATCACAGTCCAGTGATCAAAGAGACAACTGAACTGAACTGTAGCTTTCTGCACTGATGAAGAGCATGACCACGTGCGTCTCGTTCACTCCTCTTCCTCTCAGAGGTCATGAAGCTGAGGGAGGTTCCAGGGTTCAAGTCCCACTGGGGCTATTGAGGAATATATGCATTCACCACATAATAAAAAAGAACCACCTTGGGTCATGTCCAAAGAGAGATTATGTTTCATGGTTCAGAAATCACTCTCTCTTGATTTTGAGCTTTCAGTGTTTAAACCTAAAACGGCATCAAGGTTCTCAAAGGCAACCAACGTGATGAAGAGGAAAATTACAAGCACACATCTGCCAGGTCACCATTTCTCTGGCTCAGAGTCAGCACAGTTGGACACAGTCCCTGTATTCAACACTGATTTGTTTGCCCTTACTTAGCTGGGAAAAAAAATCCCCAAGAGCTGCAAAGCTCTAACCAGATACCTGCAAAGAAAGCTTGCTTAATGCTCCCACGGTACACTGTTACACACATCAGCAAACACGTTCTGCAGAGGAAAGGGGTTTGGCCATGAAGTACTTGAATTGCTTGCCTTACAAAGGGAGCAAATTATTTAAAAAGAAACATATATTTAAAAAAAAAAGGCTTATGAATATATCAGAATGTGTGTACTACTTTTGATTGCTTTTTTAGAAGGTTTTTCTCTGCAGACTAACATTGAAAAACATTTTAAGAAGAGTGCAAAATTGACAATGTGCTGCCACCGCAACTTGTACGCACTCAAACCCAGGAATTCCTCCAAAGCTACTGTGGAGAGGTTTTTCAACATCAGCTGGCACTCTGAAGCATTAACAAACATAAGACCTTGGGGGGAGAATCAAAATCCATCTCAGAAAAGATGAGACCTTGAAAAGCGTGCGGATAAGGTCAGCTTTTCCAACAGAATGTATGAGTGTGCTGTTAGCAAAACCATTATTAGAGTATTCTGTCCAACACGTTTCCACTGAAAAGCAGCTTTTTTTGCTCATCAGACATTATGTAGAGCCACACAGATTAAATTATTGTGTGTGAGAATGTGGGCAGCGTGGAGGTGGAGGGTGTAGAAAGCAAAGGCTTATAAACTTTCTCTGCTGTACTTTTGCCGCTTGATTGATTTGATCTGTCAGTTTATGAACGCGCACAGTGGCCTGCTGTGAGAAATATTCATACTGGTATCTTGATAATCTGAAATGCTGCAACAGCGCAAATCATTTTTAGCCTGGGTGACAGACATCAACTGTGTACAGTAATGTAGTATGTCAACTTCTCATTGTAAATATAATAAGAGGTAAAACGTGTTATTTTGCATTTAATCAGATCACTCTGGAGACTGTAGAGAAAATGTCTTCTGACCTAGAAAGAAACACTCCCCCGGTATAGAATAATCAAGATTGCAGCTACAGCAGGTTGATGTGTAGACCTATATATCATATTGTAAATAGAAGTTTATGGGAGGGAATTCATGCATGGCTCTGGGAGGAGGCAAAAAAAAAACACTGCCTTTGCAGTAGTTTGCAACATATAAAAATGGAATGATTTGATTTGATATAATGTATATTTGTGTTAGTATTTCTTATTTGTTTTTGGCTGATTAAAACTAGACTGTTAAAGAAACACATTGTTAATGGAGCTGAATTTGGAAAATATTGGGGAAAGATGTTTTTTTTATTGTTATGCTTTGTATGTTTTATGTTAATTTCTTTTTCAACCATTGATCTAGTTTTGTTTTATTCTGTTTTATGGCACTTTTTGATGGTGGACAACAAGGACACTAGCAGCCACATTGTGGAAGCTAATGGGGAACCGTATGTCAGTGTGTCTGGATCGATAAAAGTTCGACTGAGCCCACTTTTGAAGCATGAAATATTACAGTGTTTTTTGCTAGAGTGGCCTCAAATTAATTTAATGTGTTAGCATTTAGAAACATAAAGGACTTCCAAATTACTTCCCACTTGCCTAAGACAAATTAGGACTTCACTTAAATTTCAACTTGCTGGTGACTTGAGACTCGACTTGGACTTAACAGCTCAGTTAATAAAAGGCAGGATATACACACTTGATTTGAAAGTAGTTTTGCTCTTTTTCACTACCAATATTAAAAATTTATGAACCTAAATTTCAAAGCAGCCCACACAAGTGAAGTAATATGAAAAAAAATTGAACATGGAATAAGAATGGAGGGCAGCAGAAAGCAATAGGCAGAAGGACACAAGGAAGCAGCTAATCTTTTATCAAAGCTCTTATCTTCTGGCCAGTGGAGGGGAGAAGTGGGGATAGTGAGTGTTGAGTATGTAGACAAGTGCTGCTACCTGTTAGGAATAACAAGCAGGTGATCCAGCCACATCTGCAGCCCACAGGAGGAAAAAGAACACCAAGGTAACAAATAAGCATCTGGTCTAAAATAATAACCTGTCTCTTTAAGTAGCCTGCAGTTTAGTGCATAAAGTGTGCTACTCAGAAACATGAGTTAATAGTTATTATATTAGATATATCCAGCTGGTGCATGTGATATGATTTTGTCTAGTCTGAAGAAAAGTTGCTTCAGAGTTGCTTGAATATTGCAGAAGGCTCCAAATGAAAGGGAGGACTACAAATCCAAGAGTGAATTAGTTTATCAAGTGAACCTGCCAAGTAGGAACATAATCTCTTTCTGATAACAGCATGGATTGGATGGCTGCTTTGATTTGAGAACTGACCTTTTCACTGCAGTCTCAACAGAATAGCTAATCACCATGTTCTGCTGACAGCTAAAAAACTCTTAAGTGGCACTTTTCCTGGATCACAGGCCTGGGTGATGGGCAGAGACCAAAATGGATAGCAGGTGACTGGTTTAGCCTTTCAACACTTCTCAGAGGTTCATTTTCAAACTGGGATGTGCTGTGGATGACTGGGAGCTCAAAAGGTCTGTGCCAGAGATGGTTTATGGAAATGCTTTATATCACTTTTTTCTTTTACAGATCAGGATTTTAATGTCACTTTGTATGTAATAGTTCACATACTTTTATGAAAACTGAAAGGGCCAGGTTCATCATGTGTCAGCAGACTGGTAGTTAATATACTGGGTGCAAATTTGCCGTGGTGCAGAGAGCTGCTGTCAAAGGTGGTGGTTGGGTTATAGAAAGAACCAAGATGAAAATGAATCTTAAAAACTCTAAAAAAAATATATTTATATTTATCTTTATCAAAGTGTGTGTGTGAAACCCCTTCACCCAAAAAGTAATTACCCACTCTGAGAACCTTTCCCTCAGAGTCCAGTAGTGGGTTAACCCAGCTGCAGTTGATCTTAATACAGTATAACACTGTAAGTGGTGGCTGCAGAGCAGCGCCAAAGGAAAGATTAAGCCATCGTCAGGTAGTGTGACTGACAAGTGATTTATGAAATATGCGGTGCAGACCATGGCAAAGTGCACTGAAAAACAAAAAAGGCAGAGAAATCCACTTAAGCATATTAAAAACACTAACAAAAGGCACTAACAAAGCTTTATATCCATGCTACTGCAAAATGCTGCAAGAGCGAGCTTTGATCTTGCACCATTACAAGAGCAACTCCATCTTCCCTCCTCTAAGCTCCCAACATCCACTGCTGCCTGTTAATATTCTCAGCCTCTCCTCCCTTATCTCACCCCTCTCCCACTCATTCTTCTGCCTCTATCCATCCTCCCATTTCTCCACCATTTTCACCTTAATCGTCATATTTTCTCACCCATTCATCTTTCCTTACTATTACATCCTCTCTTTTATCACCTCCTTTTACTCCTCCTCCTCATCTTTCCATAGACAAGGGATCACAAAACCAGGCGTGCACCCTGGGACATAGTAGGAGGGAGGAAGAGAAGTCTAGTCTTGTCAATGAGACAGAGAGAGATGATGAGAGAATCAGGTGTCTGGATGACCTAATGAATAAGCAAAGCTGCGGTATTAAAACATTAAAAAAAGTTATGGCTAATGTGAATGAAAAAACAAACTCATAGTTGGGTTTGGTTTCACGTTTGGTTTCAGCTTAAAGAATAAGAGCACTAGTGGAGATCCCAGGGTGTGTTTCTGATTTACCTCCTTGATATAATGCGGCTGCCCCAGAGGCCAGCAAAGCAGCGTTTCTAGGAAGAGATAGAAATTTATTGCATTCACGGATGGATTGTCAACCGAGACCCTGAGCTCCCCCTGATGCAGCTGTAGATTTGGCAAAAAACAATATATAGTATAACTTATGCCATTTCTCGAAGGCCATAATCTAAAGTGCTTTTCTGTGTCAAGGGTGGGTGGGGATCCTGTGGGAATCAAACCCCTGACCCTCTAAAACAGCGAGCAGTTTGGATTTCTCAAAATCAAAACCACCTCTCTCACAACCCCCTAGGCTTGCTCTGTTTGTTTTAAGAAACACAAGTGCTGACTGGGGTCAGTGTGGTGAGGTCAGCACGTCCGTATTTGGAAAGGCAAAAGCAAAGATCAGTGATTGATTTCTGATTGAGGCTGATGAACTTTGTGTGGCAGATTTTGTAAAGGAAATGGCAACTTTAACTACAGCTCACTGCAATTCTAGCAGCTCTGGAGCTGCTTAGCTTGCTTCTCCAAAGAACTACGTGACTGTATTACTACTTGTTACTAAACTAGCAGGATCTATCTTAATGAATGATCTTTAGTGCAGGAAGACTTCCCCTTCGACAGAGTAACACCAGCTGTTTCCTCATTTCTCTCTGGGCTAAGCTAAACTAATTTAATTGGAAGTTGATTCATTATATGTAGATATAACTGTGATAAACTGTTCAACAATTCCTTGAAAGAATTTGTGTACCTGGGCTTTTGTTGCTCGATCATCAAAGAAACGTGCTCTTTCCACATTCCCGCACCTCCCTCTTAGTTCTGCGTTTCGACACTTTGTGGTTATTCTGCAAGTGATAAGGTCACAGGTTTCACTCCTGCTGGACGAGTGCGTCCCTGTGTCTCCTCGGGCACCTCACTACCTGCTGCGGCAGTGGACAGCAACACAACATATCAGTGGATTCACAAATGTGCGTGGAAATGAGAGCGTGCGTGAAACCAACGACAGCATTTGGTTTGACAGCCGAGGCGTGCATGCTGGTCACTTGCAATTAGCAGTCAGTGGCTTCATGCACAGTAACAGATACCAAAGCCTTTTTTTTTTCATAAATAATCATGCCAAAGCTTTTTAGAAAATCAAACCAGTGATTTAGGCACATTTATAGTAGAAGATATGTATTTTTCAAATCTTTATTCTGCAGTAGTGCAAACTATGAACCAAGTCTGCAGCCTTTTTAAAGGTACTTTACTGTCCTCACCCTTCAATTCCTCTCTGCAGCTTTTCCATGCCATCCATCATCCGCTGAGGTCACTGCGACCTTTAAACTAAAATATTCTTGGCATTGTTAAAAGTAATCATTAGGGCAAAAAATTCAATTGGCTTCAGTGGAGATATACATGAGGGAAAAAATGTTTTTTTTTTTGAAGAAAATGGGCAACCCCCTAATTATCACTAAAACCCAGAAAATTCCACATGGCTTTGAGGCCACGTGATGATGGGATGACTCTCCTCACAATGAGACCAAATCATCAAAAAACAGTGAGTCATTTTCGCCAATAAAAACTGCCATCCCAGGGCAGGCTTTGTAAACGATACCATCCTTTCAAATGGAGGGTTTTGAATGTGCAGGTCCCTGAAACCCTAGACCCCAGGCCACTTGGTTTTTGTGGTGCGTGTCAGTAATTCCTCTGCCCAACAGGGAGAAAGTGATATTTTGCAGCCGCAGGGGAATTGCCCCATCACCGCAAACCTCATCTTACTACCCTAATATACAGAGGATTTTTCCAAGAAGGGGGTGATGGGGGAGAAAAGACAATGACTGAGTTATATTGAATGAAGAAAGTCTCTTTTTTTTCCCAAAAGCCAGCTCACAGATCAGTTTATAAAGACAGCTGGTGCACGTGGACATGCACTTTAGAGCGTGGGGCTCTAATTCTGATCTACATCCAAGTTGTTCTTTTCCAGTAGGGTCAGTGGCCCTAAAGTGGAACTGGATCTACACTGAAGGCAACATCTGGTAGGACTGATTTTAACCTTAGATGCTCTTTGCTCCCAGTCTATTCATACTGTGAAACAATACTTGTGGAATCACGACTTCCAGAGATGATATTAACATTTTCACTGCTTCTTCTCCTTCAGCTGCCACCCTCTTAGTACAGATACCACTACTGTCCACACCCTTAATCCCATCTTTTTTCTACTGAGCTGCTATGGTCCAAATACAACTAATTACCAATACGACTGCAATACTTTCTTCGCTCTCTCTCCCTGTGCAGAGGAAGTACATATAAAGTATATAGCAGTATATACAGTACAGTAGAATAAAGCAGGCAGGGAAAGATAATGCTAATTATACAGCTGCCATTCTAAGCAGCTTTGAACAATGTACTGAACACTGTGTGCAGGCTGAAAGCATCACATCTGTAAATCATTGAGTGTTAAGTGGATAAATAAATGCCAGAGTTACCCAGTTATTTTGAAACAGCCAAAGCAGCTCATACATCACATTTACTCGGGAATTCTGCACAAATAGTTCACATGAAAGAGTCAGCGCCATGAGCGTCACTGTCGATTTATGTCAGCATCAGCCTCAGAGACATCAGGTATGTTACACCGGTGTGCGAAAACCCATTCAGCCCATCTTAACATATTCTGGAATAAGTCTGTATCTCCACTCACACTGTGCCACATATCCCAGCATGCCTCCACACGTTCGCACTGTCGGGAATGTGCGTCACCTCCGGTTTCAACAATACCTAACTAAAGGTGAATGTAGTTCCCATAGCCTGATGACCTCAGATTGCTCAGGTAAACACTGACTGACCTTCAGCAAACACGGCCAGTTATTCTGTGAACACAAGGCCAGTTAGTAACCATCCTTTAAGAGATCCCATCTCACTGCAAAGAAATGCAGCTCCCAAACAAATTGCATGGAGAAGAGAAAGCTAAATAAAAAAGTGCATTTTATATATAGATTGAAAAATATACCCACTCAGCCACCTAAAATAAAAATTCAACTGTATAAAGCCACTTTATTGCATATATGTGGGATATCCGTTTTACCAGAAATTGGCACAAACCATTATTTCTAGTCCAGTGTTGTCCTGGTGAATTACTCTGTCAAATCTTTGGTGGCAAAACATTTACATCTCTACAAGGAAACCTGCTGTTACTGCGATGTGAGCAGATCTGATGATTTGAGCTTCCTGCTCATCATTCCAATGCAGTCAAGCTGTCAGTCAGAGCTTTGTCAGTGGGCCCTGTAGTAGGCCCTCCTCAGAGGTCGACCTTCACCCCAAACTGTTTGTCAAACAAGTAGTAATCCAAATCTAGTACCGGAAAGGTGCTTCAACCTGATTTCGG
Source organism: Archocentrus centrarchus (assembly GCF_007364275.1). NCBI lineage: Eukaryota > Metazoa > Chordata > Actinopteri > Cichliformes > Cichlidae > Archocentrus > Archocentrus centrarchus. Next base: position 21,731,854 of record NC_044368.1, on the reverse strand, counting down.
AGCACAGTCAGTTGCGCAACAGTGGAGCGCATCAAAAGCTGATATGGTCAATTACTTCTGAAAACCCTAAAGAGCAAGGTGAAAAGAGAGCTGGTGACTGAAACAGGGGCACAGTGGTGTTTAAGAGGCTGCCATAACAACCAGTATCCTGGTGCTAATATTAGTCATAAGAACAGGAACATAATGCATGATGCAGGTGCTGAATTTTCTGTATTTACTGGTTGACTTCAAGTTCTTGCTGTTCATTTGTTTTGCTCTCTTGTTGTGTTTTTGACATATTTGAGGGGCAATTTACTTCCAGGAGCACAAAACCACCATAATATATCTGCAGGGAGCTCAAGAGACTGTTGATCGATACCCACTGGCTCAATGATTTAGAAAAATGATGCAGAAGGTGCAGCAGTCTCTCCCTGCCTGTAAGCAACTTTAATTTAGACAGATCCCATTCCTGGGTGTTGTGTATTAATGACCAAATAAAGCTTTCAAAGTGAATTTTTCTTGTTTGCATTGGTACAAAAATGTAATAGAAGATCACTTTTTTGCCAAAACAAGGCGTCTCTTTTTCCACAAACACATACCTATAAATCCTTTGATTTGTATCATCCATCCGCAACAGATCTCTGCACAGAATGCACCACTGGAGACTTGTAACGCACTAGAGTCCTCCCAAACTTTTCGGGGTTTTCAATCCTGTACTGGTATCTGATAATGTCATTTGATGAAAAGCTTTCCAGCTGTAAAAACACTCCCCACAGCAGGTAGCTCTTTTTCAGTTTTTTGCCAGAGGATCAAACCACCAGCTGGCCTTCTGGGAGTACAGCGACAGGAGGACGGCGCCTCCTCAGAGAAAGCCAAACATGTCTGTCGGCAAACAAGCCTCCGTGACTGTCTGTAAACTCAATTAGCATGGCATGAAAGACGAATGGCGTGTCTGTGTAATTGTCAAAAGGAATTATGTGCTGAGAACAAGCTGGAGAAATTTCATCTTTGCAGAAGCAACGCTGTCGAACAAATTACGCTTCAACAATACTCATCCTGTTTTTCTCCCTTCTATGCATATTGAACAAAGCAGAGAGATGGATAAGTATGTTTGTTACACATCATTAACCACTATATCATGTCACATTGACACTAATACTCTGAGACTAATCTCGTTCCCTCCAATGTCACTGATAAGCTCCCTCTATCTCTTGACTCCTGAGTAAAATCAAATGTACTGTATGCCTTCAATCCCCGCTCATTAGGATATCAAAGTCTTAACAAAGGACACTTATCTCTTCCTAACCAGACCCAGCTAATTGAATCCAGAGCTAGATAGAAATCTAGTAAGTGTGTCAGTGGATTAGTAGAGCCTGTCACCACGGTAACCCATGAGAAGAAGAAGGCCTCAAGTTGCTTGTCGGCGTTTGTTGCTTGCAAATGACACTGCAGAGCATTCCCGCTCAATATCCGGCTGATAACGTGTCCTTCCTGAAGCGAGCGAATCTGCGCTGCGATCGTTCATCTCTCTCAATCTGTGTCGAGCAGGAAATGAGAGCAGATGTAAAACACGACTGTTCGCTGACTTGAGACCTCCTTGTTTCCAGGGCATTGTCAGCTGGCATATCTGATTAAAGCAAAAACTTTTAATTGGAAAAAAAGAAGGGGGCTATCCACGGGTTCCTCGATTTCTTTGTGAAGCTTTCAGCTTTCATATCCCCTTTATTCTGGTTTCTCCGCTGATAGTGCAAACCAGCCTCCCCTTCCTATTTGTTTCTTCTTTCCATTTATTCACTATCCAATACGGATCAGATGATGTGAAAGCAAAGCATCCGCCTCTCGGCACTGATTTCTGGAACGCTCAGCTTCCTCAGCCTTGAAATGTGGGCAGGGTAACTCTGACACAAAGTCATGTGACCTGCTGAGATCAGGACATTGACAAATTGGCATGCTGTGGTGAGACGCAACATGACCACACTCCTGGCCCAGGAGAAAAAGGAGTTTTGTCTGGGGCGTTGGTCTTGACCTCAACACCAACGGATAGTCAGTAAGAGACCGTCACCAAACTGTGCCATGAAGCGAAGTGCTGTATCCGTGTCCTTATTCTTATTTAGTGATTGAAGGATTTTTCTTCCTGTTTCTATTTGTGGCTCTTATTCATTCAGCAACTGCCCTAAAACAACCCGTCTCTATTTCAGAGAGATCAAACGCACCCTGGAAATGTGAAGGGCATCACGTCAGCTCCTCGTCAGAAACTGAAGATTTAGCTGGCATAAGGAACAGTAAAGACATGGTGCAGTGAAGCATGTAGCAATGAATATGTACATATAACAATTTCAAGGGAAATTTGTGTTGATATATATTGTGAATAGATTGTGTTTTCTATTCATTGCAATTTGATTCTTTAGTCCTGACACAGCCACAAATCACAAAAGCAACAGCATTGATCAGTAATGCTCCGATCTCTGCCAGTCTCTCTTTTCCCAGCATTTCCTTTCTCATGAACTCTAACAGTGTCAACTGCTGCTTTTCCCTGGAGCATCTTCCGCTTCTTCCTGTTCCTACTTTGTCTTGTGAAAAATAGGATTTTGCATGCTCAGAGAGGGTTGCAACACAGGAACACATGCTGGATGAGGAAATCCCTCCTGGATTTCATCTAAGTGCTAGCGAGCAGGAGAAAGTGAAAGTGCATCTTTGGAATCTAGACTTCTAGAGGGGGGTGTGCAAGATAAGGGAGATTTGTAGATTTATATGTTTAAAATTGTTCTTCTCTCTTCAAACGTACAAGAAGAACTGAATTTTTATTTTTTTTTTTTTTTAAAGTTGGATTTAATACTCAGCCATAACAACTAAGTGCCTTCAGTGATTCCTCCTTAAATACTATCTAGCATCAGCTGACATGTTGAGCAACCAGGTGCGAGAACAAGTAGGCAATAATTTTCTCACCACTGAACTGGATTTAAGAAAAACAGATGAAAAGTCTGCGGAGGTGATTTAAAATTTTGAAATGAGCCGGGCAGAGCTGGAGCACTTCCAAACAGGTGCAGCTGGGCTGTCTTCCTAACAGGAGGCTGTAGGCGAGGCAGACATTGTGTGTGTTTATGTGCGTGTGCGTGCGTGTGAGTGTGGTGGGCGCTGGAAGGAGGATTTTATGGTTATTGTATTATCTTATCCGCCTGGGAACTGGTCCTGATCTACTGCTTCCTGCTTTGGGGGAAGAGATGGGCCAGAATTGGAGAGATAATGTTGTCTAGCCAAAATGACTGTGTGTTCTTTTGTGCATGTAGATGAGCAAGAAAATAGCTCTTCAGTATGGCAGATTTTTTTCCCCCTTCATTTTCTTCATTTCATGTGGTCTACACATGCTTTATCAGCTGTTACTGTGAAAGAGGGGGGGCAATGACATGCAACAAGAATTCCCATCTGGAGTCATAGTGGGTTTCTGCAGCTATACACACACACACACACACACACACACACACACACACCTGACACTTCTGTTGTTTTTTACTTGAACACAAGCACCGGAGCAGCTCGGCTGCATATGTTGGTACACCAAAATGCACAGCATCTGAAAAACACTAAATGTCTACAGCCACTTAACAGTAGTGCTTCAGTCAGAATATAAAGTTATAATGTTACCAGCTTACAGTGACAGTCTCAGTGCTACTGTTCAGCAGATGAAATGCTTACAATGTTCAGCATCGTAGTTTAGCGTGCTACCAAAGTGCTGGGTTAGCATTTTCACCCACTGATGGCACAGGGTGAATACATGCTTAAAGATTTTACTCAAAACCACAAAATATAACCTCCTGTTGGAAATCTAGAAAGAGTTAAGGAACCAAATCCAGAGGACACATGCTCTGGGGACCATTAATGTCCATACAGAACTTCATTGAAATACATCCTGAATATGAAGCTGGACCGAAGTGCCAGATGGACTGACATACCGATGCTACGAGCGTTTAGCTTAAGTTTCATCCCCTCAGGGTTTCTGTGTCTTTTCCATTTATGCATGCCAAGTTTTTCTCCAAGTAAGTAAAAACTTTTCACAATATTTGGTTTGTTATTTAATTTTCTGGTGAATTTACTTTGGGTTTTTTTTATGCACAATTTGAATCTGAAATTAAAACGAAGGATGAGAATGCAGTGCGCCAAAAAATAAGGCAATCTGCCACCGTGTGTATTGGCAGAAGCAATAATCTGGTCAGGAAACACACACACTCAGAATAACACACACTTCTGACACTTCAAAGCTAGGAGGGAGGTCACGCAGGTAGTTCTGGGTGTCTGAAGCACACTGACAGGTATGGATGGCGGCTGTATCAATGGTGCAGGTGTGATTCTGAGGAGCCCGAGCTAGCCAGTGAAGGAGACTTCAGAGGAGAAGTCTGCAAGAAGAATGTCAACATCGACAGCTTCCCAGTAACACACACACACACACACACACACACACACACACACACACACACACACACACACACACACACACACATAATAAACACAAATGTTACGCTTGCCTTTGAGGTTTAACAGAGTTCTTCTGCTGCTGTGACAGTCAAACACTAACAATAACTCTAAGGCCTGAGATTGTCTTTGTGGTGCATGTTATTTTGTCTGCTAGAACGAACACACACACACACACACACACACACACACACACACACACACACACACACACACACACACACACACACACGATAAAGCCAAGTGACATGGTTGTCTTGATGGAATATCTTATTTCACCTGTTAGCACACACACACGGCTTCAACTGTTATGTTTGCCTTTATGGCATATCTTATTTCATCTGCTAGCACATACAGACACACACACACACACACACTAAGAAATGTCTTAGAGGCGTATGGTAGTGTTTCATCTGCAACCATACATGCCCAAGCACACGCATGTAGTTCAGAAGCTTTGGTTGTCTTTGAGATCCACCTCAAAGCAACCAAAAGAAGAAAAAAACGAAGTGTTTTTGGGGTTGGGGGGGGGGGGGGGGGGGGGGGGGGGGGCAGCCTGTAATCTCAGCTAGCATCACAGTCACTTCAGACCGACACAAGTCTGTTAGAACAAGCAGTGCTCAGACTGAAACTCCAGAGGAAAGCCATTCAGCAGCACTATACTGCAAATGCACCTACAGTACATACAGCCTGATACACACTAACTATGAAGAAGTTACTGGGAACGCTGCCCCAGTTTCCTTTTAGGTTTTTAAGCTTTACCTTTCCCAAATATATTCAGATTTTCTGAACGTTGCAAAAAGAGTTAAAATAGACCCAACCACAAAGTGTGTCTCCCAAATCTCCTAAACACTCTAAATCCAAACACAGACCATAAAGTGAATTTGCCTTCTGCATTAATGCGTTGACTGCAGAGCAACAGTTTACTTTTCTCTCTTTCTTTCTTTCTTCGCTGATAACAGAGTGATTAGGAGGTTATCTTTCAGCCAGATCTAACGTGAGCGTTGCTCACTCTCTGTTATGTGTGAGTCCAGACAGACCTCAGCTACGCAGACGAGGTGCTCCTCCTGACAGAGGAGTTATTCCTGTCGTTTCCTGCTGGGAAGGGCCTCCACCTCGCAACATCAAAGCAGAGCAAAGCTCCTGCATCGCCTTGGGAAAGCCACTGAAGCTAATCCACCAGCTTCCAGACACACACGTGATAAAATTTAGATACAGACTGATACTGAGAGACACACACAACCACTTTCGAGTTGCCAGCATATCTTTATTGTTCAGCGGTGCTGGTAGCAGATGAAGATAGCAGGAGTCGTGCTTCTTTTTACAGGGTGATGGAGCAGCACAATCAGCAGCAGCGACCCAAAAAAGTTTTACAGAAGTTGGTTTTGGGAAAGCTTTTTTGTTTATCTGTAAAAAAAACAAGTTTTTTTTTTTTCTTTCTTACTTGAAATAAGCCCTTAAGACATGTTGTGTTACAACAAGTACTGATTAGCCCAGATATGGGAAAATCGTGGGGAAAATTACAAAGAAAAGAGGCTTATGCTAGCAGTTCCTCCACAAGCCAGGGACAAATACCTCATGAATTTTGTTTGTCTTATAATGAGTCAACCTAAAATACTAAGTTGCTATACAATCAACTAAAAGTAAGACACATCCCTCTGTAATCACCGAAATCTAACTGCTCCGTAAAGTAACACAGAAAAGCACACGAGGTAATAAAAGAAAAGGAGGGAGAGAAGCAAAAAATAGCTTTTTTTTTTCATTAGCGCAACCAGCAGAAGAGGGTCTAAGAGACGAGAGTGCAATTTCAACAGAAAGAAAAACATGAAAGCGCTACATTAAACAGCAGACTCCCCCAGCCATGCAGTAACTTAGAACAAAATAGGCTGCTATTATCATGATGAAATGCTGAGCTTGTGAATCCCATAAGCATGTGCAAATATCAAACCACCAAACAGCACAGATATTGAGAAGGGGGAAAAATGAGCTTAATTATACATTTTATCCCTCACTGAGACAGTTTTAGGGAGTGTTTTGTTGCCGCAGTGTTGCAGGCCAGAGTAAAGCCTGGGTATTAGCTGCTGCATCTTACACGCCTGCTCAGTATTTGTTCAGTGATATCAACTGAAAGCAATAAAATATCTACACACAATGCCTCTAGTTTCATTACATCACCTGAAAATGAACAGAGGAGTGAGAGAAGGCCTTAAAAGCGATCATCAGTGACCTGCATTTTAATCGGCCCATTAACAATCTTATTTTCCAGTAACGGGAAAAAGTGCTACTGTTCATTTTTCCACCTTTTTTCCTCCATCGCCATCAGGCTCAGCATCATGGCTGATGAATGTCTTCTTTCCCTTAAGGATTTGGGCAATTTCTTACAACCTGGATCATATTTTTGCAGATGCAGATGGCTCCTAGTGTCATCGTCTGACTGCTTGAGTTTCTTGCTCAATCTTTTGCTGTGGCCTGTGAGTGCAATATAACTATTAATCGGCATAAAGGCTGCAATTATTTAAAATCCATATTCTATTACAGCAGAAAGATCTCATTTAATGTCAGATAAGGCCACTCCACTTTTACAGAAATGCAAACTAAACTTTTTTTGTACTTGTGTCCAGTACAAATATTAATCTGTTGTTATAATGAATGAGTAATCTTACTGTATTATAGCTATTTGTTCTCTGTTTGGTTTTGTTATCTTCACTTTAAGCTTTTATTTTTTTTTAAATCTCTGCAATCTAACATCTCTTATTGAGAACTGAACTGAGCTGTGAAGCGGATCAGTTCTAATCAGAGAGCCAAGTGAAAACTTGATCTCTATCCATGCAAAATAACTGCTAACTGGAAATCAAAGTCCTCTCTACATTCCCACTATAAAAACTGACCACTGAAACAATTATGACCGCATCTAAATTGGCCCCACTGCACCCTCCCTAAAAACACAATCCATCAAGAAATGTGAGGGAGAGCTGCGGTCTGTGTTTCCTCACTGCTTAATGAAATGCCTGGATACAGTCAAACGGCTCCAGCTACTCAAGGAAAAACCAGAAAAGGCTATCAAACTGAGGTCACTTTGCTTTATGCAATCTCTCCACATTAGTGACGTTTCTTCACAGATGCCAAAATGCTTTCCCCAAATATTTCAATTAAAACTTCACAAATCAATGCCCTTGTCTCCATCTTATTTTACAGGCAGCCTGTGGAAAAACCCTCTCTGCCTTCTTGCTCAGTCAGTAGATGTGTAAATATGTGTAAGCTTATCAGCTTTATGATAGGGGCTCCAAAGTTAGCTATCACTGATGTTGTCTGAGGTGCATTTAGGGTGCAAAACCTTCTAACCTCAAAAGAAGTGTCCATCCTCCATGAGTGTCCTTGAAACTAACAGCAGTACAGTATAAGGCCCATGGAAGCTGCAAAAGACCTCACTGTGATCCATGTATTTATACACAGCACATATCACTGCCCAGGATGGACAACTGATACAATACAGCCATGCAAGCAGGCACAGTGCTTGCTTGCATAAAACAAAGTTACGTTTGCACATCAAAACTATCCAGTTGGTCTTGGTGTGAAATACTGCATCTCTACAAAGTGGTGCAAATACCACCCACTAAAGTCAATGCAAATGTTGCCAATGGTAGAAAGTGCATAAATGAGATTAATGTTCAAATCTGCAGGATGGGGACATACGGCTTCTGTTCTAAATGGGCCAGGTCACATTTTGTAGCCGTCCACAATCGTGAAGTATGGTGTTCACTTTTGTCACTTTTAACAAGTGACTTCAGTGAGAGCGAGTCATCAAAAAAAACAAACAAAAAAAAACAAAGTGGGAATTCATTTATTTATTTATTTTTTACATTTTCAAGCAACTAGAAGTTACTTTGAATCTCTGGGTTTTATTGCACAGTGTGCACATATTCTCCACCCTGTGTTTGCTGAGTTACTTCTTAGCCACTGTAGGTTCGGACTTTTGCATCCAAAGCAGCCATTTTGCCAAACTCTTGCATATGATCGACTTCTATTACTCTTTGAACCCCATTATTTTCAGATCTTTCCTCCTGACATGCCCACATATTTGCCATCCACTAGAAAAAAAAAACAGCATGTGCTTAAATAAAAGAAAGCAAGGATTTCAACGACGTATTGAGCTTGAGTGTTTACAGCATGTGTTCAATGGGACGACATGAAGCCAATCCTGGGCGGACCACCCCTGCATCTCCCTCTGATCATCTCTCACTCATTCTTTTAGCATTTCAGTGCATCTGCTGAAGAAGGAAACTTTCTTGAGCCTAACTTTCCTCTCACACCAAGGCAAAACAGCACTATTATTTATTCTATGTCTACATAGTGAAAACAAATGTATACCATACTGTACACTTTACTGAAGCTGGCCAGTGGTCCTAGTGGTGGTGTTGATTAAAGAAATCCTTAGAGGTGTCTCCATGTCCCCAGCTGGTCCAACAGGATATACAGAGATCCCAATTATGCACCTTTCCCAGCTTCTATCTCAATGTGAAAGACACAAAACAGAGGCTTCTCTAATAACTAACGCACACTGAGAGATAACATTCATGACATGTGCAGTCTTTTTACAAGGTTGCACACAGGGGTCAGAGGCAACCAGCAGCTGATCAATGCAAACAACTCCATCAAGTGTGCAGATCTGGCGACCACCTCAGAGAGTTTTTTTAACGATCCTCTGAGCTTCCCAAGTTCTAGACATTTGGAAAAGCTTAGTGTTTTGTGTTTGTGTCTCTGGCGTGAGAGATAAATTCGAAAAACATTGGTGAAAAAGACAGGCCTTTTGAATTTTTGGTGATTTATAACAGCCGTATGTTGCACCATAAAAAGCGCCTCTTGGGCCTTAATGTGTTTGCAGTGGGTCGTGAGGAAGATTGGACCAAAATCTGGATTTTTAGAAAGTTTTTTATTCATCCAGGGAAGACTGACTTACTGTAGCATGCATGCATTTGCAGTGGTGCTTTACTTCATACTCATACACTTTCCACACTTTCACGTCTGGAAGTCTTCATCTGTTGGCTGCCAAGCTGCTCCAGCGAAGGACTTAGAGGCCCAGTGCCTTGCTTAAGGGCACTTTATGAAGACTTAGGAAGAGCGTTTTTATTCAAATTCTCTATCCCGGAATTAACCACAGTAACTGTGTGACCCCTGGACTGCCTTCTCCTCAAAGTGTCAGTCACTCAGTGAAGGGACTAGCTGTGGAAAGTGTGTGTGCATATGTGTGAGGATAGTTTTGTGGTGGAAACTGAAGGTGGAGGGGAGGACAAGCAGAGTCACAAAGAGTGAAGAAAGGAAGAATCTGCTTTTTCACACTAAAATTTGCAAGTTTAAAGCAAAATGGTAGTGTGTTGATTGGAGACCAGTAAAAAAAAATAATACAGAAAAAAACTCCTTACTGCCTTAGGGTGAGCGTGACTTATCAAAGCCTGCAAAGATTATTGATACAGGAAAATGTGCAAACAGTCCGCTTTGCTGAGAGGCCTTCATGCAGTTTTTCCAGTGAGGACAGATGGAGGGTCGCCGCTTAAAAAAAAAAAAAGAAGAAGGAAAAAAAACACTCACTGGGAAGCCTGTGCAGTCCTGACGCAAGAGGGGCATAATTCCACATGTCATGCAGCATCAATAAATATGTTAAAATATTTAAACAGATTTCCCTATAATTACACCCCTACTGACCCCTGGATGCGATACTGCCTCTGGGCCGACCACTTCAGGCTCGTGTTGAAACAACCGCAAATTAATTCCTCACGTTAGGCGTCCAAGTTTGCCTGAGATGGTATAATACTGTGTACTACTTGACATGGATGGCAGCACTCATTGGCCAGGCTACCACTTCCAAGGCAAACATACTTCTTCCCAGTGCGGCTAATGCTCCAGCCCAAAGCATTAGCTGAAGTGTCTAATGCTGAGGACAGACAGAGTGCAGCCACTAAGTAAGCTGGCTGCTGTCTAAGCTTGGTGTTTAGGCTTGGCAGGTTTGAGGACAGTGGTGGAAAATGTACCCGTAATTCCCTCCTAACATTCCCCCACACCTCCTTTTACACCAAATGTCTGCTGACACAATGACTCATTTAGGCTAAAGTGGCTCTCTTTAATCTTACCACCTTGTCTCCTGATGGTGAACACAAATTGTAATGCTCAATAAGATTAACCATTACTTCTACACTTATTATAGCCAGGAAATATTGATATTAGAAAAAATGAAGCTTTTTTGAAGCAATGACAAATGGGCAAAAACTCAGTATGGATGTGCAGATTCATTCAGATGGAGACACTCAGCGAAATCTTTCATTTTACATTCCTCATTTAAAAATGGATACAATCAGAACTGCAAGGATAATAAAATTTTGCTTCTGTGCAAACCAGGTAATGATTGCTACCCGGTAATGTACTTTTCTTTACAAGGACCAAAGAGCACGACTATGGTTTTACTTCAAGAATAGTGCAGTTGTAAACACCATGCTTCACCACACACACATTATTAAAATCATAATTTTTTTCCTCCCATCACAGGCTTGAGTCATACTCCCACTGCTCCATTTGGAACAGTTACCCCTTCACAAGATGAAAAGACAAAGTGTGCGTGCGATCTGTAGCCAGCTGCTTCGGCCAAATTTTGAATGTGTCAACTTCTTGGCAAGTAGTAATCACTTTTATTCATCAAATTGTAATGACACTTTTCCCCAAAGACTAGTGCGGACTAATTGTAGGCCTGGTTGGGCCTTAAAGGATTGATACTGATACAATGTATCCAGTAATGGCCTCCCAGGAAACGCGTCCTGTGTTGCTGTCTAGATAACTCCCAAATTCCATGCAGAAGCCAAGGTTTGGGGTCCCATCCATACTGAGGCCACCCATGCTTACTACTATGCTCCTAGAGTGGTGCAAGGTGCTGCTTTGACATTTTCACTGCAACATCTGTAAAAATGTCAGATCTTAAAGGGGATAATCTCAAAATACCCTGGAATGTTTGCACTTAGTCGTTTGAAGGGTGGCTGTGGTTCCAGTTAAGATTTTGTGGGGTTGTTTGCAGCAGTTACTGTATATATGTGGGCTAATACGCAGCAAGCTGGTCATTATATCATGATGATTGGGGTTTTGACTTGCTCAGTCACAGCTTATTTTGTAATAATGACTGGCTTACTGGACATTAGAGGGTTGGTGCATAACCACTTATTAAAGATACTGCTGAGACAACAGATGATTTCAGTGGGGAGGCTTCATTTTCCCCCCACCTTTAACTGAGATTTAGAATTTTTTGTGTTTCTTATATAACTTGCCACCATCTATAGTCAACACTGTAAACATTTTCAGCAGCACAGAAGAATCTAAGTAATAAGATCAAGCATTTGCCTTTACTGGCTTTCTCAAGGTTTGATCCATAACCTGGAGTTATTACAAAAAACACACATGAACCATTAGACCATTAAAGCTCTTAGCAAGATGGTGTTGAGCATAGTAAGCTGTAAAAATATCTACATGCTGCTATGCCAAAGGCAGAGAAACCCTCCCAAAATGAGGGTGAAGTGGGCCAGTATAAAGAGTAAACAACTCTGCTGTTAAGTGTTACAGCCCAAGTTTTCAGTGCCAAGTTCTTCTCTGGAACTGAGATCTGGGAAAATAAGGCTCGCACACACATAAAGGCACACACACATTCCCAATCTACAAAAGGTTTGGGCACATGCACTCACTCTAATGAATACAAAAGAGAAAAAGAGACTTTTTTTAAATTTCACACACTTGCAAACATGTACTGTATATATTCATGATAACTGGTATGATAGAGTATATAAAGAGAACAGCTGCATGCCAAGTTCCTTCTAACAAGGAAGATAATGTGCAGAAACATCCATGTCTGTTCTGAAACAAATGTAGTACATTTGCTTCAAGCATAATAAGGCCTCACTGAAAAAGTAATAAGACAATTGTGAAGTTTTACAGCTTTACAAGATGAAAAAAAACTTTCTGAAGTGATGGACAAAACAGTCATTTTGACTTTGTCTCTGTACTCTTGCTCAACAAACACATACTCATCTGTGACAAGATCTAGTTATTAGAAGCCACTGGATTCTTTTATGATTAATGTTGCTTTTGTTGTAACATCAACTATCCTTTAGCATTCATCTGCATGCTATTAAGATGCTGTATGTAGTCTTCTAAATAACCTTTTGCTTGACAAGAAGGAAGAGCTGAATGGACACTTGTTCTGGTCGGTCTAAAGGGATAGTAAGCATGAACACTGTTTGTCCAAGACAAATTTCCCATTACGGGACAATAAACTTTATTTGATTTGATTTGATTGATGTTATGGTGCAGTGTTAAGTTACAGCTTTGCCGTAACATGTTTGTTTTCTATTTCTCCTCAACATTTTTTTGTTTTTGGGATCAGTTCAGAGTAGACTGCAGACTGTAGAACACAACTATGAACTTATGTTAAGCCTGCAGTTTCTGAAGAACCTGGAGCAAGTCGATCCTGCAGAGCATCCACTGGGGATGGTGAGTTCCATCGATCCATTCATTTTCTACCACTTATCCAGAGCTGGGGTGCAGGGGCAGCAACCTCAGCAGAGAAGCCCAGAGCTCCCTCTCCCCAACCACTTCCTCCACTTCATCCGGGGTAACACATTCCCAGGCCAGCCGAGAGAAGTAATGTCCAGGTTCTACCCCGGAGCCTTGCTCCTAGTCTGATGCTCGAACCACCTCAACTGGCCCCTTTCGAGTAATTGCTCTACTCTGAGTCCCTCCGAAATGATTGAACTTCTCACACTATCTCTAACACTGAGCTCAGCCACCCTTTGGAGAAAACTCAATTCCACCAGTTGTGTCCATGATCTTAATCCTTCGGTCACTACCCAGACCTTGCGACCATAGGTGAGGGTAGGAATATAGAGTGACCAGCAAATCAACAGCTTTGCTTTTACTCTCAGCTCTCTCTTCACCACAACAGACCAGTACAGTGTCCACATCACTGCAGACGCTGTCCTGCTCCCCTCACTTGTGAACAAGACCCTGAGATACTTAAACTCCTCCACTTGGGGCAGTCACTCATCCCTGATCTGGTGTGGGCACTCCACCCTTTTCTTCCTGAGAACCGTAGCCTTGGACTTGGAGGTGCTAATTCTCATACCCGTTGCTTCATACTCGGCTGTGAACCACTCCAGTGTGAGCTGGAGGCCACCACCTGATGAAGCCAACAGGACCATACAGAAAAAGCAGAGAGGAGATCTTGAAGCCACCTTAGTGGAAGCTTTCAACCACTTGGCTTCACCTAGAAATTCTGTCTGTAAAAATTATGAATAGAATTGGTGAGGGCGGCCACCCACTGGGAACAAGTCAGATTTATTGTGGGCAATGCGGACCAAGCTCTCGTTGAGGGGGGACCGAATGGCTCAAAACAACAGGCCAGATACTCCATACTTCTAGAGCACCTCTCACAGGGACGCGGTCAAATGCCTTCTCCAAGTCCACAAATCAAATGTAGACTGGACGGGCAAACTCCCACACATACTCAAATACACTTGAGAGAATAAAGAGCTGATCCAGCGTTCCACAGCCAGGACGAAAACCGTATTGTTCCTCCTGAATACGAGGTTCAAATAATGGACAAATTTTCTTCTCCAGTGCCCTGGTGTAGGCTTTCCTGGGGAGGCTGAGGAGTGTGGTGTATTCCAGCAACTTTTATTTTGAAAGGAAGGGGCTGACTGTTGGGAGGGAGTGGAACTGCTGACCAAGAGATCAGTCATCCAGTGGAGGTTTGCAGATTGTGGGAGAAGACATTATCTAATCCAAGCATCATTTTACTAGCAAGGACCCCACCCCAAATACAAATGGCAAATGTTTATTGACAATGAAGCAAAAAGTTAGGCCAGAGGGTACGGTTTGGAGAATCGGCAGCAGTTCCCAGTCCTGACAGACTCCCTGATACCTTTGAGAGAGGTTGACGGTCAGAAAAGGGGAGGGAGGGTGTGTGGCGCAAGTAGGAATTTATAGACGTATGATCAGAAGCGGAAGTATTTGACATACAGTCTAGATAAATTCAGCTAAATAATCTTACTCTTACTCTTGCTGCACATTGACCAGCACACACCCAGAGGGCCCTTGAGATCAGCTCTTCCTTCTCCTGCCTATTCAACACATCTCAGGAGGAGCACAGTGATGGCAAGGAGCAAACAGTAGAATGCATAAAGTTTTTCTTCCTAGTCACAAATATAATATAATGTATAATATACTATATCAAGTTCCACCAAATATTCACACTGTTTTACTTAAAGCATTTGATAGTGATTCTAAAATATTTTGTGTAAAACCATCACAACACACTGAATGAATACTGAAGCAGGTCATGATCTTACAGCATCTGACTGTCTGCAGGGCGGACTGGCTCACAAAGACATCCCATCTTTTCTACACTTCAAATACCGTCTGTCCAACAGCACCTCCACCTCTCTGTGGTCTGGGCTACTATAGAACAGTGTATTGTACATACTGTAGCTCTTTATTCTCTAAATGCTGCAACTGAGTTGGGGGTGAGGAAGGAGAGGGTGAGGGTGAGGGTGAGGTGTAACTCAAAAAAAATACATGCTCCAAGTCAGTGGCACCTTAGCCAGTGGAAGATTTAATATGTTTTAACATGATATTTAAAACTTCAATTAGGTTTGATTTTTTGGCTCAGACTTCATCTATCTTGGGTATCCTTAAAGTGAAGCACCTGGTGGATATAGTACCCACCTCCCAATCCCATAGGTTCAGCCTGACATATAGTTTTAGACCTCCGCCCTCATTTCACTTCCTCTCTTGTGTTCTCATAGTGTTTCAAAACTTGGCTTGAACCTACAGAGTAATATTGGTGCAAAGCAGTGTCCCTGACACAACTACAGTACTAACATTTCCCCTCTCCCTTCAGGCTCACATTTCCTTCCCACCCTCATGACTTTTTCCTCCCAGATCCTCAGCCTCCACCCTCTAGTTACCTTACCTTCAGCGGCTCCCTCCACAAGGCCAAAGACTGAGCCAGATGGGGAGAGATTAAGGTTTTAAACCTGAATGAGGTTCCTGCATCTGCTTCCAATCCAGCAGCTCAACTCCTGCCATCCACCGTATGTGTACTACTTACTAAAAGAAACAGTACTGTCACTATCAGCAGCTTTGCTCTGCATCTTCTAGGAGGTTGTCTCTCTGCCCAAGTGATTTTAACCTTTGTGCTCCTTGGTTCCTCAAGGGTGGAATGACTTTCAGTCTCCGGTAAAGATAGCAGAGTCACCCTCTAGTACTCTGAACAACTCATCTTTTTGTGAAGTACCTTGTATCAGCCTTTCCACATGAATCATATCCTCTCCACTCACTCTAACTGCACTGAAATAATCTTTTCTATCCTTTTCCCTGGCTGTATACTCCTTTCTTTCTTCCTTTCTTTCTTTCATTCATCTGGCTTCACTGCACTTTGGCTAGAAAGGTTTCAAACCAAAATTCTGGCATAACATATAGGCATCTGTATAGGAAAGTAGCAATGCAAAAGGCGCTTGTCTCATCGCCAAACGAGCAGCTGACTTTGGTTGGACAACCTACTGGCAATAACAGTCAGCATGCTACCTCTGATAGCTGCTACAAGGAACCTCCTGTCCTTTCATTACCACTTCAGTAACGAGTCTTTTCAGTTTTAAAAGCAGGAATGCAGCAGAAAACGAGTCTCTCTGGCTCTTCATCATAACAGGATTTTAAAAGAATATGTTTGCTTTTTTCCCCATACCAGCTGATGAATCACTGAGGTAATGACCTTCCAGTGTCAACACAGACAGACTCACTGTAATTTACCTCTGTAATGTGATGACAGCAAATACCCATAAAGAAAAAAAAAAAAACTTACAAAATGAGTGCTATTAATCAGTGAGAAAAAATAAGATTCTCTGTTTTAGAGGTGGGGATAAAGCAGACTTCCCTGGGCTGTAAGTTTTAGTAATGCTGCTGTCCCCCTCGGCAGATGCAACTTAACAAAGCCATTGCTTATTTAAGTGACAACACCACCCAAGGCTGCTGGGTTGGGAGAGGAAATGAGTAGAGTTCTAAAAAAACTATCAGAGGATGCATCACCAAAAAAAAAAAAACCCCAAGGTTGTTAAAAACTAGTATGAGCTTTCACATGGGAGTAACAACAACAGCAGCCAGTAAATAAAACCAAACTGCTGTGTGTGTCAGGAGACTTATCCTGTGAGAAAATGCACTCTGATCCAAACAGCAGAGCTCTGCTGACCATGTGGGGAGGCCAGCAGAGAGGAAAGAAAGTGAAAGGGGAGGAATTAGACTTCAGCTTCCCATGACACCGTCAGGGCATGTAGTTCATGTTTAACACTCATTAATGGCAGTATTAACACTTTATGGGCAAATATAATACAGCGGATAAAGGAAGCAAGGTTGTGATGTTGAGGTGGAAATTATTTTATACTGGAGAGGTGTTTTAATGGAAAGGCCCACCTGTAAGCCCAGACAAAAGACTTGCAATACAACAATCAGACAGTGAAGTATTGTAGGCCACTGCGGGATAGATGTGGTGCATTTAGGCTTGGCTCTCCAAACATGAACCAAACATATAAGTGGGTTGCAATGAAAAACAACATATGCATATATGCTCTCCACATTGTGACTGGTCTGTGCATCAAACAGCAGATTGTATACAGTGATGTGTAATCATATCTGTTATTATCTTTCAACTGTGTAACTTGGATGTGTGTAGATTAGAGACCACACAGATGAACATGGTGTCGGTACAAAACCGCATACAGAAAGAGATCAAATTCAAACTGTTTTTGAGAAAGCAACGGTAGAAACTGAAATGCCAACTCTCTCACTACCAAAAAACTACTTTATAATTTATATTACCGTGAAATTTCATTTCATTTTTATTGACAGAGACGCACAGACAGAGACACGCACCCACAAGGCTCCATTGCAGCTTTGCAGCATGCAGTTTTACAGACCATTTAGTTTTACCAAAAGGCCATGGACACATCAAATGCTGCCACAGTGCTCTACGAACTGGCCAGAGGTTAGAGGGGTCACGCACCACTGAGCCAGCCAGTGACCTCATCACTGCATTATGATTCATGAGGCTGCCTTAACCTGCATTATCCTTCCACAACTGTAAATCTTTAGAAGTTGAGGCTGTGTGTGTCCAGATCAAACAAACAATGTCAGGATGAACTAGGAAGCCCAACCAACTGTTTGTCTTGTGTTCAGAATTACACCCTGTATAAATTACATAATGACAACATGACATTCAGGATACAAATGAAGCACGTGATCAGGCTTTTCATTCAACTGTGAGGCCACCCATCTTAAACACGCAGGCACACGTGGTACTGTAAGGCCATATGAATGAAGGTGCAAGAAATGCTCCCTCACAGGACACTACAGAAATATGAGAAACAGTAATGATTTCCATTTGGCATTTTACTGGCTTTTACATAAGGCTTCTACAGACACAAATACACAAAATAAGAAAAACCGACATGTCTGGACTGAAAAAAAGGAAAAAAATAATGAGAACACAGATGCTGATTGTGGGTAATGATGAATCTAAATGTGAGGGCTAACCGCTCCATGAAAACATGTGTGCTCGCTCTGTTAAACGCCCCGTAAAAGCTCGAGCCAAGGGAGGGTACTGCACCAAACCACCACCCAGTATCCCACCAGAACAAGCTTCTCATCCAGCCGGCTGCATCTGAGGGTTGGTTTGTGTTTTCTGTTTATCAAAAACAGAGAACAGTAAGCCCTTAAATGTAACCCAAGGATGAATGATTGATGCCCTTTTTTTCTGCAGCACTCCATTTCATTTCATATTGTTCAACATTCACACTTGTGAGGTGCTAACTGCAAACAGAGTTTGAAATATCAATGGAGCAACTGGAAATCTAGTCTTCCAAATGTACCCATGAAATTGGGCTTGTCTGGTTTTTCCAGCATGGCGCTAAGCTTTTAATCTGGTGCTGCCATACCCATAAAAACACTGCTACCTTCCAACTGTCTCCACACAGGAGGACCCGGTGAAATTTAACATTAAAATAAAGCACACACTGTAAAACAGTATGTAGTATTGTTTCCAAACTATATAATGTCTAAAGCAACATGTGCAAAAATGAAACTGTCTGATATAAACTTTAGAACTGGAACGTTTTAATATTTATGGCTGAGTGCTTGTGCCCTACAGCAATACTTAGGCTTTATTAGTTTCCGTATGAAAACTTTCCAAAAAACTATATAATTTTTTTTCAGAACTATTGAAAATCTAGATAAAATGGTAGAATAGGACTAAAAATTTGATTTATTTAGCCCATAAACACGC
The DNA here is from genome assembly GCF_007364275.1 of Archocentrus centrarchus. NCBI lineage: Eukaryota > Metazoa > Chordata > Actinopteri > Cichliformes > Cichlidae > Archocentrus > Archocentrus centrarchus. The sequence continues at coordinate 21,713,049 of NC_044368.1, read as the reverse complement.
CATTAGCCTGTATCTTTGGCTTTATATGTACAACCACCCTTGCATCACTTTTAGGTGCCAAGAATCCTTTTAATTCTGTTCACAGCTAGTGCTGCTACTGTGTAAGCCATGAGTCAACACCTCATCACCAATCATTTTCCCCGGACGTCTAAATGTGCACCCTTTTTGGCCCTTATTAGCATGTGTTATGGGATGTTAGCATGTTTATTCCCTGTCCACACTTGGTTGGATGCTTCTGATGCCGGTTGTTGTGGCTTTCCCAGGTGTTTCCTAGCAGCTGCCTGAGTCAATGTTTGACAAGCTGCAGGGATAGAGTACAGATTAAAAAAAATTACTCAAGAAATAGAGAAGAGAAGAGAAGAGAAGAGAAGAGAAGAGAAGAGAAGAGAAGAGAAGAGAAGAGAAGAGAAGAGAGAGAAGAAGAGAAGAGAAGAGAGAGAGAAGAGAAGAGAAGAGAAAAGAGAAGGTGACCTATTCAACAGAAGAAATGCCATCTGTGACAGCTGGACAGACAACTGGTCCAGGTGCATTTTAACTTTCTCTTGCTGCTTTTCTCTTTAAAATATCAAGGAGGAAATGATGGACAGAGAAAGGGGAAAGAAAGAGGGAAAGGTGAAGGAAAAGTTGGGGAAAGGATTAAAAAAATAAAGAGATATGACAAAGAGAGAAGGGATGGGTGTAAAGGTCAAAGGAAAATACCAGTAAGTGAGTTGCAAGGTTGGGATTACAGAAAGGCTCCACCCAGGAGAGACAGAAAAAAGGACTAAGAGAGGAATGCTGGGAATGGGAAAGAGCAGAAAGACGGTGGAAGCAGACGGAGTGGAAAACAGAATTGCTGGGAAGATGTAAAAAGAAGTGATTGAGGAACAATAAAGGGAGGAGAAAAGATCATGCTAAAGAAAATAGAGCAGACAGAGAGACTGCTGACAGACAGCTGAAGAGAGAGAACTGGTGGAAATCTGAGGTGGAGGTAAAGATGATCTACCTCCACCACATGATCAAAACTTCCTGTTTCTGTGAGCGTGAAAATCTCTGACTCATAGTAACCTTGAACTACTGATGCTTCAGACACACTTGTCAGGTGAAACCGAATTTGTGAATTATTTTTCAAGAAGCCCTCAAATATAACGTATGCCTTTAAAGAACAATCTCAGAAGGTTTGCTGAGATGACTGATGCTACTCACATTTATGTGCAGCAGTTGTGACACTGCAGCTTATGGTTAGCTATGCTAATCCATGCTCAAAGGTTGCAAACAACAAGGAAACAGCAAGCTTGACTGCACCCAAAGATTAAAAAAACAATATCAAAAGAGCACCCCACTAATTTAACATTGCAATCACACACACTATAGTGCCAGAAGTATTCACTTGTCTGCCTTCACATGCATTTGAACTTTGGGACATCCCATTCTTAATCCACAGGGTTCCATAGCTCTTCTGGGAAGGCTTTCCACAAGGTTTAGGAGTGTTTATGGGAATTTTTGACCATTCTTCCAGAAGGACATTTGTGAAGTCAGACCCTGATGTTGGATGAGAAGGCCTGGCTTACAGTCCCCACTCTAATTCATCCCAACGGTGTTCTGTCAGGTTGAGGTCAGGACTCTGTGCAGGCCAGTCAAGTTCTTCCACACCAAACTCCCTCATCCATGTCTTTATGGACCTGATTTGTGCGCTGGTGTTGGGAGCATGAAATTGTCCGAAATGTCTTGTTATGCTGAAGCATTAAGAGTTCCTTTCACTGGAACTAAGGGGCCGAACCCAACTCCTGAAAAAACCCCCACACCATAATCCCCCCCTCCACCAAACTTTACACTTGGCACAATGCAGTCAGACAGACAGGTACCGTTCTCCTGGTAACCACCAAACCCAGACTCGGATTGGCAGAAGAAGAAGCATGATTCGTCTATTCAGAGAACACGTCTCCACTGCTCTAGAGTCCAGTGGTGGCGTGCTTTACACCACTGCATCTGAAGCTTTGCATTGTGCTTGGTGATGTAAGGCTTGGATGCAGCTGCTCAGTCATGGAAACTCATTCCATGAAGCTCTCTACTCACTGTTCTTGAGCTCATCTGAAGGCCACATGAAGTTTGGAGGTCTGTAGTGACTGACTTTGCAGAAAGTTGGTGACCTCTGTGCACTATGTGCCTCAGCATCCGCTGATCCCGCTCTGTGATTTTACGTGGCCTACCACTCTGTGGCTGAGTTGCTGTCGTTCCCAATCACTTCCACTTTGTTATAATCCCCTGAACCAACTTTTATTTGGGTTATTACAGTATCTGCTATATCTGTCATGGTATGGGCTGGGTGGGTTGGTTATGTTTTATCTTGTAGGTGGACTGATGGGCAGACTGCATTTTCTCTCCGCGGGCTGCATTTCACACCTGTGACTTATTGGCTGGATTGCTGGCCATGTACTTATGACCGACTGTGACTGTGGCTCACTGACAGATTGTTCCAACTCATATGATAGTAACATGGCTCTCTAGAAATTCCCCGTCCTTAGTTCGTAGCCTGTCGGTAATTTTGGCTCTTGTCAAAATTTGACTGCATCCTACTGACTAGCCTCTCGCCTGTGAATTTTACAGTTTCCTCACCTCGCCTCACAGAAGCTGTCACACTTGTGTTCTTCAACCAGCCTCTTCGATCTCTTTCTGCCAGCCTTTCTCCACAGATAGTTGCCTGCTTGCTACTCTCCAAAGCTCTGACCAGTAAACTCTCTCAGCAAGCCCTCCAGCAAACAGTCCACTGGAAATGCACTTCTGTATGCGAGTAAGGATATTTCAGCTTTTCATTTCCATATAGCCAACCGGTATTCCCACCTTCACCAATTCTCCCTGTTCCCTTTCCACAGACTCTCCCTGGTTGCCAGATTGGCACTTTGGGCCTCTTCTTGTTTCTGTGCTTAGTTTCTCATTGTAAATAAAGTCTTGGTCTGCATTCAGGGTCCATCATTTCAGTGATCATGACAATGTCACATTATCCGGTTCAACCTTGTATGTTGCATATATACATATATGCATAAATACTCTGGGATAAACCTTAGATTTGTCAGTCATCAGCCAGGATTAGAATAACAATACAACTAGCCAGTGATCAACACAAGGACAACACTAGGAACATGTGAGTTCCTTTAAAGTGGTGGAAATGCGTGACCCTGCATTACTCTGACTGCAGAACCTTTACAGTAAGAGCAGAACAGAAGCATGCAGTAAGTCTTTTTAGTGAAAGCCACTTATGCGAGACACAGCTTTGTTTTTGTTTTTCTTCGAACAACGAAGAGATGAAGAACTCGTCTGTCACTCTCTTGGAACATTTAAGCCTACCTTTGAACTAGTAGAAGGCCTGGAGCAAGTGTGTGCATGCATGTGTGTATGTACATAAATGTACACACACACACACACACACACACACACACACGCACACACACACACACACACGAGAGCCGGGTATTACTCTCTGCTGCAGTGCACATGGACATGCGTGCACTTTTGCGTGCATACAATTAGTGCCCGGATAAACCTCAAAATGTGGGGAAACAACAACGGGGCTTTGTTTGATAATCTAAGTTATTTATTGAATTATGAGGCAATGCACATCATCATGGAGCCTCAGGCAGGTGCAATGCACAATGTCAAGCCTGTTTCTCTGAATAACCAACAGCTCTAACACATTTTTTTTCTAAACTGCAAAAGACTCACATTAAAAAGCAGAATTACTTGCTTATTCATGGCTTCAGTAAACAAGACTGCAGCTTCAACCGCCGCACAATTCTCCATCAATTTCCTTTAAAAACGTTTCGCTGCTACATTCATGTTTTTGAACTTGTTGTGCAGCGATTCTTGGTTTTCTTGGTGTTTTGGAGTGAGCGCCATGGCTGTACTTCCAGGGGAAGGTATTTTTAACCGGTGTAGCTGCACTGTAAACACCAGCCTCTCTGTGTGTTCTCACTCCAAGATTTAAACACCACGGCCGACAGCAGGCTCCCAGCAGCACAGAAGGCAATGAAATACAGTGTGCAAGACAAAAAAGCACAGAAAGAGGGAGGGAAGGAGAGCACTGGAAAGCATAATATTGTTTCAAATATTTTCCCAATTTCAACCCAAGGGTCATAAGAAATCTCAGCAGCGTGGGGGAATGTTACAAAAGTGGACAAATGTAAAAAACTGAGTGAATCATATCAGTGGTAGTTATTCAGCGTCAGCATATGTTAGGGTAATCTGATTTTTTTTTTTTTTTTCACATTTCATGGTTTAATTTGATAATCTTATGGTTCAAAATCATTTGTTTGACCAAAAAAAAAATCACTGCCATGTTTCCAACTTGGGACCTTGTGAGCTGGGGTGGACTCCCCTGTTAACACATTATTTCAGATTGGCTGAACAGACCACAGACTCGTTGACCTTAAACTGCAATGCTGCCACAACTGCAGGGACAATCTACTGCAGGGCTGCAGCTGAAACGCTGTGACAAAAACGGCTGCAGCCTTTTGTTACACATGTAAGTCATCACCAAGATAATCTTCATGCCATCTCTCGTGTCAGTTTACTCAGAAGTGGAATCATTCCTGGGTTTTTTTTGAAAATGAACCTAAAAAAGCCATTTTAGACTTGTCACAGAGTTTTAAAGAATCGCCCCCTTTGGTCTTTGTTACTGGAAGAAGTGCTCATCCTGTTTGTTAGCATTCGCACCCCCCCCCCTCTGAGAACCTCTCTTCCAGATATGGATTTCGGCACACAACGAGTCAGACCACCCATATACTAGAACACATTCAGACACCCCCATCGAACCGATCTTAGCCAGCTTCCCTCCTTCCCCTGAAACAAGTTGGCCTCCCCCTCACTCCCTCTGTTTTCTCTGTTGTTTCAGCAGCGTCAGAGCCACTTGAAGGGTTGAGTGAGAGCTGAGTGAAAGCCGGAAAGCCAAAAAGAGCATGCATCGAACACTGACATACATGCAGAACCTGCCAGGGTTTGTCAGGGTTAAGAAGGCCAGTGCACAGCTACTAAATCTTTAAAATGATAAAAAAAAATTTTTTTTAAATCTAATGATGTAAAGACGAATGATCTGATGTCCTACAGGTGCTATATAAGCTGCATACCACAAATTGGTTTGAGTGTGGAATGAGACATCAACTTAAAAAAACATATCAGTGGCTTGATTGCTTTACAGATTATGGGCAGTAATTACATTTTGTATATATGCTACTGGAATCCTTGCACACAGACATGAGCAAAAAAAAAACTGCAGAACAGAGCGAGGGAATGGCACAAAGCTGACAAAGAAGGCAAGAGAAAGCGACAGCAACCGGGCCACCCAGAGAAAGAAAGGCTTGTTTACATTCTACTCACTCAAACTTACCGGACTCCGACATCATTCCCTGAAGCATTCCATCTAACTTTCTCACTTGGAATCCACCCATATTATTGCATAGAGGTTTATCAGGTCAGGGAAGATGCACCACAGCAGAAAAATATACAACAGAACCTGATTATTCTGCTACTTATACAGAGCACACACACCGACAATCAACAGGATGTTTTTCTGCTCTTTAAGTGGGTGAGTGTGTCTGGTACTCTTTTGCACTTCCGACAAACACTCACTTCCCAGGATAACATAACTAACACAAGAGGCCAGCAGAAATAGCAGCTTGCATCGGTCACTGCTCGTGTGTACAATGAGCTGCATTTCTGAGATAAAGACACACTCACCTTATTCACTGTGACTGTTCATTAAGAGAGGGCGTGGTAGAGTCGAAAAGTTTCAAATCAGTGTTAAGGGTTTCTAACAGGTAATTTCCTGAGCTGGTACTTAAGGACGTCTGCTAACAAACAAATTGAAATGAAGGCGTAAGACAGCATTTCCTGCAACGTATAAAGGCGTGAACAGACATAGCTTTAGCACCCACGTAATCCTTCAAAGGATGAATAAAGATAAATCCCATCAACATCATTTATCTTTCAGTCAACCACAGAATCAATAACAAGGTGAGATGCAATTTACAGTACTACCTCAAAAAAGAACTGCAAAATACCAGCTAAATACGTCCCTGGGCTGTGTGATTTGGACAGCGGCCAAAACTCTAGATGCACAAGATAATTTCCTATCAGTAGTGCCAACGCTGACACTTCATTAAAGCTCAGTCGACTCAGATAAACTCTTCATCTCACCCTGCTATCCAGCAGTGCCATAGGCAATGATTGATGTGAATTGTTAAAGTGTACAAGAGGAAGAGCAAATGCCTTGCCTTGTTCTAATCTTCATTGTGGAGGGTCCTATGGAAGTCCTTGACAGCTCAAAATCAGCGATTTAGATGGGAGATACAGGAAGAGGTCAGGTGTTGCACACACGGATTGCACTGTCACCTGTAGCATTTGTAAGATCTGAAACTAACTTTAGCTCTATAAGGCAGCTTGGGAATTCATAGAATTCAGAAAGCAAGGTGATGAGCGGCCCAGTTCATTCATTTTGGCTGCTTTACGCATTTAGGATCTCTTTCAGGAGACAGTACTTTCTGCTATGTAGCAGGAACTTTCAAAGCAAATGTCTTTCAGGTTCCCACTTTTGTCATGTTAGCTGTAAAAAGCCCACCAGCAGGATCATCTACAGCAGTGGTCCCCAACCTTTTTTGAGCCGCGGACCGGTTTAGTGTTAGAAAATATTTCCACGGACCGGCTTTTAAAGTGTGGCGAATAAATACGTCAAAATAAATGATATGACCATAACCAAGTGTGATATTTTCTACGTATAATAATAAAAAACGGGAATCCACTTTGTATTCGTATGCAACTCTATCAGCAGCGTTCTCGTAACATCCCGCCTCAACATGAATAACAGGCTCTCTGCCCACAGCGCTCCCTGGTCAGCTGTTAGAGCCATGGTAAAACATGCCTTCAAAATAAGATACACCGCAAAAACAAATACAGTAGAAATCACCTCAGTCGGATTCAAATGGCCCAGTTTGGGGTCTATTATCGAATTTCGCTGCAATGGCTTCTGCTTCATCTATGAATTTGCTTCTGCAAATTTTATAATCTGAAATTTTACTCGTAAGTGCAAGTTTGTAGCTTACACTTGCCACGATTGTCCCCGGTGAAATGAACTGATATAAACACTAAAACAATTTCCAGGCGTTGTTAGTGTGTGTGTAGTTGTGCACGAACGAGCCGATGCATGGAAGTGGGCGGACAGGAGCTGAGGAGGGTTTTAGCGCTAAACTCATCCAGTTTATGCGATCACATTTAACTGGAAATTTATTACAATGGGACCAGATTTTTCATCCGAGGTAGGTGAATATCCGACGGATTTATGTGATGATTTTATTGGAATTAATGTTAGGAAAAATCAGGACCTGCAGATGCCATCCAACTAGAGCGAAAACCCGATTTGTGCGACTTCGACTTAGGTGATTTTTACTGTATAAAGCGCATGAAAAATACAACTCACCATAACACTGAATCAGTGTAAGCCCCCTGAGCTTGTTTCTCTGATACTCATTTTTGCTGGCTTCTGGTTTGACTGGGTTCGGCCGATTTCACATGGAGCGTGGCTGCAGAGCCGCGGTGTCAAGCGCTGGAGAGTCAGTTTGATGGCTGGGTCTACCTCACTGCTATCCCCGGTGTTGATAAATAAAAATGGTAAATGGACTAGTTCTTACATAGCGCTTTTCTACTCTTGTTGAGCACTCAAAAATTTAAAGAAGCGTTATGTAGGTCAACCAACCGATTTCGTTAGACAGGCCTGAAGCTTCTGGGTTTAATTTTAGCGGTGACGTATCATGTGAGCAGAAACGTCTTGACACGTCAAGAGGAAGTCATGGAGGGAAGTAACGGAGCGAATCCGCCCATTTTTCAAAATAAAATATAGTTTAGGCGCAGATAAGTAAAACGGAAATAATTTAAGTTATTTATTCTTTATGTGCGGCCCGGTACCAAATGTCCCACGGCCCGGTACCGGTCCACGGCCCGGGGGTTGGGGACCTCTGATCTACAGTAACAATAACTTTCAATTCATAACCATTTGGGATCTGTAATATATGTACAACTAGTTCAATCTGTTATACTGGTTGTTATATTAAACTTCAGTCCAATTAAATAAAGATAACATGCCACTAGATTCATTTTAGTGGCAAAAGCATATATTCTGAAACAAAGTGGAAAGTAACAAACACTTTTGAACAGACTTGGAGACACAGACTTGTGGACACTCCTATTAAAATTAGGTGTCTCTTGTGCAGTAGATCCATGAGGGATTATCCGTCGCACAATAAATGCAGACTGAATTAATACAGCTGACAAAAGCCACAACTGAAACTGGATGGGATCTAAAATTAACCTTGTCTGGGAGTTTAATTGTGCCCTTTATACGCCATTAGACAGCCCAGTAGCAGCCTGCAACAGTCTCTGCACTGCTTATCACAGATGGAGCGTGACTACAGCAGCTTTCTTCTACCATGGCTATAAAGCACCTTCAGCTCTGGACTCAGACTGGATTTGTTTTTAGAGAAGTTTGTCTTAAGAGTCACTTCCTTTTTGGCTTTGTCAAAACCAGCATTGGACCTGTTGTCCTCTGCAAGCAAAGAAAAAGTCATTGCTGTGTGCTTAATACTTAAATATATTTTTTATTTGTTTTGTGTCTGCAGGAATAATAACACTGAGGGGATGCACTGGGATGCTGAGTCTTGCACCTATCGTTTAAGGGAGCAAAGAACTTCACTCTTATGTCATTAATGCTTTCGTGCTTTCACTTTGTTCTGCATCTCAGCCACAAAGACATGCAGGTTATTATTAATGTGATGTATTTTTTTATAGCCTGTTTATTAAGCAGACAAGTAGAAGTTTCCACCACAAGCAGCTGAAATCTTAAAAAATATCAAAACATACTTTTGTCTTTGGGAAACGCCACCCGTGTTAGGATGTGCTTAATCCCAGGCAAACAAGCTAACACATGCTGGCACCATTGTATATACGGAGGTGGGGGCTGCATGTGCACAAACAAGCATGCTGCCATGCACTGTACACATAGACCTACACTTGATCCTGCTTGATAAGAAGACTCCAAATGAAACAAGTGTTAGTTAATGTGAGGGACTAATGACAGCATTTACTCCACCTTCTCTCCATTTTTTCCCCTCTGAAAGCCTTGAAAGTAAAGCTCTTTAGTGACTACACAACACAATTAGACAGACTAATTACCCCCTCCATACCACCCATTCCTTACACACACTGACAGGCTGGGGCAGGCAAGCGATTTCTGCCTGCCTACAGGCTTCCCAAGACAGGAACTATAGTATCGTGCATTGATTGCGCTTCATTTCAGGCAATTTAGCTGATGCTCTCTACATTAGTCCCACAAACCTCCAGTGTTATGAAGGATGAGGGTCAGAACTGCAATGCACTGGCAACACATCTGTCACAGAGCTTCTTGTTTATGGCGTAAGGCCCCACTTGCCTCAAAAGGACACATGAAAATATAAATAGGAAAATAGGAAGATGTGGGATGCCTGGGGAAATTTCATAGTATAAAAAGAAATGGATGTTGGCACAAGTCAAGTCAGCTGTCAACTTCATTTTCTTCAAAATCCAGTCAAAAAAAAAAATCACTTAATAGAACAAGCAGGAGTTTTTCAGAATTTAGTTGTTAACAAGCTGAAAGTCAAGCTGAAGCTGCCAATTCAGCAGCAGGTTAATGATGACCCCCCCCTCTCACAGTCACCCTGCAGGCGACTTCAACTCAATGACAGACACACTGAGAGGATTTAAAGGCAGGGAAACACTGACCCTCGCTTTGATGCCTTTTACCCACAATTGTTCCAGCTCACGAGGAACATAAGCAGTTTTGTTCAGTATAAGAGAAATAAATAATAAAAGAATTGGGTTAGAGAGTCTTGTAATGATTAAAAAAAAAAGAAAAAAAATGGCTGGTGTAAGGAGGGGGAGAAATCAACCAGTCAAACAGGAAAGTTTCACTTAGTGCTCACACAGCTCTGGATGTGGGATGGGCCGAGGCACTGCTGAATCTATTTGGCGGGGAGTTTTGAAAACTGCTTCCTTCTCAGGATACACCAGCCCCACCTTCTCTGGTACAGCCTGAGCCAGACATTTTTGCAAAAAGGAAAGAACTTGGAACAGCCTGGACTTTGCATGGTGAAGCACTTAACAATAATATCTGAATCTATTCAATCATCTACAACACTTTGATGCAGTTGGAGGCATTAGGAACATGCTCTAAGAGTGGGGGGGGGGCACCTGTAATCTATCTAAAATACTATCCAGGATGAGAGTGTACACACAAAACATGTTCCTCTAATCTTCTGGGCTATTAAAGTAGTTCATGTTTCCATAGAGGAGCAGATCAGGTTTACTTCCCAGGTAGGAATTAAAAAAACTCTTGAGAAAATACTCTACACATACAAATACCTACAACACCACCTGTTCTGCTACTAACACACACACACACACACACACACACACACACACACACACACACACACACACACACACACACACACACACACACACAGATTAGTAAAGTGTATGGAAACTAAATGGGCAGCAGAATGAGGTAATACACTGCCAGCAACATATTACTCATCCAGTTTCCCTTCTTAGTTGATGACCCAAAACCGGCAGTATCATCCCACCGGAGCACACGTGACTCATGGCTGTGTGCTGGAGCTCTGTTTCAGAGCTTGAAAGACACCTGCTCAAATCGAGAGGGGGAAAGAGAGCAAGACAGACACAGAGAGAGTCTCTCAGTGGTGGCTCTCTCATCTCTGACACCTGTGTCCCTGTCACTGCAGTGCTCAAATGCTAACAGAAACAATCTGTCCATCTCCACTAACCTTGCAGATCTTGCTCTCCTCCGTCTCGGCTTTGGACTTCCCTTCTGGGGTCCTCTCCTGCTTGTATTCAGACTTGACTGACAGCTGACAGGACAGCCCTGGGACACCTTCACTTGTCCTGAGTTCCTGCTGTCGGGCCATGTAGCCCTGTGAGGTGGCCGCTCTGACCGTACTTGGGATGGGGAGAGCGGTGTGCACTGGCTTCGTGCCCACTGCAGAGGGTTGCCTGAGCTTGGAAGCTACACCAACTACCGGCATGGCAACAAAAATAATAAGAGAAGTAGAAGAGAGGTTAAAAAAAATGATGAGAGGGAAGCAAATCTGCAGTGTCTCCTACTGATGCCTGGCACACGAAGGGAAGGAAAAACAAAACAAAAAAAGAAAAGAAAAATAAAAAAACAGCAGTTTCCTCTCAGACTGAGAGGAAAGCAACTGCACTCATTCTGTAGCCTACAGCCAGCAGGACTCACAGAAACTGAGAAGGCTTCTCCTTCCTCTCGTTCACTCCCTCCTCCTTCTCCTCCCACATGCAACTACACTCCCTCCTCTTCCCCTCCTCTCTCACTCTAACTCTCTCTCTCGCTCTCTCTGTCAGAAGTGTACCACAAAGTCAGCCAAAACTGTTCAAGGGGGCGTGAACTCCTCTGGAAGATATAACCAGCACTCAGCAAAACCGTGATTACAGAGACCTGGCTGAGCGTGCATGTGTGCTCCCGGAGAGAACTGTCGAGACAGCCCTCTTTCTGTCCCCCCGTCTCACTTTCTGAAGGCTAGAAATAAACGTCCTCAGAAGGGTCCTCTGTTTCTCGCACAGTTGCTCAGCCATATTCACTGACTTCCCGAGTGTACTCATTTTACGAGGTGCCAGAAGTTTGTCAGCAGTAGCAAGAAACCTTTGGTTACAAGTAGAAACAGACACTGACACAAGCTCTGCACTAAACAGTATTAAGTACTGGGTAAATGTTTCAGGCACTTAAAATAGAGGGATGGTGCTTATATAACCTCAAAAATAGTGCAAATTAATAGTATGTCAATCCTTGCCTTTAAAAAATAGCACAAATTCTCCTCCTCTTGAGCACCTAGCAGTCTGGATGCTACAAACATCTTCAAGAACTTGGTTACTTCTGCCTCTTCTTTCAGTCACTGATTATCAGATATTATTTGCCAGAATGTAAAACATGTACAAGTCAACTACATGAAACAAAACTGACAAAAATTAATTAATGACATTTCTTCAGAAACAGGCCTAAAGTTATATATAAAAAATAAAATTCCCCACTCGCCCTGTTGGTGGTCTTTGTCCTCCAAGCTCGGGTCCTCTACCAGAGGCCTGGGAGCTTTACGGTCCTGTGCCCTGAAGCAAACACCAGCAAGTCCACCTTTAAAAGTCAGGAATAAAATCTGGTCGAGATGTTTTGGCACGACCTTAAACAGGCCGTTCATGCTGGAAAACACTCCAATGTGGCTGAATTAAAAGAATTCTGCAAAGACGAGTGGGCTAAAATTCCTCCACAGTGATGTGAAAGACTCATTGCCACTTATCACAAATGCTTGATTGCAGTTCTAGCTGCAACTGGCACAACCAGTTATTAGGGTTAGGGGAAATTTCCTTTTTCACATAGGGCCAGGTAGGTTTGGGTAGTTTTTTCCCATAAGAGAAATCAAAAACTGCATTTTGTATCAAATTTATTTGATAATCTGAAACATTCAAGTGTGAGAAATATGCAAAAAAACGAAGAAATCAGGAGGGGAGAAAATAGTTTGAAGGCACGGTATAATAGAAATTCTTATTTTGTAAAGAAAGGAAATAAAACTGGAGTCGTGAAGTTCAGCACAGCACTGCTACAGATGCCACACAGCTGGTTTCAGGCTCCGTGAAACAAGAAACAGGCTCCATCAGCAACCAATGTACATCAGTGGTGTTATTCCTTTGAACACATGACTCCACCATTTAGAAAAACTAATGTTTTCACTGTATTCAATGTGTGTTTCTCTATGACCATTGAAATCTTGCAATAGTTAAAGTGTCCTATTGCCAAAGGGATTTCAAAAAGACTTAAGTGTCACAGTTATAACTTGATGTAGTCTCTAACGTTACAGAAATGACTAAGAGCAGGATTAATGCAGGACAGATATAAATCTGTGTGAGAGAAATTCTTCAAAGGCTACAAATGCATGCAGCTTTGCAGTATGTGATTTTGGTCAGTGAGACATATGTGAGCCAGGCTGCATTTGGACTGCGTGACACAATGTGACATGTTTTTTTTTTTTTTTTATCTCCCCTTTTTTTCTAAAGGATCTCTGCTCTGAGAGACGCATAAAAGGGAGTGAAAGTTTTATGTGGAAAGGTTGCGTCTGGTTCGGTTTAGAGAGGCGAGGAGATGTGCTGCAAAGGGGCGCAGTGTGGTGTCACGGCCAACCGGAACTTTTTAACACGGCACTGTCCAATAAAAAAAGGAGGGAAAGTGAGGAAATGCAAACACAGGCCACAAATTTGACCTTGTCACTATAATTGCAACATGTGAAAAAGTACCTCTCACCAGCAGACTTGCAGACTCCACACACTCCTTTTGCTTTGTAGCGGCCCTGAACATTAACCTGTCCAACAATACAAAATGTTAGGGCAAAAAGAAAAACTCCTAAGAATGGCCAGATTATTTTTACACACCCCTTTTTCCTCTTTCACCAGGCTTTGAATAGCTTCAGTGCTTTTGACAGTCATTGGCTTTGCCAAATAGGGACTCTGCTTTCCCCAGCTCAGAATAGCACCAGCTACTCCAACATGTTTTCAATCATGCACCAGGAGCTGTCATGACAAGCCTGAAACAACAGGATAGCACGTGAATGAGTGGCATACGTCCAAGTCTAGACTTCAACTGCTGTTGCCTGCCGGGTTGCACGAACTGAAGCGCAGCTGGCGGGCATTCAACTCCCCAGGACAGCCTGGAACTGTCAGGGAACCCGACTCTGACCAAGCACCTTCACAGGAGTGCTGAAACAAGACCAAATGAAACCTCGGTCAGGTCTTAAGAAAACCTCTCACTTCTCTCTGTTTTTGTTGGTGTCTTTACACTGCAAAATAATTTCCCAGTGAGACAAGCGATTCAGATTCCTACAGGTAAAAGAGCTGCTGCTGCACTGCTGAAGGTTCCTGTTTAACAAAAATGAAATGTCCCAAAGTCAACTTCAGCAAAGCAGATCTCAGGTTAACACAAAGCAAGCCAGGAAGATCAGCATCCTTATGCTTGGGTACCAGCGTCAACCACCTCTCTAAAAATAGTATAATGGCCAACTGTGTCAAGGTTGAAAGGGGAAGAGAGCAAGGTGAAGATGAATGAAATGGAATTAATGTTATTGAGACTTATTATGGTATAATTTATTTGCTAAACATTAGATGACTATAATTTTTTACCGTTAGAGTCCATCTGAAGATCACATCCACAGGAACTTTAATAAAAATGAATGCCAAGTTCAAACTCAGAGAAGCCACATCACATTAACCATTTAGGACCAAAATAAAATAGGAAGTAACAACATAGTAGATAATTATCTCTCCAAAATTAGGTCAGAATAATGGTGTCAAAGAAAGTTGCAACTACGTATTTAGGCAAGCAGCACTGATATCTCAGCATTCAGCTTTTCCACATGTAGGATTATGACCACATATGTTCCTCAATATTTAACCTCCACTGACTTTTCTGAGGAGACCCCCTTAATTTGTAATAACTACCAGAAAATTAGTCAAACATAAAAAATTAACATAAAATTGGCATTTCTAAGTAAATACAGAGTGTGGCTTTCTATATAAAACATAAGAGTAACTTTTAAGACTGGAGTATAAATGAGATTTTTTTTCTTTTTTCTGGCAAAGAACAAATTTATGGCAGCTAGATGCACAGATTACAATTCCTTTGGCTGGTTCTAATTCCAGTTTCCTCAGAGTCAGACCTGCTGATTCTGGATTTAACAGATCCCAGTTGTTCTGTCAAATCTGTCTTTAATGAAACTTTCTATGTTTATAATTAAACACTGTCCACTTAAAAACTTTTACATAGTCTCCACAACTTCTCTGATAAGTCTCATAAAAATGAAGAGTATAATTCACGTTATGTTGACATTTGTATTAACATTGAGTATATATTATATAAATACCACCCACAAAACACTAACTGGTGATCAATGTGCTGTGCTCAACCTCTTCGTGAACTGTGTGTAAACAACACAGATCGTAAAAATGTAGAACAACAGTTATTTTTACTGAAATGTAAAAAAGAGAAACAGCTTCTGAAAAGCTTAAACTTGGATAGGCAGAGCGGTTAAAAGAGGAAAAAGGTAGCTGGGTGCACAGGCTGATTACTGGCTGCAACATTAGCGTTAGCATTATGAGGAAGCAAGATGCAATTACAGCCAATTACATATTCCATTTGGTTTCAGAGAAGACTTAATACACCGTGTTTAAACTGCTTTAGGTGTTCAGTCAGATCTTCTTTCCCACCAGAGGTACCTAAACTTCACCTTTGACCTTGTTTCTGAAATGATAACTAAGGTAAAAACAAAAAGCAACTTGTGATTGATGACAAAGAGTCTAGTATCACTTCTTGAGCACTGCAATTAACACCAGTCTTGTTCTCCTAAGGAGGATCCCTGCCTGTGGCTGCATTTGTCTAAAGTTACATCCATCCATTTTCATCCATGTATCCAATTCAGGATCGGGGGGGCTGGAGCCTATCTCAACTGCCATAGGGCGAGAGGCGGGGTACCTCCTGTACCCCACCCCACCCTCATTTGTTGTAAGTTAAACACAATTCTCAAACAGTCTCCACTAGGGTCTTTCTTAATCCTTCAAACTAGCCTTTCTTAACACCTAGAACTACATAGTGACATAAACATTTATAGGTACACCGGTTTAGCTGCTCATTAAGGCAAATATCTAATCAGCCAATCACATGGCAGCAAGTCAAGGCATTTAAGCATTGGACCTGCTGAAGTTCAAACTGAGCATCAGAATGGGGAATAAAAGGTGTAAGTGACTTTGAATGTGGCATGGTTGTTGATGCCAGATGAGCTGATGCGAGTATTTCACAGTATTTCAGAAACTGCTGCTCTCTTCCAGCACAGTTTCCTCTATGGTTTACAGATAATGGTCTGAAAAAGAAAAAATATCCAGTGAGCAGCAGTTCTGTGGGTGAAAATGTCTTGTTGATGCCAGAGGTCAGAAGACTTCTTCAAGAAGTCAAGAAGCAGGATCAGAATTTGGTGTAAACAACATGAAACCATGGATCCTTAGTTAGGTCAAAACTTCCACCTGGAGATTGATGCCACTCTTGGCAATGTTCATGTCAATATTTCAGTGCATTGCTGCTAGAAAACAAAACAAGTACGGCAGCATTTCTGTCAGTAAAAATAACACATAGTTCTGGGTTATGGAATAATTAATGTGTTTATTATCTCTTCCAGGCAATGGGTGGATGACTAACCTGCACTGGTTGTTGTATGTTGGTTTATATGAAAGATACCACCCATAGTCACATGGCGTCAGCACTGAGGTCGCACTATAGCTGTGAAAACAAACACACCGGGGTGCTAGAGATAAGAGGGGTCAAACACCTTCCAACCAGCCCATCTCTCACACACACACACACACACACACACACACACACACACACACACACACACACACACACACACACACACACACACACACACACACAGTTTAAATACATCCCCCCCAGGGAGGCTAGATAGATAGTCACGCACCTGGCCCTGTCAGCACTCAATGCTATCAGTCAACCGCACATAAGACAACATGGAAAATAAAACAAACACAAACACATGCTGGCGCACACACACACACACACACACACACACACACACACACATAAAACAAAGTAGTCGCTGAACATATGGTGGCATGCACAGTGGCCCAGTGAACAGCATGTGCCATTAACATACATCAAGTGTGAGCCGGGCAGAGATAAACACACATTCGCTTTCACTCCCACTCACTCTCACTGCTTCAACATCCACAGATAGATTCCGGCTCCTCAGTCAACCTTTGGCTTCTCCGCAGTCAACCATCCGAGCAAACAGCACGCATTCAACTACAAACAATCGAGCGTCATTGGAAAACTCATTTCCCACAAGTTTTCAAATTCTGTTGTGAATTGCTGCCTGGATCAAATGGTTTCAATCAGGTTTTAATATGAAATCCAGATGTAAACAGAGTAACATAAAGTGGCTTTGGGACTGTGTGCCAAACAAATGTCAACTACACCATGAATCTGAATTTATGACCTTCCATTATCATAAGCATTTTTTAAAAATTTTACTAGAGTTATCCACACTGAATCTAAGTACTCAAAACACTTATTATTAGCAGCACTTTGATTGATAATGCCTCTAATTTCACTGAGTGAAAAAGAGTGATCTGCAGCTACAGCTGTAAGATACATTTATCAACTTTCTTGCTCTTGGAATGTAATTAAGTATCTTAAAAATGTACTTATTGTACTTTAGATTGGAAAAGCACCCTTTTGGCCACTGGATAGCAAAGACCTTTGCATTTTATCCCCTCTATAGTTTCTTCAAGCAGAGAAAAGCACAAATTAAACTCACAAATGATTTAGTGAACAAGCTCACTTTGCTCAGACCGTTTATTTTTTAATGAAATTCTCTTTGAAGATATAACACTAGCATTACACCACATACAAAAGCAGCTCCACTCAAACAACACATGACGCCCTTCCCGCCGCAACCCCAAAGGTGCATCTCCAGCTGGACTCAAACCAGCGACCTTTTGCTTGGCAAGCAAATGTGTTAACCAATTGGAGGCACAAAAATAAAGCATAAAAAGTATAGGAACAAAATACAAGGACAATAAAAACATTACATTATTAGAAATATTTCAAATGTTGCTGCTTGTTCCGCAGCATTGCTCAGTTCTTTGTGTGCATCCTCAGCAGCTCATGTGTAAAACGTAAAGCCTTTTCAGCCTTTAGCTTTGGGGCAGGGACTGAGGCACGTTTGAGGGATGGTGGAATTTGAAAAATGTCCTGTTCCAGGACTGCAGTTATAAACAAGACATTAAGTGTAGGTTTGATTAATTAAAAGTAATTAAGGCTTCCCAAATTCCTCTCTCAGTCATGCTGTTGCCATGTGGTGAACTAACTGCTCTGCAACAATGAATACTACAGTGAAAGGAGGCATGTGGAGCAGCCGGACTTCCCCAGCGCTCCGGTCGACACAATTCTGGTTCTTCCTGTTCCTCCAGTCCTCCAGTTCAAGGTCCAGCACGGCTTCTACTTTTTTTTTTGTTTTGGTTCATGTCTCACTTGGTTATTCACTTATTTCCTTTTTAAATTCCATCATATTTAGTCACATTTATCTCTCCTCTATCTGCCTCCTTTCTCATTTAATACTCAACTTGACTTTCAGCAGATTCATTCACAGGCACTCTCTCGCTCTGTTGGGTACTTCCCTCTGTTGCTTCATCTTCCTCTGATGCAGTGATATCAAAGTCCCCTTGCTAATGTTACTGAGTGGACTGCACTGGTCCTGTAACACACACACACACACTCTGAGGTCAGAGTTTGGATTCAGATTTATGGCAAGAATGTTCAGGAATGCCAATAGAGTTTTGATTTCCTCCTCATTGTCTTGTAGGAGCGAAAGCAAAACATCATTCTTATGCTATGACACACAGAGAAACTGAGGGAGGAGGCAATAATAATTCATCACTTCAATGTGGTTTCTTCTACGTAGTGGGATGTTTACAGTGGCCCATAACTGCTATACAACTTTTCAAAGACAAGCTTATACTATGAAGAGAAAATTTACCATAAATAAAGATTTTTTGTCATTTTTTTTTTCATTTTGTCAGCACTTTCACATTATGACAAGTGCTCTTTCTCCTGTCAAACACTAACTCGCCCCCCCCCCCCCCCCCCCCCTCCTCGACCTCCACCTCCAACCCCCTTTTATCAAACTCATCCACTTTGTTGTCCCTATTGTAGAAAGCACTCCTCACTTCCCTTTAGTAAAAATTTCAGACCTTGTGGCCAGGTTGATGTAAATCAATCCCACTGATGACTATCACATTCCTTTCCCTTCAGATTCATTATGGTCTTCCCCACATCCACCCCGCATTTTGATGTTTCCCCTCTTGTGAAAGACTTGTGTCCTCTATGAATCTTGGATTTCACAGCTGGAGATGATAAAGTGCTGAATGGAGCTCTTCCCTCTAAGACAAAAAGGCAGCTACGGGGATGGAGACTTGCTCTAAACTCTGGATTATGCTGGAGTGATGGAGAAAGGTGCTGCCTGACAGATGGCACCAACACACAGATTTATGAACAACGTGACCAAATAGTTTTTTTTTTATTAACATGCTAACCATCTTCAGCCATGTTACATTAAAGCTGCATTAACCAGAATTAGAATAGGTGGCTACTAACAAAATAATTTTTTTCCCTAAATATAACGAGAAATGGCAACAGATGTTAACAACTAATCAAGCTGCTGACTGCTGTGTGCATGTGCAATCAAAAGGCCAGAGGAAAGTCAGCTCACACAGAGACAATGTGGCACCGTCCTCCATTGCTTTAGTGTAACACAGAGCCAAATACAACACCAAAGTGATACGAGCAGGATAATGGAACACTTTTTAGCTGATGGTTACATTTCCATTTTGCATAAAGGGGTTCCCTCTGTATGCCTGCCTCCTGTGTCACATCTGCATCCTTGTCTTCGTGTTTACCTGTTTCCTGTTTTACTTTGCTAGCACTTCATCTCGTGTGCTTCATTTCCAGTTTTGCTTCTTCTTGTCTTGTCTTGGTTAATTACTTCCAGTTGTGTCTCTACCTGTTCCCGATCCTCTCATTATCTCATGCTTGTATTTAAGCCCTGAGTTTTCCTCTGTTCATTGTCACATCCTCGTCACTGGCTTCCTGCCTGCTGTGTGTCCTTCCGTCAGTCTGTATTCCTGTTAAGCGAATCTTCTAGTTTGGTCTGCTGGCCCCATCCAGCTCCAGTTATTTTGTCTTTTCCAGCAAATAAAGCTGAGGTTAAAGTTAAGACTGTCCTGCATTGGGGTCCTTAACCTGCCGCACACAGCGCAGTTCATGACAAAAGGATCATGTTCCACGAGGGAGTGTTTGTCCTCAGTCACTTTTTAAGAGGAATCATCACCATGTTAGCAATAAATCTGAGATATCCAGCGTAATAATGCTTCACCTCAATGTATCTCTCAGCATATTTACAGAACACTGACAACAGTATGAATACTTCATGTCTTATTATGATCACAAATTAAATGGAATGTGGAAAAACTTGACTCCTCACTCTCGTTCACAGCTTCTAATCTTATTCAGCTGGCTGATAAAGTACATGCTCGTGCATCTTTGGCT
The DNA here is from genome assembly GCF_007364275.1 of Archocentrus centrarchus. Lineage (NCBI taxonomy): Eukaryota > Metazoa > Chordata > Actinopteri > Cichliformes > Cichlidae > Archocentrus > Archocentrus centrarchus. The sequence goes on along the minus strand of NC_044368.1, from coordinate 21,692,804 downwards.
CAAAAAACTCAACATGGCAGTGGGCAAAATGTTTACTTTAAGGCTTCACAATGCTGAGCCTAAACCATCAGTCACATCGGTGACGTCACATCAGTGACATCACATTGCTTATGTCCTTTTAAATTGTCTGTGGTTATGCCAGATTTCCAGCCATCACGCTCTCCATACCAGCATAGAAAACCTTTCATTTAAGCCAGCCCCCAGGTTTCTGTACAACAGAGGCATTTTAAGGAGAAAAGATAAAGACAAACTCAAGTCTGAAATTATGGGTATTCTGCTCCCCAGGAGATAGACAACAGTGTGAATTAGCAGCAGGGAGCCCACTTCAGCAGCTCTCAGGCTCTTTAGTATCCTGTTTAACCCTTTGTATTACATTAAATTGGGTAAAGTGCAGATAAATTCCCTGTGCACACCTAATACCTTTCTTCTGAAAAGCCTGGTTTCATGATCCTAGTATAAATGTTCATTAACATATCTCAGTCAACACCTTTAAACTATCACTAAAGGAAGCTTGTTTGAACCTGATAAGTGCTTTCCAAACAACAGACAAGTGTTCTGAATCCCTTAGTAACTAGCTGAAGCCTCATTACTTTCAACATTTTTCTAAAGCACACACAAAGCTTTTGACCTCCACCCCCTGGGCTGTAAATAGGAAAAGCTTGTTGTTTGCTCATCTGATAAACACATATTGGTGTCGTCTGTAGCTGGCCTGGGGTTGCTTTGACTCGGCCTCATTAGCACTGAGGCTCGCAACGGCTGTTTTTATGATGACTGAGAGCGCTGTCTGATTAAGGGAGAGTAAAAAGCTTCAGATGTGCCCCTGGAAACCAGCGTGGCATCCAGCAGACCCAGATGTGAACATGATATTGTGCAAGTGTGCCTATGTATAATGGACAGAAATGTGTCGTGAAAGGTTACAAAAGCGCACACCAAAAAAGTACACAGCACCAGAAATGTATTCACTGTACAATATGCCAGCATGTTTGATGTCTGTTCAACGGCAGTAGCTTGTTAAAGATACCTTTAAACAGCCCGTAGCATGACACTATACATGCTCACTGTCTTGTAAACTACATACAGTCCTTACATAAGTTTCTGAGAAAAACAGCTGGCAGGCGTCTGCTCCGTTTTGATTTATGATGTGCTGAGGAGGGGGAGAAGTAAGTGAGGACAGTCATCTAATTGGTACACTGACTGACAGAGATTTAAGTCTACCATGAAATCAGAATGAGCAGGAAGGGTGTACCTATGACTCTGTATGTGCGTGACAAGACAGTGTTGGTTATGGAAGTTCCTCTCCTCTGACACACGTGTCGGCTATACATCCTGTTGACTCGCAGCAAGTCAAAGCAGCCAGTGAGCCTCCACGCCATGCCTGCCATACTGTAGCCTTGTTCCACAGGATTTGTAAAGGCAAAAGGATGCCTGCTGGTTTCATTGAGTTCAGCAAGAACATGTTTGTTCTAAATATTAAATACTGTTTCAGAGATTAAACCTCTGGGACAACAGATTTAAATGAAATCCACATTTTATTGATGATGATTATAGAATTCCTATCTGGCCCAATGGTGAAACATTTGTGACTCAAAACCTCAATAGTTTTCTACTGTAGATGTGAAATAACCATAACAGTGTCAGTCTCATATGTGTATGTGTAACAGAGAGGAATCATTACTGATGCCTGCAATCACTGCATCTACAAATTCCCTGGATCTCTGCTGTTCCTCTTTCCTGCATCATGGTTCTTCCCCTGCTGTCTCAATCAATCAGTGAGATGCTAAAACAGCCTTAGAGATAATACAGTGTGCAGTGTATGTGTGCTTGTCTGACAGAGTGACAGGCATTTTGTGGGTTTGTCTTTGTGTGTGTATATGAAAGAGAGTGAGGGGGGGTGGAGGGTGATGGCAGCATGGGGTGGTCCAGCAAGTGTGTTTACACTTCAGCTCTTCTCAGTGTTTCCACTGTGTTTGATGTTGCTGCTGAAAGCTTAAGCGTGCTCTCCTGGTGATTATAGGATTTTCTCAGAGTGAAACAGCACACACTGCGTCTCAGTTTCTGAAGATTCACAAATGATGTGACTGGCCAGTACTAAAAACTCTTATTATTAATAGGCCGTGTTGGGGTGGCTGTGGCTCGAGAGGTAGAGCGGGTCACATACTAATCTGAAAGTTGGTGGTTGGTTCGATTCCTGGATGCTCCAATGTGCATGACAAAATATCCTTGGGCAAGATATGAACCCCGAGTTGCTCCCGATGCATTCATCGGAGTGTGAATGTGTGTGCGAATGTTAGATAGAAAGCACTTAGATGGAGAACGCAAACGTGTTGTTTAAGGATATATAAGAACCAGTCCATTAATATCAACAGTCTTCCTCGTGCCACTTAAGTCTACCTTACATTGAGTTCAGATGAGATTACAGACTCCAAATCACTGAGTGATCTCAAGCTGAATTTGTGAATTTGGAGCGACAGGTCAGATGACGTTTTGACCATCTCGGACTGAATGCACGCACCCAAAACAGTTATTTTTAATCATTAACCTACCATCATATTTTAGATAAGGTAACCGATAATTTAGCTAATCATTTGCTATTTTTAGCTGCTAGCATGACATACTTAGAGCAATGACAGATGAACTACAAGCTAGGCTGGTATGGACTGACAGGTGGTTTGTGTTTCCGCCTCTAACATCAGGCTTCTCTGATACCCATCCCTAAGAGCCGGCAGTGTAAAACTGCATAAAAGATGCCAAAACCTCTTAAACTAAACAACAACAAAGGACAATATGAGACAGCAATAATAATAATACATTTTATTTATAGACACCCCTCAAAACTCTCAGGATCATCTTACAGAGATCAGATACAATAAAAACAATAAAATCGATCAATAGTTTAGAATACTGTGCCACAGTCTAACAAGTATAAACAGCAGAGAAATCGAAGCAGATTGAGGAATGAATAAGGTTGCCTAAATAGATGGAGCTACAACAATAGACAAATGAATACAGTGAACACAACATAACAATGATGTGTATGAGAAAGAATTGGAACAAACAAATAAGCTCCTTGAAACTGAAACAACTTTTTCACTTTCACAGGATCGTTTCTGTAAAATAGTACAAACGTTTTCAGCCAAACTTTCAGATTATATTTGATCACTGAGCTGTTATATTTGGCAGTATTCAGTGACTGGAGATCAGCGTGGACTAAATACTCAACAGCTTTTGCTGTTGTGCAGAAAGGTGGAAGAGGTGTCGATTTGATTGGAAGCTTCTGTAATCGGGCCATTTGGAGCAGCTTTGGAGTGGAGCATGGTTAAATGTTCTTGTGTTCTAGTCCTGTGCAAAGAACAGCTAAAACTTTTGATTGTAACGATTCAGATTGGAGTCTTATGTCCTACACCTGTTATGTTACTTCTTTAATTCAGTATTATTTTTAATGTGGGGCAGCAGTAGTTAGCACTGCTGTCGCACAGCAAGAAGGTCCTGGGTTCAAATCCACCATCTGGCTGGGGCATTTCTGTGTGGAGTTTGCAAGTTATCCCACTGTGTGCGTGGGATCTTCCTCCCACAGTCCAAAGCCATGCAGTTAGTGAGGGTAGATTAATCAGCGATTCTCAATTGGCACAGGTGTGAATGGCTGTCTATCTCTCTGTGTTAGCCCTGCGACAGACTGCCGCCCTGTCCGGGGTGTACCCGACCCTGAATTGGATAATTGGAAGAAAATGGATAGATGGATGTTTTTATTGTACAGTATGTCGTGAAGTGGTGCCAAATTAACGTACTGTTACATCCATTGTTTCAGTCAACCATCTGGATGCTTAATCTTTCTTTGTGAGTGTTGACTGATTTGTTAATATGCAGCTGTTGACAGTCTAAGACTTACTGTCAGCTATCAGATTTCTGTTGCACCGGCAACTGGCGGAAAATGCTTTTCACTCATCAGTCTCCATCTCTGAAGATTAGTCAGGTTCTTTCTGGGTGCATAATTACTACTACAAAACCAGGCACATGCAAGGACCAATCATCACCTGATAGCAACACGGCATAAGCCTTTGTATTGTAGCCAACCATGAGGCATTTGGGTTCTTCAAGGTTAAAGCAGCAGAAAGTTAGGATAAAACAGGGAAATTAATGCAGTGCTTTGATTTCCCATATGAACCACCACAAGGAACCTCACCAAGCACAGGAACAGAGCTGCTGCAGAGTATCTTTAACACGCTCCCACATGTGAATGCATTTTAATTTGAGTGAGGCCCAGGTACTACTGGTGAAGTGTATTTAAGCTTACATAAAGCAAAATATTTGATTTTCCTTATCTGTGTCCATTGGTCCATCCAGTCTCACAGAAGCAATTTACTTTCTTATGTACCCAAAAATGACAATAAATCCCTTAAACTGGCCTGTGGAGGCCAGTAATTAGTCATAAGAAAACAATTTTGGACATCATGAAATTGTTGCCTGAACCCTCGACTGGGGTAGCACTGGAACAGAAGCGATGGAGAAGCAATTTAGTCAAAGTAATCTTGCAGTGGGGAATTGTGATTTAGCTGCAGAGTAGCAGCTATAATATCCCAAACACTACTGTGGATAACTATTGTTAAAAATCCCTAATGACACATTTCCTTTACACAGATCCGGCAGTCACTTGTGTGTAAAAGTATTGTGCAGTCCAGTTAGTGGTATCAAGATGTGACTATCAGACTTAATTAACTTTAAAATGCTATACAGAGCAACATAGGCTTTATTTATTTTTTTTTTTAGAAGCAGTGGAAGTAAATCAAACTGAGGAGGAAATAGTGATTTGCAGTGCTGCAATTCCTTCCTACACCCCTTTACTGGCTCTTTGCCTCCAGACAAACAGTCGAAACAGAAATTGCCGTGCGTAGATCTGTCAGTTTGTCTCTGGCAGGGGACGCAGAGTTTTTCAGGGAGAACATATCAGTGTGTGCAGTCAGCTGGCTCAAATCCATTGTGAGATTCTTATTAGCAAAACTTACCAGTGCATCTAAATGAACACAAACAGACTTTCGTCAGTTTTTAATCACAAAAAAATACACTTTGAAAACTCCACTTTTTTGCTGCAGTCACAGAGTAGGGGAATAATAATGTGATAATGGTTGGACCACAGCCATATGTACCAATCTCCACAGTCTAGATTATCAAACTAACAGGAGCTCATGGCTATGCTACGACTGATAAGACTTTTGCTTCATAATGCAATTTGGATATGGTTGCCAGATCACTAGCTTTATAACAATAACGACATTTATTCAGTTATTTCTTTGTAACAATGTAATCTTATTCTGTAAGAAGCTTTAATTCACCTCTACAACAGGCCCTGGTGAATGTGGGAACAGACTTTTTAAATCTTTGCTTTTAGAAGTTTTTAGTAGAAGAAGCATACACACACCAGCTCACACACAAATGATTGTGACTGGTCACTGTACCTGTTCACTGAATTGAGGATGAGTCTTGACGGTTTCATTCAGGCTTTGTTTAAAAGCTAAACATGTGGCTAAGTGCTGAGGACCTCTAGAATGAAGCCCATTTCTCTTGCTTAAAGTGCTCTGATGAAAACCAAATGGGGGCTAAAGGAGGCCAACTGCAGGATAGCCAGCCAGTTAGCACAACCCCTCTCACCACCACATACACATTGTCCAATTAAGGTCTTCAACTCCCTGCTTTGTGCCCAGGCAGACTGCCACTGACTGCCAAAGCACGAACAGTCTGGTCAGGGGACTTAATCTCACTCTCTGACAGGCCATGGTGCGTGATGCTGCCTGCTCTGACACTTCATCAGTGGGTGGGCACTGGCGCGTGGGCACAAGGCTATAAAAGGCCTGGAGGAGTCCAATCCATCTATGCCCTCCCCCACTGCATTTGGACCAACTGCCAGTGTGTTGACAGAGTGGATATGTTTGTGTGCCCTGGAGAAAAGTGGCCAGACTTTGCACTTGCTGCAGAATTGTGAGTGGTGTTGTAACATATAGCAGACTCCTGCCATTGACCCATAACTCTGACCCACAACTTCACTTTAAATAAAATGTCACCCTGCAGTGAAAATGGCTGTGTTACGGCTAACAGGCTGGTAAAAGCATTGCTGCATATTTTAACAGGGATGAGATTGCTGCTGAGCTTTTAGGCGCACCAAGAAATTTTACAGGAAGAACCACGAGACAGCCCAGGTAAGTCAACTCAACTGGACACTTTTTCAAAATGTCAAAATGACACCAAACGGTGTCTCCAGATGGCAAATGTGTATGTCACAGTTAAAGGTGTTGTATGAATTTGTGGGTGAATGTGGCTTCTAGAGATCTGGGTGGTTTGTGAGACTTAAAGTGGTGTATAAATGTAGTTCAGTTACAAGTAAGGAAAGTACCAGAGGTCCCGTAAGAAGATATTTAGCACACCAGTATCAAAGTGCAGGTTAAGAAGGAAAAAAAAAAGGAAAAAAAGAAAAGAAATAACCAGTCGACAGACATCTTTTTCATTACTAATACAAAATCTGTCCTTACATAATTCTGAGCTTAGATCAAGCCATCTAAAAATTAATAGTGGACAATGATGAATGTTAAAAATGTTTTCATGCATAGTTTTCCCATGCCTTCATCAGAATCTGTTTCAAACAGAGTCGCATGCCATCCAAACATCAGTGACTGAGGACCCAGACAAAAAGCACAATTAGCAGATCACTTTGCAACCATACAGAAAACCATGCTGTCTAAAAAGCTGTTTGATGATGATTGAATGTCTTAATGAGAATATACATCAGCCTGCCTGCCAGCACACATACAGCTGTGGTCATGGTAATTTTAGGCTTCTAATGATTTCTTTGAACTGCTCTTTTTCAAGGGTGGAATGATTATACAGCATACCGACTTTAACAGACAACAATTAGGTGAATTTATTTTGGACTTTCTATAATCCACAGCAGGTCAAAAAGTATACATACAGGCTCACATATATACATACACCCCCACTAATACTTGATCAAATGTCCCTTAGAAAGTTGCACCTCGACCAGATGCTTTTGATACCCATCAGCAAGCTTCTGGCATAATGTTGGATGGATATTTGACTGCTCTTCTTGGCAGAATTGGTAGAGTTGATTTAAATTGGTTGGTTTCCTGGCACAGACCTTGCTTTTAAGCATAGTCCACAACTTTTTCAATAGGCTTGAGGTTGGTTTTTGGGAAGGCCATTCCAGAAGTTAATGTTAGCCTATTTTATTTATTTTTAAACCAGTTTTGATGAGTGTTTGAGATTGCTGTCCTGTTGGAACACCCAACTGTGTCCAAATTTCTAGCTGCTGATTTGAGGTTAAGTTGAAGAATTTGGAGGTAGTACTTCATCATTCCATCCACGTGCAATGTACCAGTGCCACCACCAGCCACAGAGCATGATGCTACCACCACGCTACCATGCTTGACAGCTGGAACGGTTCTTAGGTTTGAAAGCCTCACCTTTACTCCTCCAAACATACCTCGTATTATTGTGGCCAAATAACTCAATCTTTGTCTCGTCTGACCATAACAATTTTCTCCAGAAGGCATTCGGCTTGTCCACGTGGACAGCTGCAAATTTCAGTCAGATTCTGGAGAAGTGACTTCTTTCTTGGTCAGCACCCTCTCAGTCTGTGGAAATGTAAAACTCACTTCGGTGTGGACAGTAACACTGGTGTTCCAATAGTTTTCAAACCAGGCTCCTTTTTTCAGACCTTGGCAAATTGGTGACACATCCTAATGACTTGCATTTGCATACAACTGTTTGAACTGAGAGCTGAGACCTTCCCAACTTGTGTAAATCTACAATTCTCCTTCTTAGATCTTCACTTTGGACTTTCCCATTAAACTACCAGCTGTAGTTAATCATGAGAAGTTAACAATCCTTTGCCCTGTCAAATTTAAAAACAGAACCTTCAGCACCACTTGTATACAGACACTCACTTCAGTGAGCCTGTACTGTACTGTATGTATATTTTGCCCCTGTGTGGGTTAGAGAATCCAAAATGAATTCATACTTGTGCACCCAATTCTTGTTTGGGTGTTTGTTAAAGTCATTAAAGATGTATGCTGTACAATCATTCCACCCTTGAAAAATAACAGTTCAAAGAAATTATTAAAAGCCCCAAATTATCATGATGTTCATGCACCTGATGAGTGGATGCAAACTTCTACAAAATGAACTACGAGAAGCTATTTTTTTCCGGTTTGGTTTGACCACTCAAAGAATCCTGACAAACACACATCACACTCCATTATCCATTATCCGGCTGTGGCTCAGGAGGTAGAGCAGGTCATCTACTAATCAGAAGGTTGGTGGTTCGATCCCTGGCTGCTCCAGTCTGCATTCCAAAGTATCCTTGGGCAAGATACTGAACCCCAAGTTGCTCTCTGATGCAACCATCTAGAGTATGAATGGATAAATGCCAAAGCACTTTGAGTGTTCAGCTCGAGTAGAAAAGCGCTATATAAGAACAAGTTGATTTACTTTTGTATCTAGCAAGGGAAAGGCAGTGCACTGCAAGAAACTGCTTTCTACAACTGACAGCAGTTTCTGGTAAGTCACAACTGGGTTTACTACAGTTGATATAATAACAGGGATTGCAAGTATTCACATGTGGATGCATATACAGATATTAGTATTAGAAAGTCTTCCCTTAAAAACAATAATGCACAAAGCCAAACTACAGGCCTGGAGTCCACATGGCCTCACAAAGTCATTATTAGACTGCCAGCTGAATCTTATCAAAGCCTGGTGATTTTATCTTTGTGTATTCAGGAAAACTGGAAATGGTTCTTATTCCAGATTTTCTTCTAAATGTAATGTTAAAAAGAGGCCTGTGAAAGTTTAGGCTGTTTGTAGGTAACTTTGTTACGACGAGCAGCAGTGGAACTAACTGGTGGTCGAGCTCAGTGCTTCACTGCTCCAGTGCCGAGTTCCATTTTTCCACCCAAACAAATAACGTCACAGCACCTGTCAGAACAAATAGCACCAAGCTGAGAGAGAGCAGAGAGGCCTAAAGTACAGACACTTTACAATTCTACTCAGCTCGCTTAATAATGGAAAAACACTGGTTAAATAGTTCAGTTTCTTCAGAAAGGCAAAAAAAAAAATAGAGAATAATCAGGACTCTTTAACAGAATAACGGTTTGGTCCCTCAATCATCAGTCTTTGCACACATTTTACAGACAAGGAATTTATCTGTCATGTGCAGACTGTACATGTCAAAAATCACACCATTACAGATATTGAATCCCATTTCCTTGCAGTATGTGTTTCAACATGTGCCTTGCTTCAAATTGCCTTCCCTCCCCGTTGAGAGGATTCAGTACCACTACGTGTACCTGAGCAGTGTTGATATTCCCAATGCAGGTGGAGAACAGAGGAAGGAGCCAGACCAATGACAACACCTTAACATATGTGCTATCGAAGTCAGGTGGAAAATAGCCATTGAGGCAGCCACACTGTAAGAGGATAATTTGATCATGAATATACAACAAATGGAAGATATGTAGATTTTTGAGCATTCTGGAGTGAAATAAAGTGCTTCTCATGGCGGTTTATGAAACTGAACCTACTCGAGGCTGTTCAATGACTTGTAAAGAATGTGTGAGAGTGAATGTGAGGACTTCTGAGGAGAGATTTTGTTCATTAACATGTATTCTGTAAGCATAATGATTTTGTGTTGTGTGTGGGCCCTTACCAGTTCACAACCTTTATTAGCCTTGTAATGACTGTATACTGCCATGGACAGGAAAACTGGAGCTAAATCCAAGCAGCAGTGGAAGGAGAGAGTCACATCCTACCATAGTTCATAAAAGAAACATTTGTCGTATTTCCCATTTTGAGACCCAGGGTAAGTATTCCTGGCCAAGAATTTGTTACGTCTAACGAATGAAGAGCATATTGGAGGTTTACCTCAGCAAATAATTTTAGAGGAACAGGTGCTGAGAGAGCAGGGCAACACAGGAAACTGAGGTAAATCTGCATTTTCTCTCATCAGATAGAAGCACTTTAATTAGTCTTTTGACAAGTTGTGTGATTGGCCCAAAAACTTCCAGAGGATAGGGTAACATCCCATTATGGAAAGTACGCTAAGTCTGAAATGTCCCACCCACCCAGCTGGAAAACGCTCCCACCACTACTGGACTGTGAAATTACCACAAACACGACAAGAGAGGAAAAAAATGAAACACATCATCACTGCCTCAATGCAGAGAGCCAGGAATGTTAATTTCACAAACAAACTTCCCACAGATACTGTAGTGGAGAGATTGGGGCATTAGCTTATACTGTGGCTACTGTACAGGGGTAGAAAACAAATAAACTGACTGCCCTTAGGGGGGCAAAGGAGCTAAAAAGATTAATTAAAACAGCTCAAGCTTGATGCAGGTGGCAGAGCAGTAAGGTCTGGGGGGATATCTAAAAGGGTTAAGAGTCAGAATCAAAAATACTGTAGCTAACACAAACTAGATAACGCAATTTATCATTCAGCCAGGCTAAAAAAAAACAAAAAAAAAAAAACCCTGACAATCCAGCTGTAAATGCACATAAGGATTTGCAGTTCCCCTTTTGGGCTTTTTTAACGCTGTTAGTTTTTCTTCTTGCTCCAAGACATATTCTTTGCACGCCCACTTGAGCATGAGGTCAGGCGGTGAAAGAGGCCAGGTTTGGCTGAGCGTTCACAGTGGGGGAATCATGTCTTTCCTCATGGCTAATACCCAGTGGAGCCACTGTGCACAGCCACTATAAAATGGACCTAATAGCCCTGATTGAGGGTGGAGGTGGGGGCATGTGAATAAGAACAACGGATGCTATTGGCCCGAAGCATCATGCGATAGGCTGTTGAATATTTGCAAAAATGGCTCTGGAGCACACCTACTCATTATGGTAATAGGCAGCTCTTAAAAGCTGACGTATGGACAAATGGCTGTGGTGCAACCGAGCCGGGATGGGTGAAGGTCACGGAGTACATCAGCAGTATCAAAGAATTCTCTGTGTCCTGACATGACCTATTTATTCTGAAGCAATCTTTTGGTTTCCCTCTGATCCGTCTGATTTCATTTGTCCAATATAACAATTTTATAAATCACTGAGTTCACATGGATTACATTATATCTAATTTCATTTACCTCGGTGGGCTGAACCTGGCGAAATGTCTTAGGTGAAAAATAAGTCCATGTCTTCTCTCTTTCTTTGTAATGCCAAGAAACTGATAATAATAAATGTTGACATGGCTTAATCCAAAGCACAGCTGATTGCCAGTTCTCAGAGAAACTCCAAATGGTCTAAATCCCCCAAATATTCTGTAATAACAGCAGACTGTTGAGAACAGAAGCAAGAAGTCACATTTGGGAAACTGGAACCAAATAGTGCATGTAACAACGACAATGGCGCTCATGTACTTAACTGACTGAGGTGGTGAACAGCAAAATGCCAGTTAATATGTTCTAGTCTCTAAGATGAATTCAAACGTCCTGCTTTCTTTGACCTGCAGTTCAAAATCCAATTTATTGTAAGGCCAAGAAAAATAGCAAACTTTACATTTGAAGACCTGCTCCTGTTACTTAAAGATCAACTGTCAAAACTGTTGTTCTCTAAGAATGTGTTCTAAAGTATGCATCAGAGAAAAAATCAAGTAAAAAAAAAGAAAAAAATAAAGGCAAATTTGAAGTTCAAGGAAGGCTCGTTCTAACTATCAATCATCTTTACAATATGTTTAACAAAACCAAAGCAAAGAAAATGTTGTAGCGTAGGCATTAAAAAACAAACCACCTTAAACCAACGACTGTGACAACTTGGAGCTACAGCAGAAGCTGAGAATCTGCTCCATGTGGGATTCTTCCAAAACCCAAAAGGTACAACTTAGGCTCAGCTGACATCAGTGCTGCAACACTCTGGGCAAAAGGTGCAGACTGCATGACAAGACTGCATGAAAAGCCTCTTGGGTCCATGTTAGTTTCTTTCTGTGACTTGCCAGAAAAATGAGAGCTGTTGCCCGGGGGCTCAAAGCCACGAGCTGTCTGGTGGGTCCAACAATGAAGTCTGCAAATCAAAGTAGTGCTGCTGTAAGCCTCTTTGTCTTTTTCCAGGTCACCGTGTGTGTACACTGTCCTGGTCCCTGGGCTCTGTGGTTTTGCTCTCTACTGCTGCCTCTCTTCTTCTCACGTATTTTAGTTCACTTTACATTTGGCCCAGAGATAAAGAAAAGGAGAAAAAGAAGAAGAAGAATCAGTAACAAAACAGTAAATACTGTAAATCTCTGCATGTCCATGATTAGTTTTCTCAGCGTCCGTTCTCCATGTTACCACAACAGAAAAGAGTTCAGCATTTCTCACTGAATTTTTCTGTCATATTAACAATTATTTTTAAGTATGATTCAAATTAACAAAAAGGATAGATTTCCTTGAGTAGTTGCTTTCATAACAGAGGAACCTTGAAGTCCCTGCTTGAAGGTTTGACATGCTGTGTTCAGAGATGCTCTTCTGTGTACCTCGGTTGTAATGAGTGGTTATTTGAGTTGCTGTTGCCTTCCTATCAGCTTGAATCAGTCTGGCCATTCTCCTTTGACCTCTGGCATCACCATGGCATTTTCACCCAAAGAACTGCTGCTGCTAGTTTCGCTTTTCGGACCATTCTGTGTAAACCCTAGAGATGGTTGTGTGGGAAAATCAGCAGCAGCTTCTGAAGTACTCAAAACCAGCTCATCTGGCATCAACAACCATGACATGCTCACAGTCACTTAAATTTTCTTTCTCCCCCATTCGGATGCTCGGTTTGAACTCTAGCAGATTGCCATGACCATGTCTACATGCCTAAATGCACTGAGTTGCAGCCTTTCTAATTGGCTAATAGATATTTGTGCTTTGTGTTAATGAAAAACTGAACAAATGAACCTGAAGTGGTCAGTATATTACTTGTTGAATATGTACTTTGGTTTTTCCTCCTCAGCCCTGATAACACTTCAAGATTAGTGAAGAATTCATTATCGTGGAAGTGATACTAATGAAGGCAATGATGTCATATTTGTCATTTATCCTGCAGCATGTCTAACAGTGATTATAGATTATAGTAGTTCACCGGTTACAAAACTCATCTGTAATGTTGTTGCGGTGCAGAACGTGTGCTGAGGCGGATCGACGATCACGAATCATAAACAAATTAGGGAGTAATTCTGATGCTTTTCTGCATATCCCTTCATTTACATTTCTATCACATACTAAAAGTGTCTTTTCTTCTTGTTTTCCAAGCAGCGTAATTACAAACTGCCGGGAGGAGACGAGATAAATGACCTTCCTTTAGTGGCACAAAATAGGGCTGCATTTCACTGTGTCCTTCTGTCAGGCAGCTGATGTGCTCTCTGTTATGTCATTGTGGACAGTTAAAGGACAGCAGGGCCACATTTTAAATGAATAAATCACTCAGCCATAAAACTCATTACTGCATGCATGAGGACAGAGTGTGTGTGAGTGTGAGCGTACTGTTAGTGTGAGCTGTAGTGGTTTGGATTCCTTCAAAGACTGGAATATGTCTTTTGACAGGGAAATAAGCAGCCTGGTGACCACAGTTAAATTATGGAAATAATTTCCAAATCCTAATATACATTGTGCAAAAAAAAAAAAAGTGAGCAGATTCTGAATTTACATGGAAATATAAACATGCTGAGTCTGGATAGATAGGTTCCAAATCAAAAAAGTCACACAGACACACTTAAATGAGCATAAATTAATGGATCAAAGTGGACTTTTTTCTTTTAACAAAATCATCCTCACAATCCTCAAAAGTGCTACCACCACCTATTAAAAAAAATCATAAGGGTTTATATTTCACACAAACAAAATTACACGTCTGCTCTTCAGCAATCTGTTAGCACAAAAGAAAACTTTTTCTTGTTCTTTGGCTTTACTCAGGATGCACAGCTCTAAGTATCTTATAATGACAGGCTGGCTAACTTGTATATGATTGTGATTATGGTGCTTGGACACAGCTCTGTGTTTTGCTGTTTATCCCAGCCAAACTTGTGTGCCAGCTCAAATAATGTCCACTCTGGTTGAATAACTCAGCATGAGAAAGTCCAGCAGTTCAGGCTCAGAATGACTGATGTGTGTCTTTTTATCCCCTTTTCCATTTACATTTTCAGTGCTCAGCTAAAAGGTTCCTCAGTGGGCCTTGTAATACTTATTATGTGCTAATAAACTAGAGATTTAAGGCCATATTTTCCTGGGATTACTATTCCAGGCAGGGATGCCACTGAACTCGGTTCAGCTTTAAGAATCAGAGCTACTTTGAATATATAAAGTCAATTGCTAGCAGGTTTCACAGCAGCATGTAAAGGAGTAAAAAAAAAAAAAAAAGATTCACTTCAACCTTTGAAAACCGCTGTGGAAAAAAAATCATAACAGTAGAAAGTTTTTGAAGGTAAGGAGCAAATTAAAGCAAGCACGGGAGGGGAGCAGGGAAAGAGGGATCTGCCATTCTCTTACAAACACCCACACATCATTGTTGGTGGAGCAGTCAAAGACTGGGATACACAGCACACATACAGTACGGCTGCTTCACAGGCTACCAGCAATGTATTAGCATGTAAGTGAGGCAATTTTGGTCTGAAATCCTCAGAATAACAGATTTTTCTCTCTTCCTCTCCTTTCCTCCACATCCCCCTCTTCCTGTCTCTTTATGCAGTTCTCTCTGAAGCAGACACTGTAGGTGTGATTCCTAAAAAACTGGAACAAATAGAAATAGAAAACACTGAATATCTACTTGAGTCTATAAAAACTCAATATTACCCAGCACTGAATAGACTTTATCAACTGGCACTTTATCTGAGCTGCTGGGCTTTCATGATGTCACCTATTAAATCAGACACACTGTGTTTGGGAAGAGAAGCTGTAAAGGTTAGGTTGCACTGTTGCACAAAGGAGGAGAGGATTAAAGTATTACACCAATATGATTTTGCACTTAGAAATGATTTCACACTATTTCCAGGGATAAAGTGAAATGAAACTGGAAGGTGTATGTGTTTGTGTGTCTGTATTAATTCAAGCAAACAGACGGCCATGCTTGCTGTAGTTAGTAAATTCATGTGGATTTTAAGTGTGTGCGTGTGGCATAGTCACACCAACAGTACTGATTAGCGTAGAGGAAGTCAGACTGATATGCAGAGCGAGGAGGCTAAAACAGCGATCATCAATACATGGCTGCAATGAAAGGGATGCACTGACCAAAAAAAAAAAAAAAAAGACAATCCAGAAGAAAGTGATGACAGAAATAGAGAGAGAAAGAAAAAGGTTAGTGAATAAGTCAATGAGGCTTTATAGTGCCAGCACAGAGGGAGAGAGAGACTGCCGGTGGAGCTTCATCGGTGTAACACTTGAGGGAGAGTGAGAAAAACTAGCTGAGATACAGAGAGCGGCAGGCAGTGAGCTGTTAGCTTTATAGTGCTTAAGAAAGACAATAAGCGGGTGAGAGCAGGAGTTACATTAGAGAGAAATAAAAAATATGATTTGCTTTAACTACTACTAGAAGATATAAGTAAGAGCCTAAATGATCTATTTCCATTTCACTTCAGCTTATTGCTCCTCATACATACCATATGCATATATATATATTCCAGATCTTGCACCAAAAATACTCATATTTGTAAATAAACTAATAATTGGCATCACAGCCCATCTTGTCTCCCCTTTCTGTCACTTCCTGTGAGCTGGCTTCTGACACATAGCAAACACACAGTGAGGTGTTACTTATTGATCTGTGAGGTTGACGAGAGGATTGAGCTAAGGTAGAACTATGACTGAAAATGCTCATGTGACTCATGACAGTTTTATCCACTGCTAAAAATAAAAGCAGCACACAGATGTTTCTTTATGTGACAGAGACCTGATAAAGAAATCAAAGGGGCGACTCAAGGTCGGACCGTTGTTTCCTCTTTTCCCTCCTTCACGTCAACCAAAACCTGTTTCTCTCATCAGTCTTTATGTGAGATTAGCGTTTCACTTGGGTTTAATTTTTAACTGCAAGATAGTTTTGCCCTTTTGCCTGGTGGGTGTTTTTCATTTGTTTCCACCAAACTGATGTGGTTTTTATTGACATTACAAAGAGCCCTCAGAAATCACATTCCTGTCTTCGAGCCAATTAGAGTTTTGCACTTTGAATTCTGCAGGTTTCACTAATGATTTTTGTTTTCTCTTTCCTCTTCACAATTATTCATGTGTTTTTCCTTACCTTTAAAACAGCGACACTGCCCCGCTGCACTCATCTTATGTTAGTCTGAAGTTGCTAAGCTTTCTACTTGGTGCTCGCTCTTTAGCTCGTTGCTAGCTCTGTCACTGTCTGTGGTTGTTTGAGAAAGGAAACAACCGGACTCGCTGGCTCTCAGTGATTTCCTAAAACTGGATGATTGGGGTACAACCAGCTCATCAATCACCAAGCCTCAGTCTGAGACATTCCAGCTGTAAATATTAAGTGAGTCAATATTACCATGCCCTCATTATCTGCTATTAGGCTAGGAGAGAACATGGAGATCTTGACTCTGTGGCCTCCAAATCCTGTCTTAGTCTGAGATGAGGAAATAATCGCTCCAATACATCGTCTGAACATTTTCACTACAAGTGAGGGCAGCTAACCGCTGAACATGCACCATAATAAAAAGAAACAAATAGTGGGTAAAGTCATTAAAGTTCGCTAGTTGTTTTCAGCTGTTCCTGCACCACTGCACCATCCTTGGTGCAGAACTATTATAGACGTAACACATACGTATGAAAAATCTACATTTGAAGGATCATTGATTTAGACGGAGGCTTGCCCTTAATTTTGTTTGGATCTGTGAGCTGCAAACAGCAGTAAACAGCCTGAAGTCTATTTCTGTTGCTGTTTTTCCATCACCCCCACAAAAAGTCACAGGCATCTTTAAAAAGAACCCAAACACGTATCACAGAATTGCCTGAGATACGTGTTTCACTTCTTTCAGTGTGTCATTCTAGTGAGACTGTGCACACTGTGCACTATGAAGCAAATTAGAGGTGAAAATGCTGTAGAGGTCAGTTATATGGTAAACCCTTTGAAGCAACTCAAAACAGCGTTCAGCAAAGATCAGATTAGTCAAATTTTTCAGATCACATGATCTGAACTGGGGCACAAGGAGTTAAGAAACAGCAGAAATAGCTATAAAGATAAACTGCAGACTTGTACCTGGTTGGGTGAGCAGCAGGAAGAACTTAGAAGAAAATTTTAGACTTCTGCAACATTACCTATCCTGCAGTCAACACACACACACACACACACACAGGGGACATCTTTTGGGGGGGGGGGGGTCATTCGTTGCTCTGTAATGAGTTTGCTGCTCCCTGTTGCTTTCTGAATGGAGTGTTCCTCACTCATCAATATTCATGACAAATTGTGAGCGCTTCTACACCCACTGTATATGTGAATGCTGCAGAAAGAAGGTTAAACACACCCATATATTTATTTCTTGCTGCACTTCTGCTCAGTCACTGTACAGCTTTTTCCAAACGGCTGTGTAGAACATTCACCCAGAGCTCTCAGTTTTGGACTTAGTTTGAAAAAGGATCAGGAGCAGGGGTTTGTATTGATGTAGAGGATAGTTGTAGGATCAGTGAAGCATGGAGTCAAGATGAGGGATTAATACGACTGTGGTTTTACACACAAACAAATATGACCCATTATTCTCTGAAACAGCAGTGCACTTCCTCTCCAACAATATATCCACACATTTATGGGCAGACCTTGAGAACACGGAGTTTATGTAATTGTATTATTATTTTTGGACATAGATCACAATGGGAAATTTGGTACAGGAAGGAGTGCAAAGCCATTTCCCTAGAATAGCAAAGTGTAGCAAAGGATCATTCTCACTGTAAGCAAAGGCAATCAGAAGATCCAAGCAAAATACACTCATTCTCATTCGTAGTGATCTTGCATGCATTCCTGGACAGTGATTTTCTGCAGACAGCACACACACACACATACAAAAGTGCACTGTCTCGACTACAGCACAGCTCTAATTCCTAGTGCAATTAGGTGGATTATAACAAAAAACTTGCTTAAACACAAAGAGAAACAGAGTTAAAAGCCTTGTGAGACTCATCAGAACAGCATTCAGTTGACAAAACTGGCTGGGAAAACCTCAAGCAAGCAGACTGATAAGTAAAAGCTACTCCAAATTTAGACACCACCACATTCTGCTTTTCAGAATGAACATCATGCCTTGATTCCTTTTTGTAGCTTACCTGTTTGGCATGCAGGTCTGCCTTGGAGGCCAAGCTAGGGCTGGTAGTAGGGGTCACGGGGGCACTACGGCTACCCCCAACCAACATCGCATGCACAGATGCCAGCCACCTCATGATAGTGAGGCAGGGAGGTTTCGCTCAAATGTGCACTAGAAAACGGTCCAGCAGGTAATACGGTGTTCAAAGAAAGCCTGGAGGTGCACGGAGAGTACCGAGCAGAGAGATGCACAACCACTGTGCTTTAATTTCACCAGTGGGCATCAGAGACTTTGACGAGGGGTGTGACCGCTGCCTCACACTCAACCCATTCAGTATTACTGATCCCTTAAACACACACACATGCACATGCGCACACACACACACACACACACACACACACACACACACACACACACACACACACACACACACACACACACACAATTACACACTGACACAGATCCAACAGGACAAGTACACTCTTACAGTACATACAACAACACACACACACACACACACACACACAATTACACACTGACACAGATCCAACAGGACAAGTACACTCTTACAGTACATACAACAACACACACACACACACACACACACACACTAATCCAACATGTATACACACACATGGATACATGCTCACACATCCCTACCCCCCACTATGCTGGAGTGCCACACAATCCTTCCCCCATTACTCTGTTGCCATCTGTCACTTTCTCCATTTCCCCCTGTCCTCCAGGCACATTACTTTAGCTTAGCTTCATACTGCCCTACAGCACATAAACACATGCACACATGTACACATATCCAAGCATCTCCCGCTGGGATCCCTGACTATCAGATACACACCAGAAATGGATATACCAATGCCTGGGATTAGTTCTTCATTAGTGCTTTAGAGGCAGGGGGAAACATACTTCTGCATTCATCCATCATTCTCTCCATCTGCCCATCCCTCATTCCATGACAAAAATTTACTGCCGATCAATTTATGGTTGGATGGAGGGATTTAAATGTTTGCTTGTGCACATACAGGTTTATATGTGTATACAGTAATTGATACATCACTAGGAAGACTGGCTAAAGGGATTGTAGCATGTGACCCCTGGTTGTCTTCGTCCGGGGAGACCAGTCTATAACTGATTGTGCTGCATTGTGTTTTTGTACTCAGGTAAGATTTTACTCTATTAGCAGCGTGTTTGGGATCATTATCATGCTCAAAAATGAAGTTGTTGCCAATCAGATGCTTGTCAGATGGTGGATCAAAACCTGACAGTACTTTTCTGTGTTTATAATTCCATCAATGTTGACAAGATACCCAACACCAATGGCTGAACTGCAGCTCCAAACCATGGCAGACCCCCCACTGTGTTTTACAGAAGGGTGTACTGGAGACACTCACTGCTGTATCTCTTGATTGACATCCCTCTGTACATACTGATGACAGTTTGAACCATTTGGCATACAGTACCATAGCCTTTTCTGTTTCCCTCCCTTAAAAATGGCTTGTTGACACTCACCCTTCCACTGAGACCTTTTCTGATGAGACTTTGGTGAAAAGTAGATGGATCAACTGAAGGACCAAATGTATCTCTCAGGTCCTGTGTCAGGTCTTTGCTGGATTGTTGTTTCCCTATATGTTTTCAGTTAGTGGGCCTACCACTTCTTTCATCCTTTTCTGTCCAGTTTACTGCACACCATGCAGAAATATGCCAAGTTTTAACCTATAGCAATTTGGAAATCACCTTGTTGGTGCCAAAATATGAATTTATGCCTGTCAAACTGTGTTATCATTGGAATCTTTTCAGAGATTCAACTCAAGAAATGGGAACAACTTATGTGTTTTTGTGACAGGCTGCTAGTAAAAAAGTGCCTAAAGATTTAAAGATGTGGCTCTTTGAGTTAGGCGCCTTTTGATTCACAGGTCAGTGTGTTAAGTGGCTTAAAAAAAAAAAAAAAAAACATATTCCTCTGAAAATAGATACTTGACTGAAAATGAGTGAAAAAGCAACCCAAACCAGAATCCTCTCAGTGATAAACCCTCTTCTTCTCCTCCTCTAGGCCACCACTCCTCATAAACATAGCAGAGGATGGTTTCAATCCATCGACCTCTGGATTATGGGCCCAGCACGCTTCTGCTGAGCCACTCTGCTGTAATACAGCACTTCACAAAATCAAGCAACATCTTATTGTGTACGCAAACTCACAGGGATACAGTAAGAGCCTGTGGCAAGGAAGGGAAACCTAAAGAAACAAGAAGAACAGCTCTCTGGTTTCCATAAGTATTAGTTGAGGTGGCAGTACAAATGGAATACATGTTTAACCAACATGCTCTGAATTAACTGTGGACTCATCTAAGTCCATATGACTGGGCTTATATCAAAACAACCACAAGATCCCATGAGTCAAACTTTTTGTTTTTTTAAGTGACAGTCCTATGAATCAGAAGAGCAGTGAAAGTGAATTGTAACAAATGGCACAACATTCTACATTTAAGAAGAAGATAATCCCTCAGAGGACTTTAGAAAGGATAGTAGTATTGCTAGTTCGAAAACTTCCAGCAGACAAACACTGAGGAGAAAGTGTGCGATTGTTTGTAACCAACTGTAGATGTGTATTAGTGTGTGTCCTGCTCAGCCTCATGGCCTGGCTGGGAGAAACATGGCCATATGTGGAGTCCAGGCACCCGTCTCTGCTGGTGTCTGTGTGATCCTGATGAGGATATGGCCAAAGCTTTGACTTAATTCATCTCTTAATCCTCCGTCTCAGCGTGGCATTGCATATGGCACAGTGTTGCTGGGGTGTGACAGAAGCACCACAACTGACCGCACCTTCTGTCTAAACTGTCATTTGCACAAAAGCGAGGAATGTGAAAGAGGAAGGAGAATTAATACATTGAAACAAATGGAGAGATCTGAAGTGACAAGCATAGCCTGCTTCTGAAGGGTGCCGTGTCATGACTATATATGTGTGTACATGCATCTTTGTGTGTGCGCGCCTAAGTATGTGTGTGCATTTGTGTGTTTATGTGTCTATCTCCAAACAAGGAACTGCCTTTGGGGAGAGAGCTCTGTCTAATCTCAGACTATGAGACATTTTCAGTAACAAACACTGAATCATGCAAAACATGTCACTGAGCCAGAGCACAGGCTCATCTGCGACGCGTTCTGCTTTCATGCTTTAATGCATAATGAAACTTCCCTGTCACTCACTAATGAGTTCAACATTATACTGGAAAGGTTATAATTAAACCTCAAATAAAGCTAAATCCAACAACGGCTCTGACATGAGCACAGCTGGAGGCAGAGTGACATGACAAGCGGTGTGTCTGATTTGGTGGGAGGCAGAATGGGGAATAAAATAGTGTCAGTGTCAGTTTTGTGAATGAAGTATTATAATAATGAAAGGAGACCAGAGAGAAATAACACATGTTGCACATTCATAAGATTATGGCACTCCAGTAATTACAGCAAACAATACATTCTTGATTATATGTTTGAACTAAGGGCCAACCTCCAGAGCTTAAAATGAAACCAGTGTAGAACTGGCAGAAAGTGCAGTTCCTCTGGCTGCCACTTGAGGCTGACTCCAGAAGGGAGTCAATCCATGTGTCATGATCCTGGGTGTGTGACCCAGCGCTTTAGGTTGGACTTTTTTGGAAACTGCAAGTTTGCGTTGCGTTTTCCTTTTGACATCCTTTATTTGTTAGGGTTGTCATGTGACATGAGTCATGTTCTCAGTTTTGTTTATTTGTGTCTTCAGGACTTCTTAGTTTAGTTACCCGAGTCTTGTTCCTGGTTTAGATGATGATGATGATGATGATACTTTTTTGATCCCACAATGGGGAAATTACAGTTAACAGAACACCCATCCAAGAAGACAAACAGAACAAACATGGGGAGATAGGTGAACTGTGGCCATGCTGCCCCCCTTCTGGAGGCGCTGCCATTAAAAAGACAGAAACAATAGTGAAAACATATAGGGATGAGTGAGGAAAAAAATCATCTCATACTTTGTATACATTCACACATACACAGTATAAGGTTACAAAAACCTCTGCGACAGGGCAGAAACATATAGCATGGGAGCACTAGGGTGGGGAGGGATGGACAGGGGAGCCAGCGGAGGCGAGTGGGGGGGGGCGGGGTCGGGCTACTGTGGGGCTGACTCAAACTCCCTCCTCAGCTAACAGTTCTGATAAGATGTAGATTTCATCAGCAGCTAGGTCAGGGAGATCAGTCCAACACAGGTCAGAAGAAGACAGGACGGTGGGGGCGTAGAGCATCTGTTTACAAACATCCCGGAGACAATTTGATAGGCGGCAGTCCAAGGCTGCCAGGGAGCCAAATTCCTGATTCTATGACTTGTTTTGGTACAGACTGTACTGATTAAATTTTTGACAGCCTTCAGTCTTACTGGCACCTCTCTGTGGTGAAAAATCCAATTCATCCGAATCTTCTTGGTTCGTTCAGAAACAGATACATACATCTCCAAGATCTTACCCCTCAGAATCAGCTCCAGATATACAGTCTGAGTTTGAGTCTGTACCCTTCCCGCGTTCCCGTCATAAGCAGCCTTACCAAGGCCAGACAGCTGCCTAGACTTCCTGAATTGCAACGACAAACCAGGTATCTCCCGGTCCAATTCGGAGAAGCCCCAGTGTCAATAAGCCAAATGTGTGTGTATTCCATTAACAATACGGCCAGGCACGTCATCTTCCACCCCACACAGGAATCCATAACGTAGCCAGCTGGAATGTCAATTGATAAGAGGGAATAGGGTTCTCCTTCCCCCAATCTCCTCATGGTGAAAAATTGATCAAAAATAATGGCATGGAGAGACCAGCTGACCAGATCCATAATTATAAATTCCAGTTCGGAAGTTGTGTGAAGAGAGGCTCTAAAGCAGCAAGCAGCAAAGCAGGGGAAAAAGGAAGGGCTGGGGAGAGAAGAAAAGTGCAACCGTCTCCGCTGAGAGCTGAGAGAAAAAAAAGAAAAAAAAAAAAAAAAGTTTGATTTAGTTTGATTCCCTCAGTGTGCCTGCCTCCTCGGGGGTCAAGTCTGTGTTTCTGTTATTTACTTCCTGTTTTATTTTCCTAGTCTCCTGTTTCCTGTGCATTATGTTTTTTTTTTTGCTTCCTTTGTCTCATTAGTCTTATGCTGTTCACCTGCGTTCCCACTCCTTCCACTCCCTCCTCGTTAACCCCTATGTATTTATTGTCCTTGTTTCCTCCTGTTCCTTGTTGCAGTGTTGTCAGATGGTTGTGTGTTTTACTTTTTCCTGACTGCCTGAAATTTCTTCTGTTTATGGATTACGTTCCCCTTGGAGGCCTTTTGTATTGTTTTGCTCATGAACCAAGTAATGAAGTCAACCCAAGTCTACGCAAGCTTCCTGAGTCTGCATTGGGGCTCACACTTTGCCTGTCACACAGCCCGTTCCATGACACCACGTTTATAAATTTAAAGCACTGAAAAGTAGGAAAGAAATTAGATTACTCAACTAACCGAAAAGATAGATAACATTTAAAACTGAGCACATTTTAAATGGATGAAGTTAAACATCCATCCATCCAGGAAAAGCAATGAAGGCATGTTCCTCCTGCTCACAGTTGATATTATAAGAGTAGATCAGGAGACATGCTGCAACTCAGAAGTTAAACCAAAGTTCTACTTATACAATCACCTCTTTAGATAAGTCTATGTTTCCCAAATCAAAGAAGCTTTGGTTCTTAAAAATTGCACAGCCTACAGCTAAATTCTGTCTATAACAAACCCAAAGCCACATTTCATCCTGTACAAAAACACATTATCAACCACCACAAAGTTGGACTATACAACAGAAAGCCACAACTTTGGTCCAAACTTCTAAACATCAAACTTCAGTGTAAACCACACTCCCTGCCACAACAGGGGGTGAGGAGGACGATGGAAGAGGAAATGATACTATGGTAAGACCATACACAAACAACAAAAAAATAACTGTACTCTTACTGTTTTGGTTATAGTGGCCTTTAATGTCTTGCCAATGAAGCAAATTTTAATTGACTTGAGAGAGAAAAATGCAGAGAGAGGTGGGAGGGATGAAAGGTAGCGTTACAAACATTTAAACAGCAAGCGTTGGAAGTCTTCCACATTCCTTCCTGCTCCTACGTCCCTCCCACATTTTTAGCACTCAGTACTTGCTGAAATGCCCCAGTGGATATGACTGCTTTCATCCAGCTCCAAGCGGCCCAGGAGAAAATCAAAAGGGCTGTAAATGTCTCAGCGTGAGAATGGCATTAAAACCCTGAAGATGGAAAAGGGCTTTTCCAAAGTGGACAAGAGCATCCAACCTCCACTTTAGGATCACTGCACGGGGTAACAGATGATTCAAAATCCCATGTCTGATCCAAAACTTTTATACTCAGAAGTGAATCTGAAGCAGTACCAAAAGTTACCAAAACACTGACACTGATTGTGCTGCATTTACACCGGAGATCTGGATGTTTCTTCCAACAGGGATCAAAAAGCACACGTATCTAAACGCAGCACACTTTTTCTTCTTTTTGATTGTCAGTGTAGCAAAGTTACTAAATCCCAGAGGACGCTGTGATGTACTGTAGAGTCTACAGTACATCACAGCGTCCTCTCTACAGCGTCGAGAGCTGTGACTCTGCATCCATGCACAGTTTCTCTTCTTGTGAGGTCTCTGTTGTTTCCTTTGTTGTGGCTGTTTTTGCTGTTAATGTACTGCGGTATGGTCACACTGGCCGTGTTAGTATGAAACATAACTTAAAACTATGCTATGACATAATAAACTTTGAAGCAAACTGAACCGGCTCGATTGAGGCTGCGCAGAAATAAACAGAAACAAAGCAAAGTTAGACACTTGTGAATCATGTCTCTTTGCAGCTGACTTTTTAGCTCAACAATCAGACTCCCACCCTGTTACATCTATGACGAGTAAATCAAGCATGCCACCTCAATTAAAATGCAAACGGTCCCATCTTCCACATGTTTCAACAAGCTCGCCTAGTGTATATTTAGAGCTAAAATGTGGTGATAAACAACCCTCAACTTACCAAGCAGCGTGGCAGACTGACAGTAAAGCAGCGCAGGTGGGATTAATTCGAGGATGACTTACAGCAGGGTCAGGGGAGGACACTGCTTTGCTGCACATAAATATTGATATGGTGAAATCTAAGGCTCTAACTTTAAAAAAGAAAAAAATGACCTTACTGAGACAACTTCATTTATAGTGAGAGGACTGGCGTAGCTGCAGTGCAGTACAGCTTGGCTGGAGTTTTGGAAGGCCTCTCTTATCCTCTGCCAGCGGATCCAGAGGCCAGAGGGGACTTGAGACGTTTTCGGAGGGTTTTTTCCCCCCCTACCAACAGCTTTTTTGGAATGAGGCAGATGTAAACAATTACTGAGCAAAACGCTCATGATGGGAAGGAAACAGATGAGGGATTAGCTGAGTTTCATCCCCAGTTTTGGTATTATTTGACACACAGGCAAAGGCTCTGTTTTTGTTTTTTGTTTTTCTTTTAAGTGAGACGGAAAAAAAACTGACTTCATATTCTCTCTCCAGTGCTGAAGACCACAGGATGTGGCTCAGTCAGAGCAGAACAGACAGAATCAGTGGTTTCTCTTCACCTGGGGGATTGTGTCAAAGAACCGAGAACTTCAGTGAGAATATCACGGATGGAAAAATTCGAATTTACAGAAAAATACAGGACTCCAAGGACAGGTCTGCTGATGCCATTCAATATTTGATGAGACAAACTGAAAAGGGCGGACGGGAGAAAGAGAAACATTTTGAGTAGAACTGTGACCTTCTGTGTGTGTGCGTATTTTAAATAGCCTTGAAATATCCATAAATCTGGATATCAAAGTAAATCGCAGCTGTTATTCATAATCTTCATTCAGTGTTACACCTTTGGGATCAGTGCAGACCTGAACGTTAGATAAACAGGCCTGTTGGCAGCAGGTTGCCAGTTAAACCAGCAAAACAGTGTGGTTGTACAGACGAGCTCACTGTTGTTGTAAAAATAAAGAGTTTTTTATACACTTGGTCAACATTCCCTGAATAGACAGAAGTTGTAAAAATACAAAAAAACACTGATTTCTTTCATCTCCTTAAGTGGTTGTCGAGCGCAACGCACGCCCAGAATAGATTTTGGGTAACGACTCCCCACGCTGCCTGAATAATTCATCTCTGCTTGCCTTAGTATCAGGCTGGGAAGTTTCTGCCAAAAATAAAATCTCTAGTAAACATGAGCTCTTTCATATGTGTGTGTTTAAAAAAAGAGAATAAGAGACCATTACAGGGTAGAAATGTTGCCTGGCATTTTGGCAGCCTAATGTCTAGTTTATGGCACGAAAGTGAGCAGCAAAGAGGCAAGGAAGGAGGTCACAAGGTACATTGGTGGACAGCAGGCATTTCAAGTGTGCTTCTGAAATGGCCCGACACTGGAAGAGGCTTCAAATTATTCAAAGAGGAAAAGGCCAGAATCATCTGCATGTACAAAAGGCACGCAGAGGATACTGTCAGCTATGTGTGCCAACCTACAAAACCACATAAACTCGCAAGTGGAGATGCAGAAACTCAGTGAGTACCAACAGAAAGCAATGACGTGCCAAACCATAAGATGTACAACACTACTACATTGTTTCCTTGCCAAATGGAGCAGAGCCACGTGTCTTTCTAACACTCATAATGCTTTGACAGTAAATCCTGACTGATTGTGAAGGCAATTTCTTGTCAAACAAGTCTGACTTGTTGCTGCATTGCGGAAATTCATGTGGAATCTCATACTACGTACAAACGTGAAACTGCTTCCTCTGTGACAGGAATGTGATAAGAGTGGGAAACCTAAGGTTTAAAAGTTCACAGTCTATCACCTGCATGCACTTATCTAATTCAGCTAGGTGATTTTGCTAACCTTGATCTTGATGGTATGAACTATTTTGAAGCACCTCTCAATACATTTATAATCGACCAATATAATGGCTCAGTCACATTAGAGTAAAACTAGGGTGGCAACCTCTTTGTGACTAGTAAAAATTGGTACTTGTCTGGAGACTGCATTGATTTTTTTTTCCCTTTAAGTGACGGACTGCTCATCCAGGGGTTGACTATGCAAAATCCTCGACCACTTTCAATCACAAGGTCACCTGGTGAAAGGCAACCTGTTACAAAATCGCAGTCCGACTCGGACTGGCTGCAACCATCAGATTGGTGAAAGTTGGCAAATACTCACTGAGTAATTTCTAAATGCAGAGGGATTCCCAACATGTCCCAATGAAGCCGAGTCAGTCTGCACTGAAAAGTGCAAATCATCCACAATGCATCTCTTTGAAATAGAGGACACCACTCCTGGTGGTTAACTGGTCGTATCCTGGATGCACTCTGCATGGCGGTAGTTAATGTGAATTTCTGTGCATGGAGACATCAACAGATTTGTAATTGATGTTGATTTATCTCTGGTGCTTTCCACCTCTAGAACTCCACCTTTAATGTCTGCTAATTAAATGATTTGATTAAAGGCACTTTCCAAACAATTTTCCTTTGCAACCCAGAAACATTTAAGGTGCTCCGGTACCCAAACATCTAAACTACTAAGCTTTTATTTGAAAATCTGAATATGGACATATTCACTTTGACTTTTTCCTTCCAGTCAGTGTTCCGGTTTAGCAGTAGGGTCATTTCATCTAAAATCACCGTGGGCCTTCTGCGCAACCATCTCAGATTTGCTTATAAATTTTACGGTCCAAAGTTTGGATGTATATAATGACTGCTGTAAAATTTTAACTTTGTATATCAAATGCTTTTCAAGATATAATTTTTGGAAAAATGGTCTGTCGATCCACTTCTAGCATGTTTTCCAAACTCTGAGGCAATGTTCAAACATGAAAAACACGGATGGTTTCATTCAAACTTTAATTCAAACTCTAAATTCTGGCGTTTCCAGATGTTACTCGAATTACAACTGAGAAATAATTCTGTTAAATATATGCAAACTTCTCATTTTCAAGACCTACTCTATATACTATTTTGAGACCTACAAGATATTCATGTTAGAACATTATCTCAGATTTCAATGAGTGAAAAATAAGGCCTAAAATTGTGGATGGGCCTTTTTTTTATTAAATGATATATGAAGCTAAAATCTCACAGCAATCATTATATATGTCTAAACTGGAAACTGGAGAAAGTTGAGCAGAAAATATTCTACAAATGTGATGATTTTGAGATGACATGACCCAGTGATGTCTTATCACTTATGCTATCTTCAGTAACATCATACCACAAATGCACACAGTCTCATGCTGGTAAGCAAACCGGTTTTGCAGGTGCACGGATGCAGAGAGACACCAGTGCAGCCTCGTACACAACCACGTGTGCCCCTTAGTTGACTTTCTCTGTGTGTTGCAAGTAGGGCTGCAACGATTCATCGATTAACTCGATTCTAAAAATTTATCGACACAAATTTACTGTGTCGATGCTTCGTTTAAACTCTGCAGCGCTCAGCTGTCTCGGTGTAAGCGGCGCTCCTCACTAGCATTAGCAGCATTAGTGCTGACGTTTTTTTGTGGGTTTATTGGGGGCTGGCAAACCAACATAGAACTGCATTACCGCCACCTACTGGACTGGAATGTAAATCACTCACGTATACACAAGCACACATTCTAAAAAGCTCTCCGTCGCTGCGATGGATTTCATTTAACACAGAGTGGATCATCACTAGAGTTGCCACCTGTCTCGTAAAATACAGAACCCCGTATGTTACGGGACTCCGTGGAATACGGCTCCGTAACATGCCGTGTTCCGTACTTTACGGGACGGGTGGCAACTGTCGCTGACATGCATTTCCACGCCTCCACTGCTCTCTGTGTGTCTCTGTGTGTTGTGCTCGCTGAGAATTTCAGCTGCTATTTTTGTCTTTACTTCAGCTGTAGCTACCAGAACTGGTTTGCTAGCGAGCGCGGGCCATTAGCACTAGCGATGGTTTGGTACCGGAAGGCCCGCCCCCCAGGACCGAGGGGCTCCTTCAAAATATTTTTTATACTTTAATCCCTTATTAGTGACTAAATATAGACCTGCAGTAGAAACGTATTTTCGAGAATGCTTGTGAATACAAAGCATTACACCATTACTCACACATGCGCCATGGCTCCCGCAGCCACTAGTTTTTCAAAACACTCATAGCAGGCAGCGGTTTGAACTGCGCAAGCGCAAAGAGGCGAAGCTGTGACGGTGAGCTCAAGTAGTGAAAATGAAACGTTTTTCCAGCGTCCAAAACAGCAGCTTTTTCTTTTAGTAACCACCATTAAATCTGTGAAACAGCTGGAGGTCCTTCATCAAGCACCTGATCAGCAAGTGTTAAGGTGAAGAAAAGAGAACTTTGTAGCTGCTCCATTCACCGCTGTTTGTTCACATGGCGAGAAACTGCATTACGGAAG
Organism: Archocentrus centrarchus; assembly: GCF_007364275.1. Classification (NCBI taxonomy): domain Eukaryota; kingdom Metazoa; phylum Chordata; class Actinopteri; order Cichliformes; family Cichlidae; genus Archocentrus; species Archocentrus centrarchus. The sequence goes on along the minus strand of NC_044368.1, from coordinate 21,663,121 downwards.
TCAAAATATGCAGATAAACTGTTAATAAAAAAAAGTATTTCTTATCCGATTACTCGATTAATCGCTGGAATAATCGATAGAATACTCGATTACTAAAATAATCGTTTTATGCAGCCCTAGTTGCAAGTTTACTTCAAGGTAAAGAAAGAGTGACACGGACAAATGCCAGCACATAAACCCTCCCTTTAAGCTTCACACATGGCAGGAATTTTAAGAGAGAACAGGACAGTTACTGAGTCACCAAATGCACTTTGTCATGCATATATGTGCACATATTTTTTTCTTTGTGAAACAAAGATTTAATCAAGTCATCGTTCCTGGATCTGTCACTGAATTTTTCTACTGTTGATATCACCACAACATCAGAGTTATATTATTCTTATTCAAAACATAATTTCTGTTTCCACTGCTGACATGAGGAACAAAATCCTCACCACTTAATTAGAGGGGTGAGCCTACACTCACGCATCGTGTCTCTGAAACGTTCAGGCAGCTTTGAGTGCCGGGTAGCTGCCAATCGGTAATGAAGAACAAAAGCAGCACATCTGCTGTGGCTTTGGCAGGAGAGCACCAAGTCGGCCTCAAAGCAAACTCCAACCTTTTATAGTGACCATAAAAAGAGTGAACTCAGTGCTGGGATAAAAAACAAGATGAAATAAAATCATAATAATAATCTGGGTAAACAAAATCTGCTGGCTGTACAGAAACGTGCTCCCATGGAAAGTCGACTGTGCTCCGAGGCAGCTTGAGGACAGCTATCAATAGGACTAATTCACGTAACCTAGAACTCGTAACTTCCCGCTGAGGAAACCGGACACTGTCATTATAGCAACAGTTCTGGAAAGGAGGAAAACACGCAAACTAGACAAAAGTTTTGGCCTTTAAAAGCTCCAACATTTCAAACAGATATCAAAAGATGGATCAGTCCAAAGAATTACAAACACTGGAGATATTTTGTTGGAGATGTGGGTTTGGGCTTTAAGAAGAGCTGGAAGGCTAACTGTACTGGAATAGTGAAACTGGAAGATTATTACTCTTACAAAAGACAGGTTGCTACAGTATAAAAATGTTTAGCAGTTAGGTTAGGAAGGGAGAAAAAGACTGAATTAGAGCACAAACTTCTTCAGAAACTAAAGCGATCAGAGTGAAACGACTGACAAAGTGTAGCCACAAGTTCAACAGGGATGCACAACTTCTCTCAAAAACACTAACATTGCAAAAACCGGTCCAAATGTGTGTGCATCTTTTTTGCAACATTATTTGGTGTTTTTACTTGGTGTTTTATTGGAGTGACACTGTGTCGAATGTTCGATGCAGAGTGCAGCACTGAGGTCAAACTCTGATTTCTGGTTTCTGAGCACTGGTGTGGAAGCCTCCCAACTGTGGGCTGGAGCCATCAGCTCAACGCTGTAGTTTAGGGCTGCTGATTGGAACATGATTAAAGCACAATTTGCACGGCCACGTCTGGGAAACAGATAAGCTCCATCCATCACAACCCGATGAAGACATTCAGAGGAAACACGTGGCCAATCTGCATTTGTCACACAATATAACAGACTCCTTCAACTGTCCTTATTCTGCTCTAAGATGGGGTTACACAAGCTGTTACCTGCTTCGTTAAATCAGGACATGCCACAGAGCATCATACACTGTACATAAATATGCATTCAGCCTCTGAGTCGAAAGAAACCCAAGTGAATGGGAAAGTCCCCCTGCCAGCAGGGGGCTACTCCTCTGGTTACTAAAAGTACGTAAGCCCATTTTGCCTATTACTCACTTGATTTTTGAGTTCTATAAAAATTGTGCATCATTATTGTGCAATGTGGGAATTATCAACACAGATGGAACCGATCTGTGACCAGAACGTTGGGTTCAGAATAACTAGTGCATAAAATTGTTAGTGGATGCCACAGCCAATAAGTTTAAACAGTTATGTGTGACCGAAGAATAAGTTGCATCATATTAAAATTAGGTTTTAGGAATTTGCCAAACAACAATGTTTGGCAGCTGAAAGACACACACAACCTCACTGGGAAAGCTACCACCACCCAAACAGCTCGTCTTGTTAATACAGGGCGCGAGGTGAAGGGCTTTGGTTTGGCTGAGGCAAAACAGAGAGCTGCAGAGCAGAAATGAATCGCGACACACTGCTGCCTCCATCCTCATGCTGCATTAAGAGAACAACAGGCCTGCAGCAGCAAATCCTATCCCCAAGCAGTGACATGCCTCCCGTCTTCCCTGCTTAAAATGGCAGAGTCCAGTCCTTGGTACAGTAATGCTGCATATCTGAGCTGTTTGTGTTATTGGTGTCACTACCACCAGGTTATATGCTTCTTCAAAAGCTTCAGAATCTGTGAGGGTTGTGGAGGTTTTTAAACAATTAATTTTCAAAATATTCCACAATAACAGTCAAGACATAATTTCTTGAAAAAAAAAAATAGGGTGTCTCACTATCGTCTCACTACAAGAAGGTCCTGGGTTTGAATCGAGGCTGGCGCCTTCCTGTGTGGAGTTAGCATGTTCTTCCCATGTATGGGTGGGTTCTCTTCAGGTAACTGTGGCTTCCTCCCACAATGCAAAGACATGCATGGCATTAGGTTAATTCATTAAATTGGCCATAGGTCTGACTGTGAATGTGAATGGCTGTCTGTCTCTCTATGTTAGCTCTGTAACAGACTGGTAACCTGTCCAAGGTGTACCCTGCCTCTCGCCCCATGACAGCTAGGATAGGCTCCATGACCCTGAATTGAATAAATGGAATGATGGAAAATAAAAAACAGTTTTATAAAATGTTTAACACTGATAAACATTGTATTAATGTGACTGGAAAGTCGTAGTGGAGAGCATGGGTAGTGGTTCACTTTCACTTTTGCTAACTTAGACTCCAGATGTGTTTAAAGGAGACATGAATGCTCTGAAGGTCTGTTCAAACAAAAGTGATATCATTTGAAAATCCTATGCCAACTATTTGGGTTCCTGTGAATTTTCTGATAGGTGCTCTTCTGTAATGCTAGAAAAAGTCCCATTATTGACACGAAAGGATCAATAAAAATCTGACAAATTTAAGCAGGGTAAAAAAGTGGGCTTAAATAAGATTAGGTGTGCGTACAAGGTTGGAGGACAAAGACCGCCTGCTATTCATAAATGCCTTGATTCTCATATTTAGTCTAAAAAAATATCTACACCCCATTCTGGAAAGCAGCTTCTGCCTGTACTGTACCTGAGAGCTTACCTAACCATCCTCCTCTCAAACTCTTTCTAATAAGTACAGTAAACAAGTTTAATAATTCAGTAGTTATAGCTGCTATCCCAGGAAGCAAATATTCTTGCTGGGTTGTGCAGCAGGAAATAAGTAAATTACTGATGCTGTGATATTTGCAGGAATCACCTGAGCTGGACTTTTGAAGGACAAGAGCTTTTCTAATATCCAACTCAGTGTTTCAGTATTGTGGGAGTACTGTGTCATCTTTATATTCTGCATGTATTCACGATACAATAGAAAAAAAAGAAAAAAATGAGGCCTCTGACAACTTTTCTCTCGCCACACCTGCAATCTAAAATTAACCACGGGTTTCTGGAAGAGCACACGTAGGCTGCCATGACAGACTGCTACTTCCGCTTTTCGGTTTTATGTATTATACAGTATATAAACTTTTTTATTGAACAATAGCAACGATACAGTTATAAACACGAACTTACATGTATTATACAGCAACTTACAATTAAAACAAGAAAAGTGTAGAAGAAGTAAAATAAAAAATAAATAAAATAAAGAATAAATAGAATAACTTTATACGGTTATTTATCCACGGGTTTCTGGAAGAGCACACGTAGGCTTTTTTTTTTTTTAAATTAAGAAAAATAATAAACAATTTGTACATTTACAAACAACAAGGCATAATACAAGTAAAACAGAGTACAAGTGCGAAAGGATGCAATAAAATAAATCAATACGATTTGTATGCTACAATAAAGGATAATACATGTAAAATTAAAAAACAATAAATAAAATAAAATAAATAAATAAAAGGGCTAGGGTTTAGCTTTTAAATCGAATTCTTCAGTTAAAGAGAATAGTTTAAGGGCATTTTTATTGTGCATTGTACTAAGAGCTTTGAGAAATTACAAAAAGTCATTGTGAAAAGCGTGAAACTTAGGCTGGGTTTTATAGAATTTGGCCTTATGAATGAAAAATTTCCCAATGATGATAACAGTGTTTATGAGAAAGTCATTATTTAGATTGTCCAATATAAGGCCGTATATTATGTCTCTGTCAGAGAACATGTTGAGGGAGGGAATTTTAGGGAACAACCAGTCAAAAACATCAGCCCAGAAAGCCTCAACATAAATGCACTGGAAAAAGAGATGCTCAGTTGTTTCAGTTGCATCACAAAAAACACAATTTTTTGTTTCAATACCAAATCGTTTTTGAATAAAGTCACTGAATGGATAAATTCCATTTAAGGTTTTAAAATGAATCTCTTTAGCTTTAGGAGCAATTGGATATTTGAGGTATTTGGTGCGCAGTTTATGAATTGCTTGGACTTGGAAGAACTGACGAATGCAATTTCTAAATGGAGTATTTGGATACAAAATATAATCCAGTGTATGCCTAATGATTTTATTAGTTAAGCTAGAATCCTTAAAGGAACAATTTCCAATCCGACATTGTGGTAAACAAGGAACAATATTTGACTGAACTAAAACACCCTCAACCAGACATAACACAGCTTTAGGAATGGCATTAGTAATAAGTTTAAAAGTCTTTTGGTTTGTTTGTACATTATATTTAAGACAAAAATATTATAAGACAAAAGGTGGCCATTTCTGTCGACTAAATGTAGTACTGACCAAACACCTTTTTCCATCCAGTCCTTATTAAACAACGATTTGTATTTTACAGTGATATAACGGTTGTTCCATATGGGTGAGTTGTGTGGTGTAAATTTATGATTGTACAAAATTTTCCAGTACAACAAAACTTGCTGGTGAAACTGCGAGAGTTTGACAGGGAGACGCTGAATCATAAAATCACACTTCAGGATAAATTCAATACCACCCATTTTATCAAATACAGACCTGGGAATATGAAACCATAGGCTGTTAGAATTAAGACAGGATTTTAACCAATTTATTTTAAGGGTACCATTCATGAAATCAAAGTCGATAGTTTGAAGTCCTCCATCCTCATAGCATTTGGTCATATCTGTTTTCTTAATGTAGTGTATCTTTTTCTTCCAAATGTAGTCATAGTTAATCTGGTTTATTTTTTTGATGGCTTTATTAGGGATTGAGAGGGAGTATGCTGGATAAATACATCTAGATAAGGATTCCATTTTGGTCAAATAAATTCTACCAAACAAGCTAATGTCCCTTAATAACCATAAATTGAGTCTAGATTGACATTTCTCAATCACCTTCCATATATTCTGCTGTTCGTTTTCGATCAAATTTTTAGAAAAAAATATACCCAAATATTTGATAGAAGTTTTTATTGGGATGTTGAAAAATTCAGTCAGATGAGTGGGGTGAATGGACAGCAGTTCACATTTGTTTAAGTTCAACATAAGACCAGAAGCTTTTGAAAAAATGTTAATTATTTGAAATATTTTAGGGGTCTCAATTATATTCTTCATGAAAATAGTGGTATCGTCAGCTAATTGACTTATGATAAATTGTTTTAGAGCACACGTAGGCTGCCATGACAGACTGCTACTTCCGCTGTTCGGTTTTATACTTCCGGTTACCCAAAGTTACAGCCAGAGTTAATGACAAAATTCGGTTACTTTGTGCTGTAACAGGCGGCTTTATTAGTTGGGACATGAGCTCGGATTCAACTTGTGCTGTTGTTGGTTGTCACTACATCAGTCTGTACATTTTTTCAAATTATTTTATTCTGTAAATTTGTTCTTTTTCCCCCAAATTAAACTACCCAGTTGCACATCCTATTACTGTATTTTCTCCTTATGTTTTAAGTTTTCCTTTAATGTACAGCCTCTTATTTTTTTACTTTATTTTATTTATAGTGTGACACTACAGTATACAGCCTACACAAAGCTTAAACAATGCCTGCCTTCATGTAAACACGTTGCAGTTAGCAAGATGACAGCTGCGTGTCTCCTCGATCACAGCTTTCGGCCAGTCCAGTGTTTGTTTCAGTGATCTGAACACTCTGATATCCAGATCAGTGATATACCTTCCACAGAATAGCTGCAGCATCACTACATGATTTCCCTAATCCGCGATACAAGTACAGCTGACTGTCTCCACCGCTCCACTTTCCCTTAGCATGACCCATGCTAAGCGCTTAGCTTGGCCGATGCGCTGGCTTGCAATGTCTCCACCTCCGATGCGGTACCATTTAGGCCAGGTAAAAGAAACTGCAGTGTTTTTTTTTTTTTTTTTAAGTCTTTATTAATCATTCTCAGAGCATTAACATAACATAATAAAAACAAACAAAAAACAGAACATGCCAGGGGGGATTTTAAGCATACAGTGATGAGAAATTAAATAAGTTACAGGATATTAAATCTGTGTAACAAATTTACGGTTTTATAGCTTTTGCATTGATGGATGAGGCAATAAGATGATAGTACCACTTCAGTTCTTTCATAAAGATAGAAAATAAAGGTATGTTGTTATTGAACTTGCATTTATGTATATAGTACTTAGTAAGAAGTATAATGAGGTTGATAACAAAGGAGTCACAGTTCTTTTTTTCATAAGCCGTAAAGCCAAGGATAGCCATTTCATAACTGAGAGGAGTTTGTGGGGAAATGACAGATATAAGGTTCAAAATATCATTCCAGAGTTTTTTGGTATAGTCACAGCTCCAAAACAAGTGAGTCACTTCTTCAGCCTGTGTGGCACAGAAAGAGCACATTGTATCAATATCTTTATTAAATCTACACATATACTGTTTGGTAGGGTAGCATCTGTGAATAAGTTTATAAGTCACCTCTTTAACTTTGTTTGTGACAAAGAATTTGTGAGGTAGAGACCAAACCTTCTTCCAGTTAATTCTATGCATATATACCTATTCCAATAAGCAACGGCACAGGGCTGAGAGACTATTTGCTGTTGAAAGAGAGAGCGGATATTCTTGTTTTTGGAAGTTGACAAGAGACAAATCCTAGCAACAGATGTATCCATTAAGTTGCGTGAGATGGGATCAGGTTTTTGACTAGTGAGGCCTTTCATGATCATAATGAGGCCTGAGGGAATGGCTTAAAAAAATTGCAAATTCTTTAGCAGTAACTGGAAATTTAAAATGGGACAGAAATTCAGTGTAACTAAACAACAACCCTTGAATGTTAAATAGCTGTTTCACGTACAATATATAATTTTTTTTTCCAGTTGTCAAAGTAGAGGGACTTGTTCTTATACAATATATCTCTATTATGCCAAATTATATATTTGTGAGGAGAATAGTTGTGCTTATAGATCAAAAGCCAGGATAGCAGACATTGTTTGTGGAAAGCCGACAGTTTGACTGGGATTTTTTCAGGATTAAAGTTACAGAGTAATAGAAAATCCAGACCACCCAGCTGAGAAAATACATAATTTGTCATGATCCTGGGCCGGTGGCCCAGTGCTTTGTGTTCTTTTGGTTATGTTTGGTTATCTCTGATTATGTATGTTTGGTTTCTCTCATGTGGGTCTTCAGTTGGTTATGGGTTTGTGCTTAGTCTGCATTATGTCTTTGTTTACTTCCTGTTTTAGTTTGATAGTTTAGTACTCCCTGTGTGTCCTGTCTAGTTGTCTTCCCTTGTTGATTAGGTAGATTCTGTTCACCTGTGCCCTGTGTTCCCCAGCTGTTTCTTGTTACCCACCATTGCCTTCTGTATGTATTTAAGCCCCTGGGTTTGCTTTGTTCTTTGTCGCGTCATTGATGGTTGTTCTCTGCTGTCCTGCATGTACGTCTGTTTGCTCAAGTCAAGTCTAGTTAGTTTCACGTCTCTCCGTTAAGTGTATGCCAGGGAGAGCTCATGTTAATGTCTGTCAGATTGGGGTAAATAAAGCGAGTGAATGAATTACACCTGTCCCGAGTCTGCTATTTGGGGTCCTCCTTCCTGCCTGCACGGCGGCCTGCCATGACAGAATGACGCGACCACGAATGGACCCCGCAGACTCCGACCCCTACAGTGGCACTCGCCTGGCGCTGGGGGGACCTGCTTTTTGGAACGGTCCCCGGCGACGCCACTCACCTCCTCCTCCTAAGCCACGAGTTATCCGCACTGGCGGAATTTTTTTGTCTCCTGCCGCTCGCTCACCTGTCACTCCGCTCACTGGTCCCTCCCCTCCTCAGCGGGCGCCGCAGCCATGGCGGAAGGGGAATTCCTGGCAGCAGCTGCATGATTCGTCCCCGGAGCCGTGCGGTATGACGCCGCGGTTTTCCACGCCGCAGCCACGGAGGACGAGAACCCGGAGGAAGCAAAGAGACTTTTCGCCGGAGCCGCCGCCCGGAATGACTCCGGAGGAGTCGTTTTTCCGGTTCCTGGGACACAGGGGTCCCTGGCCTCCCAGCGCTTCCGCTTCGCCGCTGCCTGCCGCTGAGGGAGGAAGGCCAAGCTCCCGGCAGCGTCGGAGAGAATCGCCGCGGAGTCAGTCACCACAGCTTCAGGTTTCCACACAGCCGTCACCGCTTCATACACCATTAATCATGTCCGTGAGTGACTCTTTGTCTATGCCTGTTTCTTTGCACCCCAAAAAGAAAATAATGGAACCAGATTGTTGTAAACCACTGTGTAAACAGCCCAGTGAGGGATTTAAGCAGGACTCCTGTAAACATGTTTTGGAATTGTGCATTCAGTGGTTTCGGCAACCCTGTGACAAGCAGGGGAAAGCCATAGCACACAGACTTCATGGACTAATAATAGAACACCCCTGGCTTACGGACTCATTACCACCATTAACTCATAGTTATGTAGAGCGAATACTGAGTTGGACTGAACTCCCTTTTCCTTCAAAGACCCATAAAACTACTTCTGATACTTTGGCCACAGAAAAGACTGCAGACACCCATTTCCATGCAAGAGATGTTCCGCGGGTGGAGGCAGCCACGGACGGGCTGTCCTCTGCACCCGTACCTGTTTCGCGGGTGGAGGCAGCCACGGACGGGCTGTCCTCTGCACCCGTACCTGTTTCGCGGGGGGAGGCAGCCACGGACGGGCTGTCCTCTGCACCCGTTCCTGTTCCGCGGGTGGGGGCAGCCACGGACGGGCTGACCTCTGCACCCGTTCCTGTTCCGCGGGTGGGGGCAGCCACGGACGGGCTGACCTCTGCACCCGTTCCTGTTCCGCGGGTGGGGGCAGCCACGGACGGGCTGACCTCTGCACCCGTTCCTGTTCCGCGGGTGGGGGCAGCCACGGACGGGCTGACCTCTGCACCCGTTCCTGTTCCGCGGGTGGGGGCAGCCACGGACGGGCTGACCTCTGCACCCGTTCCTGTTCCGCGGGTGGGGGCAGCCACGGACGGGCTGACCTCTGCACCCGTTCCTGTTCCGCGGGTGGGGGCAGCCACGGACGGGCTGACCTCTGCACCCGTTCCTGTTCCGCGGGTGGGGGCAGCCACGGACGGGCTGACCTCTGCACCCGTTCCTGTTCCGCGGGTGGGGGCAGCCACGGACGGGCTGACCTCTGCACCCGTTCCTGTTCCGCGGGTGGGGGCAGCCACGGACGGGCTGACCTCTGCACCCGTTCCTGTTCCGCGGGTGGGGGCAGCCACGGACGGGCTGACCTCTGCACCCGTTCCTGTTCCGCGGGTGGGGGCAGCCACGGACGGGCTGACCTCTGCACCCGTTCCTGTTCCGCGGGTGGGGGCAGCCAGGTCCAAGCCTTCGCATCGGTTTTCAGCGTTAACTGCAGCAGCAGGGTCTCAGTCAGCCTCAGCCTCAGCTCACTCCCAGCCATCTCAGTCAGCTCTCCCTCACTCTCGGTCAGTTTCCACGCAGCCAGATTTCCCTAGCTCTCGGTCAGTTTCCACGCAGCCAGATTTCCCTAGCTCTCGGTCAGTTTCCACGCAGCCAGATTTCCCTAGCTCTCGGTCAGTTTCCACGCAGCCTGATTTCCCTAGCTCTCGGTCAGTTTCCACGCAGCCTGATTTCCCTAGCTCTCGGTCAGTTTCCACGCAGCCTGATTTCCCTAGCTCTCGGTCAGTTTCCACGCAGCCTGATTTCCCTAGCTCTCGGTCAGTTTCCACGCAGCCTGATTTCCCTAGCTCTCGGTCAGTTTCCACGCAGCCTGATTTCCCTAGCTCTCGGTCAGTTTCCACGCAGCCTGATTTCCCTAGCTCTCGGTCAGTTTCCACGCAGCCTGATTTCCCTAGCTCTCAGCCAGCCGCTCTCCCTCAGCCTCAGTCTGCTGTAGCTCCAGCCACCTCCCAGTCTCAGTCTGCTTCCACGCAGTTCGCTCCTGTAGCACTAGCTCGCCCTCAGTCAGCTCTCCTGTCACCCTCATCCTCACCATCTGACTCACCCGATCTATCTGCAAAGCAGCCCCAGTCGTCGGAGGAGACGGCTGCGCGCCCTGCAATGCAGCCAGGGAGTTCCGCTCAGTCCGAGCCAGGGGGTCCCGCTCAGTCCGAGCGCTCCGCGCCAGAGGGTCCCGCTCAGTCCGAGCGCTCCGCGCCAGAGGGTCCCGCTCAGTCCGAGCCGATGGGGGTCTCCGCTCAGTCCGAGCCAGGGGGTCCCGCTCAGTCCGAGCGCTCCGCGCCAGAGGGTCCCGCTCAGTCCGAGCCGATGGGGGTCTCCGCTCAGTCCGAGCGCTCCGCGCCAGAGGGTCCCGCTCAGTCCGAGCCGATGGGGGTCTCCGCTCAGTCCGAGCGCTCCGCGCCAGAGGGTCCCGCTCAGTCCGAGCGCTCCGCGCACGAGGGTCCCGCTCAGTCCGAGCCGATGGGGGTCTCCGCTCAGTCCGAGCGCTCTGAGCCAGGGGGTCCCGCTCAGTCCGAGCCGGTGGGGGTCTCTGCTCAGTCCGAGCGCTCCACGTCACCCGAGGGTTCCCCACCAGAGCCCGGGGTCGCCCTTCTCCGCCGCCGCATGCCCCGCGGTCGGCCTCCAGTGTCTGCTCCCCGTCGCCGCCGCCGCATGCCCCGCGGTCGGCCTCCAGTGACCCCTCCTCGTCGCCGCCGCCGCTGGGAGCGCGGTCGGCCTCCAGTGACCCCTCCTCGTCGGCGCCGCATGCCGCGCGGTCGGCCTCCAGTCTCGTCTCTTCGTCGTCGTCGTCGCCGCCGCCGCTGGGAGCGCGGTCGGCCTCCAGTCTCGTCTCTTCGCCGCCGCCGCTGGGAGCGCGGTCGGCCTCCAGTCTCGTCTCTTCGCCGCCGCCGCTGGGAGCGCGGTCGGCCTCCAGTCTCGTCTCTTCGCCGCCGCCGCTGGGAGCGCGGTCGGCCTCCAGTCTCGTCTCTTCGCCGCCGCCGCTGGGAGCGCGGTCGGCCTCCAGTGACTCCTCTTCGTTGCTGCCGCCGCCGCTGGGAGCGCGGTCGGCCTCCAGTGACTCCTCTTCGTTGCTGCCGCCGCCGCTGGGAGCGCGGTCGGCCTCAAGCCACGCCACGTCCACGCCGCCGCCGCTGGAGGCGCGGGCGGCCCCCAAGACTGAGTTGCCACTTTTGTGGTTTCCTTGGCAGGCCCCCTGAATGGTGTCTTTGGGGTGTTTGGTCACTCATGTTTTGTTTTTGGACTCTTTTTCCAGCCTTGTGCTGCCGCTTTTGTTTCTGTACTAGTTCGTTTTTTGGACTTTGCTGCCCTTTTGGCCTTATTGTCTCGAGCCCTCCGTCCTGGTCCCCCGCCTCCCACCCTGGTTGGGGTTTTGTTTTTCGTTGCGGCCGTCGGGAGCCGGCCCTTGAGGGGGGGGTACTGTCATGATCCTGGGCCGGTGGCCCAGTGCTTTGTGTTCTTTTGGTTATGTTTGGTTATCTCTGATTATGTATGTTTGGTTTCTCTCATGTGGGTCTTCAGTTGGTTATGGGTTTGTGCTTAGTCTGCATTATGTCTTTGTTTACTTCCTGTTTTAGTTTGATAGTTTAGTACTCCCTGTGTGTCCTGTCTAGTTGTCTTCCCTTGTTGATTAGGTAGATTCTGTTCACCTGTGCCCTGTGTTCCCCAGCTGTTTCTTGTTACCCACCATTGCCTTCTGTATGTATTTAAGCCCCTGGGTTTGCTTTGTTCTTTGTCGCGTCATTGATGGTTGTTCTCTGCTGTCCTGCATGTACGTCTGTTTGCTCAAGTCAAGTCTAGTTAGTTTCACGTCTCTCCGTTAAGTGTATGCCAGGGAGAGCTCATGTTAATGTCTGTCAGATTGGGGTAAATAAAGCGAGTGAATGAATTACACCTGTCCCGAGTCTGCTATTTGGGGTCCTCCTTCCTGCCTGCACGGCGGCCTGCCATGACATAATTAGGAATGAAGTGCTATAATGAAGTAGGACGGGACAGGTGGTGTTGTATCCATTTGATTTTTATAGTATTATTTATAGTGGAAAAGTCCAGAAAATTTAGCCCCCCATTATCGTTTGGATTCGTGACCACAGACTTTCTAATATAATGAATTTTGTTCTTCCAAAGAAAATTGAATAACATCTGGTCGATACTTTTACAGGTGCAGTTGTCTACGAACAGAGGAGAGGCCAAATAGATGAACCTAGAGAGGCCTTCTGCTTTAGAGAGGAGTGTTCTGCCCCTCAGAGTTAAGTCTCTGTGCAGCCACTGGTTTAGTTTTTTCCTGGTTTTATCGATAGCGGGAGAAAGGTTTTCGATGCATCTTCTTTTATCATTTTTAGTGATTGTGATTCCTAAGCATGCAACGTTTTGTTTAATAGGTATGTTATTTATAGATGATAAAGCACAGTCCTTTATAGCAAAAAGTTCACATTTATTAACATTTAGGTATAAGCCGGAGGCTCTAGAAAAGGTTTGGATGATATCAAGAGCTAGAGGGATTTGATCTGAGTTACGTAAAAATAGTGTCGTATCATCTGCTAGTTGACTTATTAGAATGTTCCTGTTTGCTATATTTATACCTTGTATAGGCCTCGCCCCAAGATGGGTGAAAAGAAGTTGGCCAGCTAATAGGAAGAGATATGGAGAAATAGGACACCCTTGTCTGATGCCACGATGTAACTGAAATCTAGGGGAAGCTCCTGATTTTAATTTGATAGCACTGTTTCCATTAGCATAAAGAGTTTGAATGGCCTTAATGAAGAAGGGACCAAAACCAAAATTTTTTAAGGCTAAATATAAGAAGTTGTGTTCGATAGAATCAAAAGCTTTTTTAAAATCAAGAAATAAGATAAAACTATCATCTTCAATTAAGTCAGAATAATCTATTATATCTAAAACCAACCTAATATTGTTAGTAATATGACGTCTTTTCATAAATCCTGACTGAGTTTCATCAATAATATTATCTAATACATTTTTAAAACGTTTGGCCAACACCAGTGCAAGTATTTTATAGTCAACATTTAGTAGGCAAATGGGGCGCCAGTTATCTAACAGAAGAGCATCTTTTTTGGCTTAGGAATTAGTGGTAAGACCGTGAGTAAGAGTAGCAGGGAGTGTTCCTTTGTTAAAGCTTTCCAAATACATTTGTAGAAGAAAAGGAGCCAGCTGTTTGGAAAATAATTTATAAAACTCAGAGCTTAAGCCATCAACCCCTGGAGATTTGTTAAGCTTTAGCTGTTTAATAGCATCTAAAATGTCAGGTAATGAGATCGCTTGATCACAGTAAAGCCTGTCACTTTCATCCAATTTTTTAAGGTTTGGAAGAGCATCAAAAAATTGTGCAGCATAATCATTATCATATGAGGAGCTGTATAATGAACCATAAAAGTTAGCACAGAAGGAGGCAATTTCACGCGGGTCGTTGCTAACATTTCCATTAATTTTTAGTTTGTGTATGGTATTAGAGTTAGAGCGACTCTTTTCTAATCTGAAGAAGTAGGCAGAATTTTGTTCACCTTCCTCCAACCATCTTTTTCTAGATCTAATGAAAGCCCCTTCTGCTCTAACTCTATACATTTCATCCAAACTGTTTTGTAACTCTGACAAATGATGTTTTTCTTCATCAGACATTTGATCCACAGATTTCATAGAAAGGGTAGTTAAGTTGGAGATTATGGTATCTTCTGCCACTCTTTTTTTTCTTGATATGTCTTTACTACATTTTCTTAAGTATTTTCCAATTTCAAACTTTAGAAGTTCCCAATTTAAGCCAAAGACATTTTCAGTATTAGCTTTGGACTCTGCAGTGTTAAAATGTTAAACTGAACGGCAAGTGTGTAAGCCCGCAAACGGAAGTAAACAACCGGTTTCCGCTATGAATTATGGGTAGTGGCGCGAAGTCAGGAATACTGTGGATATACTGTACTTCCTGTCTGCCTGAAAGGGCTGAAGTGTAACTCTAAATCTCTGTATGCTTACATCTGTGAATATGCAGATTGAGGATTTACAAAGTGAATTGTCTGAAAAAGACAAAATGTCCAGTGAGCAGCGGTTCTCTAGGCAAAAACGTCACGTTGATGCTAGCTATTAAACAATCGGAAAAATGTAGAACAAAGAACTGAATGTCCCCATTACAAAAAAAGAACTGGAGACTGTAATTGGCAATCTGAAGACAAACAAATATCCTGGGAGTGATGGCTGTCCTAGCTAGTGGTATAAAATTTTAAACAAGATGTTGGAATCCTTTAATTGGATTATGTGCAAAGCTGTTATACCACCGCCATGGAGAGAGGCCAAGATATCCGCTCTCCTGAAAGCAGTTAAAACTGTGAATCATATCAATCTATATCTATTCTATATGTTGATTACAAATTATTTACATCTAAAATATCAAAAAGAAACATGGAACATGTTCTTCCTGAAATGACAAATAAAGATCAGACAGGGTTTCCAAAAGGATGGCAAATAAGACATTAGGTATACTCTACATATAGAACAGGCTAATAAAAAACACCTACACATGGCCCTGAACCGCCTTGATGCAGAGAAGGCATTTGACCTGTGACCTGGGATTCAACAACCAATTTGTCAGATGCATTCAGTCTTTAAACCACAACCCAACTGCTAGAATAAAGATCAATGGCCACCTGGCGGACAGATTCAGGTTGTTTAGAGGTGCTCGCCAGAGCTACTTCATGGAGTCCTGGGCTCGAACCATTAGATTAGAACCATTAGATAAAATAAACTAAAGAACTGAAAGGAATTAAAACAGCTAAGGAGGACCATATAATATCATATATAGCAAGGATATAAGGTCTTCAAAGTTTTGACGTTGCATATAAAAAGGCCAAATGAGGAGCTGGCTAAACTGTGATCATCCCAGGACAGATCTATGGCTGGATGTAGTAGAAGAAATACACTGCATGGAAAAATGGGCTCATTCCTTTAGGACTAAAGTAGGCATCCATGGAAAACTATGGACCAAATGATCTGCCTGTAAGGCAAAACATGGGCCAAAGCTTTAATTTCTATAAAAAAACAAACAAAAAAAAACATTAAAACATATAAAAACATTTTAGACTATAGAAGTGCCCCTGTTTGTTTATTGTGTTTTAAATGTTTTTTTTTTATTCTTTTCACTTCCTTCTTCTTCTTCTGTTCCCCTGTCAAAGGAAAAATGGGTAGATTAAAAAGAAAAAATATCTAAAAACTGAGAGCATCTGTGTCTGTGTGTTCAGATGTGTCTACAGTGAATATCTCCCCACCACCCTTTGTAGTACTAACCCATCTGAGCGGGCCTTTAGAATTTGCTATTGCCCGGTGTTTGCTTTTTGGTTTGTATTACCTTCTGCAGTTTGTACCACCCAGCTGCCCACAGGTTTCAACATCCACACAGTTACTTATTAAGACTGGAAGAGAAGAATAGAGGATGCTGACTCCAAGGTAGCTTCAAAATAAGCCATGTGGACTTCCTTCATACCAGAAATCTCTCTCTGTGTCTCACACAGACTCACACACACACACACACACACACACACACACACACACACACACACACACACACACACACACACACACACACACACACACACACACACGCGCCTTCCCTCAAAAATACTTATCCTCCACACCCAAACAGTACCTCAGCAACACACAAACAAAGATGGAAAAGCCATCTGGGAGCCTAAATGTTTACAGTTCTCTTTTGGCTGCTGGCGGTCTGACACAAGGCGAGAGGCCTCCGTCCGCTGAAGAACAATTTACATCTGCCTGCTTCCCCTCTGGCTTCTGCTGCGTCTTTCGTCAGAGCTTCCCAGAGGAGAAGCCTTGCAGTTGTTATCTGTGGTTTGTCACTAGCTCATTTTGTGGCTGCAGGTCAGTGGGCTGCTTTGCTAATCAGCTGTTTGGACCCAGCTGACTACAGTCTTAATGAAGGGCTGTGAAAAGATCAACAAAACACTGACCAGAGTCCTTCCTGTTGGAGGAAGAAGCTGGCCAGAAGAAAACAGTTGCCATCTAAGTAATGAAGCAGAAAAAAAAAACCTTCCTTTTCAATTTTCTCTGAATTCAAGAACGTTGCTTTCTTGGTATCTGCACTGACTTATTCAGAAAACAAACAAAAAAACATGCACTAAATTGAACTACTGTAAGCAACAGTTCACAATTTAAAACTATTTATTTCACTTTGAAAAAAAAAAGTGTGCGAATTGCTCATTTTCTAAAACATGTCACTGCATGTCTGCTGCAATTTTCGCACAGTTATGTAACAATGTTTCTGAGTAATTATGCTTAAACGTTAAATAGTGTATCTGGAGTAACAAGAAAAAGGAGCCCACACCTTATAATTAAACCAATTACCAAAGTCCTATTTGCCAGCACAAGCACCATGATTAGAAAAAAATAAAAGAGATTTAAAGGAGTGGATAGAGATATTAGTGAGAAAAAAATGGAACATATTCATTCTTATATTTTATCAACAGCCTTTTCTTTTTTTCTCTCCTCAGTCAAACTGATTGCATATGTTCAAGTCAAAGTAATCATTTTAGCTGGCAGTGGAATATCTTACAAAGTAGTTTAAATCCCTGTGAATGGGGAAGGAAAAGCTCATTTTTATATACCTTCCTATCAACTATGGCCTTTTTGGAATGTACTGAACATAAAGGGTACGATAAGGAATAATAAAAACAATTATTTTTGCAAACATGCAGGTAAAGAGGCATAAAAAGGTTAAACAAGTTTGTACTGAGAGACCTGCAGGACCCTGTGTGTATTTAAATGAGCCCAGTCTGGGCACAGAGGGACCCGGCAAAGCAAAAAAATGTAAATGAGGTCAAACAAACTGGCCAAACAGTCACTTTAAGCATTTACCTATACACTATGTTATGGTACCAGGTATGGTAAATAAAAATAGGGTTCATTAATATGAATGCGCTGTTGGCAGTTTACTGATGGTGTCCAGCAAGTCTCCGACCACATGAAGGACAGCACAGAGGAAAGGAGCGGATTTGTAGATGAGTGCCACTACAAACGTTATATGTACTTGAAAAGGCAACTCTCATACACTGTGGTTAGCCTGTTTGCACTCTGATCTGCATTGGTGTCATTACATTTGATGTTCCCTGTGGTGTTACTATAAGGCAGCAAGAGTGCTCAGTCCAACATGGTCCAAGCCTGGGATCCTAAGCTCAGGGAGAAAACTGTAATGGAGTCAGGGAGAGGAAGGAGAACCAAGAGGCGGCAGCCTCGGCTGGAA
Organism: Archocentrus centrarchus; assembly: GCF_007364275.1. NCBI lineage: Eukaryota > Metazoa > Chordata > Actinopteri > Cichliformes > Cichlidae > Archocentrus > Archocentrus centrarchus. The sequence goes on along the minus strand of NC_044368.1, from coordinate 21,645,437 downwards.
CTTAAATTGTTTGGAAGAAGATCTGGAAGTAGATGACCACAGATTGAAATAATAAATACAAAGGTATCAGTGCTTTTTTTGTTGGTCTATATATCTAGACATTAAACTGGTGTAGCTCCACTTGGGGCAAAAGGCTGTTGCCCTTTTGTCTTAAAGGAAAACAAATCAGACTAACAAGGCGTTTGTTTAGAGGCCACAAACACTTGGGCAGAGATACAGAGGTGAATGCACATTAACAGATACCTGACACACACAAAACCCTCCACGTCTGACATATTCAAACAGGCAGATGATAAACACATACAAAACTTGTAAAATTAACTTGCCACAGAAGACAGGTAAATAAAGGCATGCAACACTTTTCATCCCTGCCTGTGTTTTTCTTTCACAAACACCAGGATACACCTCACTGTTTAACATCCAGGGTTGAACCAGTTGTTTGCACTGAGCCTGCTGTAAGTGAGCCAGAGCCAGGCTGCCACATGCATGCAGTATAACAATGGCTGTCAGCCTGGGTGGTTGCAGGGGGGACCCCCTTTACAGCCTGGGGCTGGCCTAAGAGCATCTGTCATTATGTAATAAACTGGCATGAAGGTGCACATGTCCATGCACTGATAGCAAAGACCCTCGCAGAACCTAAAATTGTGTTGACAGAGAAATGACTGTGAGAATAACATGCTGTATGCGGCACTGTGTCCTGAGGTTTATTGCACAAAAGGAGAGCTTGTCCCATTGTCAGACTAACATTTTCTCAATGGCTCTTTAACAATGCTGACAGAAAAGGCTGTAAAAGGGTTTGGCTATTCACAGTATGTGAACTCAGTAAGCATGGGAAATGATTCAAGTGTGGTTGAGAAAGAGAGAATCAGGGAAACAGTCCAGTTTGCTTCACCTACGGTAAGAGTGGCAATTGGTTAGATGGTGGTGGGGATCTGAAATTTGGCCTTGCTATTCTTGATGCTGCTGAATGGTTTATACCTTCTGGTGATTCCTGAAGTCATCTTTCTATGGTGGACTTAATGATATTCCTTTGTCTTGGAGACTGTTCCTGACTCGTCTGGATGTTGTGATGGGATTTTTCTTTATGTTGGAAAGTATCCCATGTTTATTCACTACTGTTATCTTCTATGGACGTTTATGCTCCTCAGAGTATATCAGACTGTTTTGTTTGGTTTACAGCAACAGGTTCAGAATCCTACAGCATCTGGACTCCCAGGGAACCTACGCCAGGATCCTGTTTGTGGACTTCAGCTCTGCCTTCAACACCATCATCCCTGATCTCCTCCAAGAAAAGCTGTCCCAGATGAACGTGCCAGATCCCATCAGCAGGTGGATCACTGACTTCCTGATGAACAGGAAGCAGCACGTGAGGCTGGGGAAGAATGTCTCGGACTCCCGGACCATCAGCACTGGCACTCCTCATGGCTGTGTCCTCTCTCCTCTGCTCTTCTCCCTGTACACCAACTGCTGCACCTCTGACCACCAGTCTGTCAAGCTTATTAAGTTTGCAGACGACATGACTCTCATCGGACTCATCTCAGACGGGGACGAGTCGGCCTACAGGATGGAGGTCAAACGTCTGGTGTCCTGGTGCAGCCACAATAACCTGGTACTGAACGCCCAGAAGACAGTGGAGATTATAGTGGACTTTAGGAAGCACACAGCCCCTCTACCCTCCATCATCCTGACTGACACCCCCATCACCACAGTGGACTCTTTTCGCTTCCTGGGAACTACCATCACCCAGGACCTCAAGTGGGAGCCCACCATCACCTCTGTCGTCAGAAAGGCCCAGCAGAGGATGTACTTCCTGCGGCAGTTGAAGAAATTCAACTTGCCAGCAAGGACCATGGTGCAGTTCTATACTGCCATCATCGAGTCCATCCTTACCTCCTCCATCACTGTGTGGTATGCTGGAGCCACCACTAGGGACAAACAGAGACTACAGCGCGTTGTGCACTCTGCTGAGAAGGTGATTGGCTGTAACCTCCCATCTCTCCAGGACCTGTACACCTCCAGGACACTGGGGCGTGCAGGTCGGATCACAGCCGACCACTCTCACCCTGGGCACAGACTTTTTGACCCTCTCCCCTCAGGCAGGAGGCTACGGTCCATACGGACCAGAACCTCCCGCCATAAGAACAGTTTCTTCCCCTCTGCTGTTGGACTCATGAACAATAACCCTAAGACTGTTACCACCACCCTCCACAAACGCTGATGACCCTATGTCTATGCACCTGTCTGATTGCACTGATGTACATATTAGTGGAATATAGTTTACATTCTTTTATCTTTTAATTAGTCTCTGCACTGTATATTTTGTAATTTTGTAATATTCTGTTATAGTTATAGCTCTAATATCTCTGTATATTTGCAATTTGTATACTTGTATATTGTCTTATAGTTTTTATACTTATTTGTTTTTTCTGTAAGCACGAAGTACCGCAGCAATTTCCTAATGCTGTGAACCTGTTCACCCATATGGCAATAAAAACCTTCTGATTCTGATTCTGATTCTAAATGTCACTCTTGGATTCACCTCCAGACCTTTCCCCTGCTTAACTTCTGAAGAAATGAAGCCCACCTGTCCATAAAGCTATTTTTGTCCAACCCTTTGTTTTTAGTTTTTTTTTTGGTATTCTTTGATTGCATTAAAAAATTTCTCTCCATGACACTGCAGCCATGCACCTAACGTACACTCGATTCAACCTGTACTGCACTGGCCACTAGTTCTTTATGACCAGCAGCAAAGTGACCAAATTAACTCTGACTGCAGCAGTCTAGTTTCTCATTCACCAAAAAAAAAAAACATCTGTGTGAATTAAATGGAGGAAACCTGCAACAATTTATATCTTGAACCACATTTTAACAAGGCTTTCATTTGTTGGCATATTTTTTTTCCACTGACTGCCTCAGATATAGAACTTTTAATAGGTACAAACAATCATTTATGTAGACAATGAAACTGATTGTCAAAAGTCCAAATATGCAAGTGAATTTTATACTCAGGAAGGTTAACAGTACCCTCAACCTCAGCATTAACCCATTTCCTCTCTGACAGCTGGGAAAATCAGCTGTCATTGTTATGGTCCGGTGTCCTTTTGACCCAGTGTGTTTTGTTTTTGCTTTATTTTGTTTGTTCTGGGTTTCTTTTGTTGTGATCTCTAGTTCCTGGTGTTCCCCAGTGTTCAGTGTCTAGTCTGTGTCTTTGTTTCCTTGCCTTTCTTCCTGTTTTATTTTGACAGTCCTTTGTTCTGTGTGCTTGTGTTTAGTTTTGCTTCTCCTTGTCTCGTCAGTGTAATTGTGTTCAGCTGTGCTCCTCACCTGTTCCCACTTCCCTCATTTTCCTCTTGTGTATTTAAGTCCCGTGTTTTCACTGCCTGTTGTTGTGTCCTCGTCATTGTCTCAGGCTTTGTTGGTGCCATCTGTCCCTGCTGTGTGCTCATGTTTTTGCTTTAGTTTGAGTCAAGTTATTTTGGTAGTTTGTACCATTGGCTCCCTGTGCTTTGCACTCATGAATAAAACCAAGTTTAATTTACTCTTGCCTTTTTGAGTCCTGCTTTGGGGGTCCTCTGCCTTGCCTGCCACAGTGGTTCACGACAGTCATTTAGGCAGGTTACGCTGTGGACAGGTGGCCAGCCTGTTGCAGGGCTTTTAAAATTCATTAAGAGAAGAAAAAATATAAGGCAAAGAATATTTATATACGTTGTTCTAGTTTGGTATTGCTAACATCTTTGTGCAACAAGTTTAGATCAAATCACAGCATATGTCAAACAACATTCTGATCCTTCTGATCTTTAGACAGCTGTCTCCCTCCCACACTGACCCCTGCCCCTCTCTACATCTCCCTCTTGTGGTTACATGACATTTGAGGTCAGACTGTCAGTGTGGGCTGGTTAGTGATAACCTTTCTTCCACAGAATAAACTAAATTATTAAACTGAACCATGAACTCGTTTCACAGGGAGGCTGTGGCTCAGGAGGTAGAGCAGGCAATCTACTAATCAGAAGGTTGCTGGTTCGAAACCTGGCTGCTCCAGTCTGCATGCTAAAGTATCCTTGGGCAAGATACTGAACCCCAAGTTGCTCTCTGATGCAACTGTTTCTGAATGATAGTAAGCACTTAGCTGTAGAAGGAAGTGCTTGTATGAATGGGTGAATGCAAATGTGCTATATAAAGCGCTTCGAGTGCTCAGCTAGAGTAGAAAGGTGATATATAAGAGCTACTCCATTTCACCTCATCTTGTAGCTGTCAGGGTTGTAGGTTTAAGCCTCACTGGAGTCTCACACACACACACACACACACATGCACAGTGATGGCATAGTTACCTTGAAAAGTAATCTGATTACTGATTACTCCTTTAAAAAGTAACTTTGTTACTTTACTGATTACTTAATTTTAGAAGTAACTAAGTTAGATTACAAGTTACTTTATTAGTTACATTTATCAGCTGCCGGTGTTGTGCCAAAAAATGACTGCCTGTATTTAAATGGCTGTAAATGACTTGTTGACCTATACTCTGTGAAACATGTGTCAAACATATCCCTCATGAATGATATCAGGTCATTTTGAGAGAGAGAAACAACATTTCTATCACAAGGTAGAAGCTGCAATCAGTTTTTGGCAAAGTTACTTTTATATATTCATTTTGCTGCAGGCTGCAGAAATCACAACAAATATAACATCACAGTTCTATTTTAAGTGGCCAAAAAGCTCTGGATTGATTATAAAGTAGATACAATAACAGACTCCTAAAGATTCTTGCAAAACAGGTTATTTCTTCATTTTAAATGTAAGCCCTTCATAAATCATGTCGACTGCACTGTGTTTACCAATATAAGCAAAGCCATTACACATAAAAGCACATAGAAACATCGGAATCACTTTATGACAGACGATCACTTTTTGGCACAACACTGGCAGCACCCCCCCACTGCCTCAACAGAAAAATGACAACCATGAAATGAGGGCGAGTCAGCGTGTTTAAGGGCAGCATTTCCTCTACTACATACTGTCCGACCAACTTCTTCAGCTCTCCCCCACTTACTGGTTTGTACTGAAGTCCAGCTTTTGTTGTTTGGGTGCTGGGGGGCCTCCTGCATTAGCCAAAGCTCTCTGATTCGCATCCCCTGGTGGGACTTGCCCTGTAAGTGTGACTGTGCCATGCTGCAACTCCAACTGTTTTGTAGTGTTTTTGAAGCTAGTTAGCAATTTTCCTCCAGAAATTCTGTTTTTGATTTAATTACCAAAATTTTCAAGAATTTGGAATATTATAACATTTGAATGGAAAAAAAATTCAATTTCATCATTAACAAAAGGATAAAAGCAAAGAGGGGGAAATAAACCCTATATGTAGGTTACACCATTCTAAATAAATTACAGGCCTTAGTGAGCTCTGCCCCTGATGAAGTAACTTCTAGGTGGCTGTCTGCTCCACCCCAGCTGACAGAGATGATTAGTCAAAGAAATTAACTCAAGCCTGGTAAAGATTAAGTGCCAAAACAAAATTAACATTGCACCCTGAAGCTTAAAGGAGAGATATTAGGAGGTCCAAAGCAGAGTACAGGAAAAAACAAAAACACATCTGGCTCAAGCTGAGAGACTAACACATAATTGAAGGGTCAACAGGAAACAAGTTAGGCTCACTGGCATTAAGTTATACAAGGGCTACCAATGCTGGCAACCATGGCATCCAATGTGTGTCATTTTGGCAGCTGGAATAAAATCTAATACTTACACAATGCCTACAGAGAGTAGGCAGCTTCACTGCTCCATGAGCAAGAAAAAAGGCACTCAGAAGGCGCAGGGAGCTGCAGATCACCCGGACTCAGATTTCAACAGACATTTCTAAGCATAAAATGCTGGAAATTAAACTGAAATCTATATTGGTTTTTCTTTAACTGTATGTTAAAGAAAAAACAATATATGTGGAAAATAAAAAAGCATGGAGAGAAACTTCTGGAAACGATTCAGTATTGGATTATGTTAAAGTCAATATGAAAAGCCGGCACCACAAAGCTTTGTTCAAAATTAAACTCCACTTTCCTCATTTTCTCAATAGGCTAAATCCAGGATGATCTGGATTGGCCTTTAAAAATCTATTTTAAATCCAAATCAGATCCTTAACTTCTCACCCACAATTGTTAAGCACACTTGCAGTGTAAGCTGGGGGGAGATAATCCTTCGTTCTCCAGGGTCCCGGGCATGCCGACACCACTGGGGACATGGACCGCCACTCACTGACTGACATGTATGTGGTGAGAGAGAGTTAATCTCATAGGGCGAGCACTGTGACCCATGACAGGCTTACACACACACACACACACACACACACACACACACACACACACACACACACACACACACACACAGTAAATAGCTGTTGAGGGTTTATCTCCTAGTGACTTCAGTCTGCCACACCTCAGTGAATAAACTTGCAATTCCAGGCTCATCCCATCCCACTGGAGATAATAAAGTCCAAATTTCAAGTTTAATTTCCCACCTAGCTTTGATTTGTGTTCTGTTGTCCTCCGTGTCTCCTTCCTTCCTTCCTTCCTTCCTTCCTTCAATTAGCTACCCCAAAGTTCAGGCAGTGAATGCTGATGAATGGCACTAAAAGACTAATATGATTTTGATCAAAAACAAACACGAGCACTGTTTTTCCACTCTTCATTCCAACCATATCAGATCGCAGTTCAATGCTCACAAACCTCAGCGGGGAAGACGACTCAGAGGAATGTGTTTGCGGTGGAGATCATGTCATCTCATCAGCTCAAACTGGATGAACACAACCAGCGTTTCATTTCAACATGACACTGATAAAAATCAACACAGCGGTGGCATGCCGCTTCTCCCCCCCAGTCTAACCACACACACTTATTCCAAAACGTGCACTCATGAACCACAAGCATACACATCCTGAGGCAGCAGCGTTTGACGGCAGGCACCTTGAACAGAATGAGTCACTGTCCAAAAAGAAAGACAAACAAGTCAAAGTAAGACCGTCTCTTATTCGTGTTAATGCAGGAAAGTGTCGTGACAGTAGCACCTGCCTCCTAATTCTATGTTTCACTCGACTAATACATGTGTTTAGCAATACAACAGACTGACCTTAATTCACAATTCAAAAAAAGTAGTAATTATACAAGAAAAAACAAAAAAAAAAACAGCAAAGACCTTCCTTCCAAGTCCCTTTGATTAATAGCGTCTGTGTCTGGCATAGTTCAGTGGTGATTGGATTTACAACAGTGTAATTGATGGGTGAACTCCTACTGTGAGACAAACGTCAAGACAGGATTTCCTTCCAAGCTGCAAGCGTGAAGATTCCTAGTGTGTGAGGAGAGAGAGAAGTCGTACAGAGTAAGAGCCAAACCATCTGCTGGTAAAATGAGCAGGAGATTTGTGGAGATTTGTGAGAGGTGAAGCTCAGGTCCTCCTTCCTCAGAGATCAGAATACAGATTGAAGACTGAGCTGAGTGAGAGAAGAGTGAATTGAGTGTGTTTAATGGAGTACAATGACTCCACAGAGTGGGAACAAAGAGTCTTTCACACACCTGGATGTGTATGTTGGGTTGAGATGAGATCATAAATTTGTAGATAGAGAATAGATAGGAACATAGGTGAGAACTGACGGGCAAGGGGTTGGGGCGAGGGGAAGAGGGTCTTATAGGGGCTGAAGAAGTGAATGAAGGGAAAAAAAAAGAGGAAGGTGGTGGTGGTGGTGGGGGGGTTGCCTTCAGGGTTTAGTTAATGCCTACTGAAAACAGCATGCTGGGTAAACTTGTGTGGACACACAGCACACAGGTGGAAAAAAATTGAATGGATTTGCACAGATCTTATCTAATGCATTAGGTCATGACCTTGTTGTCTGAGTTATAGTGATATCTTGATGTTATGGGGGTCATGGTTTGCCTTTTCCCCCTGTCAGGTCATGTTCTTGGTTGTTTTCGTGTAAATGAATTCTTCAGTTCTCCTTATCATTGCAGTCTCCCACCATGGGCACCACTAATGGACACTAAGAAAGGTCAGTTCTTCCAAACACAAGCTTGGATGCCAATTATGGTTGATGCAACTAATGTGTCCTTTGTGCAAATAGATGTGTCACTTTTCTGTATGCACAAAATCCAATGCACGTGTCCTGGGAGACTGAACAGTTGTTCTGCGGTTTCTTTCTTATTTTTAGGGAGTTTCTATTTCTTATCTGAATCACAGCTCAAAAGATGGACAAAATTAAGCTTCAGGCTCAAAGTAATGTGTAACGATGACCTAAGCTCTCTTATCAGTACAGCTTCATGATTGACACAAGTGTGAAAGTTTCTCTTCCTGGCAGGGTTAAGTGCCAGATTTAAACCACAACAGATGACAGACAAACACTATGGTTCATAATCTGATGCTAATGTAAACCATTAAATGACAAAGTGAAGTATAAGCAAGAGAAATTCCTGAAACGGGACTTGTAAAACTGCTACAACTTTATGAATGCAGCTTTCTTGGACATATTCCCCATTCGGGGACTACCTGTCAGGATATGTTTCAAGGAGAGCTGTTTTTTATTTTGTTGCAAGCAGCAGACAGACTGTTTCCGACAGGTTCTGGTCCTCCGGGACTTCTCTCTCTCCAACCAGACAATTTGGGCCAATCTACAGCTGTTTGTAGAGGGGTTACCAGTGGTTACAACATTCCAATCCTTGAATGGGTAACCAGAATTGGGCACTTTGGGACATTTTCTCCTTTTTGCTCATGTGTCCTGGTAGATTTTTCAAATTATGTTGCCAGTGTGGAGAGAGCTCAGGCACATCTGTGATATAACCACTGTTAAATCTGAGATTGTCAATCCTCCAGCATGGTGCCATACCCATGCAACTCATGGTTAATCACTTCACCCATTTATTTCAAAATAAATGAAGCCTAGCTTTGACAGGTAATAATAAAAGGCCTGATTCTCACCAATGTTAGCTATTAGCACTTTCAATTAGAGATGCACCAATCCGCTATTTGGATTAGCTATCGGTCTGATCCTGACTCAGAAAGCTAGATGTGCGAATGGTGATGATGCGCTAATCCACAGATTCGATTTATTCAGCCCAGGAAAGCTAACATAGCAAGCGAGAAGCTAACCACAAAGCAACAGGAATCGGAAGGTATTTTTCATTTGCTGCATGTATGTTTACAAAAGTTTCTGACTTAACTGCAAACTGTGATCACATGACCTGACATGCCATAAAAGCTCTTACACCAGTGTGTTTCTCTGGCTCAGAGAAGAATAATAGAATAATATAGAAAATAGAAAAATAGAAAATATTTGTTTTTACTTTTGGACAACTTCATCAATATATCTGTAATGAAGGACACATCTTCTAGAAGTTGTCAACATAGCGGAGGATGGTATCACCACAGTGAAAATATTTATGAAAATTAGATTATCAGCAGTAATTACATCAAGGCTAAAGCTGAGCTCAAACATCACACTCGTGTCGGTCCTCTGATGACCAAAGATTACAAAAACCTCTGTGCGATTAAATAAAAGCTTGCTAGTAAAAGCCAGTGTGACACAAAATGGAAAGAAAAAGCATTACGGTGCCTGTTTTTACTGTGTGAAACTTAGAGGCAATATTATGTCAGAGAAATTCACAGAGACTTTTCATGTGTCACAGAAAATAAAATCCAAAACTTCCCAAACTACTCAGAGAGAAAATCTAAGGATGGCCATGAAAAAATGACTCTTTCAAAGGCCTTCAGAGGTACTGACTGAGAGACCTAAACCAAACCCTGAACATACCAGGGGCAGCATGGGGCCACAGTTAGGGCCGAGAGGGCAGAATGGGAAGAGAAGTAACCCAGGGGAGACCACAAGAGACCAGAGTCTGTTTCTCACATGAAGGAAAAGAAATGCTGGGAGTGCTGAATGGAAGGACAAGGGAGACGGAGACAGAGAGAGCAGGAGTAAGAGGGAGAATTCACAGCCACATCCAGCAAAAGTGAAGTGAACCAGAGCAGAACAAGTGTAGGTCACATCCATACAGGAAAGCAAATCCTGGAAATACAGCACTTTACTGAGTGAACTCCAGTCAGTCGGAGGGCTAAAATATACACACAAACCCACAAGCAGGGAGGTCAGGGATATTAAATAAACATACTGGAATCTATGCCACTGTTGGCACTGCTGTAGACCTAGGAGTTTCAAAAACTTGAGTAGAATAATAAAACTTGTGAGTTAAGCAGTCTGGAGCGTTATTCCCCTAGCTGTGGCATGAAAAATAGCCTGAGTGCTTCTGCTGCGGTGGAGGCCCAGTGAAACTGGATCATGAGCTGAAACAGCAGCTCGGCGGGGGACAATGTGTGGGTTTAGAAGCCCGGACTTTAACGAGGTGTCAAACTGATCAGTTTGGCACCGACCAAACTGATACAACCACCCGTCCAACACTGGTGTGGCCTGAGCAGCACCCAGGAAAAACCACCGAGGACTTTCAAACAAAGGAAGCAGTCCTGCCAAAGCTGATCACAGCTCATTATCGGGCTGGAATTAGTACACTTGTCTCCTACCGGAGTCTTAATATCAACAGTCTGTGATTTACATAAAAAGATTTTGCTGACATGCTTAGTAAAGAGTGATAGTCATGAGTCACACTTCCTAAACACATATGCAATACACTATTGCTGAGAGCATCTTCTTAAAGACAGACTGCCTCCGGAGATGCAACAGGCAAAAAAACTGCACAGCAGATCTTGTGATGCTGAGGTTGAAATTTGTGGATGTAAAATGCATACAGAACATTTGATGGAATATTTCCATCCTGTTAAGTTGGATGGAGTTTTTCAGAGATTCGACAGAGGCTGAAACGGAAGAAACAGAATCTATGATACTGCAATCAGAGCCTTGACCCCCCCCCCCCCCCCCCCCCTTCTTGCAGCTATTTCAGAGGGAATAAAAACACAACATATAGCAGGAGTGGCTGAATATTCACAGCTCACATTAGCACCTAGTAGTAATGCAATTTGTAATTTGAGAAAAATGGCATTTCATGAACAGTTTATGGCTCTTCCAGAATAAAAGAAGATTGGTCTACATCAGACTAAACTTACCTGCAAAGAGCCCCTTATGTGTAATCACCCCACCCATCAACAGATGGCAGTGTTCTGTCTGTGATCGTAAGGGGAAGGAGGCAGGAGGAGCAGAGCAGACCAAAGCATAGGGAGAGGCTTCTGTAATGATGGATCTAACCTTGGGAGATGATTTTTTTAGTCTGTAAATGAGCCACCAGTGATGGCAGGAGACAGAGACCAGGCAGAGCTGAGCCTTCTCCCCTCAGAATTAAAGATTAACATCCTTTTATGTTTATATTACAGGCATTTAGCAGCATCTTCCATCCTCTGTGACGAGTGTAGCAGGATAAGCTTTAAGCTGCAAGTTAACCAACTAGCAGAAAAGATCAAGGCTATAGTAAACATCTGGCTGATGAGTAGATTGCAGATTGCATAATGGGTTGTCAGTTTTTCATATTTAATATTTTCAAACACATAAAAAAAATTACCCGGTAAACATCTCTGCATGCTGCTAGTGGGAGAAGAAGCATAAATAACAGAAAAAGGTGAAAAGGGGGTTTGAGAAAAGAGGTGTGAGGATAAAGAGGTAGAGGTCAGGGGGAAAAGAGGACACACAGGGAGGAAATGGGAACAGGAGGAGGATACAGAGAAAGGGAGTGAGAAGGAGGATGCTGCAAACAGGGAAAAGGTCAGCTGCCTCTTCAGCACTTCTTTTGATAAAATGAGAAAAACAGTGGCCTGGATAAATCCTCCTTTCTCTTTGTTTCCTGAGATGCTGAACATGGCATCTCTATGTGAGGCAGAAGCAGTCAGCTTGAATTGTAGAAACTCAGCAGAGACTTGATGCTCACAAGTGTGCAGGGAGCTGGGCTTTCTCCTAACAGCACTGTTCTCAGCTCCAAAAACTAAGTGGTCATCTGCAGGAGTCAGAAAACAAACTGAGGATGAAATCGGACTTTTTTCTTTCATTTTAACAGTCACCAAAAGTCATAACGTAAATCTGCAAAATGCATATCGATATATAGTGACAAAATATTACTTTTCATAGATTGAGAATTACTACTGTTTACCACAGCAAAGTTTCACTTGGTAATATGAAATTACTTTTTAAGAACAAATCTGCACCAGCTTATGTTCTTCACGTCGGTTCTTTTGCAGCACAGAAGCTCATTTGAAATAATTACTGCCCGGACATCAGCTCCCTGCTCCTTCACAAGTCACTAACTCAGCTCCTGCAGCTCAAACTAACATTACCTCCCACTCAGAACAGCATCCACTCACCACATACTGAAAGCCCATAGTAAATATTCAAGTTATTCCAGCAGTAACCACAGTCCAATCCCCTCCTGTAAGATAACATAATGCTGAAAAATATTTATGATAGGGTCTCCCAGTGGCTCAACCAGCCAGTGCCAAAACCACATACTCCAACCTTGGCACAAAAAACTAGCTTACACTAAGCTTTCAAAGAGCTTTTCTGCTGACTTTCAAGTATCAACTGTCATAAAAGGTGAAAAAAAGCCTGAGAGGGAGACACGACACATCTCTGCTGCCACTGCGTGTTAATAAGGACATGAGATAATTTAGTCAGCAAATAACATCATCAATCAAAACACAATAAAAACACCAGTCGAGCAGGAACCGGTCCATCTGCATGTGAATGTTGTTACTCAAACTGACAAAGGTTCATGTGGGACAAAGTTCAGTAAATAAAGATTTCTGTCCACTTTCATCACTGCTGCAAACAAATGTGAAGACAAACAGTGGCTCAGAATTCAACTTTAAACGTTAAAACAGCAAACAAACTAAAAGAACAATGCAGGACAATTTATCAAAACTGCTGCCAACAGTGTTTTAGAAAATAATTGAATTCAAAATATCAACTTTAAGACAGTTTAAGATGTCACCTTGTCTAAACGGTTCCTCCCTTACTTAAATAAACTCAAAGCATTGCTGCAAGTTTCATTTCAGACTCCAGCAGCTACACACACACAAACACAGAGCCAAAGGGCATCAGGAATACAATAAATACATACAGACTGCTGATGAAGAGGAGAGGAAAAGGGTTAAACGTGAAGCTTTTATGTAATTAGCCCTAAAAGGTGAGCTGGTGTAGTGGAGTGGCTGTGGGTGTGTGTGGAGTTTTAGCAGGTCTGTAACAACAAGGTTGTGATCGACTGACTTCTCTGTCAAGGAAATGCTAAAAATAATGAATAAATGCTTTAAACTAAGCTTTAAACTGCTATCAGATACACAGTCTTACAAATGGCGATGACACACTTCCACTCCCCTCCTGCGGGGAAGTACACATCATCGGGCTGGGTCAGAGGTCACAGCATATAACAGCAAAGGAACTGTATCAAAACTGACTGCTATATCCTCGTATTCTACGTACTTGAAGGTCTCAAAGAGCAGGAGAGAAAAAGAAAAGGACAGATAGACTTAGAAGAAATGGAGTTTTCCAGTCTGGTCAGATGTGAGCCTGCGGCTGCACCACTGCTGCTCCTCCTCTGGCTGCTGTGGTCAAATGCTATTAAGGACCCATAAGAGAGACGGATTGCTGCTGACAGGCTGAAGAAAGACCCAAGCATATTTATCTGGGTTTCTTTGACGTCTTGGTGTTTAGGAAGGTGGTGGTGGGAGATGCAGTGGTGGTGGTGTGGAGGAGGGGGTTACATGGCTAGAATTTATGCTGGTTCCCTAGTTCATGACCTCCCTCCCTTCTCAAAGCGGGTCCTTGTGTTGCCTCTAATTTGACAGGCCTAGTTTTCCCCCCATTGGTCTCTGGTTGAGCTTGGAGCTTTTCTTTTGGTTGTTATTTCAGTAGTACTATTACAACAGAGAACCGACAAAACATATACTTAACTTGTCACGATTATGAGGCTTTCGCAGCTTCCATCAAGAAAAAAAAAAGCCTGAAAATTGTGAAAAGTGTAGTTTGATTAAGATTGCAGAGAGCTGCCTGGTAAGAGAGAGGAGAAACTCAGTATGTATAATTTATAGTAGCTCCATGCCATTGGGGGAAAAACTCAAATGGCATACCAATTAAGTTATTTTCTCTGGTTTTTGGAGGACTGGTGATTATTTGGGATAGAGGAGGTGCAGGGAGGCCTTTTTGGGTTTGGCTCACATCACGCCTGAGGTATGGGGATCCTCTCTTTTGGTCCTTGTGACCACTGACATCTAGGGTTACATTCAGTAGAGCTGCCTCACTTCCTGCATTGCTCATTTTAGGACTAGTTTTACCTTCTGTTTGTTTGCGTTTCTGGGTGTGTGTGTGTGTGTAATATATAGTCTGTATGTGTATCTTCTAGTGAGCGTGTGCAAAGTGCTGATGTGCACAGAAATGGCTTTGCAACAAATGGCAATCAGTTATTTGCGCTGACAGTTTCTGCCTTTGTACCTGACACATCTAGAGAAACCAGGTGTTATGAAATGCATCCAAATGGTACCCCGAGAAAATCAAAGGCTCATCAACAATGTTTAACAAAAATCACAGCTCACATTTTACTGATTTCTGTTTACTGTAGATCACTGCCATAAAGACGTGGCTATTAATCTGAACTACAAATAGAATGTGAAAAGGCTGCACAGTGTCGTGGTCCTGGGATTTTTGGAGTCTTTGTGATGTTAATGCCGCTACTTCGTCGTCTGCAACTGATTCAAAACGCAGAAGCACGATTACTAACCGGCACTCGTAAACGAGACCATATATCCCCCATACTTGCATCCTTACACTGGTTACCAGTCAGTTTTAGAATTGATTTTCAGGTTTTATTATTTGTTTTTAAGGCGTTGCATGGGTTAGCACCTTCCTACCTCTCTGATCTTATAAGCCTGCACACTCCTATCAGATCACTGAGGTCTGCTGAGCAAATGCTCTTAACTGTACCGAGGTCAAGATTAAAACATAGAGGTGATCGGGCTTTTGCAGTCGTTGCTCCGAAATTATGGAACAAGCTGCCCCTTCACATCAGGACCTCCCCTACAGTTGACATCTTTAAAACTCATTTGAAAACCCATTTTTGTTCTTTGGCTTTTAAATCAAAATGAGTCCTGGATACATTACTGATGTTGTTTTCTTTTCTTTTTGTTTTTATTATTTTATGCTTCCTGTTTTAACTGTCTCCTTTACGTTTTTTTTTAAGTTATTTTATTTATCTTAAATGTACAGCACTTTGGTCAACTGCTGTTGTTTTTAAACGTGCTTTATAAATAGACTTGACTTGACTTGACTTAATGCCTCTTTAGCAGTCTGTGAATGTCCTGTGTTTGACTTTACCTTCTTTAATAACTTTGCTCTTTTACTTATTCATTGTTACCTCTTTGTGGCCGGGTATTTATGTAGTTCATCATTTTGTGTTTTACTATTTGAGTGTTGCTTTAGTTTATTCTGTGTTTTGAAGTTTGGAAATCCTATCTATTGTTTGTGACTGTGGATTTGGTGCATTCCTCTGTGTTTCACTTCTTGTTGGTTTTAGTTACTGTTGATCTGCGAGTTGTTTCTAGTTAGTTCCCTTCGTCTGCATTTGTCCTTTGTCTTTCCATGTTCTCCTGTTTAGTCCTTCTGTTCAATGTCAAGTTGACCCGTTTCCCGTTCAGTTGTGTCTTCCTTTATTGTGGTAACTTAGTTTTTGTGGCTTGTGTTGTGTTTTCTTCCCTTGCCTGATTGTTTATAGTTTCCAACTGTGTCTCTCACCCGTCGTCTCTCCTCTTGTTATCCTGTGAGTGTTTTATATTGTCTCTGTCTCCAGCTGCTCATTGTCACGTTGCCCTTCATCCCTCTAAGCTGTGTGCTCCCCTGCTCCGTGTTTCCCGAGATTCCCGTTTCCCTAGATGAGCGTTTCCTGGTAGAGTTTCCTGTTGAATCATTTTGAACTCTGTTATTTTGTACGTTTTTTGTTCCATTCCTGTGTCCTGAGTTTGGGGCTGAGACCTGCCTGCCACACAGCAAACTGACACAAAGGAAAGATCTATGGAGAGAAATGGTGATAGTCTATTTCATTAAATATAATTTCATAGGAAAGAGGAGCTAATTGCTACAAGAACATAAAGGACAGTCTGATATCAGAAGTAAGTTTACTTTAACTGATTGGTATAAATTCAACAGGAAGCAAACACTTTGTTTTCAGTTTTTATCCCTGTTTACCAACTTGCTTGCTTCCGTTTTCTTGGATAAAGACTGCCTTAGGGGAAAGCGACAGACTGCCGCCCCACGTGATGCACAGCAACATTTGGTGGCTGGCACTGCCAATCTGGGATCCGTCACCGGACCCACCTTGAGAAAGAAATCACCCGCAGTGTGGCACAGATGGGATGCCATCAAGTTGGCAAACTCCTTTAGTTCATTGATTCATGTTGACCTCATGATAATTTTACAACATAAGGGGAATTAAACTACAATTCATTCATAAGAAATGTCTCGTACTCATACAGTACAGAAAACTGCAGCTCTTATCAGCCAGAGGTGAGAAATAATGGCCTGTGGAGACTGCTATGAATCACAACTGCTTCTGATGTGAAACTCAGGCAGAATGGATGCTGTGTCACTTAGACACGGATACATTTAAAGAAACTACTGTGCTGCAGTTTATCATCACTGTAGGGAGGATCAATTCCAAACAGTGTTACGTCCCGTACAGGATGGAGGTTGTTTATTCCACTCCAAAACAGTTATTTTTGGGACACAGACAATTCACGCACAAGGTGCCTGAGTTCATATTACACAAAGCTGCTGGGAGCCAAAACAGGATGAAGCTTCTCTTTTTCCACAAAACAGATGCCAAAAACTAAACAGATGACAGGAGCGATATAGGGCATGCATTCTGACAGCTACAGAGGTCAGCTCTATAAATCAGGCATAGACTTAGCCTGAAATCCCCCCCAGAAAAGTGGGACACGAGGAGGAGGAGGTGAAAATTAGCCTTTTAAATATTACCCTAACAATGGCTTTTTAGACCCAATTCTAATCTATTCTAATGTCGTCTTCTTTATGGTTTCTATGTAATGTTACTACCTAGATGAAGACTGAAGTTCATCTCACTTAAGCTAAACAGGCACTAATTCAGTGATTATGGTGGGAACCAAGACCTTTCCGATGCTGTGCGTGCAGAAAAAATGTGCAGTAATCAGCTGGTCACCACTGAAGTATTTTAACTTTGTGTTATGTATGGCACGACAGACAATGGGGAGCAACTGTTCATTTTACACTGTGTTCCTGGGGGAGAAAAAGGGGCAAAAAGAGGTGGGAGATTAAAAAGAGTGAGCTGTAGGAATGGCCTGACCACAGTTATATCCACCACCTGATTTATCTACTCCTCTCCTCGCTGCAAGGCTATTAGGGATAAGGCACTATTTTCATATTGTTTTATTAAATATTATCTGGCTTTATTTATTGGTGTCTCCCCAGACAGCTATAGAATACCGTGCAGCACCAGGTTGCATAGCCCTTGACTGGACTGAAGAGGTCCATTGAAGCTCTATTAGATGAAATATGGAGCTGTCAGAGTGGCCCTCCCTCCCTCCAGCACAGAGGGACACTGCACAACACTGTGAGAGTGTTATACGATAATGCAAAGCTAAGAATTGCATTTATCTTGCTTGCATTAGTGCGCTGTGTATTTTACTTTCACTGCACCCATTTGTATCAATGCACGTCTTATTCCACTAGTTAACTATGATGTTGCTTGTGCTCATGTGGCCCTCATGTGCGCATGTGTGTAAATTAACCACTAAACTCGTCTGTGGTTTGATGCTGCCAAAACCAGCTTTGTTTAGATGGTTCTAACCACTGCAAACCATACAGGGTGCCAATGGTTCCCTGCATGTCTGAGCATCAATCAGGTGTGTCGGCTTGAATCATACACTTCTTATGTCTCATGCTGACTCTGGAGAGTCACATAAGCACACACAATGTTTTTTAATCATTTATTTAGTTTTAGAAATATGATTTTCCACATGAAATGAGAAACCTCTAGACAGGATAGAATTAGTAAAGAAAACAACAATGAGACAACCCCCAAAACAGGAATGCTTTTACAGGTAGACGACACTTACCTTTTCCCTCCTCAACTTTTCTGACTGTTTTTTCACTAGTTTAGCATTTGGCTAGGGTCAGTGTCACTACTGGTAGCATGAGGAGATAGCTGGACCCGACAGAGGTTGCACAGGTAGTCCAACTCCTCCAGGATGGCACATCTATACGTGTCATTGCCAGAAGGTTTGCTGTGTCTCCCATCACAGTCTCAAGAGCATGGAGGAGATTTCAGCAGTTACTCTAGGAGAGCTGGACAGGGCCGTAGAAGATCCTTAACTCAGCAGGACCAGTATCTTCTCCTTTGTGCAAGGAAGAACAGGATGAGCACTGCCAGAGCTACAAAATGACCTCCAGCAGGTCACTGGTTTGAATGTCTCTGACCAAGCAATCAGAAACAGACTTCATGTGGGTGGCCTGAGGGCCCCGTGCACACTGCCCAGAACTGTGGAGCCTGATTGGCATTTGTCATAGAATACCAGAATTAGCAGGTCCACCACTGACACCCTGTGCTTTTCACAGATGAGAGCAGGTTCACCCTGAGCACATGTGACAGAAAGGGTCTGGAGAAGCTGTGGAAAATGTTATGCGGCTTGTAGCATTGTTCAGCATGACCGGTTTGGTGGTGGGTCAGTGATGGTCTGTGGAGGCATATCCATGGAGGGACGCATAGACCTCTAGATCAGGGGTGGGCAACTCCAGGCCTCGAGGGCCAGTGTCCTGCAGGTTTTAGATGTCTCTCTGCTTCAACACACCTGAGTCAAATATAGAAGTCATTAGCAGGACTCTAGAGAACTTGACTACATACTGAGGAGGTAATTCAGCCATTTGATTCAGGTGTGTTGGATCAAGGACACATCTAAAACCTGCAGGACACCGGCCCTCGAGGCCTGGAATTGCCCACCCCTGCTCTAGATGCTAGGCAATGGCACCCTGACTGCCATTAGGTATCAGGATGAAATCCTTGGACCCACTGTCAGACCCTAACCTGGCACAGTGAGTCCTGGGTTCCTCCTGGTGCAGCCTCATGTGGCGAGAGGACGCAGGCAATTCTTGGAGGATGAAGGAATTGATACCATTTAGTGACCCCCACGCTCACCTGATCTAAATCTAATATCAAATAGAACACCTCTGGGATATTATGTTTTGGTCCATCCAACGCCACCAGGTTGCACATCAGACTGTCCAGAAGCTCAGTGATACCCTGGGGGATCTGGGTGGAGATCCCCCAGGACACCATCAGTTATCTCATTAGGAGCCCCAACATTGTCAGGCATGCATACAAGCATGTGGGGGCCATACAAACTACTGAGTACTATTTTGAGTGGCTGCAATGGCATTTTGGCAATAAAAAAATAATAATAATAATAATTTTCATTTTTTCACTTAGATTTTTGAGTTTTTAAATTCAGCTCTCTAGGTTGATAATTTTCATTTCCATCAAACAATATGACATCCTTTCATTCCCAACACATTACCTAGTCCACATCAATTGAAAGTACATCAGATCTCAATGAATATTTATGAGTGTTAATTTTTAAGCAGTGTATTTTAAATGGAAGGAAAGCATAAAATATCTTTCAAAAATGCTCCCTCATTTGATGTTTGGATGATGGTTGTGGAAAGTCTAACCTGTGTAACAAAGCTGCATCAAAAAATAAGACAGACAGATGGTGATTATTTAGATATTCTTATGGCATCTATTGCTAAAGTGATCAAATCCTCACAAAAACAAATTGTGACATTGTTTTTAAACATGATACTACACCTTAGATACCATGTAGACCTTTGGCAGACCCACTGACTTACATGTCTCACTCAGGACCACAAAGAGTTTGCCTTGTGAGACAAGAGGAATAACATTTGAACTCATAGAAATATATGTGATATTACATAGTGGTCATCTGGTTTGACATGATATCTGAATGTTTCAAAATACAAAAATAAAGTCCTGCATTGACAGTTGCTGTAAAATGCCATAAGAATGCATATTAGAAAAATGTGTGGTCCCACTGTGAATCAAACCTCTAACCCTGGCAGAGAAAGCACCACTCAGTGGGTTTTCTAAAGGAAAAGAAAAAATCCAACCAACTTTTAAAAGGTTGGTGGAAGGAAAAAAAATATAACTGTGTGTCACAACTAGCAGATCTGGCAATCACAGCAGCAATGAGAGAGGCTTTAGAGGGCTCATATCAGATCAAAGAACAACGAGTCAGTAGGGATTGTTGATACTCATTAAATAGCGAGAGAGGAGGAGATAAAAAGGAAGAATGGAGGGAGGAGAGGAAATGGAAGATGAGCCTAAATTTTGATAATGAGACAATGCTGGGCAGTTGTAAAGGCCTGAAAATTTGCATGCATGCATATGCACATAACTGGTGGCTAAGCTTTATATGTATGTGTATGTTAAATCTCAGTATCAGACTGATGCATTCTAACATAACCCAATCATAACCATAAAAAAGTATTTCCCATTAAATTTAAGGATTTATATAAATGATTAGCTTGACATCAACAGGGCAGATGAATGTATCCTTCTACTGTGACTGTGACACTCTGACTGAAAACAGCACTAAAGCATATACAGACCAAGATAAAAAAGTGCTCCCACCACCGTGTCTTAGATCCACAAGCATTAATAAAAGCACACATCATCACATGCACGCAGAAGTCTACAGCTACTCATAAATCTATCATGTAAATGTATTCTGTGAGATACAGTACAAGGCAGATTAGGTGCGATGTGACAGTCAAGGCTGGAGAGACAAAAAGAAAGTAAGAAAGTAGGAAGAGTTGAAGCAAGTTAGGTTGGAGGATGAAGTGGGAAGCTTGTCTCACTTTGGCCCTGTCTCTGCAGATCAAGAAATGCTGACAGGAGGGCAACCAGAGGAAGCAATAACCCTGTCAGAATCACTAACTGTCATCTGATCTAAGAGTGAAGAAAGAGGGAAAAAAATGTATTTGGGAAACTGAAATCTGCTGTGACAGTCTTTGTTTCAGAGCCTCGATGGCAAAGCTAAAGTAGTTAAGGCCAGTTTAACAATCACAACTATTTAATTAATCTTGGAAATGCTGGCTGAACATGTTTATTAGATCACATGTACAGTCAAGTGTACGGTGGCCCTGAGAGGCCAAATGCACTGCAGCTAAAGAAAACAGCAGCAAATAGAAAAACGCTGCAAACGCACAGAATACAAAACAAAAGTTGAAAAAAAAATCAAAACTGAAGATGGAAAAAAAAACATCTTCCACGGACATATTACCCTCCATCATTTCCTCCCTCACAACACTGAAGAATCCTCCGCTTCATTTAAGCGTCTCCACACAGTCCTTATCGTGGTTTGGTTTCTGTCACTTCTGCAGCTGGTCCATCACCTTATTGTCTCCCCAAAAACACTTCTGCTGTGTTTTCCTCTCAGGGAAACCATACAAGTGAGAGAAAAAGAAAATCTTCCACAGGATGACAGAGTCCTGTGGAAACTATTTTCTCTCTCTCATTTAATGGTATGTGTTCTAATAAACATGTTCAAACCTAAGTACACCCTTACTGCTTCCACAGGACTTAGAAGGGTAAGAAGCAGCCAGGTGCTGCCACTCAAATACACTCTATATCTTTACCAATTTATTATCAGCGAGTGTGATCTTTTCTATAAAAGTAGTCAGTTTTGGCAGTTTGTGGTCTGAAGCATTCAGGTGTGTGTTAACACAATCCCAGGAGTGGACATCTGAGCAAATTCATCCCAAGGTCAAACTGTGCAACTCTCAGAGAAACTGCAAAAACCTCAGGGGCTACATCTCAGACCCTACAGGCCCTAATTAGCATGTTAAATGTTAAAGCTCATGACAGCAAAATTAGAAAAAGACTGAACAGTACAGAAAGCCTCTTCTCTCTAAAAACAACAACATGAACCAAATGCCCACAAACCTCAATGAATTGGAGCCACATTGTAAAAAAAAAAAAGAGTAGACCTTAATTCTTCCACAATGATAACGTCACACAGAAAACTATATCACAGATTACTGTAAGTTACTGCTGCTAAATGTGGTTATACAAGCTACTGAATCATGGAGTGTACATCACAGGACTGCACAGAGTCCTGTAAAAGACTCTTTTCTACAGGACTGTCTGAGCTGAGCAATAGAGTAAGGAATGAAGTGGCTTTATGCACCTTCATTGCACTGAAAAGTTTTTAGGCTTGGCTGGCAGACAGGAAGATAAGAATGCTCCTTTTAAATCTACCTGCTCGCCTCTGTGTCTAATCCCATCCATCCATCTATCTTTGCAGCTCACTTTTCTGTCTTCTGTCTGCATGTGTCTTTTCTCCCACTTCAACACACATCCTTTGCATGCACACAACTACAGGCATTCACAAAAATAAATGCCAAGTCGGCTCACCTTCACAGGTGATGGGCGCGAGGCATTTTGTAAAAATGACAGTTGAAGAAAGCCATCATAAACTCTTTCTGACAGAGGCAGCCAGTCCCCTGGCTCACTATTCGATACACTAGGCCGAATCACTCTGCAGCTTTTTCTACTCGTGTCAGTCAGGCCAGCACTCTGCTATGATTGCAGCAAAGACTGAAAGTGCTGGCTGTCAGCTGACATGTTGCCTGCATTATTGGCAAATCATGCAGGTTTATGTACAGTATGGATGTTGTCTGGAAACATGTTACTCACAGGGACATGCAATCATCATCACTGCCAAGCGTTTACTTTTATTCTAATATGAAACGTTGCAGCTGGTCTGCTGAGAGAGCTCTTTCTTTGCAATTTTCTTGATGACTTTGTAACACTAGGGTTTAAAATTGCCTTTTCTTTGCTTAATGTATCGAGCCACTGTAAGTACAAGCTGCAACCCAAATAGCTACAAATACATATTTACTTTACCTTGAGAGCAAACCTAACCATCTGCTAAGAAACCAAGTCTTGAGCCTGGACGCTACAATGTGGACTTCTTCCCATTGCACACATGGAGCCAACAATTCCACAGAGTTTAAATCCTTACAAGCTACAAAGCTAGAAAGGAAAAAAAATAGTTGTTAAGGTGGTAATAGAGTAAGGACTATTAGGAATCAAAAGGGTTGATCCACAGGGACAATGTTTTGTGATTTGATTGCAGGTTATCAATAGTTTCTCTCACACACACTACTGTCCCAGACAATTCAGACTGTTCAATTCTGCCTTTATGATAGCACTGATTCTTGGAAGATAAGAATATAAAATACAATTAGAACAATTATGATAGAAGATTGCACGAGACCAGAAACAAAGCCACCGGTTCACTGTGTAAATGAATAACTGTTTAAGAAACACTGAAAAAAAAATGATTCAGTCACATCACGGCACCAATACCAATTCACATGCACTGTACTGGTTTGGTGTTACTCTAGTTACAACAACTGATTCACAATACAGGCCAAATTACTTAGAGGGATTCGATTTGCTCCATAAACTCGGCTAACATTTAACATCTAACCACATTTTCATGATTTATAATATTCCTTTAATTTTTCTTATTGATCCATTTGAATGACAAAAGCACTGACAAGCAGAGATGTGCACAAATGCAGGAGTCAATTACTTGTTGACTGACTTCTATGATACTAATCCGATGTCTCAAAGAAGTACCCACTCCAATAGATTAAGGTAAGGACAGGACAGCTTCAATCTTGACAGGCTCTGCTCCTGATGAAATTCACTGAGGATAAGACTAATTACTTCTTACTGCCAGTGTTAAACTCACTCCAAAAATTACACTTACCAAGAGTCCGGTATCTAATCTGGCAGAATCTGACACTGGGTTTTTCAAACAGTTGGAACTGAGAGTAAAAAAAAAGAAAGGAGAGGAATTCTTAAGAGGGCAAGTTGTACCAAGGACTGTCCCAGGAAATTAATGAGATTTAACATGCATGAGATGATTTCAGGGTTTGTGAAGATGGGATAGATAGTCAAGCCAGCAGAGGGATTTATGTGTATTGATTGGTACAAGGTTCAGCTACAGGTTAGCTTTTGGCACCTGGGGAAAATCTGATAAAGGGAAGGCAGGATATAACTACATGGCCCTGTGAGGCCCCCCGATTGACTTGAAACTATACAGATATGAACTGCAAAATAGCAGAGTGGTTTCATTATTGTAACTTTAGAATAAAGATAAATGGTTGTGCTGTGTACAAGTAACAGCTATAAAGAATTTTATGCATACTGGCCTCAGGAGGTTGAAAAAATGTGACAGGACTTGTTTAAATTTAAATTTTGAATTCTTTAATAGACGTTTCACCTCTTATCCAAGAGGCTTCTTCTGCTTTAAGACCCAAAGGATGGAGAGTCCCCGGTATTTAAACCCCTAGTGGGGGTTGTCCCTTTTGGAGGCGGTCATTCATGATGTACATTAATCATGTGCATCATCACATGAGCCAAGGTGTGAAAAAGGCGTGGGTCATTACCATCAGGGGTTTTGGGTGAAACCATTGTAAGACCTTGCCCCACCCTATCAAGTGACCTATTAAGGTCACCTGCAGTAAGGTGTGAGTGGGGTTTGAGGCACCTGGGAAGGGATCTCAAGACTGCATTGTAGGTGGCTGATAGCTGCGGTTGTTCAATGGTGGTTGTTCACAGTGGACACAGATGGCCTCTTTTACTCCTCTTTCAAACCATTTGTCTTCCTGATCTAAAATGTGAACACTGGCATCCTCGAAAGAGCCTTCGTTATCCTTTAGGTGCAGAAGTACAGCTGAGTCTTGCCCTGTTGCGCTGGCTCTTGTGTGTCATGCCATGTGTTTGTGGAGTGGCTGTTTGGTTTCTCTAATGTAGTCTTAAGAGTGTGGCTGGGTCTGAAGCACACTGGGATGTCATGCCTTGAGAAAATTCTCCTGAGTTTCTCTGAGAAACCTGATGAACAATCACTTCCAAAGGGGACAACGCCCACTGGGGTTTAAATACCTGGGACTCGCCACCAAAAAAATTTAAAGAAGTCCAGTTGCCTTGTTTTGTTTTTTCAAGCTCTTGAGACTATCGTGACCTGGATAACTGAGAAGCTATGCAGAGTTTATGCATACTGCTTTAGGCTAAGCATCTTAGTGGTTACCACTACTACTACACTTACATACAAAACTAGATTAATGCACAAAATTCTAGGAATGCTAATTGGACTGTCCACACTGAATAAAAGCTCAATTAAGCAGTTTAGCCTTACTTCTTTTTCAATTTCAGTGGTGGGAACAGAATTCATCTATTTATTATCACATTCTAAGTGTGCATTTACTAAATGCAAATCAGTGAAACACAAGAACTGAAATGAAATTCATATATTTCAGAAACATACCAGAGACAAATAAAAGCACTGAAACAAACCTGTAATAATTTGTACAATTTATGTTCATGTTTGTCAGTTCCCTCAGCTTTAACATTTCCCTTTTCTAGTGAAATAAATAAATGGAACAACCTTTTATCACTTGTCTGAAAGAAATCTCAAGTATTGAATGTAATAACCTTCATAAATCTGATATACTTTATATTGCCAGGCTGCTGTTCTGTTATTATTGTGTCAACCGCTGATACACATGAACTCAAACAGTCATTAAACTTGCCACAGCACTGACTGCACAGCAATAGGAATGTAATTTTCCTTTAAGTGCCAAAGCAGGCCTATTTTCCAGGTGAGCACCTCTGCACAAGATGAAAGGTCTTCAGATTACTCACATGGCTAACTCTCTCCCTCCAGCACCCTTCTGTGCTACATGTGACCCCTTCACCTTTCATTCAGCATACTTCACAAGTCAACCAGAATCTGCCTGTTGCTGCTGCAGTTTTGATTTTGGTTGTTCTGCAGTGGAAGGAAAGAATCAAAGCACTTGAGTATTAGCAGATTGGCCAAACACATGGCTCTGACCCCCACATTTCACAGAAATCCCATTCCTCAACAACACGCCAGCTCACCCATTTTATCCCTCATCGTGAATTTTAATTACCTTGCTAGCATGACATTAACTTTTTCATACAGCAACCAGCTGTCACGTCCCCTCATGTGTGACCTGTGATCTATCCTGCAAGTGGTTAATTTGGGTTGGCAGTGGTTCCCTGCTGAGAGGAGGGGAGGAACAACTAAGCAGGTCTTTTTGTACACACCTGGAGATTAAACGCTGCAGTAAAAAAATAGAACGTTAAACCTGACATGTATGAAATATCATGCATGACTTCTGCTACCCTCCTGATATCTCTGTGAAATGGACTGCATGACAGGTAGCATGCCAAAGGCCATCGCAGTTTACTCTGGCACAGCCACATGGATTAACTGAGCAAGCTCAAAGGACCTTATCCTGAGCGACACCACTCCAATATTACAGTTGCACAAAGGTTTACATTTATAATGCTCAACACTCATCAGATGGAGACAGGATTACATGAGAGCGAAGCCTTGTAAGCAAAACTGTGCATGTGAAAGTCAACATATAGGACAGCAATCCAGCTGTGATCAAATAAGCTACTTCTTCAGTTTTTAATGAGTACCTCAGAGTGGAGGACAAGGTCATGCCCTTCAGTGTATAACCAATCAAATACCCAGAGGGATCAAAGCTGTGGAGCCTATCTATTGCCTCTGTATAAAAATGTATCTAAACTTCTCTTCCTCTGTGGCAGAGGTCACGCAGAAAGTCCACAAGATACGGACACTGACTGGTGGGTGATGGCCCCACTGAATGCAGATTACAATAATTATGCTGTAGCAGGGTGGATAAATAACTAAAAGGTGAAAGCTGAAGGCTTTGCAGGTGATAATGAACTCTATGGGAACTGCTATGCCATCCTAGTTTATCCGAATAATAACTGCATTTGCCAGTGCTTGTAATAAATGAACAGGAGTCTGAATCAGTGGCACTGATGCAAGAGTGTAGTATGGAGTCAGATACAATAATTGATTTGGGTTTTTCAGATTTCTTGAAATGTCAAATGCTGATTTATTTTTTTTTTTTACATATACATATTTAAGATTCCTATATGGATGGTGGTTTTCGAGTTTCACTATGGTCCAAATTTGAATATCTACTGCAAACTGAGCAAGTAGTGACCATCTGGTGCGTGCAGAATGTATAAGACCCAACCAGTTAGCCAATCATCAATTTATAAATCTCCTCCTTGGGAAAGTCCATTACCCGCCTATTCTTCAGGCTGCCATCTGACTGAAAAGATGACATGTAGGGAGAAGATAATCAGAAATCCCAGTGTGATGCATCTGCACTGTGTTCAGAGCCTTGAGGTAAAAAAGCATAAATAAAACAGCATAATTTTAAAACCAAAGAGATTTAATATGTCTCTGATAATTGGCATGCACTTTTTGTTTTAACTTGATGTCTTTTTTTTTTCTACTGAGCTTTCTAATATTCACAAGTCACTAGTTTTCAGAGCGGGCTGTGAGGGCCACAGCAGCTTCTGTCATATTCAGATCAACAATGTTAATGAACAGAATAAAGTGGTGAGATACACAAAACTTGTTACCAGCAAAAATGAAAACAATCACCATGTCAATGCAGTCATGAGAGCCGCGTTCTCTTCTGTAGTTTACCCCCATTCTATCGATGTGAACAAATGTTACGACTGAAGCAGGTGAGACTGAAAATAGTGCAGATCTAACACTTTTGTATTTGACGGGGTATACAGCAAACAAACCGATTTGCAATTTATTACATTAGAGACATAAAGCTTCCAAAATACTGCCAAATAAATCAACAGCATACAGCAATGATGCTGAGACTCTGTGGTGCCAACTAAATTCCAGCATACTATCATGCTCACAATAAGAATGTGTATAAAATGGAGTGACTGAGACCTGCACTGCCACTGGCATGTTGTTAGACATGTTCCTAGCACGTTGGCTTCTTGCTAAGATAATCTTTAGAGATAAAAGTCCATAATCTACAGTCTAAATGAAAGTTTTTCCTCGAATGGTTGTATCATGACAAGATTATCCTTTTCAAGGTTGATGCATGAACATACTGCAATTATTTGTACAGACCATGCAAATATAATTCAATGACTTGATAAAGTGGCAAAGTTTAAGTATTAATGTCAGCAGAAAGGAAAAGAAATAGCTGCAATATATCACTGGCTATCGTATCACTGAAGCATTTTATAAGATACAAATGAGGCTTGTTATATCCTCAAGCAGGGAGCAAACATCACCGTTTTCACTCTGTACCTACTGGTAGCATGGCACATGAATCATTTGTTGCAGTTGCCTGAAAATGCATAAGTAGGCATCATCATGCATTTTTAAACCATAGATGTCTTTTAAACTTTATAAGTTCCCTTGTCCAACATTTACTGAGGGTGGTACTTCCTCATCTCTCTTTATCTCAAGGATTGGCATGGCAACACTGGCTTCACAGGATGTGAGCATTAGCAGGAGAGAATATGTGTGATCTAAACACACATCACTTGGAAGCCCGAGTGAAGTCCCAGAGTAACAAAAACCGGCTCAAACTCTTTGAAATGTGAAATTCGGTTCATGCTGGTCTTGATCTCTCCTTCAAAGAATGTGTAATGCAGATGGAAACCATCCAGAGTGATCCATTGTGAATGGATTCATGTTTGGAGAACATCAATGGGGTATAGCTACAGGTAAGGGATTGTAGTGTGGACAAAGAATTTTGTCCTTTATCCCAAAGCAGCTGAAAGATGTTAGCAGTGGAATGGGGGTATGTGATGACTGGCTCTTTTTGCTTCAAGGCAAAAAAAAAGGAAAGGAAAAGACTTTAAACCTGAGTGCACACTGTGCCTAACTCATGCAGCTCTCACAGTGATCAAGCCACTAAAACCCAGGCCTAAAACAAGTCCAGATACAACTCAGTAATCTTCTGTCCCCACTGCATTCTACGTTCAGGCTATTTTCTTATACTGTGAAAGACATCCACCATCAAAACTTTAAGGTCATCATTGTTTTGAGTAATTGCATACAGATATGTAGTAAACTGGAAGAAGAACTGGTTAAAGATTGCCTAATCTGCTGGAGTTGTACTGTAGGCCTGCAAGTCAATACATCACTGGTTTCATTGCTGCTACATTGTTAGGATAAGATAGGTGGGCCTTTTTCTTCAGACGAAAAAATAAAAAAAAAAAAAAACTTAGGTCTGGCTCTGACCTATGAGCAGAATCAATAATAGCACTTAATTAATTTTTTTTTTTAATTCTCAGTTGTCAAAAATTATGATCATTTCTGCTTCCCATTCCGCTGTTAGCAACATAATGCTTCAATACAACATGACATTTATATTGTACATTATGGTCCCCATTAGAGTCACAATGGAGGATAAAACAGGGCCTACATTATAATTAACTAGTCACTTGTCATGGCTGACTAGCAGGCAGTGTTCCTTAGATCCACCCCACGCTTGTAAAGCTAGTTTCAAATTGTAAAGATGGCAACAGCAACAATACTGTTGTGAGGTTTCACGACAGGACCTAAATAAACTTTTTCTTCTTTCAGCTTCTTCTTTCAGCTTCTTCCTTTAGCGGTCTCCACAACATCCCTATTCCTAGGAATGTATGTTGTCCTTTACTTCATCCATGAACCTCCTCTGAGGCAGCTCCATTTTCAACATCCTTGTTCAAAATCCACTATCCCTCCTCTGCACGTGCACAAACAGCTCAACCTTGCCTGTCTAACTTTGTCTCCAAACTGCTGAGCTGTTCCTCTGATATGCTCATGTTTAATCCCATCCATCCTGGTTACTCCCACTGAAAATGTTTAGCTCTGCCACCTCCAGCTCCACCACCTGTCTTTTTGTTAGTGCCACCATCTCCAAACCATGCATCATAGTAGGTCTCACTATCGTCTTGTAAGCCTTCCCTTTCACTCTTGCTGCTATCCTGTCACACATCAGTCCTGACACTCATCTCCACCCACTCCACCCTGCCTGCACCCTCTTCTTCACCTCTCTTGTGCACTGTCCATTGTTTTTGGATGGTTGATGGTTAAACTCATCTACCTTTACTACCTCTACTCCTTGCAGATTCACCTTTCCACCTGTCTACCTCTCATTCACACACACATATTCTGTCTTACATCTAATGACTTTCATTCCTCTTGTCTCCACAGCATACCTCCACCTCTCCTGGCTCTGTCCCATCGCCTCCCTACTCTCACTACAGATCGCAATGTCATCTGAGAACATCATAGTCCACAGAGACTCCTGCCTGACCTCATCTGTCAGCCTGTTCATCACCACTGCAAACAGGAAGGTGCTCAGAAGCAATCCCTGATGTGATCCCACCCCCACTTTGAACCCATCTGTAACTACTACCGCACACCTCACCACTGTCTCGCTGTCCTCACACATGTCCCGCATCACCCCCATGCACTTCTTTTTAGATGTGTCTCTGCGTCAACACACCTGAGGCAAATAGAGAAATCATTAGCAGGACTCTGGAGAACTTGACTACATACTGAGGAGGTAATTCAGCCATTTTGATTCGGGTGTGTTGGGACACATCTAAAACCTGCAGGACAGGGGCTCTTGAGGCCTGGAGTTGAAGAGCCCTGCTCTAGACTCACAAAGACAGTGAAACTCCTCCTGACCTTCTCTATACTTCTGTCTACACTCTCAAAGCAAACGTTGCATTTGTAGTGCTTTCTCTCAGCATGAAGCCATTCTGCTGCTCACTGACTGTTACCTCTCTTCTTAACCTAGCTTTAACAACTCTTCCTCATTGCTCCATAGTACGGTGTGGCTTCATAGCTGCCCTCACTTCGTCCTTACTAATCCTCTGCACTTCCTGATTCACTGGCCTCCATCCATCCTCCTCTCTCTTTCTATATTTATCAGCTCCTCAAAGTACTCCTTTCATCTTCTCAACACACTCTTCACTTGTTAACGCATTTCCATCTCTATCCTTAACCACTCTAACCTGCGGCAAATCCTTTCCAGCTCAGTCTCTCTGCCTAGCTGATCGATACAAGTCATTTTTTCTTTCCTTAGTGTCCAGCCTCACACACAGCTCACTATAAGCCTTTTCCTTTGCCACCTCTCTCTCTTTGCTGTATGCCTAGCCTCCCAGTACTCCTGTCTACTTTCTCCATCTCCCTGTCTATGCCACTTTTTCTTTGCTAGCCTCTTCCTTTGAATACTTTCCTGTACTTCCTCATTCCACCACCAAGTCTCCTTGTCCTCTTTCCTCTGTCTAAAGGAAACACCAAACACCTTCTTGGTAGTTTCCTTCAGCACTCAAGCTGTACTTTTCCAGTCAGCTGGTAACTCTTCTCTACCACCCAGAGTCTGTCTCAACTTATCCCTGAACTCTGTGCAACATTCTTCCTTCTTCAACTTTTACCACTGAATCCTTGGCTCTGCCTTCACTTGCTTTCTCTTCTTTCCAAAGTCACCCTACAGACTACCATCTGATGCTGCCTAGCTACATTCTCCCCTGACACCACCTTGCAGTCTGTTCCTTCCTCTTCTTAAAGTACATTTTCACCACAGCCATTTCCATCTTTATTGTAAAATCTACTACCTGCTACTGCCCTTCTGCATTCCTCTCCTTAATTTACCTACCCAACAGCTCCTCATCACCTCTGCTTCCTTC
Organism: Archocentrus centrarchus; assembly: GCF_007364275.1. Taxonomy (NCBI): domain Eukaryota; kingdom Metazoa; phylum Chordata; class Actinopteri; order Cichliformes; family Cichlidae; genus Archocentrus; species Archocentrus centrarchus. Next base: position 21,613,788 of record NC_044368.1, on the reverse strand, counting down.
ACCTACATGTCCATTAAAGTCTGCTCCAGTCACCACTCTCTCCCCCCTGGGGACACACTTTACCACTTCATCCAACTTATTCCAGAATTCCTTTTTCTCTTCTAACTGACCTCAAACTTGTGGGGCATACACACCGACAGCATTCAACACCACTGCTTTGATTTCCAGCTTCAAACTCATGATTCTGTCTGACACCCTTTTCACCTCCACAACAATATTCACATGCTCTTATTTCATGAACCCTAACTCCATTACTCTCCCTATCTGCACCACGGTAGAACAGCTTAAATCCACCTCCAATACTCCTGGTCTTGCTTCCCTTCTACCTGGTCTCATGGACACAAAACATATCTAAATGGTACAGTAAATGGACTAGTTCTTATATAGCGCTTTTCTACTCAGATATGAGCACTCAAAGCGCTTACACAACATGTTTTACATTTACCCATGCACACCCATTCATACAAGCACTTCCATGATTAATTAAGCTAAGTGCTTTAATTATTTAACATTCACTCACATTCACACTCTGACGGAACAGTCGGAGAGCAACTTGGGGTTAAGTATCTTGCCCAAGGACACATTGGCATGCAGCCTGCAGTAGCCAGGAATTGAACCACTGACCTCCCGATCAGTAGGTGACCTGCTCTACCTACTGAGCTACAGCCACCCCAAACCAGTCATAGTTCCTACATTTAGAGTCCCTACTCTCAACTCCACATTCAGTGTCTCTCCTTTTTCTTTGTTTTCAGACAACAGTAGCAGTTTTCCACTAGCACCCGGTTGGCCAACAGCACCGGAGGCATTAACTGGGCCCCACAGACCTGGTATGGAAGTCTCATTCTTTATGATTCACATGTTTGGTTTGGCTAATATTTTACACTGGATGTCCTTCCTGATACACCCCTCCCCATTTACCTGGGCTTGGGACCAGCACTAGGAGTACACTGGCTTGTGGCACCCATGTGGCTTGGTTGACGGATCTAAATAACCAATGGATGATATTGTGGTCATGTCCACCATTTATATTAAGTGTTTGTAAAAACATTTCAAACTTAGGATATATGGCTGCTCTAACTGACTGTGGCCCCTTATTAATCAACAGATAGCTAATTGATATCCATTTTGGATTTTGGTCTTTTCTGTTGGCGTTAGTTTGAGTGGGCCATATTTGGATCTCTACTCATAGTTCAATTAAAAATTTGTTAAATTTAAATTTAAATTAAAATTCTGACATCTTTGCACATTCTTCCTAACTGCCAATGTTCATACATCTCATGGGTGCTTTAACAAAAAAACAGTTCTTTAAAAAAGCAAAACAATTCATTGTTGCTTGAGTGTAAGACCAACTTTCATGTGTCAGGAGATAAAGTCCAAACAGACAGAAAATAACACTGAAAAGGTCACTGCCCAGTTACATCAGCAAATGGCACACAGCCAACAGACTGCAAGACAATCTAATCACCAGATACCCTTTCAGAAGCAAAACAAACAGCACAGACAGCTGGGATGTGTTGACTGACACCCCTAATATCAAGTGCACAGAATAAATGGTTGTTTGCCACTATGACATTTTAAAACCTAGTGGACCACAGTAGTTCTTTATGAACATGGAAGCAACAGTAGAAATATCCAGAAAAACACCATGAGAAGCTTAGAAAAAGTGAAGTTAATGTGCACAAACTGTCCTCTATTTGCCACAAAAAAAGAGGAGATGAGATCTACTGCATCCAGTTAAATTACCTAACAAAACGACAAAAATTAATACTGCCTCATTTCTTTGTCAGCTTCATAATTTAAAGATCTTCTAATTTTTCGTAGTGACTTTTTCCATTTTGTAAAAAAAGTTGCTTTGGCACAATTTTTTTTAAAGAAAGACTCAAGTTTCTACCCCTCTTTAAATGAGATAGGCAGAAATGTGAAGGCCAAACAAAATAAGGTCTAGTACTGCTCACTTCCAACATAAAAACTAACTACAGTAGTTAAAGTAATCAATCCAAACAGAACACTATCTTGCATGGAACTATCAAATCTTGGTCATAATGCTAAATACCAAAACTACTTTAGGCTGTGCTCTAAATCAATTCAGTAAACATTTAACAGACCACAAGCTAAGTTGGCCAGCGCCACTGACCAAGTTTACCGAACAGATTTCAGTAAAATAAAAGACAATTTAAAATTAAACATAAAACAACAAAACACAAACACAAAACAGGGTTAATACGACACAGAAGAGAGAACCTTGAGTACTGTAGTTTATCTGAACCAGCTTTTACAGCCTTGAAGGCCCAGGTGAGCAGGTCAGGCAGAGGACCCTCCGACAGCCAACTGTTATCCAGTACGGATGTGAGCTGCCGCCAACACTGTGGGAGTATCACTGCACTGTTCCTCGTCTCACTGCACAAAAACTGATAACAGTGTTTGTTCTGAGTGAAAATGGAAATAAAACAAAAGTGAAACTATCAAAGAGTAACTTTAAAAAGATTACTGCTGCGGTAAAAGTGCTCCGTCCTCAGAATGCAGAGAAGAAGAAGCTGATCGTGTACCTGGAGAGCAGAGTCGCAGACCCAGAACAATACACCAGGATCAACAACGTGATTGTCACCAGGCTCCACATAAAATCCTGGTCATACGCTTGGGTGGTGAGCACTGATAACAAAAGGGATCCAGAGCAACAGGTGGCAGCTTTTTTAGCAGCCAAAAGGGATCAACCTGGACTGTGGCAACACCGAGGTGTGCCCCTCTCTGCCCACGAGGAACACCAGTGAAAAACCAGCTGTTATCATAAGGTTTGTAAATAGGAAGCATAAGAATGCACTGTTGAAACAAAGGAGAAAACTAAATTATATTTTACATCTTTATATGGTACTTTCTATATGTTGACAATACACAATCATAGTTTCTAAGTTATAAGGCTTTTTGTCAATTTGCAACCAATAAATCATTAAATTGACCTTAAAGACCTTGGTGGATGTAAGCCACATTTTATTGGAGTGTTAACATGACCCCACTCTACAGTACACCTCTACAAAATTTTAATCAGAATTCATTTAAAACTTTTTGAGCTATCATATTTACAAACACTACCAAAAACATAGCCTTGGCCAAAGAGGTTATGTTTTTGGTAGTGTTTGTAAATGTTATTTTCATTTAACTTTCATGCTGGATAGAGCAAATATGACAAGTTGTACCACAAAAATAAAAATATCAGCAAATAGTCTAATCCAAATAGAACAAACCTCTCTGATTATAACTGAGAAAATAATTTTGTTAAATATATGCCTATTTTTCATTCTAACTACCATATTGAAGCCTACTGCTATGGAGGAGTTTGATAATTCAGGTAAACTTTAAACTAAACTAAGACTTAACCAATGTAAAACATTTTTGCACATAAAAGTAAACACAGCAAAACAATTAAGAGTAATGTAGAAGGAATTCAGAGATTCATAACTAATTCAATTATATTTATATAACGCCAAATCACAACAGTCACCTCACCTCGCTTAATTTCAAATAGGTAGTCTTGCCAAGTGCCATGCCCACATGATGAAAATTGGTAGCCCGATACAAGACCCTAACCCTCCTGACCCTAATGGCATGACTGCGACAAGCAAGCAAGGATCAGGCAATTGGAATACTGACTGTCAGAATGAATGCTGCAAGAATTGTAATAATGTACACTGCTCAAAACAATTAGAGGAACACTTTTTAATAGCATCAAATCAGTTAAACTTCTGGGATATTGATCTGGTCAGTAAGTAGCAGAGGGGGTTGTTAATCAGTTTCAGCTGCTTTGGTGTTCATGAAATTAACAACAGATGCACTAGAGGGGCAACTAGTATCTGCTCCTTGGTGCAAGGCGCATTCCCAGAGCTACAAAATGACCTCCAGCAGCCACTGGTGTGAATGTCTGACCAAACAATCAGAAACAGACTTCATGAGGGTGGCCTGAGGACCTGGTGGGTCAGTGATAGTCTGGGGAAACATATCCATGGAGGGACACACAGACTTCTACAGGCTAGGCACTAAAACCCTGACTGCCATTAGGTATCAGGATTCCTTGGACCCGTTGTCAGACCCTACGCTGGTGCAGTGGGTCACTCAATGGTATCGATAGAAACTGATACCATTGAGTGATCCCCACATTTGTGTGACCTAAATCCAACAGAACTCCTCTGGAACATTATGTTTGGGTCTATCTGATGGCACCAGGTTGCACCTCAGACTGTCCAGGAGCTCAGTGATGCCCTGGTCCAGATCTGGGAGGAGTTGACATTTCTGCAAAATGGACTAACCTGCTGCAACAGTTTTCCCTGATCTTCAGGGTGACTTTGAATTCAGCCTCTGTGGGTTGATCATTTGCATCCTTTCATTCCTAACACATTACCCAGTCCATAACAGTATAGATATCCAGCATGATTTTTTTTTTTCCCCCCATTGAGATCTGATTTCAAAGTGTTCCTTCCCCAGTTTTTTTGAGCATTGTATACTCAAGTACTGGGATCCTATTTCTCTTTAATGGGCATCTGTGGCCCACGTAGCTGTCACTTCATCAGATCTATGTGAAAGAATCTTATCCACACCCATCAGTTCAGCACTAGATATTTTTCCTAATTAGTCTGAAGGAAGCTGGGCAGGTGTTTGCATAATTGAAGAATAAGAGCTTGTCCATATTTCCCTCCTGCTGGAGAAGCAATGACTTAAAGGCTGACTATTTGCTTCTCCATGAATCACGACTCATTATGCAAAGTGAATGAGACCCTCGGTGTGGCCAGAAGAATGTCGTGGAGAATGGACTTGACAAAGACATTCATAAGAGTAGGGGACACAGTAGTGTACCAGTGCTGCCTACCAGCACCTAGATGGTAACCGGACTGAACAAGTGCCAAGCATAATTTAAGGACGAGATGAAGACGAGCACAATGAAACCCTACTTTGGGGCTCCAGGACTGTCAAAAATAATCGGACCGACAAACTATTCACAAATTCATTTGCCTGCCTGACTGCCTGTGAATTAGGCACAGTGTCACCTCAGTACCTCTGTGACCCACAGTAATCTTGTCCTAGATTCAGTGCTCATTCACTGATTTCCATGTTGGAGCCACTCTTATTATAGACCCAACATGTACTGTATGGGATGGAAAGGGAAATAAACCTTTGACTTCAAATATCTGTTACTTACCTTCATGTTTATCAATTGTCTTTTGTTTGATTTTGTTTGTGCCACTGGTTAAAAAAAAAAAAAAAAAAGTCAATTTCCATGTTTCTACTGATACTCCGTGTTTCCTTTTTTTTTACCTTCATTACAAAGTGTTCATTGCAAAAATATTTTTATTACATTCATCAGTTTGTCCTATTGACTTCACAGTCATCTCATCAGGGAAATATTAAAGAAACACAAAATACAAAAATGGCAGCAGGTATGGAGGAACTGCAAATGGCTGAAGAGTGAACTTTTATAATTCTAAATAAAGTTTTGTTTGTTCAATTATTTCTTTAGTGTAACAATGTGTCTTGGCAATAAATCTTATACATTGGAAAGCCTGTTTATTTCCCCTTCAATGGAGCCATGCTTGTAAGGAAAATGCAATTATGGGTTGAGCAGCATAGATGAGCGTGTGGGTTGTGCCCATGAAAAACTTGCCAAAGCTTCTCCACTAATGTCAAATAGCTTATTCTGCTATTGACTCTTGTTTGGTGTTTATTTGATTGGATGATTGAAGCTTGAACAAACAAGACATACTGCAAATGTAACAATTTATTCATTTAATAAACAGGGGCCTCAGCAGCATGTGGGAGAACCACACACAGCCACAACAGCCTGGCACCTCCTCCTGCTCCTCATGTCACCAGTCAGCCACACACTGCTGTGAGATGGCATCCCATTCGTAACCAGCAATTGTCGCACGCCAAAGCTAATCCTACAGGTGTTCATTAGGGTTGAGGTCAGCAGGCAGGCCATTCTGTCCTCTCCACTCCCACTCTCCACTCCCAAATCTATCACCACTGGTTGCAAAATCTCAGCTCGATATCTCTCTGCATTGAGACTTTCTCCAACGATGACAAGCCCGATTTTAGCACCTGAGCTACCAGAATCTCAAAACAAGAGTCAATACCAGAATAAGCTGTTTGGCATTGGCAGAGAAGATTTGGCAAGTTTTTCACTGGCGCTCAACCCACAAATGCATTTTCCTTACAAACGTGTCTCCATTTAAGGGGAAATGATGAAATGACCAAGATCACAGATCTGTAATACATTCTGTAGCAAACTTTAGCACTGCATACACCAGAGTCAGTCACTACCAGCTTTGACAGTCTGTTCACAGCCGTGGTAGAGATTAGTAAAAGCGTGTGTGTGTGTGTGTGTGTGTGTGTGTGTGTGTGTGTGTGTGTTGTAGGGTTTATATTCCACATTTTAAAATATAATGAATTAGCTTTGGTTGAGTGGGAAAGTACAGGCACTGAGAAAATTAAAAATTTCCTCTGTTCAGTGTTACTAGTTTAGAAATCATTAATGGCAAAGCCTCACAGCCTTACTCAAGTGTTTGTTCCCGCTTGGAATATAAAGTGTCTCCCAAGCAATTAGGAGGAAATCCGCACTAAAAGCTCATCGTCCCTTGGTCATCTTGATTTCTTTTTTCCCCCCATTAATCGATACTGACTAACAAGGCAACTAATTATTGCCATGTGAAATTAAGCGCTTGCTTCCTTTTCTAATTTATTATGATTTTTTAAAGTGTTAACTTTGCTGCACAGGATGAGTTCTATTTTTAACAAAAAATAAGGCCACAGATTCAAAGAAATAGCACTTGTTGCACTAATAGTGTCTTATGATTATGCATATTATCAGGAACACACTTGGCAATTCCCTTGTATACACATTTTAGACTCAAATTTGTACTTACGTAGGCCTCTCTTGGTGCTGGCTGTTGGGGCTGCTATGCAGTTGTCTCCACTGGCTGAAAACACGACTGTACAGACTCTCAATGATTCTTTTTTTGAAGTGTGACTGACCTTTTTCCAAACAAAGCTACTGGTGGCACCACATTAACAGAGTGGCTGGTGCTGATGAACCGATTTGACACTTAATGCACAACTGAGCAAGCTGATTTGGGGTCAGGGAGTATGGAAATATCCATATTGCAGAAATTCATGGGCAAATGTATACGCTACTGAATTAATGGAGACATCTAAGTTTATGGTCAGGTTTCAGGATTTTGCTGCCCTTCATTGCTAAGGAAGCAAAATGCAGAAGCTTGACCACATCTTAAACAACTGAAGAATAAATCTTGTGTAGTACATTTAAAATAATGTACTACTTTATAAATATTTCTAAGACATTCTGGGTTGTAGTAACATTTTAGAATGACCCTATTCCACGATATACTGCATTTTCACACAAACGTATTTTCTGTTTGCACCATGTGCCCTTTGTTCTCACTATAACTTGTTTTTCACCACAGATAAGCACTGCAGAAGTTGTGATGGGAAAGGTGATTGTGCATTTGAATAATTCTCAGCTTTTACAAATGTGCTAGCTACATCTTTCCTCCTACTTCTCTGGCAAGCTACCACATTCAAAGCCGCAGAGATCAGCAGATCAGCAGAAACATATGATGGCTTCATCTTCAACGTACTCTTTTTTTTTTTTTTTTTGTCTTTGTTTGCACCCTGGCTCGTCTTCACGTAGGAGGCAGAGATTTTCAAACTTTCAGTTCCCCTCTTAACCACAGCGTAAAAATTGATTACAAATGGAGAGGCATTAGGAGGCTTTTAAATTACATAATTATGACACTTAACTGGGAGGCATTTCTAAAACCGAAGAAATTTAAAAGGAACAGTTCTTTTTGTGAGACCTCCAAGATTCAGAATCAGAAGTTACATAAGGACACACTGAGAGGATGTGAAGCACCATTGTGATGAGAATGCTTGCAGATTCAGGCTGTTTTTAAGAGTTTATGAGTTGGATTATGTAGATTTTTTTTTCTTTGATACATTTTTATCTGGAAAGGACAGTTTGAGCTTTACAAAATATTAACATGATATGCTTGCAGACTGGAAGAGGTAAGACAATCAATTCTTTCCACCCTTCTGTTTACAGCCTATAGACTCATGCACTGTTTCTTCTTTTCTTATCTATGCCCATCTCACATTATTATAAAAGTAACTATATACACTGGAACCTGGGGAAATTACACGTCTACTCATCAAGATTAATTAGGCATGAAACACTGGAGAGAACCTTCCAAATTCTGCCTACACTGGGCTTATAAATATGACACATTTGTTCCAAGTTTTAAAGAATTTATCTTTTTCGTGGGTTAAAAGAGAAGGTCGGCTTTTCCAGATAATCCTCTCTCTGGCTCAGATAAAGGATCTCAAAGATCAGGGGTTTGAGTGTTGAATACTGACTAATCATCTGTCACTGTTTTCCTTTTATAAGAACTCAATTTGGGCAATTTGAAAATACACGAATAAATGAAAATGGTTGAAGGTAAATTCTTTTAGTCTCCTTAAAATATCAGATACTTTTCCAACAGTGTTCTCTTCAATCCATGCAGTTAGCTGGGGACCCCCGACTCCACCCAATCAATCATAATTTCATATTTTATTGACATTACGTCCTGAAATCTTGTTTCATTCCAGATATTGCGAAAATGTGTTACAAGAAATATTCCTGTACATACTGTGTGTCACCCAAACCAAAAGCATTTGAAGGCATTTTATACTTTAACTGTTCTTTAAATGACTGGGCTGGCTTTTTCATTCTCCACAATATCATGGCTGATAACACACAGACCTGAAAAAAAGAAGCTTCTGACAGACAGTATCTCCAGGTAAAGGTGATGAAACATGTACAAACGCACTGAAACTCCATTTATTTATGTGCAGCTCTGTGATTTTGTTTATGTAAGTCTGGTTCCACCTGCCACTCCCTCTGAGAGTTCTAGTCACTGGTATCTAATCAGACAACCAATTTATTGATCTGACGGTGTTTTTCATTTGAGAGCACCCCCTTTATATGTAGCTTTCTCCTGTTTCAAATGAGATCTAATGTTTGATCTCCGGATACCAAACAATTTACAACGTCTGCACAGTTTTCCTCATGAATTCCAATCAGCAATGCTGTCTTTCTTCCAGCATTACATAACATGATGGTACTTTGTACTGCAGACTAGGGAGAACTGTGGATGAGTTGAAGTAAAGCTGGTACAGAGAAGAGGAAGAAATGTCGCTGAGGCTGCTGCACAAATAATAATGCGCCCTGCTGCCAAGGTGACACTGCATCTCTCACCAGCTCTTTGTCTGGAGAGCCTTCTAACCTGTTGACAAGATGCCAAATCCCACAGCTGAGCTCACTCCTCATACTGATGGATGTTCCAGAGCGGCTCAACACATCAAATCCTCCATTTCTTGATCTGTTATTTCCTTGCCCTAAGTCACAGAGGGGAGGCAGACAGAACAGTTTAATGCCAGCACGCGTCATAATTTTTCTTAGCAACCAATCCCAAAAGCAAACATTTCCATTCATAGTCTGAGTTATTGCCTAATGCAATAAGAAAGCACCTTTATGCTGTTTACAGTTAACAATGAATTAAGCCTTTATTTCTGCTATATGGTTGGTAGCGTATGAATGTCTGGAATTTAGAACTCCCTGAAACATTTATAATTTTCAACATTTTCCAAAGACAGAACTCAGAAACTGCACAGAAAAAGGGGGAAAGGCTACATCCCCAGTGAGGACCGCAGAGAGATCGATGGTAATTCTTACTGAAGAATTTCTTCTGACAAACCCTCAGAAAAATTTGATATAAAACCGTGACTGATACTAAAGTTTTACTTTCCACCACTTCAGTTTCACGGCTTTTGCACCCCCCACAAAGTCAGAAAAAGTTTCACTTCTGACAACTGTTTTTTTTTTTTCGATTCATGTCTTGTGAAAAATTCACAAACTAGCACAGCGTGCACAGCCGGGTGCTTCTCACGGATCAGGGGTCCACGAGACAAAAACAAACTCAGCAAGATTTTGTGTTTTTAAACAAAAATAAACTTCAGGAAGGAAAATGTACCACTCGCAGGCGTTAGGACAGACCAGACACCTGAAAATGTATGTGGTGGATATGACAGACAACCTTGGGGCTTAATTTATGAACACAGATGAGACCTTATAACCTTGAATATATTAAGTAGTCACTACGAAAGTCTAAGCACTGACATTACTGACATGAAAGTCAGGTGGAACATTCAATGAACTTGAGCATGACCGACTTGTATTAATAGTCTGAACACAGTTCCTGTACACCTTGGTGGCCTTTTTAAATCTAATTAAGCTCCAAATGTCTTCATTGACTTTAAGTATGAAGAAATGCAAAAGACATGGAAGGGTGAATGTGTAAAGTAAGAACAAGCACAGAGGAGAGAGACAGTAATTCTCAACAGAACCTGAGAAAGGTTACAAGTGATTGAATGAGCTGAAAGAGAGACAGAGGTGTGTGTGTGTGTGTGTGTGTGTGTTTATCTCCACTAGAAGAGGGAGTAGTACAGCCTTGGATTATAGAGAGAGGATTAACATCTCTGCAGTCAAGGGATCAGTGTGAAATTGCAAAGGGGTGCTACTGCAATTTCACTGCTGCCTCCTCCAGGGTGTGAAATTTTCAGCAGATATCAGACGCAGACGTCTGCTGTGGCTGGTCAGTTTGTCTACCTGTCTGTCTGGATCCTTCCAGTTCTGAAACATTCAGACCTTGGTTTTTATTAAAGTTGCATGACTAATGAAGGATGTCAAAATATCAGCTGAATCAAAAACAGATTGAATGAATCCACCCAAGGACTAAGAGGAGATAGAAATGAAAACTGTAAAAAAGGAAAGATTCTGTTAAGAACTGCCAAAATATTAAAGATGCAAAAACAGCGTTCCTCTCGTATCTAATTTTAGGAAGTTTTAATCAAAGCAGCAGACTCAATAATGTCTTGTATCGTGTGCAGTGTGTTTAGTTTTGCGTCCCCTTGTCTCGTTAGTGTGGTTCTGTCCACCTGTTCTCCCCAGCTGTTTCCACTCTCCTCTCGTTATCCCTTGTGTATTTATTGGCTATGTTTTCATTGGTTCTCTGTCACAACTCCCCGCCCACTGTGTACTCTCCTGTTTGTACTCCTGATATTCTTAGTGTGTTCTGTGGGCCCTGACCAGTTCTGTTAGTGAGTTTCAAGCAATAAAGCTGAATTCAAGTTTAACCCTGTTTTGAAGTCCTGCATTGTGGGTCCATCTCCTGCTGTTTCTCCATCAGTCACAACAGATTAAAACGGTCTGGAGTTGATTTCAAGTATGACATTTACATCTAGAAGCTGTTTCAGTAAATCCACAATAGGTCCTCAATGCACGTGAAACAGGCGAACCTCAGAGCTACATAAAGCAAATCCTCTTCCTATGGAAGAGGATTTGCTTTATGCTATCATAGCCATAATCATAGCCATCATATGTTTCTGCATGTAACACCCATGTGAACATCCCATTTTATTTGCATTAATCTCTTAAAAAAATGGATTTGTTTTGTCTTGTCTCTCGTTAACAATTTTAGTGTAGATCAATATTGCCATTTAAACTAGGGTGCCATCAAATAGCAACACTGAAATGCTAGAAGAGAATTTGCTCTTTCACAGAACTCCAGTGCAAAGTGTTACCAGGAAAAAAGTTCCCCACAAACAAGATTAATGTGGAGACAGATGTTGGAATAGCAGCTGCTACTCATGATTAACAAAAACAAACATCTCTGAATTTAGAAATTGTTTGTTCTCAACTGTTACAGTATGAACAACAGAAAAATCACAAGAAATTTTGGCATAAGAAGCAGACATTTCCATGTGTCCTTCACATGTGGACACACAATCTTCAGCTTTGAGATGACAGTTTTGTTTAGAGGAGGCGGTTTATTTCTAATCGGACGGATTGAGTGCCAACAAATAAGGAAATATTACACAGTCAACTTTTCTGCTCTCATTTCTCAAACAAATAACTATTTTCACCCTCTACAGTAACATGTCTTCACTGATCTAGAAAAAAAGCAAACAAATCAAATCAAACTTTGTGACCCAGCAGCAACTTTTCAAGGTGTTTACTTCTCTAGTGTGTATTTTTCCTTCAGTTCTCTGTCTTTTCTCTTTTTTCTTTGTGTTTGTCCTTGCAGAAGCCAAGTGGCTCTCTGTGTGTCTCTGCCAAAACACAGGTGACACAGCGGACACTGGAGGAGAAGGCTAATGAGGTGCCCTGCCAGTCCAAATCTTGGCTCCTCATCAGGCGTTGTAGCCGGGGACTGCAGAGGAGGGAAAAAAAAAAGAGGTCCACCGCAGCTGTGACCAACTACTGACGTCTAAACCTGCATCGATATGTGGAAACTCTCAGAGTAACTCATGACACCATTTTGATACGGTGTCTGCAACAACACATCGGTGTCTGGTTAAGTGAAGACAAAACTGCCCAACAGCACGGGTTTTAAACTAATTCAGTAAAAAGAGTGACAACTGAACGAGGCAATGGAGTTTGCTAAACTGCTGATGAAGAGGAGTTATGTTTAGCGGGAATCTGAACATACATGTAAGCCTGTGAAAGCAATGAGATGCAGCAGCTGCATGTTGTTAAACAGCAGCTTAGCTGTTTTAACCCAAAGATTTAAAATGAGCATAAATGTTGACTCTGGAAGTTTAGCAAAAGAGAAAAATAAAGAGAAATTCATGCAGCATTCTGGGGATTTTATCAGCAGATGTAGTTTAATCTTGCTCTGTTATGGAGATGATATGGTTTGCTCTAAAACATATTGGAAAAGGAGCTTTTGGTTTGACGTCTCTGTACCGTACATGACTGTACCACGCTTTACTGTGAGATGCAGCTAACAAAGGGAAATAAACCTCTTGTTCTGCTCTGTTTACTGCACTATCAAACGTTTCTGTAATCTTTGCCACAAATTCTAGATGCTTCTTGATCTGCAGATCTCTGAATAATTCTTGCTGACAAATGGGGAAATAAAAAAAGTTACATAAACGTTTGCGTAAAATGCACAAAGTTATCATTTAGTGTAACTAAGGTTGCAAGTCTTGGCACGTGTCAGTCACCACACACTCTGACAGCAGGTAAGCTTTGTTCACTCTACCAGCTGACTGCAGGTCTGTCACTCGCAACAGGAGAGCATGCTGGAAAGTGGGACGCTGTCAACACCGTCTGTCTCCCACCCACATGCTTCACCAGCACCTCGGCTAACCCAGGAAATGCGTGAACAAGAACTAAAGATGCAGTGTCAACTGTGCAATCTTACTACAAAAAATAAATAAATAAAAATCACTGCAGTCGTGTGTTTTCATGACAGACTGCTGTACTACAGACTGAAAGCCATTTCCACTGATCTGGAGGTTGGTGAGCAAAGCCACATGATGGTTCTTCAGAGTCAGTAATAAGGTGATGAAGCCAGCCTGCAGGGCAATTGCCAAAATAAAAAACACAAAAACAAAGCGCGGTTCTCAGGAACAATGTGTGCGCTCTCTGCTGGGAGGCCTGATTTACCCACAAAGCAGCAGAGCTAAAGTGCTAGATGAGTGGCAGTGTGGTCTTTAAGCCGACTGTTGGATCTGAGCAAAGGGCCAGTAAATCAATGGTAATCAGCCACCTGGCAGCATTTTTGAGAACCTCTAGCCTTGTTCCTTCAGCTAGTAGCACGTACCTCCAGGGCATTTCACATACAACAACATACAAAGCAACATGGGGTTAAATACCCTGCTGAAGTGCACGCCCTTTTGGCTTTGCCTCTAACGGTGGTCATTTCATCGCCTATTGCCTCACTTGTGTATCTTCTGGCAAACAGGAACATATAATATTAACATGGCTGATATAACCCAACAACAAACTGCAGTAATGGTACAGAAAATTCAACCAATCTGAAAACATCCTTGTTATCTGTCAGGCAGATTTTGCATTTCGTCAAGAGCCATTATCTTAACATTACTGTGCAAGATGCCTACACTGTCACAGATATTTGCCACTGATGGCAAATCTTCTGGAAAGTGTAGTTTGTGTGTCGTCTTAAACAGACTGAATAAATGAACTGTTGTGTTTAATGAAAGGCTGTCAAGTTTGGACTTTGGTGAATTTGACAATTCAGCTCACATTCGGCTCTGAAACTGATGAATAATGCAGCGCTGTGGTTGTTGAGCAGAGATTATTTTGTTATTGTCGCCACATGTGGTTGGTTTTGTAACACTCCCAAGGCATTGTGTTTTTCAGATGTTGCAGTGTGTTCTGAATGCTGCTGAGAAAGCAGTTGAAATGGGTCATAAAGAACTTCACTGTTTCTTTAAGGAAATTCAGAGGAGACAGACAATGAGTATTATAGCGTAAGAGTTCTGCTACAGTGCAGGCTTAATGCTTTTCGAGTCATTAGAATTGGCCCTCTGTCAGTGGTGTAAAAGGTATACATCTGTTAAATTAAAGAGGAAAGTCTCACTTCTGTTAAACTCATTCCCTGCTGTGCTCCCTCTGATGTGGCTAACAATCAATGTTCCACCTTTATAGGAAAAGTAATCCATTAAATCCCATCAAACAAGTCTTCAAAAAATTGAACCCATTTCCAGAATGATCCTCTCAGCAGGTTGCCTACAGTGCGTATCCACAGAACCTCAGAAGTCACTGTTGGAAAGCTTCTAAAATTCGCTCTTCCTCTTGTGCTTCTCATTTTACAGTCTGTGAAGCACCACAGTCTGGTATCTGCATAGAGGTTACTGACCTGGGACCAATACAAAGAAAACTGACAGAGGATCTGTTTCCCATATGACAGCTGCATATTATCAGTTCCAAAACTGATAATCTGGAGGTCCTAAAGCACATCTGTTTCAGAGAGCATTTCATATTAAAGTTAGTGCACCATTTTACGTTCATTTTTCCTTCTTTGCCAGATATCATGAGTTTATTAATATTGTTAGCCAGGAGAAGAGGAGACTTTTCTCCACTTTTTCGCTTTCATACATTTCTCCTCATCCTCAGCGTCCCCTACTTTATCTCTCATTTCACAAAGATTTGTTTCCATTTCTCCTCATTCTTTAAAAATATTGCTAGAAGTGTCCACCTTTAAGAAAGCAATGAGTCTGATAAGAGAGACACCAGGAAAATGGCACTTAATCATGCTCAGTTTTACAGTGGCACTCCACCTGTGTTATGCAGCAGTGGTTTCCTTTCAGACTTCAACCAAGCCTTTTCCTTTTGTTCCTCACTTGTTGCGAAACAAGTGGTCACTAAAATGCAGCCAGATGTTCCAGGGTCTGAGGTCCCATTCTCACCTGACTGAGGCAGAACTGCACCACACCAACTGGCACGCTATGATAGAGCAAAGTGGTTCAACTTAGGTTGAATAACAAGGTGTAATCTCTGGGGCTGCAACATACTAAGCAATTAACACACACACACACACACACACACACACACACACACACACACACACACACACACACACACACGCACACACCACAACCTATTGCTGTTGACTACCTGTCAAACTAGTGGAAGCCCTTGATTATGGTCCTCAGCTGGGGTTTACTAGTTTCCATTGTAGCACATTATCTTCAGTGACCAGCAGAAGAATGTCATAACAAACTCTGCTCACTTTCAGAAAATAAAAACAGTGACTAGGAAAGAAAAACAAACTGTTGGTCTGCAGTGCAAAACGAGGTGTTTTAAATAAAGTCTGTAAAAGTGTGACATCCCAAAGAGCGATTGGAATGAGTGAAATGCAATGTTGAAACCACTGACCATCACTGGCCATCATGACAACTTAGATTTTTCTGGCTTTTGAAAACGTACCTGACTCAACAGGAAGTCTTGGCCTAGAAATCCACTGGCTATGAAATATTTGTAATTGTCTCCAGGGGCCAGCTGGGTAGATAATAACTAATGGCTTTTAAATAGTAGCTGTATATAAATGACAAATAAAAAAAAAGGCACCACACAAACCTAAGACTCTTAATTAGAGGCTGTGTGAGTAACACTTGTCTAATAACTACTGATGAACTTGTCCTAAAATTATCAGCAATTGGCAAATACAACGAATGTTCTCCCCTTAAATTTGCACAACAATTATCTGTGTTCCAACAGCTCTGATTTCAGAGGAAACAGTAAAACGTGAAGGCAGTACTCACATTTATTTATATGACAACATTTTTTAAAAGTGGAATTTTCCATCTGAAAAACACAGAAAGGGCGAGCTGCACTCATGTGCAATTCTGTTCAATCAAATGGATCTTAAGTGGCACTTTTCTGCCATGAGTGAGTTACACTGCATTAAGTTGTAGCCACTATAAAAAGAAGAGTTTGCCGTCTACTTTTGGAGAAAGGATATACTGCTTTATCTGAAGTATGCATCACAGAGGGAAACCAAAAGCAGGATTAGATTTGTTACTATGGCAAAATACTTTTTGATTAGTACTGTGAACTATACAACTATTCACTGAAGAGCTGCTGTTAGGCATTTCATTCTCTTTGCCAACTTCAGATGAGCCGACTTTTCCAAGATGATTCTACAGGAAGTATAGAAGCAAATCAGAGTCCTAAACTTCTTTCACTGAATAATCACACATAAAATAAAAATAAACCCTTTTTTTTATTTTTATTTAGCCGACTGAAAAAACGTTTATTCTGCTTGAATGATTCCAAATTTGGAGAAAGGTGAGTGTGTGAGTGTGTAATTAAGCAGTGACCTGTCCAAAGATGGTGGAAACATGTTTTTCTTTTTTATAGTTTTAACTATTCAGAACTCATTTATGGCATTACTTCAACTGCATTAAGTAAAAAGGTTCCATTCTAAATATTTCAATAAACAGTTTTCCATACCATGAAATATAGGAGACCGAGTGTTGTGGAGTCACTGCATTCACAAACTGTGGCAATGCAATTGCAAGAGTCTGACATATTTCTCTCAAAAAAAGGCAGAAATTATGTCCTAAATAAGCAGGTATAGAAACAGACCGGCAAAGAAAATTGCACACTGTAAAAAGGTTTTTCATTACATTCACAGAAAGCCGTTTCCCACCGCAAACGTTTTTCATCTCATTCCATCCTGAAATTTAATCTGAATACCAGTATAGACTCTGTTCTTACCGTCACCACTTTAGGTGACCGATTCAAAACTGAAAATGCTTCATAATCTCACCAGAAAAAAACAAAAGCTAAAACAAAAATTGCCTTTAAGAATAAAGAGAAAACATACTATGTATAAATTTATAATCACACTTTGAGTTACAGATTTGAGTTTCAAATAGCTGTTTCTGTTTTTGTGCTAATAACCAACAGATGACCAAAACACAGAAGCCCAACAAAGCCTGAAAGATGCTCAGTGTATACACCTCATGCTCCAGCTTCCAATGGAATAAATCCAATGCAGTCCTTCACCACAGTATCCTAAACTGCAACATTTACATCTTACATTCAGTCATATTCATAACCTCTAATCAAATTAACTTCTGTGTAAAATAAAAAAAAAAATGCAATTTTAATTTACATCCACTACTTAAAAAAAAAGAAAAAGAAAAAAAGAAAACACTTGCAGTTAAGGAACCAAATATGATCACATCCTCGAGCTTGAGTTTTTACACGAAAATGAAAAAAACGAACTGCATCTCAAATACAAGTCATGGCGATCAGATATGCCATAAACTGCAGGACTGTCACAAGAACATTCCTCTGCTCTGCTTTGCTGCATCACGTTAATCTCTTAGTCCTACTCCCCAAAGTAGGAATATTTGGTGGTCGTGTACATTCCTGTTAGCAGATATACTGACACTTCCTAGTTGACAGCTCTTTAGAGGCCTACACTGATTACGTATGCAACTAAGGCTGCCTTATTTTTGAACTGCCAGCTTTCCAGGAAGAGGAATGAGAAGTGAAGGAGATTGCAAAAGATGTAAGGACCTCCTGCAGCAGTGTGCAGTGTATATACTTTATAAAAAAATGTAAATATAGCATGCATAGTCTAGTATTCTGTCACAAAATAAAATTATGAGCCAGTAAAGGTCCAATCACCAAATCCCAGATGTTAAAAACCCTTCCTGGTGAGGAAATTGGAAATTTTTCAGCTGACATGGGAAACTTAACCTGTTTCTATCTTTTAAATAGAGCTGTTTATTTTCACCCTGTAACTCATGTATAACACACAGTTATGCCTTTTTTTTATTCTTTGACAAAGACCTCAGCTCGCTCTTTTATTGCATGTATTCAGTCTGTGTAGTTAGTCACAAATAACAGATAAATCCATAGAATTCTTTCAAATAACACAACACAGACTCGCAGTCACACACCAAAGACCCACTCTGAGCCTGACAATACCCTGTCTACACCTCTTTCATGGTCTGCATCACACTCAGCTTTAACTGAAAGTAAGAAAATAATAAAGGCAAAGGAGGCATTTGCTTTCTTTATACAAGAAATCCCAAGACCATCTTAATCTCTGATAGATTTATTGGATGTTTATTCATTGATACATTTTTGTAGTACTCAATGCTCCACTTTGGTCCTGTCCTGTGCAGAAACAATCCGCAGTATCATCTTGTCAGACTGGCTGGAACAAAACCACACTAACCCTCAGCCAAGACGCCCATAAATAACGCCAGAATTAGAGATGAAAAACATTGCTTCCTCCCAGACACCGTGTTTATCTGAAGGGCCAAAGAGAGCGTTTTCATCCAAGGCCAGGCTCTGGTCTCTGTGATCAGTTGGCCATGTTGTGGAGGAAATGCTTATTATGTGGTTGTATGCGGGCCTTGTTTGTTGTGACCTTGAGGGCTCATCCAATAACGCAATGGGGCCCTGCAAAAGAGAGGAGTGACCACAGGAACCGCCCTAGGAAAGAGAAAAAAACTGACCAAACACTGTCAAACTATGCATTCTCTCCCATCTTCTGGTCTAGCCTGTACAAACACATTCCCACTACTGTAATGTGTCAAAATCCTGCAACGTCTTCGTCTGTCTGGCTACATCTTAATCCTCCATGCTTTTTATCCCTTTTTGCACATCTCAATTCAGCTTTTCGTTCTGGTGAACCACAAGATTCTTCTTTGCTTTTTTATGCATCCTACTACAAAGCCCTGCAAAAACCATACAAACTACCATCAACAGTTTTCGCACATACAGTATATAAAGTTAACTGTGGTCAGGGCGTACATGAACTCAAGACAAGAACCCATATACTTCATTCTTGAAAGCAAACAAGCATTCAAGGTTTGAAATAGAGCAGACACTACCATATACAGTACCATACATACAATACCATAAAAAGGCATGTCAACAACAAGACAACTATGATGCATCATACAACATTATGAAAATGTATTTCTGTGTAGGGATTTAGCAACTTTCAAAAAGTTACATGCAATCATTCCTGATTAGTTATGACTTAAAATGTTAAGGCAGTAAGACCATGTTGACCGCCATTAGCAGCACATTAATCTGGTTGATTTTATGAGTCATGCTACCCACCTGCCTCCCTTAGGAGAAGCAAACACAGCAAAGCCAGGAGTATAGAATTGTTGTTTTCTTACAGTGGACTCCAGCAAAGCAGCTGCTATAATAACCTCTCAGGAGCAACCCTTGTTGTGTGCAAAGACCTCTTGATAAGGATTTAATGTTGTTGTATCTCCTTTGTAAGTGCAAAAGGATGCAAGGCGCAGGGCAACAAACATTTACCTTGATGTAGAGATGTAACATGACTGCACAGTGGCAGTAAAAATTATAAGTATTTGGGTATTTAAGACATTTTGATTAATTTAATGTTAAAAAAACAAAAAAACAAAACTATAATCAGCAATGAATGTCATTTTTCTTCTGTTTAACTAATGTTGCCAGCAAGTATTTAAGAGCATTTATATTGAAATTCCAACACTATGAACCGTTTAAGATTTATCGTCTCATTTTCAAGCAAGCCTTGATATAAAAATTTAGTTAAAAATGAAATCCTGATGCCATGGAAGTTAAAAGTCAGAGCATCTTTAACTGGACACTTGCCAAATTAGATGCAACAAGCTGGAAAGCATGACTGCATGATATTATACTCTGAAGAGTAGTACTAAGAAATGAACTTGATTCAGCGCAGCAGAGTCAAGGAATTCACACTCCAGTGATCATCCATGAGTATTACTGCTCATCTCTCAGTTCAGCCTCTAAGAACACATCTCAGTCCTACTTTAATGGAATTCTGTCAGGATGATCACATTTACAAGACGAGCAACTGGCTTGGTTAATTCACTTTGCTTCACAAGTTATTGTTGGATATCGCCAAATAACACATCACACAGACAAATGGTGTTTAATAAGGGAAGAGCTTGATGCGGAATACAAATCTGTTTGACAACTCCGCGTTCTGTGTGTAAATTAAATAAGCTGACCTCAGTGGGAATAACTCAGTCTGTTCTTTCTCTTCTTGAATTTTACCACTTACCAGCAGCACGCAGAGGAAATAACTCGCCAGATTTAATGCACAAGGCTTAGATGGAATAAATGCAACACTGAGCTCATATTCAATCAGCTGCTAGCACAAGCCTGCATCAGTCAGGAGTGAGCACCCATATCTGAAACCCCACCCGCGGCACCGGGGCCCCTCTTAGGAACCCAGCTGTTGTGCTAATCCTGTTATCTGCCATTAAATAGCAAGGAAAGTGTCAAACAGGTTGAATGTTGATGCAGACAGAGCAGCGCACCGGGATAATAGAGCCCGCCTCACCTGCAAACATGTGTCAGGTTAACCCTCACAGCTACAAACCAGATCTAAGTAAATCCATTTGGATGCAGTCCAGACACAATAGCATTCAGGTGCACTCACACAGTCACTGTTAATGCTGACAGCCTGCTTCTTCACGAGACCCTGCTCCACACTCAAGGGATACCATCATTACATGCCAACATACTGTGAATTGAGCATGCATAATGCATGAAACAGCTACCAGCAACATATGCATGTCAAATTCACCCATGCGCATAAGGCGAGAATAAAATCAACTCCATACTAAATAATCGTCAAGCACCAGAACAGAGTAGAACACACTGCTGACACACATCCACTGTAAAGATGTCAAGTGATTCCCTCTGTAGTTGTAGCCCTGCCACTGTTAAGGATTCAGTTACCACCAGTGTCACTGGAGTATTTTATAACCCAAGTTCAGATTTTGTTTCATTACTTAAAAGTTTTAAAGCTGCCACTGCTTGTGTCTCCTGGCTGCTCTATGATGCCACTACTGCAGTCTTACAATAATTACCATTTATGTAGCTCACACTGTCAGTTACAAAGTAGATCCCTCAGTCACCGGGTGTTAGGGATAATGGGATTCCATTTGAACACCTTGCTTGTGCTCTACTTGCCTTTTACGATGAGGTGATATTTCTGCTGGACCGTGAATGAATTTACGTCATGCAAAGTGGATTTCAGCAATGGTTTATGGCCGGCCTACACATGTGCAGACTCAGATATGCTGTATGTTAGTGAAATCCATCCATCTGAATTCCCCATGTGACAGTTACCATATACAAAAGAAATCAAATGAAGCTTAATTTCAGGCTGTGCTTACATTACAGTCAACACTGTAGAGACTCTGGAGGGGAGCAGTGCAATCCTTCTGCAGCTTTTAAAATAATTTTACCTGCATAAGGATGTACAGATAAACTGCCCTAACTCAACTCCATATTCAACTCTACGCAGTGGTTGATAACAACATAAATTGTTATGAGAATAATTAGCTGGAAAAAAAAAATGTTGACCATCAAAGTAAAATGACTTCCAGAGCACAAGCAGAGCTAAAGGAGATCAATTAAGTGGTTCTGGTCAGTATTTTCATGCTACAGTGCTGCACCTCAAAATCAATGGGAAGAAAAGACTGAGGCCACTCAGCTCTCTGTGCCAAAAGAAAAAAAAACAGAGCACAAAGTTGTCCCACATGTAGAGCTTTGTGCAGCCACTATGGGTGTGGTAAAACATGGACAGACCCAGGGCATGTTAATATATTGTATAATAATAGTACAAGAACAAATGTTTCCGTAAAGCAGGTAGTCACAGTTGTAATCAGACTGCTCTAATGAGTAATTTGTGTATAACAAAATTGACCTGGGTTTTCAGATTTGAGCTCGGATTTAATTTCTTAGCAGTGACGGAAAATTTTAGTGCATTTCTTGCATGCTGAGCTGACAAGATTCTTTAATTATACCCCAAACTGCCAGCCATATGATGTGAACAAGGGGTCATTATGATGAGTGACCAGAAACAGATCCAGGAAGTACTTCCATGGCTGAACAACACTTTGTGGATCTTTGATTAGTGTTCTAACATATGCAGGAAGGTTATATTAACATCAGGTGAAAAGCAGATGGATGTACAGTTGCCATACAAACTAAAAGCAAGTGTAAAATGGAGCATTGTATAGACATACAAAGCCCAAAGTGTATTGTTTTGAAAACCCGTTCTATATTCCTGAGCGTCACCAGTAGAAAGAATATGAAGAACTCTGTAACAGTGACAGAAATCCCACAATGTTGTCAGACCTGTGATACTGCATCAAACAGCTGTCTGTAAGGACAAATTCAGACAGGTGGCCTCCCCATCCAATTTTGATTGTGTGTGAAGACAGCATCGCCCTCGATAAAGCGATAAAGTGTCACTTTATCAATGAAGGTTGCAGATGGAAGAGCCTGCCAGTTTCCCCAGTAGTGTCACGGGGTTCATTTCCCACTCTGACTAGACTCTTATCCTCCTCCCAAACTCAGTTTTTCCACTCTTGCACATCCCTTTCATTTGGTCTCATTTTGTTCTCCTCTCCCTCTAACTCCCTTTTCTCTTTATCGTTCTCTCTTCATTCTGACTGACCTGGACATCGCTGCTCTCATCACTCTTCCTCTGAGGCTTATTTCTGTGAAAGCCACAGTTATGATGCTGCCCTGTTTTGACATGTTTTCCCTCTGAACTTTTTCAGTGGTTTAAACCCACTAATTCTTCATGGAATGAACTGCTAATATACCATGTCCAGCCAAGTGGGTTTGTGTATATTTTAGGGTTAGGGTGCGTTCTGTTGGGATGTCACCACACTACAGTACAGTCATGAAAGGAAAATGTATCAAGCAATCTAGAAACAATTCTTTGAAAACATGACGTGGACGTTCTGCTCTGTTCCTCAAAGTCTGAAACTCTGCCAGCAGGCTCACCAACTGTTATCATAAAAGGGAAAATGTTCTTTGGTTGTATGTGATAGCGATGGGGTCCTTTACACTGTTCAGAGCAGGAACAGATACAGTCTAATAACTGGAACAGTAACATTCTTGCCTAAAGGTGTTAAAGCTTCCAGAAACTCTTCACTTTTCATGTTAGATTCGAACTGTGTTATTTCTTGTGCACCAGTGAAAATGTGGGTGTGATGGTGGTGGTGGCAATCATGCAGTTTTCGAGCCACCAGAAACACTTATTTATTTTTACTTTTCTTACTGTGTCTGTTTTAACTTTTCTTTGTTTTTCTCTGCTGTTGTTGAGAGCTTTCTAGGACCACAATGGAAATGAGTGTTTACAAGTTTTTGTGCAATCCTGGTTTTTTATGCCATGACAGTTTATATTTGTTGTGAAAACCAAACTAAAATTAAACACCACAAATATAAGTTTATAAGAATATAAATATGGCCAGAATAAAGTACCACCAAAATTACTTTGAACCCAATAAGGACCATGCATATATACATGCTTCATGACAGTTATTGTTTTCTACTTATACTCCATTTCTAGCTAAACGTGTGGTAACAAACTTTTCTGACATGTAGGACTTCATTTATGGTCCAAGAAACTTACCATTTTGAATCCAAGCAGCGCAATGTGAAAGGAGTAAAGTTGTAATATAGAGAGAGCTTTCACTACATTGTAAATACATTGTGAGGTATGTACTTATAGGACAACATGTAATATCTAGAGCTGAATACAGCAACAAGTAAGAGGGAGAAATTTCATTTGGACAGAAATTGAAAATGATTCTATTTCAGTCTAAAGGATTAAAACAAAAGTTAGGCATAGATCAACGTCCTGCCTAATTTAAGAAAGATGCCGTGGCTAAGTTTTTCTCCTGGAATAGAGACCGTCTGCCAGTGGAAGACACACTTTCACATGTGTCAAACTTTGTCCATGGTTCCTACTTTTTTTCTAAAATGTCCTTTATTTGATGTTCCTGCAGTGACAGATAACAGCTTGTACTTTGGTGCACTTGACTGAATCGGTAGATACAACAAAAAGGTGGACAGGCTAACTAACAGTAGAAGCCTGCATGTTTAGAAATCTGCACAGTATGAAGCACATCTCAGTATGAACATGCCAGGTAAATTATTTAGCCATCATCCTTTTATAATCCTGTTTGACATTAGCTCTATGACACATTGGCATGAGTTAAACTCCAGCAATACAAATGAACCCAATATTAACTTATTTAAGCATGTTTCACCGGGGGGGGGGGGGGGGGGGGGGGGGCAAGCCAATTCATTTTTATAGCAATTCAGTGCTAGCTCATTGCCACTGGGCTATCTTTAATGGCTAGTGCATGAAAAAGATGCATATGCAAAACAGCTTCAGCGGGATGTAACAGTGGATAAGACGCACTCTACCAGAGAACGGGAAAAGCTCACAGGTAATTGGTTGATGACAAGATTCCCAGGAGATGCTTTAGTGACATACAGTAGCTGCCGCCCCGCCTGACCATTCACAACCAGTGGCTACGAGCTTATTTTCCCTAGCAAGCATTACTGTCTTAATTACTGCTTTCGCCTTCAAGAGGGATGAATGTGAAAATGAGAAGCACCATCCATCTGGGAAAAAGACAGTGAGTAATGGAGGAGGAAAAGTGTAAAGTGTGGGAGGGAAAGAAGAGGACCATGGCAGAGGGAGGTAAACACTCCCAGGGTGATGGAATAAGGAGTGCTGGCAAAAACACAGCCTTCTACATTTCGCACAAAGATCCTCAACATGTTTATCCACTGGGTTTATCACAGGGATGCATTACAAACTCCAGAAATATCTTAATGCATGCACACCTTATTTAAAGCTCAGGCTGAGCTTGATATATTTGCAAATGAACTCTTATCAGTCCTGCCAAGGCAGTCGGCTGTGAGGCGAAAGGGAAAACCTCCTAAAGTTTGGAGAACAAATCTAATCTTAATAGTCCACTTGAATAGCTGAACACTGCAGGCACACCCTTTAAAAAATACACCAAATTGATTTCCAAGAAATAAACCAGGAAACCAATAATTCTTCTGATATTGTCACAATAAATATGAACCAGAAGCTAGTTACCTTAGCTTGGCTCTGGCTTAATTCCAGGTCACATAATCTGACTACCAGCACCTTTAAAGCACATTAATTAACAGATTATATCTTGTTTGTTTAATATGTATAAGTGTAAAAATGACAAATTGCAGCATCATGTTAGGTTAAGTGTTAGACTCTTTCTTGGCTGAGAGCAATAACGTCCTAGAGTCGTGATGCCAGCAGTCCTTTAGCTAAGCTAATGAGCTGCTGGCATGTTTAACATACAAAGATGAATAGTACTGATCTTATCTAAATCTGAGAAACTGAAAAACAACTCAACGCTTAAATTCAATTCAACATTCATCCTTTTAAGTTTTCTGTATGAGTTCACCTTGAATTATTGCGTATTGACCTCACAGAATCTCTCCACCCCACACAAAGTGGAAGAAGAAACTCAGGTCCTTTTATAAAATACAAAAAGTAATTGCTTCTTCTTTGTACACAGAATTTCTTAAAGTACAACATTTATTGTGTACAGAGTCCACAGATGACACTATCAGTATGAGACACACCTGATCGGGTCAGTTAATTACTGCACACCGGCAATAACCACAGAAACATACTCGGAGTATTTAAAACCTTAAGAACCATAAGAAGCTCTTTTAGCTTGAAGCCATTTGTTGCCTATAGCTCAAGGCAACAGTCACAACTAAGAGGGAGAGCCTATCTTTTGGCAGGACACACATCATCAAATGGGAGCCAAACTGTATCAATTAGATTCCCTGGACAGATGAATATTTGATGTCACACTCTGTTCATTTCCAAACTGGGATTCAGGCTGGAATCCCTGTACCTACATTTAAGAGGAAGCCACAACATATGTAGTTCAATCCTTTGTAACAGATTTATGTGAAAGCTCAAGAAAGAGGAGATAGGTTGTGCTGATGGAAAATGACTTCAGGGATGGACAATACCAGAGTGATCTATAATATCATCATTATTAGCACAATATTAAATTGAATCTGTCCACAAATTCCACGGCTCCCCCTGACTGCCACCACCCGGCATGCATGTCTGTCAGTGAGGAGTGGAGGAGAGAGAGGCAAACGCTTTATGAAACAGACTGAACAAGTTAGTGGAACTATAGGTTTGAAGAGGAAATAAATAAAGGAGCCAGACAAATGCTATGACATCACACAGTTTGAGCTGTTCATCCACTCGCTGTGTTTAATCATTTATGGTGTTTGTGTGTGAACAAGAATATCCTGTTGGTGTAGCCTATCGTTTTTGCAGTCACAATAGAAGTGACAAACTCCCTGACAGGTCTCGCTTTCTCACTATCAGGAGAAGCACCATCCCACCCCACCCCACCCCATACCCCCACCCCCTTCTTTTTGGACAATGGAGAAGATCACATAACCCTAAAGGGGGGGTCTACAAGTAAAAAAAAAAAATAGACTAAACACTGAAGTGAACCTCTTTCCATGTTTTCTTAAGTTCATCTGCAGCTCTTTGCATTGACACATGAATCCAAGTGCAGACACACACATTCAGGCCTGTTTCTTCTCTGAAAGGTATAAAAAGTTGCCTGACAGCACTAACAGCAAGAAAGAAAATCAAGAAATCAAGAAAAAAAGCACAATCATCCTTTTTAATACAGGCTTGCTGCATTCCCATGTTCCCTGGGCTTTGCCTGGACAATCATTATGCTTATCAAATGCAATTTATTAGAAGAATCAGGTCAGAGGAAGAGAGAGGGAGGGGAGTGTATGCATCTGTGTATTTTCTTAAGTCCGCATGCACGTGAACTAATGCTGCACAAAGTCAGCTCTCAAGGGGGGAAAAAGAAAATAGAAAGTACAATAGAATAGAAAAATTTCACTAGATTTTTAAACCAGTAGAAACTTCTGAGTGAAGCCAGACGAGAAACAAATGAAAAAAAAAAATGAGACAGAACTTGCATTGGACTGTATAAAAGTATTCTGAATATACTGGATGCATGTACAGCTTTGCCATCTGCTAAATAAAGCCAGCCCACTGGTTTCTATTGACCAGACTGGCAGAGGCCACATTGCTACTGTCCTCAATTCCCGCATTCTGCAGACAGCATGAACTTGCCTGACGCCTGAGCTCTCTCCATCGATCCAGCCACCACTATTACACATGAATCTGACCCAGCTGAGGTCAATATACAGCATTTAGAGCCAGGCTCAAAACCATCCTCTACTAATCTCACCATTATGTATCATAACTTTTCCATTTATAGAGAAACAAGAGACCATCGTAGTGCTCAATATTGCTTTACAAAACAACAACAAAAAAAAGCCCTATTTGTGTAATTGTTAAGGTAACTTTCCTACTTCCAGAGACGAGAGCATAAAAAGCATCTTAAACAGAGTAAATATGTATTCCCAGGGGGAGGCTGGGGTGCGCCCTGCCCACTGTGACACCACATGAGCCGAGATGAAAGCGTGAAGGCACTGAGGGGGAGCAGAAACTCCACCTTTCTCCTCCTTTTCTTTATAAATAGCTATTAGGAGATATAGAGCAAAAAAGCTTCTGGGAATTCAGACAACAGCAGCAATTGGACCAACATGTTCTCCTTTTTGTAAAGAGAACAACATACCAGGTGATAAACAAACTTTTATCCCTTGACTTCTACATACATAAAGCTGGAAAACAACAAATATCAAAGTAGATTTTTTTTACTTCAAAATGTAGTGTGCACACATATACAGACACACACGAAAACACCAGAAGAAGATAAAGGAAAGGGAACTGTGAGAGTAAGGAAAAAGGGCAGGAAAGTTTCTCCTACCTTTTTCTGGTCCTCCAGCTTTTGACTTGTCGACTTCTTGCCATGCTTGCTGGCTTCCGGTACATCCATCCCTGGTCCAAATGAATAACTCCAGAAAATAATCACATGAAGTAAGTTGAACACAATCCAATTTGGTCCAGAATCCAGGCTACAGTTTGACAACAAAAGCCTGTGCCCGGCTAACGCCTTCACCCGGACACAGGCGATCCATCTCAGGGGTTGGTTTGTATGGTCAAAGTAAAATACGAAGGCTTTCTTAGCAGAGAAAATGCCAAAACAGTAACAGAAGGCTACTGAGAGAGGGTCATTATGGCAACTGGAGCAAAGCGAACACTGATGAGAAGTCTGCAGGTCTTAACTGAAGAGAACAGCAGTGCTTGTTTCCTCTTCAGAGTGCAGTCCCTGGTATAGCACAATGTCTTGCGTCCACATCTGTGAAAAGAAGATACACAAGATGACTATGATACACATGGAGAAGACAGCAAAAAAATAAATAAATAAATAAATATATATATATATATATATATATAAGCAGCATAATTAATACAAAAACTCTCTGCCTCTCCAAAAAGTCAATATTCCCCTTGGTGCTGCACTGTACAAATGGCGGGGGTTTCTGCATATCAAAGTGAATGTTGCCATGGTGCTGAGAGAGGAGACTCCCCATGCCGTTTGTTCTACACTGAGCAATTGTTTTTGTTGTCTGTCTCTCCAAACCTATTTTCCAGCAAAAAAGAAGCACGAGAATCACTGAGGCATGCTGAGGCTGGGTAAACTGCAATGGCTGCACATATCTATAAGGACCGGCACTGCCTCCTCTGTAGATCCTACAAGGACAAAAGTCTAAAGGCTCGACAGTCACATGGATGTAACAACAGAGCAACCCACAAAGCAGCAGCCCACTAAAACTGATCAGGAGGTCATAGAGAGGATGAACAGTACCAGAACTTGTAGAAGGTTCATAGTCCAACCCTTTATGCTTTATGTGTTTTTTTTCCAAATTGCATGAATCACCACTGAAACATTAACAACCTCTTCCAGCAACAAAATGGTATTTTAAAGAAATTGTTCAACAAATTTGTTGAATATGAAGCTACAGTGAGGACTGGAAGCATGGGTTATGATGCCCCACCCACTTTCTTACAATGCTATTAGCTATCATCCCCAGATCAACATTTTATGTTAAGTAACACTTTGGTACTCGTAGCACCCCTTCAATGTTAGCACTGCTGATAATGTAGATGTCTAAAACATAGAGCAGTTTTTTTCTGTTTAGTTATGTGATTTGTTTAAT
Organism: Archocentrus centrarchus; assembly: GCF_007364275.1. Taxonomy (NCBI): domain Eukaryota; kingdom Metazoa; phylum Chordata; class Actinopteri; order Cichliformes; family Cichlidae; genus Archocentrus; species Archocentrus centrarchus. The sequence goes on along the minus strand of NC_044368.1, from coordinate 21,584,396 downwards.
TCATGCAGTTATCTTGTAGTTCCCACTTGTTTAAATCAGTTTTTGACGATCAGTAAAAACCATGACGAAAACTTGCAGAGAAAAGTGAGGGCAGGAAGTGAGTTGTCAGGGGAAAGTGGGAAAAGTAATATTACTCATAGAATTCTGCTAATTTACATCATTATTATGATGTTACATCATTATATTATTATTCAAATGCAAACAGAAAAAAAAATGGTCAAACTGGTGCACAAAATGGCACAAAAATGTTTCCTAACTGTTTTAATAGCGTTATTAATGTTTTCGAGCAAAGCACAGGCAGAACAATGACACCATACTAGCACAAATACTGTACTATATATAGATTCCCCACATGATTGTACTTTCACTATAATCAATATTCTCTGGACTGCAATTCACTCACCATACATCCACAGAAGAATCACGGTCGAACGCTACATCCCTCAAGCTAGTAAGAGAGACGAGGCATCACAGAAAACAGTCTCCCCAGGCAAACCCCACTCAGACCATTAGGGAACCTACCCAACTTGTGTTCACCTTCATCTCCTCTCGTAACACCAGCACGATCTTAACAGTTCTTTGCCACTAAACACTTATCCAGGTCCAGAGTGCAATGTAACACTGTAACCCTGTCAGCTATTTAAGGCCAATCATTTCAAGTGCTGCCAACTCTGAATTGGTTTGTGGGGACACCGGAGCCCAGCAAGAGTGTTAGCTGCTCGCAAAAAGCTGTGAAAAGCACTCCTTTCAAGTACCATGGGGATGCTGTTACATTATCTGTTAGCCTCAAACAATAAGCAATGCACAGGGGATACTTGCTGCAAAGCTGAAGAAAAAAAAAATTGAGCCAGAAACACCACAGAAACACAAATTTAGTGTAGGCAACAACGCTGCATCCTAGAAATGCGAAACTTGCTAAAAACACAGCTATATTGCTTCTAGACTTCCCCATTTCCCTCAGCAGCGGAATCACATGAGGGGCTTTCTAAAGTCATGCATACTGCATGAGTGCTAATTTGCCCCTGTTTTTCTTCTTGAATATTACAAAAGAAACAATGGGACCTCACGGGGAACTGCATGGCACACTTTCTTTTTGCTGCAAGGAAAAGGTTAGCTGGTACCACTGATCAGAATGACAGGAAGCCCTTGTATCTAGGCCACCGGGGTCGGAGGTCATTCTTCATTTGCTTTGCCTGACGTGCAACCATATGTACAGAACACCCTAGAAAACGACAGACTCAAAAAATAGGGGAAAAAAAATACATCACCTGACAAGCTGTACATGCTGTACCGTCTTCAGTCGAATTACCAGAATTGCAAGATACAGCCAGTGGCCAGAACTCAGATATCAAAACACTATAATCCTACACTGTTTTGTATATAACCAGATACTGTGGTCAATACTTAGTTTACCAAAGAAAAATGAATGCTGACAAAACCTGTGCAATCTGCTTTAGAAAGAATGTTGAAAAAAGACAGTCAGAAAAAAGGTTTATAAAAGTTTTATAATTCAATGTTATCTCAAGTTTCTGACGACAGACTCGAGGCTTGGGAGGAAGATCTGTCATTAGAAATATTGGCAAGATGAACTTGGCCCACACTAGATCTATCAACACGCACCTTAAAGTGATCCAGTTAATGCAGATATACAATTAACACTCATTAACACTCACCCATTCAAACTTTTGACTGGTACTGTATGTAACACCAGCAGATCTCAACAGGTATATGTAAGAGAGATATACCTGGTGTATGTTGGGGGATCCATTATTATTTCCAAACAAATAATACTGGATCCAAAGCTGTTATACGGCCTATACCCAGGAAACACAGCTATACTAAAAATGAACGGACCTTCATAGACCTAAGCCTGCTCAGTGCTATAAGGTGTATATCATTATTTTAGAAAAAAAGCTCATAGAGCAACTGTTAACCAGTAGATTCTACAGATACTAGCTGCCCTCCCACTAGAACCTTACATATGTACTAAAGGGCAAACAGTTTAAGAGTATTTGGAACCCTTTCATTACATATATCAACAACCTAAAAATGTCAGAGGACAGTACAAGTGACTGAAGAAAGCAGGCACTGTAGTTCCTACACATGAACAATTTTACTTAGATATGCACATTAAAGCACTTTTTTTGTACACATCATCACGAGTGAATATTTGCAACAGGCTGCACTACCTTTATAACCTTTTTTTTTCTTTGTTTAAATCATTGAAAATTTCAATAAAATATTTTAGCCAAAAAAATTTTCATCAAAAGGTTTACATGCAGAAAACAGCACTTTTGTATTGCTTTTTTGGGGGGGCATTAATTTGCATATCAGTAAAACTCGCTATGGCAACTGTTCACAAATATCGATGAGTACTGGTGTGGTAACAGAGGATGCACTCACTATTTATTCATGTTAACGTAAGATTAAGTAACTACTCAGTTAAGTACTGTTAAGATCAATGTTGCAGCATGTCTCTTTCCACAGCAGGTATGCAGGCGTGTTACTAATAACATTGATGATGGTTCTCATCCAGTTTCCAGAAAGTTAAGACAGTGAGTTAGCCAAAGCCCGGAAAACAAAGCAGATAATAGAAATTAGCGGGTCATTAATTTACTTAGACCTGCGCTTTTCCTATAGTGGCATTTTAAAATGTCTGACATGAAAAAAAAGTGTATTATTTCCACAAATTAAACTCCAGGCCTATTATGGCAATGTATCTGTTACTCGATGAATTGAATGTAAGAAATGTAACTGCTTATATTACACGAGCCGCTCAGCCATGAAATATTTACTACATCATTTCACGGAAAATTCAGACAACTCTGCCCACAAACATCTAAACAATAACTAGCCTGTTTCCTTGCTAGCCCCCCTATCTAAATAGATAGAAGAAAACAAAAGAAGAAACTCACAACTCTGCTGGTCATTTAGGAGAAAATGCCCAAAAACCATTAAAACTAAAACCTGTTGTGTTTCCTTCTCGCTGCACAAATACAAGCGGATCAGACGCCAACCTGCCAACAAAGTAATACCAGATAGGAGTTGGAATGAATTAGCATTAATAAGCTACAGCTGAATGAATGTGGTAGTGACACAGCTGGTGTCAATTAAGAGTGGTAACCTAAATTTGAAATCTCCCTCCGCCTCTTCAAAGGTGCTTTTTTTTTTATTAGCTTACAGCTGGAATAAAGCACAGGGAAAAGATGCTTCCATTCAAGCAAATGTGATCAATATATTTGTGTCTGTGTTTCTCTCAGTCCTTCCAGTTGCCTTTATAAATATTCAAGGACAAATCAAGATTCAACCTTGATCCTTGAAAACTGAAACACGTTTTTCATGTAACAGTTTGTTTTTCCAGATGAACAACTCCCTTTTCTGTTTGCACATTCAATACTGTCAAAATAATGTGAATTTATCTGAGTGTGCGCATATCTTTTGTATGAGTAGCTGACAGAATAAAAAAATCTTACTACTAAGAGAATGTGCAAATTAGTAGGATTGTGCATGACCACGTCTCATATCATCACTTATCTGCGATGGAGGTCAGATACATCAAGCATTTGATCCTGACTTAAAGAGCTCCAAATTAAAAAAAAAAAAAAAGAATTAGTAGAAGAAAACTCAATGTCTTTGGCAAATGAATGCCTATATTTTTGCATTTAAGAGAATCTTGTATGCTAAATCACATTCAGTTGTAAGGAATCATACTGGAAGTGAAATCTCCATATTTATGAGCAGCAGCCGCTGCAGTTTTATCGCAGCCTGGTGTACAGTGCTGGTAATCCAACTTTCAGCTCCACAGCTGGTACACATTCCTCTCACCCAGTGGCCTTTCACGAGCACTTGGTATTCACCGGGTGTCTGTTACTCTCCAAGTGGTCAATAAAGTTTGATTCATGAGGCCTGGGGCCTTAACTACACATTTGCTGCTTCAATTCGAAGAGATGTAAATGATGGCCACAGAGCCTGTCTGATTTCCTCGGGGAGAGCACGAGGGTTGGGGCAGCATGTGTTATAAATTATCACCTCAATAGGTCAGAGGTCAAACATAAAGTACACCCTGCCATCGCATTAAAATGCTGTAACATCCTAATGGCATTCCTTCAACATAAACCTCATTTTGTCAGCATACGTGCCAGCTAATATGATCTCCGGAACAAATGTATGAAATCTATTTTTCAGTCTTTGCCGCAGGTCTTTATTTAGCCAAATGTAGCTGGGAATGTCCTATAATATGCATATTGGTAGTAAAATAGTACTACAAAAGATATGCGCATACTCAGATACATTTACTTCATTTTGAAAGTATTAAATGTGAGAAACAATATTCTTATATACTATATGTCTGCTTACAATGAGCCAGCATTAATTGGAGACAAAGAGACAAATGGGAATATACTCAGCAATTAGGACATTTGTAATAGCTTTGCCATACTTCACTAGGCTCCACAGTGGGCCATTAATAATACTGATAAATCTAATAAACGCAGCAGGGATCTATTGCTACACATTATAGCACTTAGGGGATTTCACTGACCATTCTGTAGCTTACAAGAAGAATCCTTAGCACAGTTAAAGCCACACAATCTTATATTCATTTCATGCTTATTATTTTCAACTCTGAACCATTTAACATTCAGCAGATGTGCCGTTATTTCGAAACATGTGCAAGAACATGTAAGCCCATCATCTGAGATCACCGACCAATGAACAAGCGAGACACAGCAACACAAAGTCAATATAATGTATATTTTCAAGAACACAAATTCATAAAATAGTGCACAGTGCAGAAAAGACGGGAGAACAAAGAAACCAGATGCTACAGTAAAAACTGATGATGTGCAAAATGTGCATTGTTGTATTAACATAAACAGGCGTGTTGACATTATAGAAAGTGTGTATATGCATCCTAATGCAGAATAACTGTATGACAGATACAAACACCTGTAAATATATTCTGGGCAGTCAGGCTCCACTTAACAACATTTCCTTTACATTTGTCTACCTAAATGAATGTGTACCGTGCACAGACTGTGGTTCTTCTTTTAGTATAACATGAAGAAGTTACTGCCTGCACTAAAGTGAGGTATTTTATATTACTGCTAAGTCACAATAAGCAAGTTTTACATATGCTGCTCAAAAAAATAAATAAAATAAAGGAAGATTTTGAAAACACGTCTCAATGGGAAAAAATGATGCTGGATTTCTGTACTGATATGGGTAATGTGTTGGGAATGAGAGGATTCCACACTGAAAATTATCAACTTACTGTACAGAGGCTGAATTTAGAGACGCTGAAAATCAAAGTGAAACAAAATTTTATTTTATTGCACAATAAAAAAGGAGAGATGCCTTGTGCAAGGTTTTAGCAAAACTGCTATTATCCACCTGTAGTCCGTGGGCAGGTAGATGCAGCAGGCTTGTCCATTTTGCCAAAATTTCATTGTAGCAACTCAAGATGGTCCACAGTAGTTTGTAACACCCCACCACCACCCCACACACACACACACACACACACACACTTGTGCTTGTGCTTGTGTACAGACAGCATAACGTTCTCCACGGCTTCCTCGGACCCTTTCACATCTATCACATGTGCTCAGGGTCAAACTGCTCTCAGCTGTGAAAAGCACAGGATGCCAAAGGTGGTCCTGCCAATTCTGGTATTCTATGGTAAATGCCAGTCGAGCTCCACAGTGCTGAGCAGTGAGCACAGACCCACCAGAGGAAGTCAGGCCCTAAGGCCACCTTACGAAGTCTGAAGTTCTGATTGTTTGGTCAGAGGTAATCAGACCACAGTATCCTGCTGGAGGTCATTTTGTAGCTCTGGCAGGGCTCATCCTGTTCTGGTCCTGCTGATGGGGTAAGGACCTCCTCCGGCCCTGTCCAGCTCTCCTACAGTAACTGCCTGTCTCCTGGAATCTCCTCCATGCTCTTGAGACTGACCAGATCAATATAGCAGAGGTTTAATTGACTTGATGCTAAACTCTGATTAGAAAGTAATTCAATTCAATTCAATTGTGATTTGGTGCTATATAAATACAACAAACAGTCGCCTCAAGGTGAATATTTCTTTAATTTCTTCCTTTGTTTTTTAACATACCAATCTTTTCCAGATGTTCTGATACTCATTGGGTTTTAATTGTGCAGTGAAAAAAAGCCCAGAAGAAGAAGCCTATAAGCTGGATGAAGTCTCAAAACTCCCTGCGAAACCAATTTGGCAAATAAGGTGCAAAAAGCCTGCAGCTACTGTTCCAGAGGCTGATTTAATGTAAAGACACACCCACACAGATAAACATCCACACAACTGTCAGCGACAGCTTTGATCCATCAGACTCGTGCCTCACTCCTCACAGCTACACTTAAGAGAGGAGGCAGTGAGAGGACACAGAGAAAGTAATGCAAGTGATGAACTGTGTAAGCCAGGAGTGCACAACAGCACACGAGGGTGCACAAAAACATCTGGAAATGTCTCATAAATGGAAAACCTTGCAACAGATAAGGTCCACTACAAATACAATACCGACTAATCCCACATAATTCAGTTTTCCATCCTAAGTATCACGGGGGTGATGAACCTCAGCAACAACCTGCACAATCTGCAGCATTTTCTTGTTGTCACGGTAACTGGGGAGAGCAGGCATCAGCTTGGGCGTGTGCACATTTGCGCGTTAATGCTTGTGTGGCTGCAGGTATCCTGGCTTTCTTCAATGGGGTAATAACACTGCGAAGGTGAAGACTGACAGGAGAAGTGGCAGCTCATTAGTTTGAGGAATGCGCGTTGCAGTGTCAATATTATCCCGGCTGTTTTGTTCCGCACACTCGCCCCAGTCTGACATTTTCCTGGCACCTTGCTGTTTATTGTTTTCAGAGATCACAGACTGTTTGGTAGCGACGGGGGTATGATTGGGGTACGATGTCTGACCCTCACAGCTAAAACACTACCTGCCAGACATCCGTGATAGCTCGGGATTTTAAATCTCATGCTGGCAAGATTAATAAAGTCAACCAAACTAAGTACTGTAGTAAAGAAATAATGCAAAGCTATTAGGACAGTCACACCTGCAGAGAAGCAGCTAATCGTCTCTGTAGGAACAAAATTAATGAATAACAGAGGAAAGAGTGCAAAAAGAAAAAGAGCAAATGCAGCTAAGGCTTTTTTGTGGCTATTTTTTTTTTACCCATATTGTTATTTTTTAGCTTTAGATTATCTGCCTCAGACAATCAACAACTAAAAAAGGAAATATGTCCCCTCAAAAACCAGCATCACTATTAGCCGTCAAGAACAAAATACTGTATAGCCACACAAATCTGTCACATTAACTGAACTTGCATCACTCATCACTTCTTTTTTTTTTTTGACCTTTCTCTGCCTAAGTATAACAACCTCCTGCACCAGTATGGAACAAACTAATGAAAGAAGGCAGGTTAGATTGCTCTCTCTTTAAAGGCAAGGCACTACAGCCATGGCTGACAGCTTGGCTGGCTAACTTTTTAGGAACGAGTTTACCAGCTGTAGAAGTGGCAAATGACTAGTCAGCCATCTGCACCACCACCATCCAGCCTTGCTACGAGCAATGCTTTCCCACTTCGTGGTGTGACCAGGCCGTTGGTTAGTGTAGCCGTATACTGTTGTCAATCTGCTGTGTTGCTGTTACTGAATTTGTTAGTTGTTTATAAGTGCTTTGTGAGTGCCCTTTAAGTTGTCCATCTGCTGTCAAAGTCTTTTAGTACAAGTCAAATCCTTCTGTTCTTCTAGAAGGTCACTCACACTTTTAGTACATCCAGACTGTATTATTATAGTTATATGAGAGAGTGGGCAAGTCACTAATATGCAGGGTGAGACTCCTCACTGGTACATGTTAACATCAACATATTTCACCTGTTGTAGCATCATGACATTTGCTACCTGCTCTGTAAAGGACCAAGTATAACATTTTGCTTCTTATAAGTGTTACAGTGGGCTTGTCTGACCTGGTACACCCCTATCAGGTCAGGTTCTATTGTAGGGCCTTTACCTCACAATATAAAGTGCCTTGAGGCAACTGCTGTGATTTGGCTCAATATAAATAAAATTGAATTATGAATTATACTTCACGCTCTTTAAATTCAGTTGACCAGCAGCGTGTACCAGTCTCACAAATCAGACTGCTACTAAAAGCCAACCTTTTTCAGTCACTGCTACTAAGTTTTGAGAAGGTGCTCAAATCTTGACTAAAAGCACGCTTTCCAAATGGCATTTTGAGATGAGGTTCAAATGTTAAAACACCTTGTGTGTATAATATTAATCACCCACAGAGATGGTCAAAGCTTGAGCTTTAATTTGTTTTAATTGTGTTTTTTGTTGTTTTCAGTTCATCTGTTTTGTTTTTTTGTTGTTTTTTGTTAACTTGTGTCAAATGTTGTTCAGCACTTTGGGCGACCTCTATTGTGGCTGAATGCACTATATAAATAAACTGTGTACCAATTAAAATGTAATGTGATGACTCAAATACCTCAATATTCATGTACATGTATGTGGCTTTCTATGCATCTTCATCATCTATCTCACTTGGAAGAGATACTGAAAAACTAAAGGCGGTGTGCAGGCACTTAAGCTACAGGAGGACATATTAGCAGAGCAAGCAGAACATTTTTGTGGGTACAACAATGTAAAATACGCCCTTGTATCCATCTACATTTTCAATGTAAGAGACCATCAGATATCCATTATTTATAGCTGCCTCCAAAGTACATTCAGAATCTTGTTCATAATTTTATTTATAGTTTGTCTTGCCTTCATCATTGTGGTCTCTGAAGATGTTTCCAGTTACCTTATATATAGAACATTGATTAGTCAAACATCAATAAACCACAACATTAAGGTATCCAAAAGAACATCATTATATCTAGAGTAGAATTTATGACTAAAATTGCTGAGATATATATTAATGCAAGAAATACAACTGTATTCAAAGTTTATTCAAATGCTTATTATATAAATTAATTTTGTCTTTATTGTCTTAAATATAATTCTGAATCCAAAGAAATCTAAAAAAAATGGCTTTAAATAATCTGTCAGTCCCACACATCACCGTCTTTGACCCTGGCCCCATCAGGTTCTTCTTCCTGTCTGGCTGAAGCACCTTTGGCATCACTGGCATCATGTTGTCCCTGCTCTCCCTCCCTGGGCTTGTGTGACAGAGATGATGAAATGAAAGGAAAAAAAGATGCTTTTCCACTCCTCCCTTCATCTGCATACAAGCTGCATTACCACCCAATTACACTTAGATTACATTAATATGCTTCCACTCAGCCAAGCCTCCTCTGCACGTGCCAAACCCATTCTCCACCCTCTGCGATGCCCGCGTGGAGCATTATGGCAGCACGTAATCTTGTGATATTGTGTCGGGATTAACATCAAATCTCATTATAGCTGTGGTGGATCATGGGAGAAAGAAGGATAGAGGAACGGAGGGGGTCATCTGTATTCATTTTAAGTAAGAAAGAAGAAGAGAGATAATTCCAGAACTACTGTAGAAACAATTAGGCATTGTGGTATTTTTGATGTTTATTCATTATACACAAGAATTTGTCATCAGTGCCTGTTGAACAAAAACACACACACACACACACACACACACACACACACACACACACACACACAGTACAGTCAACTCAACAGAGATTAAGAGGTCAAAATGAAGCAACTAAATACACAACAAATCAAACAAGTGAAGCGTTCTCCTTCCGCTCACCGCGCCTTGCCTCCTCACACCAAACACTCCTTGTCTGTTAGCATTTTCCCCGCAGCTCGGCATACTTGGGGTTCATAAAACTCTCTTTTATTACCAATAGATGTGTGAAGGTTGTAATTGCCTAAGTGATATACAGCAGCACCGGCTCAGTTTAAAAGACCACCTCGTCAAAGCGGTGTTAAGGGGAGAGCTTTGCCCTATTAAATAAAACAGATTGTCATGCTAAATTACAGGAGGCCAAAATTGCATTTCAAGGCATACACACTATTTCCAAGATGGTAAGCTATTTGGAGTGTGTGTGTGGGGGGGGGAGGGGGGGGGGGCATTTTAGCTTTTTATTCCTTGCAGATATGCAGCTTTAATTCCCTCGTGCCACATGCTAAACATTCTAAACACACACACACACAGAAATTGTGGAAAGAAGCATATATTCACAAGCTCAAATGCATTCCCCCTCCCCCAGCAGCACACCACGCTGGTTATTGAGCCCTGGGAGCCCCAATAAATCACATGGAGGCCCCGGCAGAAATGAGGGATAACAGCACAACAGTGTTACAACCATTGATTGCCGAATGCCTCATCTTTTTATATTCACAGCAAGGCAGGGGTTCTGGAAGGGAAGGACAGCTCAAGAAAGATTGTGGGGTGGAGTCGTGTCAGTGCTTGCTATAAAAGCAGGCAGTCACTGGAATTTATTTATTTGTTTATGCATTTATTGCAGTGACAATCAAATTCTGCTATCAACCTCAGGGGTGTTTTCAGAAACCAGCAACAGCATTTAAGGACATAAATTATTAAGTCAAATGTACATGCTGAGATATTCTGGGTCATCATAGATATGTATGTGAATGTGTCACCCAAAAGATCAAAACCTTCTCGCAGCTCAAAGTGTCACCATATAGATTTCAAGGTCAGCGTGAAAATCATATGCAAAGACTGGAAGCTGCAGCAGTTGTTGTACAGAACGTTAGATTCACCATTTCTGTTGCATCATTGTCACAGTTTGGGGCCTTGAAGGCACAGCAGCATCACACTATAGCATGTTAGAAGCCCAAGCATTTATATACTTCAGATTATTTGGGAATCTCGTTTGTTTTTTGTCATTTAATCATACATCAGTGGTATGATTAAATGACCTCCTCCTTCATCAGGAGGTGCCAAACTGGAAGCTTACACCTATTCACTGATGACCTAATGGTTCTAGTACACTCTACCACTTCATTCAACTCCTGGGGCACATACACTGACAGGATTCAACACCACCCCTGCAATCTGCAGCTTCAAACTCATGATCCTGTCTGACTCTGCCTACTCCATTCTACACCATGATGGAACAGTCTGAATCCACCTAAAATGCTCTTGCTTCCCTTCCACCTGGTGTCCTGCTCACACACAATATATTTTCCTTCCTTCTCTCCATCATATCAGCCAGTTCTTTTCTTTTACCAGTCACAGTCCCTACATTTAGCGTCCCACTGTCTTTACAGGGATAGCCACGCCAACCAGCTTCTCTACAGTGAAATACAAAAGCTAAATACAAACTGTTACAGCATAAACAAGCTTGAAGGGGGCGTGACCTTCCTCCAGAAGAATTACAACAACGGAACAAAAGATCTTCTCTGCAAGGTTTTTAATGTTCCCGGGGAAACAAAAGGCATCAAATAACAGAATGGCATCTTGACTTGCCAAATACAGGACCTCAACATCAAGCATGCAAATAGTAATAAATAACAAGGTAAGTAGAAAAACTACCAGGGATTTAAACATATTCCTGAAGACATGAATATTAAAACTAAAGAAAAACTAAACTTAATCCAAAACAACCAGATTCTTCAGCAGGAAGTTGCAGCCATAAACATGAAGCTTAAGGATCCAACCAAACTGGAGGATGAATGCATAAGAGAATTAAAACAGACAACAAAACCTTGAATCAGCAGAACAGTTCAGAGGAAAGTAAAATCAGCCAGAAGATAAATCTGAAACAAAGCAGCAGGACAACCAAGCCTCAAGCCAGTGCAGCAGGAATCTCCAGTGGAAAGTTCAGCCGCAGGCAGAAAAAGTTCTCTGAACTGGATCCTCACCCTAAAAGCCAAAAACAGGCTGTGCTGGACCACAATTATAAACTCCAATGCAAAATCCAAAGAACGGTATGAAAATGCAAAACCTTGACTCAACAAGTTTTATGAAATCAAAGCTCAGCTGGAAAACATTTACTGGGAGAAGGCCACAATCTGAGGAGCTCCACGATGAGCTTGGAGGACTTCAAGATTTAGACAGCAAACACGATGACAGCAAATCAGTTTAGCTTAAACATCTGCTCTTCACAATAAAATTCAGGAGCTCCAAAAGAGCTTCATAAACATGAAAGCATGGAGGACTGATCTAACGCTGTAACTAAGAGAGCTGATTTTCCCTGAACTACAATAAAATCGTAAAAAACAACAAAAAGAACAAAAGAATCGTGTTATTTTAACATGCAGTCAGATGCTGACCAATTCGAAAGAAATTAAAACTGTGTTGGTTAAATTAACCCATAAAAAGTACTTCTGTTCATATGTATATGCTACACACACACACACATCATTGTTTCAGACACGTCTACACAGAACTGCATCAATAACTATTTGGAGAACCACTCACTGTCTCACACTGTACTTTACTCTCTGTTGTGTTAGCCCTAGCTACCTGTCAAGACTGTACCCTGCCTCCTGATGAAAGTCTTACATCTAAAAACCAAATGATAAAAATATTAAAATGTGTAGATAGCACCAGTGGAAACTGTAGCACAAAGCTGGACTTTTGTGGAATTCAAATACTTTGTCAGCCGACCTCCTTCCCTTAGTTTGCTTTCACCACCATGTTTTATTGAAGTGACGCCAAGAGCCACTGGATTGTGATGGTCTGGTGCTTATCTGCCGTATTGCGAGGAGATCTCACCAGAGGGTTATATTTTTGTTTTACTGGTGTATAGAATCTTACCACAGTTTTTATACAGAGGTCCACAGAGAGTTCCTCAGATTTATCGGCTTGGGTTTTGGAATGATCAATCAATCACTTCCCTCTAATCAAGTTCTAGATACATCTCCATGCTAGTCAGTGCCGCCAACAACCAAAAGGTCTTTTTATAGCTGCCATATTGAAATAGCATTGCAGATAAACATAGATGTTACTAATGACTTTAGTGGAAGTTTGGCTCTATTTAGGTACAGACTTATTTACTGCCTTGATTAAAAGTTCATGTTAAAGTGGCTGCTGTGACAGCGTTTAGAGCAGAGTCTGAACACCTTCGTGAAGAAGAAATTTTAGGTTTTAATGTTTGCAAAAACTTATAAAAAAAACAAACAAACATTTGTTTTGATAGGTGTGTGTTGGAAGACTGATGGGCTATACCATTTTATCGATCTCAAGCACAAAGTGTGCAAAAACTGAAAGTGTGTGAATGCTTTCTGAAGCAACTGTGCCTTAAACATCAAAACTTTTGCAACTTGCCCTATTATGAAATCATCATTCAAAATGATCAGCTGTTGCAAATTAATTGTAAATTTTGTAAAATAAATGCCAATTACAGGAGGTTTTATAATGCTGCTACTGCTAAGCTAAAAAATTGAGAAAAAATGAATTCAACGTTTCAGCAGGTCTGTTGGTGTCATTCTTCCCTTTGATGTGGAAGATTATTGTTTAGCTAGTGGCAATATTCATCAAGACAGGTCCTCATCCAGTTTCTTCCCTGACTTGTGTGGCGCACGTACAGAAGTCGATGCAGAAGCCACAGTATGCCGTTTGGTGTGTCACACAGAATCCCTCCACCCAGAATCCTGTGTGGAGGGAGGGCTGAGGTGTGGTGATGGAGGAGAAATGGGAGAGGACCCTTTAAGTCTCCAGCATTCCATTAGCCACTTTGTGATGTACAGCTCTACTACCTAGATTCTTTCTCTCTCCCACACACACACACACGCACACACGCACACACACACACACACACGCACACACACACACACACAGATGGGAGACCAGTTTCTCTGCCTCCTCCCTACACCCTCCCCCATCCTACTGCCTCTCCTCTTCGTCCTCCTCCTTCACACACCTCACACCCTCCGTCAGTCACCATCCATCACACAAGACCTCCACAGATGGGCTTGCAAATAGCACACACACAGACACACACACACAGCTCATACTCAGTCCTACGGTCACATACACACACAACAACACGCGCCCTACCAAAAGGCTCCAGACTCACTCTCTCACTCCTCACAGGCTGGTCCAGACATACACTCTTGCAACAGCTCTCAGCTTAACACTCTCCCTCATTCACACTCAGATGCACACTCGACCCTACTTTCACACACACACGCACAAACTGTCTCATCTGTGGCAGTAAGCAGCTCAGAAACCAAAAACCTCCACGGCTGAAAGGAAACCCAATTAGGACACAATTAGCGCCATCAGATCTACCTGTGAGACGATGCCTTACGCACGTGCTGGCAAAACAAAGCGACATACGGGATGGGGCAGAGGAGGTGGGTGTGAGGGGTTTGTGGAGAAAAAAAGAGAAACTGTTCGCTCGTTCACTCCCTGCTGTCTCTAAAGGCTGCTGCTAATTTCCCCTGCCTTTCTGATCACTGCAAAAAAAGAGCAACACTAATAAGCATCACACCTTTAAATGAATCAGTGGTAGAACACAATGGATTCGTCTACTTAAAGAAAAAAGGTGAGCATGCCAAAATTCAGAAAAGTTATATACAAAGAAAATACGTGATGTGGATTCTAGTCATGCTAATCAACAAGTTAGAAGCCAAAGACGGAATCAAATGCACGCCTCACCTTTAAATCTCCTGCCGTGCACTACTTTAAAGGAAGGCTCAACTCAAAAGGAGATTTCCCTGCAGGTTCCTGCTCCAGTGTTACTATCCAAACCTGCCTGCAGCAACAAGAAAAAAATTCCTCCCCAAGATTCCAAGTACACCTTGTTAACCCTTTCATCCAGGATGCTAACTCCTCTCCAGTGTGAGTGCTGACTGTGGGAGAGAGGACAGAGCGATAGTAGTACAATGAGGCGGGATGGATAGAGGGAATGAGACAGGAGGGATGCTGGTGGCTCACATCATGATAGTAGTAATCTGGCGTGCTCCCGTTCAGCCAGGGAATCGAGCCACCAGAGAAGAAGAAGATGAAGAAGAAGAAGAAGAAAAGGAGGAGGAGAGGGAAAAGAAGGCAGGCAGCAGTGAATGAGAGGAGGATGCAAGCTCCCTCCCCTCACACTGCTGAGGATCTCTCGCTCTCCTACACACACTCCTACCCCCGCCCTGCTACAGATTGCATTGCACTGATGAAATTTTAATGGTTCTTTTAGGAAGAATAATGAACATGCTAGTCCCTGGAGTTGTGTGTATGTGTGTGTAAGGTGGGAGGTGGGGGAGCACACTACACACACCTACAGAGGCATGCAACAAACACGCATATGTGTAAAGACACAGTGTGTTTTTCCTCCTTATGCTTGTTCCCTCTTTTTATACACATTCACACACACACACACACACACACACACACACACACACACACACACACACACACACACACACACACACACACACACACACACACACACAGCAATCCTGCCCAGATTCACTTACCCACTTCATTCATTTGCACACAACATTCAGAAATACACACACACACATGCCATGAAGACTTATATTCAACAACATCAAATGCCGCCACTGACAGACACACACACACACACACACACACACACACACACACACACACACACACACACACACACACACACACACACACACACACACTCTCTCTCTCGCTCACATAGCAAAGAGAAGATGGGGTGGGGGAGTAGACAGAGAGAGAGATCCAACCCATCCTCAAAATGCTCTCTTGGTAGACACTGTCATCCACACACAAACACACACACTTATTCACACACAGGCACATGTAAGCACACACCCGAATGAAGTGGAACAAAGAGCATATAGGAAGCATGCGGAGGCACCGGGAACACCACGACAGGAGGAAAGTACTTCTTCAAAGTATTCTCAGCTTACTACTATGGAGTGCATGGTAGAGTACAGTTAACAAGTCATAAAATAAATAATAATCTGAATGTATAAGGTCAAAAGATTGATAATTACCACAAGAAAATTACTTATGACACATTATAATGTGAAAAAATGACACCATTATAAATTAAGTCCATATAAAGGAAGTGCCTAATTTAATTGCTGAAAACTCTACTTTGAAAGCTCAATTAGTCTCTTGACTACATAAATCTACATAAACTCATTAATTACAGAGACATTAATACCATAATTAAAAATGTAGAGCTATGGTTAACTTTTTGACTCTCAGGCCAAAGGGACTGGATTAAAAAAGGCGCCAAAAAGCCTGAATAAATGGCAAACAGACTGGTATTGAAATGGCATCTCTCTGCTTTTAACCTCTAAATTTATGTAGTGACTGATCTTGTTAGATTTAACTACCCACATTTGGAACTTGACCTATGTTAATTTCAGACCCTGGTTATGGTTTAATGGAAATTAATTGTTTACAGTGGTTTGCTTGAATTGGTCTCACAGTGGGAACACCAAATGTCCTGCAGCTTGAACCAGTCAGCAGATCTTTTTTTTAAAAAAATGTTTCTAAATTCTGGAGCCTGGAGGGCAAAAAGAGCCATCCTGTGGCTGTTTTTGAGCTGAACCCCATCTGGTTCAAACCAATACAACAAAACATGATTTTGTGGGACCTGGCTGACAAGCAGCGAGGATCCTGACACTAATTTGAGTTTGTTGGGTGTCAGTTTTTCTCAGGGTGCTTTCAAATCCCACCTTCTTTTCTACAAACTGGTGGGGCTGAATTAAATGGGAGGATTTCCTGTATTCATAAAACTTTGCCATCCCTTAAACTTTTGGTAGCAATATAATATCATCTCCATCTCCATAATCCATAATCTACTGATGAATTAGTTCTGGGTCTCAAAGCCATTCTTCTTGACCTGCCATTCGGAACAATCACAACTCTTCCCTTTATTTCTGTCCTGGAAAAATGAAGAAAGCAGAGGAAGAGTATGCAGAGTATGAGAAGAAGAGGAAATAAGTAATACTGGCTAAATTACGGTTTTGTTTTGATCTCATTTAATGGGTGTAATCATATCTTCATTTGTGCCTCTTTTGTATTTGTTACTTTAGCATAAGCCTCATTGACTCCTAGGGTTAAAGAAGTGGAGATGAAGCTTAACAGATGCTGCGTGTGCAGGCTTACTGGGTTTATTTGTTTGTCTTAAATTTTGTTAACATCCTTTTTTTTTTCTTTTCTAAATCAATTGGCAAGCATTTTTCCTAAGATTAATCGGCACACGCTATAATGAACTGTTTAAATAACACTGCAGTTCTACATTATTATCCTTGGAGTACTAATGTGACTGGCATAGCACATGAGTAAATTATGGCACGTTTACGTGCATGATGTGCAAATGAAAGAACATAAGTAATCCACAAAATCTATAAAACATAACAACCACGAGCCAGTCTGAAATGCCAGATTCTATAATGCACAAAACTTAATGCATATTTAGCCTTCACAGCAGCCTTCATGCAATGGAGTCCAACGGCTTACAAGAGTTGAGTCACAATAGGAGATAAGATACTGTTGCCCCTTAAACCTTCATCACAGCAAGCAGCAGTGCAATAAAAAGAGCTTATAAATAAAAGAAGCAAAATAGGCTTTGTTACAATTTATCCAGGGAAGAAGCTCAAAAACACATATGCAACTATTCACCTTCAATTCAATTTTATTTATACTGTGCAAAATCATAACAAACGTCACCTCAAGACGCTTCATATTGTAAGGTAAAGACCATACAATAATAGAGAGAAAACCCCAATAATCTGACGACCCCCCCTATGAGCGAGCACTTGGCAACAGTGGGAAAGAAAAACTCCCTTTTAACAGGAAGAAACCTCCGATAGAACCGGGCTCAGGGAGGGGCAGTCACCTGCATGAGGGGAGGGAGACAGGACGAGAGAGAATGGTGTATGAACAGAGAGTTTGGGCAGTTTCTCTGCTCAAATTCTGAGTCTGAACAGAATGAAAAGACTAGACAGCTACCAGTCTACCACAGTTTAAATTCCTCAAACATAGACCAGCTTATCATATCACAAACGGCAGATCCCAGGTGTGATTTGTTCCGCAATATTTGCTTTCATGCAGACTGCTACCTCTTGCAGCTCCGAGCTGCCCCTAACACAGCATGACCGCAAGTTTACCTCATGCAGCAAGACATTAAAGCAACTTTGAGCACAAACAGATTTTTGCAAAGTTTCTGGGGGAAAAAAAAAAGGCAATAAACTTGGACTCAACTCTCTTTGGCTGTTGAAATTGTTCTCATTCCTCATATTCCCCACCAAACCTGCTGCATCCAACCTGTGCACCGCATTCCCGGAAAAATCCAATTACCTGTGAGGATTATACCCATCTATCCCCCAAAAGACTGAACTGGAAAAACATAGTAATAATTTAAATGCCCAGCTCAAATGCCATGTTTGTTTCCCTCCAAAACAGAGATTCCCTGGAGAACCGAGTTTTCACTCAGTGTC
The DNA here is from genome assembly GCF_007364275.1 of Archocentrus centrarchus. Lineage (NCBI taxonomy): Eukaryota > Metazoa > Chordata > Actinopteri > Cichliformes > Cichlidae > Archocentrus > Archocentrus centrarchus. The sequence goes on along the minus strand of NC_044368.1, from coordinate 21,566,050 downwards.
ACCGAGATGAACTGTTCGGTATGGAATGTGCTGCTCAGTCTCACAGACCCACAAAGCCACTTTAAAGTTGTTCTTTTGTTTTGTTTTTTCCTCAAACAGCACAGCGCTTGAGAATCGGAGAGAGAACAAGTCTGCAGAGTCTTTGAGGATGTTTGAGGTCTGTCAATAATGACGGGAATACCAGTGAGAGACGGCTTGAAGAGCATTTTAGCAGCCGAGCAGGGGGTTTGATGAGAACTGTCGTTGTGTATGACATGCGAGTCGCTCTCTATCCTGGGATGCAAAAACAACAGCTCACGAGGTTAAAGCTGTCTGGAGACTAGATGGGCTTCGCTTCAGTTGCGAGATTTACAATAGTGACACCTGTGCAATAGCCCGACATTAAAAACAACATGATATGTTAATGGATGGAGGGGAATGAAGAATAGGGTTTGTCTGACACACTCCTCCTGAGACTGAAGAAACTTTAAAAAAAAGGTGAAGGTCGTATGAAAAGAAAGCGTTCGGTGTTGTAAGATTGTAAACAACACGTGGAGAATGTTTAGCTGGAATGTCACAATAAATGCCATCATGAAACCAATCAGCGAGGGAAAAAGACAGAAGCCTATCATGCGAACTGGGGGATTTCTTGTATAAACAAACTGCTGCCTGACAGTGAAGAACAAAATTAAACATTTGCTCTGATCACTTCCCTCTCGCTCACTCTCAGAGCACATGAATGGGTGCCTAGAAGGTAGGAAATAAATATAAAAGTTAATGATTTGCTTTAAAGAGTGATGTAAAAGTTAGGCAAGTTGTAAATGAACTTTAAAATTGAAAACCCCTGATATACTTCTTTTAAAAAAAAATTATTTCTATTAGAATACCCTCACACCAGACAGCATCCCTAACAGGCAGGGTTTGATCGATGTTAAAAAAAAAAAAGAAGGTCCAAATCCAATTAACAGGTTGTTACCGAAGTGACCTTTCCCTTCATTATCACTGTTGGCCATCCCCTAGCTTCCCGGTTTAGTGGCCGTTATGGAGGACATTTAAAGAGTCGCCAAACTGAAATTGGTTATGGCTGAGCTGAGGTGTGTGTTCAAAGATAAGGGCTTCCATAACTAAGAGAAATATACGGGGGTTTCCTGCAGGAAAATTAATGACATTAGTGTCGGAGCAGTTCTAACTCCCCTTTCCTCCCTCTCTGGATGCCCAGGTGCACTTTGGTTTTATACTATCACATTTATGAGGGATCGTAATGGGTGGGTGCAGCTCAAAACAAACAGGAGGCCAATTAAATGTAAGGGCTTCCCGGGCAAGCCGCCAATAACGGGGCCAGCAACTCGTTTCATATACAGAGGGGAAACGCTGGATCTGATTTCCTAAATTCAAAAAGGACGATGTTTTATTTAGTTCAAGAGATTTCTGTACATTTTGAGTTGTGGTGGATAATATGGATGAGACACTTTATTATGGGACTGAGACGTTCATATAAGTTTACTTTAGGAAAGCACTTTAGAAACCATTTATGCCTGTGGTTGTTTGACTACAATGCATCACTGCACGTGACAGTGACAATACAAAAATCCAAATACTGTGTAAAGACAACCTGTTTATTTCACCTGTTTTATTTCTTAAATTAATCATCCACAAATATATATTAACATTAAATGAAATGCTCCTGCCATTGTGACATACAAAAAAACTACTATCAACTCTGTAGTTCTGCTGTTTATTTATTAATTTTATTTATTTGCTTAATTGATCTCATTGTCGTTTTACAGCACATTGTTTGGAGTCCCGGAAGAAGCAAATTGCTGTAAAATGCCTCTGAAACTGGCCAATCATAAACTTCCCAGACACACTGGCTAGTTCTGATTTTCTAATTTGACTTTTTGCCTGTTTTATGTTTCTTCCCCCCGTGATGTTATTTCCTAGGCTGAAAGGCTATTAATGAAAATAATGGGGAATGTAACCTTTCCTCTAATAAAGAGTTGAAGGTGCCACTGAGTTCTCCCCTGAAACCTTTGGAAAAAGATTTTTCAAAAGCTAACCTTGACTGCAAAAAGCCATATTTTTCTGTTAGAAAATGTCAGACACAAACTCACAAAAACAAGACTGAAACAAATGGCAACCAAGTTCTTAATGGCCTTCCCCACCAAATGATTATTAATGAAACTTAAAATGTGAAAAAAGCCATTTTTATTACAATAATAAAATCTTTACAATAAAAGTGCAAAACGTTTAGGTCCCTGTACATCTTTGCATGGGTGGAGTCGAGATGCCCCCATACGGCTTTGGCATAAAACAGGTAGCATCATAACTCCAGGGCAATTTAACACAGTGCTGTAGATAAACAGAGAACAGTATACTGCCTGGAAAACGACAGGCACTGGCATCTTCATAGCTTTCCATTAAGGCTCATCTGGGTGGAAAAGCTGTTGAGGACAGATTTCATCCTCCAACAGTCTCCAGGTTAACACCGATATTAGATTTCATGGATGAAGCAGATGCCATGCAAACCCAAATGTGCGTGCCAGTGTGTGTGTGTGTGTGTGTGTGTGTATGTGCACTCGTGTCATTTGGTATTCAGCACACAGTGCACCCACCACAGGCTTGTCACCGAGATCTCTCTGGAATAGGTGACTGAAACTAGAACAACTTGAGAAATGACATCAAAATTCTTTGAAATTCAACTTTAATCCATCCAGACTTGACATGAAATTACACCTGCAATTTTATTCACAGCATGGGTTCTTCCTTTAAAGGAAACAAGCATGCTAAGCTATGATTTCTTTTTTTTTAACCCCACATTTTAACAATACCACAACAGTGTTTTTGTGAAGATGTTCCTGCTTCATCAGCCTCATAATGATACTACAAAATCCTGGACTGGGAATTACTTCTGTACAGTGTGGGGAGGCAGGGAGAGCCAGCACCCCCTGGAGTTCTCCATCCTTTTCAAATGAGAACATGGCTGGGACATGACTAACCTCTAGTGTTAATTAACCACCATTAACATGCTTCACCAAGGCCCCAGCTGTTTTCTGGGCAATCATGAACATCCAGAAGGGCTCTCTGGGGGGACTAAAGCAGAGAGTGACGGCTTGCCTGAACATCCTGGCTGGCTGAGTGGATATCTTCTGTCATACAGGGAGTTCAGGAGTCATACACTTGTTAATATTTTTGAAGAAAATTTTAAATAATAATTCATTTGATGTAGAGGACAGCAGGGTCTCATAGCTTAATTTTCTAGAGCAACACTGTGTCCAAGCTGCAAACTTTAAAGCACTTTTTACAGTGTTCTATCCTGATGTTCCCAGACCTGTGCCGGCTTTGGTGCCACTTTGCTACTGTAATGAAGACAGGCCGCAGACGGGCAGAGAGGAACGTTAAACAAGCACATTAATAACCGCATCATAGCGCACATGATGAAGGCCAGCCACCCTGATAATGGCCAGACATGAGCCGTGAGCTAGGCAGGAAAGACTGACAGCTCTGCTCAAACCTGCCCATCACTACCACCCAACTCTCAGCCCTGCCTCCCAGTTGTGCTGTTACATTTCATTTTCTCCTTGTCCTTGCTGACACTTGTGAGCACACACCCAGGTCGAGATCAGGGGTGCGTGATGAAATTAGCCTCTTGAGGACGATGGATTACTCCTCTTATCGGCACCGATGTGGAGCTAAGGGTTGGTAGCAGCTTACTGAATTACATAAAGGTAAATCCTATTAAGTAAATCAAAAGTATCCCTTCTTTTAATGGTAACCCCTTATCTGTTTAATTAAGTCTTAGATCAATAACCAATTTCTATAAAATTTCAAGCTCGAAAAGGCTCGCCTTCACAAAGTGCTGCAAGAAGCCATTTGACATTAATATAATATAAGATAAGATCTACTTTCTTCATCCCTAGGGAAATTTTTTAATATGTGAATATCTGAAAATGTTTGTGTGCATGTTTCACACACAGATTTGTGTGTTCCTATTGCCTCACGCTGTATGTTCTCAAGGCAGATGTGGATATGGAGGCTCTTGTTGGTGATGCAACAGCAAAGCCTTTTGAAATTTACAACAAAGTGATATGAACCAAAGTGCACATAGTTCCAGAATCAAGCTTTTTTTACTCACATTGTTCATCCTATGCTTTTTCACATCTGTTGTAGCAACAGATGTGTGTTTTCCACAGCATCAGCACAGTGCATCGTCTGAACAGGAGACAGCTTGTCAAGGCAGGTGTTAATGATGTGAGAAGTTGATCATGTGAGCCCTGCTAAATATAGGTTTTGTTTCCTTAACCCCTTAAACCCCTTTTATTTATTTTTAAATTGTAGTTTTAAAAAAGTAAATAAAAGTCTATCACAGTAAAGGCGCTGTCACATTAGCGTTAGATGGTTTCGAGGCATTCGATGAATCAAGACTGAGCAGAGCATCACTGACGTGTAAAAAGAGGGCATTGATACTGTTTGCAGCAGAACAGAGAAAAAAATCTAAGTTTGAACTTAAGATAAGGAATCCTTCAGTGTGCTGGATCTATTTCCAAAGTGCACTGATGCAAATCCAAAGATAACAGTTGCCAGCGGTAACAATGTCATCGAGAAACACAGGTTTAATCTCATTGGCCAAGACAGCCCTGCAATCCATCCAATCTGACCCTTACTCAAAGGGACTTTTCTCACTTGATTTTTAGCTGAAATAAATTGTAACTGTTGCCAAACCATAATTTAGTTTTGTGTTAGAGTCACTGTATGTCTAATAATGAAACTGAAACGGGGCCCACAGCGCACATTTATACCTGTGCCTTGCAGCTCAGAGGATTTCTGCTGGGCTGTTTGTGGATGCATTGTGAGCTCGAGCTGCTAGGCAACAGCGCTGGAATGGCTGCTTTTATATGCCTTTTTGTTGAGAGCAAAATGCTACATTAAAAGATGAAAAACGTTAAACTGGCTTACATCTCAGCCAATACTGCCCTGCTTTACCCACTGTGAGTACAACTCAGCTTAGTTTCAATGAAAGCAACAACACTAAGATTACAGGAATCGATTACATAGTGTGCTAATATGGGCAGAGATAGGATTAAAGAATGAAGAGCAGGAAGAAAGAGGTAGAAAAATGCGGTGAAATAGGATTAACAGGCATTGTGCAACTAAGTAAAAGGGGTAATTTGTCTTGTATTCGTTTCCAGCACAATACTACAGTAAGACCAATTCCCTCTATAACCTGCATCCCATTCCTTCCCTCCCTAAAGATTGTGATGCCACCACTATGCATGGAGCAAACAACTATCCTTTTGTATAACTATATACTCATGCAGTAAACTGGCTCTCTTGGTGAGCAGCTGTTCAGGAAAACAAAACGTTAACCTGATGTGACACTGAGGTAGTGGAAGTCATATTACTTGTGTTAATTCCTTCAGTGACAGTGTAAAACATTAGCAAAGATGTTACATTATGGGCCAGATTATGCCCTCCTTTTAGTTAATGAGGAGGAAAATGGAAAAGTGCCTCCGCGATAAAGAGATTGTTTTTACAGTTAACTGATAATGAAAGCTGGGTTGGGTTACAAAGCAGAGTTACTTTACTGAATGCAGCAGAGCGCAATGGGGGGAAAAAACAAGCAATTTGCTACAAGACCGAATTAAGTCATGTCTGAAAACCATTAATGACAGGGGGAATGAAACTGCCAGCTAATTAACCTGGTGTTGGAACACGAGGTAAAGTCAGAAAAGACAAGAAAGAAAGAAAAAAAACATTAATACACACAAACTATCATTTAGGTAATATGGGGGGGTCCAGTTTTCCCCCAGAACCCCATGGAAACGACAATAAATAAGAAAAGATAATAAATGCCACATTAAGAGGATTAGAGCCATTATGAATAATTTCAGACACCGCTTAAATAGCTTCTGGTGAAAGAGACCTTTCTGGCCTTTCTTTGAGCCATTCAGGCACATGCAGCTCCCAGCATCACTGAACCTTATTTATATGTATTTCTGCACCGTCTTGAGACTGGATTTGACCTTTGGCCTCAGCCCCCACATGCATGTACTCAATTAATGCCTATTTAAACAGGACTTAGACTCAGCCTGTTACCGTGCTTGCAGTGGAAGCGGTAACTGTTGACATTCCTCATAAACCATGTTATTGGCATCTTGTAATTTACACGCTAGCTTGTAATAAAACAATTTTAAATCAATAATGCCCGTCAAATGCAGAATGCGTTAGGTGTGTGATAGACCACATAATGCAAATTGAGACTGCTGTAATTGCAAAATGAGCCGTTTCAGAACAATCAATCACCCTGCAGGTTTATTTTGTTACAGGGACCAGCTAACACAGTCCCTTTATCGTAAATACAGTGGGAGTTTACGGAGGAAGCTGCTGCTGCTGTTCAGTATTTAATCTGTCTGTACGCAGTAACACCACAGTCCAGTCTTTTCTTAATCTTCTACCACAAGCAATAATAAGATCGTGTTATCCAACGTAAGAGTATTGGCTACGCAGATTGCCTCAAAGCAACGGCAAGCATTGACCGCAGTCTCATCAATTGCATTAGTCTGACGTACACGACACATGGATCCATATTAATTTGGGCCACGAGGCCCTTTGACATCTTTTATCTTCAACACAGGGAGCCACTTGTCTCGAGAGACTGTGAAGCATCATCACATTGGATGCCACTCAAGACACAACAGCCAATCTACAGAGGAGAGCCAGATCGTGCAGAAGCAGGATGAGACGTTTCGCGACAGCCAGGCTGGACTGAGGAAAGTTAGATGGCTGGGTTCACGTGACTCAACAAACATTCATTCGAAGATGAAATCACAAGATTTGTATTTTGTTCCTTGATTTATTTAGCCTATACTAGTAGTTTAAGAAATGTTCATGTCAGAATATTGAGGATAATAGTCACAGTGATGTCACTGAGTCCACCAAGTGTTGGAAGTAATGAAATTTTGCCCAGAAATCTAATGTTTCTGATAAAAAAACTGACTCTTTATCTTCTACCACTGCGCCAAACTCTGAAATACATCAATGTCAACCGAGTGAAATGGCTCAAAATTCCAGACAGAGATCTTTCCTTGGTGATTCTCTGGCACCATTGAATGAGGGTCTGAAATAAAACATTTCCACAGCAGAAGTGCTACCATGAAACCTGGTAAACCCATATGTACCACCAACACGGGGATATAAAAACATTTGTGAAACCATGTAACCTATATTCTGGACTATCCTCGGGTTAAAAAAATGAGGTTTCTGACTAGAAACCCATTCTCATCCCCATTAGCAAATTCTAACAATACAATAAGATTGTGATTGTTTTAAAGATTATATTCTGATTTCTTGCAGGATATGAAGCGCTAACATTAGCTGTAGACTCTGTCTTGTAATTTGAGTGCAACTCTGCTGTGAATTCAATGCAGAATTTGACCTGCTGCCGACATGATGCAAGACATGTTTTCATGTGGTATCAAGCCCCCCCAATAAAGCAGCAGCAGGAGCACAACCTCGTACAGGGAAATCAGTATGGGAGAGGGTCCCATGGGAGAGTGGTCAAGCGAAATATCTTTAAGGTGAAACCAAATGTGCAGCTCTTGTATACGACATTAAAGCTCATGAAATACTGCTTTACCTTTCCTATTATAAAACATAAAATGAGCAGTCGCAGGAGCTTTGGTAGTGTAAACAATAACCAATAAAAAAGTCTTGGTGACAGCAGCAGCAAGCAAAAGTGAATTTAATGCTTGTATTAAAAAGAGGCGACCCCAGAACAGTGGCAGGAAAAAAAGAAGCATCTCAGCATTACATGGAGCAGCACCTAATGTGTGTCAGTCTCACTGTCACGCAAAATGAACAGCCCAGGGGTTGTTTGGTGCAAATTAAATTCCAATGAAGGGTGAATTCACATTTTAAAAAAGAAATCTAATTAAACTGCCATGCATGGCCATGTAGCTTAAATTACACGCCAGCACCGTGCAGACGTGGAAAAACTAACGGCAGGTGCAGACTTGAAGCACGTGGCTTTCTGAAAGAGACAAAAATGTGATGAGCCCACCGCCCCGTGCACACGCTTACAGTATGTGGGACAAGATTAAAGAAAAAAAAATCCTGAAATGTAATTTCATTTTCACACCTATACCTTTGATTGAGACTAGTTTATCATTTTCTGTGTAAATTACTGTAACTCCTAACCCCACACCTGATAGATAAGAACACTAAATCAAATTTGTCTGGCATTTGACAACAACGCAGTCCATTTCACCACAAAGCAAGTGATTAGATTCCCCTTGACCTTAGTAAGGCAACAAGAAGAGGAGAGCTTTAAAAGTTAACCCCCATGTCATTCAGAATCTATGAACTCGATGTGTGGGATCACGGCTAATACTGAACTGAATTACAAGAGGCTGCCCTACGCACACAGCTTTGATGTTGGGGGAGGTAGGTCAGCAGCAGGGTGAAGGTAAGAAGGGACAAAGAAGGGTGGAGGACCACTATGTTTAGATGTGAGGGGGGAAGATGGGTGTTTGATTCAGATATAGCTGCTGAGACTTTTACACATGATTCACAGAGCAGCTGGAAGATGAGTTTTCAACAAGGAAGGGAGACATGATTGGGAAGAGAGGGTAATCCTAGTGTACATATTATTTATTAATACACAATGTCAGTCTTACTATTACTCTTCTTTACCTACATCCATCCATTCATTCTCTTGCACTTATCTGCTTCAGGGAGCCTGGAGCCTAACCCGGTTTTCTCCAGGTACTCCGGTTTCCTCCCACAGTCCAAAGACATGCAGTTACCTACATTTATATATTTTATTTATTTTGTTTTTAATCACAGTAGTATATGTATAGTGTTGCACTCTGTGCCTGTGGCACTTCTACTCTCACTTTTTATTTGTTGCAGATTGTACTATTTTTTTGCTGCTGTAACATAATTTCCCTTGTGGGATCAATAAAGTATCTATCTATCTATCTATATATCTATCTATCTAAAGCAAAATGGAATAGCAGGCATCACTACAAGCAAAGATGCCAGCTGTCATTTTTTTCTCTGAGCCTCTGTGGAGACCTGACATTTCACTCCTGATTCAACTAGATTCACTCTCTTGTACAATTAAATCAGAAGCTGGAAGATGTGTCCTATTTGGTGCAATTTCCTGCATTTGATTTTGGTAACATTCACATTACTGAATGTGACTCACATTTCCATCCCTCTGGGCTGAACCAAGAACAGGAAAAAGCCATCCGCAGTCGTCCTCCTCACAACTACTCTGATTGGCCTATACCTTTGCCTCCCCTCATTTTTTGTTATGGGCCATGAGCCGGCCTGTGACACTCACCTCAAGCCTCATCTCCTGAACTGAAGTCAGGGCTCTAACACACAAAAACATGCATAAATATGCTTATTTATGCCCAATATTGTCACCCCGAGTTAGTGTCAGCATTTTAGACATATGACACTCCCGTCTTTGGACAACTGACAAGAGCTAGCTGAGCAACAACAACTGGTTAAAAGCTAACATTATGGAAGCTAATGTTAGGCTCGTGTGTGTGTGTGTGTGTGTGTGTGTGTGTGTCTGTGTCCGTGTGTGTGTGTGTGTGTGTGTGTGTCTGTGTCTGTGTCCGTGTGTGTGTGTGTGTGTGTGTGTGTGTGTCTGTGTCTGTGTGTGTGTGTATCTGTGTCTGTGTCTGTGTGTGTGTGTGTGTGTGTGTGTGTGTGTGTGTGTGTGTGTGTGTGTGTGTGTGTCCGTGCAGATGTGTGGACATGCGTGTGATCTTTCCCAAATCAAAAGTAGTGAACTTGAGTCATTATGACAGAACTGTTGGCAGATAAATTGCACGTCAGCAACCAGACACCTAAACAAGGATAAAGAAACTAGCAGAAACACAACCAGGCAGTGTGGCGATTTTTAGGACACCCCGACTCTCATCAAAGTCACCACAATCACCAAAGTCCGAACATCATAACACAGACAGATTGTCAGCACATGGTTTTAGTTGGCCTGTGTCACTTAGCACAACTGTGGCACACCCTTTTGCAACAAGGGACTCAAATGAACTGGTTGCCATCTGGTTGTATTCTGGTTATATTCTTATACAAAAGCAAGGTTGGCGAGTGCCTACAGTCACTTTGCATTTCAATCACTGTCCTGCAGAATATACACAGCATTTCATGAAGGCATTTATACATATCTGTTTCAGGTCTATAAAGTTCTGGCTAGACTCTGAATGTAAGGAGTTAATATGAATTTCTTTGATGTAGATGACAACAGATTTTTTTGATTTTCTCAGATTTTTCAAAGTTCTGATTAAACTAATGAAAAAAACTGGCTTCAATTTATTGCCATTATATCGCTGCCTTGATGCACCAAAATTGCCTTGAAGATTCCAGCTTTCCTAATGTGACTGCAGCATCAGTTTCAACAATTCTTTCAAATTAATAACTGAATGTTCTGCTTCTAAATATATGAGACATATATGTACACATTTTTGCCCATCAGATCACCCACCTTTCACATTTCTAGCTGTTCACATATCATCTGGTTTCTGATAGAGAGGTTGGTCTACTCTGCCAAAATTGTCAGTATGCTGAATTTTATGAATATCTCTCAGCTTGTCACTGGGGTTTTATGCAAACTTCCCATCTGCTTCAAAAATTTTAACAAATAGTTAACAGTTAGTTAACAACACCCAGTGTACTTCTTGTGTAGTGTATTTGTGAGGCAACACTGCACCTGTGGACCAGGTCTGTCAGGTCTATTAGATGGGTGAGAGAGAGAGGACAGGAGTCCAGGATTGTGAAGTAATAAGGTCCAGTCTGAAAGAGAGGTGTGACGCCTGGCAAGCTGTGTTTTCAGTGCCAGGGTTCACTCATAAAACCAGCCTGGCTCCCAGGGCATCAGTAAGCTCATACACCCCTATTCGAGAGGGAATAGCAGAGGTGTGTGTGTGTGTGTGTGTGTGTGTGTGTGTGTGTGTGTGTCTGCATGTGCACTTGTGTTAGTCAGTTAGTGCTGCAGAAAACAGAGGGAATTTTACACTGTGTGATTTTACAATGTGTGCTTCAGGAATTTCATGTCTTCTGTTCCAACTTTGATTAAATCGATTCAAGTGTAAATTACCAAATGACCAAATAACTGGAAAGGAGTATCCATTTCTTTCTTTGTAATACCTCAAAAAAAAAGTCCACACAGCTTGGTTACAAAAAAAAAAAAAAAAAAAAAAAAAATCAAAGCCAACATGGATCTCCCCAGGAGATGCAACTGAATGAATTAGGTGGTAACAAAAGCAAACAGCAGCTCAGAGCTGAGCAATTTCTGAGGCTCAGCAGACACAGCACGAATCAGCTTTAACAGAAACAACTATATCACTTTTTTTTTTTACTTAAAGCCCTTTATTCTCCAATAAAACCAAACTAATGCAACACTAGGAGACATATTTCTTGCTTTGTAGTCTCAACTTCTCTGCTTTTCCCAATTGCATATCACAGAAATAAAACACAATATTTTCCAAAGCTCTGCTACAGCATTAAGTCTGTTGCATGCTTTGCATGCATTTTAGCAACTTTACATCACTGTAACATTTAGGTTGCCCTCAGTCCAAAATCAAAATAAGAAATATCAAAGGTAAACTAGTCCCAGCAGAAAACAGATTGTATTGACTAACCAGCAGATCATCATGTAGTTAATTCTTAGATCATTTTTAACATTAACCATGTGTCAAAAGAATTTAAGAAAATCTAGCAAAGAAACTAATATATCACTGCACCAAACTTCCTATTGTGTTAAGTGATGGACATAATATTTCAGCTTTCTGCCAAACAGCAACATGATGAACAATGCAGTTCCTAAATCTGAGCACTAAACATTGAGCCAGTAGCACAGGTTCATTAGGTAGCTTGCCACAAAAGGTTCTTGCCAACACAAAGCTCATTAATCAATCATTGTGTGTTTAATATATACACAGAAAGAAATATAATGACAAGTTATGTTCTGATGGGGAATTACCTGCTTAAATTATTATCCCTGCTATTAGATTTTAACCTTAAGGTAGTCCCAAAAACAGTGAAGGCATCGACCTTCAGTTCTAAATCCCTTTAGCTCTCAGTCACATGGGCCTAGAGGTTGGTTGGCAGCTCCGGTTGCCAGGGAAAAAAGTATATCCCCTTATTGGGTGGCAAGTGGTTGCTGGCTGTTGTTACAGTAGGAGAAATCAGTCGCAAAGACAGTGATGCACCAAGAAAACCTCCTTGTGATTGCTTTGATTGCTAGCAGATTGCTAACAACAAGCAGTAGAAATGCACTTGAAAAAGTACGATGCATACTGGAAACGTAAAACTTTCACCTTCAAGGTAAAAAGTTGTACCTTACCACTGCAACCAAGACATTACAAAGGGTATAACATTGGTATTTTGAAGGTAAACCTTGCTTTGAGCTACTGTTCACAGTTTCACCACCACTTAGCCAGCAGTTTGTGGTGCAGCACTCTATGTGACCAATTTCACCTATTGACAGCCAGCAGCCTCCTGCAGTCCCTTGCCAGCTGGTCAGGAAATACACCAGTTTCTAGGCGTGGGTGACTAATTTCCAACATGTCAAATCCATCCAGCAGAAGCAGAACAAACATTTTCAAACCACATGTCAGCAGTTTGTGTTTGGCATCGCTCGAGATTTGGATTCAGCTTCTTTTTATTGACCTTTGTGTAATTTAAGTAGAGAAGACACCTGCATTAAAACACTGGATCTGTTACTCATACAAGATGATGTAAAATTATAAACTTATTTTTCTACATAAATTCAAACACATGGTGTAAAAAGCAAGTGGCATTTCAGGACTGTACAAAAGCAAAAAGGTGCCATAACACTGGCTGCGAAAGCATGAATACAAACTTAAACATATCAAGCAGGGCATCTGTTTATCTGTTTATCACCAGCAAAGCCTGTTAGCTGGAGTGATTATCATTGTTGCTCTTATACAGATGGGGGCAGAAGGCTACTATCCAACCACACAAAACAAACAGAAAGCTACTTCCTCTCAAGCAAACTTTCAACCACAGCAGAAGTTAACTTGCATTAGCTGCTGTTCACTTTTTAATCCTGGATTACACACCCCAATCACTGCATTAGCTGCACTCTGTGCACTCATCCTGCAAATAAGGAAGCCAAATAAGCATTAGTTATCAGTGTTTCTTTTAATATTCATCAACTGAAACAAGAGCTAATTACAAGCCTTTCTGAATATTTCAGCATGTGGAATAAGCAGATATGAAGCAGTAAATATTAAGGCAAGTCAAGTAGGCCAGTGGCAGCTATGATGGGATAAAACAGCACCAGGTAAAGAAGTTAAAGCCTGGGAATCTGCAACCGTTTTTGCATTCATTCACAGATTTCTTCAAGCACACAACTCATTGTCTTCTCACTTCACATTGCAAATGCATGACATGCTCAGGCACGCCTTTCTGTGCGCCACACATGGAACAGTAACTCATTTCCTTTTATCACTGTATAATGTTATGAGCACCTTATAGATTTTGCAGTTTAAGCAGCCAGTCAGGTGTATGCTGTCACGTTAACTGCTCCACCAACAGAATGAAGGCCATCTCTCACTCCCCTCTAAATCTCGAGGCAAAGCCAGTAACACGCACGCTGCATGCTAAAAACCCTTCTGAATATTCATGCTGAGTTGGTTTTCCAGTGCGAGCAGAATCAGACTCCCTGCTGAGTTTAGCAGGGTGGGGCTGGGATACACAGCACCAGTGACTGAAACGCGGGGTCGAGTGCGTTTGAGCGATCCCGATGACGGCATGTTTAAAAATAGAGGCATGCCATCATGTGGGGCAAGTCTCTGGATGATCTGAGGGGGTGAATTAAGCAGTGTGTGGCATTCTCGCTTCACTCTATCACGATGTGGAACAAGATGCCAGTACTCCCATTAAGGAGTAAGATCAATCTGACTGGTGGAAGGCTGTCAAAGCTCCTCATCGTCTTCATCTGACATGTCTGCACTCTTTTGGTGGTCTGTCTGGAGCACAAACGTGAGGTGATAAAAGTACATTGCTGTTGGAGCCTGGCAGAATCTCAGTGACTGGAAATATAGTAATCAATATTGTAAGGCTCATTCCAAAATATCAGAGAAATGTGACTATTCAAAGAGAAAACTGTTGCTGGGTTTGATATCAAATGAAGTTTTTGGCTATCTTAAAACCTTTCTTCAGAACAAATAAAAATGTCAAAGAAAGCTGTGCTTTTCTTTAAATATTGAGCAAAAATGAGATCTCTGTCCAAAAGGATACATTGCATTTTGGCAATAAACCTTTCATTTGTCAATACTTTTTTTGGAAATCCATGTGCAACAGAGTGTCGAACTGAGAACAGTGCCAGTGGGAGTGGGTGGTCAGTGCTGACCAGAAATGTAAATTGGCGGTCTGAAAGCACAGGCCAGGGGCCTTGTCAGCTGCGCTCGTGCAAACAGTAATGACTCTCTGCAATCACACCATAATGATATGCTAGGGGTACTGTTAGCGCTGCATGTAATAATGGTCGTGCTTTTCGCTGTGCCTGCTAACAGAAAAGATGGTAGCGGTGTTAGTGAAGTGCAGTGGTGTGTGGTGGGGCCCTACGGTGGCAACAAGGTTCGCTCTGGATCATTATCCTCTCCATTAACATCTCAATTACACACCTTGGCTCACATTAAAAGCAAGCGGATATGTGCTGTGACCTTTGTCTGAGGCATTATTATAACCGCCATCCAGCTCCTCCTCTCCAGAACCACAGCCCTGAACTCCAACGCTCCTACTCGCACTCTGCCCGACACTTTCCACTTCTCCTCAACCTCTCACGCTGCCTCGTCCTTCACTACCTGTGTGCTTCAAACAGTAAATACTAAATGACAGCATATCCTCCTAAACACACAGGTACAGATGCAAGCACCTTCAAGATGTCGAATCTAAAGATCTGCTTGTTCAGGTTGCACAAACTAGGCAGTCACACTGTTGTTTGGACATGGCTAGTCTAGAGGTAGGAATGTCACAATACTAGAAATTTATTTTGTACCAATCTTAGTGGAATTACATCATTCTCAATACCAATATAAAAAAAATGGTTAGCTCATGCACTTAAACTCTGTTTTAAATCAGTGACATGACTAAAAGGATGTTTGCGGTGGTACTATGAGGTCTAACATTAGTTACATTACATTAGCTTAAGCACTTATATATTATTTGGGCATCCTACTAATAGAAACAAGTACCATTACATTTTCAGAATTTTGGTATCGAGAGGCAGTTCCAGTTAGCAAGAAACAAAGGCTGAAATTTGTTAACCCCACCACCACCACGACCTACTACAACTTATGTCTTTCATACAACCACCAGTGCTGTAGCTGAAATAATGGTATCTGCCATATATTTCCTCCACAGTGATGTTAAAGACTTGTTGCCAGTTATCGCAAATCCTTGATTGCAGTTCTTCCTTCCAAAGGTGGCACAACCAGTCATTAGGTTTAGGGGGCAATTATTTTTTCACACAGGGTCAGGGAGGTTTGGATAGCTTTTTCCCTTAATAAATGAAATCATCACTTAAATACTGCATTTTGTATTCACACAGGTTATCTTTGCCCATCCGTCCATCCATTTTCTTCTGCTTGTCCAATTCAGGGTTGGAGCCAATCCCAGCTGCCAGAGGGTGAGAGTTTTATGATCTGAAACATTTAACTGCGACAAATACAGTGCCAGTCAAAGATTGGGACACTGGTACTGTATGCCAAAAAAAAAAAAATTAATTAAAATAAATTTACTGTTCAGCAGTATCATATGGAACTATTTGATTTTCAAACTATAAGTCTGACACTGAAATAAGTCTGGGTTGTGAAGTTAGAAAGGAGTTAGTTCACCAGATCTTTATAGCCTCCTTCAAATCTCAGCTTCAGGCTGCATTACCAACAACATTGCACGCCCAAATCTCTGACTGACATGCCAGCAGTCAGATTGTAATGTGAAAAATGCAGGATGAAGAAGAGGACAAGATTTCTTCTGCAAATATATTAAAAGTGTCTTCTTTTTTCTTTTGTTAACCTTTTGTAGAGCTGACATTGTGCAAGGATACATGAAGGTTTGTCTTCAGTCATGTGATTCCCAGCTGGCAACACTGTTGAAAAATTCTAACAGGTTCCCAGACTCTTAAATGATTGTTAGACTGCAGGGGTCAAACCTGGTGCTCCAGTCTAAGTTTAACCTGAATTCATTCCAATCCCCAAGTTGGCACAAGTATACATACAAGCAGCTTTTTGACAGAAACATTGCTGGAACGGGGAAGTGAACATTAAACTACTTGCTGCCTTAATGACTGTTGTCAGGGTGGCCCTATGCAAAGCACTTAAATCCCAGTAGCCCCAGTGAGCAGCTCAGTGGCCAAAAACAGTAAAAATAAATAAAAAACTGGGCAGTGCTCAAGAATAAATATGAATACAAAACAGGGGGCTGCAGAGAAAAAGCATGTGCACTCAGTTATCATTTTCTGAATAAATAAAGATTATCACTACCCTCTTCCAGCACCCCTAACCAATCCACTCATCTTCCCTTCAGTTTTCCCTGTTTCTGCCCCCTTCTCCATCAAAAAGCTGCTTTACATGTATGAGGTGCACACAGTGGAGCTGTGATGAAAGAGGCAGAAATATACGGCAGCGGGACATGAGCCTTGAGCACACCTATAGTACCAGCAGGATCATTCCCATAATTCAACACCCCACCCTATTCTCCAGCAGCCAGCCCCCCCCCCCCCCCCCCCCCCCCCTTGTGCTCTGCAACATGGTGCTTCAGCTGTAATGCGAGGACAATGGAAGGAGATGGTTTATTTCATGTGCCATTTCCATCGGCACAGCAGTAATGAGAAACAACATTAACATTTTGCTGACATGTGTTTCTTCCGCCTCCCTTGTTGGGCATCAGACTCCAGTTTGCAGTGTCGGTGTGCTGTATTTCAGTGTATGTCAGGCATTACACACCTAATATGATGCATTTCCAAATGGCAGGAGATTGCCCTGCAATAACAGAATTAGTAAAGAATGTACATATGTAGAACAATTGAGATTATTTCCAATTAAGGCTTCACGTCTTTCATTTCAACATTTTTTTTTCCTCGTGTAACTGCTTTATCATCCATCGAGAATTTGACAGTCAAGACTATTGAAGAGATACTTTGACAAACCAGCTCAAATCCAAATCCCGTCCTAAAAAGCCAACAGCTTGCAAATCCTTGCATCTTAGAAGCTTGAAGAGAACAATGTCTGGATTATTGGACGCACTACTGTATGTGGCAGATCCATTCAGCACCCTTTGGATTTCCACGTTAGGCAGTTTAGCAGAAAAGAAACTGAAAAGCACAAACAAAAGAGCACTAACAGTACAGAAGAGGACACCAAGATGTGTAGACGGATCCCTGAGCCTTAAAGTCAGCGCTCTGTTCTACAAGACCACATTATTATTACCAGCACAATGAGAAGTGGCACTCTTGATACTGAGCAAGGCTGCGTGTGAATGGATGGTCTGGGAGAATGAGCGGAGGCATTTGGGTATGTGGAAGCCCCTCCATGCCATACCTCCCATAAAAAATAGATGAAAACAGTCAATCCTTGTAAAAGTAATTGGTTCCCTAGTGACTGTCTTGCACAGCTTCAGATTACACCAAAAAGAAGCCAGGCAGACACCATAGGTTTGTAGAAATGGCGAGAAATTGCAAGCATGTATTTGCAAAATGACACACTGATTCAGTGGCAGTGATGAAGCAGCCTCTTCTGGGTGGTGTTCAGTGGGTACAGCCTTCTTGTTTTCCCAGTGCTTTCACACATTTGAGCAGATTTTCTTCTCTTTGTGTGCAATTTCAACAATCCATCAGGTCACGACAGGCTAATGGTTGGAGTGTGACAGCCTCCTGACTGGTTTGCGTGTGTTGACTACTTGTATAGTGATGTTACAGCGAATTCTATTCGAGCGTTCCTCCACACAAAAGCAGTTTAAGAAATCAATCAGGTGCTCCACCTCTTGGTGCGGTTTAATTACCCTAAGCGACAGCAGTGCAAATCAGCAGTGTCTTCGCTGAAATGCACACGCCTGCATTCTGACAAATTGCATCAAGCATAATTGCTTCCAAATAAGCAAATTAATGGACATGAGCGTCTGTACTGAGAAATGTCACAGCTCACAGGCAGAATATGGACTGAGTGTTTGCTGCGTGTTTGAGCCGGTGAGCTAATGCTGACAGGAAAATGACTGTTCATTAAAGCACTTCAAGGACACTGGTGATCAACAGGGTTTCACTGCAGGGGCTATTAAATGAAAAGCATATTACAGTTTTTTGTTATTTTTTCAATATTCATTTTTCCTTTTCCCTTTGCGTTACACAGAGTAACAACATTTATTGTTTCTTCATGATTATTATACCTACAAAAGCACATCAAGTTCTACCTCTGAAGGACTAAAAAGAGGGACAGTCAGTGATAGTGTATTAGTGCTCCTCAAATGTTGCATCTTCTGAGTCAGGGTTATAATAGTTTTGGATTTTACATTATAGTTTAGTTTTAGTTAGTTTTTACTTTTTTTTCTCTAATTCAGTTAGTTTTAATTAGTTTTCAGAGTGGTTTTGCTCGTTTTTATTAGTTTTTATTTTTGGTTTCATGCTTAGTTTTAGTTAGTTTCAGTTAGTTTCAGTATTAGTTTTAGTATTTTCATACCTAATCAGGTGCAAGATTCAAGGCGCAAAAGTGACTATTGTGTAATGAAAACTTGACAAAAGATACAGTTTAAAGAAATATAGTCAACAACCAACTGTTCACAAGACATGCTAAATTTGTGTAATATTAAGGACACACATGAGCATAACCAGGGAGAAACAAAGAAAAACATGAACTCCCAAACTCAATAAATTCTACAATAAACTCCACAATAAACTTCAGCATCAGTGCAGCAGATTAATAACGCCTACATGTGGTGTTAAACAAAAACAAACTCTTTGAAGGAGTCAAAGCTCAAATCCAGCTGCATCCTGATGTTCTCACCACCTGAAGCTGCTTCTGTTTTGGAGCTAGCTTGGTTAGATGCTCGCTAATTAAACCTGCAGGGTCTTTGCGGCCTCTGTACACAACCTACAGAAGTTGCCGACCTCATGTCCGCATTTATGCTTGTGTAGCTGGATTGTGTGTGTTAATTACCTTGTGGTCGTGTGCAGGTGTTTGTACTCAAAGAACCTCCATACGGGACTAGGCAGACCGCAGCCATTACTTTGCGGACCAGCGCGGTGAGCGCACGCACATGCGCACTCACACAGTTGTCCTGTGGCGCTCCCAGCTTAAACTCGGAGAGCGGAAACAATGATTTCATATCAATCCACAAGGCTTAAAAAACCCCCCCAAAAAACAAGTAAATGAAAGTAAGTTTATCGATTATTTCAGTTAGTTTTAGTTAGTTTTGTAAACTCACAATTCAGTTTTAATTAGTTATCGTTTTTTCCTTTTAATTATAGTTTTTATTTATTTCAGTTAACGACAATGTTTTTTCAATTTCAGTTTTCGTTATTTCGTTCGTTTTCGTTAACTATAATAACCCTGTTCTGAGTAGGTCAGGTATTCTTCTGATTCATGCTCTTTTAAGTTGGAAAGTGAACATTTCTGCTGCTTATCTGAGTCTGGGTCACATGAGGGCAGCAGTCTAAGCAGAGAAGTCGAGACCTCCCTTTTCCCGGCAACCTCTTTAAGCATATCTGGTGGGGGGGGGGGGGGGGGGGGGGGGGGGCTGTGGCATTCCCTGGCCAGCTGAGAGATTTGATGTCTCCCGGGTTTGTCCTGGATCTGCCTGGGGCCTCCTACCAGTAGGACGTGCCTGGAACACCTCATCTCATAGTCAGAGTAGCGGCTCTACTCTGGGCCCCTCCAGAATGACCAAACTCTTCACCTTATCACCGAGGGTGAGCCTGGCCACCCTTTAGAGGAAACTCTTCCAGGACCTCATGCTTTCAGTCACTACCCTGGAGGATATTTTGCGTTTTATTGCCAAATGCATTGAAACAACACAATAATACAGTAGCTGTTTGCAATATATAATGAATCTGTCTATAGCTTACTTGTTTGCAAGATCACTGCTACTAGAAGGCATCAAATAACTCTGGGTCACACTACGTGTTACAGCCTAATGTGTTAACCTATTGCAAACTCAGTGTTCCAAATAAGCAGATACACAACAAATCTGCACCACTGGAAGTTTCTTTGCATGAACTTGCAGAATGCACTCTTAGCGAAGTCAGAAAGTTTCTCTTAGACAGGAACACAGTTTGTATTCCTGCTGAGGAAGCAAACATAATCACTGACTGGCAGCCACTGATATCAGCACAAGTTTGGAGGTGGCAGTTGAGGGGTTAGCTTCATTTTGTCCTTGAGGGAATAGCAGGTACAAGCGGAAATGTGCGAGGAGCATTATAGTGCCATGTAATGATTCTGTCTATTCCCATATACATCAGTCCAACTATGCACTCACATCCCACCGACTGGAGCCCTACAAGAGCACCTAGACTGAGATCAGTTGGACCCTGCACTGAGGAAATCAGACTGCACTTTGCAGTCATAAGTACTGACCATCACGTCGAGGTCAGTAGTGTTGGAGCCTGGTTGTCTCAGACTTTCCTACATTTGTCCAGGAGGAGGTGGGATTAAGAGAGACGACAAAGCGTGTTCAGCATGGAGGTCTGCAGTGTAAGCTAAAGCAGATGACAGCTGTGCTACTTACTGGCTGCAGCTGACAAACATGTCAGGTCATTAGGGCAGTTTCATGCCTAATCAGGAAATATACCAAAAGTACAACAGAAATACTGAAACGCTGTACTGCAGCTCTCCTTTGCCTTTAGCTTTTTTGTGACGAGTGGTTTTGGTCGGCATAATCAAAAAAAGTGAATGTTAATCACTGTTTGTTCTTTTAACTGCTTATTGTACATTGAACTTGATGAGATGCTTTTACCGTGGTCTTTTTAAAGCACAATCAATAAAACCTTTGTTTCCTCCCAGATGTCTTATCTCACTCTGCATTTCGATATTTACTCAGCTTACACAAATACAGCATAAGTATATTAACAGCCGTGCTGGGGAATATTCAGCTAAATGCAATTTTAACCTAGTGTTTAACTACATTTTACAGAAGCTTGCTAAGAGTTTGACTACATCCATACTTGTATAGAGATTCAAGTGGTTCACTGATATAATGATTCATTCATTCAATGACTTTCATTCATATTCATTGCATGTGACAGATGACTGATGATGGGGTTATATAGCAGATTTCTGGTTGCTCTGTATGGCTTCTGCATGTATAAACACACCATTTATCATCTATAAATCTTTATGTTCTCCATTATCGTTCCCCCTGCAGCATTAACACAGCATGTGTCCCACTCGTTTCTGCACTCTCACATAACTTTGGACCTTTTGAACCGTCTCAGTCTATTATTAGCATAATTATCACCACTTTTCTACTTACTTATTTTGTGAAGAAAACGACAGAACACCTGCTGTTAACTTCGCACCTGAAAAAGTTCTAATTTCCTCCAGAGAAAAGCAGAAAAGCAGCCGCCAAACCCGCACACGCTGCTCGACTGACAGGAGACACAGGTGGAAAGTGCTGACAACTGGCTGCATAAAAAGGGAACCTGAGCACTTTTCACAAGAACTTTTGCAAAATAGAAGTTGCTTCTCCATCCCATGCAGCTCAAGTCACTAAAGTGTATTGCATCTACATAATTTCCCCCATAATCTATTATTCTATCAATCATACCTAATAATATTCTCAAAGATAGGAAATCCTGGATTGGAATTTACTCTTAGAGCTTTACCGCTGGGTGCCTTTCTGCTGAGTCTTCTGTTGACTGACTGGTGATTAGATTATGTTGGATACCATTACATATCCAAGAGCTGCCATACTGCTATGTGAAATCATTTTAGGCTCTCTGCTCTCTGGACGACAGGAAAGATCAAATAAAGGAACTGTAGAGGAACAGGGAGAGCGTTATTTGAATGACCTTCCCGCAGAATTCTGGACTTAATCTGCCGGCTAATCCATTTTGACTTGACTTGAAAAAGATCAATAACAGCAGCAAAATGGGAAAATAATTGTCCCGCTCAGCATCGGTTATGATCAATGTACCTTGACACGACATGAGTCACTGGCACAGACACGAGCGGCCAAGAGAAAACGATGCAGCGAAGAATGAAAGTGGCATCTGTCCTCTTAGGAGTAACTAGTGCGACACAAGCGTCTGACTCACCACTTCTGACTGTTTGAGTGACAGCGCAAACACAAAACTGACTTTTAGGCAGTGAAACACTTTTTTTCTTGTTTACACACTAAAAACAAAAGTTTGTGTCATAATGTTAACAGCTTTATGAGTCTGTACTTGTACACAACAGTGGATTCTGACATCTGCATCCTAACATGCTGCCAGTGACAATGGTCTCATGTTTATCATGTTAACCATGGTTTATTTGGTTGAGTTCACTGACTATGACTGCTTTTTTTCTACTATAAATGGGTCAAATCTGTGCACAGTGCTTACTACATCCTTACTCTCTGCTCACACACACGCACACACACACTGAAACAGTCCAGTGTGCAGACAGCCCCTCTGCTCTGAGACATGATCATGTGCTCTGGGAAAGATTGTTGCTGTCTTTTCCCCACAGAAAGAAAGGCTGACCAGTTTTCTGTCAGGCCACAGTTCACAAGTGATGAGCTTCATAATGCCTCAGAGCAACTTTGTCAAACTGGTGGATTTAAGGTGGCGCTGATAAGTCCACATCCTTAACAGGATGCTGTCTAACTTAATTTGGAGCCTATCACACTGTGCATGGCTGCTAGGCAATACTGAGAGCTTATTTTAATGTTAATTTTTTGTATGAGCAATATATATTAGCACAATGAAAAGTGGCACACTGGCATATGTAAACATTTGCTTTTTTTTAATCCAGATCAATACTGAAAATTCTTTTCAAAAACTCAAAGGACTTTTTGCAAATAGAGGGTCAGGAAGAGACTGCTTCTAATGAGAGCCAATGTGCTGCTGTGGAG
Source organism: Archocentrus centrarchus (assembly GCF_007364275.1). NCBI lineage: Eukaryota > Metazoa > Chordata > Actinopteri > Cichliformes > Cichlidae > Archocentrus > Archocentrus centrarchus. The sequence goes on along the minus strand of NC_044368.1, from coordinate 21,542,971 downwards.
AGAAGCCTGGTATGATGGACTGAATATAATTAACATAACATAACAACAATAAAAGGATATCAATTCAAGATCACTCCAGCCTCCCAGTGACCCTGAACTACAGAAGATGGGCGGACGGAACTTACTGTGTACTGTATATCCTGCTGTTTAGGAGCTTTGTGGTGCTTTACCTAAACATTCAGTTATTCATTCATGCACCAAATCACTGGACAAATTAAAGGATGATGATTGGTAGTGTTGCCAGTATAGTTCATAATAAGATCACCAAAACTGATGGAAATCAGTCCATCATCATGCCTAGACCCACAAGTCTAGCAGGTCCCTAACTACTGAAACCAAAGTGTGTCACATCATTAGACCAAATGCTCATTCATCAAAATAAAAATGTGTATTAACCAGGAGCTCATGACATTCCCCACAGAATGCACCGTTTACTCGTTTTACTTTAACTGTTAAGAGAAATTATTCAGTCTTTCATTTAAGTGATGCAGCTGTGTTTAAAGAAATGTATTTCTTCAGTGGGGCTTTCTGCTGACAGCATGCAGCATTTCTCAAAAAATATTATTAGCTTTTGTTTTTAATCTTTCATGCAAAAAGTCGAGTCTGATCATTCACTGAAATGTATCTCTTTATGTTAAAGAACCATGACTTATTAGCACTCATTAATGAGAAACAGTTTAATAGGATCCTTTCTAATTTTAATCTGAACTGTACAATAATAATCTCTAATCATAATGTAATTATAATGTGAACTACCAAGATGTATATATACATATATTTATATTTAAAACAGAGTTCAAACTTGCGACTTATATAATGCTTTTGTCAGTAGTCATAAAGCCCAGACTCTCTGAGATGCATAATTTCTCTTTCGGACTGAGACGGTCGAGAATCAACATAAACATCCACAGCTGAATAGCAAGTTTGGGGGGAAAATAAACAAACTGATTTCACTTAGCACGCCTTCTTCTTCTCCACATGTCAAAGCCAAAAATATGCATGCAGAGGAACAGAGTGCAACACAATCTGTACTTCAATATGATGAGGAAAATTGCTTTCAGTACGGCTTGAAGGAATGTAATGGGACAGCGCTGCTGTTTACATGGATACAGAGCAATAACAAACCATGAAACAACACATAACTGCAGGAAAAACTGAACACACCACACAAAATAAATAAAAGCGGCCGGATGATGAGCAGGTAATGGAAGCGTTAAGCTGAGGGCTACGACATGCATCTTAAGGTTCTGTGTAAGGTGAGAAGGAATTGATTCTCCTGCTGGACACAGTTCAGTGAAAATTAATGTAATTGGCTGACAGCGCTCACAATATACATCTGTCCAGCACCATGAAGCATGCAGACTGCTTATCTTGTTTCCTACCAACGACACTAGAATTGCGTCCTATTCTCCATTAAAAACAGCAGTCAGAAGGAATCAGTTGCTCGTAATTGTTACCAAACATTCTTCTTGCTCTGTCTCAACTGCAAATGATTATAGATTTATCTTTCATTCAACTTACGGCATTACCTATGCAAGCAAAGTGATTGACAGCAGCTGCTACACTGTTGCCTGGAGACAGCAATGGGATGCTTCTGCTGTTCCAGGCTGCACGTCCATCTGTTGCTCTTAAAACTACAACCTACTGCATTGGACACAAGCTAAGTGTGTCCAGTGCTGGAGGGTTTTTCTGGTGAGCCAGTTTAATGGAAGTGCTCTCGGCTAACGTTATCTCGGGATGGTGGTGCATGAGATGAGTATTTTAATTTTTAAGTTAATAAAATATCAATATTTGGTGTCCCTATTTCGATACAATATCACCACACAACATTTTTTTTTGGAAGGTTAGAGTCCCGTTACATCTGGGCAAAAACTAACACAGCATTTCATATACAGAACATCACAGCAGCAGTCAAACATGGTGGTGGTAGTGTGATGGTCTGGGGCTGCTTTGCTGCTTCAGGATCAGGATGACTTTGCTCTAATTGATGGAACCGTGAATTCTTATTTCCGGCCATCAGCTCACGTCCTGAAGCTCAAGCACACTGATTATGCTGCAGGACAATGATCTGTAACACACCATCAAGTCACCCACTGAATGACAAACAAAATGAGGGTTTTGGAGTGGCCAAGTCAAAGTCTGGACTTTAATCCGATTGAGATGCTTTAGCTTGACCTTAAACAGGCCGTTCGTGCTCGAAAACCCTCCAATGTGGCTGAATTAAAACAATTCTTCAAAGAAGAGTGAGGCCAAATTTCCTCCACAGCAATGTGAAAGACTCAGTGCCAGTTATCACAAACGCTTGATTTCAGTTCCTGCTGCCATGGATGGCACAACCAGTTATCAGGTTTAGTGACGCATTTACTTCTTCAAACAGGGCCCGGCAGGTTTGGACAGCTTTTTTTCCTTAATAAATTAAATCATCATTAAAAAGCTGAATTTTGTATTTACTCGGGTTATCTTTGCCTAATATTAAAAATTGTTTGATCATCTGATACATGGAAGTGTAACAAGTAGAATACACAGCTATGGAAGTGAGAAACACTAAGCAGGAAGGGGCGGGGTGGAGTGAGAGATAGCAGCTGTGATAACCAAGACAAGCCAAGAAAAATGGCTTCTCTTGACCTTGGAAATAAGAGTTCTACATAAAAAAGACAACTATATAAAACTATTCATCCACAAATAACTTGTAAGATAAACATGATTTAATCAAAATGAGAAATAATACAAGCCAATTATTAGAATAAAATCCATATTAGCCTAATTATACTAAACATATGCAAAAAATACATTTAATTCAGTTTAGTGCTCAATGACACACAGAACACAGTTTTCTTTCTCTGTCGATCTCTCTCTCTGTCTCTCTCTCTCACACACACACACACACACACACACACACACTTATGCATGATTTCCTCTCTGCCCTCTGTCTGCTGCTCTCCCTCTGCTCTCCTGGGTAATCAGCTACGAGCCCATAAACACTCATCCATCCGCAGCCACACACCTGCTGCAATCTGTTGACATTGAGCGAGATCTTTCACCTGTCGCTCGCAGTGAAGAAAAAAGGTTCTGCCTGGTTAGGTTTCACCGTGTGACCCACCAGGATTTGCTGACAGCTTTAAGAGCCATCACAGCACAGGTGATAAACGTTTTGATGTAGCCAAGGTTGTAAGGGTCATTCCTTTTCTCTGGAATATTCTGATGCACTTTTCTTTCACTTTTTTCAGCCCAGAAATGTCACATTCTGAATGATGCAATGTAACTGATATGTACACACAAAGCAGTGCAGGTGGCCATTTATGCAAACATTTAACACAGTTAACATGTTGGCACTTCCTTTGGTTTTGACAGTTGACACTTTTAAATCTACATTTAACACTGTATTTGCTGCACTTCTGCTTCAGGTTCCTGCATATTGTATTGCTTTATCAGTCTACACTGAACAGCAAGAACATTAACACTGGTCAACCAAATGCAATGTTCTACTGGTCTTAGCATCACTATTATTTTGACACATACCACAAACCTAGAAGATATTGCAGACCAAGCACTGCCCCCCCCCCCCCCCCCCCCCACCCCACCCCACCCCCCCCCCCCCCACCCCCATGGGACTCCGAAATTGGTAATAGTCTTCCCAGCAGGTTAATGCCCCCCACCACCACCACACTAAAAAAAAGCTGCTTAAAAATTGCAGCCAAGGCTGCAGGATGCAGAACCTTTATCTGTGGTCAAGAGTTAAGCATGGGTTAATCCGAGGTCATGGTGGCTGTGGCTCAGGTGGTAGAGCAGGTCATCTGCTAATTGGAAGGTTGGTGGTTTGATCCCTGGCTGCTCCAGTCTGCATGCCAAAGTATCCTTGGGCAAGAAGTTGCTCTCCGATGTAACCGTCGGAGTGTGAATATTAGATAGAAAGCATTTAGACTTTGTTTTTTTGTTTTTTTTATAAACAAGTACAGATCCATATCAACACACACACACAAATCTCATTAATACACTGATTTCATTTTAACACTGATATTAAACATCCATTACTTGTTGGGCTGAACTAAGCAAAATACACACAGAAATTAACATTTTTTCTTAATAAAACCAAAGTTTGCTGCAGTCCATTTTTCAATCTTAGGACTTGCACAACTGTATCACAGATGCATCGTTAATCAATGCAAAAGACTTGGACTTGTATGCATTTACTGGATAAAGAGAGGCCTGTGAATATACAGTCTAATTCCATAATAACAACAAATTGCTGCGTATCAATACATTCAACTGCTAGATGAGCACATTATCTAGGCACACCTGCAACAACGATGCTGAAATCAGCAGCAATGTTCATGTAATGTTATCATTTTTTCTCCATAATTGGCAATTCCCACAAACGGAGGCAATCCTGTGAACAAACACCATCGGATGCCAGGGACACAGTGCAGCGTTCCATTGATAATCGAGGGAGGCTTAGAGGCATCTACTGAGCATGCAGATGTCCTCATCACATGGTGATGATAATCTAGAGCCTCTAGACATGCAAACAGTACAGTGTTCAATGGCGCTCATCAAGCAACAAGCAGGTCACCCAGTGCGATCAATAGCATGTTTTCATGCACCTTGGCTGCAGCAGGGAAGTCAATTAAGGTATCTTTGGGTACTTTCATCAAACTGCAAATTTGCTGTTTCCATTGATTAAACAACTGCTGAACACATGAATAACACTTGGACTTGTGTTTGATTTCACAGTGGTATTGTGCAGAGTTCGACTTTTAATTCTTGGTGGTTCTTAGTCTTCACCTTTTCCTTATCACTATTGTGTTTCCTTGTCTTCGTCTCCCTCTGTTTAATCTGTGTGATTTGCCTCTCTGATGGTCATTTCCTGTCTTCTTTTGGTAATTACAATCTTGTTATTACATCTTTGGATACTTCATTTCCTTTGTTTTCTCTCTCTTGCAATTGCTTGCTACACCCTCATTTGTTTGACCTGTGTTCAGCTGTTTTCACCTGTACACTACCAGCCTTATGTATTTATACAGTGATATTTTCTCTCATTCAGTCTTTTGTTAGTTTGTCTGCCTTCCTGAGGGATTTATTACAAAATGTTCTAGCAAGCTAAGTTGAACTTAAAACCATAGTTTTCAGTGCCATGAAGGTGGCTCTCTTTTCACCTGGTTAGATCATCATGGTAACCCTTGCTGAACATACAACGTGGTTGGAAGCAGCTTATGTTGAGTTCTTGTTTAAAATCATCTGGAAGCACCACATTTTCACTGATTTTCATTATGAGTCCTATTTAGATTCTGTGCTGAAGGAATACGTTTTTTATATGTAACTTGTTGAGTTGTACTTTAAACCTGTGTCACACTTATGCAAAATTGGCTGGCACTTGTTGAGTTCATGATCAATCTGCAATGCATGTGCTGGCTCCATAATGCACTGTTCACTCCACTAGCAGTCCACAGTCGTCTGCAGTCAGGCTGAAGGTGGTGGATAATGCAGGCTTCAGAAAAATGGTGAAAATACCTTGGGTGTGGCCCTTTTTATAGCCCTGCCATGACCATCCATGATGATTTTTGGTGCTCCAACATCAGCACCTCCTACCAACGCAGCGATCCGCCACCATCCGCAATGCACATGTTCAGCGCGGGAATTCTCCACAAATGTCCGCTGTCTGCACACGCACACATGCCACCTCTCTGCAGACTCTTCCACAGTCTGCACCTGTTCTGCATGTACCACGCCATCAGGACGCACGGTGATTGTTTACATTTCCCATCCACCATGAATTTCTGCAGATGGGAAATGCATAACCCAAGTGTGTTTGAGCTGATGGCAGACATTCTCCTGCAGGATTTTCTGGTAGACTGCAAAAAATTCATGGTTCCATCAATCATAGCAAATCGTCCAGATTCTGAAGCAGCAAAGCAGCCTCAGACCATCACACTACCACCACCATGCTTTACTGTTTATATGATGTTCTTTATATTCATTTTACTCCAGATGTAACGGGACTCAAACCTTCCAAAATTTCAACTTTTGTCAGTTGACAGAATATTTTCCCCAAGGTTCTGGGGATCATCAAGATGTTTTCTAACAAATGTGAGACGAGCATCTGTGTTACTTTTGGTCAGTAGTGGTTTTCTCCCTTGAACTCTCCCAGGGATGCCATTTTTGCTCAGTGTCTTTCTTAATGTTGAATCATGAACTCTGACCTTAACTGAGGCAAGTGAGGCCTGCAGTTCTTTAAATGTTGTTCTGGGTTCTTTTCTGACCTCTTGAATGAGTCACTCCCACTCTCCTGGGAAGGTTCACCACTGATCCAAGTTTTGGAATGGCTCTCACCACGGTTCACTGGAGTCCCAAAGAAATGCCTTTGTGACCCTTTCGAGACTGATAGATGTCAATGACTGTTTCTCATCTGTTCTTGAGTTTCTTTAGATTGTGGCATGATTTGTTGCTTCACTTTGTCAGACAGATTCTATTTAAGTGATGTCTTGATTCAACAGGCAGCAATTACCTTTTCACGTAGGGCCCTTAACAAATGAAATCATTTTGGATTTACTCATCTTTGCCTAACATTAAAATTTGTTTGATAGTGTGACAAATATGCCAAAAAAACAAAAAAAAAGAAAAAAACAACGAGAAATAAATCAGGAAGGGGCAAAGACTTTTTCACAGCGCTGAAAAAGGATTTCACTCCATTCGTTGTACCTGAACGATGCTGATAAAAAAAACTGGTAGCAAGGTACTCGACAGCTGTGAGCTCCCTCTCCATTTCCCCTGTGTGCTTTTGTGTACAGTGCAGGTATTGCCACTTTAGAAAAATAATTGCACAAGGGGATAGCCGTTCTCTCCAGCATGCTGACCACTTTCCCGAAGCCTTCGCTACTCAGTGTGTTTATTGTAAAACTTGGACAAAATATTTAGCCAAGAAGAATGTACTGCATTAATGACTTCAGTACATCTTTGTGAGCTGGAGAGATATGTAGCCGCACTGCACGGCCTTACCAGGTACATCAGGGGATGTAAATAAGAGGCAGGGAGCTGAGAACTTTGCCCCAAACACTACTGGTTGTTGTTTTTTAGGTATCTAATGCCTACCACGTGTGGTAATGTCGACATAAACCCAAGTCTCTAGCATCAAAGTCTTAAATCAAACATCCCAACACATCCTACAACAAAGCATCCAAGTTGCAGGACAGATGCAGTACAAAATAAAATTGTAAAAAGTAATGTATTATTGCTTATTTAGTCAAGAGTGAAGAAATTAAGAAAAGGACCAGAATTGTGTTTTCTAATCAGGCTATAATAATCAAACTTAAGTGGTAGGCATGTTTCCATTTTGTTCCCTCCACCAAAACGTCATCTCAATCCAATTCCAGATCAAGCATAAGAGCTGGAGCCCTTCACAGGAACAAACAGGACTTCAGCTCTGTGGGTGTGCTCAGGTGTCACCATCAGCCCTTTGTGGAGAGATGTGATGGACGAGACAGATGTGAGGACCCTTCAGGAGTGTAGTGTTCCATTAGTCAGGCTGTGATCTACGGCTGGTCCTCTGAATACACTCCCTCTCTCCTCTATTCAAGCCTGCAGGGGAGCATGCTGTTCCTCTTCATTCAGCTTCGATGTACGTGTTCATTTGGAACAGCGACAATGACAAACAAGTGCATTTTGGCTGCAAGTCAGATTGCTTGGCTTTCTCTGGCTACAGTTTTTTTTTAAACTTTCAAATATTTTTACAGGATTTTGTGTAATGTTATTTTGAAATTAATTCAAGTGCAATCACAACTGCAGCTTTTAGCTTTCATTTTTGCACAACTGTGTTTATAGTTCCCCCTCCAGTGCCACTGGACTTGAACAGTGGTGTCCTTGAACACGCCTGCCCTCGCACATCTTCATTCTTTGCAGGCAGGAAATCACAAGAGGACAATCTGTGGCTCAACAGCTCGCCATACAGGAGAGAAGAAAAAAAATCCCCCGGGTAAAACATAAACGTCTATTCACTTGTTCTCCAAGGACGGCCAAAGAAGCAGATAAGAATTGTTGGTGCTAGGTGGCTGTTGGCTGCCGCTGAAGAAGCAGCACACGCTTTTGTTTCCCTGCTGCTACACGGTTTCAGGCCTGAGGGAGAGAGTAAGAGAATGAAAAAGAGAAGCGGAGAAGAAAAAAAAGAGAGAGTGTTAAAGGATAGAGATGATGTAAGTGTGACAAAAGAGATGGATGCTAACTTGGAGGCATGGTGAGAATAAGTGATGCAGGATGAATAACAAGACGAAGGAAGAGAAACAGCATAGATGCCATCATTGTTACCACACCTCATCAACTTGTGATGACAGATAAAAGTGTTACACTTCTCCGAGTAAGTGACTCATAAGAGCAGCACTTCAGAGGAACTGCGGCGAAATTCGCTGAATAAATCAACAGCTTTGCTTAGCGGACAAGCACAGACATAACAGAACAGCAGAGAGGTTTTGTTTACTATTCACCAACATGAGCCGCTGCCTAAACGCATCAAGAGCAGACTGCGAAAAGCAGATCAGACCCGTCTGCTTGATCAGAGTTCATTCAGCCAATAATCAACCAAACACGTATGCTCTCTTTCACCAGCCTGCTTTGTATTCACAGTTACTCCCATTTACAACTGCTGCCTGATACAATATAGCTCTGGTCATAGAGGATTTTTATGCAAAGGGCACCCGAGAAATAGCTTCAAAGGGTGTTCAGCTTTTTTTTTTTTTTTTTGAGCTCACTGACCTTCCAGTCATAAACAACCACACACACCTAAAAGAATATAAGCTGACTAAGCTGAAACAAAGCCAAAGACAGTTCTCGAATAGAGGCAGGGGTCGCACATTTTGCATTTTAATATCCACCGTCTGTTTTTGCCCGTGCCACAGTGGATCACCAACACTTGAACCAGCCTCATTTGCCGAAGGAGGCTATGAAACGCAATGGAAAGCTACTTAGGATGTATTAGAATGATACAAAAAGATAGTAGGGTACTTAGAGTTTCTCTCCTTACAGACACATAAGGCTGGCATTCATGATCTGCAAGAGTCAAATTTGCCAGAGCCACAGCCATGAAAACAGGATTAATTACAACATAGTCTGTGATCATTGACTCTGTGGTTAATATGAAAACCATAATCAGCTGAGCTAGCTGCCGGGGAGTTAGGGCCTGCAGGAAATACCCACAAGGTATCTCCTGCAGGTCCTGCGGTGTATCAGGAGATAACCCTCGTGGATATCTCTATGTCAAACCCTGGATATGAGAACTACCTGTTGCTTAATAAAAACTGGAAATATTCTATATCAAAATATAAAATACTTTCAACACTTTAGGATCCTTCACAATTGACAAATTTAAACCTACCCCTATGTTCGTTCAGGTCCTCCTCAGAAAACTTTCAAGTAATTGTACAAAAAAATAAAGAAGAGAGCATCAGCTGACGCTGAGGGGCCAGGTGGGAAGAATGGCAGGTTGATCACTTCATGTCATTGTTTAAATTTAGTATCTATGATTCAAAACAGCATATCAGGAACTTTTGTAATCAGACAGGCAGAACGGGTTATTCTTTGTCTGCATGATGCTTAGATACCTACAATATTGTCTGGCCATGTCAGAGGTTCATTTATTTATCAATGAATTTATATGTAAAAGGCTGTGATGCTGCAATGTTAAAAATACAGTTCTTAAGGGGGAAAATTATATTTCCAAATTGTTCCGAAATTATTGGTAACATCATCAGAATTTGGAATTTTTGGAATGGAAGCATTTTATCTTAAGTGGCATAAAAATGTATCTGCAGATTAATTGCAATTTGAATCACAGTATCAGTAAGAAATTTTGCATCTGGGCATTTTCCTCTAAGCTCTTAGCATGGCCCAACCACAATACTGCCATAATCACTGTGAAGCTCTTTATCATCCTGGATTTTAACAATTTAATGATAAACTCTGATCCAGGATCAAGAAAAAAGGAAAGATCTTTCTTATTAGAGTCCTAGTAGATGGCCAGCATATTAGTAGAGAAAGGAGAGCTAATACGGTTTAAAATGAGGTATCTGATTGTGCCTGGCAGCGAGGGAGAGAGACTGAGGCAAGGAGAAAAACCTAGACAGAGACAGAAAGGAGGGACTGAGAAAGCCAGACGATCCAAAAGAAAAACAAGGCCAATTAAAATGAAGGTTTTACAGACAAAACAAAGGCAGTGGAAAGATGAGAGGGTTATAGAAACTGAGAGAAAGAAAAGGGGAAATGGGGACCGAGAGGAACAGCCATCTCAAGATAGAAATATGTGATGAGAGAAAGAAAAAGAGTGCGAAACAAAAACAGCAAGACAGATCTCACATGGGTCAGGCATTCAGATATGAAAAAGTGAATGAAAGAAAGGTAAGTGAAGGGCACTCATACGGTAGCAGTGGCCACTGCCTTTAGGCTGCAGCACTCCAACTGGTCCGTACTGGGTAGCTCCCAGTATGTGATGTGATGTGAATGAGGCACTGGTGTAGAAAAAATGCTGGAGTACTCAGTTGACTTTTCTAAACTTGAAGAACAAACAAATATCTGGGGAAAGAGATGTTTATATAGAAGATTACGGCAATATGAAAGAGAAATGCAACGAGAGAGCGGCTGTAAAAGGGAACGTGATGAAGCAGAGAGCCAGAGAAAACCAGATGCAGCTGGAGAAATGACAGCTGAGTGTTTCCAGTTCGGCTCCAAAACAAACCAAACCTGTTCCAGTTAGGAAGCAATCCAGGAGGAAGCCGAGGTGATAATGAGACAATCCTCATCTTCTCCATTCAGACTGACCAGACAGAGGATGATGGAAGGAGGAAGAGAGGAAAGGAAAGAAGGCCGCAGGGTCAAAATTGTCTAGCCAACATTCAAACAAGCAGGAGGGGAAGCATCTGAGCAACCAGCTGTGATTGAAAATGCCTGCAGCAAGGATACCAAGGAGCACAGCGACATACTGTATTATCTACAGCGAAATGAACATCCAGGCATCCGGGAGGTGGTTTAAGCCTTTGGCTGTTTCACCACTTTCCTCCTTATAATATTCATACTTAGTCGGCCAGCTCAGGTATTTAACAGCTCCTAATTTAAGGTACTGTGCTGCATTACTCTGGAGTTTTGCTGCATGGAAGGGGTGCTCAAAAGTGGGGTGTCTTTCTTAAATGAACAGAAAAGCACTGAATATGTAGTGAGTATCACTTGCAGCTTTGAGGTCTATAATATAATGCATGCTGTATGAGCTCAAGTACAGTAGAAAAGTGCTAAATAAGAACCAGGGTCAGCCTATGCTAGCACTATATAAGGAAGACCAAGATTTTGATGAAAAAAAAAATAGTTATTCTTGAAAAGCCCTCTGCAGCAAAAAACATAAAAGCAAAGAGTTTTATGTATCACAATGAAGCACAGCAAAGGCTTACCAGTGTGAAAGCAAGCCAAGTGTGTAATACTCAATCCTGATGCATTAAAGGCAAACATAAAGTGAAATGAGCTACTTTTAGTGCGCTGGCTGTGTTCTGAACAGATTACTGGCATCATTAAACAGGACAGGAGGAACTGGGGCAGCCAATCAACATTTATCCACAATAATCTGTTGAACCAGTAAAAATGTCTACTTTGTGTGTTATATTGTACTCTACTGCACAGATTACTCGCAATAAATCCAAACATATGAGTATGAATGTACTGTGTTCTAGTAAACATTAAAAAAAAAAAAAAAGTGTTGATAGTGGTTCTACTTGTATATTTATTATTAATATAATTATTAAATGCTGAATCTGAGAAACAGAATGTAGAGTGCGGGAGAGAACGTGGGCTTATTTGTGATCATGGTCAGTGTGATCAGACACTGTTGTGTTGCAGAGGAGGAGGAGGAGAGAGAATGAGGTGGGGTCTCAGTTGATGCACTGCATCTGCAGGCAAGCAGTGTTCATGCTCGACTGGAGAAGCTGGATGACTTCACCATTTCCTCACGTTTTCTCCACTAGGTGCACTCACACGCAAACAGACACACAAATGCAGGAATGCGTCTGCTGTACCTCATCGTCCGTGTAGGGATGGTGACTTCATTTTTACACCAGGTAGCATGACTTCATTCTCATTCCTCTGTCCCATGTTTTGCTCTCTTGACCCGTTTTTTGTCACCTGCTTTCTTTTGTAAAAGTGTGTTTCTATTTCAGACAAGGTGAACAGCAGCAGCACTCACCACAGACATTATTTTGGTTTAAAAGCCTGACTCACTGCTTGGATCCACACACATATCGACTATCTTAGCATCACAGTCAGAAACAAACTGACTAAAAGCCTTGAGTGCGTGAGGTTTAGGAAAACTCGTACACTTCAGCAAATATGAAAGAGTGTGATGTCACTTTTGTGACAGCAGACTACAGTTCTTAGCAGTTTGAAGAGTACAGTTGTGTGCAAAAGTCTTGAGCCACCCCTGAATTCTTTAGATTTTGCTCTTAAGGAGCCAGACTTTCTTTTAATTTTTTTTAATTGTTCTTGAGCCATAGGTCTCCAGGCTGGAGGTCTTTTGAAGTTTTTCTTTGTATATCAGCTGCTTTTTCACTCATTTTCACCCAAGTCCTTACACAGGAGTGGGTTTTTTGTTAATCCACTTAACACTGACCTATGACTCATTCAAGCATATAAAGGGGATGAACCAGTGTTGTGTTTACACATAACAGATATAACAGAACCAAATTGTATCTTTAGGCACTTTGTTACCAGCAGCCTGTTATAAAGACAGAATTTCTTCCCATTTCTTTAGTTGAATATACAAAAAATGTGAAGGATAACACAGCTTCAGCGGCATAAAATAGTATTTTTGCAGCAACAAATTGATTCTCAAATAGGGGTAGGTGATATTACCTCAAAATTATATCACGATATGTTTCAGCAGCACTTACAAGTCTAATGAAGGGCAGTTTCCATCCATTTTGGCACATTTCAATAAATCACTGAACCTATTCCCCCATGACTCAAAATATCGCAACAAAATTAACAACAAATTTGTGACATTGAAGAATACACCTCATTCACCTTGTGGTGATTGTTTTTATTTTTTATTTTTTTTAATATCCTCTTTGAAATCAAGTTCTCTCTTCATGTGGAATGTCTTCTATGGAACTTCTATCAAGTTAGGACATTTCCAGAGATTTCCTAAACATCGGCAAAACTTCTAAAATGCCTAAAAAAAAAACTCTCTTACTCTCTGTTCTGAAAGCAGGACCCAGATAATGTCACTCATAGAATTTGTGGCCAGATTTCCAACACTTCCTCACAGAGATCAGGTCATGTTAGTACCCATTAAACCTACCAACGGTTACCTTTCAACTCTCTAAACCAATTTGTAGCCTCTCCTATTGTATTTTTCACATTACTTCCAGCTTTCAGTGTTTAGCTGTTGTTGCTAGGGCACTTTTCTTATGCAGTCATAACTTTTGAGATTTTCTTCTTGCCAAAACAGATTTCTCCACAATGTTTGGCCAATTCCAAGGACACTGTGAGACAGAGATTCATATTAGGTTATGTATCACCAAAGTGCAGCTCAGTCTGTATTATTTATGTGGAAGCAAAGCAACAAAAACCCTGTTAATGTGTGTTAATGTGAATGTGTTATTGTAAGTTATTTTGGCCTCCTCAAGTTATAATAAATATGATACATAAATATAAACGTCTGTAGGTGGTAAGACAGAACACATTAAAAACTCGATGAGTCATTGTTCTGAGCGATTGCTGCTTCTAAAATATCCCAGTCCTCGTGAGGATTAAGACAATAGTGGACAGTGCTGAGAGACAATTGGCTGCTGAGTTATTAACCCATAGCTCAGATAAGCAGAGATCACTGCAGCGGCTGCCAGCAGTGCTGAGAGGCAGCTCGCCAACACCTTGCTCACAAGATAAGGGAATTGGGAGGAACAAAGGCGTCAATTTTTGCCCAGACTGCCAACATGACCATATTGGAGTTGTATGTCCCATTCTGCCTGTGCTGCACCCCCCCCACTGCACCACTATCAGGAAGAAGGACCTGCACAGACACACAACAAGGCTTAAGTGCAGGAAGCAGTAAGGATGAGAGGAGAAAGAAAAATAGCAGGCAGGTCATGAAGCCCTTTTTGCATGCCAGCCTCTTCAATAATGCCCATCTATTTCTTAAGCCTGCGATCTTTCAGCCAGCAGCTGAACCTCTATACTCAGAGAGCATTTCAACATCAGCATCACTGGATTCTGTTCACATTGCTGTGTAGGAGTAAACAGTACCATGACAGGCTCACTTAATTAGTTACAGGAACTATAGAGTGGATAAGAATAGATGTATAGCCACCTGTCATGGGGAGGCCTGTGGCATACAGTGCTTTTAACTAGCTGTGTTGTGTGTGTGGCAATGCCAAGTCAAACATGAAATCCTAAGGAAAGTCAGGTTAACCTCCAGTCCTCCTCAATCCAGACCCTTTTGGACTCTTTTTATGGTGAAGCTCCTCAGGGAAGGTGCCAAGTGATGCATGAAGGAGGGGAGTTTTTGTCTGATCTTTGAAGACGTGTTGATTTTAAGAAGAGAGCAGGTACATTCTCTTAATACATCGATCAAGCACAACATTAAAACCACTGGCAGGTGAAGTCAATAACACTGAATATCTCTTCACCAGAGAACCTGTTAGTGGGTGGGATATATTAGGGAGCAAGTGAACATTTTGTCCTGTTGATGTCTTAGAAGCAGGAAAAACGTGCGAGCGTAAGGATCCGAGCGAGTTTGACAAGGGTCAAACTGTGATGGCTAAACGATGGGTCAGAGCTGCAGCTCTTGTGGGGTGGTCCCAGTCTGCAGTGGTCAGTATGTATCAAAATGATCCAAGGAAGAAACAGAGGTGAACCAGCAACAGGGTCATGGGCAGCCAAGGCTCACTGATACACATGGGGAGCGAAGGCTGGCCTGTGTGGTCCGGTCCAACAGATGAGCTGTTGTAGCTCAAATTGTTGAAAAAGTTCACGCTGGTTCTCATCAAACGGTGTCAGAAAATGCAGTGCATCGCAGTTTGTCGTGTGTGGGGCTGCATAGCTGCAGACAAGTCAGGGTGTCCATGCTGACCCCTGTCCACTGTCCAAAGTGCCAACAATGGGCATGTGAGCATCAGGACTGAACCAAAGAGCAATGGAAGAAGATGGCCTGATGAAATTTTAAAAAAAGAAGATGGCCTGTTCTGATGAACCACATTTTCTTTAACATCACGTGGATGGTCGGGTGCATGTGCGTCACTTACCTGGGGAACACCTGGCACCAGGATGCACTATGGGAAAAAGGTAAACCGGGGGAGGCAGTCTGATGCTTTGGGCAATGTTCTGCTGGGAAACCGTGGGTCCTGACATCCATGTAGATGTTACTTTGACATGATGCAGGTGGTCATAATGTAATGCTGGATCTGTGTATATCTCCATGTATTTTCCCACTGTTAACTTATTACTGTTGTCTTTTGGTATTTAATTGTTATGTGGAGAGGGAGAAACTACTGATTTGATATGCAGGAAGTGCAGCTGCTCTTGAAGAGCACTGTGTATCAGGCCATGGTGGTGAACAGGCTACAGTGGTTGTACTGCCAGGGGCACCACTGAAATGGGGTATAGGCTGGTACAAAATTATTTCCTCAGTTGTTTAATTTAGTTATGGATCATTACCTTTGAATTGGAGATATTTAGAAAGATGGAGATATTTCTTTTGTCCTCTGGTTTAGTCCTCTTTCTCCAGTTTGGCCAGTTAATCTGCATTGTAAATATGGCACACTAATCCACTGCTGTGAAGAAAAGGGGAATAAATAAAAAGGCTTGACTGTCAACCTGTTTAAAAGCCTTTTATTTCTGCCTCCACCGCTCAGCCATCCTTCACACCACCCAGACATCGCCCACTGGATTTGTACTCCTTAACAAGCCTCCACATTAGCTTTCTGCCTGCCATCATGTTAGGTTTCTGAAAAGAGCTCATAAGACACCACAATCATGGTGCTCACCAGCCCTGCCTCACCATATGAAGCTGAAGATACAGTTTCCCCTGAGGGATCAATAAAGTTCATTCCCTGTGTCTCATCATGTGAAATTTCTCATCTCACAAGCATTGCTATACAATTTTGAATACCTTCAGGCATCTGCGCAGACATTATCGTGCAGTCACTTCCACAGCATCAGTGCACTCAGTGTCCCTCCACCTCCTTCATAAAAAGCACGAGGCTCTGCATTTTTTGACCTCTGCACCTGCCTGGAGGGGAGATGCTTGCCTGATTTGTTGGGGAGGGTGGGCCAGCCAACATTTGTCCAAGCAGACAAAGCAATAAATTGAAAGGTGGTATGGAGGATGGATGAGAGCATTAAAAAAAAAAAAAGAGTGTCCTTTGGGGAAATCAGGATCAGAATGGAGGCAGCATGCTAATAGAAATAAATCTTCACACTGCAACCTTTTTCTAAGAATGCACGCTCACAGACACTCCAACACTTACTGCATATCTGTCGGTGGGTCCTTTAGATTCTAGGTCATATTTCCCTGTCTGGGTGCTACTCACTTCACACTCAGGTTGGAGGCCTGATGTCCAATTAGATCATACAGTGAAGCAGTAAGCAAGATGCTACTGAGGGGAAAAACAGTCGTCTCATCATTCCACAAAGAACCACGGAGCAGGTTTGGAAGAATGGAACTAATCCCAACCTACAGCTGTCAGACCTACATCTAACCAATTGGAAGCTTTGATTAATACAGGAAAACAATTTAAGCTTAGAGAAGATCACACAGCATTGTAGTCACGGTGAAGAGCAAACACAGCCCCATCACTGATTGTTATCTGTACACACATACACACTTGTGCGCACACAGGCGTGTGGTCCAATATTCTTCGGTCTCTGAGAAGCAGTGCTGTGTTTACAGTCCTTTAGTGCCTCTGGACTTCCACAGGCTAAAAAAAAATAAATGTAGCTTTAATATGAAGCTGAGGGGTCAAGAGATGCATTCAGCAGTGCTCCACGTGGGGAAATATTGAAACAGGAACACAGGCTAATTAAAAGGAGCCTCCTGACCCACATCACTGACTAAATACAGTAGCTCGCTGCTTTTAGTCAACCGACAGGAACTGCCTGCAAGAACAAATTCACTGTTATATTATTTATTTCAAATTAGTGAAATGATCAGTGGGATAAAGGTTTTTCTGATGTATCTGCTAAAAGATGTGCTATAGTAGAATGTAACTTGGAGCAAGTCCAGCCATACGCTGACAGATAAAATAAAACTCCAGCTTTACAGGTGTCAGTTTAATTATTATTCAATAAATGATATCACCAAGATATAGCCAGGAATAAGTATTTAGTAGTTTAACATGAAATTTATGCAGACTTTCAATAACAGTACTACAGTTTCTATATTTTTGAGAAAACAACCGCACCATGAAGTCCATTTAGCAGCATAAACTCATTTACTCAGTAACTTTCTATCATTATGATCTTTAATTATCAAACGAAATCTAAATGTGTTATTTTTTTCTTTGAGATATAAAAATATATTATTGCCTCAGATTAAGCAGGAAATCCCAAAATAAGTTAAAATAGTTTCAAATATGATTTAAATCAGTGATTCGTATTTATAGCCCACCTACAGTACTTAAATACATTAAAAAAAAAAGTTTACATTTATTTCTGTCTCACACTGAACATCGATGACCATCAGAAGAATCTGAGCGTTCAAATCCAGTACGTCAGTGTTGTCTACTGTTTGTACTTCACTCAGTACCAAAAGGATGGTTTGATATCCACCACTAGATTCAACTTTATGTCCTTTATATGTCAAAACCAGGCTTTTTTGGAGGGCTGGATTCTATTCCTGAAAGGAGTTGTAGTGAATACAGAGCTTGTTAACTCTAACTCCTGACTGTGAGTCTGACCTGCTCAGTGGCTCCTCCATCTGTCCACTCCTCTTGAGCCTGAAGCAGCTGTTGGACATGGGTGTCATTTCCTCATTTCCCCGATCAATGCTGAACCAAAATTATCTGTATAGGCTTACACTGGAAACAAATGTTTCAGACCCTGATGTAATGTGATCATATACCTACGCTTACTTTTTTGGTCACATTCATCATCATCATCTCTCATATGGCACATGACTCCTCTCAGATCAGAGCAGATTCAGAACTGATAAGAAGTCCAATATCTATCTACTAAGCAGGATATTAAACAAGAGGATAATCGTGTGTTAAAACAGCATCCTGTTGGGAGTCAAGCTGAAACACCCAGTGAAAAATATCAACTTGGTTTAATAGCTCAAATATGATGAAAACCAAAGTGAGGAATAATCATGGGCCTACAAGCACAATATACTTTTTGTACTTTGTGTCCATTGGATTGCAGCTAAATCAAAATAACTCTTTACCTGTAATATTGAAAAAGTTAATTTCATAAATAGAATTATACATTAATCCATTCATTTTCATGATTTCTTAGTGTCATCAGGGAGCTGGACCCTGGATCCCAGCAGTCAAAGTGAGAGGCAAGGTGCACAGAGCTACAGTAAACTTATGTGCCGACTCCTCCCCTGCCAGTTCTCTCTCTTCTTTGTTGCTGTAACTATATTTACTGTTTTCATTTGCTTTGATCACAGTTGCCATAAGCATATATTCGAACTTTTAACCCCAGTGGGATGAAGCAGGAGGACCTCTTTGGCCTTGCCAGTTTTTTATTGTAAATTGCAGTATCTGAGGGCCTTTGATGGCTTTTTATAGTCGCCACGCATCTCAGTGTGAATGTAGGCTTTCCCACCACCTTCCACTGACAAATACTACTACAAATTATTATATAATATCAGAGAAAAATGACTTTCAAATCTAACCAGCTCCACACACAGACAAGTGCTTTTATTGGAGCTCTTTCCTAATGTTAAAAGACACATACACCACCTTTAACCTATTAAAGAGGATGTGTCAATGCAAGTTGACACATCCGCTTTTAAAAAGCCCACACTTCTGTTCTGGTAAGTCATCTACTCTTAGCTGGTGCTCCTCATCATTTTGTCCAATCAGCTGGTCACTGGGAAATACCTCCAATAGCCTTGGGTGGTCTGCTAAGTGTTCTGCATCCAGCAACATTCCTTCTAAGCATTTGTATTCAAAATGCACTGCTCACTTCCTCCTCCATTGTCCGACAGTTTCATGCATATTGCATGTGCCGGCGTCAAGCCTTTGCTGCAAAGGGGTTCACCCTCAACCAACAACAAAAGGACCATCAGAGGCATCCAGAAAGCAACATCCCCGTACAGTACATCAAAACCAAAGTGAATACAATGCTGGATTCCTGGGCCAGCCACAGAGCAAGGCGCTGCTTATTGATTTCAACAGAGTTCTGTGGTGAGGAGGAAAACATATCAATTAGTAAGCACACAGCTTAAAAAAAAAGAAAAGCTGAAGGAGATAACGACTGTTTGAACCCGGGAACATCTGTGAAGGAATAAAATACTCACCAATGAGACTGTAAAATAAAAAAAAAATCACATTATGTTATGTCCTCTCAGTCTGGATCTGAGGTTGACTTGAATGTGCACTCTGTTTGTGAAGAAATCACCATTCACGAGTTTGCAGTTGTTTAAGTAAATCAATACTAATATTTCATCACATTTCAGACTCTGTCTTCAAAGCATTGTGGATTAAATACTATATTTTCTTTTAGATTTGCACATTTCATTAAATCGTTGCACCTATTTCCTATTTTCCCAGGAAAATATCAAGAAAAGGGGGGTAGCTCAAGACTTTTGCATAGCACTACACATCTCAGAAACTACCAGTTAGTAGGCAAGCATGCTTCTGTTTCTACAGTGTCTGTTTCCACTTCATATTTAGTACCAGTTTACTGGCTTTTGTGCACCCTGCAACACCTTTCAATCAGTGACAGAGAAGTTGGCAATGGGGTGAAACTAAGTCGATTCCTTCCTGACAATCCTGGCCTAAAATCAGGAAAAATGGCAGGAAACATTCATTTCCAGCTTCCTCTCTCAAGTGCTTGTTCCAAGCTAAAAGGTACAGGGAAAAAAATAAAGAAAGCAAAGCAAATCAGGCACTGTGTCTTGAACTTGCCTTCAACACTTTACCAAGTAAAGTGATGCAAACTTTTATATCATTTGTCCTGAACTAACTTAAATGCCTAAAAAAAATAACTCATTATTAAATAAAAGGTCTTGAACTATACGTAATAGACATGACTAATAAAGGGCTGCCCTCTTTCAGTACTAAGTACTCCAACACTGACGTGATAACAGTCTTTTTGCCACGGGAGCACTTACAATCTCTGTGTTTGAAAAGTAGAGCAGAGAGCAATTCAAAATCTTTAAGTGAGGGGAAGCAAGCAAAAATCCTTAAACATCAGGGTTACAGAGATGCAGTCCATGTCAGAGCTGACCACAAGTGGAACATGAGAAGTCACATCCAAGCGTGCCAAATGATGAAGTCAACCATTCCGGGATGCTGGCAGAAGGAAGGCTAATTGGAAGGCAAAGAGCCGTCGTCACTCCGCCTGACAGCGAATCAGACGGAAGAGGAGGGGAGGAGAGGAGCTTTGATGGGCAGGTGATGAGAGATTGTCGCCATTATTGGTAAGGATGCAGAACTAGCATGTGCACAACAGGCACAACGTGAACTCTCGACTTCACACAGTGAAAACCGCTACCGTCCCAGATGGAGAAACAACTCATCTTAAAGTAGCTTGTAGCTTTACAATGAGAAAGAGGAACCAGAAAAGCTTGACTTGCTTAATTTTAATCAATTCATATAAATAATCTGAAAATCAGCAAGGCCAACAATCGGCCAACCAGCCACTACAGTAAATATATCCTTCTGATTAAAAACCCTAAAAGCTCAGTGTGCAGGATATCTCTTGTTACCATAATGTTAAATTCAGTTTCCGGCTGTGAATAAAGTTGTCATTGCAGAAGCGGCAGCAGTAGAGTTTGTAGCAGTAAAAACGAGTATCATGGCAGGGTTAGTTGTAACAGGAGCAGTACTGATGTATCCTTAAATCCCAATTCCAATGAACACAAGAAAAGAGGCCAGTCCATCAGTTAGAGAGAAGACTGGCCTACTTCACATAGCCCAAAATAATCAGTGTGATCGATTCTGTATCATTCTGTGCAAAACTTTCATCTCATACAACAACAACACCAGTAACCATTTCCAAGACTCTTTAAAGGGATCACCCAAACACAGTGAGGCACAAAGAGGACTAAGATGAATGAGTCTGTGGTGCAGTCAGAGTGAAGGCAGCCAAGCTTCCCCATACAGGATGTAGAGAGCCACGATAACAAACAGGCAGCAATAGGCATGGCAGACATGATGAATGGATATTCATGAGCAGAATCTCTCAGCAGCTCTAAAAGGCAGCATGTGAACTTTAAATACGTTGCCTTGGAGCTTACTGTTAGCAGCACATACAGATGTAGTCGCTGCATGAGTCCTACTTTATACTGTCTCCCTACCTTCTGAACCTTCTTCATCCTTGTGAGGAATAGTTGGGAAAAATCCAATCTAGCCCTATTTCCAGTCGTCTGAAAGTCTAAGGGAATGTCTGAAAGAAGCTGAGTATGGCAGACTTCGTGCACTTTGATTCACTATGTATATTTATGTAGCATGACTGCGCTGTGTTTAAGGATGAATCGTCTCCAGGAGTAATGTAAGATAAATAAAATATGAATGAGCGGATCACTTTGTTCAGCAGTAAACTGCTGAGTCAGCTGAATGTCAGATGGAAATTTCAAGTGATTGCTGGTTTTGGCCCATAGGGGGTAAGCTAAATAATCTCATGACAAAATGATAGCCCTGCACTGTTGTTAACTCTTAACCTTGGAAATTGAAGTTTGAAAAAATAATCTTTTCTGTGAGATATTCTTGTGGACCAGTGGATCAACTAGCCGCGGTCAACTTGCCACAAATCATTCAAGTGCCTTAGGATCTCTGCTGCAGAAGGATGGAGATAGTCAACGCTTGCAATGCTACTGATTAAGACTGACATTACATATGGCGTGGTCTCACGGTCTTTATTAAAAAGATTATTATCAGATGCCAGAGACCACTTTCAACAGAGTGAGGGGTGACAGCCCTGATGTGCTAGCTGACCATCAAATTCCGACACTAGGGTGGATGAGGGTGCAACTACATCCACTGGGTAAGAGATCTAGTTTTGGGGAAAGCCAGCAAAGTGACACTAGGTCAAGTTTATTTTGTTAAACTGTACTGATGCACAGTCTGAGTTTGACAAAAATAATACCTGAGCCAATGTGATTCTTTTTATCCACAGTATAAGCTATAGAGATGGCCGCGTCACTCAGATTGTCATCCAACCAGAAGTAGATAACTTAAATCTGTTGGATTGTTTTCTTTCGCTTTTGGTGTTGTTACCATTAAATCAAGCACTTACTTTCTAAATAGCTACAAAGTTAACATTCAAATGTTAGAATGCAAAAAGTAATAGAATATATTAAACGTAACTTGCTAAGCATCAGCTTGTTAATGTTGTTGTTAAAAACCTGGGTCACACAGCCTTAGAGAGCGGTCGGCAACCGCCAGCAACTTCTGGTTGCTGTGGAAAAATGCGCATTCCCCAACTGGTTGCAGAGTGGTTGCTGGAGGTTTCTGGCTGTTACTGGTGCCAGTGACAAAAAGGGTGCTGCACCACAAGCCTCTTTGTGATTGCTGCAGTCACCCATACTTTGATTGAAAGATGCCAACTCTGCAGATACTCAGCAACTACTCACTAAGTGGTGGTGGAACTGTGGAGTGATAATACTGGTATATGACTCTTTAAATGACATAAAAGTTTCATATCATAATATCAATGATAAAGCAACACCATGCAGTTACATGGTTGAAAATCAGGGCTCTAAGCACCTGGTTGAAAAGCTCAACCCAAGATACAAGACCCCAGGTAGAGAATATTTTTCAGTTTCAGGTTTATTATGTGGCAATATTGTGCAGACTGCTAAAGAGGTACAAGGTTAAGTTACTTTTTTCTTGTTAAACTGGAGTGTTAAGTCATTATGTTATAGTTTTGCTTAATGGTTACAGGGAAAAACTAACTAGGCTATATTTGTGCTTTACATTTGACTTATGCTGTGTCACTGGATATTATGCTGTGTCACAACCATCGCACTATGATGCTGCTGCTGCTGGCACCCTGAGGCAATAGAGTCACACTTCAAATTAGTTAATGTGTCATCAATGAAAGTAACTCACTGGAAAAAAAAGAATAGAAAGTGTCCTTCACTTATAACTGCTGCTGCCTGCAACGCAGCAGGTATTAGTGCAATTAAAATACTGAAAAATAAGATGCTGTTCACTATTTTTTATCTATATAAATATCACAAATTTCCTTGCCCAACTGTATGTTTTTAACTGTCAAATCCATGTAGGCAATTTAGTCTGCAAAAATCTACAATTATACATATATTAATGTTAGTCCAAACAGTGAAAAATGGCCAAAATAGATGATGCTAAAATGCACACAAAAATATTGTTTCTGAATGGTAAAACATGGATTCACTAGGTGGAAATCCAATCCCACCAACACCTCATGTATGGTCTCATTTACCACATAAGTTGATGCTCATATTCCTGTTTGGATTACAACCAGAGGGTCACAATGTCCAAGACGGAAATGTATTCACTCCTGCTGGCAATCCCACTGGCCTGCAATCAGAGACTGGGCCAAGCTACAGTGTTGTTTATGAGAAACCAGAGCCAATCACTCTGCTGTTCCTGACAGCCACTGGCAATCTTATAACTCCACACTGTGTGGATTATTTCAGATGTCTTGTACCTTCCTCCAATCAAGACCAAATCTGGTCCTCTAAACGTCCTTGTTTGTTAGTAATTTATCTGCTGTGGCTTTGAGCCAGAGTATAATGAACTCACTAATCCACAGACACACTTCCTCCTACAATCAAATCAATAAATACATTGGAGGTGTCCCAGCAGTTTAGGTAAAGGTGAATTCCATCTACACCTCCTGTGCTGAAGTCTCGATCACTCAGCGTGACTGATTTTGAAACTTAAAAAAAAGAAAAGACAAAGTTCTCCAATTAGAACTGCAGAAAATAATATCATCAATGTTAATGTGCAAAGCTCTAATAAAAACTCTGAGCCTAACCTGCATGTGCAGGTTGAAAATATGAATGTCCCACATGTCTGATTTTCATGTTTAAGCACTCTTCTAGTTCTATGCTGTGTTCTTATTGCCTTGGCTTTATTTACTTAATGTGCATTAGCATCGCCTTTATTGCTCTGAGTAAATGAGAGTTGCAAATTCTCACTGGGCTGCCGTGCAAACACAACGGTTAATGGAAGAATGAATGGCTACACACAACCTCACCCTGTTCCTCAACCTTCCCCCCACCACAGGTAGGCCACGGCCGGGTGGACCGCCACAGAATAATCACCTGCAGTGAGAGGAAATCACTGTTGCTATGGAAACACCATTTAGGAATCTCATGATCCCAAGTGCACATGCTGCCTTCAGCCTAATTTGTCCAAATTCATAACTTCATACTGGTCTCTCTTCCGGTTTGAGTAGACAAGAACATTATTACATGATCATAAACACTTTAGATTAGAATTAGAGTTATTACACTGAAGTAGGCAACATTAATGCTCATGTTGAACTGCATAGCGATTTGAGTGAGTTCAGATATTTACAAATCTCCTAAAAGTACAATCATTCCCTTGTCAGTGAGGCAGTTTCATTTTTGCAATCTAAGCAAAGAAACACAAAGTGACATGCATGTTTTTCTATTAACAGCAGATAAAATGAGCATGTCTAATGAGCGGTTAAAGGGAAATTATCCCCAAAAGCTGTAGTTTCTGATTGGTTTGAGGAGTTTGTGGAACACCTGATTATTCCAAGGAGATCTGATGTTCCAAATAGCAACTTATGATGTCAGAAATCACCACAAATGTTCAAGGGGACTGAATATGGAAACATGCCTTGCTGTGCTTTGTTTGTGCTCATTATCTTGCTGCAGTATGAATCCTTCTCCACAAACATACAAACCAGAGGGTGGAGCATGTCTCTGAAGACTAGAGTTCTATCTCTTCTTGGTCACGTTGGACTCAATTTGGTGCAAGTATCCAACTTCAGAACAGCAAAACACCCCCAGGCTTGAATATTCCTACCATAATGCTTCAGTGTGGGTTTGATCCTCTGTGGTATCATTTTTTTCTCCTATTGGTCTCCTTACATACACCCTTCTGTTACAGGCAGTAATCTCTAAAA
Source organism: Archocentrus centrarchus (assembly GCF_007364275.1). Taxonomy (NCBI): domain Eukaryota; kingdom Metazoa; phylum Chordata; class Actinopteri; order Cichliformes; family Cichlidae; genus Archocentrus; species Archocentrus centrarchus. The sequence continues at coordinate 21,517,702 of NC_044368.1, read as the reverse complement.
GGGATTCATCACTGAACGGGGTTGTTCTCGACCATGAAATGCTGGTATATCTTAGTCCAGCATTTCATAGTACATTTGAAGACCGCTCGTGGTCTGCCTGACTTGATAAAACTGATCCAGTTTGCCATGCACAAACCTTCCGTCATGCCATGATTTGACACCAAGAAAGCCCCTCTTTGCTCAGAATAACAGTCTCACTTCTGACACTTTCACTTAGTTCTGATGCCAGGCCAAAATCCTACTGTCACAATGGACCTTAGTCCTTAAACGTCCTGAACATTTGCAGGTCTAACTAAAAATATTTATAATTTTTCAATGCGGTTTCAGAGTTTTGAACCCTCTGGATTATACGATAGATGCAATCTCTGATATGCAGCTTCTCAACATCTAAGAAAAGGCAATGCACATTTCCCATTTCGCAGGACCTGTGCTCTCTGCTTGAATCCTGGCATTTACGACAAAGCCTCTTACACAAACACAGCGATGCTGTGCTGCGATGGCGCTTTGCTCGAAAAACAAACCTTGTAACTTTGCCTTTGTAGTCTGGAGCTGCCACTGTTACACAAAGCCAGAGCAAATGCAGAGAAAGACAGAGCGAGAGAACGAGAGAGAGCAAGAAAGAGGGCGATCACATGCTGTAGTCATTAATGTATCATCCATCATCAATGCAATAAGCTGTGCAGCCCCATGAACTCTTTGCTCTCCTTTAAGGTTGCCTGAGGACTTGGCTTCCACAAGAAAATGACTTTTCTTCCTCTGTGACACGGGCTCCAAGCTCCCGCTCCGTTGTCAGTTCTTGTGTCCTGCAGTATGTAAACAATTATCGTACTCTGCAATTTTTGCACCGCTGGCAGTGACACGCAAATGTAGATTACAGAGGGAGGGGGGAAAAAAAAGCACAAAGGCAAACTTAATGAATGGCTGGCACTGCTGACTAGTCAGTTACATGGGGCTAAACAATTAGCCAATTAGCCTACTGGATAAACAATGTGGTCGTATATGTTTATTCAGGGGCATGTTCAGAGGCGAAGACTTTCAATAGCAGCACGCTGATGATGTGCTGAGTCAATGTTGACTGTGTTTGCAGTGATGCTAAAACAAGTGCAGCAGCTGGAAAACTGCACTGACGCTAAGTGTCAAAACAGCCGAAGGAGCTTGTTTCTAGGAACTGAACAAAGAGGACCGCACTCTGGGCTTATGTCGTGCAAGGACAGCCTGGGAAGATGGAGATATTACTATGAATGCAAACTGCTCTTGCACCAAGCACGGCACGACAGTTTCCGATGTCTACAGGGAAGAAAAATTACATCTGCTACCAAAAGTATGATGATTGTATGAAAACAAAATTGGGCCTCACCACAACAGGAAGGGACAGAGATGGGTGTGCAATTTGTTTACATCCAAACTCATGCAATATGGAGGAGGTAATCATCACTGTGGCAATTTCAAAGTGAGAGCTTTGCGGAACAGCAGGAGAGGAGCGCATTAGCTGTTCATTAGCCGGCAGACAAGGAGCCATGAGTGCATTGATTAGGTCTGCGTGCAGCGTCAGGACCCACGTCTGTGGCCTGTGGACATCAACTGCTGTCTCTCTTACAGTGTACGCCCGATACAGCATCTTCATGTGATTTATCCCTGAGGAGGCACGATCAGTATTCAAAAATGCGTTATGATATTATCAAACATTAGTAGCAACACAAGAAAGTGCACTGATGCATTAATTACTGCAGTTTTGAAATGACACCTTATGCAGCAAAGTAAGTCAGACGCTATTTCGCTGTGGTTCTAAAATCATTTGCTTTGCACAAAATTTAAAAGAAAAACATGATTTCTGTAGGTTTGTTTCTATAACAGAAATGATTGCAGTCAGCGTGCTCCCTTCTACTAATCCAGCCCGAAACCTAAAGAAGGAGCTGTATCCTGCTGACAGTTAAGTTATAATATAATGTAAAAAAGCTGTTAAAAAAAGCTGTTGACACTACTTGGCCTCAAGTCAATGTATTATTAAAGCAGCATGAATTGAGCATTCCTTGTAAAAATAATGTATGCAGCCTAGAAGCATGAGTTGTGCAATTTTTGCAATTTTTCAAATTCTACCTTAAAAATCTGGTCTCCACTTATTTCCCACCACATCACTCAGCACATTACAATGAAAAATGATGATGTTGCAAATGTGTATTTTCCTGGGTGAACATTTGAAACTCATGTCATTGCTGCAAAATTCCTATTGAGTCAAAGTTTCAGTTTTAGGATTTAGATATCCTCCTGAACAAAAGTCGGTCTTAGAGGTGCACTCTATGTTTTTGATTCTCCGCTTTTACATTGCTCCATAAAGGTCAAAGGTCATGGCCAAAAGAACTTTGATCTCGCGCTCAAAGGCAAGCAGCTGGGAAGATCTGTCCTGCTCCTAGCAGAGGCACTTCCTACTTCTATGAACACTTGAAGCAGCCATGTTCCTGTGTGATAACTCTTGTGAATTGATAGGCATATCACTCCTACCATAACCTCCACTCCAGACCTCATAATCGCTCCTTTCTTGTGCACCCACCCCCCCATGAACCTCCTCTGGCAGTCACTGTCAGTTCTGGCTTACCCAGACACCTTTTGCTGACATAGTATGAGATTGAAACCCAGTTATCTTCCCTGTAATGCTGCATCCTCCCACCTACAGTGCTGCTGCTGCTGAGAGGGGAAACATGATAATCCTCAAAGGTAAAAGCACACTATGTGGCAAGGACTTTCTCAATGAGAAAAAAAATGTAACCTGAAAGGTGCTCTCTGCCCACTCCACATGTTGGTCACCTGGTCACCCTCCTCCCACTCCACATGAGTTGAAAGGTGTTCCCACTTACCCTCAGAGCATATTTTTAAAATGATCCAACCAATGACAGCTGAAGGAGGGAATAAAAGTGCCAACTTTTACCTACAGTTTAATATCACAACAGTGATTGTCCAGGTCCCAGAGGATGTTTGTTATCATGGCAGCACCTCCCACTGTCTCTTTTGCTCTTGCTTTGCTGACCTGACCTTCCGTTGTCCATTTCTCTATGTGTGTGTGTGAGAATGGCAGAGTCGGGGATTATATGGTCCTCCAGGCAGCTGTAAAAGATGACTTATGGCACCATGGTGTTCTAGATGCAACAGTAGCTTCTCTTGAGAAAGGAGGAGATGGGGACAGGGGGTTGGTGTTAGCAGATAGGGAGAGAAAAGAGAATTGATCTGTTAGAAACTGGAGGGGAAGAAAACCAAAGGCGTGATAGCGGATTTCTTTTCATGTACTCCAGAGAAGATTAGGGCTTAAGCTCCGTCTAGTCGTGTGGAAAAAAAAATCTCATTGGGCAAAGAAGGGGATTGAGGAGGAGAAAGAAAGAGTCAAACAAGGCCACTGCACGAAGCCTTTTTCTCCCTCACTTGTATTCCCCTGTGTGAAAATATGACAATCCAATTAGCGCCTCATTTTAGACAATCCACGGCTGTTCACTCAGTTTCAGACCTGAGAGAGGAAACAGAAACAGGGTAAGGATAGAGCCTTGACATTACCGTTCTAGGAACATGGGCTGGTGACAACATGAATCCATGTTGTACATAAATTAATTTTATCTTCTCCTTTTGTGTGTGCAGTTAGGGAAAGGTAACAGGTACATATGAACCCAACATGAAGTTACAAAAATTAAAACAGCTTCTTAACTGAAATCATCCCTGCTTATAACAACAAACTCAGAGCTGACCAGCACACATCTGCCCGTATTCATGGCACTTCCTATGATAGAAGAAAATCAATCAATGATCCCAGAAGAAGAACTATTGAGGAATCACAACAATACATTCCTGTAGTGATATTTTTCCATTTGGATTGCCGCAGGCTCCATGCGTGTTTCGCTATAAAATCATCATGAGACCAAACATATTGAAATATGCCAACTCTCATGAACTCACACAAAGCCTCAAGGGTTGAACACAAAAGTTGTTGGAAACCCCTAACACAGGACAGTCCGATCAAACTGGTCCAAAGTTTATTTCTCACTTTTCACAATTTGTTTTATCAAACTGCAACTGAACCAGTGGCTTCTCTGATGTGACGTCAGTTAGCTTGGAGCAGAGCAAAACGTCATTAAGTGCAAACATTAAATAAGTGTTCACAGATACAGTTTATTCCTTCCACTGCTGAAAATAATGGATAGATCTTTGAAGGCTACTGATGTAATGTTTTGTGGGGTGTGGGGGAAATACTCAATACAGCATGACAATATTGTATATCTCACACATCACCATCCTGAGATAACTTTAGCCAAGAACAGCAAAGCGAACATTAAACCAGCTCAGATGCAAAACTCATCAACACTGGAAACATTTAGCTTGACTGAGGCCAAGCAAAGATTTCTTTATGTCACAGATGAAAGAATAGTCACAGAGGTAACACTCCAGTGACATCTGTGGTGTCGAGAGCTTTTTCTAGTGTAGTACTGTAACAAGTTTTTCTCTTCCCCATCTTGGCTGTACTAAATACAAACTCCCATCCATCCATTCCACATCCTACAGGCACATGGATGTAAATCAATAAATCTGGAATCATCCAAGTATGCTGATTTAATGCCCATAAAAGTCTGCATTTGTTCCCCAAAAGCCATGTGTCCTTGAGAGAGATACCAAACAGTCATCATTCAAAACAGCACAGCGCGTATAAGCCGCAGCTTCATGCATAAAATGTAAATGTAATCTCCCAAAAGTCTGTACTCATCCACAAACACTTTGTCTCGCCCTGAGCTCTATAATAATCTGTTTAAACCAACAGAGAAATGAGCCAAACTTAGAGAGCCTATTTGACATCCTTTACCCTCTTTTTCCTCTGCTCCCACTATTTTTACATTGACAGCCATCTTTGCAGATACAGTTGTGTGACAACAGCAGAGCTACTCTAATCAATGGTTTCCCACAGAGTTCCATTCCAATGAACCCAATCTATGAAAGTCCCAGTGTAGGCATTGATGTTCTTGTTAATTCTTGGCAAAACGCCATCCCTACTCTCAGTGATGTGAAACTACTACTAAAATTTGTGTGGGCTACATCCAAACATCAACAGCACAGGCAGAGCTTGGGGAGCAAAGAAAGGCTTCAACAATCAACAGTTCTGTACAGTATGCATCTTATCACAAGAAATAATGAATAATATAAAAGAGCTTTGTTGGGTCCAAATAAGCTCCAATACGAGGCACCCGGGTGACTCAGTGGTGAAGCCGGCGGCCACGTGCATACTCCGCATTGCGGCGCAGGCTCAAGTCCCGGCCTGTCGCCGGCCTGCCCGCGTGTCTTCCTCCATATCACTCTCCCCCATTTCCTGTCTCTCTCTGCTGCAAATAAAGTCGCTGTGGCCAAAAAAAAAAAGCTTCAATATGCAACAAACATCTACCTGAGGTTATATGTGCTCAATGAAAATCTAACAGTTCCATTCAGTTGTATTTATATAGCACCAAATCACAACAAACAGTCTCCTCAAAGCATATTATATTATAAAGTAAAGACCATATGATATTTAACCCAGCAATCAAAACAACCCCCTGTGAGCAAACGCTTAGTGATGGTAGGAAGGAAAAACTCTCTTTTAACAGGAAGAAACCTCCAGCAGAACCAGGCTCAGGGAGGGGCAGTCATCTGTTGTGACCGGTTGGGGCTGAGGGGAGAGAGACAGGACAAAAAACAAGCTGTGGAAGAGAGCCAGAGATTAATAATAACTAACAAGACTGCTCTCACTCTTTTACAACTCATCATTTTACCATGTTTCTTCCACCATGACAAAACTGCCAAGTCACAGAAAGCCTTTCCAGATGTCAGTCTTATCTGAGGTGAACGCTTGTAGAGGAGTCTGATCTAAACCTAAGGTAGCGGGACATCAGGTTCAGCACCAGGATGATTTTGCAGCAGCAGGGCACTAAGGCAGGTTAAATCCCCCAATGCAAACAAACAGTATAATGCTAATCTGTCCTCTAAACGCATCCCACCTTCTACATTTAAGTCTTTATCACCCATTTTTGTATCCTTGATCTATAGAAAATATGACCCACGTATAAAGAGCTGTTTACAAAAATTCCAGAGCCAGACATCTACCATAATCCTAAAAGTACAACTAAACAAAGCAAACACAAGTACAAAGTTGTCTTGCACAAAGTCTTGGGCAACTGTCCAGTGTGCAACATGTTGCTTAGTATTTCCTCCCACAATATCTGTTTACACCCAAAATCCCTGATTATTTGTCCTACATCTGCCATCCAGAATGATTCATTCTATCAGGTCATGCTGAGTCTAATATGAACCATAATCATGTCCATAAATACATGCCAGCAAGCGAGCAAGTCAGATCAATGCTAACTCCAGCCAGGAGTGCATTTTATGACCCTGCTTTGGGGGGCTGAGCCTTTTACCCTCCTACTTCACGTGTGATTAATGACCTCTGACCTTGCAAGCAATGACCTCTTGGGTGCATCAGAGATGAGCGTGTGTGATAGGAGCTCCACATTCAGCAGTCAAAGGTCAAGACAGGCAACAGAGGAGCTGCCTGCAATGTCAAGAAGGAAGCAACGGGGCAGTCGTGGTGTCGCAACTGCAATTAATATCCTTCAGGTGAAGGTGCAGGTTCGTGCCCCCAGACACCAAGAGCAGGACGCCTTTCTGCTGTGTAGATAAACCAAGTGTCCCTGTGGAGACGGGCAGAAAGAATTTTCTAATTCTGCACACAGTAATCAATGAAGTTCATTCTCGAAAACAGCAGTTTTCGGTTGTGGTAATTTGCATTTGAGTTATTCAGTTTAATGACCTTCTTGGGAAAAACACAAATTAGCATAGTGTTGTGATCCAGCGCAAAGAGACTGTTTCTCATTCGGTTTGTGAACATTTTGGCTGTGATATAATTTCCTAAAGCCAAACAGGAGTGGAGTGGCTCGATTTTTTTTTTCCTACAGTTGTATGAGGGATTTATAATTCTAAGAAATACTCATTCTTCTTCTTCTAGCAAATAACTAATCAATCGTTTGAAGAAGGCTGTCGTTGGAGGGACTTCTGTTGATGTGAACTGTCTGCAACAAGAAGGAAGTAAGAAAAACTGCCTCAGCAGGTTTTATCAACATGCTCCGATGACCTCCTCAAACTAATTCTGCCCGCCTGCGGTGAGACACCTCCCCTGCTGCTTTCAAATCTAATCACTGATATTGAAACGCCTTACCAGTGCTGCAAAAGAGATGACAGGTGCCTTTCCCAATTTAGCCCCCCCATTTTTTCTATTTCCTTTTTTTTTTTTTTTGCACTGGGTGCAGCACCCCATCTGCAGATACAACTTCGAACCACAGCAATCATTTTACGCATCCACTGTAAAAGACAATTCCCTGCATCCACACCTAACTGCTGCCACCACTGTTCATCTTGCATGACACATCTGGCAGTAATGCAGCTATCCATCAGTGGCAGCATGTTGTGGTGTAAATCATCGGCACTGTTTGATGAGCTACAGACATCACACCCACCAAGCATGCCAGGAAAGAAAGAGTCAGACAGGATAGGGAAAGAAGAAAAGGCGGTGTAAGTGGAGACCAGCAGATCATGGATATTAGCAGTAACCATGGTAATCCTGCTGGTTTATTCCTGTCCAAACTCTGCCCCTTCATCTCTTGTCAAACTTCCCAAGGCCAAACATCAGGCACCGAGTGTGTGTGAAATCTACAACAGAACAGATAAACAACACTCATTACACTTCTGCATTTAACTGGTAATCTCTTTCAAACTTTCCTGTCACTGAGTTTAAATTCTGATTTGACTGCTTGGCCTTTTGGTTACAACCTTTTTTATGTCCCATCAAACAGCACATAGGTGTTTCCAAAACTTCATTTCAAGCTCTGACATTTATCAGTGAACCCTACAGCTTTGGTGATTGGTGCAGCAGCATGCATAATAAAGGGCAAAACCATGAAGAGTACGAGAGCCTTCAGAGCCTACTGAAGGGCTTTCAACTCGCACATATCAATCTCCAGAGGGAAACGGGGGGGTCAGGGAAGGTTCTGAGCTTCAGCCAGTGGATTTTATAATCTCTTGCTTCTGCGAGGACTGGAAAACATGGAGGGCCAGACATGGGACAAAACCATTTGATTTACAAAGGAGAACATTGGGAGGTTGTAGTAGTCTGTCACTTTTCTGCAGCATATCTTTGCTGTTTATGCTTGACTGGTTTGTTTTAATGGCTTCTTTGGAAAAGCAGAGTTTCTTTCTTTTCCAAATGGGATGTCTTTTCTTACACTTGCTCAAAAAAAAAACTAAAATATTCAAATTGGTCCCAAAACAACACAAAAACAACAGTTCATAATGCATTCGAGGAACGGAGCAACGTTATGGCAGTGTCTGGCCTAATTCTCCAGTCAGTTGTCCTCATGTTGAGTGGATGAATGTGTGTCATTTTAAGGACAGCGCTCCAGTAGGGGCCAGTAGCTCTGGGACAACATGTTCATGTCAGATTCACAAACAGGCTCATACACTCACTGTGGACATGGCAAACATTTGTCATCAGCTCATGCTTCTGTCTGTGTGTCTGCCTGTCTGCCTGCCTGTCTGTCTGTCTGCTGTAGTAAAGCATGTGTGATGATGAATGAGCTTCCTTCAGTGAAGAGAAAAGCGCCCTTGTTCAAAGTCACAGCCTTGAGCGAGTTATCACACTTTGGAGAGCTGCCCTCTTATCCCTCTAGGAGGGCAGGGCACACCTGTCCATGCACCCTCACATATCCTCACACTCTCACATGCACATTTGCTGAGGAGCGGCCAGAAAGCTTAGATCCCACCCACCCATGCTCACTCAAACATTTATGAACACAAATGTGTTCACACATAGACTGCAGGCTGGCATTATTAGCAGGCAATGGCCAGACTTCAGGGGTTTTGGCTGAAAGACGCCAAACAGATCTGTGTGTGTGTGTGTGTGTGTGTGTGTGTGTGTGTGTGTGTGTGTGTGTGTGTGTGTGTGTGTGTGTGTGTGTGTGTGTGTGTGTGTGTGTGTGTGTGTGTGTGTCCAATCTGCCATAGGCACAGAGCCTGTATGGATTTTCAATGGCAATGACAAAGCATGGACAGTAGAGAGAACATAAAGTATATGCAGGAAATCTAAAATTCACTTTAGTAAGAAATCCAGGGATGAATCAATGAAAAGCTAATTTATCACTCCATGAAACCCAGCCTCGGGAGTCACACATCTGAAACTCTGTAGGTTAAAAATGATGCACTGAAAGTATATCATTAAATGTTCTGCTTTAATCAGTGCATTAAATTTCAGCATTACCAATGACACACACGCCTCCACTCTCAACAGAGACGTGCTGAGAAACCTATTAAAAGCTCCTCTGCGGTGGCATGCATTAATAATATGTTTAGTGGAAAGCCCACCAAGGACTGTAAATGTCCTTGGGAAAAACCATCAAAGATAAAATAAATAAATAAACTAAATGAAGCAAAGAATGCCTGAATCAAGTTTACTTCTGATGTGTCCCCTTCTTGACTGGCATGATTTTGGGGCAACTAACTTGTAGTGATTATACAGCTGAAGTGTGGAAAGCTTAACAAACTGCTGCTGATCACGCAAAGGCAGATGATTCGGGAATAACAGGCTCGTAACAGTCTGTGGATTTGTCAAATCTGGGGAAGTGTGACAGTGCTAATTAGGTACTTTTTTTAAAAATAAAAAAAACAAAATGTCCCAAAAACTCCTCTGAGAGAGGAAGGAAACTCTCAGAGTGAAAGGCAAATAATAACACCACTGACTTATTTAAACCAATCCCCGAACACTTGACACAAATTCTTACAGCATGCGTTAACAAAGATGTTATTGTTAACACGTGTAAAAATGTCCAAAGTCTCATCCTAAATAATGATATAATAATATCAATATGATATGATATCTCTTGGTAGATTTCCCATGGGGCTGCACAAGAGGAAACTGGGTGACTGCAGCTGCAAATACTAATACGATGAAGTCTGAAAAATAGAAATGAAAATAATTGTACAGGGTAATGAATGTTAACAAAATAGTCCATAAAGAAATGTATCATTTCAAAACGAATCCATTCTGGGTTTTGTCATGCAAATTACACTTAATGCAATTATAGGGTATTAATGTTTTGCTGCTGGAGCACTGGCACATAATATCAGTGCTAAGTGAGTCATATTTCTCATAATCCCATGACATGTCTGAAGCATGACGGCGTACCAAGCTCTGCCTGCTGCTGTGATGTCATCCTCAGTGTTCAGCATTTTATTTCATCAGGAGCATGCACCATGGCAGCAAGACTGAAATAATAATCATAATTATGCAACTGGAAAACACACAATGTAGTAGTTGTTAATCACAGTGATTAATCAGAAACAAACCATAATTGCTGCACATCTCAGCAGTTCTTAATTGTTTCAGTTGGGCCCCTATGATATCATTTAATGATAATTGTGAAAATTAAAATTGCTATATTTTTATTATACACCAACAATGCCCTTTCCTAGATGAAAACTGATAAGTGCATTAACATGGGCTGAAGGTGAATGTGTAATGCTGATGTTTTCAATTTGCCATAAAATGAAGTAAACACAACTGCTAAACAAAGGAAGTGGTCTCACCCTGTGACTGACTGACTTCATGGTTTGGAAGAGCATCTTAACACCAGATGACCACATGTTGACCATGTTATGTGTGTGAATCAAAGACCTCTCGGGCAAGAGAAAACTCAGAGTTATAATGTCCTAACAGATAAAATCTCACCAATGATTACTGCTGGTTACTGCAGGGGCAGTTTGATATTTCACGGATCAGAATTCTAAAAACAGAAACACCCTTTGAACTGCTGCTCTGCCAAAAAATACATCAGAAAATTCCTGGAATATGTGATTACAGGGAGGCCAAACTGGCTGTGAAACTGATGGTAATAAGAAACCAAAAGAAACACCTGATTACGTTCATGCTTTATCTGAAATCTTGTCTGTAGTCTGAATCCAGTGTGGGAATGGTAGATACAGATACTGCCACTAACAATCAGAACAACTGTATGTGTCTGCCTCATATTAAAAGCAGACTGAAGAGTTTTTAAAAAATAATGTATGAATTATAGTTATTCTTAGACAGTAAACTTGATAGATCAAACTAGGGCTGCAACGATTCATCGATTAACTCGATTAAATCGATTCTAAAAATTTATCGACACAAATTTACTGTGTCGATGCTTCGTTTAAACTCTGCAGCGCTCAGCTGTCTCGGTGTAAGCGGCGCTCCTCACTAGCATTAGCAGCATTAGTGCTGACGTCTTTTTGTGGGTTTATTGGGGGCTGGCAAACCAACATAGAACTGCATTACCGCCACCTACTGGACTGGAGTGTGAATCACTCACGTATACACAAGCACACATTCTAAAAAGCTCTCCGTCGCTGCGATGGATTTCATTTAACACAGAGTGGATCATCACTAGAGTTGCCACCTGTCTCGTAAAATACAGAACCCCGTATGTTACGGGACTCCGTGGAATACGGCTCCGTAACATACCGTGTTCCGTACTTTACGGGACGGGTGGCAACTGTCGCTGACATGCATTTCCACGCCTCCACTGCTCTCTGTGTGTCTGTGTGTGTTGTGCTCGCTGAGAATTTCAGCTGCTATTTTTGTCTTTACTTCAGCTGTAGCTACCAGAACTGGTTTGCTAGCGAGCGCGGGCCATTATCACTAGCGATGGTTCGGTACCGGAAGGCCCGCCCCCCCAGGACTGAGGGGCTCCTTCAAAATATTTTTTATACTTTAATCCCTTATTAGTGACTAAATATAGACCTGCAGTAGAAACGTATTTTCGAGAATGCTTGTGAATACAAAGCATTACACCATTACTCACACATGCGCCATGGCTCCCGCAGCCACTAGTTTTTGAAAACACTCATAGCAGGCAGCGGTTTTAACTGCGCAAGCGCAAAGAGGCAAAGCTGTGACGGTGAGCTCAAGTAGTGAAAAAGGAAACGTTTTTCCAGCGTCCAAAACAGCAGCTTTTTCTTTTAGTAACCACCATTAACCCCTTAACTGGCAAGGGCCCGGTGACGGGCCGTTTGTAGTCCCTTTTATATGGCAGGCTAGACCCTCCCATTTTTATTGACACGTCATTCGGCCAATCATGTAACTGGCTGCACCAAATCACCTGACAAAGCTACGTGACGCCCTCTGAGTATTATTGGCTCTGGGAAACCCATTTCTTAACATTATTGGCCGAATGAGGTGTCAGTCAAAATGGGCGGGTCTAGCCTGCCATATAAATGCACTTCATTCGGCCCGCGGACCAGACGCAGCCGATTAATAGGCTATGAAATGGGTTGTTCAGAGCCAATAATAACCAGAGGGTGTTATGTAGTTGTTTCAGGTGATTTTATTTGCTGCCAGTTAAGGGGTTAAATCTGTGAAACAGCTGGAGGTCCTTCATCAAGCACCTGATCAGCAAGTGTTAAGGTGAAGAAAAGAGAACTTTGTAGCTGCTCCATTCACCGCTGTTTGTTCACATGGCGAGAAACTGCATTACGGAAGTTAAAATATGCAGATAAACTGTTAATAAAAAAAAGTATTTCTTATCCGATTACTCGATTAATCGCTGGAATAATCGATAGAATACTCGATTACTAAAATAATCGTTTTATGCAGCCCTAGATCAAACGGTTGTTGCCATGACAGTTGCCAAGTTGATGTTTCACATGTTTGAAGAGTAAAGAACACATATGCCAAATTTCATGGCTCAGCTCCTTGCGGTTTTGGAGTCTACAGACCAGAAAGGTAAAAACTGATGGACAGACAGACGGTTTGACAACAATATCCTTCTGCTTTATTTTGCATGGGAGGATAAAAATTGTTCAAACCTGACAGTTTCATTGGGGGCAACCAAAATCAGTGTCACCAATCCAAGCAAATGGTAAATGTGATCATAACCTCCCCTTCTGTTCCTGAGTTATGGTGTTGAAAAATAGTCATTATGCCACAGTGAAGTTACCCTTTAATCTTCTGGATACACCATGTCATCATTTCACACCATCACTTTGTTCTGCATTCTCTCTGAAATATTGCATTCAAAAGAATGAGAAGGACAGACATACACAGAATCAACCTGAAAGCCTTATGCCTCAGGCCAAGGCTCCCAGACAATCCATGGAGTCAATCCATCAAAAGTTCACAACATTTGTTTAGCGGTCATGCGTTCCTATAATTACAAAAAAGAAAAGAAAGAAATCAGCACCGTATTAATATCTTAATCTAGTTCTTTCAACAAGGCAAAAATGGAGGTGGTATGAGATTGTTGCCAAAAACAGAGATGAAGTCATTCAGACTGCAAATTGCTCTGATGTAGCAATTACATCACTGAGTCTCACAGCAACCATCAGAGATACAAAAAGGTTACCCTGGGGCTATGGAGCACTAAGTTCCATCTCAAATATAGAGATTCTATTCCTCATTACCATTTCATGACACAGTAAATTCACACACTCACCTCTGTGAGATCTAAAAAAAAAGTACTTGCAAAACCTGTCGCACTCCACGTGGACTTCAACGTTAGAGTTACCATCTTAGAAATCAGAGCAAGGGACTGGATATGGAGGATAAATCAAGGTGGATGATAATGCCTTGCAAGTGGCCCTGGACTGATGAACTTCTGTCTTCCATCAGTTGTATTAATGAACTGCAAAAAAAAAGGTAGACGTGCCGGACTGTGCCATGCATCTTTTTTCCTTATGGCAAGGATGGAAAAAATAATTGGGCTGGTCCACCCACTGAGTGGTATAAGACTTGGAAATGACCAGCCCTACAGCACCACAATTACATGATGGTCCTGACAAAAATTCCACTCTAAATTATGGAATAAAAATATTTTAAATATGCAGTCATAACATCTTTTATGCTTAGCATATATAAATTCAATTCCCCACGTGCCCTGCAGGTGGTCTTTGTCCTCTAAGCTTGGGTCCTCTATGAGAGGCCTGGGAGCTTGAGGGTCCTGCGCAGTATCTTAGCTGTTCCTAGGACTGACTTCTGGACAGAGATCTCATAGTTCGTTCTTGGAATCTGCTGGAGCCATTCTCCCAGTTTGGGGGTCACTGCCCCGAGTGTTCCAGTTACCACAGGGACCACTGTTACCTTCATCTTCCACATCCTCTCTAGCCCTTCTCTAAGCCCTTGGCAATAAAGGTATAAAGATAAAGATATTCAAGCTTCTCATGTTCCTTCTTCTTGATGTTGCCATCATTTGGTATTGCTACGTCTCGGAGTGAGGGGGATGTGTAACATTCCAACAGTTCCCGGTTCTCAGCTCGTGTCCACTTGTGCTGCATCCTTGTTCCAGTACCCCAAGTATTGTCAGTATGCCCTGGTTCCTCAACAACTGATGCGGACCTTGTTAATATGGGCAACGTCTGAGTCGGTATTGCTTCAGTTATGTTATATTCTGAGGTAGGCTTGGGTAGCCTGGGTCCATGTAGGATTTATTATATAAAGCATTGAGAGAGGACGCAACAAAGGACAATGAGGGACAATGAGCTTGGTTTTCACCACTTTTTTTTTTTAATTCTTGAATCTATATGGTGCCAATGAAAGCAGTTATACCTACCAGCGTTAGATAGCTTTGATAGCTCATATTGCTCTGGCTGTGAGCGCAGAAGCCCCAGAAATGACAGCCAATCAGGAGACTTAAAGGGAATAATAATCAACTTAAGTGGCTTCTTTCAGTGAGTGGATGAACTGAGGGCCTGCACCAAGGACAGCGTCTACACATGAACAAATGTTTTCTATGACATATTGAAAAGAAATCTGGGGACGTGGATCATGTTCTCTCAGAGAACTTAGCATTATGTAGCAAAGGTTAATGTTATTTCCACATGCAGAAACTCAAAGTGGACAGAATTTGGGGCTACATGTGTTTCCATAACCACTAACAGCAGCGGTTACAACATTGGGCCCAGTAGTTTTCTCTTTGTTTTGGTGGTTATACATGGAATTGGTTCGAGACTTACTGGGGTTAGGTTAACTGGAAACTCTAAATTGCCCATGGGTGTGAATGTGAGTGTGGATGTTGTTTGTCTCTCTGTGTTGGCCCCGTGACAGGCTGGCGACCTGTACAGGGTGTACCCTGCCTCTTGCCCTATGTCAGCTGGGATAGGCTCCAGCCCCCCCGCGACCCTAAACAGGATAAGCGGAAGTGAATGAATGAATGGTTCGAGATTGGGCGCTGTAAGAGCCAGTGGATGGAATCAAACCATCAATCCTGTAATCAGTGCACTACCCAACCTATCACCTCAACCATAGTTGCAAAGACACTAATCTAATCTGTGTTGCTAATTTAAGCTCATCAAAATTACACACTGGAGTGTGTAATTTTGACACTTTGTCAAAGACAACTTTTCTCTCATTCAGTTGAGAAAGATCTATGTCACTGAAACGCCTGATGAACTACATCACATTCATATACAGCAGGTGAGCCACAATGTGCATTTCTTTCTATTGTATGTTTTCCTATTCTGTGAATAAAACATTCCTTAAAATATTCCAGTTTTTAAGTTAACAATTCTTGGTTCATTTTGGGGTTTCCAGCTTTCACATGTTGAACAAATTAGCCATTAGAGACAATCAGCCTTTCAAAAGACATAGCAGAGATCATGTCCCAGGAGCCTGGTGTCTATGACTCTGTTAACAGAAGAGTGATACTCAAGGATGGTACTCCTTGTCTGGTAAATGTCGTTCAAAATCCATGCCTCTGATGTAATGTGGAATTTCTGCTATGAAAGTGTCTGAGATTAAGGTCAAATAAACTTGATGACATAACCAGGGTTAGAAAACTCTCTACAGTTTATGTTTATGCCCTTTGCTGATCCAAAGTTTCAACTTACAAATTCACTGATATAAACCACCTGCTTTATGTTTTTTTTTTAAATACCTTTTTGGTGAGCTTTCATACCAACAGCTCACAAGTTATTGGCAAAAAATACTCTTGATGTGGCAGGTGTTTCCAGCACTATAAAAGTGTGAGAAGTTCCACAATCCACAAAGCTGTGAAAACCTCAGCATGAGCCACCGTGTCACTGTGACTGACAGGTGAAAATGTCATCTTTACTCATGTTTCACTGGAAAATCATTGTGCATTAGCTGTGGAAGCTTAATGGCATTTATAGCTTTGACGCACTTCGGGGGCACAGACCACATATTGAACAAGTCAGTCTCAATACACAAGGGGGCTTCATTTAAGCAGCAAAAACACATGTAGCCAAGCTACTCAAGCTCTCTGAGGTGCATTAGTATTGAAAACAAAGCCTCAGTTGGCGGAACAGTTCCATTTTAATCTCACTTTAGCACTGCAACGATGCCTCAAGAGAGGAGTGGACTTGGACATGGAAGTCAAAAGCAAAGCTGCCACATTGGACCGCGCTGATCCCTGGGCCTTACTTTGGACCGGATCATAAAAAGAAGTGGCTGCTGTCCATGTTTTTCCAGTGTGGAAAAAACCAGAGTGGGATGAGTCAACGGAAACAAGGACAAACTGCTCTCATCCCTCCACCCCTTTGATCCCAGTGATCTCCTGCATTAGTCAATGACAGGCTTGCCTTATAAATAAGGTTCATACTGTAGATGGCTGATGAGTTCTTTGCAGCCACCAGTACAGACATGCTGTCACATATGGCGCTCAGCCGAACATGCCAACACTCACTGTGGCTGAGCAAACATGACTGGGTCATGACAAATTGCCTTGTTTGGTGTCTTTGCCAGATGAGGGCTGTTCAGTGATGTGGGCGGGGTCTACAAATAACAGCACTGACTCTGCTGCTTTTCAGCATGGACAAACAGAGAGAAATGAAGATGTCAGTAATAGATGTTATATGATAAAACTTTGATTTCTTCTCAGTTTCCACAACACAAATAAACATCCTCTTGTTGTGTTTTACTCTGTAAAAAATACACAAAACTACTGTGTACATCACTGCAGAGCCAAATCCATTTAACATATCAGAATAATGAGCTGCATTCTGCAAACACGCCACTGTACAGATTCACTTTTTTTATTTTAGAGCATAACATGTTCACATCATATGAAAGAAAGTAATAAATTAATAATGGAATAGAATCAATAGCCAGCTGTCTTGATAATCAATTATTTTAGCCTCCTTTCAAGCAATTGGTGAAAATTGTCATTTTACTGCTTTTCCATTCATTTGAAGAATTGGCAGATTATTCAAAGGTTAGATTTGAAGCAGTCAAAGTTGAGCAATTAGTGTCAATTAATGTCAGAAAACATGGACCTGATGCACTCTTGTGTCTGTCCAACTATCAAAAAAAGAAAATTCTCTTACCTGCCATTTAAGACTAAAAAATAAATACACAAATGTGTGCAAAGCTGGGAACGGTAAATGCTGTGTTCTCTTCTTACAAATTAGTTCTGAACTTTTATCAGTTTTCTGTCCAGATGTGACAGTCCAGCACAGCAAAGTGCAGGGACTGTCACATCATGTGCTATTGGGATATGTGTTACATTGTGCAAAAACTGTCATGAGTACATTTATTATTTTTTGCAGCAAGCACGTTACTCAGGTCCTTTGGTTCATTTTGAGGGGAAATTAATTAATTTTGCTGCATCTGATAGAAACCTGCTACTGTCGACAATGGTCAAATCAGCTTTCTAAAAGCTTTTTGTACACTGCTTTACATTCACCTTGCTCTGACCGGGCGGCACAGTACCTCAACTTATCTGTCCAAATTAGCATCAGGATATCACAAAGGGTAACAAGAACATCTTAGGTCACAGATTAGATCACTGCAACAGCCACTATCCACATACTGCAGATATGAACATTGGTAAAAACCACATACGGAAAATTAAGAAGTACATGAAAGGCAAGAAGGCTTCAGCAAATCTAACTGCTGACTGTATCCTTTAATAGATTATGCATCAAAGAAGTGCCAATGATCTGTTCTTCTTCTACTATATTCAATAAGAAGTTAAAGATCAAGCCCCTGACAGCCTGCAGGGTAATGATCAAAATCTTTACAATGTGTTGAAGAGCAACAGTTTGACCTGCCTCACTAATAATCCACAGTTTTCCAAAATAACCTGAGCTACTAGGGTGCACATACAAATCAATAATAATGAATATAATATCCAGCGCAGCTGAAGGCTTAACAACAGTAGGAGAGTGCAAAGTGAGACACACCAAGGACAAGTGGAGGTGAAAGTAGAAAATTGAATCAGGCACTGGTTTTAAAGAGTGGAACTGATAATAGAGGACACCAGAGCCCAAGTGACAATGACTGATGATGAGGAGGGGATGAGGGGATGAGGAGGAACATGCAAATGTTGGGTTACATGTCACACCTAATACTGATAAAGACCATAAATACTGCAATTACACAGCTGCTGCAAGTGCAGTTCACCAAGATAATAACCTACCCTCTTTCTCAAAATGAGGGGTTTTCATAAAGGATTCGTAACAACAACAAAAAAGAAAGAAAAAACAATCTAGAGCAAAAACAAATATTTTCCACAGTCTTTCACAGCAATGATCAATTCCAAAATACTAAAATTTAACAGAACAACACTGGACACTGCTTATGGAGCCAATAATGTGAAGCATAATGTAAATGTTGGAACTTTTTAGAAATACAAATGAAAAATAATGACAAATTGCCACAACTGGGGTCAGTGTGCTAATTCCGTGATGTTCCCATGACTGTGGGAGCTATCCAGGGTCCTTCTCCTCATGGTAGAATGCATAATGAGCAATAATATTGCTCAGTATTGCACAATGTGCTTTACTCAGATTGTCGTGAAACTATACACTGCAGATAAAGCCAGCTTTTTCTTAAGACCAGCTGCTGAAGCTACAGGGTGCACACTGCACATCGCTTACACAGTTCTTCCTCACCTGACACTAAAGCTGCAGGGAAGCACAGTGGTCTCTCTTTCATCTGATGCTAACTGTCTAAACTGTAACAACCATCAAACACACCTGTTAACCCTGACAGACTGCATCCTTCATGGATGATATTATCCAAACAGAGATATTAGAAATGTTATCTTCCAAAGTTTGGCAGTTTTGGCACTGTGGGACTGGACTTAAAGCAAAAAATTAGACCACGGCCTATAAACTGTCTTTTAGGCTAGGACTTATGATGATATCTAATGATATAACAACTTTGATCCTGTATAATGTTGCATATGCAGAACTTGCATATCAACAGGGTTAACTTTGGGAATATTGGTGTTTCAATTCTTGTCCTAAACCTAACCAGACTGAAAAGCAAGATAAACAGTCACTGTTAGCCGTGTGCATAATGTTAATGTAAAAACGTGCCCCTTTTAAATAAACGTGCACACGCTCAAAAGTAAGATCCAACTAGCAGTTTTTAGTCGTAACAAAGGCAACAGCATCAACGACCACAACAAAGGTGGTTGTAACTAACACCTTAACTAACTAACTCCTTAAGTCCATTCGATTGGTTTCTGTATTGTAATCCCATGTAATATGGGATATTGAAGTATTTATAGTGTTTTTACATCTTGGTGTGTCTGTATACAACCATATATGACCACACACTAGCTGAAGACAGGAGGAAAACAGAGTGGGCACACACCAGCTCTTTAATCTGGCCCATTAATAAGTTTCTTTGATCAGAACGATGGCCTACAGTGCAAACCACTTCCTCTCTGTGTCTCTCGTTTCCTTTATCATTATCTACCTGCGTGCTTACCTACCTATTATATACAGTGCCATGTAAAAAGTATTTTACTCCTGATTTCTTAGTTTTTTGCATATTTCTCACACCTAATTGTTTCAAGTTCATCAAAAAATATATAAATTAGACAAAAATACAAAATGCAGTTTTTAGATGAAAGATGACTTCAGTTTCACTAGCCACACCCAGGCCTGATTATTGCCAGACCTGTTGAATCAAGAAATTACTTAAATAGTATCTGTCTGACACAGTGAAGCAGGCTAAAAGATCTCAAAAAGCAACACATCCTGTCACAATTTAAAGAAACTCAAGAACAGATGAGAAAAACATCTCTCAGTCTGCAAAGTAATTTCTTTGGGAAACCAGCAAA
This sequence comes from Archocentrus centrarchus, assembly GCF_007364275.1. Classification (NCBI taxonomy): domain Eukaryota; kingdom Metazoa; phylum Chordata; class Actinopteri; order Cichliformes; family Cichlidae; genus Archocentrus; species Archocentrus centrarchus. The sequence continues at coordinate 21,497,591 of NC_044368.1, read as the reverse complement.
CCATTATTCACAATGGAGAAAACTTTGCAGCAGCAGTGAACCTTTCCAGGTGTGGCTGGCTTCCCAAAATTAAGAGCACACCATGGTCAAGCATGGTGGTGGTAGTGTGATGGTCTGGGGCTGCTTTGCTGCTTCAGGTCTTAGATGACTTGCCGTAATTGATGGAACCATGAATTCTGCTCACAACCAGAAAATCCTGAAGGACAATGTCCGGCCATGAGTTCATGCTATGTTATGTAGCAGGACAAGGATCCCAAACACACCAGCAAGTTCACCTCTGAATGGCTAAAAACTTAAATCAGATTGAGATGCTTTGGCATGGCCTTAATTAGGCCGTTCATCCTCAAAAAAACCTCCAATGTGGATGAATTAAAGCAATTCTTCAAAGAAGAGTGGACCCAAATTTCTCCACAGTGATGTGAAAGACTCGTTGCCAGTTATCACAAACACTTGATTGCAGTTCTTTCTGCCGAGGGTGACACAACCAGTTATTAGGCTTAGGAGCCAATTACTTTTTCACACAGAGGCAGGTAGGTTTGGATAGCTTTTATCCCTTCATAAATGTAATTATCATGTAAAAACAAAATGTTGTATTTACTGCAGTTATCTTTATCTAATAACACAATTAGTTTGATGATATGAAGCATTTAAATGTGACAAATATGCAAGACCCATTGATTAATGAAACCTATTCTGATGCTAGGTGTAAAATTTAGCAGGTTGTCTTGACCTCATCTACATAACTAAAAAAATGCACTGAGTTGTGATCGACTGATTAAATATTGGTGTCAACCAGCGGCTGAACAGCTGTACCCAGTAAAGTGACTGATGAGTGTATATCAAACCCCTACCTGATTTTTAGATACAATGTTATATCCTGCCAGCTGGACTGAAGTAATGTTAAACCTTTTCCATGAGCTTTGGCTTTGGCATGTTAGAAAGTTGAGTTTTTTGATGAGAACTCAAAGGGGCTTGAGTTTCAAAGACTTTATATGTGGTACAAAATACATCTAAACTTCTACCTCTGAATATTCTCTCTCTTTTTAGTCTCCTGCTTTCCCTTCTGTCCCTGTGTTTATCCGGCGTATGACCAAACACACTTGCACAGTTGGCTGATGTTATTGAAAGCACAGATCGTTCCATGGCACGCACTGGTTAGGCACAGTGACTGGAACCTAATATTAGGTATTTCAACGATGACATTTTATGCATGTGACTGACAGTCAGGTGGTTAGTGAATCGTCCCAAAGTGCGAGCCATGCCAAGCATGTAAAGAGAAAAATGTAACAGAAAGCTCTTTTCACTGCTGGTTGCTGATGTCATTTCGCTGCTCGTGCCCCTGCAGGCCTCTGTGGTTCTGTATTTAGTGGGTTTTGGAAATCATTTGCCTCTTAGTTGTGCCACTGAGGCCCGATGGGTGAGCGAGATGCTTTCGATTACAGCACGCTGCCACCACACAGCAGTTATTCCGCTTGCTGTAACATACACAAAGACCATAGACTGGCTTGTATTTCTTTATATTTCTATTAACACGCATCCAGTGTTACTGCCTTAAAGTTGAGACTCTGCATGCTGTGAATTTCGACTGAGACTCCAGATAAAATGTTGCTTAAATTCCCAGTTTAAAAGCATCCGTTTGCATTTAGTCTGTAGCGTAATCCATACTTCCTGACGTAAGCCTGCAGTGCATCCCAGTAATAAAATAGTACACATAAACTAGGTCTGATTCCAACCTCTGAACCCGCTGCACAGAGATCAATGATGGACCACCAGTCTATTAGCCCACAACTAAACATGTGTGGTAATTCCAACACAATAACCTCAAACCCCTCCAGGCTGCCAGTGAATCCAAAACCTGCTTATTCTGGATCCAAAGCGACTGCACACGCATCTGTCAATCCAATAGCTAACAAAGCAGAGGATCCTAATTGCAATGAGTCTCTTCTGATAAGCACGGAGTCTGGGAAAATAATTAATGCTGAATCATTAATTGGAATTGTGGTGTGATATGTGTGAGTGAGTGAGCTTGCATGTGTGCATAGGCGTCAGTCAGTGATTAAAGGGTTTGCAGTGTCATCTGGGCCCAGAGGGCATTAGCAGCAGCATCAGTGAAATGAGAGGGGAAATGATAAACAAACCAGAGTTCATTGTGTATTCATGAACTGCTGCCCATGGGCCTCACAGACATGCTGTATTTGTGCCATATTCCCATCTTTTGAGCAAATACAGCCACATTAAATAGATGGTAAGTTATATAGAGTTTTTGATTATCACAGCGATATGGACTGTTGCAAAACAAATATCAAAAAAGCTGCTTCTTTTGTGATGTGTTCATCATAGCCACTGTTGGGGTTGTTGGACAAAAAAAAAATCAAAAAAACAAAAGTAATGCACCTATTACTTATGCACTTGTTACTTATTTACTCCCTGGTGAAAGTAATTGGTTTCAATGCTCATTACATTACTTTTTTACATGCCCTGACATATATTGCCCCATAATTGACAATACATGTCAGTTCGTCGCTGCTAGCATTGCGCTGTCTTTGTGGATGCTTGCAAAGACTTGATGTCGTGTTAGCAGCAGTGGATGTTTGTTTCTGGTCTGGGTGCTGTTTGCACTTTTCCAACATGCTGCTGGCCCTTTCATGCGTTAGAAATGAAAGTTACATCTTTTCCACTCAGTACTTGTACTTCAATTTTTTTCCCATGAACTGAAGTCATCTGACCGTGGTGTAGGAAAAATTGATTATTGTTTGTCTATTTGTGCAGATACCTGAGGAATTTAAGTCACACAAGTAACAACATAACTGTTTGATATGATTACTGAATTTAGTACAGATATGTGGTACAGTTAATGTAATGTGATTATAGTAGCACATTACTTTGAACTGCATGTCATGACATACTGGAAAAAATCCCAGGAATAAAGGATATTATTTAGGCAAGGTGGTTAGACAGAACACAGACGGCTATTTACTGGATGCTACATTAATTGCTTAGTGAGTGTCACCCCACTACATTTAGAGTTATATGAAAAGTATAACAGTAAGTTATAAGTCACTACGACAGCAGCCCTGTGTACACAGCAGAGGGAGATTTTCGATAGTCACTGTGCTAATGTACCTGCTAACTTGTTTACACTCTGGGCTCTGAGCTAACCTTAAACTCAGAGTTTCCCATGTCACAAAAGTGGCTAAATAACCATGGCAACTTACACTGAACACATGACCTGGTTGGGGGATGGTTATGTTCTGAATTTTGGTTAAATTTTTTTGGTGATGCAGAAAATGCATAAATGTTGTTATACTTGATTCTAATCTGCTGCTGATTCTCTTTTACACTGCTGGAATTGCAGCTACTAGAACACAAAACACACATTTATGGACAGTAACATTTAAGAATATGTATTATATTAAAAAAAAAAACTCATTTTACTTTAATCTGCAGACAAAGTGCTTTCCACGTCTCTTTTATTAGGCTATGGGACAGTAACATTTAATGTTTAAATGTATCCATTTTAAAGTTTCAGAGCTCTAATGTGTACCCACAGCTCAGAAATAAACAGCAGCACCTAGAAAGCACTCGACAATAAAATAATTAAATTTAATTGAAATGTTTACCACTCTGTGACAAATCCTGAGATTAACGATTTTCTGCAGCAATAATTTCATCTTATTTACAACAGTGTTGCATTTTGCTGCTGTATTTTTAGGTTCTTTAGAGACTTTTACTCACCTTTTTATCATCATCAACTGATAATGTCTCTGACTGAAGCAAGTGGCACTCACAGGAGTCATTTTGTTTGGAAGAAGAGCAACATGCCCATTTTTATGTGAGTGTGCAGAGGTCCTGAAGCTAAATGCTAAGTGGAGAAGGTTGATAACCACCGTCGTGATAACCGCCATCTCCAGCTGGGGTTTTAGGCTTTGCCAAGCCTGCTAACACAAAGAAAGCCTGGCTGTGCTGATTCATAGCATACCCCTCTGCTCAGATCAGCTCTTTGTTGTGTTTGTGTTGCTAAAAGGGAAGTTGCAAAATAACAAACAAAACATGCATAACATGGTTGAAGGGTGTTTCTCCCATATCTTCTTTCCTTTTTACATTTTTTTAATCAGGTGTTAGAAATGTCGATACGGATGGCAAATAGCTAAAGTCTGCTGATAAATCAGTGAGGTTTATAATCTGCCGCTGGCTGCACACATTTCCACTGGGGGAAAAAGAACAATAGCATCGGCTTGACTCGACAATACAGCTGGACCCAAAGTTGGAAACACTGATGTCTTTTCGCCAATGACTGGCAGATGACTGGCTATGATTTTCTTTCCACTGAAACTGCCCCAAGTTTCACCACCATTTTCTGACATTCAGGGTTTTTTTGTTAATGTGGGCTGGTTCTTAAAAAGCACCACCAGCGACACCAGCACCAGCATTACATCAGTGGAAAAGAGGTATTTAAGTGGATGCATCAGCTAGGAGGAATGAGGCAGACTGTGCACACACTGACACGCACGAATAAGGACACAAGAATGCAAAGAGACAGCTACTTGTTGAGATTAGTTTTTGACAGCCATGTGATTTTTTTTTCCCCCCAAATATCATAAAGTATTAGGGAGAGCTCTGTAATTGTGGCATTAAGGTAGCCAAGACTGACTCTTGTCTTTCCATGTCAGTTCTTATTTCCACCAGTTACTGTAGTTTTTTTTGCAGCCACACAACTGTGTTGTGCTACCCTGATTAATGAATTCAAAGTGAATGTATACTGTAATGAATGATAAATGTATACCCACCATAATTTTAGATAAAAGGCAAACTAACCTTATTCTCTACTGGAGCTGGATAGGACCGTCACAGTAAAAGTGTGAGGGTCCTATCCTGCTCCAACCAACAATGGCTTGAAAAAAAAAAGAAGAAAAAACTAAAAAGTTTATTGCATCTGGAGAATGTATTATTATGTTACTGGAGAATTTGCAGCCAATACATATGGAATCCTTCACAGGGTACTTCACTTTCCCATCAATCTTTTCCAATCAGTGACAGTCTACATTTTCTTTAGCCTTTACTACAATTATATAAAATACAATATTACAGACTTGATGCGTGTTCACATTCAACAGTGAGATCCTGTTACATGCAGTGAGATCAGTAATTTTCTCTGTAGCCCCCAGCTACTGATGTATTAATGGAGACTGAGAGGTTTGCATCTTTTGGCAAATGCAGCGCGGCTCACACTTTGAAATGTACATCGAAACATTGACATGTGGCATTGCTGAGACAAGATGAACTCGCATAACCTCCCAAAAACCTCATGATTCATGCAAGTCTTGTTCAGCTAAGCCCTAGTGCTAACCCACCACCACTTTGATGGTATGATTGATGCCATGCTGATTTGTTGTACAAGAAGAAAAAGTGGTTGCCTTCCCTTTGTGTCAGCAACATTCCCTGGCTGGAGCTGCCGCCAAACCTTCCAAGACACGCATGCACATATACACAACTTCTGGTTATGCAAGTAGGATTACACACTTACACACACACACACACACACACACACACACTTTGAGATGACCAGAAGTGAATCCAATTACTTATTTCACAAAAAAAAAAAAAAAAACCCTTGCAACAAACAATACTGAATGTAATCCCAATGCCTGAGCTCTGCAGACTCCTAAGGGGCATGTAGTGGATTTAATTCTCTTATAATGGCATGTTGCATTGTGCAACAGATTCAGGCACTGAGGGCAGATTAGTCTTTCACCAAGTCTTGAAGTTTTGATACCATTACATACCTTAAAAAAAAAAATAGACAACACAACAATGCTGCTCGGTTAAAGAAAAATGCCACAGAGAACCAAGTGCAAGATTCAGATGGAGATGTAATTGTAATTGGTAGTGCACCTCCCAGCTGACGAGTGATAAGAGCCTGCGATCTAGGGTACCATAGTGCCTTATATTGAAGATGTGGGGCTTGCAGAAACAAAAGGCACCCTGTAAAATGCAAATTAGCCCCTAATTTCCTAGAAAGTCTGCAGATCCCGAGGGAGTCACAGGGAATGTAGTGAAATCTGCAGCTAGTACATATTCATAATAAAAAAAAGAGAGAGAGAAAAAAGATGTCAGGTTGAGATGTTTTGTATGTGGGTGCAGCAGGAATCCAGTAAGCATGACCTTTATCATTCTCTTTTACTCCACAGATCATTCCTTTAATTGACGAAGAGGCTTTTTATGTGACTGCTACACACTTCTGGCAAAAGTCTGTCTTCATCTCGCTGCAGTTAGCGTGTAATGCGCCTGCTTCAGCACTTGCCTTTCCACTACAAGATCATTAAACTGCCATGCCATTCATCATTTCTGATTCGCTCCTTGGGAGGAGCAAAAAAAAATGGTATGATACATACCCAAGTCTCCTTTCTCTGCGCTTAATACACACCCATTTCAATGTCAAACTCAGCTTAAAATGAGAGGGGAGATGAATGGGCCTGATGTAAATAAGAGCCAAGTGTGGATATTTCTCCTTACCTTGTGCTCAGCCTGCCACCCTCACACTAATGGGTTATCAATCTTATAGTAAATGACATAAAAATGTAGATTCACACCATTTGTGTGTGGTGCACAGTGGCGGTGTTTCATATTAACACATTAGCATGAGTCAGGGCTGAAAAAGGCCTATTTGGCCCACTGTTACACTTGTAACAAGAGGAGAAGTGGATGCGGACTCTGTTATCTCACCCTTTGCAGCTTCAGTCTTCAAGCCCATTTTCATTTTCTCTTTCCTTACAGTCATTGAAGTGTAGCATGTTCCTGCCACACTGCTGCTGTTTCAGGCATCAAAGTTAAGAGCGTGCTTTCAGCCCTGCCAATCAGAAGGAATGTAACGTAACAGTCACGCCTGTCGTCAGGACTCTTTAACAGCAGCACTATATTAACTTAAGACTCGATCAAAGCTCAGCTGGTTTCAATCAAAATGGCTATTTGCCAGAAAAATGATGGAAACAGCTTTTAATTGTCAGCTGAGAGCTAAAGCTAAATCACACAGCAAGTTACAGATTTAGTGGCAGCAGCTGAATCACGAAGGAGTGAGCTACCCTAATGCTGACCTAAAGTCAAACGTGTTTGTACTCAACAGCTTCATGTTGGCAAAGTGTGGGATTGTGAGACAGAGAGTCACATGTCGTGCTGGCGTTCTCTAGACCTCAAAAGTAAAAATAGAGAAATACTGATTGAGGCTGAGGCAGTAAAAGTCACTCTCTGTCAAGCGCCAACAAGGTACTCGTAGAAATGTGGGTTGGCAGAGCAGCTGTTAGACAGGCCGGTGTCATCAAACAGACTGGACACTCCACTGCTCGTGCTATCTATTAGGCATTCAGCCCATTCTTCAAAACTTCTTGTCGTGTTAATCCAAGGTCACTGCAGGGGAAATTCATTCCATCCGGCCATCTTCTCCTTTATCCTTTCATAATAGCGCTGATGAAAAATGGGACGCTTGATATTTTGGTAAGATCCATTTTTATGCACCACTTTAACCTTAAGCATTTACATTACAAGTTTTAACTGGCTAGACAGGCAAGTTATGACTCCCACGTCAGCAAAACTTTCATTATGGAATTATTTTTCTGTCAAGAGCCAATTCACAACAACTGTCACTTCGAGGCGCCTTAAAGTGTAAAGTAAAGACTGAACAATATTAGAGACATTAACAGGAAGAAACCTCTGACAGAACTTGGCTCAGGGAGGGGCAGCCATCTGCTGCCACTGGTTGGCAGGTGAGGGGAAAAAGAAGAGAAAAGGTGAGCACAATGACAAGGATGAAACACAAACTATAAGTTTTTGCTACCCTAACCTATAACCTATAATGTTTTGCTAGGATAGATTGTTTCACATGAACAGAATTTTCTTTTTCTTTTTTTTTTTCCTCATAAGCATATTAGTTACAATTATTAGTCGGGTATGGTGTTCCAGCATGTGTTTTTAAAGACCATTTAAAATTTTGGTAACCTGAATTACTCTATAAATAGATTCTGCATATGAAATTGTAGAATATGTAGGCAACGGCCAAGATTTCTGGTACTGCAAACTTTGTTTTTTCATTTCTAGTCTGCTTGTCATCAGAGGACTACTAGCCAATGGCATCTGAGCAGGCTTTGGTTGTATGCAGGTAAACAGTTTGAGTGAAGTACAAAAGAGAGATGGTATTTGCCAAAATGCATCATATGACCATCACTTATTGTCTAAAGCCCATTTAGAATCACACCAGGAGCCCCATAAAATTGGCCCTTAGGCTAAAGTCAGCCCACAGGTTTCCAGCATTCAGTTCCCTTATTTTAAAAAGTAGTATATAGTAGTATCGAAACGCATTTCTACCTTAATTCTTCTGCTGTTCATGTGAAAAGAAAAACTACATAAAGACAATCATCACAGTGGACATGTGCACGCAACACCCTTACAATCTTTCACTGTACTGGAGAATTTATCTGCAGCTTATAGCTGCAGGGGCACAGACCAAAATCTGTCATGACAAGTTCATTCAGTATCCTCACAGAGCAGCTCCACAGGCCGTCAGCGCCGTGACGCTCTCTGTCCTGAACAGTCACTGGTGACAAATAATCTCCCTCCTACCCTCTCTTCTTTGTGTCTCTTATTATTCCCTCTGTGTGAAGATCCAGCGAGTCTCCCTCCTCTCCAGAAAACAGGAACAACAGCAGTTTGTTTTCTGCTCTCTCACCTCTGTGCTTTGATTACGCACCGCTTTTGTCTTTTATCCTGCTTTTTGCAACAGTCTTTAATTATCGAGCTTCTGCTGATGTCAAATGCACTTTGCAGCGACTTCACTTTGAGCATCTGCAAGTAGTTTCTACACAGAGAAGATTTTTATGGGTTACCCCAGATTCACTGCAAGTCAGATGACAGCTGCTCGACAGGGCAGAAGGAAATTCAGACACTGATTAGTCAGTTTTGAAGAGAAAAAAACATAATCCATAAGAAGCATCAGATGGCATACCTCCAGGTTCCTTTTAGGGTCTGATTAATCACGAGCCTCCGCCCCAAAAATGACAATGGAGCTAATCGATGCTGATGGGAGAGCATGTCGCTGCTCTCTATCAGAGCCGTTAAACCCTCTTCTGCTGCAGTTAAACCTAATTTAATCTGACACTTTAAATGAAATATCTTAAGCCGTCATTGATCTTGGCGAAACACTACCCTCGTGATCCCACGCAGACACAACCCAAGGGCACAAAAAGAAGTTGTAAAATGAAAGCGCTGACATGAAAGAGAAGGAAGAGATGAGGGAAGAGAAATAAGGACAGATCGAAGGAGACGGGAGAAGGGAAAGAAAGTTATTACTTCTATGCGGTGGGGAGCATACTGAGAGAAAGAAAGTTTGACAGATTAAAGAAAGAAAATGGAAAAAAAAAAAGGAGAGAGAAACAGTGGTAAAGACTGAATGAAAGTATGATCAAAGCCATGCAGGAAGTGGGAAGTAGCCGATGATAAGAGTGACAGTCATAATGGAGAGCTGAACAGAGGGACCAAAGCTGGGAATGGAGGTCGAGTCTCACAGGGTTCACTGCTGCCCCTGTCAGATTCATGCACTACAGCCGGCTCCTGACAAACATCAATGAACTGAGCAACCCCGGCACATACCTCAAACCACCCAGGTGCTCATCTTCTTCTCATTTTAAGCATGCACTCAAAACGCAGACACAGATGTAACAGGTACGGCTTCTTTCCACCAGAAAATGTACGAAATCATCATTAATATTTTGTAGTCTTTTTTCCCTTTTAAGTCATTTTACAGAAACCACTTTTCCAAATATTAAACACTGTCTAAACAGGAACAGTGTACGCTAAATTTCCAGATTCCAAATCTGGCCGGATATTTAAAGTTGGTTTTCAGTACTCTGACCTACTGGATGGAAACATTTTAGTCATCAAAAAAAAAGGTCTTGAGGTTCAACATCCATCCTTATTGCTTGGACAGAAACACCTGGAAGTGGTTTGGTGAGAGAGTGGAATCATTACAAACAGAAAGTGGAAAACTGACCAAAAGTGTCAGAGATTAAAAGACAAACGGCGGCGCAACAGAGAGGATGACCCGAGTCAAACGCAGCTCCGTTCAACAAGCAGCTCCAGTGACGTTTATAGCCGAGACCACATCTAAATAGGCTCGAGACAAAGACAGAAACCAGAGCAAATAAAAGCTGATACAAAACCAACAAAGCCACTAAAAAGAGTTGGTCTATTTCCAAATGTAAAAAAAAGGCATTGCTGTGTTGTGCTGTTGTGTTCCAACAAGGAGAAATTTAGCAAACATGGTTAAATAATCAAATGGAGTCATGTTAGTTACTCAAGTGAGACTCTGGATGCACCGTGAATGAAGCGCTCAAAATCATTAAAAAGATATCTTAGTCGTCATTTTTACAGTGACTCCCCTTGTCTAGGTTTAAGCTGCCGTTGTGCATGAATCTGCATGACAACACACAACCGATCGTGATGAATATATATACTGGGTTGCAACAGTTATCTGATTACCTAATCAACCAGCGAGCTTTAGATAATCAACTGTGTTCCTTATTCTCTGGTTTCATAAAGGAGAAGCTGCTCCCTTATTCACAGATAGCACCACAGGAGGTGGCTCCGCATGTTTGCTTTGGCAGTCTTCTTACACCAGATGCCCTTCCTGACACAACCACAAATGGATTTGTGCCTCCTCTTGGGATCAAACCAGGGATCTTTTGCTTGTTAGGCAAATGTGTAAACCACTACACTATGATGCTTTTCTTTCTCTTGCAAAATGAGAAAAAAAAAAAAAAGGAACTGATTATTCAATCAAATCGTTTATCCACATAGAAGATAATAATGGTTGATTGTAGCAATGATTCCAAATGACCAAAAGGAAACATGGAAAGGACAGACAGATCCAAACACACTGGACCCAAATTCCACTTGGCCTGTTAAAAGCACTAGAAAGCCTGACTTGGCAACCAGAGTCTGCCGGCTGGTCTTCAGAGCAGGATTCACCAGAGTTAATGACTTCTCTTGGGCTAATCAAAGTGCTTACTAAGGCAGCCCCATTCACCCTACCAGACTATATCTAGCCCCAACATGACTGCACAGTCCTGGCATGCCATCACGCCTGCCTACTGGGTTGATAGCGAACAAGGCTCAGACAAATCTCTCTGCTAAGATTATTAGTATTCCCCAGGGATGAAATCCTTAGCCCTCTCAATTCTGCAGCTTCTGGTTGAATGAGTGAGAGGGGGTTAACGCCATCAGCGGGCTCACAGCCAGCTCAGGCCTCACACCGCTCCTGTGGGATGGGGATACCAGATGCCGCAGCATCTCACTTGTTACACAATCAAGGAAATAATTGGTGCGCCTGACTTGGGCGTGTAATTCAATTAGGGCAATAAAGAAGCTGTTATTATTCTCTGGAACAAACACAGAGGATTATATGGCAAGAGGTGCAGTTCAGGGCAACACATGAAACCAAGACAATTAAGGAATTACCCGATGGGCAACTTTAGGAAAAACTGGACTTAATCAACAAAGATTTAAAAAAATAAATCCGTTTTGGTTTACTGTCACCTTGTGATCTCTTTAGTTTCTGTGGCATCACTCTGTCCCTACACAAGCATCTTGGGCATTCGATGATATTTATATACTACCGAGTTTGGGATTTACTATGATTACTATAGATTTCTTTCATAACAGAAAAATGCCCCAATTGGTTTTGTATCAGGCGACTCTTTACAGCCTCATACAGACAAAAATCAATGCTGCAAGCCAGTGAATCTGTTCAGCCATCTATTATTAAAAATGTTCCAGGAATTCACAAGTGCAGGCTGTGAGGGATACTAAACAGATTAGGATGAGTCCTAATTCCCGTCTGTGTCTCATGAAAGCAAACATCAGAGGGTGGTTTCCCCTAAGGTGATATTTCACTAATATGAATGCTAAAACCTTGAGCATCTTCAGCGAGACAGACATCTTGCAGCCATCATAAAGAAAGCAGAGGGCAGTGCGGTGGACGGAAGTCCAGGAGTGCGTGTCTTCAGCTGATTCGCATAAAGTTTTTTTACGGTGATAAAACTGCTTTAAATGCTTGCATGCATCCAAGGAGTAACATTCAGCTCCAATCGAAAGTTCTATTAAGGTAAGCAAACCAAAGGAAAACAGGCTCTTCATCCGTTTGCCTCGTGATTATCACCAACTGCGCCCAGTTTATCTGCGCTTTTAGTAACAGCTGCTCAGTCTGTCATGACGCTTTTAACCATCGCTGCGTAATCATCCTCCCCCGAATTGCTTGATCTTGCAGCACCTTGCAGAAGTGCTTTATATATCTACACCCATCACAGACGCACTCATTTAGAGCAGGTGCAGTCTGGAACAATCCACACTGTGCATTATCTTTTGTTCATTCCCCGCAAGCCACTCATTCCCACGCCTAACAACCCCAGCAGCACATCACTAAGTCGTAAAATGACACGTTTCTCTTACAAACTGATTGCAATCTGTCTTACCTGGCGTAGCTACTAAAGAACGGAGGTTCCCTCTTTATCGCAGCTCTTCACTCACACAAGAAAACCGAGGAGGCGCAGTGTTGTAGATCTCCTAAAGGATGTTTCCAGAGAGGACAGAACGGTTCCCAGCCCGGGTATCTGCGGGAGAAAACGCTCTGCTCAGGCTGAGAGAAGGCAGCAGGCTGCACACCTCTGAGCGCCAAGCCCGTCTGAGCGCTCAATGGGGGGGCAGCTGTCAAGACGAACACGAGGTGGCGGTGTTGCACCCCCAATAGCCAACTGTAGTCACCTGTGGACATGGCGCTTCCTGCAGCCTGATGGAGCATCTGTTAACAGGTAGCGGAGGTCTTTGAAATGTGGTCTGCACGGCAAAAATGACTTTTGCACCACTGGAATTAAAATAAAATAACGCAAAAACGCTCATGCAGGTCACAGATACAGGATAGTTCAAAAGAACCTGCATGATTGCACATGTTGCATGTTGCATGCATGAAATGTTTTATTTTCTATGTTGATCATATGGCAATCACTTATTTTATAAGTGTAGATGTGACTACAATTTTTTTATTTGGTCTATATTTGCTTAACTCCCTTTCATCAGTTTTATTATAATGCAAAAGATCTTTAAAACATCTTGAGAATCTTTATACTTTCACAAGTGTTATACGGTATAATTCAAATGTTACAGTAATACAGGTATGTGATGACTATAACCACAGCCACACAATGGAAAGGTATATGTGGTGATATTCCTCCAGTCTAACCACATTTGAGATATAAAAAAGTGAAAGCAGGTTTATTTTCAGGCTCTTACAGTTACAGTTACAGTGCTGCTGCTTCAGTCTTCCTTCCTGGTTTGACCAAAAAGATGTGACTGCCTCTTTGAATCTATTTTGATAAGCAGCTATCAGACCTCTCCTTTCCAAAATCTGCATGAGCCTTTCATCAACCATTCCTTCCAATAATTTACAAATATGTGAGGTGAGCGCAGCAGGTCAATTATTACCCAGCTTACTTGACTCTTTTGCTGGCTTTCTGATAGGAGTTATAATTGCTTCCTTCCAGCTGTCAGGTATCTGTCCCCTGCTTCCAAACTTTACTGAATAACATCAACAATGCATCTGATCCTCCTTCACTTGGAAGTTTAATCATAATGGCAATTTTATTTATTTAGCACAATTCATTACGCTCACACTCTGCTTAGCACGCAAGATAAAAACATAAAAACCTGTGTAGGTTTTTAAACAGCAAAATACAACTTTCTAAAGCTGCACACATGCACACACACTCAGCTATTGAGTGTAAGCTCGTGAAAATAGGGTTATGAGTCTGCTTTTGAATGCATGCACAGATTTGATTGACCTCAGCAGCCACAGTAACTGAAAGCACCCTCAGGTCTGACTAAAAGATCTGCACCTGACGGCCTGAGAGGTCTGACTGGTTTATAGATAATAGAACATGCTCCATTTTTACCAGGTGCACTTCTACCTGTTTTGGCTGAAACATTTAACTCTCCAATAGCAGCATTTCTCCTCAGAGCCTCGTTTACAGCTTTTGTCTTTTCCCCACCTTATGTTCCTGCCTCGGTTAAATTGTTGGAGCTTTGCACAGCAACAGATGTATTTATTATTAATAATGCATTTTCCTTATCAGTCATTGCCACTTCATCCGTACTACTGAAAAAAGGGTAATTCCATTCTTTCCTTCCACTTCCCATTTGCTGTATCATTTACCGCCTCTGTCCCACAGAACTCTCTCCCACGGAATCTTTTGCATGTTCTTTTAACCAGTTTAAAACATTTATTTCTACTGTCTACTGCTTGTTTACAATGTTCACTACTCAGTACTGGATAATAGTCCCTCCCAGTGGTCCCTGTCTAATGCACTTTCCAGTCACACAATGGCCCTAGAGTATTAGACACTTACATGAACTCTGGTGCGTATTTTTTGCCAGTCTTGTCATCAGTCCATGTCTTCCTGCCATCAATAATACAAACAAGATGCCTCTAATCCAGCAACATGTCAGTTACTTAGCCTTGTTAATCAGTTTCAAAGTGTCCACACCCCACAGCGCCTCCTTCATTCATACCATCTAATTCCTCAAGTTTTTTCTGCATGGATTGTTGAAATTTATGATCACCAACTAATTCTTGTGTGCCTACTTGAATTATCACCACCACTCAAGTTCAGATCCAGTATCAATTATCCTAACAAAAAGTGATATAACCCCCATCCTGCCCCGCCTTCCCTGCTACACCTGACTACCGCACACCCCCTACTACATTTAAGCCATGACTCCTGCATTCCCACTAGGAAACACGTGATCACTTCCACAGCTACATTATTGTGCTTTGATACCAAATCCACATTTTCCATACTCATGCCCATGTGCCCAAATTTCCGGCAGTTCAAGCATGTCATAGTCTTCAGAAAAGGAGAGCAGAGAGAAAGAGAGAGCATGCATCAGCTGTGAAGCCATGGAAGGCTCGAGTAGGAGGTGGTGCTTTTTTTTTTTATCATTAATTTTATGTGAACATGCTCATGGTTTGATTGGAAAACCCTGGCTTGACTAATGGAGATGATAAGCAGCTTTATGTGAGCCTGATTGCCGACATCAGTGCAGGTGAACCCAGATATCGTAAAGATACCCTGGGTATGCTGAATGCTGGGTATGCTTTATTGTACAGGCATCCCTCAGGAGCAGGAGGGAGATGAGAGGACTGTAAACGCCCCAGGGAGAGACACTAAAATATAACCGAAACAATACCTTCACACAAAATGTTATTGTGTATGGTGACTTTATTTCCCACACAAAGCTCAAGGAGGGAACTAGATCCATAGGAACTGATTCACAGTGGGGGATCTGATGACCTCCTAGGGTTGTGTGTTTAAATGTAAGGAATTCACAGTACTGACTGCAGTGAGTGAATTTTAGACTCAACCTTGGCATAAAAATCTTTGGTAGGTTTATGTTTATGGGAGGTTATGAATTATGCAACTGAAAGTTGCACAGTTCTGTGTAAAATGGGTAGTAGAAGCACAGTGGAACATAAGGTTTTTAAGAAATTACAAACTCAGAATTTCCAGTGTCTCACACTGGCTAAAAGGATGTAAACAGTGGTTTAAAAGGCTATTAAAGAAGTTCTTTATTGTTTTCAATAAAAATTGATGATTTGTATGATAATGTTGGTGTCACGGTCCAGGGCTGGTGAGCGCTTTTCTCCCTCTTTTTCTTTCCATCTCGCCTTTCCTCCGCTCTCAGGTAAAGCTGTGCAGGTCCTACCTTTGGGTTTCCTGCCCATCGACACACCTGTTCATTTACAGGTCATTCCCCTCCTGTATTTAAGGACCAGCTCGAACTGGAGCTCCTTGCCAGATTATTGTCCCGTTGGTTAATCAGGCTCTCTGATGCTTGTTGATATCCTAAGCAAAGCTTGTGCTAATGTTGTTTTTCTCTCTGTTTCTCAGCAACCTTCCAAGTTGGCTCTCGTGCTCTTTTTCTGAAGAGCAGCTCATTTACCTAAAACTCACCTACCTGTCTGGAGGTCTCAGCTGAGAAGATCATCAGTTGAGTTGATTACAAAGTATAGATTGTATTAACTGGAAATAGTATTTTTTAAAATAATTTAAGATGGATGAGGCAAATGTCTTGGTTTCATTTCAGAGGAAGGGTGGGTTTATTGCTAACACTGGAAAAATTAAGTTCTGAGTCAGTAATGAGTTAGTCAATAAGTCTTTTCAGTTTGAATGCATTTGTGTGGAAGGCTTAGGAGACGTAATTTACAAGAGGTGTATATCGAATCCATTTTATAGACAGAAACAAAAGCATTCTCATGAGTAAGTGCTTGGTGACTCCAGCAGCATCAAGCTCAGGGAGGGCAGCCATGTGCTGTGACTAGTTGGTGTGATAGGAAAGAATGGCAGAACATAAAGCATTTTTTCTATTCGTTTATTCAAGACAGTATGAACATTATGACATAACCACTTTAAAAACTTCACAATAAACTTGAGCATTTATTCTGATGAGAAAATGCTTGATTTAAGTTTGCATGAGCCCTGTAAATCCTGTAAATAATAATAAATTTCCTGAAATTCCAAATTCAAAGCAATAATAAATCTGGTATTGCTTGAATAAACATTTTTGCATTAGTTAGTAGTTCCTGGTTTTCCTGAAAGAAACACAGACCTGTGTTGACTCAGAACAGCTTTGTTTGTAATATCCACAACACCAGCTTGATAACACATCCCTGCGTCTTGTGTGAGAGCATGCGGTTTCCATGGAAACCACCTTGATATATACAAAGATGTGGAATTGTGGTTTTCAACAAGATTGAATTTTCCCAGATCGAAGCCTGAGCATGGAGGTCACACACAGTTACGTTTTGCACATTCAATTACTGGACCCGTAACCACCATCATACCTGCCTGATCCAAACCTTTAGTCTCATCTGAACCTAAGCTTACACTATCCTGATGTCACTCTGCCAAAGTAATTTTATTGTTTTATGGCTTTTATTTATTGTATGGTTTCAGTAGCTGTCTTTGCTGTTGTTGTATTTTGCATATTTTTATTTTTGAAAACTGCTGGGGTTTTTTTAGACTTTTTTTTTTTTTTTTTAATTTAGTTTTTCTTCCTGACACCACCCAAATCAACTTAATGAGCTACACCTGCTTGGTCCATTTCCTTTAAAAGGGAGGAAATACAGGCAGAGAAGAAGAGCAAAGACTGCAAAGACTGTGGCATTGAACAATCCTGGCTGGGACAGTGTCAAAAGTTGACATAGTCTGTGGCACATTCTGTGAGCCCGTCGATGTCCTTTCGGTGCGACTCACAGAGTGCCGGCCAGTCTGGCACCTCAAAGCAGTCCTGCAGTGCTTCATAAGTCTCCTCAGACCATCTCTTCACTGTCTGCATGGTCACAGACTGACTCTTCACCAGTGGCACATAGCAAGAGCTGAGGTTCACCAAGTTGTGGTCTGACATCTCCAGAGGGGGGAGGGGGGAGCAGCTGTCTGCATCCTTAATGTTAGCATACAGCAGGTCCAGTGTTCTTTCCTCTCTGGTTAATGAGAAAATGGGTTATGAGAAAATAAGTGGTTACCCCAGTTTTAATCACACAAAAAAAATCATATTGATTTTGTGCACTCAATGATCAAAAGGACTGGATGATCTGGATACAAATGAAGATCAAAGACGGCACTGCAAGAATCTATTTTCCCAAATATTAAATCTTCAATGACACATTGGATTTAGGGCATCAATCTGAGCACTGCAGGAGCAAACCAGAGTTTCTCACAACCCAGAGCTGGCCCAGGTTACAGCTCAGACAGCTCACTTGCATGCACATGGTGACTGGAATCTGTGCTGTGCATTGTGGGCAAGCACTGGAGATGCCACTCCTGTTGAGAAAGAAGAGGGTAATATCCATGAAGTCATGAAGGTGATAAAGGATCACCTTGGGACAGGTAGGACTGCTTTATACTTTCCATTTAGGACACATGTAAGATGAGCCAGTGTGTAAGATGACCCACCCCCTGTATATTAGCAACTATGCTTGTCTAGGGTCATATGACCTTGCTTTTAGGTCGCAAACATCATTTCAATCATACTGAAAAAGGCAGGAGTACATGTGACAAGTGGTAAGATTTTTTTCCACAAATAACCAATTTTTCCTTGTCGAAGTAAATTTTTAGCATTTCATGTGTAATGAAAATTATATCAAGATGAATTTATTTTAAGGTATTATTATCCATGGTATATATTGGTGGATTCCCAAACTATACAACCATGTCAGTCATTTTGTTAAAGATTAGATTTATTAGCTAAACTGGACCATTGTGTCCAAAATGGCTGCCATGGGGCAAAGTGAGCCAAAGGCCATGGGGTAAGGTGAACCACTGGTTCAACTGAGTTGAAGCACTGGTTCAGCCAAAAGCCAATAACTGTCAGCCATATTTTTTCACATTGCAGAAGAGCTATTATGCTAAGAATGTATAAAATTCACCACAAAACGAGAAATAAAATTTCTGGATTTTTTAAATCCAGAATTTAATTTTTTTAAGCACTCAAATGAAATCAGATAAATTTTAAAAAAAAACGAGAAATGGCTCATTTTTTCATTTTCATATTATCAATTTTGAAATGGTAATCATGAAACAAGTTGTTTTCCGATTTTTGTTTTGTGATTCCTAAGCGCAAATCCATTGGCCGCAAAGTACACGACCCATTTACACCCTCACCCTAAAGTTATTGCTTGTCAGCGGTAAATAAAAGAAAATCAAACCATACCGAGCTGGTTTTGTGTTGTTTCAGGTAACCTAATTTTAAATGGCTGTGTCTGGAATTTTTTTTTTTTTTTAATGTTTGTTTTAATACTGGAAAAAATAGACGGGTCACTTTACCCTGTGAACTGGTTCAACTTACCCCGTGCAAACTGAGCCACTGGAAAACTTTTATTTGTGATGTCATATTTCCAAAGCTGTTTGTTATAGACCCATTCTTATAATTTCATTTGTTAGACAACAATCCAAATTATAAATTGATGTTTTCATTGTACTCCTGTGTCATTTAATTTTATCTGTAGAACCAAAAAAGTAAAAAGTGGCTCATCTTACCCCACTCTCCCCATGCAATAATACAATTCTTTTAACCCATTACTGGCCTACAACTATGGTAGAATTAACAGCTTAAAGTTACTATAAATGCATGTCTGTCAGTCACCAACCATTCACTTGGTTACGCCTGGCATGTGTGTCCAAACAGCAGAGGGGCAGGTTGTTGGTTTTATTCTGTGTCATTAGAAACAGACAGAGATGTGACTATTGTCATGATCCATAATAAATTAATGAGGCTGAAAATGTGAATAGTGGGAGATTTCACTGCAAGTGCAGCTTTTAGTCCGAGTGGAATAGATGTGAGAACTTAGATCAACCCACTAGTATCAGTACAGTGGGCCACAGCTCTTCTTCTTCAGGGACCTGACTCCACTTTGAGATGAAGCTGAGCTACACCCAGGATGGCTCAACAGTCTACAAGGGGGGCTAACATTGTTGGAGGAAGCCGAAGTAGCTGAAGAGGACTCATGCAGGCACAGACCCTCACCATGGGCCAAACTAACTTTGCACCCTATATTTAAAATATTTTAAAATACAGTGAAAAAGCATTTTGTCACGACTACTCTGCTAAACAGAACAGAAACCTCCAGAGACCTCATGATGTCTGGTGCACTTTAAAATTTCATAAAATCCAGTAGGCACTGACACCAATCTGTAAAACCAGAACATGGTGGAACCTTTGACCTCATTTTGAATGCCTATTTGGCCTTGTCTTTGTGTGTCTGTATTTGTGTGCATGTTGCATACCCATGTGATTATATATGTTATGATAAAAGGTGTGTGCTGAATACCATATTTACCATTCAAGAGCATTTATTGTCTTTTTAATGATGCTTGAATATCATATTTTATTAAGTACAGCAGTGTGTCAACTTGTCAACTGAATCTCAACAGGGAGACAGAACAATAGCAGAGTAAAGATGTCAAACTAAATTGTCAACAGGGAACTGGCAGCTGAGGAAGAAAGCTTGAAACACAACTTTGACACACAACTTTGACACACAACTTTGACAGGTGTTCCGGTTTCTGTGTGAGGAGGATTAACGCTGACAGTTTTCAAACGCCAACACTGTTAATGTACAGTAAAAATGAGAGCTTTATCTCACCAGCCCCTCATTTACAGCTGATTACACAAGTGAGAGTATGACATAAAAACCTCAGCGTCAGTAAGAGCTCCCATCAAATCAGCTTAGTCCTTCGGTCCAGTTGCACTCACTGTAAGCTGCTGGAGATGAACTGGCATCAAAGCTCGGCTTGTAATCTTCACCTTTTGAGTCTCTGCCTGTGTTTTATTGTGGCAATATGTGGTGCTGGAGACTCCCAAGGTAGTGTAACCCCCCCTTCAAACATAAAGCAACAGATACAAATTTATTTCAGAAAACAGGTGCATAACATACGGACAAACAGGCCCAGCATTCGGAAACAGACTCCGAGCACAAAGTCTTTGCAGTGTGTCAATACTAGACTATTACAAGGCAAATGTTCACTTACAGACCTATTTTGCGTGATTAAATTTTAGTACTGACATGTAATTAAGTTAGATTTAAGTGTGTGGGAGTCTGTTTATCTTGAAGTTGGCATCAAAAGACATCTAAAAGGTTCGAGGAAAGAAGGGGTGGGTATGGGGGGGGAAAAGAGTCTGGGGTTACATTCTTCTCCCTCCTCTGTGTGTCCTCCGGCTTTTCACTGGAGCTGCTGTCTCCATCTGCTCCTGCTGCCTTGTTTTAAATGCAAGCTCTTGGACAGAAAAAAAAAGATTATTTTTTTAATAATTCAACACTAAATTTTGATACACTCAGAAATGAGTTGTTGTGATGCAGTAAGTCACTATTCTGAGATAAAATGAGCAGCATACCTGAAGCTGTTTGCTCCTGGAGAAAAGGACTTTGAGCTCCTCTTCTGCCTCTTTCGTCTCCTCTTCTCTGAAGACTGTATCGTAGAGGAGGCCCTTCTCTTTTTTCTACATTCTGCATTTTTTCTTCTCCATGAGTCCTCAGAGCAATCCACCTCCTCTTTGGGGCTCAAGCACCTTGTTTTCAGCAGCTTGCTTTTCTGAGTGGGGAGATGTAGACCTTCATCATGTGCTTCTGTAGGATCCATCCTGCCATGCATCAGCAGTTCGGGCTGCTGATGGTGTAATGGGGGGAATATATTCTTGGCACACTTTGGGCCACTTACTAAGAACTGTGCATCATTTAAAAGGTGCGGCCTACCTGAATATTAACACTGATCCATCCATTTATGACCCATCTTCTGAGGGTTGCTCCTGGCAGGATAATGCACCATGTCACAAAACTCAAATTAAAGGGTTAATCACAACGGGGCAGCCAATGTAGCACCTCAGGATGTAGAAGGTAGGAGAGGCCCAGCTGACATGACTACCAAATTACCCCTCCCCTCCCATTATAAACCCATGAGCCCATTCAAATCTCAAAGACACTGGGAAAACTGACCCAGGACTATGACATCATGCGTATGTTGGCAATGTTAAATTTAAGTTGAACAGATTCCAGGTTAACTACATGTTTAAATCATGGTTCTAATCCGAAGCCTAACTTTTTTTATACAACATACATTTTTCTTATGAACAGAATTTTGGATGCTAATATTTACTCAGTCATTTTACGCTCCACTGATTCCATGCCACTCCATTTTCTGGAAAGTTTGGATGGCAGGGGGATACTGGGAAATATATTACTTGTATGCTTCAGCCGTGCAACATCTTGTTTGTTGGCAAGTGCCTTGATAGTGTGTTGGTGTGGCAGCAAATAAAATTATGTTTAGAAAGCCAAAGGAAGAAAGTGGTGCTCAAAAGAGGAAGGAGAGCAGAAAGCAGAATGAGTACACTGCCAGGACTCTGAATTTGAGCAGTGCTGTCAATGACTTTGCAGAGCGCAACACCCGAAAAATGGAAACCCATTCCTTGAAGCCCTCTCAGCACTGTTCTTGAGCTAATCTGAAGGCCATGTGAAGTTTGGAGGTCTGTAGTGATTGACTCTGGAGAAAGTTGGTGTCCTCTGCTCATTACGAGCCACCTGTAGCCATGGAAGTGACTGGAACACTTGAATTCAATGATTTGGATGGGTGAGTGAATACTTGTGGCAATATAGTGTAGAAGCTGGTCCCTTGGAAATAATTGTTGAATGAGCAATTCAACATGAGTGAATGAGTGTGCTTGTTTGGTATGGTGACCCCATCCGGTCAGTCTGTGAGGACCTGTGGTTAATGGGCTTCCCTCTTCTGAGCCATGCTTATAGATATCACAGTTGTCTTTGTTACTTCAGTGAGGCTCAACTTGTTTTCAGCTTGTGTGCCAAGTTGAAGTAGACGGTGTGGGTTTATAGCATAAGCATAATGCTATCATGCCAAAATGCACCAGAATCTCTGAGGAAACTTGTTGAATCTATGCCATGAAAAAGTAAGGCCCAATAAAGTGGCCAGTGAGTGTATGTGTCGCTCATGGTAAAGATCCAGTTCTAACACTGGGTCCACAGGACAAACACAAACCGTCCACTTATTTTTAACCATTTTCACTTCCATCTCATCACATATTGATGCTTGGTCACTTTCTGATCTCATTTTAGCATCATTTTTCCAATATGCAGAGACTGCACCAACTTACAATCTGCTTGATGAATACATGTGGCAAAATTCCACATTATGATCCATACTGGATCTAAAATCTAATCTTAAGTGAGATGAAATGGTGAATTGGTGGAGTGCTCCTCCTGTGTAAATCAGCAGCATACGTCTCAGCACACATGCAACAGGTAAAAGACAAAATTGGGATCAGATCAAGAGGGGTCATAGTTAAATGTTTAAAATGTTTGGTTTTTTTAAAGCCATAATTCAAGCTATATCTTCAGAGAAAAGGGTGATGGACAGAGACAAACCCATTTTAAGTACATTTTTGAAAATGGACTAAAAAGAAGCAGTCACACTTTACAAGTTGTATTTATTTGATACAATATCAAATAAAAAGAGCAAATTAAATTCAAGTGGCATTTGGCTGGTAAATATTAGTTTAATGTGACTTTATTTGTATCTTTGTCATAGAGCCTGATTGCTAATATCACAAAGTCCATGATTATGTAACATTAATGAGGAAACTGTGTTTTCAGCACACATGTACGTGAGCATCATAGCACAGAAGCAGAAAGAAAACCTGAACAAAGTAGTCACACGTTGACCAACAAAACTATTAATCAAATCAGCATCAAGTTTAATACCCGCTCCTCAATTTATCCAGAAGTACTGTTTCCATAGTCACAGATATTTAAATGTGATGCCTGGGTTTGGCAGAACTGTGTTTTGGATTTTGGCAGGAACGTGTGAGTTGATGCAGCCTGTGTCGAACTTGCTTTGGCTGTTTGATAATGTGGGCTCTTGCTGGCTCACTAGCTCACTGGCATGCTGAGTCCTTCACCTTGTCCTCCTCATCCTCCTCCTTTTCCACCTCCACCATCTCCTGGCACTGCCGCCCCTTGCGGCATCAAGTAAACACACTCGATGTAAACAGTGAAGCATTTCTATGAATAAACAATTTCTGACAGCACGTTCATGGCAGGCACAGGCCTCTTTTATGATAGATTTATTTATGTGCACACAAACCTTATAAAGGTCAAATGTACTCAGTAATGTGAAGGTCATTACACTTTAGTTCTTCAAAGCTCTGTAAAAGAATATTCTGCCACCATATGTTTGCAGTTCCAGACATCCAGGTTATTCCCCTTTGTTCTCCTTTGTAGAGGAATAATTGAGCGATGTATGTTTCTTCTTTCTCTACCTTAAGCTTGCAGTTTACAGCATGAGCAGAGCTACATACTGGTTATGAGTAAGCAGCCTTATTTTTAATGGACACCAGGGCAATTATAAGGTGTCAAGTGTAAACCCATGTCACTGTGGAGCAAAATATCTGAGGGATGCTTCCAGCACTTTGTTGAATCTATCCCACAAAGAATTAAGGCAGCTCTGAAGGCTAAAGGGGATCTAACCTGGTACTAGCAAGGTGTACCTAATAAAGTGGTCGATGAGTGCATATGTGTGGTATATGCTTATGTGTAATTAGCAGTGCTATGATATGCACCTGTGACACAAGACTATGAATTTCTATTTGTTTCAAATAAACCTCCTCTGAGCACGTGTGTTCATATGTGCTTTCAGCTGAAGGGCACTGACAGTGTGTGACTGTATGCTCTTTCATACATATTTGAAAAAAGTTTGAGGTAATTTGATTGAAAACATTAATGCAGTGCTGCACAGTATTCAGGAAAGTGCGAGCTCTAGAGTTCTGACTGTCACACGTGCAAGCTGTTTTGATGAGTAGTGCGATTCAGATGAGAAGACGTAACAAATAACGAACAGTAACAAATATCTTTAGTTGTGAAGTACGCATAGAAACAAGAGCAGTGTGTACAAAAACAGAGAGAGCCTAATGTGGGCGGGGAAATGTGTTACTGATTTGCATTATGAGGGGTGAGAATGGCATTCCTGATGTAAGAAATGCACCAAAGCAATCAAAACAACCTGTAATGAAATGTGAGTCAATGTAGAATCAATGTTCGAGCTGCCTCACAGGTCAGACAGGGTCTTCTTCTCTTCAGAGAAGTGGCAGTACAAGGCTACAGGGATGACTACTGCTGGGTTCCAGTGGCACAGTGAGGAGGTCTGAGCCAGTAGTGGAGTGTAGGGATCAGGGAGTAAATTCAGGTGGGGGGAGACCTGTCAAACAGATGAACAGAAGGACGAGATCAAAACTGGCACAAATACAGTGCCACTCACTATAGTGGAGAACATGAAGGTGGCACTGACAGAGAGGCTTGATTACTGTGATAAGATGCAGCTGGTGAGGTTCTGCTACAGGTCAGGGCACTTGACCTGTAGCAGAACCTCACCAGCTGCATCTCCAGTCCTGCAGCCAAGCACACACACACACACACACACACACACACACACACACACACACACACACACACACACACACACACACACACAGAGGGGGTTGCAGAGGCTGATGTGACACAGAAGCAGAGATTGTGACCATGTCTTACTTCATTGGTGACAATAATATTTGTTGTCTGCCTGTTAAATTCTTTTACAGTTGTCACTACCTGTATTATTTGAGCCTAAACAGACTTTATACATATAAAGTGTAACCTGACTGGTTGGCAGCCATACACCTAGTTTGGCAGTAACTAGTTCAGGCATTGAAAGAAGGGAACCAAGGAGACAATTGGCTCCTTCCAGCCATGCTGAATGCTTTTTTTTTTTGCAGCTTTGGCTTCAGCTGCAAAGGATTCATAAAGCATTTATTTTTAAAGTGTATGGTTGGCAGTTTGACACCTGCACAAGGCTTCTCAAGGAACCTTTTTTTCAGCTCTTTTTGATACTTTCCATCTTGGATAAATCCAGGAGTTCCCAGACCTTCAGCTCATACTGCATATATTTGATCACCTGTCTGTCCATAGAGCTGACGTGAACCTACCATCAAACTTTACAACAGCCAACCACAGACTCAAAGAAAGTCTGCTACTGGAAACACTGCATGAAATGTCGTGTAGCTGTAGTTGAAACTGGAAGCTAACATGGCTAACAGTGAAAAATATCAGGAAATCTTTGTATTATCAGCATTTTTATTCACATACCTGTTCAAAGCATTTTTTGCTACACTACAAAATCTTAAGTTTTTTGAATGAATGTTTCCCAACGGTGGTATATCTCATTTCTGGTTAAGTCTCTGCAGGCTTTTATAATTTTAAAAACTTCCTGCTTTCTCTTAACATTTTAATGCAAGAGACAAACTGGGATAATCGCTGTTAGACTTCCACAGTTGTACTCATTATCATTTAATAGACTGTTCCCAAACTGCTTCTTCAAGCCTCCAGGTTATCTTATCTGCTCTCTCTAAAAAAAAAGAGAGAGTAGAATCACAGAGACCTGCTTTGTTGTACCTATGGAATATATACAGGCTGCCTGGAAGCACAAATCCCAAGCAAATTAAATTCCATGAAGAATATGGAGCATCTGTCACATGCTTCAATACAGATTCCAAGGACACTGACTAATTTAATAACAATTATCCTGAATTCCAAGGTGATTCCCACTAATGAAGATACAGACATTGACAGTGACAGTGTGATTATGAACTTTGCTCCAAAGACAAGAGATTAACTTAGACTGCTTTTGTTTGGAGGCAAATCACTTGCCTTCCAAAGCCACCATTTGTATTTGTCTGTTGTGTTGCATTAGTAGAAGTGTGTTTAGCATTGAGTGTCTGATACAGTAGTTTCCTGAATGTCTCCCAGTATGACCACCAAAAATGCCTGATTATGTTGTGCCATAAACTGCAGCAATAACAGCAAGACTTCCACTGACCCCAGGACAGCTCGGAAGTACAGATTCCATCGATTTCCGACTGATAAAGAGAGGTGAGCGATCAATGCTGTGAGTCACTGAGTGTGAAATATGAGAAATCTGAATGGGTGTTTGTTGATTTCACAAATGTTTGTGTAACATTATTAAAATCCTGTAGCTAACTGGTTGATGTATAAATTTGCCAAATCAGTGTCTGACTGTCGTTTCCTCTGGGCCTCTAACTGCATGTTTTCCTTAAATCGCTGTCTGTCTGAGTGCCCAAAAAACGATGTGGGCTTCACAGAAAACTGGGAAACTTTCTATTCAGGGTTGAGATCAGGAAGCAGAGCTGCAGTCTTACCCGCCTCCCTGCAGCTTCTCCTGTCCCCAAACACCCATCCCCATAGACACTGTGTCTGCTCCCAGACCACCAAAAAACAAACCCCAAATCAGCAAAAGTCTTCACATGTAATAGTAATGTTATTATTCTTATATTATCGTTTATATTATATGAACCAAAAAACAAAAGTAGTAAATTATATTGTAAGTACATGCCTATACGTCACAATGCTTCAGTTTAGAGTGTTATAATGCATGTGCATTGTAAATGTTTTGCAGCATTGACATTTGCATAATGCATAAACATGTAGCCAATAATATTGGTGATTATGGAAATTGTAATTGACACTCCACCACAGCGTGGTGTCACTGCTCTTCAAAGTGTTGCCACACGCATTTCGTCAGTTGTGGGTTTCAGATCATTGTTACAACTTTTTAAAATTTTCCTTTCCTGGCAGATTTTGAGCAGACAAACAAATATGGTGGGCACTGGTTTGATGACGTCACACACCCAGTGGCTCAGTCTCTCTCAATCCGTTTAATCTCTCTGATAACATTAAACCTACAGGGAGATTAGTCACTTATTACAGCAGCAGGTCATTTTTAAGTATTACTGAGGAACTAATCAAAGAAGCTTAAACAACAATAACAGAAAATCCAAGTACCCACCAGGTAGTTGCGACTCATGTGAGGTAACAGAGGGACCAGAATACATGGTCCAGTGTCAATGCTCATGCAACCTAATGAATGGCAGCTTTCAAACACATTCATCTTTCGGCCTCAGTACTGGTGGGACAATAGAGGTACAGTAAATGCAAGGAAATGTAGCCCACTTATAAAACACCATGCTGGAAAAATAAATACTAAGTGAGGGCTCACTGGGTCACTGTCCATTACTCTTTTCTTCCAAGAACACTTAAAACACTCAAATTAACAATAAAGGGAGTTTGACCTGATGCTGACATGGATACTTCTGCAGATTTTATTATTCTGTCATCAAACTCATTTATCTGCCATGTCACTAATATGAGTAGAGTTTGTCCAGGCATTTAGGGAAAGGTTTGTTCAAACCACAAACAAATAACTGTGCGGTGAAAAGAGCATTACAGAGATGTCTGAAACACCAGCCAGAGGAAATGGTTGTAAAACAGCAAGTATTAAAAAAACATGGCAAAATAGACTATGGGTAAACTTGAATCAAGACTGACTTGATAATATGTGCTATTAAAGAGGATATCTGATCTTGATCCTGCCAAGAGAAAGGTCAAGGTTTAGTCGTGGTGAGTGCACAAAATCATTTTCTTTCTCCCTGTTTCTCCTGGCTCGCTGCGCACTCCTCACGCCATCCTTCCTCTTTCTCAGGTTCTCAGGATCCTGCATCTAACCCCTGCTAAAGTTCATTTTCCTTCTTTTCTTCCTCCCATGCTGTCACCACATCTTCACCAGTGCACACCCCTGCAGTAAAATTCAGACCACCTTTTTACCACAACCTCTCAGCTCTCCTGGATCGCCTTGGTGTCGTCACAATCAACACAATCAAAGTAAGGTTTCACAATCAGAAGCCTTACTACTTCTTGTAGTGTCACTCCTCTTTCTGTATCACTTAGACACACACACACACACACACACACACACACACACACACACACACACACACACACAACCTGTAAACCTTCGTGCTCCAGTTTAGTTTGTGCAGGTTAAAACTGGATGTCATGTGTGACACTTGCCAGAAGCTAGCAATGCAGAATAATCTCTTCATGACGTCATCGTGACTGATGGGTGTCAACTTCATTTTCTGATCTTCTAATTCTTCAAAGCAATTTCATCCTCGCTGACAGAAAATGTTCTGAGCAGAATACAGTCAGAAATCTCAAATCAGAGCATATTTCTTCCACTTTCATTCACTTTTGCCTTTATGTGACCCCCATAGAAAATACAGAATCCTGTAAACTTGTGACAGAGGCAAAAAAATATTAATGAAAGCTATTATTTTTACTCATATCTCTCTGAAAATATACCTCAATATCTCATGTATAACAAAAATTCTCAGTATTCATAAGGACACACTAGGAGTTCAGTCTTTCTAAGACATCCTGTGACAGACAAATGCCACCTGTGACCAGTTAGTAGACCTACCTACTGTAGCAGCGCTCACCTTTAAGAGAAATCTTTGAGGATTTTCCTTTTAACGTTTTACTCAGTGGTAAACAGCGATGAACAAAACTTTTACCCCCATCAGTGATGAATGAAAAACACATATGTATAGCAAAGGAATGAAATAGATGAAAGGACATAAGCAGCAGAGCAGAACAAAAATTGGGTAGAGTAGCAATCAAAGTAATATTTGGAGTACAATTCAGCTTACAGCTATAATTCAAGGTGCACTGTATGTGTAGACACACACATAACAGTGCATATGCATCATTCTCATCAACTGTTCCTGTTCATGTGCCAAAAGTGCTGTTACTGTTCACGCAAATGCAATGAAATTGCTTATTGCTCTGCATTAGAATAATGCATTTAGATGTATTTAGACTTAATCAAATAATGTAATAGAAATATATCCAGAGGTCAATTTTCTACTTGTCTGCACTGATTGTGGTGAGAAGAAGCCACTGAGGACACATTCACTGCTCAACTGGTACTCGCAATATCTTTCACCTCTGACTAATGACTGTAATGCAGATATTATCTGATATCAAGCTGTATTAATATCAGAATTGTATGCAATATTGTTACCAGTTTATGTTGAACCTGTGTGGAGATGCCACTGTCAGTCCACCTGTTTTGCCTTTGCAGTGAGTAAATTAAGCAACTGCTGAAAGTAAGAGAGCCTTCCAGTGGCAGGTGTCCTCCATTGCAATGTGGAACCTGATATGGCATTAATATTTATATAAACCTTCTCCCAAGTATCTTCACAGTTCACCTGTCAAGTATATCTATGCCCAGAACGTGAAGACTTTAAAGTGTTTTGCATGTGTGGGAGAAATTGTTTGGTTCTGTGCACATCAATTAAGCCAGCAACTAAGACCAATCCTAACTCTCAATAATCCTCGCTCTACAGTAGCATAATGCCATGAAAGTGAAACCAGACCACAGTAGAGCAGTGGCTGGTATTTGGGATTCTGCTTGGTGACCATCTAGAGGAAATGCACTGAGAAATGAGGCCCTCATGTGATGATCCATTTCACTGAGCTCAGCCCCCTGAAGGCTCACAACTTTTTCCACTACGCATACAGCATGCATGTGAAATCTAACAAGCACATGGCTGGCCAGCACAGCGTCAGGCTGCACAAACTGTTTTCTTCTTCTATTTTTGGAATTTAATCACATCAAGCTGCCAATGAGAGTATGAAATCTCCCCTCTCAGACATAAATGGGTTTTTCTCTTCATCCAAACTAATCTTTGATGATTCATAATCGGAAATCTTTAAGTAATCCAACATCTGGACTTCTGATATTTGCATTTTTACAGAGAAAAATCGATTTCAAAATTCAACCAATGGCTACGTGCTAATAATGTAAGATTTGTGTCAATTTGTGTCATAGTTTACTAGGACAGATACCATATCTCAGAGTGTTATTGTATATTGTGACTGTCATATAAGACAAGGTGGGATGTTACTTTTTCAGTCTTTTAGTTGGATAACTTTATCCCTAGAGAGATTGTTGTTATAAAACCTAACCTGTATGATTTAGTATATCAGAAGTACTCTGAAATTTATGTGAGCAAAGTAACAAAAAATAGATCAGGATGAGCTCTGATGCAGGATTTCAAACAGACTCTAGTCAGCGTGTCCCACCCGAGGTGAAATATTTTAACAACACAAATGTAAAACCTGTGTGCATGCTAGGCTTCAGCAAGCGCCAACAGCAAAGGAGGATAACGAATATGTTGAAGATCATAAAAGCGCAGATGGCAGCATGATGAATGAGGGTGACTGTGCTTAGTTCAAGTCCCACAGTCCAGGCCTATCACAGTTTCCTGTCAGGTTTGTGTCATTACCATAAGGGAACAGGTGCTAAAAAAAACTACTTCTCACATGTTGCAGAAGAGATGTACTGTTGTGCTCCTGCAATGTAGAGCATGGATATGAGGAGATCAGTGAGTGAGAAAACTTCAGCTGACCTGCGATTATCTTTTTGGAACCAGCTGTGGATGTCAAAAAGGACCTCTGGACCCTATCGAACTGATGAGTAAATAACAATATCATGCTTTATTTCCTTTAAGCTTGCCCAATATATATCATGATCACAAAGTAAAGACCTGAAAGCAGGATACAGCGGGCAGGAATATTTTACTATGCTTTCCCCGTCCCTGGAGGCCCAACCATTAGTACACCCTAAAACAAAATGCAACACAATTTAAAAAATATTAGACACGAAAACAAATGTACACGCACAAAAAGGATTAGTCTGCAAACACTTATCAGTATTTACTTCACTGATCCACATGAATAATGAGTAGGTTTAGTGTGACGCTAACTGGTCATGATGTAGAAGTTTGTGTTGACCTCAACACTCAAACTTTGATGTAGCTGGTGCAACAGGCTGCAAGATACTCAAGATGGAAGGTGTGTAGCAGAAAAAAGTGAGTGGCTCACAGCTGAAAAACATCTCTGTCAATTTCTGCAATTACTCTCTAATATTTTTAAACTCCACTAAGGAAATAAGTAATGTTTGTATGCAGCAAATGTTTGAGTGTGTACTTTCCAAGGGTGGTGAATTATTCTGGAATCCACACCACTGCTTTTCTCAGAAGGTTCTTTACATCCTCCAGATCAGCAATGTCATCCCTGCAGTTTACCAAAGAAATCAGCCAGTGTGGAAATCTGTCCTAGCTGCAGAATCTATGAAGCATTATGTAAGTATCAGAGCATGTTGCCATACCAGTGCACACTGGAGTTATGGGATACAATGGCTTTCTCCAGTGACTTCACTTGGTTACTGTCGTAGCCCACAGCATTGAGGTTCTTCTGCCCTTCCTTTCCCTGATGGAGAAAAAAGAAGGAAAAACAACAAAACAAAAACCTGATGAGTTTGGGACTTACTCACTTCTTATTTATCTATCTGCCTACTCCACAAATCAACTGTAGTCTGACCATATTGTTGGAAGTTCCTGGCCAGTCTGCTTTGGTGTTGGCCCAAGGGGCAGGGCCAGGAGGCCGTGCCCCTCGATGCTGCAGGCGACGGCAGTCCTTCCTCTTCTGCATCACTGCTTTACAGCAACAGGATTCATACAGAAATGCACGCACAGAAATATTCAAATGGATAATAGTATGATAATAATGGGACACTTTCATGCAGAAACATCAAACACAGGTTCCAACTGGTGTACCAAATGCTCCCACAGATAGTGTTAGTTTTAAACCAGATCTGCTACTTTTCCACAGAGGCAGTTTCATCTGTTCCCAGTAGCAAAACATGGCGAGGCACATTGTGCTGGTAGAGATTAAAGTAATTATGCAAAATATTCCTCTCTGTACTTCAATGGAGATGTTGTGTTTCCGGGTAGTATTATTAACAATCATCTCTGCAAAAACAGACACTCAGAAAGCCAAATAAAAATATAAATAAATGTATGGTAAATGGACTAGTTCTCATATAGTGTGTTTCTACTCTAGCTGAGCACTCAAAGTGCTTATACAACACGTTTGCATTTACTCATTCATACAAGCACTTCCTTCTGTAGGAAAGCACTTTCTATCTAACATTCACACACATTCATCCTTTGATGGTTGCATCAGAGAGCAACTTGGTGTTCAGTATCTTGCTCAAGGATACTTTGGCATGCAGACTGGAGCAGCCAGGAATTGAACCACCAACCTTCTGATTAGTAGAGGGCCTGCTCTACCTCCTGAGCCACAGCCACCCATAGTTTACCCGTGAACAAGCAAGACACTGCATTGGACGTTTATTTTTAAAAAATAGTGAGTTTGGATCATAGTTTAACACAAAAATATAACCCAAAAGAGTATATTTCATTATTAATTCCATTGCTAACATTTCAATCAGTATTTAGTGCTGTGGTGTTCTTTGCCGCTCACGGATGACAGTACAATAATTATAATCCACTCGTTTTTCCCACCAAAAAGTAATTTAAAAGGTTTTTTTAATTTGTATTGGAAAGAACTACACAGAGACATCATATTGGTTAGAGAAACGTCACAAATGACGATCACAAACGTCATTTGTGATCGATGTTAGCACGGAGTAGCACAGAGAGCTGAAATAAAACTTTGCTTTCTGTGAGACGAAGGATGCAGATTGATGTGACCGCCCACACATGGAATTCATTTTTACATGTATGTGTTGTGTCCGGGGAAGTCTGTATTTTCCAAAATTTTGCCAGCCCAGTAAATTTTCCCAACATTGAAATTATATTTTAAACAAAGACCCCTTATAATAAAAATTACTCCTGTGGCTCATGTGTTGACTGCTTCATCAGTTCCATTCTTGCCACCAGGCGGCCCAATTCAGGTCTACACATGGACCACCAGTTGTTCATTTATGCTTATGCTGATTTATTTTTGCTTCTCTTCAGTAACTATCATTCCATAACTAACAGCATCAACTGAGAATCGTCCACAGGACGTTTACTATGCTAGTATAAAATAATGTTATTTGTAAAAGGGTTGCTTCATGCAGGAAGCAGTAGCCTGGGATTCAGTGGTGACCCTGCTGAGGCAATATCCTGAGAAATGGAGCCCTCATGTGATGATTTGTTTCACTGCAGATTTGTGTTGAATCCACTGAGCTCAGCCCCCTGCAGGCTTCCAACTTTCTCCATTACGCATACATCACACATATGAACCCTAACAAGCAGCTGGCTGGTCGACACTACATCAAACTGCACCAGATTGATTTTTCTTCTAATGGTACCTCTGTCCTGCTTGGCAGGTGGAATCAAGTCCCATCCCTCTGCAGATGAGAGCATCATTACCATTCAAACTAAAGGTGCAGATGATAGAGAACCACCTCTCTCAGATGTGGCTTATTTTCTATCCACATAATTTATCTATTATATTCATATTGTGTAAAGTTCCAGCCTCTGGCCTCCTCATGGTTTATTTTTTTGCAGATAAGAATGGATTTGAAATGCAGCTATTGTAATAATGACTGTAACATCCGTGGCCTCTACTGAATTGTATTGCTGTTATGTTTGTATAAATGTATGTCTACGCTAAGACTTTGGGATGCAAAAGCCATCCCAGTGCTCTGACTATGAATATAAGATTTTATGTAACAGAGTGGTCATCCATATGCTCTGCACCCCAAATCAGCACAGAAATGAGACACTACAGCCAGTATGGAACCATTTTCACTAAGAGAAAGAAAAAATAAAATCCTATCAAGCAAGTTAGTCTCACTTGGATCAATAAGATCAAGTTATCTTACATTTTACTGAGGTTCTGAATTAGTCACCTTCTTTCAGCCTCATATTTCTGACAGTGTAATAAAACATGTTCTATGGGTTTATCTTCTCCACATTTCCATGGATGATGTTTCCTTAGTGTAAAAAAAAATGTGCCATCAAACATTTCCATGTGGACCCACAGTGGGTAGGTGTGGGTGAACTGTTGATGATTTCATTAAGAAACCCGAAATAACAGAATGCTAATTTAAAAGAGTTTGCATGTTCTCCCCGTGTCTGTGTGGGTTTTCTCCAGGTACTCTGGTTTCCTCCCACAGTCCAAAGACATGCACTTACTGGGGTTAGGTTAATTGGTCGCTCTAAATTGCTCATAGGTGTAAGTGTGAATGGCCGTCTGTCTCTCTGTGTTAGCCCTGCGACAGGCTGGCGACCTGTACAGGGTGTGCCTCTCACCCTATGACAGCTGGGATAGCCTCCAACTCCCCCACGACCCTGAAAAAGCAGAAGAGGATGGCTGAATGGATGGAAATGACCCTGGCTCTTCTATCATTACGTACATTTTACGGTTTTCAGCCCAACAACCCCATATCCCCCCCAACACCACCACCACCAAACTTTACACTTGGCTCAATGCCTCAATGCAATCAGAAGTACTGTTTATACACTTGTGGCCGTGGAAGTAATTGGAACACCTGAATTCAATGATTTGGATGGGTGAGTGAATACTTTTAGCAACATAGTGTATGTAGGTGTATAAAGACCTTTGAACTTGAAAAAAAAGTTGCTGTTTTGTGGTGCACTGTTGTAGCTGTGTTGTAATTCCCATGGCTTGGCATCCTAAGAAATTTTACTTAAACCCATGACCTCAAATCAAAAATTTCCTGTTCTCTTTTTGAGAAATTTGGTGTGGTAAACTGAGACAAATGAAGATACAAAGAGCATCCTGCTACAATGTGTTAAAGTGGTAACAGTTTTACAAAGTGGTACCTTTGGACCGATCAGTCAGAGCTTAGTGCTGAGCAGAGCTGCATTGTGACTCTTACCATAGAGAGCAGTGAAAGCAGATGGAGAGAGGCACGCTGGGCTGTGGGAACCGCAGCAAACTCAACTGACGCCCTGATATGGACAAGTCACAGCCTGCCCAGCTGAAAATACATACACACATACACAACACAAACACAGAAGGACCCATACCCCCAAACACACTTGCACTTGTTCTCGGTATAATGAGACATTGGTGCTGAAACATGCTAGGCAATCAAATTTTAATCAACAAAGAATGAAGGTGCAACATTATCATATTATTTTGTTGGACAAAACAAGTGTTGAAACTAAGAAGTTGTCATGTTTTTCTGTTTTTCTGTGTTCATTTTGAGTTAAATGCTCCTGCAGTGATTTAAATCAATAAGTGATAACATGGTGATAAGTTAGGAGAGAATCAGTTAAAGATTAAGTGTACTGCTGTATTTTGTGTTCTTTGCATTTATCTTTAATCCCTTATTGTTTAATTCTTTCAGTGTTTTTGTCATTTTGGACAACTGGAAATATAATTCTTTGAAAATGTTTACAATTGTGTTCATAATTTCCAAGATTGCAGGGCTTTCAATATTTGTGTGTACGCATGGTGTGAGGCACTTCTTACTGTGTTTGCACTGTTTGTGAATTTAGCCGACCAAATACTGATGTATGTCAGATTTGTGTGTGTGAGAGAACTGATTTATGAGAATTCAAAACTGAAATGTGCTCCGTGTTTAGTGCTAGAGTCCATGGAGGTGCTGTTCTGCTTTTCTTGTCTTTATTAATGTAAAGATGTAATTGCATTTAGCAGTGTCTACATTTCAGGGGAACCTTTTAATCATTTCTGAAGTCACAGTCATCAAATAACTGGAATGTCAGGAAATACCACGTTACTTGGGTGCTGTGCTTTGTTTGCATTTGCTTTTGGAAATTGGTCAGGTCAGATGTCCTTTCTCACCTTCATCGCTGTGACTTTTTTTTCCTCTGTACTCGCTGAATCTGGTTAAAAACAGCAAAGCTTAAAACTGACTGACAAGCAGTCAAAGGTAACAAGGCCTCCACCCTTTTTTTTAATGACAAATGAAGCAGACATAATATCTAAATTATTTTATAGCTTTCCTCTGTAATTTCAAAGAAATTTTAAAAATGAGGCCCAAAGAAATGTTAACAAAAGTGAGGCAGGCCACCATTAAGCAAAATAAAACCCAAACAAACCTGTCAGAGACACACATCATCAATCTGGTGCACTGTTAAAAAGAACAAATGCACCAACACCAAAAGGCCTGAGAGAGCACAGAAGACAACTGAAGGACACGGTGACAAAATTATTTCCATGGCTAAGAAAAATAACTTCACAACATCTAACCAAGTCAAGAACAGTCTTGGGGAGGCAGGTGTGTCACTGTGAAAGCCTGCAGGTGAGGGGCAAGATGGCCGCCATTAATTTACAATTAATAGAGTTGAGATAAAGTTTTATTGTCCTGACAATGAAGTGCTCACCTCGCAACCAGAGGGTCGCTGGGAGTCCCCATCTGAGCGCATGCTGTCGTTGCATCCCTGGGCAAGACACATAACCCACATTGCTTAAGTGTGAATGTGTGTGGTGGTGAGGGGCTGTAGGCGTGGACTGGCAGCCACGCTTCTGTCAGACTGTCCCAGGGCAGCTGTGGCTACATTAGTAGCTTACCACCACCAAGTATGATTGAGGTGTGAATGAACAGTGCATGGAATTGTAAAGCGCTATATAAGTCTAAGGCATTATTATTATTATTATTGATGTGAGAGAAAACAATACAGAAAACAATTATTTTGAATGATTGCTGCTAAAGGTGGTTCTACTGTATTAAATCATAAGGTGTACTTTGTTTATCACAGGACTGCATATAATCCTGTGAAAACTTTAAATTTCACATTAGGAAGGTGTTTCTGTCAGGCACAGGAGGTTGGGATCCCCTCCATTGTTATTAACACTCCCCCAACTTATTCCTTGGGTGTTTACTGACACCCAGATGGTGGCATTTTTTATTTTTTTTTAAGATTATGTCTGAAACCTTTCCTAAATTCCAATGTCTGATGTAGAGCATTTCAGGAGTTGTCAAATGTCTTGTGTGAATTGTAATGAGTTTTCCAGGGAAGCAGTCTAAAAAAAAAAAGGTCACTGCAATTCAGAGCAGCAAAGCTGGGACAGGAAAAAAAGTATTTCAGAGTGATAACAAATCAGAGGAAGGTAATAAAGAGCAGAGAAAGATAGAAGTGACCAGAAATAGAATTCACTGTTAAAGGAAAACTCCACCAATAACCTGATATTTACTCAGTGTGATGGTTAGTGTGTTCCCATAGTAAATGCATATACTGTCTTATAGGGCTGCTTCATTCAGTGAATTTAAACAATTCCCTGACTGGACTGCATTAATAACCCCCACACAACATGCCTGAACTTGCCAGCAGAGCTGGGACAGCACAGAACAAAAGGCATGAATGCAGCTGGATTAGTGAGAAACACTGGTTGCTTTTTACTGCCAATATTTACTTCAGAGCTACACTCCAAACGAGGTCAGAGTCAAATTTATCAGAGCAGCAGCAGGAAAAACACAGGTTTATCTGTGGAATCCAGTCATCATTGTTGCATTTTGGAATCACATTGTTAGCAGATAATCAATCAATAATTCACTGCCACCCAAACAGTGTGCAGTGGTCATTTTTCTTGTGAGCATCCATCCATCCATCATCCATCCATCATCTGCCATTTATCTGAGTACCAGTCACAGGGGCAGCAGTCTGAGCAGAAATGCCTGGATCTCCCTCTCCCCAGCCACCAGCTCTTTTGGGGGGAACACCCAAGGCATCCCCAAGCCAATCCAGAGATGTTATCTCTCAAGTGTGTCCTGGGTCTGCCCTACAGCCTCCTCAGAGGAGAAGGAGGAAAAACTACTCTTTATGCAGGAGTCAGTATGTGAATCACAATAAGCTTTGCTAATGACTTTTAGTGGCAGCACAGACTGTCTGTGAGTGATAGTGAAACTAGTCACTAGCAACTATTTTAGAAAATACATGCCTGAGAGCCTCAGTTACATTTTGAATTGTTACCTGCATTGTTTTAAAAACAAAAATAATCCTTGTTGTAAACTGATGCATTAAAGGCACAAATTGTTGCACTGGATTCACTAGAAATACAGCCAACATTTTTGTGCCCAAATGTCCCATTTAGTTTACAGACATTAAAATAATTTGCTTAACCATTTCATCGTTTCATCTTTCTTGGGAGTAGTAGTAGG
This sequence comes from Archocentrus centrarchus, assembly GCF_007364275.1. Classification (NCBI taxonomy): domain Eukaryota; kingdom Metazoa; phylum Chordata; class Actinopteri; order Cichliformes; family Cichlidae; genus Archocentrus; species Archocentrus centrarchus. The sequence goes on along the minus strand of NC_044368.1, from coordinate 21,459,099 downwards.
ACTGTACTCTTATGGTTGCTTTAGTCAAGTGTGTTTGCAAACCATGGTCATAAATATGAATAAGAACCGGTAATCCTAGAATCTTGAATTAAAGGTACGATTCTGTTTTTCTGCTGTAGCTCGGCTCTGAATAGCACTTGGCGGCAGACTGTGTGCATTAGGGGCCATTACGCAAGCATTTGGGGTTCGTGACTGCGGGCTCGTCCTCAGCCACCAGATCGCTGTTTGCATACAGGGCTGCTAAAAAGTGAGGCCAGTTTTCCCGCTGTGGCCCAGGTACTCTTAGCGCCACTCCGGTCGGTGCCCCTCCTCCTTTCGTCGCCTCCCATCTGTCTGTTTCAGCAGCACCGCTAATTACAGCCATCCGCAGAGACAAGCGCGATCAGGCTGAAGATATTAATAGCGCCTTTGTAGGCGCAAAGCATTTCTACTTGTCGCTGCTGTGACCGTGGGAGAAGACAGCCAAACTTCTCAGCTGACAGACAAAGATCGTCTACATAGGCCACGAATAACTAATCTAAAACGGTTTTACACGGTTGTCCTCATATGTAACAGTTGTTTGTACTTGTTTGAAAGGAACAGGTCCTGAAACAACCCCCCCCCCCTTTTTTTTACAAAGTTATTACATAGTTGAATATGTTGTTAATTTTTGCGTATTGCCGAAATTCAAATGCTTGCTAAGTAAGTCTGAAAGGGCACCCTCGATTTTTCTCATTGTACTAGGATGGTCAGGGCTTTTATTTTGTAGTTTTTCATTCAGTTTACCCGCTGTTCGAGCTTTCATACGAGTAAACTGTTCTCACTAGAAATTTAGTGCTTTTTGAATTGAAATACATTCAAACTGCATCAGTCCAAACTTTACCAGGTGGAATTTCGTGTCCCATGCGCGAAAATATCAGTAGAGTGAGACCTCTTGTGTTTTAAACTCCCCCTTCTTCGTGGACGTAACGCGCCGGTTGCCCCGCCAACACAATTCTGGAGGCGTGGACGTCCGGCCCACCAATTGGTATTATCTGAGGCGCGCACCCGATTAGAACGCCGCTGATTGGTTGGAGCCGTTTGACGAAGCTAATCACCAGGCCACTGATTGGCTGGAGTGACCCAGCTGTAGGAGAGCGCCAGAAAACAAGCTTGAGCGGGTGATGTTGGATTCAGGAGACTGTACAGCCGAACAGGAGTCTGGGGAAAGGGCTAGAGAAGATTTGAGGAGAACTGCCCGCTTCTTTTTGAAGAGAGGAATAAACTGCAATGTTGGTCTGAAGGAACGGCGCCCTGATAAGTCTGCAAAACGGGACGCAGAGCCACACTAGAATATTTCATTCATTCAACAGCGGAGGAAGGTAAAGAGCGGTGATTTCCCTCCAGTGGGTTCACAATTTCTGCAACACGGAACTATAATATCCAGCTCAGGTGAGCTAGTGTCCCTAGCTAGGTAGCTAATTAATACTGAATTAGCCTTATTAATTAGTAATATCCCACAGTAATGGATTTATCTCTATTTATAGGTACAACCACGGCTAAAGCTGTGAACCTGTTTGCACAAACTAGTGACCTGGCCATTTAAGAAGTTAAGGGTACAACTCGTGTTGCAACTTAGAAATAACTTTCGATCAAAGCCGTATAATGATGCCTTTAGCTCTAAACGTATTATTATCAGCTTCAAGTTATCGTAGCACTTCAGCTGTAAAGTGGGAAGTCTGAGCATTGAGGAAGAGCAGCGCAGTTAGCTTTATAAAGGCTAGTTAGCGCTTTTCTTTGCGCCAAATTTAGCTGACCACAGGTCTGGTTTTACTGTAATTTTACAATTCGTCTCGCTTAGACATCAGTCATGTAATCTATTTCTTATTCTCAGTATTCATCTCTATTTTGGGTTACAGTTTTCCCAGATGGAGGTTCAATGCCTCGCACTGAAAGACCTCTCAAGTCCAAGCAGGAGTTCAACGGTGGAGCCCGAGGAGGAGGAGGAGGATGGGCATCGCGGTGAACAAAAGGTAGGCTAAGGTGGACTCCGGCTTTAAATCAGGTGAGGCAGGTTTTATAGGATTCATCTGACAGAGAGCTATGAAATCAAGCTAATCAGAGAGCTATGTTCAGGCACGTGAGAACATCTTAACTGTAAAGAAAGCTGATTGCTTTTTGGCTTTCAGCAACAAGGTTTGTAGGCTATAACAATGCTAAATAAGACCTTGAGGTTTTTCCAAATCAGTGTGAGTTGCTCAGATTCGTGAGCATGCCTCAGGTCTCACATTCAGCCTATGGATTGGGCTCTTTGGAGATGTGGGTTCATACAGCAGATGAGTTAGTGTGAATAACCTCAACCAGGATTGCATGTTTTTCTTGCTTTGTAATATCATGCTTTGCTGGGTCCTTGCAATTCATTCAGTGTGAGAGAATGTTTGAGACTTTAATGAGGCAAGCCGTCATTAATGCAGCAATATAACTGTCGCCATTACAGGAGAACATGTGTGCAGAGAAGAGAAGAACGCCGCCAAAATCTGCAGAGTCCACCGTTCCTAATTATCCGATAAACAGAAAAGGTGCCCCCTCTGACCTCGTTCACATTACCCCCAACAAACACACTACTCTGACCGAACCCTGGACACCAACGGCCAACCTGAAGATGCTGATAAGCGCGGCGAGCCCAGACATCCGGGACAGAGAGATGAAAAAGGTGCTGTTTAGACCAATAGAGAATGATAAAGACAAACCGGCAAGCCCAGATACTGTGGTGGAGGACATGGAGGTGGAAGATTCTGGTCAGGTATGTGACTAAAGAACTAAACTATATTATTGAAAAATGCATTGTTTTAAATGCTGTCTAAGGCATTTACTAAGTTCTCACTTTAGTGTTTTAAGTATGTAAAAATCTTATTTTTGTTTAATCCAAGAACACAGATTGAATTTATTGTGTTGTGGTTTAATTAGTGGAAATGCTCTCATAGGACTCCAGAATTTTACAATAAACAGCTAAATTCTTAAGTTAGGGAGTTTTCACAAGAACAAATACAATTGCTTTGTGTGTTATTATATTTTGGCAGCTAGAAGCTAAATTGTCCTGAGCTTTTGGGACATGTTCCTTGTTGAATAATGCCCAAGAATATCTTTGATGTTCCCCTAAATTATATTTCATGTTCACAGAGTACTCATTCAAGTTTTGGGGCTGAGACATGTGTTTTCATGCAAGATTGACAAATCCAAAAGGCCTGCTTGAATGTAACTCTGGATTATGGTGATACAGAGGGCAACACCCGAGCCACATTAGCTGTAATATCAAAAAATAAAATATGAGGCACACTTATGGGCAATGATAAATTGCCCATAGGTGTGAATGTGAGTATGAGTGGTCATCTGTCTCTCTGTGTTGGCCCTGCGACAGGCTGGCGACCTGTACAGGGTGTACCCTGCCTCTCGCCCTATGTCAGCTGGGATAGGCTCCAGCCCCCCGCGACCCAGAACAGGATAAGTGGAAGTGAATGGATAGACGGATGGAAAATATGAGGCTAAATGTTTAACGTACATTTCTCTCTGTCCAGTTTGAAGTGGCCGATGAAGAGGATGATGCAGACAAAAAGCCGAGCAGAAAGCAGAAGAGTCTGGGTCTGCTTTGCCAGAAGTTTCTGGCCCTTTATCCTGATTACCCACCACTCCACAGCCACATCGGGATCTCACTGGATGAAGTGGCAACCAATCTGGGTAAGAGCCAGTAATTTTAGAGCAACAGCAGTTGGACAAAGGAGATGGGATGATTACCATTAGTCCCAGTGTAAGGTCCTCATGGGGCCAGGAAATCAATGGGAACAGCATTATATCATTTCTGTTATTGAGTTTAGGAATGATTGGTTCTCAAACTGAGCACAGAAAAGAAATTTGTTCCTCTAATGTTGTCAGGGGTGGAGCGACGGCGTATCTACGACATCGTTAATGTGCTCGAGTCCCTCATGATTGTGGGCCGGATAGCCAAAAACAGCTACACCTGGTACGGTCGCCAGCGGCTGGAAGCCACGCTGGAGGAGCTGCAGAATAAGGGCCGACAGCAGGGCTACCACCTCCAGATGGAGCTGGCCAACGAGGCCAGGGAAGCCGGACCGGGTCGAGAGGACGATGGAGGGGAAGGAGATGCTGGCAGCGGTAATAAATTGAAAGATAATGTGAAGAGATGAATGTGGCAGAATCCTAACAGAACTCATGACAAAGAGAAAGTTTGTAAAAGTTAAAGTTGGGTGACCAGATCTGAAATTCATTCTGGGCTTTTAACATGTTTCTTTCTCTGCGGTGGTGGTGGTGGTGGTGGTCGGGTGCACAGCGTCACATTTTTCAATAATTTTGATTCCTGTTATTTTTGAGTCAAATGATTTCTTGCTACTGCTGTGGCCTGATTTTCACTGCTGATTAAGCAAGCAGTGATGCTGCATGCAGCCTTTTACATTATCTGTTTCTTCTGTGTGATTTTGCAGCTGGCAGCAACAGGAAAGACAAATCTCTGCGCATCATGAGCCAGAAGTTTGTCATGCTTTTCCTGGTGTCCAAAACTCAAACTGTCACTCTGGACGCAGCGGCAAAGATCCTCATCGAGGAGAGTCAGGACTCGTCGAGTCACAGCAAGTACAAAAGTAAGATGGTGATGTATAGATTCCAGTTTACTTTAGACAGTAAACACCTCTCTGGTATTTCACCGCCGGTGTCTCTGTATCTCCAGCTAAGGTGCGGCGTCTGTACGATATTGCCAATGTGCTGACGAGCCTGAACCTCATAAAGAAGGTTCACGTCAGAGAGGAGAGGGGCAGGAAGCCGGCCTTCAAGTGGCTCGGCCCGGTTGAATTCAGCAGCTCTGTAAATCCTGGTGAGATTTAAAGAAGAGATTAGCCAGTTCTGCTAAAGTCATCATTGCTCTTGTGCTAAGAGTTCTCGTCTATCCGACTGCAGGAAACACTTTGAATGTAGCAGCCATCACCCCACCTGAGCCCACACAGCCGCCGGCAGGCCAGGACCTCAGGAAAGCAAAAATGGCGCGTCATGCCTCCTTCAGCACCACGCCTACTTCTGTTACTGTCCAGCGGCAGGTCAGCTCCGCACCCAGCAGCCCGCGGCGGGAAGTAACGGGTAAGAGACTGTTTTATAAATCTGCTCCAGTGTCGGCTCTACTTAAGAGAGTGGAACTTTTAAAATGTCTTTCCTGATGATTGTTTTCTTTGCGCCACAGGCCTGCAAAACCAGCCTGTGAATTATTCCAGAAAGACTACAAGCATCAGCACAGCGAGTCTGCTGCAGTTTGGAAGTGGTGCTGAGTGAGTAACACACGGATACCCGCATGCACTTGGTTTAGATTTATCTGCAGTCTCCACAGGGCTTCACGCTGACCTCTGCCAGCACAGACTGTCAGTACTGTGGATGAAGGGCTGTATGGAAATGAGGGGGGGGGGGATTTGGGTCATCTCAGAGTTCAGCATTTTCCATCTAAGGTCTAATTATTAAAGTTTGGATACACTAGACATAAAAAGAAAATTCTGATATCAAGTTTGTCAGGTTAAAAGATGCCCCCTCCCTCACTGAATCTAGTTTGTAATCTTCTCTTATTGATTAGATTTTCCATTCGATGCCCGTGTTTGATTTGGCCGGTTTAGCTCAGAGCTACATGGAACAGGAGCTGACTCTGAGGATGTGAAGAGTTTTTGCCTTTGTGTGTTGGCTGCATAGATGGAGTACACAGTATTTCATGTTATTTCCTATTATTAACTAGACTGCTTGTGGCCAAACCACAGCTGCCTCAAGGCTGTGGCTGTTAAGTGTTTTGTGGGGAGTAAGATAACAGGACATGGAAGTGTGTGTTGAAAAGGAATATTTTAGAAGTGGAGCTGGGCAAAAGTGCACCAGGGGCAGCGGTAGCCCACAGGATAAGAGCTAGAGGTTTATGCCTGGGAGGTGGCCAGTTTAAAATCTGCATATCAGCAAGAGATGTTACAGGGGCATACTGACCCTGCTCTGATACAGAAACCTTTTGAGGGGTTCAGGACTTTTACCTGCATTTAAAGCAGTGGAAAGGCAGGATTTAGGACCATAACTTTAAAACTGAAAGCTCCTCATTTTTTTTTTTTTTTTTTTTTAAACGAAAACTCAAGTTACGAGCAGCCAAAGACTGCAAGAAAACTCAAATTCAAGCAGAGAAATAAAGCTTAAATCCTTTTGTTTTTCTCTTCAGCAACTGCCTCAGCACACCCCTGCAGACGCCCCTTCCCCCGTCCTCCACCCTTCTGGCGCCACACCTCCAGCCCGAGCACCTCTTTGCTGCTTCCCCTTCTTCCCATTGCTTAGCATACCTGCCCAGCCTGTCCCAGCCCTCTGTGGTCATGCTGTACAGGGCGCCAGACCGGCCCAACCAGATGCCTGAAGGTCAGACCTCACCTGGGTTGGAGACGAGGAAGAGGAAGAAGGAAGAACAGGAGGAGGAAGGACTCAAAAAGAAGGGAAATTCTGCATTAGAGAAATGTGAAAAGGTGAGGTGGTGTTGTGTGATGATATGGGGAAATGATTTTTAATTACCATCATTAGTCGCTATTCTTGTTGCAGTCCAAACCAACTCGGAGCTTAATTATTTGGTTTAGTGCAATAATTCTGACAGTCAGAAAATCCTGTTAGTAATTCATGACAGTGAAATTGAAAATAGGAGATGTTGCATGCTCGCTGATCAGGGTGAGTCTTATGTGGTGTGATTAAAGACTTTCTCATATTAATGAAGCCGTTGATTATTGGAAAAACCCTGTACAGTTAATCAGGATACAAGTAATTGGATGGCTCTGTTTCTCATGCTAAGTTGGTCCTTTTAAAATAAACTGTAAGCAAAGTACATTAAAGCAAAGAACATGACTCGACTTCATTGTTACTAGAAGAGGAGAGTGTTACTCAGTACACGAATTATAGTCTGAGCCACAAATCACAATGCAAAATTAGATGTGTGTGGAGCTCTGTGTGTAGAGCTGTAATTATTAAAGGGTTCATTTTCTGCTTCATATTCATTCCTCTTCTTTCCAGACTCAAGCTGAAGCTGACGGGGAATCAGCGGTGCGCTCGCAGGCTGGGAACACCGGGACTTCTCCCGGTCGAGCGGCAGGCCTCTCCGGACAGCAGGTGCTCAGCGAGAGTGTAGGTGGCAACACCAGCAGTGAGCACGCTCAGCCATCGCACTACCTCTATGTACCCAATAATGCAGGTAATGCACTGTATAACTTTTTCTGAAAACTCACTTCATGCAGCTGAAACCAAAACTCACTACATCTTCTGTCCTCTTTTCTAGGAATAAATGGCCTCAACTTCCTGCTCTCAGCTGGACAGCCAGCAGCCAGTCTAGCGCTTCCTCCCAGCAGTGTTCCCACCTTGGCACTGCCCTATGTCCTGGTACCATCTGCTGCCCTCTCCCACTACCCCCTGGTGGCCAGCAGTCTACAGCAGCAAGGCTCTGATGCTCACACAAAACTGAGCTTCAGTCTGCCTGCCATGATGTCACCTGCACACTTCATGGTAGGGGGGGCACCTTACAGCGTGACAGCAGCATCGGAGATCAGGGTGCCAGCTCCATCGCCATCCACTCCAGAACAGAGCGGGCGTTACAGGTCAGCAGCAGGCACGCCGCATTCTCCCTCGGGACCGCGGCAGACTGTCGGCATCAACACACCAGAACCACCGGTAAGAAATGGCTGTACTGCTGCAGCCCCGCTCACGCACACACACACACACAGCCTGTCTGCTCTAAAATACATCAATGTAATTAGCCTTCATAATGAAACATGACCTTTCCCGTATCAGGCACTTGCAAAATGTCACAACACAGCTTGATACGAGAGCAAGTGCAGCATCTGTTTTGTGGAAGGTTTACCCTCATTTACTCATCTGGACATTTTGTGTCACAGCAGTTAAGACTGATTAATCTCCGGCTTGTTAAATAGGAATTAATGTTACTGCCTGCAAAGCCCAATATAGCGGTACTGGTATAGCTGTTCAACAGTGGCTTGGCAAGGAGCTGGGCAGCAAATTAATGCAATGTTTTAAACAATAGGAAAAGTCAATGACTGTGCTGTTATGGCACATTAATCAGGAGTGTCCTCTTTCCCACTCATTTTCATTTTGAGTGTGCGGAGTTACACTTGTACCCGTCCTTCTAGTGCTGAGACGATTATTTGATGAGTACACCGGCAGATTCAGTCTGATTTCTTTAAAGCAAAAATTTTACAGTTTGATTATCAGTGCAAATTGTGATGCACAGATTTATTAGGTAATATTCAGCCTGCTGACTGCCGCTGGCCTTTCAGCAAGTGAGGTAACATCCACTGCTGTTTATAAATGTTTCATAAACACGTTCTGCCTCTCTCTTCACAGACGCCACAAACTCCAAAGGAAACCCCGGCATCTTCCTCAGCGGCTTTCTTTCAGACCCCGGGCAATCTGGGAAGTGTAGTCAGTGCTGCACCAGCTGCCCGAAAAAGAGGCTCAGCACAGAGGAGACTGGACGTTGGCCACCATCCACCCAGCTGAGGAGATGGGAGCTCATGTTAAACGTGTTGTCTTTACACTTAAGGATGCTGATGGTTTTAAACCTTTGGTGCTTTTTTCTTAATGACAAATTAAGGGATTCCTTCAAAAACACTGCATTTCAAAGACCTTTCCGAGAGGATGGAATGTTTTCTTAGAAAAAGGAAATCTCGGAGGGTCTCACATTTTGCTAATGTTAATCTTTTTTTTTCTTTTTTTTTTTTTTTTTAAATCAGTGTCACATTGTGAAATATGACACTCACTCATAACTGTCAAAATATCCTCAAGGTTAGATAATTTCAAAGCAAAGCAGTATTACCAATGTAACAGTGCCCTCCTGTGGTGGCAGTTGGTCACTGCTGCATTTTATATTTCAGCCTTAATTTCCCTCCAGGTATGATCAAGCTACCTAATCCTAATCATTTGTTTTTTGTTTTTTAATTTAGAGGAGATAAATAACCAGAAACCATCTTTAAATGTGACAGCTTTCACCACACAGGGCACATTTTAAGCATTAACTTCTCTGCAGGAGTATCACAGGGCAGGAAGACGGGCGTGCAACATGATATCGTTGATGTCTGAATCACTTTTTCAGGTTCTGTTTTACAATTGTTACACCCCTGACAAATATTAACTATTTGTGTATTGTAGCTCAATTGATATTTATATTTTAGCTAATATATGTCGATTACAGGGTCTGTAATGAAACGTTAAGCTTTTTTTTTTTTTTTTTTTTTTTTTAGCACTAAGTATTTGAAGAATGTACATGTAATTTTGTAGTAATTCCCTAAAGCTGAGTTATTCAGATTTAGTTTTGTGGTAAATGTGTAACAGCTGCTGTACGAGCTGCAGAACAGCGGTTTACAAAGACGGTGGTAGGACAGTCCTCCCGTGGCTCATTTTAGACATTGAGTGAGAAGAACATAATCACTAAAGCCTTAAATGTTTACAGCCAGACAAGCATCTGAAGGAGCCCATCTTTTATTTCTCTGTGCTTACGGGTGGATTCATGTTCTCATCAGGAAGACTCGGCTGGTGCTACGTGTGTTCTCGTGTAACCACTGTTACTGATAACTAAAGGACAATGTGACAATGCTCTCAGGTACTTGAATACTAGTGGCTGCGCTGTAGAGTACTGTAAAGTGTTTTTCTTCCTTCATTTATCCAGGGAATCCAGTGCCTTAGTCAAAGTGCACATCGCTGAGAGAACAACCAGATTTGTTACTTTGTAAAGGAATCATTCAGGAGAGCTTAGCTACGTCGCGCCAAAGGGTGTACAGATAATCCACTCTGTAGTCAGCAATGTACAGTTTTATGTCAATAATATTTTTAATGACTCATTCATATTGTCATTTACACAGAGTTTATTGTTGCTGTCCGGATTTTAAAAATATGGTTATTCCACGGTTATTATTTTAGGAATTGCAACTGCTGACAACTTGTTGCTGTTCCTTCACTGTAATTCTGCACACTGTAGTTCAGGACCAAACATTTCTGTGTGACTTACAGCAGAAAAATAAAGGATGCAGACCAGGTTTACCGTCCCCGTGCTTTAATCTGATGGATTCTTCTGTGTTTCTAACACCAAATGTTATCATGAGCCTTCATTTTATCCTGAGGGGAGGTTAAAGGAGAACACACGGCCACAGATAAAATTTTTTTTGAACTACAATAGAAATAAACACAACAATCCCGATGTTAAAATTACAGATGGCTTTGGTTTAGCAATTTGCAAATGTGCAGATGCCACTAATAATTCTAACTTGAAATGGCTCAGCAGATGGAAACAACTTGAGCTAGTGCAATCAGATGACACGTCATCTGTCGCACAGCTCCTGTTGGTGCAAACTGCAGTGTTTTATGTATTAAACACTTTAACATATGATCATCAGGATAAGGCGGCACTATGATAAAGCCATATATATAATCAGTAATCAGTTGTCTGGCTGAGGCAGCCGAGACGTGATTGACATACAGACCGTGCACACAGGGAAAACTGAAAGATGACATTTGATTCTTGTTTGTGATTACTGGAAATTCAGTGTTGGACACATTTAACACATCGAGTGTGATCTCGGGGTCAGGCCGGGTGGAGTGGGTGGAAATTAGAAAACATACCATCTGTTGGACACAAACCTCTCGCTATCAAAGCCTTTTTATGTCCGCAGTAAAAGTAAACCAAGGGAGATCTCAGAGCTCTCGGGCCCCTGTGAGGCATTTATGATGCTAAAACTCAGCAGATGGAACGATTAACTTTATACAGACAGTTCAGCCAAGTATCTGGAAACACGTGTTCCAGAGGCAAACGCACAACAATTAGCTTTAAAATATGCATTACTGGTAGTATCACCCTGATTGTTGCCGCTGCAAAGAGCAGAAATAATTCCTTCCACAGCAATAACATTTTATTTTCACCTAAATGTGTGTCTATACTGTTAAAGACTTAAAACTGCAAGGCAAATATGGGGTCAGTTTAGTTGTGATTGCAAAACTTTATTGATGCCTACTTAACATATAACACACACAGTAGCTTCAGCACCATTTAAAATGACTTAAAAATTCAGATGTGGCTCAGTCTTTGCCGAGACTTTCAGTTTACATGCCTTCAGTTAACATCACTTGATTTCAAGGCGTTTTTTCTGTTTGGAGTGAAACATGAAGTGTTCATAATGCGCACAGTTAAGCAGCATTTAAAGTGCGATTCATTATTGAAGAATGTGATTCATATTTGAGAGTTTTTTAGACAGTTTTTGACATTGTCCATTAAACGGTCAGGATGCTGGCTTTCACTGAGGTGCGTTTTGCTGGTGACTGCTTTCTAAAAAAAAAAAAAATCTTTTTTCTCTCTCTCATAACACTAATACTGGTTTCCAGTTTATAGACAAACAGGCTTTACAGTTGCAGTTCTGCAGAAAAGAAGACGCGTTCAGAAACATTGTGATTTTTTTTTTTTTGATGCTTAGTTTATTTATTGAATGTTTGATGCTATCCAGTTGGAGGCAATGTAGGAGAGCGAGGAGAGAAGAGAAGAGAGAAATAAAGAGGAAAGGGAGCGGGATCAGAGAGGGAGAGAGAAGAAAGGAAAGGGGTAGAGGAAAGGACGCGTGAAGGTGGAGGTGGAGGGAGGATCGCGGTGGAAACTACTGTCCTCCAGCCTGAGCAGAACCACCAGCAGGTTCTTCCACACTTCCACGTTTCTTATATCTGGTGAACCAGCGCCAGCCGCCTCTTTTCTTCTTGTCTGGTTCTTCTTCTTCCTGATCCACTTTTTCTTTAGCTTTCTTGGCCTTTTTCTCGGCCTCTGCATCACCTGACTTGGACCAGAAGAATTTGGAGCGTTTTTTCTTTTTCTTTCGTTGCTCCTCGAGCTCTCTGTTCTTCTCCTCCAAATTTGCCACTTCTAGCACAAATTTTACATTTTCCTCCTCAATTTTATGACATTTCTCCCTGAATTTGTTCAACTCTTCAACCACTGCCTGGAATTTTTCTTCAAGCTTACTGTATTTCTGCCTGTTCTCTTTGGTCTCCTCCTGCAGTGCTGCTTTTCTGCTCTCCAGTTCTTTATGCTCTGTTTCAACTTGCCCATATTTTTCCTCCCATTCCATGTTTTTCTCCTGGATTTCTGCATGTTTGGCCTCCAGTTGTTGGTGCTTCCTCACCAGTTCCTCATAAACCTCTACTTCTTGCTTCTGCTTGATTTCTTGATCTCTTTCCTCCACTTCTTGCTTTTGCTGGCGCTTCACAAAGTGCTGCTTCAGCATTTCATGCATTTCTTCCACATGTTTCTTACTCAGAACTTCCATATCCTTCTTTTCTGGATTTCTTTTCTCCACTTCTTGCTTCTGCTGGCGCTTAACAAAGTTCTGCTTCAGCATTTCATGCATTTCTTCCGCATGTTTCTTAATCAGAAATTCCTTGTCCTTCTTTTCTGGATTTCTGCTTTGGACGAGTGCCTCTTTCAGTTTTGCTATGTTCCATGTTTCTTCCACATTCACATTTTGTTCCTTCATCCTTTTGTTTTCCTCTTCCAGCTTTTGGTTCCTTTCCTGAAGTTGCTTCATTTCTTTTATGATGGAGTCAACTTCATTTAAGTGGACCAACTCTCTCCTTTCTGCTAGAAGCCCATAGATGCGTCCCCTCAGCTTGTAAGTGCTCTCTCGGAGGTTGCGGTTTTCCGTCCGGAGGCGGTAAATTTCATTTAGCGGAGGACGCTGTTCCCGTGTGCTCCACTGAGGAGGAGCCTCACCATTGCTTGGAAAGCTGCTTCTGTTGGACATGGCAGCAATCTAAGCCTCTGTCTTCTCTTTCAGAAATGTGGAAAATGGAATCGCAAAATCAAGTTGAGTGAAAATGTGTCAGACACAAAGTCGCTAGTACAGCTCGACTACCTTTGATATTAGATCCATGGAACGTTCGAATCTTTTTTACACAAACTAGTTTAAATGGTGCGTTCCATTGCTACCACGTGACAATAATGATTACAATGTATTTATGTACATTATTTGCATGGCGGAAGTACCGATAAGGTTTCAGTCTTAGGAAAGTGAAATAGCCTATGTGCAATCAGCTACAGGCTGAGATACCCATCAGCTGGTATTATTTTGATACATCATTAGCATACGTGCTCATATCCATGCATATGTGAGGACATGCATGTGATCTTTCCCAAATCAAAAGGGGTGAACTTGAATTATTATGAGAGAGAAAAAAGATTTTTTTTTTTTAAAAGCAGTCACCAGCAAAATGCACCTCAGTGAAAGCCAGCATCCTGACCGTTTAAGGGACAATGTCAAAAACTGTCTAAAAAACTCTCAAATATGAATCACATTCTTCAATAATGAATCGCACTTTAAATGCTGCTTAACTGTGCGCATTATGAACACTTCATGTTTCACTCCAAACAACAGAAAAAACGCCTTGAAATCAAGTGATGTTGAATATATGAATGCGCGTTACTGCAAACGATGTTCACGCATCATTGAATATGAGAAAATACCCCCCCCCCAAAAAATATACATATATACATAAATATATATGTATGTATATATATCTCTCTCTCTCTCTCTCTCTCTCTCTCTCTCTCTCTCTATATATATATATATATATATATATATATATATATATATATATATATATATATATATATATGTATATATATATATATATATATATATATATATATAAATTGACAGAAGCATAAATAGCTGGCATTATTTTCCCTCCGGGGTCCCGCTCTTTGCCGTGGTCAGTTTTTAAGGTACAAACACATTTCTCCCTCTAGTTGTTTCGCTTCTTTGTGCAAACTTTGAGGAAGTAGCCGGAAACGGAGAGAAGGAAGAGTGTTTTTCCAGACGTGCACTTCATATTACATTGTGAAACTTCAAAAATAAATAACAATATTAGACCTAATAAAAGTATCAGGCCAAGATTAACGGAGTTATAGCGTTTTTCTATAACGAAGTCGGGGCAGCTGCTCCGTCTGGTGGCAGATGGCTGCATAACATCTAGGACAAACTTTTACGGCATCAATTAAACCTTAATAATTAGGCTAATAATTAGACTAGTACATCTGGTACCAACTAGTGACGTTAGCGACGATTAGACCCAGCAGCAGGGGAAGGCCTAGCCTTCTGCAGACCAGCAGAGGCAAAGGCAGGCCCAGAGGACCTCCCCAAGGAACCTCAGAGGGGCATTTAGAGAAGGAACAGGGAGACTACAACAAACCCGCCCCCGAAAGACTTTTTAGCTGATTTGAACGTTACTCATCTCACAAACGTGTTTAAAAAGCTGAAGTGAAATAACTTTCATTTTATTGTTATTTTCACTTTCTCTCATAATGAGAAAATACATGATTTGTCAGGTGGGTGATAATAGGGGAATTAAAGTGCGATTCATTATTGAAGAATGTGATTAATGGTTTCACATGCCTTTGTTTAGACACTTTTTGACATTGTCCATTAAACAGGCATAAAAACTAATTTGATATCTGCGTGTTTCTCAGTCTAATTTGTCTTCTTTGTTTAGTCGACTAATAAATTAGTCAGCAGGAACATCTTTAGTCTGTTCTGTGTCAGTGCCAGTACTTCATGCCATGCGATGGCATGAAGTACTGGCACATTCTAATTCAACTTACAGTTTCATATAGTCAGAGCATATCAGTCTTGATTACATCATTTACAAAACAGAATGTGGAAAACAGAGAATTTCAACAACAGGGTGACCTCGAAGTCTCCATTTCTATCATTGTGTAGTCTTCACCAGTGTGGTTCATTGTACAGTCAGAATACAAAGTTCATGATGACAGGGAACATTATAAGCTTCTGTATTTTTAATCATTATGTTATTTTCCAGACAAATTTCTCAGGGAAGTAAGCGTACATAAGATATATATGTGGCATATATCATGATTATCCCTAATGATGCCCCAAAGATGTTCTATTGGGTTTAGGTCTGGAGACATGCTTGGCCAGTCCATCACCTTTACCCTCAGCCTCTTCAATAAAGCAGTGGTTGTCTTAGAGGTGTGTTTGGGGTCATTATCATGCTGGAACACTGCCCTGCGACCCAGTTTCCAGAGGGAGGGGATCATGCTCTGCTTCATTATTTCACAGTACATACTGGAGTTCATGTGTCCCTCAGTGAAATGTAACTCTCCAACACCTGCTGCACTCATGCAGCCCCAGACCATGGCATTCTCACCACCATGCTTGACTGTAGGCATGACACACTTATCTTTGTACTCCTCGCCTGATCGCCGCCACACATGCTTGAGACCATCTGAACCAAACAAATTAATCTTGGTCTCATCAGACCATAGGACATGGTTCCAGTAATCCATGTCCTTTGTTGACAAACTGTTTGCGGGCTGACTTGTGTACAAACTTCAGAAGAGGCTTCCTTCTGGGGTGACAGCAGTGCAGACCAATTTGATGTAGTGTGCAACGTATGGTCTGAGCACTGACAGGCTGACCCCCCACCTCTTCAATCTCTGCAGCAGTGCTGACAGCACTCCTGCGTCTGTCTTTCAGAGACAGCATTTGGATGTGACGCTGAGCACGTGCACTCAGCTTCTATGGACGACCAACGCCAGGTCTGTTCTGAGTGGACCCTGCTGGATGATCTTGGCCACTGTGCTGCAGCTCAGTTTCAGGGTGTTGGCCATCTTCATGTAGCGCAGTGGTTCTCAAATCCAGGCCTCGTGGCCCGGTGTCCTGCAGGTTTTAGATGTGTCCCTGATCCAAAACACCTGAATCAAATGGCTGAATTACCTCCTCAGTATGCAGTCAAGTTCTCCAGAGTCCTGCTAATGACTTCTATATGTGATTCAGGTGTGTTGAAGCAGAGACACATCTAAAACCTGCAGGACACGGGGCCATGAGGCCTGGATTTGAGAACCACTGATGTAGCGCAACAATTTGTCTTTTAAGGTCCTCAGAGAGTTCTTTGCCATGAGGTGCCATGTTGGAACTTTCAGTGACCAGGATGAGAGAGTGTGACAGCTGTACTACAAAATTGAACACACCTGCTTCCTATGCACACCTGAGACCTAGTAACACTAACGAGTCACATGACATTTTGGACGGGAAATGACAAGCAGTGCTCAACTTGGACATTTATGGGTGTAGTCTCTTAAGGGTGTACTCACTTTTGTTGCAGCTGCTTTAGACATTAATGGCTGTATATTGAGTTATTTTGAGGGAAGAATAAATTTACACTGTTATATAAGCTGCACACAGACTACTTTTCATTGTGTCAAAGTGTCATTATGTCAGTGTTGTCCCATGAAAAGATCTACTTAAATATCTGCAGAAATGTGAGGGGTGTACTCACTTTTGTGATACACTGTATATCTTTTTTTCTCTCTCTCATAATGATTCAAGTTCACCCCTTTTGATTTGGGAAAGATCACATGCATGTCCTCACATATGCAAAGAACAGAGAACCATGTCCATAGATATGAGCACGTATGCTAATGATGTATCAAAAGAATACCAGGTGATGGGTATCTCAGCCTGTAGCTGATTGCACATAGACTATTTCACTTTCCTATCTCTTCCAGCTACATGACCAGGGTACCTGTCAATGTTTTTTTTTTCTGAGGCCCTTTAAAAAAAAAAGATTTTGGAGTGAGAAATCATAAATAATGAGTAGAAACAATGCCAAGGACAGAGGAGGTGCCATTTTGATGCACCTGACATCTGTGTGAACCATGTTTGTGTGTTTTATAGAGCTTAAACAGAAGCTCCACTTCTATGGCAGTTTCATTAAAGTGATCTAAGGCCACTGAAATGAAGATTGCTTTATCCATAGAAGCACACTGGGAAAGGCAGACTCTTATTTTTGCCTGATGTGTACATTTTTATTCTTGTGACAAATCATTTATCATCCAAAGTAACTTTATCACTGATATCTTTTCTACAGGCAGCTGAAAGGTCAGAAGTGCTGCGTCATCCTCATAATTCCCAAAAGGGTGTCTTCCTTTTTAACGGCCCTACACCCTCAAAGTACACTTGCTGTTTTACCAGGTTACAAGAGATTATTATTATTATTACCCAGTCCTAACACTAATACTGGTTTCCAGTTTATAGACAAACAGGCTTTACAGTTGCAGTTCTGCAGAAAAGAAGACGCGTTCAGAAACATTGTGATTTTTTTTTTTTTGATGCTTAGTTTATTTATTGAATGTTTGATGCTATCCAGTTGGAGGCAATGTAGGAGAGCGAGGAGAGAAGAGAAGAGAAGAGAGAAATAAAGAGGAAAGGGAGCGGGATCAGAGAGGGAGAGAGAAGAAAGGAAAGGGGTAGAGGAAAGGAGGCGTGAAGGTGGAGGTGGAGGGAGGATCGCGGTGGAAACTACTGTCCTCCAGCCTGAGCAGAACCACCAGCAGGTTCTTCCACACTTCCACGTTTCTTATATCTGGTGAACCAGCGCCAGCCGCCTCTTTTCTTCTTGTCTGGTTCTTCTTCTTCCTGATCCACTTTTTCTTTAGCTTTCTTGGCCTTTTTCTCGGCCTCTGCATCACCTGACTTGGACCAGAAGAATTTGGAGCGTTTTTTCTTTTTCTTTCGTTGCTCCTCGAGCTCTCTGTTCTTCTCCTCCAAATTTGCCACTTCTAGCACAAATTTTACATTTTCCTCCTCAATTTTATGACATTTCTCCCTGAATTTGTTCAACTCTTCAACCACTGCCTGGAATTTTTCTTCAAGCTTGCTGTATTTCTGCCTGTTCTCTTTGGTCTCCTCCTGCAGTGCTGCTTTTCTGCTCTCCAGTTCTTTATGCTCTGTTTCAACTTGCCCATATTTTTCCTCCCATTCCATGTTTTTCTCCTGGATTTCTGCATGTTTGGCCTCCAGTTGTTGGTGCTTCCTCACCAGTTCCTCATAATCCTCTACTTCTTGCTTCTGCTTGATTTCTTGATCTCTTTCCTCCACTTCTTGCTTTTGCTGGCGCTTAACAAAGTGCTGCTTCAGCATTTCATGCATTTCTTCCACATGTTTCTTACTCAGAACTTCCATATCCTTCTTTGCTGGATTTCTTTTCTCCACTTCTTGCTTCTGCTGGCGCTTAACAAAGTTCTGCTTCAGCATTTCATGCATTTCTTCCGCATGTTTCTTACTCAGAAATTCCTTGTCCTTCTTTTCTGGATTTCTGCTTTGGACGAGTGCCTCTTTCAGTTTTGCTATGTTCCATGTTTCTTCCACATTCACATTTTGTTCCTTCATCCTTTTGTTTTCCTCTTCCAGCTTTTGGTTCCTTTCCTGAAGTTGCTTCATTTCTTTTATGATGGAGTCAACTTCATTTAAGTGGACCAACTCTCTCCTTTCTGCTAGAAGCCCATAGATGCGTCCCCTCAGCTTGTAAGTGCTCTCTCGGAGGTTGCGGTTTTCCGTCCGGAGGCGGTAAATTTCATTTAGCGGAGGACGCTGTTCCCGTGTGCTCCACTGAGGAGGAGCCTCACCATTGCTTGGAAAGCTGCTTCTGTTGGACATGGCAGCAATCTAAGCCTCTGTCTTCTCTTTCAGAAATGTGGAAAATGGAATCGCAAAATCAAGTTGAGTGAAAATGTGTCAGTCACAAAGTCGCTAGTACAGCTCGACTACCTTTGATATTAGATCCATGGAACGTTCGAATCTTTTTTACACAAACTAGTTTAAATGGTGCGTTCCATTGCTACCACGTGACAATAATGATTACAATGTATTTATGTACATTATTTGCATGGCGGAAGTACCGATAAGGTTTCAGTCTTAGGAAAGTGAAATAGCCTATGTGCAATCAGCTACAGGCTGAGATACCCATCAGCTGGTATTCTTTTGATACATCATTAGCATACCTGCTCATATCCATGCATATGTGAGGACATGCATGTGATCTTTCCCAAATCAAAAGGGGTGAACTTGAATTATTATGAGAGAGAAAAAAGATTTTTTTTTTTTAGAAGCAGTCACCAGCAAAATGCACCTCATATATATATATATATATATATATATATTATATATATATATATATATATATATATATATATATATATATATATATATATATATATATATATATATATATATATATATATATATATATATATATATATATATATATATATTTATGCTTCTGTCAATTTATATCTATCTATCTATCTATCTATCTATCTATCTATCTATCTATCTATCTATCTATCTATCTATCTATCTATATATATATATGTATATATATATATATATATATATATAAATTGACAGAAGCATAAATAGCTGGCATTATTTTCCCTCCGGGGTCCCGCTCTTTGCCGTGGTCAGTTTTTAAGGTACAAACACATTTCTCCCTCTAGTTGTTTCGCTTCTTTGTGCAAACTTTGAGGAAGTAGCCGGAAACGGAGAGAAGGAAGAGTGTTTTTCCAGACGTGCACTTCATATTACATTGTGAAACTTCAAAAATAAATAACAATATTAGACCTAATAAAAGTATCAGGCCAAGATTAACGGAGTTATAGCGTTTTTCTATAACGAAGTCGGGGCAGCTGCTCCGTCTGGTGGCAGATGGCTGCATAACATCTAGGACAAACTTTTACGGCATCAATTAAACCTTAATAATTAGGCTAATAATTAGACTAGTACATCTGGTACCAACTAGTGACGTTAGCGACGATTAGACCCAGCAGCAGGGGAAGGCCTAGCCTTCTGCAGACCAGCAGAGGCAAAGGCAGGCCCAGAGGACCTCCCCAAGGAACCTCAGAGGGGCATTTAGAGAAGGAACAGGGAGACTACAACAAACCCGCCCCCGAAAGACTTTTTAGCTGATTTGAACGTTACTCATCTCACAAACGTGTTTAAAAAGCTGAAGTGAAATAACTTTCATTTTATTGTTATTTTCACTTTCTCTCATAATGAGAAAATACATGATTTGTCAGGTGGGTGATAATAGGGGAATTAAAGTGCGATTCATTATTGAAGAATGTGATTAATGGTTTCACATGCCTTTGTTTAGACACTTTTTGACATTGTCCATTAAACAGGCATAAAAACTAATTTGATATCTGCGTGTTTCTCAGTCTAATTTGTCTTCTTTGTTTAGTCGACTAATAAATTAGTCAGCAGGAACATCTTTAGTCTGTGCTGTGTCAGTGCCAGTACTTCATGCCATGCGATGGCATGAAGTACTGGCACATTCTAATTCAACTTACAGTTTCATATAGTCAGAGCATATCAGTCTTGATTACATCATTTACAAAACAGAATGTGGAAAACAGAGAATTTCAACAACAGGGTGACCTCGAAGTCTCCATTTCTATCATTGTGTAGTCTTCACCAGTGTGGTTCATTGTACAGTCAGAATACAAAGTTCATGATGACAGGGAACATTATAAGCTTCTGTATTTTTAATCATTATGTTATTTTCCAGGCAAATTTCTCAGGGAAGTAAGCATACATAAGATATATATGTGGCATATATCATGATTATCCCTAACGATGCCCCAAAGATGTTCTATTGGGTTTAGGTCTGGAGACATGCTTGGCCAGTCCATCACCTTTACCCTCAGCCTCTTCAATAAAGCAGTGGTTGTCTTAGAGGTGTGTTTGGGGTCATTATCATGCTGGAACACTGCCCTGCGACCCAGTTTCCAGAGGGAGGGGATCATGCTCTGCTTCATTATTTCACAGTACATACTGGAGTTCATGTGTCCCTCAGTGAAATGTAACTCTCCAACACCTGCTGCACTCATGCAGCCCCAGACCATGGCATTCTCACCACCATGCTTGACTGTAGGCATGACACACTTATCTTTGTACTCCTCACCTGATCGCCGCCACACATGCTTGAGACCATCTGAACCAAACAAATTAATCTTGGTCTCATCAGACCATAGGACATGGTTCCAGTAATCCATGTCCTTTGTTGACAAACTGTTTGCGGGCTGTCTTGTGTACAAACTTCAGAAGAGGCTTCCTTCTGGGGTGACAGCCATGCAGACCAATTTGATGTAGTGCGCGGCGAATGGTCTGAGCACTGACAGGCTGACCCCCCACCTCTTCAATCTCTGCAGCAATGCTGACAGCACTCCTGTGTCTATCTTTCAGAGACAGCATTGGATGTTCCTTCTCTAAATGCTCAGCATTTAATATTGTGAAAAACACTTTTCATTTCAGTTTATGAGGGCATTTCTCCACTTTGGGATTTGCTCATCTGAAATACTTGTGGTCATATTAGCAGCAGCAGTCTCAGTATTTACTTAGAAGAAACATCAGTCCTTCCTGTTGAAGTTCACGATGTGCTCTTTGAAGAGTGCTGGACTGCTTAGTGCTGCATCAGCAGTATTGTGTCTGTAGTGACTGATAGCCTGACATAACCATTTTATTTCATCTCTCCTTAGTGATACAAAAACCCTTCCTTGTAGTTACATTCTGTATCCAACAGGGTGCAAGATTACAGCAAATTTGCACCAGTGGTGATTCAGTTCACTGACACAGTATTGTCTATTATAGTAAAGTCTATTGTCTCTGTCTTTTTTCCTGTAATCCTAGCAGGAAGGTCGGCTTCCTTTTTCCTGCACAGATCCAGGAGTTTTAGTGCAAACTGCACGTGCTGCGTGGCACACAGATGGTGCTTCAGAATTCCTTCTGCAGTGATTTATTCAACCACAGAATCCAATATAATAATGTGTCCTCCAGTGCCCTTCAATGTGAAGATGACTCAATTAGACTGCATGAGCTGTCAAAACTCTAAAAATCTAATGCTAAATTCAATGCCTCTAATATATTCGCTATATTTGAACCACTGGTCTGAAATGATATAAAACAATAAGACATGTCCTTTGGGTTTTTGGTACAGGAATAATCCACCATGTGGTCATTATACATTTGTACTGCCACCATAATTGTCCCACAATGAAGACAAACGACAAATTAAACACTTTTCACAGGCTCTTCCCACATGGGTCCTTGAAGGGAAACTATTATCAAAGCTGGCTTGCGGTCTTAATTGATGTTGTGCATTGTTTCATAAGTCCTTCATAACCAGTGAGGCTCTCACTGACTCTGCTGACCCTCATTTAAGGCATATATTTTCATTGCCCCCCCTCGGGGTTCCCTTTATTCAGAGCCAACATAAATCATCATTCTTCCGACTGCACTGGAAAGCAGCAGTGATGAGTTCACGCCCCTGGTGAAACCCCTCCTTCCAGTGTAAATATGTGGAGTATGTGGCATCGCAGCGTCAGAGGAGTGTAGTAAGTGTGTGGCGGGGGTACCGGAGACGTCTCTGGATATACGATTCAAACTTTGAGCTGGGACTCAGGTGATTTCACATCTGGATATATTGTTTTTATTTTTATTAAATTTAAGGTAATTTTTTTTTTTCTTAACGCTTATGGTTCGCGGTGTGGATTTCTCGGAGAAACAAGATTAACGGATTGTCTGCTTTTTAATTCCAGCATTTATTGAATTCATCTTGTTGGTCTTTGGTTGTCTGTAAGCTGGGTGTCGGTAGGCTCTACCAGAATGTTCTTTTTACTGTTGAAGTATTTTTAATGTTTCACTGATAACTTCTCTGCATTTAAGGAACGAGGTTAAATACTCTCCACTTTGCTCAGTGTTCAGCTGTTTATTAGCTTGTTAGAGCAAAGTAACAGCGTCAGCAGAGAAATGTATTTTTTGTGGAATAATACAGTGTATAAAGCGTAGCTTTCACTACACTTTTTTGTGGAGCGACGGTATAATTAAGAGCATAAATTAACTTTATACGTCACAGCTTGTGACTGACAGCCAGCAGTTAAATTATGATTTTTTTAATGTTTTCATATTCCAGAACAATATAAAATTAAATCGTTTCCATTCACTGATACGTGATGCAGCCGCTTTATGGTTTCAAGTGTCCCAATGCACACTGTGGACTATGTAACAAATGCCAGGAAAAATCAAATAAAAAAAAAAAAATCAAAATTTATAATAAGGCTATAATAAATTCCAGATTCCCCCCTTGAAAGGGGTTCCGTGAATCACCCTTTCTTAGCGGCTTCATTAGTTTTGGTTCACTGGAAGATTTCGTGTCCAGCCATGATCTCAGAGCTGCACAGATGGACTGAAATACACTTCTGCATCCTGCTACACCCAACTTGTTGGTCTGTACACTTCCACGCAGACCTTCTCATCAGCTCCTGAGGAAAGCTGAAGTGTAGCATTAGTGGTCTTTGATCCCCTCTCATGCTGGGGCCTGTTCTGTAGTCTCTAATCCAGCAGGGAGGAGGACTTTGACACGTGAGATGAATGGCCTCTAGTGCTCTGTGTGTTTCTTGCTCTCAATTAATTAACAATCACAGCACTTTTCAATTCAAACTTCCAAAGTGTGACATCACAGCAGCTTTGTTTTGTGTTGACACACGAGGAAAAACTTAAAGTGTCTCACTTGTCTGTTATCGATGCTCACTGATGCCCTCTGGACACATTTTTAGTGGGAATTAATCTGTAATTGCAGGCTAATGCACATGTTAGTCAGGGAGTGACTGGGTGTGACAAAACTATTTATTTCATACTTCTGTGCAATTTATGTTTGCATCTTTCAGCCTCAGCCCCTCAGGAAACAAAAGCCCAAAGGCACGGCGCCCACAAACATTCCTCTGGGTATTAGTCTGGCCTTTTGTTTAGGCTGACCTTGTTTATGCAGATAGGGCAGAAGCTGTGGTACGGCCCTGTCATTTCCAGTTAAATCATTGCTATTGTGATTAGAAATTCCTCAGACATCACAGCAGTGCTTTAAATGTGACAGAAAACACAGCTGTCCTTTTTACTCACTGCAAAAGGTCAATGAGCAAGATTTCTGTGTCTCTTGTTTAGAAACTCACACCATGCCAAACTGGGGAGGAGGCAACAAGTGTGCAGCATGCCGCGGGACAGTTTACCACGCGGAGGAAGTGCAGTGTGATGGCAAGAGCTTCCATAAATGCTGTTTTCTCTGCAGTAAGTACAGCTGCAACACTTGCACGAAACATCCAGCACAGACTGCATGTATTATGTTGCATCAACATGCAAATATAACCGTATCTGGAATGTGGTGGGGCGTCCGTTCGACTTTTGACCCCCACAGTTGGACAACACTTGAACTCAGTTTCACCTCCTCAGCTCATCAAAGAGAGCTTTCTCTGACATTTCTCTCACTGATTCTCAAAATGTCAGTGAACATGTTCCAGTGAAGACCACGCACATACATCGGGATTCTGTATGTTCCTTCACTGAGCTTCTGAGAAGAAAAGAGCAAAACAATCTGAGCCATTAAAGGCGGGTTTCTTCTTTTTGAGCAGTTCTGTTACAAAGGCAGCTTTGTCTGACCCAGGAGGGGATAAGCAAGGACACTCGGTGTTCTTGGGTCCCCTTCGCCCTTTTTTGTCCAAATTCTCAGTTTTCTGACATTAACTGATTTTTATTTTATTTGATTTCTATTATAAAGACAGCTTTATACTGACAGAGAAGTTGCACATTTCAAAACAGCCTCATATGACTCTGTGTGCACTGACTGTGGCTTTGTCTCTGTTATTTGCTCGCAATCTGTGCCTGTGGCAACACGTGGAGATTAATGATATACATATAGCTGAAGGGAGGTGGAAGTACTGTGACAAAAAATTAAAAGCTTAACAATTGCATCAAAGGTTGATGAGGATATGTGAGGATTTAGGAGCCATTTGATGGGACGTGCAGGGCTCTTCGAACAAGCTCTTAAAAGCTTTCCTTTTGGAAATGTTGGCTGCGAGATCACAGACGTGAATGGAGACATTTTTTCCTGCCAATTGTGTGAAATCTTAAACCAGATTCAGAGTCTCATAGTGAAGGCCATTGTGTGAAGAAATCAGCTAATCCCAGCAGCCAGCATGAGTACAAGTGTGCAGTCTAAAGCAGCTGTGGAGCTTTTGTTTTCTCTGTTAAGAACCAACCTGCCAACATGTTCTCAGTTTTTTCCAACACCTATGGTATACTGCCAGATTTCAAACATTAATTCATTTTCTAGTATTTAAATACTTGCAGTCAGAATAGTTGAAAATAGTTGAAATATTGAAAGATGCTAAAGTGGAATTTATTGAAAAAGTTTGAGTTAGTGTTGCAGGGGAAGAATCCAACTAAAGATGTGGACTTCTATACTCGAATATCTTATTGTTAGCAGCTCACCAGCTTTTAACTTTAACTTTTATTCTCATTCATGAGCGGACACTTCAAACCCTAGAAACAAACTTCAGCTCCTTTCAGCCCCACACATACATCGTTGAACAGCCAACACTTTAAATGACTCTTCCAGCTAAATTATGTCACTTGCACTGAGAAGCTTAATATCATTAGAATTCTGTGTAATGACTGACACAATAGATCTAAATTCACTCAATGTTGGTGTAAGCTCTCTTAAAGGCTTTCCTTTATTTTCTCTCCTCTATATACTGCTCAAATAGTGGTTTTGCATATAAACAGGGATAAAGTTTCAAATAATGATGTCAGTGTAAAAGCTCAGGCTTCATTCAGACTGCTCTAAATGTCCAGTTTCAAACTGTTTTTTCTACCCTTAGTTCTTATGATGTCACTAAGAGCAGATATTCCTAATATGGTCATCTGAGGCAGAACTCTGACTGTGAGCACAGAAGACCCACCCATCTGCTGTTGAGATCTTCTGTTTACACGGGGCAGCCAATCAGAACAAAGTCAGCTGTGAGGGCGCTTTAAGACTTTGTTTCAGTCACTGGGTGAACTGAGTGCTCAAAAGATGAATTTTGAGCTGTGAGTCATGCTTGTTTAAGTGCCAAGTACATGTACAACCTAGTAAAAAGACCTTTCCTCTCACCTAACTGCTGCTCTGTGTGTGTCCTCAGTGGTCTGCAGGAAGGGTTTAGACAGCACCACCCTGGCCAGTCATGATCAGGAGATCTACTGCAAATCGTGCTATGGGAAGAAGTACGGCCCTAAAGGCTATGGGTACGGACAGGGAGCGGGAACACTCAACATGGACCGGGGAGAACGTCTGGGAATCAAACCTGAAGAGTAAGCTGGACTTCAGCATGACTACACAATGATTAAACTGTAACTGTGACTAATCATGATCACACTGATCATTTCAGTTAATATGCAAACCAAAGTTGTGGAGTTTTTGTTTTTTTTTAAATTCACTTACATGGTATTTAATGACATCACTACTGCACTCAGTGTTCCTTCCTTGCTCTGCTTCGTCTGAGCTCTGTTGACATCCGTTGAATCTATATTGTTTCTGTCTGTGTGATGGGAGTGCTAACATTATGCTAATTTTGATACAATTTACCAGTAAATTTCCTGCAGTGTTGCCAGTAACTATGAAACTACTTAAAACTGACTCTGTCATGGAAACATCTTAACAAAGCGTCATTCATCAGACATAATCATAAGTCCTGCAGCGAGGTCACAGAGGCCACTGAGTCTAGTGTTGCATTATGTGTAATGATGTTTATAAGCTGTGGCTGCTGACTGTCACAGTGCCATTGTCTCTTATTTATGGAATATACATAGAGCATGTATTTATGCAACTGAACTTGAAGTTGTTCCCAAATACACGAACTGCTTCACACAGAATTCAAGCTGTTGTAAAATAGCAAGAAATAGATGTTCTTATCTTTCACCAATATAGCAGCTTCGTAACTTACCCAGAGAACAGAGTGAAGATGCATGTTAACATGAGTGGATGTATCTAGGTGTGTGCTGGGTGGCTATCTGATTTCTGTCCTGTATATCTACAAATGCCAATAATAACATACTTTGTATGTTTGCATGCTTGTAAAATGTCACTTACAGTTCAGATCAGCTTGCCTAAGTAGTGTCCTGCAGTTTAAAGATTTCATAAATGTGAATGACCCTCTGCTCTTCCCCTATCCCGGCACGTTCCTGCCAAAACCACAAAGCCTCGGGAGAGGAAAGAAACCTTGTAGGAATATTGGCACAAATTCCACTTCTTTATCAAATCCAGCTTCCCTATTCTCAGATGGTTTGGTGTAGGTCCACAAGATCGCTGCACAATATAGAAGAAGTAATAGAAAGTAGGAACATATTCTATTATTAATATTCTGTCTTGTAATATATAAAAGATTATGCAGAGTCAGTGTGTTATGCTGTTCTTTCTTGTTTCGCTTTAAATTCAAGAACTGAAGCAGATGTATGGGCTCAGTTCAGTTTGTCTCTCAGCAAGATTACGCAAAATCTACCAGCTTGATTTCATGACATTTTAAGAGGCGCAGCATGAGAAAAGGAAGCACCTGTTAAATGTTGGTGCAGAGCTGGATAGCTTTAAGATTGGGAGATGGGACACTAGGATTCATCACTGGTTTCTTCCTGTTGAGTGTTTTAGCTACAGTAAAATGCTGTGCATTGACCTTTTTTGACTAGTGATAGTTGATTTGTATGCACACTTTCTGCCAATGTTTACAACAGAATACATTCCTTTACATGATAAACATCTTTGTCCTCAGATGTGTGATAAGATCAGATAGATCTGCCATGAAGTCTGGAAATATGAGTCTGGGAAATTGTGTAATTTTAAAATGGAAAACGTGTGAACCCTGGGTACATGATGAGACAAGTCTGAAATTCAGAGTAATGATCGAAGAGTGAAATACATCAATTAACAGAATGGGATCATTGCTTTACAACAGGCTTCCAGCCTGCAGTAGATGGGATGAGTGTATTTTCTGGATATTCCTACAGCAAAATTACATCCAGAGTGTTACGCTGCATAATTATAGCCTTCTATAGCCTTATGGGCATGATGTAAAACCACCAAAAACAAACAGGAAAGTGCATCCCAACCCATACCTACCCAGAATGTTTACCCTGCCCCAGACATCAGGTGATTAGGTTATGAAAGAGTTTATTATGTAACCGAAAGGATCCCACTCACTCTGCTCTCTCCTCCATCACAAAGGGCTTCATTCAGGGGCCACTGGGGCTGGCAGTCACCCTTCGATAAGCACTGCTCCGAGCCCCGTGGTGCCCTGCTCATTTTCCCACCATTGGCAGAGAATAGACAGAAGAGCATGTTCTTATTTTTTTCTGGCAGTAATTTATAAATTTGTGTCTCTATGTGTTAATATTTAATTTATGCCTATCAATGTCTTACACTGTAGGTATTTATTAATGCAGATCTAAATCTAACAAACACAAGAGCTGAATGATACTGAACGATAAAGTGAGTATTGTGAATGAACTTTTCTTCAGAAATAATTTATCATATGCTTATATGCTCTTTCCCACCCAAGAACCCAGACTCACAGACCCACGACCAACCCCAATCCATCCAAATTTGCCCAGAAGTTTGGAGGTTCGGAGAAATGCGCCCGGTGTGGAGACTCGGTTTATGCAGCCGAGAAGATCATGGGAGCGGGCAAGGTGAGTGTTTTATCCAAAGCATGTTTTCAGTTTCACAGACCGTCACTCTGTGCTTTTCAGATTTTAGTGAAACTTGCGCACAGTGATCCACTAATGGGTCCAAATCAGGCTCAAGGTCACATTTGTCAGTGGTGACAAGAAAAATGTTTATTTTTTGTACTTCACACATTACAGTAACCTGTGAACTGTGGTGGATCGTGAGTCTGATGAGCTAGCACATCATAATGAACATAACAGCAGGGAGCTGTTATTTTTTGTCATGTATAGATTGTTGTAATGGTGGATGCTCAAAGTTTAAAATACTGAAGTCACAAGTAATTCAGTGAACCAAAAGCTCAGGCTTCAGAGTGCTCCAAGTGCTTGTTTTGAGACTGTTTTTTTTTTTTTCTCAACATTTGGCTCTGTGTGATGTCACTGAGATTGAATGTCCCTAATATGGTCACGTCAGGCACAAAACTCTGGTCTGGTAATCGGCAGCCAGTGAGAAGAAAGTCTTCTCAAAGTATGCAACTGTAGAAGGGTCTGAGAATTTAATAATGGAGTTAAAATAAGCCCCTTTGAGCCAAAAGGGTGCATCTCTCCAATAAGGAATACACTTGGATACAATATGTACTTTGAACTGAGGCATCGGCCAAGTCAGCTATTTAACTTTCACTAGTTTTGCCAAGTTGCAAAAATGATTACACCTGGCTCACAACTTTTTGAATTTATTATCATGACAATGTGGACTGAGAGTGAAGAACTAGGCTGGATGTCTGACTTTCACCACTTACTTTAAGAACATACAGATGAGGACAGAATTATTAGCCCCCCTATGACATTTTGTTTTGTCAGAATTTTCCCAAGTACCTTTTTATTGAGCCATAGCACAAACCACTGATGTGCTTTAACTTTTGTAATACTCAAAGCTTGTAAAAGTTAAAACTGAGGGTTATCTTCCAATTTACACACAGTATAAACTTCAGCAGGGTTTGAGTATCAGGCCAAAAACCAAAGAGATCAGTTTAGACTCGAGAAAAAGAATTGCTGATGCTCACAAAGCAGGAAATGATATGCAAAGTTCTCACGGTGTCTCCAAGGTTGAAAAACTGGAGTGAGAAATATTATCAAGAAATTCAAAGAGAGCCATTCAGTGTAGATCAGGCCTGTCAGATGCAGGAAGATAAATATTCCAAAGACTCTGGACAGAAAACTAATGAGAGTTGTGTCTAAAGACCCCACAACAACTGCTGAGACCCTGCTGAGATAGAAATTTAGTCTCAAAGAAGACAATCACTAGAACCCTGAACAGGAAAAGATGCAAGGTTATAGACCAAGAAAAACTCCACTTATGCTGAAAAGACACCTTCAAGCCAGACTGAAGGACAACATGGAGAAAGATTATGCCTGCTGGAAGCACGTCCTGTGGTCAGATGAGACGAAACTAGAGCTCTTTGGTCATAGAGACGCCGTTTATGTTTGGAGAAAGAAAGGAGAGGCGTACAAACCAAAGAACACCGTCCCCACAGTGAAACATGGCGGTGGGAGTATTACGCTGGGTGGATGCTTCAGTGCGTCTGGAACTGGGAATCTCATCAAGGTGGTTGGAATCATGAAAAAAGAAGGACATGTGAAGTTTTTGAAAGGAAACCTCAAGCAGCAAAACTGGGTCTTCTGTGTCTTCCAACATGACAACGACCCAAAACATACGTCGCTCCTGATGAAGAACTACCTCCAGAAGACCAAAGTGAACATTATTGACTGGCCTGCACAAAGCCCAGACTAAAATCCCACTGAAAATGTGTGGGATGAACTGAAGAACAAGGTCAATGCCGGAAGACCATCAAATCTGGAGAAGCTTGAGAGAATCGCCAAAGAAGAATGGGCAGGGATTGCTCAGGAGACGCGTGTGAGACTACAACAAATGACTGCAGGCTGTTATCCATGTGTTAGAAATTCCTTGCTGTGTTTGACAGCAGTTGGGAAATACTTTAAAAAGACATTTTCATCCTGGTTTTTCTTTTTGTTTTTTTTGTTCTTTTGTTTTTATCTGTTTGGACTGTAAACAGCATTAAATCTGTTCCATCAATGGCAATCTGCAGTGTGAATTTAATATGATGCAGAAAATACCTTTCTACAGAACTGTCATCAGATCCAGTTTTAGCTTGAACAGTCCCAGCAGAAATGAGGTCCTTGAACTCCACTGGATCACAGTCTGCATCTAAAACCGCAGGGGTGAAACTCATTGGACTGGATTGGACACACATGCTTTTCCCTGTGCTGAACCACACGCAGGAGGTTTGCTGTGGTTTCTCCTAATGAGAGAACACAAATGCTGTTTTTCTGATTGAAGCCATTCCACAGACTTTGGATGGGAGCTTCCCGACAGCTGGTGTTAATCGCATGAGGCCGTACGGATCCCGAGGTTTTGGCAGCTGTTGTCGATGGTCTGATTTACGTCTTGGGACGTAACGGCAGGATGTTTTACTCTGACGAAGAAAACGAATGAGTCTCAGAGCAGTCGCTCACATGAAAAGTTGTCCGCAGAGGAGAGACGATTTGTGTTTAGGAGGGTTTCTGTTTCCTCTCAAAGTGGGAGGAGTGGACCATTTCCTGCTGGTGATCACTCATGGATTTATGCATGAGCTGAGTAATAGTAATGATGCCATCAGAGCTGTTAATGTGTTTCCTAATTGGAGGAGAGGCTCTACTTACTGGCTAAAACATGAACTGTAATTTGTATGTAATGAAAATGCCCCAGGCTGTGAGAAAGCTAAGTTGGTTTGCAGTGATGATATATGATCCAAGAAGTATGTGCAGGTATCAGCTGTCATTTTTTTTTTTTAAGTAGAATTGAGTTAACATTGTACAAGCCTTGCAGTTAAATCTAGATGTGGAATAAAAGCATAATGACATAATGCTTTTCCTCGCAGCCCTGGCATAAGAACTGTTTCCGCTGTGCAAAATGTGGCAAGAGCCTGGAGTCGACCACCCAGACCGAGAAAGACGGAGAAATCTACTGCAAAGGTGAGATAAATCAAAACATGCTTCAATGCAGCGTTACAAACGAAGGCTTCAGATACAACTTTGATTTCAGGGAAGAGTTTGCAGCGAAACCACCACCACTAAAACATGTGTTGTAGTGCAGGAGTAAATAACTCCACCCTGCAAATAAGAGATTTCCTCACTGGGATCTAACAGCAACACATTTTCTCACTTGAAAAGGATCAATAATCCCTTAATGAGTAATATGTTTAGAATACTGTGGAATACCTCCCTTAATGGCTCCAAATTCAATCAGTGTTGGAGTATGCGCTCCTTATGGGAATGTATATGGCTTTCCTTTGTTTTCAGTCATGTAGATGCTGTTAAATAGTGGATGCTCCAGAGAGGGGCCATCTCTGGCACACAGCTGTGGCTGTAAGTGCAGCATCAGATTTGTTTGGACTCCCCATGTTCTCAAATATCTAACCAGGAACACTGATAAGTGCCTTTAGCAATGACGGTATTGGATTGCCGTGACATTTGGTACAGAATTTCACACCCCCTTCAGGATAAATTCTGGGAAACTCTTGTGGGTGTTCCTTTAACTTTCAGCCCACTGCCACCACTGTTATTGAAATACTTTGGTTTCTGACTAGGGTTTAATATTTTTCCCGAAAATGACATGGATCAAATCCCGGGAAATGAAGAGCCATTTCCCGGGAATCCCGGGAAAAAGTTTATTTATTTTTTTATTTTAATTAGGCCTTCTGTAGCCTGTGTCGGCCTTAACCTATTGTGATATTGTAGAGGTAGCTTTCCAGCTATGTCCTGTTATGCCCAGTAGGGGGTAACGTCGGCTTGATTAACGCAATAAAACCTACATCTCGACATTCGAGTGCTCGAGCTATGCGGTGTTGTATCGTTCCTCAACACTCCCTTAACAAATATAATTCGAATATTCCTCCATTGTACATGGAATTATACCAAGATATTTTACAACTGCTGGTGCAAAACAATACGGTTCATCTCCACAGCATTGATAAAGGCTCAGCCACTTGCGCTGTCGTGGCGACATCTGTTGGGCTATATCTCCACCAGTGGAACGCTGTAATAGTCATTGAAAAGTTAACTACCGTACTACACTATAATATGGCATAACACAGGGCCTTGAGTAATGCACTACGACTTGGTCATTGCCATTCTGGCAACAGCAAATTTATAACACCGTGTCTGAGGGTTAAAGTAGGTTCGCTGTGAATCGTCTATTGAAAAACTGGCCAATCCTTATAGCCTAAAAAAATATACATTTTACTCAACTCCATTTTAAAAGCGAAATATGTTAAAGCAATCTATTTCATGATAATTTCTTCACACATTAGGCCCGTATCCTAATTCATGATTGTTAGTAAGCGGCTGCAAACGAGGAAAAGAAACACTCGAAGTTAAACAGATATTTCTTTATTGTTCAGGGCAGGCATATTTTATAGGCTATATAATGCAATATAACAATATATAATAATATAAAATTATATAATACAAAATACCTTAGGGTAAACACATTGCCTACGATTTCAACAAATTAAAGAGGAAAAAAGCACAACTGTGTAATACCTCTATTAAAACGCTTGAGATGAAGCTGAAGCCTTAAACGGAGGCTGAACGTGCCTGAAATGAAGAGTAATGCTTTTCGCATTAAACGAACCCTTCTCTCAACATTTCCTTAAATTTAACATTCTGAAGCTTTCTTTTCTTTCTGAAAGTCAAATCGACGCGCGCGACTTTTTTCCCGGTTTCCCGTCTAACGTTTCCCGGGAAACGGGAAATGGTTCTGATCGCATTTCCCGGGAATCCCGGATCTCGGGATTAAACCCTATTTCTGACCAAATACATGCAAAGCAGATAATATTCCACCAGGAATAGCCAGGAAGCATGCTAGTATGTTAGCATGTTTATTCTCACGTTGCCTCATTTTACTTAGCTTAGTCAACCAGAGAAATAAGGAGGTAAGACAGCCAGGTAGCAGGAATGTTGTGATAGCAGACGGGAGATTGCATTTACATACATCCGCATCAGGACTGAGTCAGTGTGCTGACTTTGAAGGCTATGCTGTTAGTCATGTGACTTGCAAAAGAGATGACGCCTGCACATAAAAGAGACAGAATGGTAACTAATTATTCACAAACACTGTAAAAGCAGCTAATTGTTTATAACGGCTTTATGCAAAGAATTCTCTGCTCCTCTGCCAGCTGATGTGATCATATCAGCAAACAGTCAAACTGGATGGACGTGCTCTTACACAACAAACCTTTGAAATAAAACATGTTGTAGCTGGCGTCCCAAATGAGGGTTATTTCACGTTTGGTGTGTTGGTTTGGCTCTGTCATATTAACAGAGCCTCTGCAGTTTGACCTCCACAACAAGTTCTCTCCCTCCTATCAGCACAATGGGATGGTTTGCTTAAACAGAAGACTGATACACCCAGGCAGAAACAGTCGTAAACACACAGCTGTCAGCAGATCTTGTTTGCTATATGTCACGAGGAGACCTCGCACTGATGAGCAGGAATCTTGCAACTCATCTTTAAAGCCGAAGAGACTGAGCTCTGCTGCTATCAATCAATCTGACGGCTCGTCCTCTAACAGAGACGTCCTCTTTCTGTGTTTGAGCAACATCTGGATGTTGTTACTGTACACCATCGTGAGACAGACAGAAAGACAGATGTGGACGGCAGACCGAGTGTTTGCAAAACAAAACTTTGCAGGGAGAGCTCGAGCAGATACTGTGGTTTATTTAAAGAAATCTAGGAATGCTACACAGAATGAAAATCCTGCACGTTTTCATTTTTCCACAACCCTAGGAGTGAGGTATTTGAAACTTAACACGTGCATGTTAAATCAACAGCTGAAGCTGGGAAAGTAGGCACTGCTGCCACTGAGAGGACTTCACACACAGTTTTCTGTCTGCTGCTGATCTGCTCAGGTTCACTGAGGTCAAAGCTGTAATTGCAAGCGATAGGAAAATAGACCTCTTTCACAGCAGACATCTTGACACAGGTGTGTTAATGATCTGCCGGGATTTTCCCCACACACGCCTGAACCACCTCCAGGGTTTACAGAGAACGGTACAAAAAAGAGAAAATAGCCAGTGAGCGGCGGGTCTGTGGGAGAAAACGCCTTGTTGATCTCAGAGGAGAATGGCCAGACTGCTTCAAGATGATGTGAAAGCAACATTAAGTCAAACAAGCACTCATTTAAACTGAAGTACGCATGAGAACATCTCTGAATGCACAACACGTCGAACCTTGAAGCGGATGGGCTACAGCAGCAGAAGACCACACTGAGTGCCACTCCGGTCAGCAATGAACATGAAACTGAGGCTACAATTCTCACAGGATCACAAACATTGGCCAGTAGAAGCCTGGAAAAACATTGGCTGGTCGGATAAGTGTCGATTTCTGCTGCAACATCTGAGCAACATGAAAGCGTCGTTCCAGTCTGCTTGTATCAACGGTTCCCAGTGGTGATAGTGTAACAGTATGGATTTTCTTGGCACACTTTGGGCCTTTTAGTACCAAATGAACATTGTTTAAACACAGCCTACCGGAGTATTGTTGCTGACCACAGCCGCCTTCTGATGATAAAGCCAGTCTATTCAGCTTAACTGGCCGTATGTGTCATTTCAGGTTTTCAGTAAAAAAATAAATTTACACCTTTTTAAATAGACTGTCATAATTCAGATTAGAGCTGAGGTTTGCTGACATTTGCAAATGAGGTTTTATATGACTCATGTCATCTTAGGGGGATCAAATCTGCAGCTCGTTGATGTTCCTTCTTTCCCTTTGCAGCATGTTACGCCAAGAACTTTGGCCCCAAAGGGTTCGGTTATGGCCAAGGAGCCGGTGCTCTGGTTCATGCTCAGTGATGGCTTCGTGGGACCACAGTCACCCTTTTCTACATTCCTCTCCCCAACATGAACATATTTCATCTGCTTTGCTTTGTTTTCTCCCTGAAATACTCTGATGCTGACAACGTGCTGTTGATACAAATAAAAAACATGAACAAAGCAACTGCTCACATTTGACTGTATTTTATTATTAAAGCCATTGAAACTGAACCATGCCCATATGTTTACATCTGAAGCGGAGTTACAGTGACATCTGGAGGTGGGCAGAGAGGCACTGGAGATGATTATGTGCTTTCTTTTTTCTGCTTTTGCTATCCCGCATGGTGAGGGTGAGGGTGAGGGGGGGGGGGGGGGGGGGGGGGGGGACAGAAGAAACTTTTTAGGCTGCTGGAAGAACTAGTGAGGACTGAGATGGCTTTGAATTCATGTCCTGGGTGAGCCTGAAGTGGTGAACTGCCCTAAAGAAAAAAGAAAAAAACCCCAAAACAAAACATAGAAACCACTAGGCTGCATATATCTATGTTCACTTAAAAGGCATTATTAGAACACAAGAGGCTAGTTACTGATATGAGATGTATAGCCAGGTCGTGACCTTTGACCATTAAAGCACACAAAATAGAGCTGCTGTGTGTCATGTTCATAGGGCAGCAGTGACATCAGTGGTTAGTAAAATGGAGGCTTGAAACCTGTAACGATGACATAACCGTCCCCTTCTGATGATGCAAACACTAGGCTCAAAAGTTTTGGAGGGCTTTTATATAATATAACCTCCCTCTATCCTTAAAACTATTGCATGATCACATTTCAGCTTTTAAAAAACAGAAGAAAAAAAATGGCGTCTGCCTTAGTTCTCTAGTGTCTTTGCTTTACAATTTGTACATCCAGTGGTATATAACGTAGAAATAAAAACAACAAAAAAAATGGAACATTCAAATATATTACACACTTGCACAGGGAGGGTCCCACTGGAAAGCTGGCGACCTGAAGGACAACTTCCACTAAATACACTGGATTCGAGAGAAAGTAACCCATTTTTTTTTTTTTTTTAAAAAAGGACAAATGAACAGAATGCAGAAAAGTACTTGCAAATACTTAACATTCACTATATACAGACACGTGGCTTGCTGGGCTGTCACCACGAAGACGACGACAGGGGCGGCGACAGCCCAGCTGTCCCAAGCATCATACATGCAGTGGAGCTTCTTAAGGGTTAAAACGCCTATAGACAGCAGTGACGGACATCACTAAAAGCTACAGTCATACACTTGGAGTATAGTCACTTGAGTTTCTCCTTTCTGTTTGGTTGGAGGAAATCCCCCAAATGCAGGAAAAGAAAAAAAAAAAAAAAAAAAAAAAGTCCAGGAGCACCGTTTGGGCTAACACTGATAAAAAGAAAAAAACGGAGGGAGATGGTGTTTATGTACAGATGCACATTCTTGACATTTCAGGCCATCCTCGTCCTCCTGCTGCTGCTGTGAAGCTGACTGCGTGTGAGGGGGTCGGGACAGAAAGCGATTAGGAGGCGGCCCCTCCTTTTTCTCTCTCTGTAAACAATGGAAGCGTCGGCATGAAGCGGCGCTTCTGTTCAATCACAGCCAATTTATTATAAAAAAAAAGAAAAAGAAAACTAAAAAAAAAAAACATGATCAGTGCAATGATGTAGGCAGAC
Source organism: Archocentrus centrarchus (assembly GCF_007364275.1). Taxonomy (NCBI): domain Eukaryota; kingdom Metazoa; phylum Chordata; class Actinopteri; order Cichliformes; family Cichlidae; genus Archocentrus; species Archocentrus centrarchus. The sequence goes on along the minus strand of NC_044368.1, from coordinate 21,422,169 downwards.
AAATAACAAATACGACTGTACAGCTTCTGAAGAAAACATACATGGAATGCAACTCTCGTGTAAACTCGTCTCTGATCCTGCAGCCTCCTCTTTTTCTTAAACTCTGCGCTTAATAAATACACTTGCTGTACCCGTCTACAGAGTTTTGTAGGCAAAGTTCTCTGGCTTCCATGCTCTATGGCTACAGGTACTTCTTTAATATTTTTAGCATATAAAACCTATTCAGCTAACCTGACTTGAAATGCAAAAAATGATGGTGCCAGAACATAGTTACTTTGTCTATAAATAGTTTTAAAATAAATATACCTCACATAGTATCACATTGTCTGTAGGATATTTTCTTGCATGTTTCGCTGAAGGAGTCGCTCTCTGTGCACTTCTAATCCCGCGTTCTTACTGCACAGTAACTGCTTTGGGGTTAAACCCTCTGTATGCACTAAACCTATGTCATGAGAGGAAGCAGCTTTTATTCGAGCAGGCTGAGAAGTGAGGTTTCTGCAGCGGCTCCTTTTAACCGAACGCTCTCCTATGATAAATTCAGCACTAATTGGCAAATCGTCAGCTCCACTGGAAACTCAGCACGGTGCAAAATCAAGACCTTAAAAGACATTCCCTTATTTCTATCGTACTTTGAAACAAATTCTTGTTTTTTATATATATATAAAAAAAAAAAAACTTTCTTTTACCTTTCACCACAGTTAGTTATGACAGGAACAACGGAGTTCCTGAACCAATCAAAAACAAACATGTACAGGGCACATGGACAGGGACACCATAAATAAGATATAAAATGGGGGAGGGGGGAAGAACGACGTTGCCTCTTCATGGCTCTACTTTGTCTGCGGTGTTGAGTCTCCGGGTAGAAGAGCTTTTAGTTCTGTAATTCCTCTCTCCTCTTCATTTGTGCCTGGCAGCAACGCACCGTCCAAAGGGCTCGGGAGAAGAGGGGAAGTGGAGGGTTGGTCAGCGGTAAAGATACAGTAATGGAGTCTGACATTGTTGAGTAATAATAGTAGTAGTAAGAGTAGTAAAGATGGTGGTGGAGGCGAAGGGGGGAGGGGGCGGGGTGTGCGGTGTTGCCCCATAACAGCATGCTAGTCCCGGCTGATTTTTTATCTTATTCTTTTGTACAAAGTTGTTTGATCGGTGAGGGAGAGATGGTCCAAAAAAGCAAGTGCTCCCGAGAACAGCATCACTCAGATATGATCGGCGGAGGAGGGGTGGAGAGGGAGGGTGACGAGGGTCATCCTTCCAAAACATTTGCTTCCATCCATTTATCCATCCAGCCACGCTCCGCTTGCACCCCCTTCCTCTTCGTCCTCCTCTTCCTCCTCCTTCTCTACACCAGCTGGTAGCCCGAGCCAGACGTCTGGTCGTATTCTATTGTGTACTGCGTGGTCCAGTCCACCGTGACGGGCCGGATCAGGCCGCAGCAGCGGATCTCGAAGAAATCTATGAGGTTTCTGATGCAGCCGTGGCTACAGAGGGGACACAGAGAAAAATGGGAGGGATGAGAGTCTGAGGAAAACAGTGCTGGAAGCTTAATGAAATATCCTGCCAAAAATTCCATCCTTCCAGGATTAATACAATAGTGCATTGTCAAAGTGCTATAGTAAAGTCACTGAACAAGTGTGTGAAGTTTGATGGGCCCAGCTTGAACAGTACGTATTTATGTTGTGATAAATAAATAAATTAAAACCTCTGTGTCCCCCTTATCCTTGATAGTTTTCCTAAAGACGGTTTCTTTATAAAAAAAAAAAGTTAGTTCTGATGAAACTGCAGTTTCAGGTGGTGAATATAAAAAGGACACTGAAACACTGGTGCTGTTAAATTAAGAATGTAATAGAAACGCAGATACTGTTTCCCTTCACTGTGCTCGAGCAGAAGCACCAACCTGAAGATGTTCTTTTGCTCTTATGCTGGATCAGACAGCTTTTTAGTAACGCTGCTGCAACCTCAGTGAACTGGTTAGAACAAAAGGTCACTTACTTAAAGGGGCTCTCGATGGAGGTGGCCGTGACTTTAAAGTGCTTGTATCTCCGAGCGTTCATCCTCTCATTGGTGGTGATTCCAAGAGCGGCGATCTACAAGATATCAGAGCAAAGAGGTCAGCTACAATGGAACATGTAATTCGCTACTGAAGGTCAAACCGATTACAGCTGTTCCCACTACGATCACAACACTAGGACTCTGCTTTTCATGATCAGGTATGAAATGTAAACTGATACCTGGTAGAGCTGACACATGATGAGCACGGCCACCCACATGAAGTGGAAGACGCTGTTGACGAACATCCAGAACATCCAAGGGGAGCAGGAGGCGATCTGGGTCAGATAGAGCCAGAAACCATCCTTGGCATAAGTGGTGGCGCAGTGGATCCTCCAGTCTGATTGGGGGAGGGAAGGAGAGAGAATCAAAGGAATTAGCAGAGGAATAAGAGAGATGTTAGAAATTAAAAGAGAAAAATTTTAAAAAAATTGGATATTTCCTTACAGGAGATGCAGCCGTACATCATCCAGCAGATCATGCAGAGCAGGAAGAAGAGGTAACCCATGAAGTAGCGGTGGTTCCCGCTTCCTGTAGACGAGAAACAAACGTCCTAATGTTGCACAGATATATTCCCGGTTTGGTTATCTGCCAACTGAACTGAAGGTTGTATGATAGAAGTGATGGGGGTGTGTATGAGGGGGGTATATTCCCATCATTCATTACTGTGGTGCTTCAAGTTAAGAACATGATTTCAGTTTTCTCCCTTAAAACTCTGCCCTGCCACTCAAACAGTGCCTGGTTATGCACACATTTGCTCTCTGAAACTGCACATCTACTTGCACAGATTTCCTGTGCTCCAGGTTAACTCCTCTTCCTTCTCTGAGCAGTGAGTTCCTGGTTGGACTCCCACCATGCTGGACTTTAACTACATATCATTTTGCGGTTCTTAAGTGTCAACAGTGAAGAGCAGTCAGATCCACTTGACCCTCTCTTTTATTCAAGGCCACACTCTGTAATAAAGATGAACTATATCACTTCAGATAAGTGCAACTCCAAAGTCTGGCATCCCCTCTGACCAAGTCCTCAAAACTGGACACTTTGACTCTGACCCTCAGCAGAAATCGTGGAAACTATGGCAAGTACTAAACAGACAGAGTATCAAAAATTGTTTAATCCTTTTCTCTTGAAGTTCAGCTCACTTTTACTGAATGTCTTGCACAGGTTTCTGCAGGTTTTAACTGGTTAAAATTTGCTAAAATATTTTTTAACAATTTCAAAACTTAGATCATCAGAGTCCCGGCTACCGTGTATAACATCCTGGGCATCTGTGCTTTTAATGTTGGTGTTGATCACAGTTGTACAGGTTGTAGCTAACGAAGAGGTGACATGTATTTGGCATCAGGAGAAAAAATCTTTAACTAGAAGGACACTCAGCAGAGTGCATATCTTACCCAGTGAAGAATCCTTTTACAACACCCTGGATCCAGATTGTGAACCGGATCACCACCAAACTGTAATCAATTGTTCCTTGTACCACCCCCAACAACTCCAGAAATTTTCACTGAAATCCGTTCATAATTTTCCAATTTATTCTGCTAACAGACAAATAGACTAACGTGACTGAAAGCATAACTTCTCCATCTATCAGTGGGTGAGGTAAAAACCTTTCAGCATGCTGTAGAGGTCTATAAGACTTCATGATGGGGCAATGGATTAAGCAGAAGACCATCAACTAGGAGAGAAGAGTATGCATCCCATGTGAGGCCAAAGGTCAGCTTTTATTCAATGAGGGGAGATATTTTGTTATCGCACAAAAAAAAACCCAACACCTTAGCCTGGCACAGCTAGCATTATTGGTTAGATGTGTAGTACAGGACAGTATAATTAATAATTTTTTTTTCCAAAAAAAAAAAAAAAAAAAACACACAGGGGGGAAAAACATGAACTGAAAATAATACAGCTGCACAGATGTGACAATAACTTCATAAACAAATCAATTTTTAAAACACACTATTGAAGATTTTGAAGGCTTAGAATTCTGATTCTTGGATTTCAGGATTTAAGGACCCAGATTTATAGTGCAGGAAAAAGTAAGGCCACCAATTTGGGAGTCTGCAGTCTAGATGTATGCTCTGTGAGGCAACAACTGCACACCGGTATTTGGGGCTAAAATGCAGCATTAGCATGTTAATATGCCCCCATTGCTAATGACTCGGACTGGTCAACATTTTCAGTTTTGTTCATGACAGAAAAAAATGGAGATGAATGTGTGAAGAATTTAAAATCTTTACCAGCGGTGGAAACGAGTTGAGCACGCCTGCTTTTTGTGTCGTACAGACAGAACAGCACAGACAACATCATTCACAGAGCCACACAAGAAGGACTTGTGTAATGGAGTTACCTGTTTGCTATACAAACTTATGCAGCTGTGTGCAAATGAAAAGGCAGTGTGAGAGATAAAGAGAAGTCAGCTGCAGGCGTGCATATGCCACACAACCATTTTCAGCATGAGAAAGTTTATGCTATGTATTAATGCTGTAAAACACATTGAAATGAGCGGCTTCATGATGTCACAGAGCACAGCTCTGTGGTGCCACCAGGCTGTGAGGGCCAGCAGGAGGGACCTGCTGTTTGTTCAGACTGTTTCCTCACTTTTAAAGCTTCATCCTGACCGCAGGCTTTCAAAGTGTTACAAGTCCTCTGCCACTCCTTCCTTCCCCTGCTGTGTACAGACGGCTTTACACACCACAATCCTCAACACACCCACACACACCCACACACACACTTTCCATTAGCACTTCATTTTAAGGCTGGTTTGCTTTGTGTTCCTTTTCATTTCCTGCAGCCTGTCATGAAACCATTCTTCACTGATGCCTTGACTCTTCCTTGTTTTTACAGGTTGTTTACTTTCAGTCATACATTCATACAAATTATTACCTGCTTGTTTATTTGCTTTCTGACTGCAATATTAGCGAGTGTGCATCAAATAAATGCAACCAAAACTGATCCATGCTATTTATGCCTCTGCTAGTGTTCCATGATGTGACACTAAAAACTTACATATACAATATCTGGTTCTTTGTTGTGTAGCAGCAGCAGAGTAAATTGAAAGCAGAGCTTTCAGTAGGACACAAAGCTGATAAAAACACAATGAAAAAGCCACAACTCTGAATGTGGGGAGGAAAAACACAAGCAGCTGACTGTTTGGAAGTGTGTGTGTTGTTCTGATCCTTGTAAATCTGTGGTGGCGTTTGCTGACGTACCCACGCAGTTCCCCACCCAGGGACAGTGGTGGTCAAACTTGGCGATGCAGCGGTTGCACACGGCACAGTGTTTGGACCGAATGGGCTTCCGTATCTGTGAGGACAGACAGAAATGATGAGTCTGTAGTATTATGTGTTTTGCTGAACGTCACAGTTTGCTTGGAAGAAAGAGTTTTACCAAGCAGGTGCTGCAGAATATGCTCAGGTCCAGACTGCCCGTCTCTGCCAGCTCCACAATCGTCTAAAATAAGAATAGGGGGAGAAAAATGAACAAAAACCCAAGAAATACTTGCTAATGTCTATTAGGCATTACAACATAAGACCAAATGACAGGCTGAGGCTGGGATTCCAGCTGAACAATCACACACTGGAAGCTTGGCTGACTCTCAGTGAACTGGGACAAAGGCTTGTATGAATTTAAAGCTTAATTCAATTTCAGTGTTTTTTTTTAAGATTCATTTCCTTTGTTATCTAATCTAATGTTGTTCCTCTTTAGTGTTTTTTTCAGCTTGCAATTCTCAGTGGAACTAAATCCAAAAATCTACATCAAAGGGCAGCACGAGGTGGAAGAGGATCGTCCACAGGGAACAGAGGGCTCTGTAGCCTTTGTTCGGAGGTGGCTGCCCAGCCACTGCGCTGTGCTAACAATGCAGGGTAAATTTAGCTCTTCATCAATCACAGGATGGGGAACTGGGGCCCGGTAAGGAGAGGAGCCTCTGTTGTCTGCCATTAGAGTGTGGTAATGAGGGCCAGAGAGGCTAAAGGAAGAGAGAGGGTTGAGGGGCAGCAGGGTGGAGGACGCTCACAGACATCGCCCGTCATGCCAGCATACACCGACATGTCAAAACTAACATCCAAAAAACACGAGCTCAACCTGCAAGCCCAGAATACACTCATACTTGGTGAAATATACCAAAAAAAAAAAAAAAAAACAAGTGGCTGAGAAATGATTGTTTTACCTTTTTCTTCTGCTCCTCTGATGCTTTGATGATCCCTGGATCGGACTTCCAGGATTTACCAAAGTTGTAGAACAGAGCCAGGGTGTTAATCAGGAATGGCACATGGACGGTGGCAAACGGGAGATGTGCAAAGAGGTCAAGGATGAAGACAGACAAACGGCTTTCCCTGCATTCATTTTAAACTAGTGCAACAGTCCTGACAGCTGATGAAAATGATAACTGTATCACACTTCATCCGTATCAAAACAAATTTTTTACACGTACCATTTACCTCAATGCACACTTTGAAAAACAAGTGGTACATGTAACACCTTATCGAGTAACTGCTTTAAACCGTCTGTAAGCAGGAAAAGCGCCTCTCGGTTTTTAAAGAATACACAGTTTTGGAAACGAGTCACATTCCTGAGTTAAGAAATAAGAATGACGGAACTCACAATCATGGAAGTGCCAACAGTAAATATTCAGCAGAAGACAACCAGAATGGCACAATGACTACAAAGAATTTACTTTCCCTGGTAATGACTGTGCAGGAAAATCAAAGCATTGGTCCATACTATTGCTTCAGCAAGTGTTAATAGGCTGACATCAGCTTGAATTAGTTTCTCTCTTCATAACAACGCATCTATGAGGTGGACTGTGGCGCAGTCCCACTCCTCCAGATAAGGAGGGAGCATCAGTCTGTCAAAAGAACTCAGAGTGGTTTCTGTCCCTGCTCTCGATAGGTCAGTGTCCATTCATAGATTTAAATAGTTCATTTATTTCACAGGATGCGTGTAAGTCTAAAGGTATTACATATCTGAGTTAATACCTGGAACTAAGAGTGTAAACCTGTGTGTAAGGCCAATTCATCACAAGAGGTGCACTATTCCTCAGCAAATAAACAAATCAGCAGCCCTGTGCTTAACTGCAGACAAATAAGAGTGTGTGCTGTTCCAGTTGTTGGCGTCAGTCTAAGTCAGCTCTGCATGTGTGCATGACTCAGCTGAATCCCAGAAGAAACCAGCCAAGTGACACAGAGAGGCTCAAACTGCCAAAGACTCTGTAGTGACATCCAGATGTGAAAAATTACCAGAAAATTCAGACCAACACTACGAATGAAGTAGAAAATGATTTCTCAACCAAGTACAGCCAAAACTGTCATCTTCAGCCTATAGACATATAAACACTCGTCACTGTGACGCCCCTGAGTGCTGTGAGTGTAGTAACTATATGGATTTCCAAGACTAAAACATAGTGCTCCTTCAAAATGTTGGCAAACATGTTTCATTTATGTGCTGTGATCATATTTTAGAAATCTTTCATTTAAACACCTGTATTGATAGTAATTCAAGTGCACTATATGCAGCAGAATTCTATCGTTTTTCACAATAAAGTTCTAGTCTGTCGAGGCACTGAGAAAGAAGAGAGTCGGCAACCAGTGAAGCAGTTCTGTGAGAGTGCTTAGCCTGTTAACTATTAGCATGTTCATCATCTTAGTTTACCATAGCTGGCTAGAAACAAAGCTTCTTTTGGCTGCTTGCTTATTCACAGAGAGCTGCCACACCGGGTGGCTCCACATGTTTGGAGCCAATTCATCCAAAATGTTGTTACATTTTAATGCAGAACAAACTGACGGACAGCTGGCAGGCACTGCAGAGCCCAGCCATGACCCAGGCCCAGAAACCATGATAGCGTTCCCTTTTTACTGGCCTTCAAAAAGCATATAGCTTTATTGCAACCATCTAAGCTGCATTAGCATCTGCGTCAAACATGAGCATTTTCTTTAAGTGTTGAAAGTCAAACATTTCATCCTGAACTCTGAAATCTGGATGTGAATAAGAGCCATGAAAGGTTACACAAAACTTCCCAACATACAACACTTAAGCTGCAACAAAGCTTTTATTATCCTGAAGCCTTGCTGCTCAGACTGTCAGGAGAGCAGTGTTGTAAGCAACTATGAAGGAAACACTGTGGTTTCTGTTGGTGAGGAAAAGCCGAGAGCATTTGTGATCATCCCTCGAGAACCTTCATGACTGCACTGACTGAGCAAAGGAAGCCTATACAGGTCCCCTAGAGCACATGAAGCCATTGATCTTCATAAGTGTCTCTGTAAAGAACTGTGTGCTGACACTGTGGCCTCTGAAATGACCTACTAAGTTAAACACTATCTCAACCACATAATTGGTCTAACTCAATGGCTAGTGGAGATGCTGAAAAGGGGCCAGTGATCGATGCCAATCCTCCAGACAAATGGGCCTCAATGCTTCCACAGGGAGTGATGGTCAGCACGTCCCACTAGCACCCATTTGTCTTTAGATGGACTGAATGGTGAAAAGGCTGCAGACACAGAGGCTGAGAAGAAGTTTTTCCAGTGCCCTACATGGCTCTAATAACAGTACGCAGATGCAGTATAATTAAGCAAGTGCTGGATAAATGGTGCAGAATAAAAGCTGTAGAGGTCATACTGGTTTAGCAGAAATCTGCATAACTGCCTTCAGTATATACACTTTCCGTTAATTTCAATGCCATAGTTCAACTGTTTTCAGACATTTACCTGCTGGAAACCCACTTATGAGCAACATCTTCCCTCCTTTTCCTTCTGAGTACTGAGGAAAATATGATCTAAGTCTGGAAAAGACTTAAACGTGCTGCTATAGAGCTCCACCTATGTCACTTGATCTGATTTCAACAGCAGGCATGAGGACAATAATGAACTCACAATGGCAGAAAGTGGGTCAGAACTCTGTTTAAACCTGGAAGGAAGAACAAAGGTGTGAAAAAATCCGGCTGCCTAGCAGAGATTTGATGGGAATGTGTACTGCTGAACAGCAATAGTGAACACATTCTAAACACAACTGTCAAATTTTGTGCATTAATAGTCTTACTGCTTGCTTATTCTAAGTGACTCAATGGAAAGAAATCTGTGCATTTCACTACAGCATCAGGTGGGAACACTGTTCTCTTCACATCAAAGTTCAAAAGAAGTTCGAACTGCACAAAGTTGGGGAGGCGTCCAACAACCAATGCAGGGCCTCACGCCCTGCAGGGTCAGAGACTGCAAGCTGATGCCTCCCCTGATACCAGTCTGAAGAATCCAAAGAGGACATTCGAGCAGGTTACAGGAGTGAGTACGCCTTAAACAACGTGCTAGATAAAGGTCGAACCACTCTGACATGCATATGGGCGGAGAATTCGATAAGAGCCAAGTTTAACATCGATGTTACATCATTAATTTCCTGAAAATCTGAACTAATGCATGCTTCCCTGCACCACAGTTGCATAAATAAAAGGAATGAGAACTGCAGCTAATTTTCTAACTGGGTGAAAACATAATGGAAATATGACATCTGGTGGTTTTATGTCGACATATTGTACAGCAGCTGTTATTTTCTGTCTCTTCTAATGCAAAAATGTTACGCTAAATGGAGATCATGATGGATTTGTTTTAATTTAAGCCTGCTTTCATTACACTTTCTTCCACCTTGTTTTTATCAATAAAACTTTTCTTCATATTTTCCCTTTTCCTAAAAGTTTTCTTGCTTTCCACTGAAAATGTTCATTAAACATGGAGATGAAAGTCTACTTCTGCTCCTTTTGTGCATTAAAAAGACTGCAACAGAATGAAAGCCTTCAAGGAAAGAAAACTGTGGCTATGATCCTGATATAGCAACTGCTTACATAACTCATTCAAGTGTTGCTTTTAGGGTACCTTTAAACACTTCCGCACATGTGGGCAAACACTATGTCAAGCTCATCCTTAATTATGGGGGCACATTTTGTTTTGGGCAGCAGTATCAGAGAAATGCTTAAAACCTTCTTCTGTCTCCTGGTGTTGCTATGCACCAGCATAAAGAGCGCAACTCATTTGTTAACATTAAATTTATCACCGACTTCTAGTTATAAAACGAGTACAAAAATTATCCATTGCACTTGATATCACATCACTTCATTTCCATAAATAAAAGATTAGAGACACACTGTGAGGACTAATCTATAAAGCGAGCAGTCGACTTCACGAGAACCACCTGTCCACCTCAGTGAGAGGCTGACCAGTTTATGACAGACGGGCCACAGCCTGCAGAGCTGCACAAGGAAAGCTGGCCTGCCTACACACTCAGGGACATGAAACAGCATGCCCTTCAACTGAATAAGAAGATGACACCTTACTGCACAGAGATTTATGGTTGACACACAGGCTTAATGACAACCTGAAAGAATAACACAGAGAAGCCTGAAATAATCAGAAAAAACTTATTTTGGTAGACGATCAATGTACAAACAGAATGCACACATGCTAACTTGGCTGCTCAAGAGCTTGTGTGTTGCTGTAGTAGGTCTGTGTCATCAATTTATTGTTAATGTAATCAAAGCACACTAAAACCTCTGCTGAAAACACCAGCAGTGCTTGAAAATAACTGAGAACTTCTTCACAGCAGTGTTATCCTAAACTCAGGCCAAAGGTATCTTGCTCTCCCTTCCCATTAGCATAGCAACGAGGCATAAAATTGAATCCCCTCCATAGACCAGAACTCTGCTTTCATTTCCTGCAATTAGCAGCTTCTCAACAGAAAGCCACCTCTTCCACAAATTAAGAAAAGAATGAATATATATATATATATATATATATATATATATATATATATATATATATATATATATATATATATATATATATATATATATATATACATATATATATATATATATATATATATATACATATATATATATATATATATACATATATATATATATATATACATATATATATATATATATACATATATACACACACACACACACACACACACACACACACTATATACACACACATCTCTGTTGGACTTCACCCACCAGCTGCTACCCTAAACTCTGTTACAAATATTAACACAGAGCAACAGCTCATTCATTTAGCTACATATACCACTGCAGGGAGACCCTGGAACTTTCTGACCCCATTTAATATATTTTAAATCAGCTCCTTCTGCTCTTGACATCAACCTCTCTCCTTTCACTGCATTTCACAGCCTACACAACTGGTTTGTAACCTGATCCAGCCGATGCGCCCATCTGCTCACACAAGTGATTTTCCTGTTAATCTTTAGCTTTCTTCTGCCAAAAAGTATAAACTTTATTCTACATGCTCATATTTTATCAAGCTCCTCCCTACCCAGGGATTACATTTACAAAACCTATACTTAGATGCATAACAAGACTAAAGACACGACTTCAACAAGCAGGTGAACAAACCACAAAAATGTATGCAATCATTTTTACAGTGAAACAACGACTGCAAGAAAAATATGCCTGACAGGTTGAAAAGAGCTACAGAAGGCCAAAGCACAACTTGACCAATTGCCTAATTTTGGCAATTAGATCAACAGTTGATGCTTAGTAATTATTAAGGATCAATATTTAGAGACTATTTTTTTAATCTGTTGGCCCTTGTTCCAATAAGCAGCCACAGTGTTTCTAGTGAATCCCTATGTTGCCAGTTCCACTCCAGCTGCACGTGATTTAATTGAACATAATTGTTTGTAGAATTGTTTTCACCCTCTTTCACAGTCAGTGACCCCATGAAAAGAACTGTGCTGATTTCTTCCTGCTGAGTATGCTGTCAGTGAGTCTGTCTTACTCCTTTCATTTCAGCTCCTTTGACATTTTGTGCAGATCGGATAATTTGGAGTCCCAGAACACGAGAAAAGGATATCATTCCAGAACCAATAAAACCAAGTGGTGTACATCCAGAACTTGGTCGCCAAGTAGATTCCCAGAGGGAGAGCGCTGTGCATGGAGTGGTCAAAAAAAGCCCTACAGAGAGAGAAGAGAAACTGTTTAGTTGTGGGTGACTCTGCCTCACTACGCTTCCTATGAATACACATCTGCATCACAGTGAGTCTGCATCAGTACAGCATTCACTTTTCCTAGACAGAATCATTCCACTTTGTCACAATTTTGGCGCTCTTTTTCCAGCTTTGGTCAAACTGTAATAAGTCCTGAATTTTACTTTATTGTGAAACATTCCTGACATATGTTTACCCCTGCTCTTTTGACCACATGGACTAAAGAAAGCATGATGCTTCATCTCTATGCTCCAGTCAGACAGCAGTGAAATTAAACCAAACCATTACTTGATGACAAACTGCAGTCTGACTGAACTGCATTCGCTCACACACACAGACACACACACACACACACACACACACACACACACACACACACACACACACACACACACACACACACACACACACACACACACACCTGTTTGTTAAACCAAGCAAGAACTCCAAGAATGCCTGTAAATATGAAGCTGTCGCCATGGGTGATGAGAGTTATTGTAGCCGGAGAGCTAACAGAAGTGAGAGGCACAGCGAACTCTAGCAACAGGACCAGATGGCAGTGGAAATGGGGATTAAACAATGACTAACATAGTGTGTGAGTGCCTGTGTTGGTGAAAGAAGACAGAGGAGAGGATTTGGAAAAAGGGTACCACAGAGATGATGTGTGTCTGGTAAAGTCATGATACTGTGCTGTCCATGTGCAGTGTGAGGACACTTAAATCTGCCTCACTAAACTGTACATAAAGATGATTATCACCTCAAAGCAAGTTAAAGCTAAATGCAGAAATTACATACTTAATAGAGAAATACTGCATTTAAAACATTTTCTAATGAATGAACTAAAATACAAGAATGTCATTAGAATATTCAAATGTACAGTACCAGTCAAAATCTGGACACACTCACCCATTCATGTGAATGACTGGTACTGTACATATTGGATTTTTCCATCCTAGAATCTTGTTTTAATTTTCAAGAAAAAAGAGCAACACAAACAATTCTAGAAGATCAAAAATAACACATCTGGTTTGAGGTGAGCAAGCTGAGTTTATGAGACTCAACTGTTTCTGTGAGGTTTGATTAAATGGGAATCTTATGGAACCTAAAACAGAACAGCAATTATGGGGAAAAATCCACCTCATGTGACCCAATTCCAGTTTAACTGCTATATGAAGCACCTTCATATCTAATCAACCAACAATCAAATGCACAAAATTAACTGATGCATTTAGGTAATAAATGCATTTAGATAATAAATGGGGTAAACACAATGTGATGATCTCTTCAGTAAACTGTGTGTGTAATCTCTGTACTGCTGTGACTGAGACGTACTTGGAGAGGAACTGCACGGCAACCCAGACGCCTGCATACATGACGCCCTTTATCAGCCAGGAGTCGATGTCCAGGTCAGCAATGAAACCAACTAACCAGATGACCACAAAGGGCGTTCCCAGCATCACCTTCTGCCTGAACTCCTGCAGGAGGACAATTTGGGAGAGAGAGAAGTGCTGAGTTTGACTTTTCTGACAGAAAACATGACTTCAGTGTATATTTTTCAATTACCTGTATTAAGAATCCAGTGAAATTTAGTTTATACCAATCAAGCATCACATCTCTTCAAAGTCCTTTTATACATTTGACCCTCTAATGCAGAGTTTAGACTGTATGCTATCAGCCTGCTGATACCTTGATACAAATAAAGCATAAAGCCTATCCCAGCTGCCATAGGGCGAGAGGCGGGGTACACCTTGGACATGTCGCCAGTCTGTCACAGGTAACACAGAGAGACAGACACCCATTCACACTCATATTCACACCTATGGGATATTTAAAATCCCCATTTAACCTAACCCCAATAACTAACGCATGTCTTTGGACTGTGGGAGGAAACCAGAGCACCCGCAGAGAGCATGCAATCTCCACACAGAAAGACCTCAGCTAGATGGTGGATTCAAACCCAGGACCTTCTTGCTGTGAGACAACATATTACATATGGTCACCAAATGTAACACAACAAGACCTTAAAGGTCTGTAAGCAGCAATTCAATCAGGTTAGCTATATTTCACTGTCTACAACTGAAGCCCAATACAGCACTGGGCCTGAAACTAAAGATCTGGACTAATGTGGACAAACCTAAACGACACTCTATCCTCTACCTGCCAAATCTACAAACACACTCTCACTACGTTATAATTTCTGTGTCAAACTTCTCTCTAATTTACCTTAATTAGCTAGGTGTATCCAGGGAGCCAGATGGAAAGATGACAACATATGAAAGCAGAGTTCAAACAGAATTTTAAGAACTGTTACTAAATATTGTTGTCATTAAAAATCTTCAATTGCCCACTTTCATAGAAGATATAAACGACCACAGATGTGGGGTGTTTTGGCTTTAATGCCCACTTAAAAACACATTCAGGCTCAATCAAGCTCAAACTCTGAACAGAAAGGGTTCTTTATCAGGATGGAAGTGAATGACCACGATGACTCGTCATAAAAGATCTGACTGACTGGCAGCTGCAGACGTGCTGCGGCAGTGCAGAAAGAGCAGACTGGTCTGAGCACGTCTGCTGGAAATCAAAAGACCAAAGTGTTTGACGTGCCTTAACAGCAAAGTTTAGACAGGTGGACAGGATTTTATTCTTCAGATCTGACTTGGACTGCCACATAATGATGTTTTTGTGTGTGGTATCGCTGCTGGGCTTTTCACTTATTCACAAGGCCTCTTCACTTGCTTTTTGACTAATGGAACTGCATCTGTGTTTGTACCTTGTCCATCTTCAGTCTCTTCAGGTAGGATGGGCTGTCGTAGCCTTTGGCCTGCCGCGCTTCCTGTAAGTGATTGATCATCCAAACGTTCTTCCTTTGCTTGGCAAGGTCCAGTGGTGTTTCGCCCTGAAAGATAACAAACAGAAAAGCCACTGCACAAATTTAGTAAATGAAATGTTTTAGCTGTATGTGTGCTGACCAGCAGTCTTGCTTGTTTACAGTACAAGTACACAGAAATACTGGTTCACAGGGAACAGTGGATTACCTTGATGTTCTGTGCATCGACGTTAGCGTTGGCATCCAGAAGCAGGCTGATGACTGTGGTGTTGCCGGCCAGCACGGCCCAGTGCAGCGCTGTGTTCTTGTGATATTTATCACCCAGGTTGACAGACACGTTGAAGGTGAGTAGCAGCCGGGTGGGATCCACACTGTCACACAGAGGAGGAGATCCAGTTAAGCTGAGTCAAACTGGAGTAAATCCCATCTCAGAGACAGGCTCCTCATTTATTTACACACTTCTTAATGAGGAACTCTTCACATTGCTACATCTCAATCATTTCCTTCTATAATATCAGCCCCTCTGTACATCAAAATTTTAATTACAAAATGTTTGCCCAGAAAAACAGCTGATTATATTCATATTCATATGAAGCTGAGTGGCAACATGAAAACCCACCTTTGTGTAAGCCGTGCGTATGTGGCTGCAGTGAGCAAAAAAAGGCAACACATTCCTAATTATATTATATTTATATTAACTACTATAACTAACACTTAGTTCTACCATGGCATTAGCATATCTTGTCAAGGATGACAAAGCTACAGCGGTAAGAGAAAGAATGTAAACCCAAAGGAATTTCCTGTTTTTTTCCCAACCGGTTGGTTGTAAAATGGAACCTGATCTTATTATAAGCCACAAATACACAACAAAACACAGAAACAATTAAAATCTTCTGTGGTTTTACTGAACTTTACTGCACTGCTGGTGGAAATGCTTGGCTTTAATAACTGGTCTAACCTCCTTTAGCAGCAAGAGCCACACACTAGTGTTTCTGGGCGCTTATTCTAAGGATGTTTGGTGTCAGCAGCTCTCTGAGATGACTCTTGTCTGGGGCCCTTCCAAAGGACAGACTCTCTCAGTCTGAAGTCATTCTGTGGTAGATTTACTTTGATGCTTAGGGCCATTGTCCTGCTACTGAGCTTCCCTGATATCATCCTGTAAAAGACCTCAATAAATTTGGGACGTAAGTCCAGTGATGGGTTGCCAGTTAAAACAAACTGTGTCTGGGCATAATTGTGGATTAGATAAAGATGCAAATAAGTTCAAAAGGCTTGAATCACATCTTCCTGCAACTGAGTAAAAACAAACATTTGAAGCAAACACACCTGTGTGTCCTGTAAGCCGCCCACATTAGAGGAGTCATGCCGTTCTGATCCATCATGTCCACATCCTGTTACAGAGGAAAGACAAATGATCACATCTGAAGGAGCTGAAGAACCAGTGGAAAGGCAAAAGAGAGGCAATAAGGCTCCCCCTGATGGAGAGAAGTAATAATATCAAAATGCAGACTACTCTCAGAGTAGCTTTAAAAAGAAAACAAAAAACAGATGTCACAGACAAAAACAGGAGCAGCGCATCATTAAACCAGTGGAGGGAAATGTGTTATTGTGCATCACACTCTGTCAGCAACATGATTTTTAAAAATATACCACACAAATTAAAAAAAAAAAGCACATTCCCTGTTGTGAGGAGGACCAGAAGACATTCTCCTCCTCAAATACTGAGCTGTAGTGTTTGTGTTTTCTACCTGTCCTTTGGCAATGAGGTAGGCCACGATGGAAGTGTGGCCAAACTGCGCAGCCAGATGGACACAACTGCAGCCCTCGCCATCGATCAAAGACGGATCTGCGCCATATTTCATGAGCTGCACCACCATAGATAGATGGCCTTGTCTAGAAAAGGTAAGCACACAACAAAGGGATAATTTACAAAAGATACACAAACTTATCTTTAGATTTAATTCCACAGCTAGAGAAACTAACAAATGAAAAAAGCTATGGGCATACAGGGGATAAGAGCAACAGTCTTTCAGAGCCCAAAGCTTTTCATACTTGCTTTGAGTTGGTGATCAAGGTAAAATCAACAGTCCAAACTCTCATACAGCCCTCGCTGCTATTTTGCACATGAAATGATGAAGTCTTGAGAGGCTGACTGCCTATCATTTTATCTCTATGGTGTATGGGACTGGCTGCATACTTTTATTGCATGCAGTATATTAGATTCCAAAACTGGGCTTTTATGACCAACACTGTCTACAATGTAAACTTCCCCAAAGAGGGCAATAAAGATTTGAAAAACACAGGTAAAAATGACATAAATGCACTGCTTCACTTTTACTTTATTGCCTGAGAGCATAAAACTGTATACTGTGCCTCACTTTCCCTGTGCAAAAACGTGACAGTTATTTGCTTTGAGTCAACCTGAGGAGCTGAAGCTTGTACATATGTTTGTGAGGTCATCGAGACAGAGGGGGGTAGGGGCTTTGTAAACGGACACTGGGAGCTGGAGAGGCAGCCATGGAGGCAGTTTGGGGGGGGTGAAAGTGGAGGGTGAGACTTGTCTCCTGAGTGTGGGTGTAGCAGCGATGGTGCAGATGCCTATTGTCACACCTATCAATAATTCAGGAGGAGACAGTTTCATGACCCCTGTCTGCTTGCAAAAATGGGGGGGTGTGGATATCATGTGACCTCTTCCTTGACAAAGAAAATCAACATGGAGTCCGTCGAACAGTAAAGTTTAACGGTGGATGTAGTTTAAAAAAAAAAAAAAAAAACAAGACTAAGATGAAGTTGAATAGTTTAGGCTCAAGTTCACAAATGTTTGTTTGTCAGACTGAAGCTGACCCGATGTCTTAAAGGAGAGACGCATGTCTCTCAGATTCTGTTACTTTCTAATAAAAACAAACATTTTTAATAAAATATAAAAACACTGAAAATCTAGGAACAAAACAGGTTAAAGATCTGTGGATGATATGTGCCCACTGAGTGGGATATCAGTGCATGTGTTACCTGGTAGCCCAGTGCAGAGGTGTGGAGTTCAGGTCTCCTCCCAATTGGTCAACTATGGCTCCCTTTGATATGTAGTATCTGCACACAGAAGCACAATCACCAGGTGAAGCATTCTACTGTGTATACCCATGATACACACCTCCTATAATCTTAGCTGGGTGTGGCTATATAAGCATCATAAATGGGCATAGGTAGAACTTTGACTCTTATACAGCACAACAGTTAGATGAAGTTGTACTGCAGTCAGGGTTGGAAGCCCAGGTCAATAAGCCAGCATCTCATTACTAAACCACATGAACCAACCCTGTAATGCTGCTTTTAAACCACTTTTGCTATGAAACATGAGAAAAATATGTCGACTAAATATTTCACCTTAAGTTCTAAAGTATAAATGTGTTGTATTTAAATAACAGGAGTTTTATACCTATTATTTAAATTAATGTTTCCCACAAAAGCCTATTTGAACATTTAGTAACTTCTTTAAAAAAAAAAAAATCCAAAGGGTCGCTTAGATAACAGAAGTGATCTGAAATTAATCCAAACAATTATCATCTTTAATATTTCAAAAAGGTTCAATTACTAAACATTGGCCCCTCCTTTCCCATTGCTGAGATTTATTGCATTATGACATGAACAGTATATACTAGGGTTTAATATTTTTCCCGAAAGTGACATGAATCAAATCCCGGGAAATGACGAGCCATTTCCCGGGAATCCCGGGAAAAAAGTTTATTTATTTTTTTATTTTAATTAGGCCTTCTGTAGCCTGTGTCGGCCTTAACCTATTGTGATATTGTAGAGGTAGCTTTCCAGCTATGTCCTCTTATGCCCAGTAGGGGGCAACGTCGGCTTGATTAATGCAATAAAACCTACATCTCGACATTTGAGTGCTCGAGCTATGCGGTGTTGTATCGTTCCTCAACACTCCCTTAACAAATATAATTCGAATATTCCTCCATTGTACATGGAATTATACCAAGCGATTTTACAACTGCTGGTGCAAAACAATACGGTTCATCTCCACAGCATTGATAAAGGCTCAGCCACGCTGTCGTGGCGACATCTGTTGCGCTATATCTCCACCAGTGGAACGTTGTAATAGTCATTGAAAAGTTAACTACCATACTACACTATAATATGACATAACACAGGGCCTTGAGTAATGCACTACGACTTGGTCATTGCCATTCTGGCAACAACAAATTTATAACACCGTGTCTGAGGGTTAAAGTAGGTTGGCTGTGAATCGTCTTTTGAAAAACTGGCCAATCCTTATAGCCTAAAAAATATACATTTTACTCAACTCCATTTTAAAAGCGAAATATGTTAAAGCAATCTATTTCATGATAATTTCTTCACACATTAGGCCCGTATCCTAATTCATGATTGTTAGTAAGTGGCTGCAAACGAGGAAAAGAAACACTCGAAGTTAAACAGATATTTCTTTATTGTTCAGGGCAGGCATATTTTATAGGCTATATAATGCAATATAACAATATATAATAATATAAAATTATATAATACAAAATACCTTAGGGTAAACACATTGCCTACGATTTCAACAAATTAAAGAGGAAAAATGTACAACTGTGTAATACCTCTATTAAAACGCTTGAGATGAAGGCTGAAGCCTTAAACGGAGGCTGAACGTGCCTGAAATGAAGAGTAATGCTTTTCGCATTAAACGAACCCTTCTCTCAATATTTCCTTAAATTTAACATTCTGAAGCTTTCTTTTCTTTCTGAAAGTCAAATCGACGCGCGCGACTTTTTTCCCGGTTTCCCGTCTAACGTTTCCCGGGAAACGGGAAATGGTTCTGATCGCATTTCCCGGGAATCCCGGATCCCGGGATTAAACCCTAGTATATACAGTCTGTCCCACACTGGTTTATTAGAATGTCCTTGAACCAATTTCCCTTTGACATCTCACACTGATTTTTGCCTTTATCTTCTTTGCCTGGCAATGGATATTGGCACCTTAATGATCTATACATTATATATATATAAAATAGGACTCTGTAGCAAAAAGCCTGAAACAAGTTTCTTTCTTAATCAGAAGTGTCCTAACCAATTACACAGGCTAACTGTGACTGAATAACTGCTGTTACATTCACAACCAGCTAGTGAAAGGCAGCTGCATTGATCCCAACATCTGTGCCTCATCTGTCACTGGAAGTGCACTAGTTCAATTGCATGTCACATTAATGCCAATTTAGCTGATGAGAAGGACTCAAAGCAGCTGCAAATCAGTCTGTTACATTAAGAGGTTAACTACAGTGTGATAGGCTCACTGTACAGTAATCCCTCGCTACTTTGCGGTTCACTTTTCACGGACTCTCTGTTTCGCGGGTTTTCAATCAATATTAGTGTAAAATATTTATCGCGGTATTTTCGCTGTTTTGCGGGTTTTTGCGGTACTCGTTCTTCACATGCGTAGTACGTGTTGTACAATAATATATATATTTGGTGTATAAGTGTGTGGGGAGGGTTTATAAAAACTTAAAATAGTGTATAACTACTAAAATAATGTATACGTATTAAAATAAATATAGCGTCCCTACTTCGCGGATTTTTACTTATAGGTGGTCCTGGAACGTAACACCCGCGATAAGTGAGGGATTACTGTACATATGAAAGTCTGCCTCCACGGCTGAAATTAAGGAGAGCCCGAGCATTGACAGTTATTTTATGAAATGAATCGTCTTCTTCGTGGGCCTAAACATGCTCAGAAGCTTATGAAATTTTGCATGTGCATCAGGTCTGTTGAAAATGTACATATTTATTGGTTTCGGACATTGGCGTCTTGGAAAATGGCTCTAGAGCGCCACCTACAACATCTTTGATGAAAAACTGTAGACACATAATTTGAGCTACTGGAATGAAATCTGTTACACACATGGAACATACCAAGATGTACAAAAAAGTCTCTTGGCCCCATGACCCAAACCCAACAGGAAGTCTGTCATTTTGACTTGAAAATGAAATTCTGCAGCCAATTTTATGAATGAATATGCACATCTTTTACTGCATTAACAAAGTATTAGAATGAAGTGGAAGTAAATCTAATGAGTTTAACCTGGTTTTGGTTTGTTCAGTTATCAATACAGAATCAGAAGATGCAGTGCACATTATGTTTGGAGATGAACATCTATTTAGTTAACCAAAGAGCTACATTAAAGCACAAGACTAACCACCTGTAATCTCTAACCCCCCTGCCACCCTCAACACATGATCTGAACTGACTCACTTGACCAAGTCTATCCTGTTGTTGATGGCAGCCCAGTGGAGGAGTGTTACGTTTTCTTTGTCTGGCTGCCGAACATCGAAACCTGCCTCCACCAACTCCCTGCAGCGCTCGAAGATGCCGTACCTAAGGCAGTGGGGGGGAGAGGATTAAAGTCTCCTCACATACAAATGCACAAATATAATCAAACACAGGGTTAAAAACATAAAACTATTACATGGAGAGAAAATCTACACACAAAAACTGGCAAAAAAAAAAAAAAGCAGATTCTAACACCCAAACAAGACACTCACACTCTGGCAAGTGAATAATCTTTACCTCAAATCAAAACAACATAAATCTGGTGTCCAATGTAACAACCACTCAGAGTTTTGTTTTCTTATCAGGAACATATTTCCACGCTGCTTTTCTTCCCCAACAATAAGTCATCTCATTTCCTGACCTTGGAAATTACTTCTTTACCATGCACTGAATCATAAAACCACAGATGAAAACATGATGGGTTTCAGATTTAAGACCTGTGGTATCTTGACAGCACAAAACAAAAAACACAAAGCAATAAACAAGTAAAGAAGCAGGCTCCCATTTGACCAGCTGGTAACTAGTAAACAATGTCACTTCCATAAGTCACATCAGTGTGACAACAGCAACACACGTAATCCACTCACTGTGTGGCTTTGACAATGTCCCAGGTGCTGTAGTCGTCCACGTGGTTTTTACGGCTGACATTCTCGCTGTAGCCGTGATTGTAATGACTCTGGGGTTTGATTTCCTGAAAGTAAAGAGGGAGGACAAAAGGCAGTTAAGTTAACGTCACAGGTTTTTTTTTTTAATTAAATTGCAAATTTCCAATTAAAACAAGTGCCTAGTAGCAAGGATCAGATCTTGTGTCACATCAATACTGATATATTTACTGATATAAATTGAGTTCAAGAGTTTATATACAACTTATGAGAGTAAAATAATGTTGTCCTGCAGAGGTGATGAATAATGTGCAACTTTCAATGCTAATGCTGACTAAGTGCTTTCCAACACTCACACACACAATCACACTCCAATGAACGCATCAGGAGCAACTTGGGGTTCAGTATCTTGCCCAAGGTCTCTGGAGCTTGAAAAAGGCGACTGGACTTCTTTTTGTTTCTTGAAGACGTTTCACCTCTCATCCGAAAGGCTTCTTCAGTTCTCAACCAAATGGTGGAGAGACCCAGGTATTTAAACCCCTGTGGGCGTAGTCCCCTGGAGGTGGTTATGACCCTCTATTGATCATGTGTGTGAACACATGTGCCCAGGTGTGAAGGGTGCGTGGGTCATATTTAATCAGTGGTTTCAGTTGAAACCAATTTAGGACTCCGCTCCATTGTTTCCTGTGGCCTATTGAGGTCACTGGAACAAAGGTGTGAATGGGGGTTGAGACGTCTGGGAAGGGAGCTCAGGACAGCACTGTAAGCGGGGGAAAGTTGGTGACGTAATCCACCTCCTCTGTTCAATGATGGCTGTTCACAGTGGACATAGATGGCTTCTTTCACTCCTCTTTCAAACCATCTGTTTTCCCTGTCCAAAATGTGAACATTGGCATCCTCAAAAGAGTGCCCTTTTTCCTTCAGATGCAGATGTACTGCTGAATCTTGTCCTGTCGAGGTGGCTCTTCTATGTTGTGCCATTCGTTTGTGAAGAGGCTGTTTGGTTTCACCAATGTAGAGGTCCGAGCACTCTTCACTGCACTGAAAAGCATACACTACATCGCTGATCTTGTGTTTGGCGGGTTTGTCCTTGGGATGAACCAGTTTTTGTCTTAGGGTGTGACTTGGTTTGAAGTATACTGAGATGTCATGCTTGGAGAAAATTCTTCTGAGTTTCTCTGACAAGCCTGACACATATGGGATGACAATGTTGTTCCTCTTGTCCTTCCTATTCTCTGTAGTTTGTGTTTGGCCTTCATTCCTGTGCATCTTAGCTGATGTGTTCACACACATGATCAATAGAGGGTCATAACCACCTCCAGGGGACTACGCCCACAGGGGTTTAAATACCTGGGTCTCTCCACCATTTGGTTGAGAACTGAAGAAGCCTTTCGGATGAGAGGTGAAACGTCTTCAAGAAACAAAAAGAAGTCCAGTCGCCTTTTTCAAGCTCCAGAGACTACTACGACCTGGATGACTGAGAATCTACACAGACATATCTTGCCCAAGGATACTTTGACATGCAGACTGGAGCAGCCACAGATGGAACCACCAACCTTCCGATTAATAGATGATCTGCTCTACCTCCTGAGCTACAGCCAGTGATACCAGAGGCCAGAGGAGAATGGCCACACTGCTTTGAGCTAATAAGAAGGCAAGACTAGTGCAAATAACCACTCATTTAACCAGGAATGCAGAAGAGCATCTCTGAATAAACAAGTTGAACCTTGAAGCAGATGAGGTACAGCAGTAGAAGACCACACCAGGTGCCACTCCTAAGAACAGGAAACTGAGGCTACTATTCAATGCAATGCTGGAAAACTGCTGCCTGGTCTGAAGAGTCTTAATTTCTGCTGCACATTCTGATGGTAGGGTCAGAATTTGGTGTATACAACATGAAAGCATGGATTCATCCTGCCGGTGGTGTAATGGTCTAGGGAATATTTTCATGACACACTATTGTTGCTGACCATGTCCACCCACTCTGTGCCCATCTTCTGTTGACTGCTTCCAGCAGGATAACGCACCATGTCACAAAGCTCAACTCAAACTGGTTTCTTGAACATGACACCAGAACAAGCAGATCTCAATCCAGTTGAGCATCTTTGGGATGTGGTGGAATGGGAGAGTCATATCACAGATGTGCAGCTGACAAATCTGCAGCAACTGCATGATGCTGTCACATCAATATGGATGAAAATCTCTGAGGAATGTTTCCAGAATCTAAACCACATGATCTGAAAGCAAAAGGGGGTCTAACCTGGTACTATCAAGGCGTACATAATACATATTCATTATATAAATTAATCAATTGCTGGCACTATTAGTCACTGTTTGATAAACACTAATTTATAGATATATATGACAATAAATTTCAGTGCTACTGCACTAAAAACATACAGGTACATGTAACATACATGTAATATTCATTCTGAGATCAGCTACTACACATAATAAATATAAAACGTAAAAATTTGAGTATTATATAAAAAAATCATTCCCCAAAGCTACATAGATGTTGATAATCCTGGTACCCCAGGCACGTTATATAGCAAGTTACATCCAGACTGGCTAAAGCGTCTAGGAGAAGTTAGGGAACAGACAATATAAGAAGATATTGTTTCAGCTCCAATCATCATATCATCAAATAAGAGATGTGATCACAGAGATAACACATGCTTTGTGTTATCTTTTGTGGACAGACATTTAATGACATCATGTTACAATTTTATTGTCTTATTTAGGCATTTGTTTGAAATTTTGTGATGACAACCAAATTAATGTTCGGGTTAAGCCCAAAAAATGTGTTTCGCAAGGTCATAGAAACCTTAAGCTTTTAAAAAATTAATAAAATAAAATAAAAATAGTCACCATTGGGTTGGCATACTGGGAAAAGGTCCAAGGCACCATACCACAAATAAATAGTTGTTTACTGATTCTTACATGCAATTTTGGTTTGGCCTGGTTCACCAAGCTGCAAAAACATAAACAGATGGCCATATCCCACAACAGTTGGGTCAACAGGGGCACATGTGACACAAAACATATGGAGAAAAACTTGCAGTGGAGTAAAAACTTGGGCTGGAAATTAGATGACTAGCACCAAATGCTACGAACTAATAACACCGAGGACAACAACTGTCCTGCAGATATTTGCAACAAATCTAAGTGATAAAGATGTCATCCTAAGAGGTCAAATCAGGCAATATGAGTCAAAACTTTTTTTGCAAAGCTTATGTGATTCAGTCCCAGAGTAATGGGACCATTATACCCGCTATTCCCGCCCCCATGAACAGCACCACGCCAAAAGGGATGTCACATCTGCTGGCTCAAATTACGTTGAAGCTTCAGTATGCTGAGCCCAAAACCAATGGGTGATGTCACAGTGGTCAATCTTGAATGCTTTCTATGCTCTGAATGTTCTACTTCAGACATTTTTGCTCAATTTGACTCTGTATGATGCCATTAAGGGCAGATATAGTAATGCCTCTTTTCCACTAGTACCTACTCAGCTTGACTCGACTCTACTCGGTTTTGTTTGTTTTCCATTACAATTGAGTGCTGCCTCAACAAGGTGGCCCAAAAGTCCAATGACATTATTTGTGTGCGACACAAACACAAAGTCACTCCGTCTAGCTTCCTGTGGGTTCTGTTGTCAGCCACCAAGCACAAAAACGTCTGTGTTGGTTAGTGTGTAGCCATTCGCGGATGCCAGTTTTCAAAAATGGCAGGTTTGATTCTTGTGAAGAAGTAGCTTTCATGACACATCTAGTGATATCGCTGTCTGGCCAATCGGTGGCGTGCATTCTGTTGACGTCATATTTGTGGCTTGACTCAGCACTCTTGGAACCCCGGCTGAGTAGGTACTTAAAAAAGTACCTGGTACCAGGTACTAGCACCTAACTGAAAACCCTAAAAACCAAACTGGGTTGAGTCGAGTTGAGTAGGTACTAGTGGAAAGGCAGCAAGATATGGTCCTCCCAGGCACACAGCTCTAGCTGTAATTTGCTGCAAGGGGTACCCAATCAAAAGGAAGTTGGGGAGAGAAGTTAAATTAGGTTCATTTGAGTGGCTATACCAAGGCCCAGTATAAGATAAATGAGGATCATTTTGAACTGCAAATCATGCAAAGCTACCTTTGTAGAGTCCAAGAATAACATCACGGACCTGAAGACAGAAGGCGAAGCATTTGTATTGAATTTCATACCATCTGAATTTTTAATCTCTGCTTATAATACCATAATACTGGCCGAAGTTAAGTAAAATCCTTTCAGACATGAAAGGCTTCTTCAAGAAACTTAAAGAAGTCCAGTCGCCTTTTTTTCAAGCTCCAGAGACTACCATGATCAGGATGACTGAGAACCTACACAGACAACCCTTTCACATGCATTTATTCTATATGAAAGCTGTATGGACTGAAGGGTTTATTTTGAAACTGGCTAAAGTTTTTGTAACCTCAGGTGCAGCTTGAAGACAGGTCTAAGACTGTGTTGGTTTTTACCGCCAGAGATTCACAGAATATACAGAAAGAGATGTTGCAACAATCTGAAAACTTTTTTTTTTTCGGGGGGGGGGGGGGGGGGGGGGGGGGGGGGTCTGATGTGGAGGTTTTGTCTGAGTGGCAAGACCTATTATTCAGGAGAA
Source organism: Archocentrus centrarchus (assembly GCF_007364275.1). NCBI lineage: Eukaryota > Metazoa > Chordata > Actinopteri > Cichliformes > Cichlidae > Archocentrus > Archocentrus centrarchus. Next base: position 21,395,730 of record NC_044368.1, on the reverse strand, counting down.
TACTGCAGCAAGTACTTGCACCTTTAAAATGGTATCGAGTTGTGGCAATGCAATGCTTGTGCGCAACATGGCCAATGCAGCAAGTTTAATGGGCTTTTAAAAGACCACTGTGACAGAAACAAGTTTAGAGGCAGTGGACAACTGGGGAGAGCGCCTGGAAATGCAGACACACAGTGCAGAGCTCCAGAACACTTAGGCTTTTACCTAAATAGCTAATCACAGTATTCAATTATAAAAAGAGAATACAAGCAGCAGGAGACCAGCTTACTGTGTTCTGCAGCTGCTGAGGATCTAATCTGTCACATAGATGTGGTGACTGTGCTACTCACATTCAATTAGCCTCCATAGTAACGCCTCAGAAATCACAATTAGCCTACATCACCCAGAAATGAGAGCTGCATCTGGTAAACACAGAGGCTCCCAAAGAGGCTTTAGCCAGTGAGACTCATCTCACTGAGCCAAATGTTAAACTAAGTTGCTTTTTATTCACTGTTTTTAAAGAATTGCTTAAAACCAAAATCACATGAAAACAGCTAAACAAGTTCTGTATGAAATTTAGAATCTAAACTGTGATCATATCTCAGGAACTGGGGTCACGCTTTAATTAAAACAATAAAAAAACAACCCCCCCCCCCCCTCAAAAAAACAAAACAAAACAAAAAAAAACTGAGTAACAGCAACATTACCACCTTAAATCTCAATATTTGGTTCAACTTTTACACTGCCATTCAAGGCTTTCCGGCTGTGCTGCTGCTGACATGCATTTAAGATAGAGAAATAATGAGGCATCCTCTGGGGGGCACAAGGATATGACAAACCTGTATGGAGCTGCTGGGTAGCCTGAGGCAAGAGCTCAGGGGCCAAAGGGACTACAAGCTTATGACCTTGTTTAGAGTTTAGCTTGGGCTTCCCTACAGTCATGGGAATCTGTGACTGCACATATATGCCTGCCACCATTGAGAAAAGGAGAACGGTACCTAGGTACAGAATCATTTTTGTTTTATATTATTATATAAATGCTCACTAGAGCGTAACAATTTAAGGAACAATACACAGCTCACTTCTTCCATAGAGTCATCTGTACAAACAGTAGCATGCTGTGCACATCTACGAGACAACAACCAAGATTTACTATATTTTTACCAACTCACAGAGTTAGAAGCACCAAAGCTGAGCAAATCTGCCAGTGACAACTGTGACTGCAGCCTGCCAGCAGTCATCGTAAACAGGATTAAGCAGCCACGTAAAATTTGTACAAAAAATATATATGTATTTACAAATGTTCCCATGATCATCTACTGAACAGCATTCTCTGAACCATTTTGTTGAACTGCATGAGCGTTAAGGATGTTTTCTTGTTCCAGTGTTCAGCAGCATCTATTTGTTCATATCCTCTGGACATTTATGCATTTCATATGAGGTATTTATGCTTAAAAGAATTAAAAGCTGAGGAGCTGGTGATAGGAATCATTGTAACTAGGCATATGAGAGATTAGATCCAAACACAGCAAATGCCAATAATGGATATTAAAGAGGAGACATGTTGAAAGTTTATGCTTAACCACTGCATATAGTCATTATGGGTTAGCAGTACTTAAATGAATGATATAATGTAACCACTCGACCAGAGCACTTTGTTTACTAATCGCAGAGGCCATCTTTTAAAGCCCAAAGGGCTCATGCAGTTCACTACAACACATGACCTCAACATGGCACCTTCAAATCAGTTTAATAAAAAAATAATAATGATACCATGAGGCTTTCTTAATACCCTGGTATACCATAATAGGGTCCAAGCCTATGGGGTTCTGAAAACAAAGCTGCCATCTATCCATCTTCTTAGCCTCTTATCTAGCTCAGGGTAGCAGGGGTTGCTGGAGCCTACCCCAACTGTCACAGAGCGAGAGGTGGGGTATACACTGGATAGATCACAAGACCATCACAGCACTAACAAAAACAGGCAGACAATCATTCATGCTCACATTTACAACCACCAGTTAACCTAACATGCATGCCTTTAAGACTGTGGGACGAAGCTGGAGTACATGCAAACTCCACACACTCAGATCCTTCTTCTTCTTCTCGCACTGTTACATTAAAAGGCATTCTTTACTGTGTCTGGGTTAACATATGACATTGTGAACCAGGCCTCAAAACTGATTATAAAGACAAAGGTTCATCTGAGCCAGTATCAGTAAGAATATCATCAGCCATACACATCAAATGCAAAAAAAAAAAAAAAAATGTAGGATTAACAGGAAATATGACTTAGTCTAGGGTTTCAAAAAGGAAATCATACTTTATCATAACATTTCAGGCAGTTCTCTCAGGTTCCTAGATCCCAGACATCACAAATCCTCACTAGAAGAGATGGTAACTATGACACCACTGTGAAAACAGTGGAGAAAGAAAGAAAAACAAGCTATAATCAGCAGTGTATACTTTGTTTTACAGGGTAAATCAGGTTGAGGAGGAGGACAGAAGAGGAGGGTGGAGCAGGGATATGAAGGTGACTAGCTTCTATTTTTTTTCTCTCTATTTTAAGAGTGTCAAAGCTGCCAGGATGCATTTGTACTTTTCACTGCCAAGTTTTGGTCATTTGACAAATCCACATAATCTAAACAACCCCGTGTGCTAGACAGTTTAGTTTTAACTGCCAGGAGGGAAAAAAAGGGTGATGGTAGGGAGCTGCGGAAAGTGAAAGTTTATTCAAATATGATCATGACTGTGCTGAACTTTTTCCCTCTGTTTGGCTGACAAACAAAAGCCTGATATTAAATGTCCATCTCAAAGCCTGGATATTCAGTTGGTGAAAAGTGCGTGCAATTCTTCATCAGAAAATCTGCTTTCCTGTCAGCAGAGGGATGGGGGAAGAGGGCTCGGCTAGACTCACAGACACCAGATGTTATAACCCTATTTCCAGAACCATCTCTTTCTGTGGGTAACCTTTGACCCCTGGACTGTCTCTGCAGGCACCCCACCCCCACACCCCCTCCTGCCATCAAAAAAGCTGAGGATGGCATTTGTGACTGTAGTGATAATTGCAGCCTGTGCCTTTTTAAGCCTCTTCATTGTGTAGCTGCTGACTTGTGATGAATACAACAGTTAGGTAGGAGGAAGGTGTGATAATATTACGAGTATCCATTTCACTCATGCTATTGATTTAAGGTTGGAACCTCATCTTGGCTTCTATCAGTGGGACATATGGCAACACCTCTGCAGGGGGTGGTGACGGTCACGTGCTGTGGGCTAAAAATGTCTGACAGTATCACTATTGAAAAAAAGCAGGTATTATGAGATTACAGTAACAATAGTACAATAAAAGGAATCAAATCCAACTATAAGCCCAACAATTAAATTTTAATCTGAAGTACATTAAGTCAAAAACATATTTTATCTGCAACGCCTAGTTTGCTAAGACTAGACTGCACCATTATTGTGTCCATCCTCTTTCTGGCTGCAGCTGTAGTTCACAATTGAATTCAGTCTGAAATTAGAGCCATTTCAAGGAGCTAATTCAATATTCAAGACGCAGTTTGAATGGATGGATCGGGAAGAGGGGCAGAGGAGAAACACTGTTTTTATGAGGGAAATAATGAGAAGGCTCCAAGCAGTTTCCAAGTTAGAACTGCAAGTGAACCCAAATCAAGTGACTGAGCATGTCATTGACCGTTATGTGCATTTTTATGGACAAAAGACTTATTTGAATTTTCAAATAAGAGGTCCTTTTATTGTTTACATTCCTCGAGAGAGAGGAAATTGGCAACTGCCATGCTGAGCAGATTCAACGCAAACAAAAAACAGAGAGGCCTTTCTGAGTATACAACCAAACTTCTGATGCCTCACACATTTAGTCTCATTCTGCTCTCGACAATTTACAGGACGACCCAGATTCCAAGCAGCATCCTGCAAAAGAGAGGGGCAACTTCAAGCCAAGTCAAGCATATTTAGGCATGAAGGAAATAAACATAATTTATGAAGGAGCTAATACTGGTGACAGGTAGATGTGAAGCCAAAGGTCATTTTGTGAAGCAGAAGGCTATTCCTGCATAAAATAATAATGCTGGCTTATCATCAGCACTGAACACAGAAGATTTCAGACTAAGTTAGTTTAAAAGTGGTCTCTGATCTCTTACTTCTGAGTCAGGTCCACATAAACACACAGGAAGGACTGTGTTAGGGGAGCAAATAACATGAGGGTTCTCATTACATTTCCATTAATGAGGAGAATTTTCTGTTTTTAAAGTTTATCTTTTCCAAGCACAATCTGCAAATAATAGGAGCAAGCTCATTATGGCAGTATACACCTTACTGTTAGTGTCACAGAGAGGAAGCATTCAATCTATGACACAAGAAGGCAAAGGAGAAGAAAAGCACTGTTTATATTCAAATGTATGAACCAGTGGGTGTGAGTGCAAGTAATCCTAACAACACAAAGACCAGCTGCAAAGGCATTTGTCTTTTATCTATTCAAGGGATGCTTTTGTCTATCATCTCTTAAATGTCTATAAATGTATTCTTCAGACCACACTGCAAATTATGAGGCACTCAAGTCAGTTTAGCCAGTTTCGAATCAAACCCTCCAGTCCACACAGCTTTCATACATAATAAGTGCATCTGAAAGGGTTCTACTTTAGCTCTGATGGTATAACAGTGTTACAGTGCACCAAGACATTAAAAATCCAGATGATATAAGTTTTACAGATGCTTCACTTTCTATTTTCAGGTCCTTGTTGTTATTCTTGAACTCTACAAAGGCAGCTTTGCATGATTCGCAGTTCAAAATAATTCTCATTTATCTTATACTGGGCCTTGAGGCAGCCAGTCAAACAAACTTCCCTCCCCAACTTCCTTTTGATTGGGTACCCCTTGCAGCAAACACACAGCTGGAGCTGTGTGCCCAAGAGGACCACATCATGCTGCTTTTCCACAAGTACCTTAATATTTTGGCCACCACTATGTAGTTTATTTGGAGCCAAACATAATCATACTTGGACAAGAGGTCCAAGTTATTAGCAAATGCTAGCTAGCTCGGTTAATGACCTGCATCCATAAAGTGTATGTGCAACACACATACACACATATCAGCTAGAATTTCACACACAAAAACTGAAGCAGACCCTTCACATCTGAAAAGTCTGGGTTTGATTCCACCTTGGCCCAGGCCTCTCCCTCTCTCTGTGTGGAGTTTGCATGTTCTCTCTCTGCTTGCGTGGGTTTCCTCCGGGTACTCCGGTTTCCTTCCAAAGACATGCACTTACTGGGGTTAGGTTAATTGGCTACTCTAAATTGCCCATAGGTGTGGATGAGCGCATAAATGTGAGTGTGAAAGGTTGTTTGTCTCTCTGTGTTGGCCCTGCGACAGGCTGGTGACCTGTTCAGGGTGTACCCTGCCTCTCGCCCAATGACAGCTGGGATAGGCTCTAGCCCCCTGTGACCCTGAACAGGATGAGTGGAAGCGAATGGATGGATGGATGGATGGAAAAACTGAAGTATACACATCTTGAATGTTTGTACCACAAAGCATGCCAGTTTATATGTCAGCTAATTCCATTAACATGCTCCAAAAGACACCAACAGCACAAACATGGGGGTGAGATCCAGTTCAGTGAGTCCAGTTAGCAGAGATAAGGTCTGGCAGAAACTGGTTGAGCTACTCATAGATGGGTGAGATGAGTGAGAAGAAAAAAAAAAATTCTTCCCCCAGAGTTATTTTGAAGGGGGAAACTATCCTTAGGGCAAACCCTCTTTTTGCACCAAACTGTAAAAACATGCATTTTAACATGGAATTCTATGGGACCTGACTCCCTTTTGGAGCCAGCCTCAAGTGACCAATAGAGGAACTGCAGTTTTTGCCACTGCGCTGGCGTCATTTTTCAGCTCCAGAGGTTGTTTAGGGCAGACTGAAGCCTGAGGTTTTCACTTGCAGGGATTGCTTGTCCATACACTGACCTCAGATGAAACTTTGGCTATGTTTAATGAGCATTCACCATTTTTAAGTATACAACAGAAAATAAGGAAAAGCGTAACAGGTCCCTTCTAGGTCCATCTACTAGTGAAACAGGTAGCACAGCTGAGAATGAAAGTAATTGCAGGTGCTGGAAACAATGTCATGGGACTAGCAAACTGGAAAAAATGCCTCTGCCTTTGTTTGGGAGTATTTTGGATGTAGTTCCAATGATAAAGGTGAACCAGACAAAACATTACTATGTAACTTTATCTTAAGTTGCTCTCCTCCAGCTCCAAAAGCAGTTTATTAGCCATGTGGTTTTATTAAACTGCCAGTCTCCCGCTACCACCTGAACATCCTTCCTGCTCAGCCCACTATTGTGCTTTATCTGTCACTGGGTCCACCAGCAAGAACGTTGGGAAAAAAATTATTTAATTAAATTATTATACCTAATGACAACTGTGTAATAGGATACTTTTCAAACCAGGTGACATGTTTTTCAGATCACTGAGTTGACACAGAACTAGTGATGAAGTGTGCCAAGTAGACACAATGTTGTTGTTGAGAAGAGAGAGAAAGGCACCTATAGTATGTAGAGAAAGTATTGCAGGTTATAACAGTGGGTTGTCAGCTGAACAAGTGAAGGTGAAAGTGGCAAAAATTCAAAAGTGGCAACTTGCCTTCTCAAGCCTCTTAAGTTCTCACTGACTCAATAAGAACTTAAGTGAACAACAAAAAAATGTGAACAAGATTAGCAAGCCAGCCAGCACTTCAATTTTACTTTTTGGATTACCAGCCAAGGTACATCAACTCATTCTGCCAGCATCTTGGAGACTCACTAAACATTTAAGACATGAATTCTTTTGACTGCCAGCTTTAACACTTACTGAGCATGACTGGGGGTAAACTTGCCTGCTTGACCTGCTGGCTACAAACGAGCAAGAAAAACAGGACTGTTCAGAGTAAAAAAGCAAGCCATCCGTCAGTGAAGCAAATTATGGCCCCAACTGAGCTCTCCCTGATAATCAGATTATTTGCCAAGCACTGATAACAACAACTGACAACCAGGTTATTTTCAATAACCAAAAACTAACAAAATGTACAGCTACCCTGAGGTATGAGATGTTAAATGGCCTGATTGTTATATAGCACTTTTTAAACTTGATTTTCTACAGCAATAACTGTTAATCTAAATAGTGTTAAAGCTGGCTATAAATTGGTTCACAATGTTAAAAATCTAAGTAAACAGACAAACGTTGTACAAATACATTCCACTCAGGCAAGCTTCTGATTTAAGGCTTTAATACCAATTACTTCTTCAGTTATTATCAGATAAATGTGTCACAAATTGTCCTCTTTTATCAATTAAAATAAATAATTAGTTAATCATAATATATTACAAAAATATAGGGATGGATGAACTATTCATATTCCTTACATAAAAGGGCACATACCAGTGCTTGTAAATGCAAATATAATCCAAAAAATTGATTTGTAAGTATATAAAAAATAAAATTCCTAATATATATATATATATATATATATATATATATATATATATATATATATATATATATATATATATATATATATATATATATATTAATTAACAGTGTATTTTAAATTGCAATTCATTTCTGCACTAACTGACTGCTCAGTTAACAAAAAAAACCCTGATAAGTTCAACCTCGCCTGTTGAATGTGACAGCTTCACAACACTTGAACACATGAATTATTTAAAAATAGTCTCTGGAGCTTGAAAAAAAAAGGGCAACTGAAGTGAAAGGTGGAGAGTCCCAGGCATTTAAACCCTACTGGGGCTGTTCCCATTGGAGGTGGTCGTTGAGCCACTACTGACCCATTGCCATCAGGGGTTTCAGGTGAAACCACTATCGTGTGACCCATTGAGGTCACCTGAAGTAAAGTATGAGTGGGGGTTGAGGCGTCTGGGAGAGGATCTCAAGACCATCTCTGGTCAGTGATGGTCATTCACAGTGGACATAGACGGCCTCTTTTACTCCTCTTTCAAACCATCTGTCTTCTCGGTCCAAAATGTGAACACTGGCATCCTCAAAAGAGCGTACTTTATCCTTTAGGTGCAGAAGTACAGCTGACTCCTGTTCTGTCGAGGCCATCTAGGTCCACTGTGAATGACCATTATTGAACAGAGCCACACATGATAGTGGGTCAACGACCACCTCCAAAGGGAAAAATCCCACTGTGGTTTAAATACCCGGGACTCCCCACCTTTTGGCTTTAGAACTGAAGAAGCCTCTTGGATAAGCGGTGAAATGTCTTCAAAAAAATGAAAGAAGCCCAGCTGCCTTTTCTCAAGCTCTTGACACTATCATGACCTGGATGCCTGAGAACCTACACAGACATATTTAAAAATACACTTACACTTAAAAAGAGAAGTAGAACATCTTTACATTTATTAACGATAAAATGTTTTAACATGAAAAATGACGAACAATTACCAAAACAGTCTGTCAATCAACTGTTTGAATAGTCAAGTGATTGTTTCAGCTGTGGCCCAACACAATAGCTCAGAATGCTTATTTAATGCTGAACTTCTGTGACACAACAGATAAACACTGGCCATGTTACTGGCCAACAGCCCAGCACCACCAATATCTGGCTAATATATCAGGTCTAGTTAATAAGAAAAACAACAAAGTCTTCATAAGTTTTACATGCAGAAAACTCTTGCCTTGCAAAAGCTGTCAGATAAATGTGGTTTAGTAAAAAGTGGTATTTCCCTCTGAATTGTTGTGGAGTATAAACACTGAAGGACCTCTCATCTGTACTGGCACAGTATATACGGTGATATATTAAGTTACATTCAACCACCCCAATAATAACTTAACATTTCTAATGATATTAGGTGACAGAAGCCGCTTCTCCAAAGCCATTAAAGCTACATGACCACCTAACAAACACCGTAACTGACAACCCCAGCTGTTCCTGCTGTATGTTAGCTAGCTGGCTGTATGCACAGAGCACATTTCCTAGCTGTTAGCATTCACTTATTATAAGAACCGACTGTACACAACAGCTTCATACACACCTATACTTAACATACATCATCGCAGCTAGCGTGACTCCAGCCAGCTCAGCTACAAAGCTAACGTCGTATAGGATTAAACAGTAACCTCACTTCCTCCCTCACAAACTTAAACAGAGCCTGCAGCCTTGTTTCCCCGCTGTACCGTCATTTCCAGGCAAAACACAACCTGACTTAACGTTACTGCTGACACGAACATCTGTCCAGCGTTAAAAGGCTATGCAGCAGGAGGAGGGGAGGGGGGCTAGCGCTAGCACCTTTAGCACTGCTAGCTGGATGCCCCCCCACCGGTGGTTTCGCAGGGGGCATCGGATTTTCAAAAAAAAGCACGGTGAAATCACAAAGCCAGCAGCGCGCAGAGCGAGGCACCGCGTTTAGTTTGCGGGCGTGTGTTCGCGCGAAGCCGTGAACCTAAAGGACCGTACCTCAGGATGGAGAATAGGGACGCAGCCAGCTTCTTTCTCATATTCCTCCATAGCGTCGGCCATCTTGGTGGTGATGCTCGCTGAGCATTGTGGGAAACAGGAGGCAGTGCAGGAGGGGAAGAGTCAGAGGAGGAGGAAGAGAAGAGAAACACTAATGATGGACAGGTCACAGCACATAATCGAAAGGGAGTTTACAAACGTACAGCAAGAAGACATTTAGAATGATTTGTATTTTGGTTAGAGTAGTTTACTGTATTTCTCTTACCATGTGGCTGGGTCCTCAGCAGGACTTGGGTAAGGTTAGTTATCCATTATAACAACAATAAAAATTTAATCTGACCCATAATAATGCTTCAGTTACAGGGCAAATGAGGATAACTACACCGAGACCTGGAATGGGTAGTATCCTACAAACTAAATGCCAGTAGCAGTGGGACACAATGCTGAGAGGTGTTGAGCATGTGCAGGACACATATATTTCATTTCAATGTGACTTTCCCACCTTTGTTTCCAAGTAAATACACTAACAGTTAAACGGAAACCCACTGTGAAACTCAGGGTTCAACATAAAATACAGTATGCTGTGCCAGCTGGTGGGCCAGTGACGGTGTTTCCACTGATTGATTCACCTGTGGAGCAAACTGGTTAAAAGTGAGACTCACTACTGAGTAATTTTTTTTTTTCTTACAGTCAGAATTTTTTACATTAAAACACCTATAAAAGCCCTCCATCGAATCCGCTGCATGAATAGTTGAAATGCTAAGTGAAGCAGTGTTTTTACACCACCGTTAATCTGTTTCACACAGTGACAGCACCGCTAAATTAAGAGGCAGAAAGCAGTCTGTGTGCAGATAAAGTGGTAGATCTTTAAATTTGGCAGAATTCTTGCAAACTTTGCTGCAAGCTGACAGCAGCCGTCTCATTTCTCTTTCCAGCAGCGATACCTGCAGCAGAGGTGAGTGTAAAGAGGAACTACATTTATTTTAACGCTTTACTTACTAATTTTTTTCTGAAACAGATCTATAATGTAAAATATAAATCTACCAATAAATTCCTCTGTATTCATATAGCGTAAGCTAGCAGTATATAAACTCCTTAAAGTGGCATTTTTGTGGGCTAGTAAAAATATATAAGGAGCCAGTAAATGTTTGTACTGGCCTGGTGGCCCAACAGGGGGAAAAATATATTAAACAGTGGTGATACTGCTGTAAACTGTTTTCATTGATATCCATCAGTTGGCACAGGTCTCTTTGATATGCAGGTTTCTTGTGAGACTTGCAAATAACTGGAAAAAACACGATATAACCCTGTGAGAATGACCTTCTACCAGTGTCAGACAGTTATATTAATAGCTTCCCAGTCTTTATTGGAGCTGCATTTATTTGGTGGTTGCTTTAATCATGTTCCCTGAAAATTGCCTTAGCTTGTGACTTTGTGCTGAATCACAATTTTTCACCTTGAGTATAGAGTAGGCAGCATAAGATGATGATGTTATAATCAACATTTCCCATGTTGATCATAAGCTTGAGTAAGGCCTCAGCGGTGAGACACTGAAATGTCCAGATGCCATCCTCCTGAAAGATGAGTCGCTGGTTATGGTTTTGCTTCTAGGACTATATCTGATTTGCAGACTCAGCTATTTAAATTGGAAGCTCTTTCTGGTTCCACTCATTTGATTTGCAATTTGAGTGATTCAATTTCTGCCATCAGCTCACAATTTATTATTTTTTAATCAGATCTGAAACCTCTGAGGAACTGTAACAACTGAGTATGCATATCCACACAACTACTATACTAATATGGTTGGTAAACATACAGAAGTGCGCTCCACTCTGTGCGCAGAGTTTGAAAATGTGAAAAGAAGAGACACGTTTAATTTTTCAGGTAAGATTACATAAGAGTAACATAAAGAAATAGAGCTGATAAACGTATTTAATGAAGCGAGATACAAATATAGTTGTAAATGGTGCAGTACTATTTGGTCACGGGGAAACTTCCATAACGGCAAACCTGAGTGATGTATGAATTTTTAAACGGTCAAAACAGCCAAAGGAAAGCATCAATAACATTGCCGTTACCACTTTGCGCCTCTAGATGTTCTCCATGTCGCATTATGCACTTCTGTAACGCTCCCAAACCATCAAACACCACTAGATGTCACCGCGCACCCAGGCAGGGATGCTTGCAGTTCCTCGATTGCAACCGCTGCAGTAATCATCTGTTCTTTATGCATCTACAAATTGTATATTTCCAATTTATTTTTTGGGGGCATTAAAAATATCAAGTACTTCAATAAGGAGACCATCGCCCATCAAAAACACACAGGCGAGACTATGATCGTAGTTACTCACGAAAACCTGCCGGAGATAAAGTGATGTGCTATAAGCGATCAGAACTGAATAATGTATTTTGTATTTAAATTGCAATAAATAGTGTTAGCAACGGCACTCACTACTCTTATCTGTTTGAGGGTGCACCAAAGCGACTGCACGTTTGACACGTTTGCCAGGTTCCGCCAAGCCAGGAAAATGAGCCCGAGTAGGGAGGAAATGTGGCGCTGCTGGGCCAATTTATCCTGCAATAAACCTAATAAGGGATATTTGCGATTTGGTCTTCAACATGAAGTCACAAAGAAAGCCAGTGGAATGGCACACAAATTCAGCTGTTGTTTAAATAAACACTACTGTTATAAAAATATTATTGCTTTTTTAAAAAATTAAAATATTATGACAAAGTAATTCAGAGGGCGCTTTAAAGGTAAAATAGAAACAAGAAGGTAGGACACCCCAAATCGTCTTTGCTGGATACTTTTGTTTAAAATAAAGAATAACAAAAACAAACAAAACCAAAAATGAAACCAATTTTCATATATTTACTACTTTTAATTTGAAATTCGATTCCGGAAATCACGCATTTCCGGATCCTTTACTTCATTCCCCACACAAACACTCCTTATAGAATCGACTGGGCTCGCTGGTGCCTAACAAATAAACCGAAGACTGGTAGTAAATAGATAGTTGAAGGCGTACTGCCGTTCTCAAAGTATTTTTTTTTAATCTTTCCGACATTAATACCGGACCCACGTGAAGCCGCTGGGCTGAGGAAACCGCGAGTCATCACCCATTGACGCTACCAAAAGACACGTAACGTCTGTAAACATTGAAACGTCTGAAGCTAAGTGCAGACAGACACACGCCCCTGAGGACTGCTTTTAAATATTTACAGCCAGCCTTTCCTTTCGTAGGACCGCGTACCGGGAGACCTCCAGCGGAACAAAGGTAAGCTCAAACAAACAAAGAAAAATACAGAAAGGAAAGCTAACTCTACCATCTGCGGTTCATTACAAGCGGCTAGCATAATTGCTAATTGTGTATGTGTGTGGCTGAGTGACAGCCGTGACTGCAGTCGAGTAGTGCGTATTATTATGTAATAAATTAGGATTAGAGGTAGTGAGGGTAGCAGCGTCTCCATCTCCACACGCTACACTCATGCCCCCCCCCCCCCCCCCCCCCCCCCCCCCCCCCCCCCCCCGCATCTGTCCCAAGTTAAACTCTACATTTAGCCTGTTAATGCTGTTTAATTCAATGCGAGTGCAGTCCGGACTGCGCGCTGACTGATGAGGCGAGCTAAATTTGGATTTCCTGCAGCCCGCTGTATCCGGGTGATTTGTGGGAGAAGCTGTGGATTTTAAACTCTGTCTGGCTTTGCCGCTCCTGTGGGTCGAGTACTGATAATGTTGCTGCTTGTCTAATCCCCCCGGCTGCCTTTCAGTCATATCTTGGTGCAGCGTTGCATGTCTGCAGCACGTCCTCAGCTCTCGGGGCTCTGTTTCCACTTTCACCTGGCAGGAGGCTGGAGTAGAAACAGGAGAATCACAGAGCACTAACAACTCTTCCTAATTGTGTCAGACAACTTGTGCATCCGGTGGTGTCGGATAGCTGATATCACCCTGTCATGGTATCCACCTGCGATTTTGTTTTCTCTGTCCTACTTTATTTCCCATCTTGAGTGTTTATGTAGTCCTAATTGATTTTATATAACTCCAAGCTAATTCTGCATTCAAAGGCTTTGAGTGGCATTCTTCTTACTACTCAAAAGGTGCAGTGAGATGCGTGAAATTATGTTGTAAAGCATCAAGAGCAAGTAATTTTCTTTGGCATGAAAATGATCAAGTGCTTCCGAGCCTCAGGCCTCTGGCACTCATTTATATGAGTTTATCTGTTATTAGATAAGATAAGGAATCCCTTTATTAGTCCCACAATGGGGAAATTCAGTGTTGCAGCTCCTGTGGGTCAATTATCTATACCTTCTCTATTATATTTATATTTGAAATATTTCCATATTTCCACCCTGTGCTAATGTGCATGTAAAGAAGGGCAAGCCCACACTTTCCATGACAAACCCTTACTGCAATCCAAGGTCACAGGAGTAACCAGCTCATTTGCCATTCAAATGGAGTTTCCACTCAGACCTTTTTTGAAGCACAACTTATTCCCTGCACACCAACCTACTGCACACATATAGCTTTCAGTTTGACTGCAGGTTCTATTCTGGGAGTGTCGGCATAATATGAGGATATAAGAAAGAAAGGGGAAAAAAAGAAAACAATTTCTCATTTCTCACTTTTGGTTGTTTGTGCAGTGATGCAAGGCCAAGCAGGGAAGTTGAAATGATTTCCCACAGCTGTATTTCTGTGAATCAAAAATAAGCAATAGTTTATTTTTAATAAGTGAACTTTACAGGTTCATTTAAAAGCAATTTTTATTAAAAAGTCAATCTGCCAGTTATTGTTTGATTCAGTTTAAAAAAAAAAAAAATTGTCAGGAAACTGTGAAATAAATTTTAGAAACACATTTCCAGATTTAAAAATAATGTGTGATAAATGGACTAATTATTACAGCCCAGTGTAAATTTGTGGTCTCAAGTCACATCATGTAGTTTGTGTTTTGGTGTAACATGCTGTTCCTGGGTGGAGACCAGGGCCCTGTTCCAGGAAGCATGTTCAACAAACTCTGAGTCTGATCTTAAACTCTGGGTTGATTGACTCTGAGATCGGCAACTCTTGTTCCAGGAAGGCTGATCTGAGTTAGTTCAATCCACTCTGAGTATGTTCACCCTGAGTTAAGTGTGTGCGTGAGAGAGAAAGCCATCTTCAGTGGAACTCTGATACCATGACTCACCATGGCAATGGATAAATAGAGAACAGAGTCTCCTTTTTTTAATCCAGTGGACCGAGGAATATGAACATGTGTCTCACCATGATGTTTACCTTAAAAATTTGGAGGGAAGAAAAGCGCTTGTCCCACTCTGTCATCATCTCTGACAGTATGAAATTCGAGATAAAATACATAGCTTTTTTATGCTCTTTGGGGTCATCATTTACCCAACTTGGATTTTTATTAGATGAAGCTGGAATCCTAATTTTACATTTCATTTTTAAAATCAAATTATTCAGCTGTAACCTAACAGGGACACAATGTAGGTGAGAGAAACTGAAGATAAAAACATGGAGAAACAGATAAGACAGTTTACTGGTGGACCTGTGATAAGTTACCCAGATATCAACAGAATCCATGCAGATCTGCCCTCAAGCCAGGTTTTTAAAATTAAATAAAAAAAAAAAACAGTTCCTGCTACACTTTATGATGATTTCCTTTTTTCCAAATAGTATCAGACATTTAATGTACTGATGGGATGTAACAACTTTACTTTCGTAAATGGAGAATTTCATTGTTTCTGCCATTACTGGATTTAAAAAAAACATTTCTAATTTCTTATATCATCGTTCACTCTGTTACAGCTACAAGTAGAGATGTTTTACTGAGTTACTGTTAATACAGGGCAGGGCAGCCTTCCAAGTCTTTAGTGAATGTAAAGTTTTATCTGTAAAGGCAAAAGCATTATAAGAAATATCTGAGCTTATGTAGGTTTTAAATATTTCAGTATAGTTTGGAGAGATGAGCCATTTTAAATAAGGAATACAGATCGTGTCTGGACAAAATAAGCTACTATGAATGGATCCAAAACAGATCTGGATGAGATGAGATGGGAAATAATTATAATTGTAATAGTTATAATTCAGTTAAAGTAATTATTTTGTGCTGATAATAAATCTGAGGTGTAATTACTGTCTCTGTCCATATATATTGACTACTGAGGGATTGTAAAAGTGCTCATGTTAAATGCAAAAAAAAAAAAAAAAATAGCCATCTAAAGTTTAACTGGGATTTTGCTCCAGTATGTGCTTTAATACCGACTTTAGGCATGAATCGGAGTGTCAGGCAGGTGGTTCAGGTGCGGCAGGAGGGGAGGAGTCAGGGAGAAACTCAGTTTATTGAAGAAAACCTGACAGCAGGTTCACAGTCTGTTACCCCAGTGAGTGGCTCAGAGTTGAAGTTAACTCTCTTTCTGGAACAGAAAATCTGAGCTTCCCTCGCCTCAGGATTAACAAACGTTGTTGTTGCGGTTTGTTGTTTGCTAAACCTGCTTCTGCTTCTGATGAGTAGCTTGAACATCAGCATCTGTAGTGTTAAATTAAACTTGAAAAATAACTTGGCACTTTGTTAGTTTGCAGTGCAGAAAAAATTTGCTATTGCACTTTTCAGAGAGCTTTTTATTTTTTTTAGATGTGACTCAGGCTGTAGTTAAACATTAACCTTACGTTAATGAAGCTGTTTAATTAACTTCCTGAGAATCGAGGAAAAAGTAACTTTCAATTTAACTTTTTTGGTGACCAATAAAGTCTCAGGAGGATGTGTTGAGCTCTGCAAGGAGAGAAGCTTTTTTGTATACTATTTACCAAGGTAGTGTATGTTTCTGCTCCACACAATTAACCCACAGGTAAATTAGGTGCATGCATAAAATTCTAAGCAAATCAGCCTTTATTTATGTGACAGGACACCTGTACACCTGTTTTCTGTCGAAGTTTTATTTACATTTTATTGGTTTGTTTTAGCGGATGCAAACCAAATAAGATGAGTAAAATGGGTCGGGCAAGAACATGAGCAAGTTTGAGTAATTGATGCTTATTTAGACTTAATGCTGCCCTATATGAATAATTCAATTTTTTTATTGTCTCCCACAGAATAGTAGTACCAACAGCCTGCTGTCAAGTCTATGGATGCACTAAAATTTTTATTTATTTCAAACATTTCATCTGATATAAACATATTCTATAGCTGTTAGTAGTGTTTGCTGTTGAAGCAAATCAGAGGCTTTTGGGAATTGAAACCTTGCTCTTACAGTTGATGTTGGCTAGGGTAAGTCTGTATTTCTCATGGTAAATGATTATGCTGTGCAGCACTTGCATTTTATAGACTGTGATAGACTGGCTACATGTCCAGGGTGTTCCTGCCTCTTGCCCTATGATAGCTGGGACAGGCATCAGTCCCCCCCAATGCTGAAATGGAGAAGCGGAAGAAAACAAACAAATGCATGAATGAGTGAAACATACATTTTGAAATGGGGAAACTTAAGTACACTGCTCAGAAAAATGAAAGGAATGCTTTGAGATCTCAATGGGAAAAAGACATCCTGGACACTGATATGGACTGGGTAATGTGTTAGGAATGAAAGGATGCTACATCGCTTGATGGAAATGGAAATGATCAACCTACAGAGGGCTGAATTCAAAGACCTCAAAAATGAAAGCGAAAAAAATGATGCAGCAGGCTAGTCTTTTTGTTCTTTTTTTTCTTTTTTTAATTGCAGCAACTTAAAATGGTACTCAGTAGTTTGTATGGCCCCTACATGCTTGTATGCATGCATAACAACACAGGGCATGCTCCTAATGATCACTGAGCTCCTGGACAGTCTGAGGTGCAGCCTGGCAGCGTCAGATGGACCGAAACATAATGTCCCAGAGGTGTTCTATTGGAGATCAGATGTGTGGGGGCCAGTCAATGGTATCAATTCCTTCATCCTCCAGGAACTGCCTACATACTCTCGCCACATGAGGCCGGGCATTGCTGTGCACGAGGAGGAATCCAGTGGCCTCCACATGCAAAACTGTTCCTGTTTTGGTGGTTGCCTTATTGTTGCCCCTCTGGTGTTAATTTCATGAACACCAAAGCAGCTGAAACTGATTAACAACCCCCTCTGCTACTTAACTGACCAGATCAATATCCCAGAAGTTTAATTGACTTGATGCTACACTCTGATTACAACATGTTCCTTTAATTTTTTGATCAGTGTATTTAAAAATTGCTGCTTGTTATGTAGACAGAGAGCAGTTGGTGCTTATCTCAGCTGATACCGGATATAAGCCTAGAACCTGGGGAAATAAAGTATGATTTCATTGGCTGTAATCATATTTACTGTCCTTAAAGGGCTTCACAGCAACCATATTAATAATGAATTAATAAGCCTTGTTCCACACTGTGAGGAAGCAACTGTACAGTTTGCCTGGCTCAGAAAGCCCCTTGAGTGTGAATACACATGTTGCCAGTTATCTTATTTTACAGAAATCTGTAGATTTCCTTGTTATTTCTGACCTTTTATTGATAAACAAAAATGTCTATTATGTGTGAGTAAATAAGCCCAAATGAACAAAATTTAAAATAACACAACTAATAATTGTATTACTTTGTCTCAGGTTTATTTAAATGGGGATTTTCCTTTTAGCTCTGGGGGCTCTGGGGCGAATTAGGACTTGTTTCATTTCATTTGATGAGTGCGAGTGCTTTTCCTCTCTTTCTGTGCTCCCTGTTTCACTGCGTGAGCATATAGAGTGGAAGAGACAGACGGGACAGAAATCAAAATAAAAACATGTTAGTTTACGTGCAATAAGAGCTTTCCAGTCATTTTCAAACCTAACAAACAAAATCAAAAAGAGAGAATGTGGACATAGAAAGCACTGCCCATGGCAACTTTTCATCATCCGCTCATTTGACCACTGTTTATAATTAAATGGCTATAATGTTACAATCTACTGCAGGCAAAAAGTGAAAGAATTGAACAGATCAGTATGTCAGAGTTGGTATTGAATGCATATCTGACATATGTATCTGATTGGTGCATCCCTATCAGAACAGTATTACGGGCTCTAACTAATGACACTTTGATGCTCAAGTTATTGAAATGGCGAGGCCAGTGCATCAGAGCAGTGTAATCTCCCCAGCTGGGATGTCCGGGCAACTGGCTGAGGTTCGGCTGATTGGATTCATTTGCTCTGACAAATGCCAGATGTGCTCAGGGTGAGATAGTGGGCCCTCATTTTTTTCATTGTTGTGGATTTATCCAGTAGCGGCACACAAATGAGGTTACATTTGGCGTCACTTCTCCCTAGGGAGTAGCTCAGCAGTATTTATTACTATCCGTGAAAAGGTTATCTGAGGTTTACCAATAAGAAAATATTTATTAATTCCAACAAAACCACATAACTGTGTGTACCTTTCATTTTATTGTCGCCTGACTGCCACTGGGTCTTAGACACCAAACAGAAGTGAACAAACACACCTTCAGTTTGCTTAATTTGCACCGTCTCCCCAGAGACGGTGCAAATTAACAAACAATTTAGGTCTGTGTGTTTTCTTGTATCAGCTTTGCTCCAAGTCCGCTGCCAGGATGGATTTGTTATTTGATAAGAGAGTGTCTCACCAAATTAACGTCACTGTCCACCCTCACCGGGACTTTGAGCATAGCTTTGGAGGTGGGGTGGTGGGGTGGGGGGACCTTATAAATGACCACATGAACAGCTGCTTCCTCGTATTGCTGAAAGATCTGCTGCTTGTTTTGTTAGAAATGTGATGTGTGAAGGCTCATGCATCATTTAAAAGCTTTTTTTAATGCTAATGAAAAGCATCAGTAAAAAGGGTGCAGTTGGAACTTCCATGTGTTCCACTCCACTTCCTCTGAGCGCTTGTGCCTTTTAAATTAATCTGGAAGGTTGTTTACAGAACAGCAAAGGTTCCTCGAAGGTTGGATGGATGTTTTTTCCCTGTATTTGAAGAACCTTGATGAGTGGAATTCAGCATCTTTACAAAACTGTTGGTTAAATTATTATAGAAGTAAGATTAAGATCACAGTGGAATCATGATTTTCTTTATTACTGTCTCTACCAACTTCTTGGCTTCTACCAGACAAGTCTGAGCTCATGAGTTGACTCATGAATGGGATAAAGGCAGGCACAGCACAGGGAGTGGAACTGTAGATGTGGGAGACCAGTGACCACACCCAGCATTATATATTATACATTATTATTTTATATTACGTATTACAAGAGAATAAAATAAGCATCCAGGATAAAACATTAGACAGGTGTTGCAAGTGATCACCTGTGAATCCTGTTTTTAACATTCAGGTTCAATGACTGCGATCCACCCGTGCAGCTGGAAGAAAGAATCGGTGTAATTCATCAGTAATGTGTTGTGTAACTGGCCTCTGCTTTTGCTATTGCTGTATTACTCTCATACTCTTTGGGCTAAATGTTTTGAACATTTTTCAGATGTAGTGGCTGCATTTATGTGTCTGTAGGACCACAGACCTAATTCATGCAGTAAACAAAAAGAAAAATGATCTCACAGGGATGTTTGATCAGAAAGGAAGTCCAGCGATATTATATTTGTGAACATGTCGCTGGTTCCCAGCGCTCTTCATGTTTTTGTTACACTCCCAGTGGGAAATGAAATTCCACTTTCTTACTGTATATTTTCTACAGCGTTTGTTTATTTCTTCGTCCATTTTAAAATAGCACGTAGCTATTACACATTTCTGAGAACTGTAGGCAAAAAAGAAGAAGGCAAACATGGCCTTGTTGTAATTGGCAACAACAAAGTTGTGATTTTTCATCAGGGATCTGTTTCTGAGGGTGGATACATGTCAATTAATGCTTGATGATGTTGAAATTTTCACATTTCATTTGTAGTGTACACAGACATCCACACCTCTGACGTCTGCAGAGTCTCAGAACTCAGTTGCAAGCCTCTACGTTTTTTATCATGTACAATTTGTGTTTAATCAGTATATTGAGAGTTACAAATGACAACAAAATGCAGAGATATATCACCAAAGGAAAATCACCAGGGTTATGATTTTTAGCAAGTTTTTTTGTTAGTAGAGTTTAATGTACTCAACTTGGAAATACATTTTTGTTATCAAATGTCCAAAAATATCAGTAAATATACATAGACTTTGTTATGTCAGGTAACAGAGACTCTTTACCTTAACTGTATGTGGTTCAGTCATGCTGACATGCATAATCACCCCGAAAGCTTATTTTGAGCCAGGAAAAACCCTGCAATTGTTGCACCCTGATTTTACAAATAGCACTTACAAATATACTGATTTATAAGTGCTACTTTGTAAAGTTACTTTAGAAAGTATTCAGTCATTGCAACACTGTGCAGAGTTTTTAAAAAACTCAGGCATGATTTATTCATGGATACAGTTATAGTCTGCTCAACTAAATCTGTCTGTTTGAGATGAGGGAGTTACAGGTGTTGTACTGTACATGCGCTGCTTTCCGGTCTGCTAATCCACTCAATCTGACTCCTGAATCCTGTGGACAGCTGTAGCTCTTTGAGGGATGCACAATGCATCGCTTTTGATGCTGCCGTTTGATATAGGAGGATGGGGAGGCATCGTTTTGCTGAACTCATGTTCTAAGAGTGTGCAGTGTTTATCAAGTATCGAGTTTTATATTACACCAGAATGCTGTAACCCATTATTATAGTAAACAAATCATTATAGTCTCACTGGCTTTAAGCTTTTGGCAGATATTTTTATCAACCACTGTGTACTCTGCATCTCCGCCATGCTGTTGGAAATCACCACAGGTCCGGCTTTAATAATCCCTCCGGGCTAAGCCGTGACCGGAGAGGAAAAGGTTAGTGGCTGTGACGCAAACTCACATACAAATGCATTACATTACATTCACACAGAATTTCTACTTATGGTGCCCATAAGCTTTTTCAAATTAATGGCTTATGGATTTGGGCCACTCATGACAGACGAGTGAGGAAGAAAGGAGCTAAATGACAGTTTTAGCTTAGCTGATACTGTCATGCAGAGGTCAGGCATTTGCTCTGGATCCCCAGTGTGGCCATCACAATCATTGTTATAGTGCAGCATTAATAAATATACACCAGTTCCCCTGAAGTACATTGATAACAAATGAAAAAGAGCCCTTTACATCAAAAGTTAATGCAGTTAATGTTTTTGCATGTTTATGTTTATTTTCAGTCCTTATGCTGCTAGCCTGTGTCTTCTTAACAATCCTGTTTTATTGCTCTTTATAGAAGTTATCTTTGTGGGTGCATCTGGCCACCTTTTTTTTCTGGGTGTGCAGGCTTTACTGAGTCTCTTTTCAAGGCATTGGGCTGATGATTGCAATTGTTCCACAGTGAGTTTAACTGTGAGGTATTGTTGGAGAATTAAGCCTGTGACTGCTTTGTCCTTGATCTGACGTTTGTTCTACTGCTCTAGCTGAACATCAAGGGAGGAAAATCAACTCTGCTTTATACATTTTTGTTCTCACTTAAACTGCCTACATTCTTATTAATACCCTTCAGTGGCTTTTATTACAGTGGTGTAATCTCCTTATGACTTGTGCACCATTCACCAAGGTCAGATGTATTTGCCTAGCCTCTTGTTGCAAAGCTTAAGTACAGGCAACGATCTAGGGAAGTGTTGAGGGAGAAACAGGTGGAATTTGGCTGTAGTGGGGTTCTAAGTGATGCAGTCAAGTCACTTTATCCAAGAGACCTACCTCTAGTTGGATGCCATAAAAATCTGGAAGGACTAATATATTATCAGGTTATACTGCAGTTATAAATTTGCTCAAGTGTTTCCCACAGATTTACATTCTATCTGTGGAAGGTGTGTGTGTGTGTGTGTGTGTGTGTGTGTGTGTGCGTGTGCTTGGTTTCTTAAAAAAATTATTAAACAAGGTCATGCACACAGACATGCTCACGTGCACTGCTGGAGTAGACCACTGACCGATTGTTCCTGTAGGCTGCACCTGGCAGTGACAGCCCTTGTTCTGCAGTCTTGGTGAACTCAGCAGATCTCGCAGCTCTGTTAGCTCATTAATTTCTTATATATATGGAGAAGTTTGTTTTTTTTAATAAATATTTTCTGTTGGTTTGTGGATTTTTGGAAAATTCAGGCTTTTAATAGTATTTGATAGCATTTCCAGAAAATTTGTGTTATGTTGTAGAAGCCAGACTGTTTACCCCTTCAGGGAAACAACACCCAGACAAGCAAAAGAACAGTACATTCAGGTCATGAAATTCACAGAAAAATGTGTCATGGGACAACAGAGGTCAACAATGCTGAATGGCTCTATTTGCTAAAAATAGATGATGCACTCGGGATGCTCTGAGGTACTTTGGATAAAATAATCTAATTTCCTGTTGTGCTTTACCGTGTGATCAGCCTGCCTGCTGACATTTCATCTAGATGTCTTCATCCAAATGCACATACAGTGCTGTGTTATGATATGTGTGTGCACTTTTGTATGTGCATGTGTAGAATCCCCCTGATCTCAGCTCTGACCTGACTGTTCTTCCCTCAGGAACACACACACACACACACACACACACACACACAAACACATACACACACAGCTGGGTGCTTTTATGAGCAGCTTGTCTCCCCCACAGCTGGACCAGTACACACAAACACATACTAATACAGGAACACATCCTGGATGCTGTGCACTCACTTTTAGCCCCCAAATCACTGAGACGCATTTGTCTTGTGAACAGCCTGCCTGAGAACACATCATGCTCTTAATTTTAAAATATCAAAGCAAAAGCAGTGTTATGTTTCCTTGTGTCCATCAGGTTCCCACAGAATTCTTCCAAAATTAGCAAACACCAGGGCAGAGCATGTGGGCCTCAGCAATATGAAAACTGGTGTAGAAATAGGACACAAGGGAAAGAAAGGGAAGATTCATTTTAATGTTGTGAGACACGAGATTGTATTACCTGTGAGGGGCTTCTGGGTGAACGCTGAATCCACTTAGCCAGGAAATTGGAAGAGCGTTTGTGAAGTCATCATAGCCAGCTCTGGTGTGCCATATGGGCATTTTGTAGAACATTTTTGACCTGGAAATAACCAGACAAGTGCAAATTAGTGTGGATTGGTAACCTCACTGATCTCTTTTGATTTCCAAATGGTATCACAGCTTGAAGATGAGGCTGGTGTCAATATGCATGTAAAAAAGCAGATGCTTTAATTTGTTTTGAACAGCCACCTATCACAGAGGGTGTCTGTTTTTAGCAGAGCTTACATGTGTTTTTCATCACTAAAAATGTCACGTGGATATCTCCTGTACTTATGAATTTCTGAAGGCATGAACATTTTGGGGAAAAAAGACAAATTTGAAAGTGCCAAATACTGATGCACTGATATAATTTGAGGGCCTGTAAGGCTGAAAATGTTCATAGTATAAACATAAAATTTTACAAGACCTCATTAAATATGCTAAAGTTATTTACCAAAAAAAAATAAATAAATAAATTAAAAAAAATCAGTTGACTTTGAAGGGGACAGGTAGGAAGCACTAAGATTTATTTTTTTTTCCTATTCATGGAATGACTCAGATGTATTCTGCCAGAGCTGATCAGCTGTTAGCATCTGTTTTTCAGACTAGGAAATCTTTTGGGCTAGTAAACAACAACAACAACAAAACAATAGACTGATCAGTTGTTAGATGCAACATATACAGCCTGTCAAAGTCTACTTTAAACAAAGCCAGCTCAAAGTAAACATGCCTGAAAATAATGTGAGTGTTTTCATCCCCCTTTGGCACCGAACACCCGATTGCTACTGATCCATTCCGATAGCTAATAGCTGAAATTCTCAGCCCAGTGCTACAGTACCTCAGCCCAGCGCAGTGTCGGACGGTGTGTTGTTGAAGAATGAGATGTTGTTTTTTTTTTTTTTTTTTTTTTTTTTTTGCCTGTCATGTCTGGCAGATCTTGCAAACAGAACTGTGATCTGAATGCATTGTTGTGCCAAACATATTTGCTATTTCAAGATGAACTCTATAGGTTCTCTATAGGCTCCTCTTGTTACTGTGTAATCCTTTATTTTATTTGAATTAATTTTAACATGCTATTTATCAAATTGTGCCAGAAATGACAGGCTTAAGAAATAGAAAAGAGAAGAGAAAGAAAAGAGAAAGGGAAAGAGGAAGAAGAAGAAAGGGGAAAAAAAAAAAAGGAGAGAAAATAGAAAAAAGAAACAGGAAAGAGTGCAAGTAAGTAAACCAAATAGTTAGCCACTTGTTAAACTTAAGATATTGACAATATCTGCAAAATTAAAGATTGTGTGGGGAAAAAATAAATAAATGAATAAATAAAAATAAAAGAAGAATAGTTATACAAACCAACCATTTTGTGTCATTATGTGGGTATATGTGTTTGTGTCATGAAATGTACTTACCAATGAAGGCAGAAAGCCGCAGCCCCGCCCATCAGAACCCAGAGGCAGGCAAAGAGAATCCCAGGAAGCCCAGGCCACCAGCAGCCCATCAAGACCTACGAAGACCCGCGGCCACTCATTCCAAAGACAACCGTACACCCCTCCCAGCAGACGGAGGACGGAGGTCTCAGATGGAGTCCCAGCAGCCAAGGAGCAAGGGCACCAGAGCATTTGAGGCAACGAGAAGCCAGCCCCCCCCCAGCGGCCAGCCCCCCGCACGGCCGGCAGCAGGGCCCCAGGGCCCCCGGCACCCAAGGGCCGCCCGAGCCCCCACAGGGCCCCCCCCCACGCCGAAGAAGCCAACGCAGCCCCGCGCCGCAGCCCCCAGGGGAGCAGGTCACCACCCACATCAGAACATCCGGCCCCACCCAGGAAACAGGAGGTACCCACACCCCAGGGGGGCAGGGGGGGAGAGGCAACCAGCAAGGAGCGGTCAGGAGGCAAGCCACCGGCCCAGACCCAGGTCCAGCCAAACATACAACCACACGCACACCGGCAAGCACACCCATGTGCACATTTATACACAAACACACTCTCCCACACACATATAAACATAGATACATCATATTCACTCGCCCACCCATACTCACGAAGACTGTGACAAATACAAAGACACACATTCATCCATAGCTACCCACTCTCTGAAGATGGGACCGGAAACCACCCCAGGGCCAACAGTGACCCCAAGATGCCGCCAGCCCGGTCCCCAAGGAACCACCCGACCCCGACCCCGGGCGAGGCATAAGAAATCGGGGTGTGAGATGGCCCACCCCCCCCTCCCCCCGCCCAACTTATAAGTGTATGTGTTTATGTTGTGAATGAATGAGTTGTATAGGGTGCAGTTAAAATTGAGGGGGCAGTTGTGCCACAAGCACCAACTGCTGGACGTCAGTGCTCGCCCACACTGCCCCCCCAAAAACCCTCCATGTCTAAAATGCAAATAAAATTTGGGGACAGACAGAAATGAGGATCTGAATGGGGCCACCTCAGCGGCCGCCCCTCATCAACCTCTGTGTAACATGCCTGCCCCAAAGGTCCTATATGTATCGTGTAGTATGTGTGCATGTGTTGTGAATTATAATGTCTATAGTGTTAGAATGAAACGCTGGCCTGTCTTGACCCTTGAGGCTGATATCAGTAAGCTAATCACCCATGTCAACGTGCCCTTCATAGTGACTGTGGCTTCATGTTGGTAACAGAGTACACACTAGGGTAGTCCACTTCCCTCAACACTGGCTACCCACAAAGCCAAGTTCCTTAAAGTGAATGGCTTAGTAATAAGAGTATCCCTCTACCTGAGGTTTGAACTTCCCTTATCACTTACCCATTGGGCAGCAGATGTTGCAATGTGGATAAAATAATATTTTACCACTCCGAGTTGTCAGTTGCTGTGTTTCTCTTTATTTTAAGTGCTAAACTAGAAAAGCCCTATAAAATGATTTCTTCTGGCACACAGACAGCAGCAAACACTGGCAACAAGAGGAACACTTTTCCATTAAAATGCTCCTAACTGCATACAGTTCCATGCAGCTTGTAGGCGACTTCCATTTTTCTGAATTTGGTGTTTTCAGTAACACTTCTGCAATAACACGACAGGTTCTTTTAAATAACGTCACACATGGCTTCAGGAACAGGGAAGAATTGGGGATCAGTTGGAAGCTGCATTTTCTTCTAATTCTAATATTAGTTGCTCTGTGTTGACTTCTTTATTTGGCAGCTTTACTGTAGGCGTACATGTGAGTATCAAGCTTTGCCATATGAAGAGCATTTATTATTACTAGCGTAGCAGCGACCTGCTGGGTAACACATGTTCATGTGTCAGGACATTTCTTCAGCATAGTTGTACCTCTGATGTGGTGTGTATATTTGCTTCAGATGAGTCAAATGGACTTATTTCCATGACAGTCTGTCTTCTTCAGGTATTTTAATACTTCAGTATATTTAAGCCACATCAGTCCTGTGCAGCAGTTAAAGCTTGCATAGAGGATACTTTTCCTCTCTGTCACTGCACACATACAGAGGGAGCTCTAACTGCTGCTTCACTGCCAGCACCGGCAGCCCTGCAGCACTAGCCTACATTTCAGAGCAAGAGGGAGAAAAATATGGTGATGTCACCTCTATGTCTCTCTCCCTGCCTCTCTCTCTCTCTCTCCCCCTCTTTTTCTATCTCTGAGAATCTGTATTTTGAATGTAATGGTGCTTTCTGCTGCCCGAGCTGCATGAGGTAGGTCCTCCATTCAGCTCCACTGTTCTTGTCTAGCACACGTGCATGCTGCATCGGTGTGGTTCCCTCCGTGCTTATGTTTATTTTTACCTGCACGTTATGTGGATAAATGTATCCTGTTATGTTCTTGTGTGTATTAATCTCATCTTGTTTTTTTTTTCTTTTTTTTTTCAAGCTTGCTATGTATGTAGGAAGACTGTTAAAATCAGATTCTAATATACTGAGGGCACATCTCACTACAGCCTGATGACGTGTTCTGATACAAGGCAAGCTGCTCAGAATTTGTCCAGTGTCAGACTGCAGATAGCTGACAATTTACCGCGCTGAGATGAAGCTGCTGAACACGTAGATGAACAATTATGTCTAGGATCTCATCTTCCAGGTGCCCCCCCCCATCCTTTCTTTAAAGGTTATTCTCGGGTCACAAGACTCACTATCACTCACCGCTGTAACCTCTGCACTTTCCTGGTGATGTCCGCAAATCCTTCCAAATATACAATAAGCTGAATGTGCTGGCATCTCTGCCTCACATCTTCTGTTCTGTTTCTGTTATGCAAGAGGTATCACACACAAACAGACACATATTATTCAGCTGAAGCTGCATGCGTCATACACATTTTCATTGTGCAGCTCAGTAGTGGAGCTGTGGCTCTGTTCTCCCTGTGATTTTTCTGTCTCTGGAGCAGGGATGGGTTTTTACGCCCGTTCTGAGGCAGCCGCAGTGTTTCTCCTATAATCAAACTTAACGCTGTGAGGTCACCACAGTCTCCTTGACACTGTAGGAGCGGTCTTTAGCATTCCCATCCACGTGCCGCTGTTATAGATCAGATAAATCCGTGCTGCTGATGCTGAGTCACCTTGTTGCATCCTAAAGTGTTTTATTTGTGCAAGGTGACTTGCTTGATGATGGTGCTCCACATTTTTCTCCCACATGTAAATGAGATAATTATAGAAAGAAAAGTCCATGTCATATGTGAGTTGGGTGCTGTTTGTACCAAGGCATTGCATTGTTCAGATTCACTCCGAGTATTTATTGTCTATTATTGTTGTGATTATCATATTTTTTTTTTTTTTTTTAAAGAGAGAGGTTATGGAAAATGATGGAAACTTTCTTCAAAAACATGGGTGTGACAGAGTATGTTATTCAGTCAAAACTGACTGAGAGGTTTTGTTTAAATAATAATGTCTGGGCAGATGAGCATAGTTAACTGACCTTATTTTGCTCTGCGTGGAATAGGATCTGAATCTGAGCTGTGTTTCAATGCACTTTAATGCAATGTAAATTGGTGCAATTCCAGGACAGTGTTGTTTCAATAATATCTGACTTAAAGAGGTATAAATGAGAGAGACCCTGATCCATGCAAATTGTGGACTGTTGATTAAAATGTTTGTAGTTTTCACCATGGGACAGGCAGTGGTGCCCAGCCATTCTTCAGGAGCTAAGTACCAAGCACATTCCTGTCTGTCCTAACATGCAGCCCACTGCACTCATGGTATCACTAATTAGCTAACCTAACATGAAGGTAACTAAAATACAGCCTAATATAATGGAACAGGTAATTCAGATAACCTAAGTGTTGCTATTGCAAACCCAGAACTTCCCCACATGTCCTCTTGGAGGCTTTAAGGGACAAATGAAGACTGTTACACAAATTGGTATTAGTTATCTTACTGACATCAGCTGCACACACTGTTTAAATAATAACTTAAAGCAGAACAAATTGTCACAGAATCTCATAATACTTAGCAAGTAATTAGTCACACTGCATCTATCTCATTATTTAGAGCATTTGGGGTTGTCTGGGTGATAATCTTAAAGTAGGGAAACTGTAGAATATTTTTAGAAGAGCTTTGGTTTATTTCTGGTCACTGTGATTTAGCATACCTCAAGCCAATGCAGGTCTTCCGAGTGAGTCAACCTGAGCTATAAACACCATTTTTATATCTTTTCCTTCCTTGTTAGGTTTGGCCATGCATCCTTTGAGTCAAAACTTCAAAAGACTTTCAGCTACTTTAACGTGGAGGGGACAGACATGCTATTTCAAGGCTTCTTGTGTTTATAAGAAGGGTTTGTTTATGGATAAGATTGGATCTGTGCTACAGGAAGGGCTGCTAGATATTTATCTGTGCAAAGTCGTTAGTAGTTTCCTATCTCAGTACAGATGCTGCTTTTTCTGTTTAAGCCTTTGTATCTTCACAGGTACAATATCAAGATTTTCTGTATTTCTGTCTTCACTAGGGGAAGAACAATGACCGAGTTGAGTGCTGGATTGTCATTTGCCTGTGCCCACATAGTTAATATTCCTCACTCACTGACCTACATGATTTAATTCTCTTTAAAGATCACTCCCCCTGATCATAGAACCAGTCCAGGACAGGTAGAAGATGGCATTAGGCCAAGTGACTTTAAATTCCCCTTTCGTCTGCTCTCTCTCCCCATTTCTGAGGATGCTGTTTGCCCATCAGCTTCTCATTTCTGGCAAGTTGGCATTTCTTGTGTATCTTTGCTTCTCTACAGGAAATTGAATCTAATCTACTTGGGCTATTCTATCTTTAAAAAGGTGACGTGTCACAGAGTTTATCATTTCCATAGTGAATCATCTCTCGGTAGTGTGTAGTCCATCTACTGTTGTGAAGCAGCAGCTAGTGTGTATTAATGTAATCAAAGTGTCTATTCATATTATTATGGTAATACAGTTGTGTTGGCAATGATGTTATACCATTGAGTTACGAGATGATTGGGCAATTGGATGACTTTATCAGCAACTTGCCAAGTCCATTGGTGGTGGTTGTTGTTTGTTTCTAGGGCCAATCAAAAGCCCACAACCAATAAAGTGGCACACAGTCGGATGCCAAAAAGGGCAATAAAGGCGCACACCTTTGATGTTGTGAGACACAGTGTCCTTGTCCACGTGTAAACACAGAAACTGAGTTTTCTTCACTCTTCAGAAGCTCAGTTTTCAGTGATCTAAAATGCAGTTTATGCTTGGACGAAAGGCTAAAACACAAGAGACCTTGTTCAGAAACATTATAGAAGCTGTGCTTCACCTCAAAGAACAAGTAATGGAGCGATTCCTCAATCAAAAATATAATAATAATAATAATAATAATAATAATAATAATAATATAAACAGTCTGTGCTGTAGCTGAGTGTTGGAATTCTAAAATATCAGCACCCAACATGCAGCATGGTCCCAATTTCATGCTTTGATGCTTTCTCTCAGCTAGCATGGTGGCCCTGTAGGAGTCACTTAACCACTGGCGTTCATTTTCAAAGTACTTAGCAGTGACAGTGGTGCTGGACCTGTGTAGATGTGCCTCTCTGGATGTCAGAGAGCTGTGACATCTTTGGCGAGTGGACAGCAACATCAATACATCTTAGTATTATGAAATGCTTGCTGTTATGGCCTGCATGTGGGCACAGCTCTACCATCTACCATTAATCTATAAATCAATCAAAATCATAATGGTCAGTGCTGTATTTTCAATGAAAGTATAGTTGACTAGTCTGTTTGTTTTTTAAACCAAGCATTTTCTCTAATGTAAATAATAATAATAATGCTTCAAGAGTTACATCTCAGACCATACAGGGCTCAGTTAGCATGTGAAATGTTAAAGTACATGTATATGACATTAGAAAAGCACTGAATTTATATTAGCTTCTTTTCATTGGCTTCCTGTTAGATCCAAAATTGAATTTAAAATCCTTCTCCTCACCTACAAGGTCTTGAATAATCAGGCCCCATCTTATCTTAAAGACCTTATAGTACCATATCACCCCAGTAGAGCACTTCACTCTCAGACTGCTGGCTTCCTTGTGGTTCCTAGGATACTTAAGAGTAGAATGGGAGGCAGAGCCTTCAGCTTTCAGGCCCCTCTTCTGTGGAACCAGCTCCCAGCTTGGATTCAGGAGACAGACACCCTCTCTATTTTTAAGTTGAGGCTTAAAACTTTCTTTTTTGATAAAACTTATAGTTAGGTCAAATTGAATTGAATTGAGTGAGTATGGCTTGTTTGGAAGGACTGCCAGGAGAAAGCTTTTTCGCTCTAGTGTCCTTTGGACAGGCAAGACCAAAGCGGAGATGTTTGGTCACCACAGCACAACATGTGGAAGGGTGATGACTTGGGCTTGTTTTGCAGCCACAGGACCTGGGCACCTTGCAGTTAGTGAATCATCTCTTATGTGTACTAAACTATTCTAGAGTCAAATGTGGGGTTACTGTCCAACAGTTAAAGCTTGGCCCACATTGGGTCATGCAACAGGACAATGATCTCAAGCACACCAGCAATTCTACAACAGAGTTGCTGAAAAAGTAAAGAATCAAGATGAAAACCTGTTCACATGACTGTACTGTAATAGCCAATGTAAACTATGAGGGATGTCAGTGGTATTTCATGTTAGTGATTTTGTTGGAGAACTTGGTCGTATTGAGTGCCTTGTAAAACCAGGAGTTAACCTCTGTAATATTTGTGTCTCAATAGTGTCATTTTTTTTTTCTTTTTGGCTCTGTGGGAAATAAGAAACCCTCACAGCTAGTCTTTCTGTCTTTGTTTTGGGGCCCACTGCCAAGCCACAAGTTTAGGATTCCCTGTGTGTTTGCCCTCTGCCTTTGGCAATGATTCATAGGTCTTCACTCAGACTGCTGTGGTACAACTGAAACAAGTGTGTGATGTGCCAGCTTGTATGAAGCAGCAGACTCTCAGCAAACGGTGTGAGAAAATCCAGATAATAGACATAGAAGACGCTTGACTGTCACTGGCTTGCCTTTTGTTTATTAAGTAACTCTAATACATTTGTAATTGCAATAACTATAGATGACAGTCATTAGGAAGTAAGTAATACTGTTACCAAGTGTTTTCAGAAATAATACTTTTACAAAATTGATATTGGATGGGGATTCTTTAGTGCCAATTTTTAAAAGATTGTATGGCCAGGAGTTATCTTGCACTGAGGTGCCACCAAATCCCCTGTTGTCTACTTTGTCCAGGTTACTCTAGGTACAAGGACTTATACATATTTAACAATACTGTTTCCCCATTCTAAAAAGTCACTATATGAAAGAACACACAGCACTTAGCATAATGGTACATTATGTTGCCCACCTTGAACAAATCTAGGGCAGATGAAGAGCCGTTGTTTATTTAGTCATCCCAAGACAGGCTAGGCATATGTTCTATTGAGAATGTATCAGCTGAAAAATACTGAAAATCTAAGTCAGTGTCAATATGCCAACTGTATTTGACATTTTATATACCCCAGGAGGAAATTCTGTCATCATTCCTGCAACAGTTTCTGAGACTGTAACAGCATCAAGTGTTAGCAATCATCGCAATAGAAAAACCACCCCCTCCCACACACCTCTACAAAACATTCTCTCATTTATCTAATAATTCATCCCACCTCAGCTGTGTGGCTGCTGCTCCCAGCTGAGTCATGGGCTGATTTCTAAAGCTGACTTTAGTGGAGTGGCATCTGTCTCAGCTTGATGGATCCTTGAGAATTGAGGCCAGATGAATTGTGTGTGCTGGCTGGAACAAAGAGGCTGTTGGTGCACTGGAGTGTCTCATAGGTAGAACAACTGGTAGATGGATTTAATGACCGTGTCGTACCCAGGCTGATCTCTTGTCCTCAGTCTGATATTGGGTACTGCTTGAGTTTCCTGAACTCCTTCCTTCCTGGTAACTTTTCATCTCTCGGCACCTTCATAAGGAAATGTGGGCTAATATTGGCAGCAACTCACTAGACTTTGCCAAAATGCTACTAGGGAAAAAAAAAAAAACTTGGTCTGTGATGATTTAGCCAAGACTTGTGGCTTATGTTATTAGGGAAAATAAAATTGTACAGAAATCTATTATATTATCCATAACCAAGCACCTCATGGAAGCCTATGGGAGTTCCTGAATACTTCCTACACAATCCTGTTTTATCACTAATCTGGCTTCATAATTTGGGCTTGAAACAGGCTTTTTATGTTCTCATATGGGATTTGTTGCACTAATTAGGGCTGTGGTTGCTCTTGATGAGACTGGCCTTTTCCACGGTCAAATAACTGTTCTCAAGCAGGGGCATACCAAATTATTATCTTTAACCTTTATATATTCAGATAAGAATGTGACCAAAGTTCTTTTTACTGCCACTGCTTTGACAGATTTCCCACTGAATGCACATTCATCCACTTTGTAAAGCACTCACTGACTAAATAGCTGGTTGTAATGATAGATGTCACCCACTGGCTGTTGAAGCATTATAAAACCCAGAATTGTTATGGTTGGTGTTGTCTTTTCTGGGATTTTCCAAATGGGGAGTGTGTGTTATGTTTCATGTTCTGTTGACACACCACTATATCCTGTATATAGAGAGTTAACAGAAATCTACATTACATTACATTCATCATTTTTGGGTGAATTTGATGAATAAAAACACAAATACTGACCTCAGAATGAAGCAAACTTTGTGAAAACAGTCATTTCTGATTATTGGGGGAATAACTTCCTAAATGACCATTAGCACATGCATTAGAGGGCCCAAATATAGCAGTTGATGCGAGCCGTAGAAAGAAATGAAAATTCTTTGAATGGGAACAAGTAGGAATCATGGAATTTTTGGAACTATCAATTAGCAGCTGTCATTGCCTTGAGATTGGCTGGACATTTGCAGAGGAGGGATAGTGGATATATTGGAAAAAGGATGTTGAATATGGAGTTGCCAGGCGGGAGGAAAAGAGGAAACCCTCAGAGGAGGTTCATCGATGTAGTGAAAGAGGACACACAGAGGACAGTGTTAGGGATAGGGTGAGATGGAGGCATCTGCTGTGGCAATCCCTAAAGAGATCAGCTGGAAGAAGAAGAAGGTTGGCATTGGCATTAGCTTCAGCCTTAAGCTGTGGTCATTACTGCTTTAGAAAACTGAAGCATCTCACCAATGTGTCTGGCCTTAGTCTGTTCAGGTATACTTTCAGGTGTGGCCAGCTGGTTCACACATTTTAAAATACCAACATGACACAGCAATCAGTTCAAGTGGCTGGCCGCTATAATCTCAAAAAATATTTTTAGAGCAGTTGTTTCCAGGCAGCTGCTCCACCCAAAATAATCTCCCCCAAAGCATAGTGTAATTAACAGATGGTCTCACTTGTTCATGAACTGATGTTCAGGATTTAGCTGACAGTAGTGTTACAGTTAAATATAGTAGAGCAAGCCTTTAAAAAAAAAAATTGTGCATGGGTACAGTGACAAAATGGAAATCAAACAGCTAACAACGCTTACCATTCATGGGATGCTGAGGGACTGCAGATGGGGCAGAGACTCTTACTTAGTGATTCTAAGCTTTGATTCTTGTTACTGCCATTAGAGTTACCAGACACTAAATCACTGACTCAAAAAAAAAAAAAAAAAAAGCAGTAAAAATGGTTTTATTTTAAGATTTCAAATTTGTATCTAATCAAATTAAGGACACTGATGACAAGCTGACATTAATCACAGTTTAATTTTTATTTTTTTACTACTACAGCTATTGTTGACCTCGTATTATATCAGTCACATATTTATTGAGTTTACTGTTTTCATATCTGTATGTGATAGCAGCATAGGAGCAGGTAGGAGATATAAAGGGCAAATGAAAAAATACCTTTCCCTTAATACCCTACCTTAAATATCAGGAGTGGGTACCACAGATACTAATGATAATAATGTTATGATAATTCTGTGATACGCAATACAATGCAAGACAATTGTAGACAATACATTACGACGTCTGTGTAAGTGGATAAGTACCCCTAAAAAAAAGTCACACATTATTCACACATTGTGGTATCAGTATTTGTTCATTTTTATAGTGTTTATACAAGTTTTTAAACTTCCATTCACTGCACCCTCATTAATTTGATATTATTATGTGCAAAAGGAGGTGATACAATATATCGCCATATAAATATTTTGCCCCGCTCCTCACTAAATGTATAAGCACTAGCAAATTTCTGTACATTACAAAGCTTAATCTCATGATGTACCCTTGAGTAAGTCCCCATGTGGTCCAGTGGAGCAGCTAAGTGGCATCCAGCACAAACTTTCCCTGAATAGATTAAGGTTAAAAACAGTGCCATGATCAAACAAGTTCAAGGCAGACAGGAAGAAGAGAGACTGAAAGAATGAATTTTTCAGGACTCTCTGGAAAAGGGAAATGAAAGGCAACTTAATCCTCCATCCTCCCCCTCATGGTCTAGAACTGTTTATTGAAGACCTGGAGCTATAGCACCCATGGAAAAGGGCAGTGGGGGGGATGGTGAGCAGGTTCCAGATACATTAGTATACAATATCAAAAATAGGAAAAAGCCTTTGTTCTGCTTATATATCGCCATCAAAGGCAGCTTTTTCTGAAATGGATGAGTGGGCATGATGTGGAAAATAAGTTCAGTCTTGCAAAATAGCCAACCCACATGAGGTGAAAGGATACTTTGAGAAATATGCAAATAAAGACAAAAAACCCCACATTGAACACATTGTAAATTTAATCTTCAAAACATCTTATTTTGTCATATTTCCAGACTTGTACTTGTGCTGTAATGTCCTTCTTCCTCTTCACAGATATGCAGTCTTCAGCACAGCGCTGACACGCCTCACTCTGGTTCAACACAACCATGGAGTCTTCCTCCGAGTCCCAGCAGGAGGCTGAGAAAACTTTGGTAAGTTAAAATGCAGAAGTGGGTACATTCCTATACAGGTATGCATTTTATACATTTCAAAAGAAAAATCTAATTTAATGTCCCAAAAATATCAATAAGGACAACAAGGTACCTGAAAGTGCTATATTTTTAGACATTGTGGCAAGCAGCTGACATACTCAAGATTGAAAATTCAGCAGGTAACCTTAAAGCTCACTGTCTCTTAGATGCTGATAATTAAATAACTTGTCATTTTCACTCAACCTCCCTAGCCTTACCTAAGGGTTCCTGCTAGCCTCAGTGACAGAAAGTACAATTTATAATTAGCTTAAGGTGCTAATATTACCAGCCTGCCACAGGCTTGTCAGGCTTCCTGTGTCAGATTTGGCTGCTTTTAGTTATACTTGTGTGCATGTACCGGTGAATGGACAAAACTGCCACAATGACAAGAGAGGATTAAATAAAGTTCATACAAGTGTGTGTTGTTTCAACATCCTCTTTCCAACAAACAGAAATGATGATTTTTTTTTTTTAAAGCCATTGAAAAGGAAAAGGGCACAGTCATCTGCAGTTCTTGTTCTTTGTTCTATGCTGCAATGTAAAACTGTTGCAACTTCCTGTTGGGTTTTGCTAGTTGAGAGTAGCGCAGTAAGACGATCTAGTGTTTTAAAAAAAAAGGAAAATATCTGTGCTCAGAAGTCAGTTTTTTTAGGCGGGGTGGAAAAAAGAACTTTTCTAACATGTAGTTGCTCACCACACTAAAGCATTGCCTTGTGTATGAATTTGTTAAATTTGCTGTGCTCCTAACAGAGCATCTTATACGTTCACAAATATAGTTGATAAAGTAAAGGTAGAAAACACTGGCAAAGTGCACTATATAACCTTCAAGCCACGTGGTGGATGTTCTCTGTAAGGGAGATTTTATCATCAGAAGACATCACTCAAGTACTACCAGCCACACATCATCAGATTCATATAAACATCAGATCCCAAATCTTTACACAGGCATCTTTAAAAAATCAAAACTGTTGAAATACATCCAATGAGATGTTAAGGTTATGTTCTTTGTAAAAATGTATGTTTAAAGCACATGAAACAAGCTCAGGTGTCAAAGGATTTAAGCTGTTTGGTTGGCGAACAGTTTTTAGATGTTGCATATTGAGGTTTGGCAGTAATGCTCTACACTGTGATGAGTATGTTATCTATAGTAAACTGCATCAAATGGTATTAAAGCACAGCACAGGGGGCCAGGATGTCATCAAGCATGGACGGTCTGGTTGTGTAAAAAGAAATTCAGTTGTATCTGTAATTTTTGTTACAGTTATTTCATCAGTTTCCAAAATGTTTAACTTGAGGCAAGTCCAGTTGTATGTGGGATGCTGTGACAGCCATGCTTTATTATTGCAAAATAAAACTGCATTCATATGTGATCATTTAAAAAAAAACATATCTCAAAGGGTACCACAGTCCATTTGTGTGTTCTTGATGATGGGACTTCAAATATCCTTACCCACCACCAAGAAATGAGAGGCTTCCCTGAGTCTTATGGCTTCAGCTGCTGGGGATGTAAACAGCCCTCAGCTCGAGTCAGTCACAAGGAGCTGAGGAAACATGAGATGACTTACACAATATTTTTTGCGAATATTAATGCAATATTCCTTGAAAGGTCAGCTTGTCATTTGGTGTGCCTTGAAAACTCCTGAATTAGTTGGTAATCTAGTAACTGTTACTATTTAAACAAACAATGCCTTAGACATTACTGCGTCCAGGTTCTTGAATGTGAATATTCACTGGTCTTTGGGCTGCTTCCTGCACATCGGCAACTTGTGATGGTGCAATTAATTGTGATTGTGATGTAGCAAAAAGACTGAGGAAGGAATTGAAGTGGTTTTTTTTTTGGTTTTTTTTGGTGAATATAACACACATACTCTTGTTTGTATTTAGCACACATTTGAGGTTATATTAAAGGCAGTAAAATCCAGTCACAGCCTGAAGAGCTGTATGCATATAAAATTGTGTCATATGCATAAAAATATTTTGTTAGATGTATTGGACCGTAAATATAAATAAAAATTGTATCTTCAGTAATAGTTTCAGCTAGCTCAGGGGTGTCAAACTCAATCATATGAAGGGCCAAAATTCAACACACAGTCTGAGTCGCGGGCCAAACAGAATTAAAAATCATTTTAATCAGCAATATGATTTGAATGGTCAGAATACAGCAACTTCTTACTCAACAAATTAAATAAAATATAAAATTATATTTTTATTCAAAAATGACATCAGGAAAAATGAAAATATTTCAAGCTGATGAAAATTTGCTAATTTTTCAGGTAAAAATTGTGATGTCAATTTTTGCGCTTTATATGCAGAAAAATGCTGCATAAACTGCACAGTGCAACTAGTTTATCAGCAAAAAGTGTAGCTGTAAACACAGCGGTGGAGATCTGCTCTGATCTCCATCCCTGAAGCTGCAGGAAGGAAGGTGCCACCATTTGCAAACTTTTACTGTAATAAAGTCCACGTTGTGTGAAATTCTGTTCCGCCATGAAAATCTGTTCCGCCTGTGTCAGGAGCACGAACTGCAGCCAGAGAGGCGGATTCGACTGTCTTCACGGCGCTTCTGATCGATTTCTCGGTAAAATGACACTGTAAAAGACTTGCTGGTAAATTAATTTGTTCCCATGTCATGCAGGGGGAACACAATATTTTGGATGGCTGAAATATTTGGTTCCCCTTGTGTAACTTTGGCAAATAAAGAGCAAATGTTTTCATATTCACAGGAGTTGATGTTCTTGATGAGAGGAATAAACACTGTAAAAGACTTTTACCAAGAAATTGATCAGAAGCGCCATGAAGACTGTCAGATCCACCTCTCTGGCTGCGCTCTCCTGACACAGGGGGAACAGATTTTCACGGGGGAACAGAATTTCGCACAACACGGGGAAAAGAGACACGCGGTTTACCTCCGATGTCAGTGATCAGGTCCTCCTGTTTTCCACTTTTCATTTGGTCATTTTTGGGGGTCAGGCTAGCTTATATGTCACTGTAAAAAGTGCTTTCTGCTGATCACTGATCAATGAGTCTTTGGCAACACAAATGGGTTACGCACAGGTCTCGGCCTGCAGCAGCTTTTGTGGTGCATTGTGGGATTTGTAGTATAAGTGGTGGGAGCGCTGTTTACCATTGGCCATTAATAATAGCTATATGAAATCATCTTGGGGGCCGTATGAAATTACATTGTGGGCCAGATTTGGCCCGCGGGCCTTGAGTCTGACACATGTGAGCTAGCTCATCCAGCGCACACCCCCTCACATAAAACACCGCATCCCTCCTCTATTGTCATTCTGCCCTTTCATTCCACCTCCATAATCCTGAGTAGCTTTTTTAGCAGCCAGTAGGAGGGCAATTATGATTGCAGATAACTGTGGCGATAAGAGCGCTGTCTATCTCTCCCACAGGCCTCCACATACACTGAAACACAATGCCACTGAATGGTAGCAGAGCTGAAAGCCCTTTCTTACTTCTCTGATTCTTGCTCAGAGTGGGAATGAGTTCTGATAACCTTCAGCTGTTAGTAGTGCAAGCTAATTTCTGACCCCTCCTTTCCCACAGTCTTTTTTAGTGGCTACATAATAAAACTGCTGATGCATAAATGAGTTTGAAAGCCACATTGAAATACTTTTAACTGCTTTTCTTTTAATTGAATTGAATGTGATGAATGTGAACCACTCTGGGATTTAGGTAAAACCTTACTTTGTGGAGCTTCTGGGCCAGTGCGTTATCACTTAATCACACATAAGTTACTACCTTACCAGAATGGTGTGAGACTAAAAGTGTGGGATGTATTTTGCTGCTGGCTCATCGTGCTGTTTACTGAAAGCACCCATTGGTAGAGAGGATGGCTCCCAACCCGACATGAAAGGCTCTGGGAAGCACGCCATGTGTCTGCCGCTTCTCCCTTTGCTCTGACATCCTCACAGTCAGGAGACACTTCAGGAAGGTTTGTGGCAACCAGCCCCCTCCTGTTTCAAACATCCACCACATCCAGTCTGCTGTCATTTGCATTGTACATACTGTAATGAAAGCACTGGTGACCCACTGTTCAGAATAGGCACCAGTGAAAAGGCACAAAGGCAGCCATTATACACTTAAACAGTGGGTTTGAGGTAGCTCAGAGATGGCAGTTCACCCCCATTTTTTCCCCCACATGAGCTTTTTAGTTGCCATTAGGGATGTATGACTTTGAAATATTTGGCCAGTTCCAACATTGATGTTGAAAATAACAATCTGAACATTTTGTGATATATGTGAGGTATGCAAAGAGGTTTGAATTTTGAAAAATAAGTAAACTTTTGGAGACTCTCCCTATTTGACATTAGGTGGGGGCAGGGTACACCCTGCTCTCTGGACCTGAGCTTTTCATTCATTATTAATTAGTGATTTATATCTAAAGACTGTAGCATCCATGCTTTACAGTGCAGTTATGAAAAGAAATAAAAAAAAATTGTGGCTCATGTTTGCTCCTCTTGTAAACTGCACATAAAATGCCTAATTACCTGCATCTACATAAATATCTATGGCTATAACTGCAGAGGTCAAAATCGCTTCCATACATTTTTTTACTTTCATAATAAAAATGGACAGATGGTATAACCCTTAGTGGACTCTGCTCATGCATGTCAGGAAGCCCTCCACGGTCTGCTGAACCACTTTGATCTACTTTTGGGGGGATATGGAAGAATGTTTGGGGGATTTAACGTAGCACTTGGTTAACATTAAGTATACTTAAGTTCAGCTTTTGTTGTCTGGAGACTTTGTGACCAGTGAAACTTTGATTTAATGTAGCTTTTGACAGTGATCAACAGGAAAAAAAGGAAACAGAATTTCCTGCTTTTCCTGGAATGCCATTTGATAAAGAGAATGGGCATCAATTTAAATTACAGTTACATTTAAACTTGTAGCTGGGAGTTATTGACTACAACCCCTGACTAAAAATGATGAAAGCTGCATCATGTTATGCTTAGTTCTGAGCTCTGCAAGAGAAGCAAATGTCTATCATAGATTTACATGATATAACACACCAACCTTTATTTTTTGATTGAAAAAAATTGAACGTCACTATTGATCTCTCAGACTGATTGTAAAGTCAGAAATATATCCTTTGTCCCAGGTGTCAGCAAAATGAGCTAGCAGAGATTTTAGAGGCCCACATAATGTTACCAGAGGAATAGGCTACAGGAGCCAGAGGTGAAAATTGCCTTCAGGCTCTTCTTGGGGAGTGAGAAACTAAGGCTGCCTCAGCTTCTAAGCATCACTGTATAGACTTAGGGTGGTGTTGACAGAGCAGAGGTGACATTGTGGGATGATTAGACACATTGTCACTACTAAAGCAAACTGGTTGAAGTAAACAGGAAAAGCAAGCTTACTTTCTACAGTTTTGGCTTCTGAAAGTGAAACTCAAAGCCAGAAAAAACAGTAACTTTGAAAGGGTTCGACAAATGACGCAGATGATGCGGAAGCAGTAGCCCATTTGAGAACTGAACTTGGTGTAGAAAGTGAAGCGTATTCTGCCAAAAATGTGTTCTGTCCTTCTCAGAGAGAAAACTCAGTCATAGCTGGGTCATGGTGTTGGGTGGGCAGTAGATTGCATGAATTTGTTGACACAGGAAATGGAAAAAGGCCAGGTCATGAAGCATCATATAGCTTGGATAACCTGAAGAAACAGTGTGTGTCCCATGAAGATGAAACCATTTTTGTCTTACCGCTTTATTTAATGACTCATCAGAAATAAAATAACATATATCTTCCCTTTTTCTATTTGATGGCATGACTCAGTTAGTGCACATGGACAGGTCCGCTTGATTATCTGGTCATGAGCTGCATTTTTGTTTTTTTTTCTGCTAGCTTCAATACTAAGAATTCAGAGAAGTGGCAGCTGTCCTTGCAGTCATGTGTAGTGTCACATACAGTATGTCACTTTTACAGATCTAGAAAGTGTTAAAGCCATACATGTGTGTTTCATTCATGCAACGAATGCCACATTCTTCTGGAGCCTTTGTGTAACACATAGTACCTTGTGATGTGTTTTCAACAGAGATGCGACAAGTGAAGCAGAAAATAAGACATGAACTGTCGGTTACTTGTGTAAATGGTGGTATTTATATAGTGCATTTCTGTTTAATTTTGAGCACTCAAAGTGTTTTCTACTAGAAGTTTCATTCACCCAATCACACACACTTTCATACAGTGCTTTGTTTATACCAAAGCACTTTTATCACACAGACATTCACACTCTTACGGATGCATCGGTAACAACTCAAGGTTCACTATCTTGCCCAAGGAAACTTTAGCCATCTTTCCACTAGCACCTACTCAGCTTGACTCGACTTGACTCAACTCGATTTCGGTCATTTTCCATGTAATAGTACCGCCTCAGTGCAGGTGGAGGTCATTTGTATGTGACACAAACACAAACGGTTACTCCATCTAGCTCCCTCTGGATTCTATTGTCAGCCACCAAGCACAAACACATCTGTTAGTGTGTAGCCATTTCTCTTGTTGCCCGGTTTCAAAACTGGCAATTTTGATTCTTGCGAAGAGGTC
Source organism: Archocentrus centrarchus (assembly GCF_007364275.1). Taxonomy (NCBI): domain Eukaryota; kingdom Metazoa; phylum Chordata; class Actinopteri; order Cichliformes; family Cichlidae; genus Archocentrus; species Archocentrus centrarchus. The sequence continues at coordinate 21,353,375 of NC_044368.1, read as the reverse complement.
GCTCTCTTGACTCATCTAGTGACATCACACCTTGGCCAATCAATCCAATTCAATTCATTCTGATTAATATAGCACCACATTACAGCAAACAGTTGCCTCAAGTTGCCTTATGTTGTAAGGTAAAGACCATACAATAATTACAGAGAAAACCCAACAATGAAAATTACCCCATATGAGCAAGCACTTGGTGAGAGTGAGAAGGAAAAACTCCCTTTTAACAGGAAAAAACCTCTGGCAGAACCAGGCTCAGGGAGGGACAGTCATCTGCTGCAACCAGTTGAGGATGAAGGGAGGGAGACAGGACAATAGACATGCTGTGAAAGAGAACTAGAGATTAAAATTAGCTAATGGTTAAATGCAGAGTGGGGTATAAACAGAGTGAAAAGTGAATGAAAAAGAAATGCTTAGTACATCATGGGAATGCCCCAGCAGTCTAGGTCTATTGCAGTGTAACTAAGGGAGGGTTCAGGGTCATCTGATCCATCCCTAGCTATAAGCTCAATCAACAGGGAAAGTTTTAAACCTAATCTTAAAAATAGAGAGGATGTCCAAACTGGGAGTTGGTTCCACAGAAGAGGGGCCTGAAAGCTGAAGGCTCTGCCTCCCATTCTACTCTTAAGTATCCTAGGAACCACAAGTAAGCCAGCAGTCTGAGAGCAAAGTGCTCTATTGGGGTGATACGGTACTATGAGGTCTTTGAGATAAGATGGAGCCTGATTATTTAAGACCTTATATGTGAGAAGAAGAATTTTAAATTCTATTTTGGATTTAACAGGGAGCCAATGAAGAGAAGCCAATATGGGAGAAATCTGCTCTCTCTTTCTAGTCCCTGTCAGTACTCCAGCTGCAGCATTTTGGATCTGCTGAAGGCTTTTCAGGGAGCTTTTAGGACAGCCTGATAATAATGAATTACAATAGTCCAGCCTAGAAGTAATAAATCCATGAATGAACTTTTTGGCATCACTCTGAGAAAGGATGTTTGTAATTTTACAAATATTACACAAATGCAAGAAAGAAAGGGGCATTTGACACATGTAGGTGCTGGGGTTCAATCCAACCTGCCCTACCACCTGATCCATGGCCTTATAACCCTTGTACTGTGAGATATTTCACTACTGAGTGTTTTAGACACTGAACCACATACTATGAAATATGGCCAAATACTTCAGCTTAAAATTCCTGAGCAATAGATTCACAGCCAAGAGTTGTCTAAGCTACAAACAGAGATTAAAGTTAAATTAATACATATAGTAACATATATATATAAATAAAACAGTGGGAGAAAGAGATGGCAATATTACATTTGTTTAAGTAAAGTGTGCTGAGTGCTGGCACTACTATTATTTTGTTTTAGTTTTTGTTTGTGGTGTTTTGACATAGTTTACATGAAGCATAACTTGTCTATTTTTATATTGAGTTTTAAGTATTTTCACTGTCAGACCTTCTTATGAAGCTGTTCGTAAGAAGAGCTTTTCAGCAGAGTTCATTAGTAAGTTGTTGTTATGACTTGTCATTTCCTGTATTCTCTATGGAGAGGTTTGTCTCAGATATGAATTTTGATATCACAACTGAGCCTGTATAGATTCACTTTCCCAGACATGGATTACATGCAGTTCTAGACCCTAAACATTTTTTTGATGGATATCTTGATAGACTAAAGAAAAAAAAATCAATCTATTGAATCTTAATAGTGCTTAACTAACTTAGCCACTCACCCTGGATCCAGCTTTTTATATTTTGTGATGCAGACTGTTTGTTAAGAAGCTTTGTTAGCATGAAGTAATGTAGTCTTTTGACAGGTTACATAATCTGTTTTTGTATTAACAAGCTCGCATTTCATGTTAAGAAGCAGACCAATGCCATAGATGATGTTGTATCTGGAAGCCACAATTTCACAGTAGGAAAATCTGAAGATTTAATATTTGTATATTGTCACTAATATTAATATTAAAGGTACCATAAAGGAGTCTGACACTGAGTTTCTCTCATAGAAACCTCGAAACATCTTCTTTCTACAAGTGCCTTATACAGAGTCATCAGTGGAGTGAAATCTGATTCACATACAAACCAATAAGAACTGTCTTTCTATTTATAACTAATGTGGGTGTGTTAGTTTTTTCATAAAATAGAGCAAGTTGTGATTCACCAGTAACCCTTGACATCTGCTTCTCTTAAAATGACCCCATATGAGCATTTCTCAAGAAAAAAAACATAAAGCCAAGTTTCCTCCTCTTACTTAAATTATTTTAATGGGTTAACACTGCAGCCCCGGCCTCTACTATAAATGGGTACTTTGTTTCTTCATTGAGAAAACATTGTGGAAGTGGCAGACTGACTGACACTCAGCAGGAGGTTCCTGCCTGCAGTTAAACTCTTTAGTCTAATTATAATGGCCAGTGTTCCATTGCAAATGAGCTTTGCATGTCTGTTAGATGAAGTTGGTCGGTTGATGATACTTTTTTTCATGCTCTTTGAAGAAGATTCTGTTAGTTTCCACAGTAAAGTCAAACAAACAGACCTGTTTTGTCAAGGTGAAAATAACTGAATCCTGATACACGAATCACAGCCATCTCTCCTAGCAGGCTACATGCTGACTGCCTCCTTACAACTATGAATACGAGCTGTCAGTTTCCTCTGTTAGGACAGAGCTTTTTTTCCCCATGCGCACCATTATACTTTGAAAGATTATTTCCAGAATTTAAAACTGTGATTTTCTCACACTAATTTTAAAATGTTTGACAAGTCTCTTTCAGTTCTTCACATCTTCACTGTCATAAAGTGCACAGTGTCTGTCTGTCCTGGAAGATGTTCATAATGTGGCACCATGTTTTCACATGGAATTGCCACATGCCTTAAATAGCTGTGTATCAAATGTGAAAAGAGAGAAGTTCAGTTCCTGGCTCCTTTTCACTTCCACGTAGCTGGCAGTTCCCTGTGTTGGGCTGGTGTGAATTCAGAAGTGGTTAGACACAGACTAAATTCTTCCCTCAGAAAGGTGTGTAGGGGAAAGATGTCCAACCATCTGATGGGCAGTTTGGTGAACATGAAACTGATTTAATTCAACCAGTCTTTGACAGCTGGCTCCTGAGAAGCTGGTAGTTATTGATACTACCTTAATATTACTAAGAGTGCTTGCATCTTTTGTTCTAAAAGCACAAGCATGATGCTCTGCACACTGGGTTAACATGCAGTGTATTTAATAGTCATGCATTAAGTTAAGTGGAGAGGTAGGCAGCCATAAAACGCAGCTGTGTAGAATAGCAGAGGGAGAACCATGGACTGTACTGACCATAATTTTTCATTGTGCTGATAAACTCACATGGCAGCCAGAAGTAATATAACTACCTTCTCATATTAAATATCATTTACCTGCTGACAGTTTAATGGAAACAGTACTCAATTATTACAGCTCTCCTTTTTTTAACAATAAAGCAAACCATCATTCTGTGTTCTTCTGTCTGTGCTAAGTCATTAATCCAGCCACCTACCGTACTCATCATGTCACAGCTTTCAGTCCACGACAGGGGGTCAGATTAGGCCAGGTGGTCTTTGGAGTTGTAATATGTTAGTGGGAACCCAGCAATCAAAATGAGTACTCTGAGGTCCAGCTTGATTAATTTGTAAAATAGTTCAGCCTAATCAATAATTATTAATTTATAAGTGTTATTTTTAATATATTTATTTTAAGTAGTAGTTAAGTCTATTCGGTGGTGAACATATTATACCATATCTAGTTTTCAGCCCATATTAAGTTTGTTTCTTTTTGACATTGTAATATCCTGTCACCAGTAAGTTCTACATGCTAGCTGGTGACAAATTAGCTGAGAACCGCAACAGGCTCCGTTCATGTAGTACCATTTCTGAGAGCAGCTACTGCTCACTGTACTCGCCCACTGATTTTATTTTTTATTTTTGCCCGTTGCTCATCCTTTTTATCCTCACTTAAGAGTACTTGCAAAGATGTTGAAGCATTTGTAAAGTAAACACTACAGACCTAATGAGACGCCGGATGAGACTAAATGTGTTTGCTGATGAGACTGGCATCGAAGCTGTTTGGCTGAGTCTGGTTTTGCAGATTATTTGCTCTTACTGAAGATGTCACTGCAATCAAACTGAATCTGGTGTGTTGCTGTATCTTCAAACATTGCACCTACAGAAAAGGCAAACCTTACAGCATATGTCTTTAAATACACCTCCTCCCACTCTGTGGTGTGTGGAAAACAGTTAAACAGGTTAACTGACATACAAGCAGCGTAAAGTGCATTAAAGCTTATGTTATTGGGCCATAACAAGGCTACATCATAGGTGCGCCCTCCTCTGGAGTGATTTTTAAAAAAAAATTTTTTTTCTTTCCATGATGGCTTTTGAGATTGGCTCTTTGCTTTATTGGTGCAGAAGAGTTGTGTGGTTACAGTAGCCATGCTGGAGGGGATACACAAAGCCCTGTCTCTCTGCAATAACTGTTTCAGTACGCTCGGTTTTAATTGTGGCTGTCCTTTATAAACAGAAGACAGCCTACTTCCTTGTTTTTGTGGGTGTGCGGGTGCTTTGCTGCTTTGCGTGGCAGTCAGATGATGTTGGGTTGAAAAACATATTTGAAAGAGTTACATTGTTGCGGAAATGCCTGATTAGTGGGTCGATAGAGTAAAAATGTTTAAAAAAAAAATAAAATAAAAAAGCAAAGATGGAAGGTGAGATATGAAGAGAGAAAATCATGAGTGCTTTTGAGAATAGATAAAAGCAATGGAAGAATAAACAAATGCCTGTGATATAACAAATTTACAGAATGGGACACCAAGAAACTGAAGGCTCCCAGCAATGAGAACAGGCAGAAAAGGACTGGGAAAAAGGAAAGAGTGTTCATCATAAAGAGAGGCTTGAAGTCTCTTGCATGCTTGTTCTCGCTGCCTTGTCTCCTCCCTTTAGTGTGTGTGTGTGTGTGTGTGTGTGTGTGTGTGTGTGTGTGTGTGTGTGTGTGAGAGAGAGAGAGAGAGAGACGGGGCTGAGCTCTGTGGCTTGTCGTACCAGGTTTAGTCCGATCAAGATGTGGTAGCAGCGACAAGCTCGCGTCCCTCTGCTGACTGACACACGGTACGCATTTCCTTTCTTTCTGTAAGTGAACTTTAACACTGCAAAAGTGATCGGTGGGTTGATTAGAGTTAAAGTTGATCAGTGTCACATTTGAAGAGTTTTGCTCAAGATGATGTTTTGTTTTGAAGTGCTGATGCTATAAAAGTTAGTTATTTGAAGCTTTACACGTAAACTCTTTGTGATAAGGTTTCACACACAAACACAAAGCCTGCCCTGTTGTTTCCACTCCAGCTTCTTGTTTACTTAGCGTCTTGTCTCTGAATGAAGGCCAGCTCTCATTGGCACGCTTTGCTCAAGGGCTACATGTACAGCCAACTCAGATTCTATTGCTTCTGTTGGAAAGGTAATGAAGAGTTAGATGGCTCAATATGTGTCTTCACACAATTCTTCCCAAGTGTATGAATAAGGAAGTCTGCTACGGCCGAAGCGTGGATCCATTGGAGCCTAATGACAGAGGGAGGGGGGAGGAGGGTCTGACTCCAATTGCTTGCAAGCAGCCACAGGCAGGATTACAGCAACATTATAAAAACATAATAGCTCCTTAATGTAACCCTCACAAGTCTAATTAAAACCCTAATGAGGTCTACAATGAGATCACAATGAAGTGTTTGTTTTTTTTTTTTTAATCTGGATATCACAGAAATGGCAGTCCAGATTCTTAATTGTCTGGCCATGTGTGTGGCTCATTTGAATGAAGGCAAATTACCCAATTATCTATCAGTGCACTGGAGTTATGCAACAGCAGTTTTTTCCAGGAATGATTGTGTTTATGTTTAATCTCCCCCCTGCAAAAGAACCGTTGTGGGAGTCTTGACTGCATCCAAGGGGTGCGGGCAGCTAGGGCTGGAGTGAGTGTAATCAGATTGACAGTATTGGCCAAGACCTGTGCTTATTCATTCCCAACAGCTGCTGGAGTCTGGAGCCAGATCTCATGCTGCTTCCTAAAACAGGATAAAGAATGAATTTTGAACAAGTATTTAGGGAGTATTACACAGAGGTCTCAAGTGACTTTCCAATCCCGAAATCACTCAAGCGCTTGTGTCATTAGATAAATATAATTATATCCTGATAATTGTCTTGAATTGGGAATTTACATTGTGTTGTGGTCAGCTGTAATAGTTTTAAGTGAATAAAGAACTTGTGCTCAGGCCCTTTACTTCAAGCTCCCATCCACTGAAGTAGCAGACTGTTTTTAAGTCTGCTACTAAAACAAACACACACACACAGAATTGGGCTGCCAATTCAGAATTTAGGCATTTACAGCATTGAGCTTATTAAGTTCAACAGCTAACCGACTTCTTCAGTGACACCAATGTTGGATCTTTAGTTTGCAGCAGGGAGTGCCCCCGGGCCCTGAGTCCTTCCTGCTGTGATGAAACTGAGACTCCACTGTGCGTGAGACCTTCACCGTTTAAAGACTTGCGTCATGAAATCCTACAGTTTAATGAAATGCTGTTGACCACCTTTATCAGGTTTCAGAGCTCTACCTCCACGCCCCCCTACTCCTCCCTCACAAAATAAAAAACATAGGCAAAACATGATTGAATAAACTCTTTTCTATTGTAAAACTAGCAAGAAACATTTTTTCCTTAATCCACTTGCTTCTGCGACACCTCTAAGGGGATGTTATTAGGCTTACTGTTAGCAGTGGAGAGAGAGGGTGATGAACAAATAATGGATTCTTCCTGTTTGCTCCAGTGTTGCTGCTTAGAATTATCTCTGTATGGATTTCCTGTCTGGCCATAAAATGCTTCCAATTTCCATTCTGTCGCCCTCCAGTTCGGTTTACCTTGAGCACAAGTTACACAGCTTACATTTAATTGCACTTGAGCATCTTTCAAGGCATGTTGTTTTAGAAGGAAATCTAATTTTGGGGAAAAAAAAAAAAGCGCTTACAGTGACTAGTCTTAAAAATCTAGTTGTGTGCTGAAATATATTCAGCAATCTGAGAGTTCAGACTGTAGCCGAAGCCTTGTTGATCAGCACCTTGTTGTTTTCTGTTCCTCTAGAAATCACAACTTATAAAGAAACATTTAAACCCATTGCCTGCTAAATATATAAAGTTATTATGTTATTATGTTCAACAAATGACATTTTGTTGAACATAATATTGACCAAAAATTGAAGACATTTAAGAGATTCTGTCTACAGCTGTGCAGTAGTATCGCTGTTGAAACTGTCAGTGTAAAGCTGTCAGGGATGCACTGATCCAAGCATTGGTATTGTTTTTTATGCAAATTAAAAAATCTGTTTTCTCAAAAAAATGTTTTAAGTCAGTATGAAGCAGTAATGGTAACACACAAGCGGATGGAGAGCTTGTAGCCGAGTCTGAGGTGACTTTACTCAAGTCAAAAACCAGACTCACTCTGACTCATAACTCAGTCATAACACAGACTCAGTGGTCTTTTTAGAACCAGTGTGATTTACACTTCCCAAAGAGAGAATGATTTTTCACTGTCCATCAAGTTTAAATATGCAAAAGAGTCAACTTCCTACAGAAACCAGTTATTTCTGTAGTTATCTATATATTCACAGGACTATTGCAAAGTGGCACTGCTGTTAACTAATTTGCATACTTTCAATGGCATCAGTTCACAACTATATTAATACATAGACTTAGAAAAACAAAGAGTGAGTTCCAGTGTTCCTCACTGAATCTGTAGCAACATTGTGCTTACTGTTTACATTCCTCAAAGTGCCAAATTTAAGGAATTGTTATTCCAACATATTTTTTCTTCATGAATGATTTTCAGAAATTCTCTTGCATACGCTCTGCTTGTTTCCAGATTTGTTAGGTGGGTGCAGTCTATTTTTTATCTGAGAAATAACCCACAGTTTCAGACTTTAACAACAGCCATTCTAGACAGCTTCAATTACATCTGGCTGAGAGCCCACTACACGGTTAGTATCAGGCAAGGCACAGGTCATTAGAGGAGCATGCATTTCATTCTGAGCTGTATCAGAATTTCAAGACAGCAGAGTTGCACTTAAAGACAGCATAATGACACGCCTTTGTTTCAGCAGGGTAATTAACAGAAGCAGATTTGGTCTCACTGTCAGGCAGCCCTGTGTGTCTCCACAAATGGTGGCTTACTTACTTCTCCACACCTAGCACAGGGGTGCAGAGCTACTGACTTAAACAGTTTTTGGATTGTAGTTATGATACTTTTGCCACTGTGTCCCTATGCACATTGCTCATCCATCTCATTCTGCCCACACCTTTCTTTTTTTCTCCTCTATATGTAAGCCCAACACCTACAGCTCTCCCAAAGCAATGAATGGAGATGCTTTATTCAAAGTTTAAAGTTTTCTTTTTTAATTCAAAATTTCTCATTCTTATTTTGATAGACTGCAAGATTGTTTCTCTCTTTACTGAAATAAATGCTGTTGCTCACCCTGTAAATACATTTTATAGCCTTGACTCTTACATTGGCTGTATCAGCCTGTTTACACAGAACTGGTGACACTCTGTGAGCCCATACCATTAGACATTTTATTTATGATGCCTGCTGTAGTTCCAGTCCAGTTGTAAGCAAGCCAGCATTTGGCCAGCACCATGAGCACCATCCCATACTGTAGTTTTGCCTCTGAAGTCGACCTTTAGCCACCTCTTGCTGACTGATATGCCAGGTCTTTGATGGATAAAGCTCCTCTGACACTACCGCATGCTGTAGCGATTTCACACCAAGATAGTGCTGCAGTGGATTGCAGTTTAGAAAATATGATATACAACTGTAAACTGCATAATGCACGAATGAGATGTGGAGTACTCTATTAAATTGTAACATTCTGTTGTACTACTCCTCTTTATTCTAAGAGATACCAATATTTCTCTTATCGATGACTTTAGGCAGTCCAAGAAAACTTTTTATTGTAAATAAAGAGCAAACTAAGTGTAAGCAGATCTAATTCATACACTTCTTTTTTGCAACTATCCAGCAAAATAAAAATGATCAAATTATTAAGCTGAATGGCAGTCAATTGTTCTGATGTTTGACACACTGAGTGTTTTTATTTTCCACAAGTACGTCTGCTAGAAAAAGCCTGAACCAGTTAGGTTTAGTTTACCGTATTTTTCGGACTATACGTCGCTCCGGAGTATAGGTCGCACCAGCCAAAAAATGCATAATAAAGAAGAAAAAAACATATATAGGTCGCACTGGACTATAAGTCGCACTTTTTTTTGGGGGGGGGGGTTGATAGAATCCGAGACTCAGAGCACAAATTCCATCTTGAACGGCAATTTAAAATAATAATGGATTAAAGAACAGGACGAACACGGTTACGCCTACGTTATGCTAACGTAGCACATTCAGCTACATGACGCACAACGAACACGTGTTCGGTATTGTAACGTTGTAAACACACTTCCAAAGTCGGCGATATTCACAACAAAGGTAGTCTTTATTAACAGAAAAACGGCTGCTGTAGGCCACAGCCACGCCAACCACAACTACAACAGCGGAACAGCAACACACACACAGGCAAGCTCTCGGTCTTTTTCTCTCTCCATGCTGCCTTCACGAACCTCCCGAACAGTCCGAAATCCCACAACATCAACACGCTCTCTAACTAAGAGAATCGCTACAGTATGTTAACGTAACATTAAGTTATTCAGATAACCATAGCATAAAGAACATACTAACAAGTTAACCAAACCATCAATCCATTGAATTCTTCATCTTCGGTGTCACTTCTAAACAATTCCGTACACTCCGTAGACGAAGCGCCGCTTCCTCTTCTGTGTCGCGTTAGTCAGACTCGTCGTCAGCTGCAGTTCCAATTATTCCAGCCTTTCTGAATCCCAACAGGATGGTTTGTCACTGAAGCCCATGTTTTCTTGATCCATCCAATGACTTCCAGGAAAGTTGGGTGGCGCATTCTCCCAGTTGCCGTTAAGCTGTGCTCTCCATCCATCATCCACTGCGCCCACAGGTTACGCAAGACTGCCTTAAAGCTGCAGTTCACGGAGATGTCAAGTGGCTGGAGTATTTTGGTTCATGTGTTATAAATGTCACATATACGTCGCTCCGGAGTATAGGTCGCACCCCCAGCCAAACTATGAAAAAAAGTGCGACTTATACTCCGGAAAATACGGTAGTTTTTTTTTTTTTTTTTTAAATAATTGGCTAGTCAACATTTTGGTCATTTGTTAAGCAAACTGCAGTTGAAGTTTTTTTGTTCTTTCCCAGAACCTGAATATGTGAGTGTAGAGGAGTGTCCCTGCTCTTGTGCGGTTACCAGCTGGAGCTCCTGTCCTCTTTGTTTGGATGTCACCAGATTTCAGTTACTGCTAATCATGTCAGGAATTAGCTCTAAATTGAATTTACATTCTCTCGTACAGAGGTCTGTTATGAATAGGACTTTTATTTTCAATTAATTGTGGGCCATAAACTCTGTTGGGACATCTTAGCATGAACCAGCTTGTATCATTTATAAACATTCATTTTAATGTCAGGATCTAAAAACTGGTTGCATGCAGATAAGCTGTGTGCGTGGAGACGATTTAACATTTTATCAGTTATCAGCTGTATCTATGATGACTGACATATACACTCACTGGCACATAGAACAGGTTTTGAACTGCATGTCCGCTCTACTGATATACTGGCTACAAAAACTGGCCAGTGAGCAACCAGCTACTGGGGTCCCAGATTAGTTGTTGCCTAATTAAAGAGGGCACAGATAAGAAACATGACATAAGTATGCAGTGGTTTTCCTGAAAACTATGCAATGAGTTTTGTTTGCAGTTTATTGACAAAGGTAGCTCTGACAATATAAGTTCTGAGTAAAGAGAGCGAGGTGTTTTTATGAGGAAACCTTCAGAGTTAGAAAGATTTTTGGAGTGCTGGAAGCGCTAAAGTTTTTGTTCACTTCCAGGGTGTAACCCTGTAACAGTCCTAAACAACCGTTCAATTTTAACATGCTGTGTAATTGGTCAGTAATCAGTAATTTTGTGAGGCAGTGTAAAATGAGGGTTTTGTAGCTCTCCAATAGGTTTTAGTTACTGCTGCGGTAAAATATCAGCCATCACTGCAGTTTTATGGAGCGTTGTGGTGTTGTTCAGCTTGTTTTGCTTTACAGCCCACAGCTTTACTGTTTGCGTTTCAGAAGCAGGAGGCGGCTGCTAAAGGCAGTGGGTGGAGAGCAAAACCGAGCTAAAAGGAGAGTTGAGGTAGGGATTGTTATCGATAAGATCTCAAGTTCACGGTCTTGCTGTTGGTACTGGAGAAATAGTGAGTATGTGTGAAAGGCACTGCAGCAGCATGCATGATGCTGACAATGTTTGTTGCCACAACTGCAACCAGTCTGTTGCATGCAAGTGTGGAAACACAAGCAATCTGTCAAAACATCCTAACATTCAAATGGACAAATTCAGTTTTTGATTGCCAGACCTTTACTTAATGTATCTAGATTAATGGTTAGAGAAAGAGATGTCATTAAGTATGTTATGAAGGTTTAATGTGTTTCATTAAGACATGCAGGTAGAAGATTCTATCACATGGAGTGGGACTAGATTATGTAAATCCTCTGCTTTGGCCTGACATCACAACTAGATCACAACCCAGCAGAACATGAGAGATTTTGGAGCCACATGTTACACAACATTTGCCTTGACTGTCAGTGTTTTTTGGAAGAATGTTGATTATGTGGTGAGGGGCACTGAAGCAAAAGGGCAGTTTTGCCTTCATGTGTCACACATCTATATTTTCAAAAGCTATCCAACCACAGACATGAGCAATGAAAACATGACATATTTCTAAAAATTTAACAGGTTTTTATAGTAAAACTTAAAGTTTCATACAGAACACTTTACTGCTACTTAGAGCTTTAAAAATAGCTGCCAGTGATGACTCAGCCATCCAGCAGCAGACTGGCACCTAGAAACAGGCAGCAATGTCTCTCTGTGTCACGCTCACTATTTTAGCCTCTGTAAATGTTTCTCTTCAGTAGCAAACACCTTCATGGCTTCTAACATACATGCTAGTTTTAGACTAGTTGTTAGATTTTGACTTCATAACAGTGTTTTGATTCCAGTAGCAAAAGGTGCCTTTCAGGTATAGGGAAAAAAAACTGTTGGTATTTTTTTTCTTTCCCTGCTACTAAAAAGAAACTGGGTCAGAACTTGCTGCGAGTGATGTTTAAACATTATGTAATATGCCATGGCATTTTATCCTGAGTTTAGCACTCTTCATCTTTTCAGAGGCAGAGAGAGCGTACTGAGTTTGAGGCCATGTTTTCTGTCTAGGTTTGGAAGCTTCAGTGTGTTCTGATTGGATGGAATCTATTCAGGTAGTTATATCATCATCTTTTATAGCAGTATGAATATGGATGAGCATTTGTTTTCCCAGTTTTTTTGTAGATAAGACCAAGTGTTCTTAATACACTGCCCCTATTTACGTAGTTCATTTTGCTCTGAATATATGTGGAAATGGGCAAAATAGGGTTGTCTCTAAGTTTTTTGCCTCAGTCCTTTAATGTTGGTTAGTTTTCTATACAGATGTTAATCACATAGTTATTATCTAAAAGATGATTCAGTTAAATAAAGACCAATAATTTCAATTGGCCCACAAAATCAGCTTTTCTCAAAGTGTAAAAAACCCAGATGATTTTGCTGTGCGTCTGCTTGAAATATTTCAGTTTTCTCTCAGAACATCTGCGCCGGTGTCCTTGTTTGTCATGTCATCGACACAGCAAGCTGCTGGCTTTGAAATGAAAACCAGATGAAAAGAGTCAGACAGTAAAATGTCACCTTGCATTTCCCCCCATTAAAGGAGAACTGGACACCTTAAACGCTGCCCTGTCCTTGTTCCCTTTGTTCCCTTCGTTGATTCAGAGAAGGTTGTCTGGTGCCATGTAGTAATTTCACTTTTTTTTCAGTATGTCTGCAGCTGGGGTTGAACTTCACATCTATTGTGTTTCAGCCTTCACAGCTGAACAGACTACAGTGTGATCTAAATATGTGAGCTGTCTGTTTTTTCTGTCTTTTTATTTGTGTCCGCCTTAATCAAACACAGCAAGCTATGCTGTATCGCTGCAGTAGCCACCACTGTATTCTGTGTTTTCAGACGATGATAACACTTCAGATTCTTACAGTATTACATGTGTGTCTGTGATCATCATGCTCAGTAGCTTTGTGATCACTCAATTCCTGGTTTATCTCAGATCTGTTTTGATTTACACTGCAGTGGAGAATAAAACACTACCTGCATAAAAACATTATGGATGATGATTTTTCTCTCGTGGTATAAGGCCAACAGTGTCTGATGTTTTACTCTGATGATGGAAATCATCACAGACAGTGCAAATACCTAGGTCCATCCTTCTAACCTCTGTTCTGTACTTAAGAGTCTTTCATGGTGCTAAAAGCCCTTACTTTCTACTTTAGTGGAGGATCTTGAACAGCTTATGATGCACACATTAACACATAAATAAATACATCAACATTGGCTTATTACTGATATTGGTGTTTAGGCATGTGTCAGATTTAAAGAATTGCAGCTGAAAAATGCAAAAATATGAGAAAATGTGATTTAAGATTGTATTTAGAACAATAGCGCAGCGTATGTGGACCCTTAAATCCCACCATCTAAGGAGCAAGAGGCAATCTCCAGAGCTGAAGTGTAACTGTAACTGCACAACTGAAGTGGCAAAAACTGCAGTTACAGACTATCCAATAAGTTGGTGCCTTAGTTTCTGTCTGTGACATTCAGTGTTTGTACCCCTACAGTTTATGAATTCAGCTTGCTGACAAGCTAGATAGTGTTAGCTGATAACTTAGCCCTCTGCTGATTTATTCACATAAAGTGACTTCTGTACAGGGTCCCGCATAGTATGTATCCTGTTCATGATGCTTTAAAAATTATTTTTTTATTTATTCAACATAAGCATCAGTTTATGCTGGAAAAAATACAGTTGGCTGATGTTGTATTATATATCGTCTGTGCATCAGAGTGTAGTAGAGTTGGAGTGGAATTTAGCATCAAAAATTTCCAAGCCAAACATGGTTGTTAGCTCCCAGCTTTCCCAGAATCTGATGTGTGTGTGTCTTTCAGCTACTTTACCACTCATAGCTTTTCTAAAGAGACTTTTACGTTAGTAATATGATATTAAATGTCATGATTGTAAGTATACTGTAATATTGGTAATATTTGGACAGAATATTGTTCAATCAAAACGATATAAATCTAATCTAAAAATGCCCCGCTGCCTTTAAAATGTCAGTTAACTTACTGGAACTTTTTATTTTCTCATGTGTGGTGCTAAAACCTCTATCTCACTGAACTCGAGTCAGTCCTTTATTTGGCCCAGAAAGCTCACAGCTCCTCCTCCTCCATCCCTACTTCACCTTATTTTCACGAGCTACTTCATGTAGAAACCCCCAAACAATGAACATGTCAGAGTATTCATGACACCAAAAGTTCAGCTGTGAAGATGTGGTTGTACAGTGTTAATTCTCGTTCTTCACATACATCTTTGGTTTGAGAGAACAGACAGACTTAAAGAAATCACACAGACAACCTGACAGCAGACATCATTTTTGATGACTTATAGAATATTAAAGCCTGGTCACAAAAGAAAGATTTTATAAAACATAAACTACAAGTTTGAATGATTCGTACTTTAGCCAGTTGTTAGCCCCATTGTTCAGTGGTGCATATAAACATCCCCCCAGCACCCACCCCCTTTCTTGATTATAAATTTATAGTGACAAAAGCTTTTCAAATGCTAATGCGGGCTTGCCACTTGCTGTGATCCAGCAGTGCACCTTTATTAAACTGTACCAATAAATCTCTTTCTCAGGCTGCCTGTCGCATTTTCTATTTTCTGTTGGTGGCACTTGGAGATTGTTCTTGACCGTTCACGTTGTCTCTCTGTCAGCCTCTTCACCACCACCCACACTCTCATCTGCATAATTAATCAGCACTAATCACCAGGTGAGGTTGTTATGAGCAGCATTCACCCCGGATTCACACAGTCTGTCTGTCATGGAAGCAGGTGACAGTTGCTGTGAGTTCTTCTTTTATCAAACAAACAGAGTTTGATTGAGGAAAGATTGTTTATTTTGGGTTTAGACTTGCGATTTGATTGTGGGAGGCAGCATATACGTACAGGCTGGCACTACAGAAGAGTGTTGGCTTGTAGCTCTGGGCTATTTAGAAAGATCTATCTAGGAATCCAGCCAGCCTTCCAGGGACAAACTCCTCTGACCTCTGTGCCCTATGACTGCAGGTCATCGTTTTGCAATCCAGAGGGAGTGGCCACAGCGTAATGGCAAGACAAAGCACTGAGCCAAGATTAAATTAGGAAACCACTCTGTTGATGCCTCTTTACAAAGCCTTGTTAATAGACCTCTGACGTTCAGTGACAGTTTGCTAATCCCTTTGCCTTATTGTTCTAAGCAGCTCTTAGTGCTGTCTGTCTTCTCAGCCAGT
Source organism: Archocentrus centrarchus (assembly GCF_007364275.1). Taxonomy (NCBI): domain Eukaryota; kingdom Metazoa; phylum Chordata; class Actinopteri; order Cichliformes; family Cichlidae; genus Archocentrus; species Archocentrus centrarchus. Next base: position 21,337,848 of record NC_044368.1, on the reverse strand, counting down.
GGGTCTCTGGCTTCTAACCAATCAGAACTTTGTGATTTGATTTCATCTTTAGGATTATCTGAGCATTATCCAATTGGTGGCTCTGTTTTCTCTGTCTTCCTCCTCATGGGCTGTCTGTGGTTGTGATTTATTTGACTGGAGATTCTGCTTCACTCCGGCGGATACCATGACATCAGTGCATCACTGCAGCTGCATGGACTAGTATGATGGGTTTATGTAAACTTGACCCAGATATTCTCTCGGAGGTACTGAATTTAAGAAGCTTCTGCAGTTGTTGACATTTTGTGTGTCTAAGTTATGGCTATGTCTGAGACTGAACAGAACCAGCGTCCTTACAGCTGAAACCTTGAGCTGCAGAGGTGTTGCTTGCAGGATATAGGAAGGTCGTAGTGAGCAAACCTAATCAGAGCCTGTTTGTTTTTTTGGCCAACTGTTAAGTGCTTCCACTCTCTGCTGTGCATGGGTGGAGGCAGTCGTGTGGGTGAGTGTCTGCTGTTTGTGATCAGCTGCTCACCAATTATATCGTAAATGTTTATTGCTCCGTAGATAGGACATCATTTAATAGTGATAACAAATTAAAACTTTGAAATAGAAATGGATATTTGAAATATTTAAGTTATTTGCAATGATTAACTTCAAATTTCTGAGACATTCATAATTAACTACAGACTAAATGGTGTACTGTTATGATAATGTAATACACTTTAGTACCAACGTGGCTGTGCTGCTTCACTGATTGATATTCATTGATGTTTTCATATAACATTGATGTTTTCCTCTTGTGCCATAATGAGGTTGATACTGCAGGGATGGGAAGTAGTGCTATCATCCAAACACAAAATAATCCCCAAATTTTGGTTTAGCCAAAATCCTAAAAGCAATTCTTGTCACTTTGCAGCCATCTTTGAAATTCCTCACGCAGATATTTTAAAGCTGCTGAAGGAAGAGTGAGAGAGAGGGAGAGAAACAATGTACAGAATTGCCAGTCAGATCTGATGAGCACTTTTTCAAATGACTGATGACTTTGTCCTCTTAAAGGCTACAGCTGTGGTCAGATGTTTACATACACTCATCATAGGTATGAATGTTGTGTTAATTTTGGGCTTTTAATGATTTCTTTGAACTGTTCTTTTTCCAGGGTGGAATCATTGTACAGCAGTCCATCTTTAATGACTTTAACAAATAAGAATTGGATCCACAAGTTTGAATATAGTTTGGATTTTCTCTAACCCACACAGGGTTAAAAGTATACATACAGGTTCAAATATATACATAAACTGATTTTAATAAGTGGTGCTAAAGGTTCTATCGTGTCTTTTAATTTGACAAAGCCAAGGCCCGTTAACTTCTCATTAGTGATCATGATTGACTATAATCACTAGTTTCTCTTTGGTAGGATTAATTTGACAGCACTCATTAGACTGACCAATACTTAGAACAATGGGAAATCACAAAGAAGTCAGTGAAGCTCAAAGGAGAATTCTAGATTTACACAAGTTGGAAAGGTCACTTGGAGGCATTTCATGCTGGATATCTGTACTGATATGGACTGGACCTGGACTGGACCTGTAGCCAGTACAGGTCTCTCTGTCCCTCCATGGATATTCCTCCACAGACCATCACTGACCCACCACCTAACCGGTCATACTGATTGATGTTACAGGCAGCATAAAGTTCTCCACAGTTTCTTCGGACCCTTTCATGTCTATCACATGTGCTCACAGTGAACCTGCTCTCATCTGTGAAAAACACAGGGTGCCGATGGTGGACCTGCCAGTTCTGGTATTATATGGCAAATGCCAATCGGGCTCCATGGTGCTGGACGGTGAGCACAGTGCCCACTAGAGGACGTCAGGCCCACTAAAGGACACTGGGCCCTCAGACCACCCTCATGAAGTCTGTTTCTGATTGTTTGGTCATAGACATTCACACCAGTGGTCCACTAGGGTCCTGGTGTTGCCTCATGCTACCAGTAGTGACACTGAGCCTGAGGACGTTAGCTTCATACACAGCTCAATCCAAAGTGCTGACACAATCACTGTTTCTGGCTCATCTCACGAGAGAACTAAATAAATTCTATATTAACTCATGGTACTATGATAATGATATAGAGTACCTGACACCACACAGCTGAACCTCTTGTGAACCTCTAATGTGCACCTGCATCAGTAATACAGCATTATAGGATAATATGTTTCTTTGTTTGGTTCTTTGGGGAGCACCTGTCATTTTTGCCCCTTGTTCTATAGATTTCTATTCTGGAGTCTTATGTGCCATGTCTCCTCCTTTTATATGTGTGGAGAGAAGCTAGTAATTATAATCTGTAAGCATAAGCTAGTGCTTTCCTCCAATTAAGAGGGTTAAGCGAAATGTCAAGAAAAATAACTTAAAGGGCCAAATTGTATATTATTTTTAACATCAATTCATGGACCAGAAGAAGGGGCGTGGCTGGAAGTGGCCCGCGGGCCAGGAGTTTGGGCACCCCTGAGCTAGTGTGTAATATTTCTAAGAGCAGGTTAGCATTCTGACATTATACTTTGCTCAAAGCAGTGTGCATAAATGCAGCTTCATGCAGCTTTTAGCAGGGCTATAGACTCAATGCACAATAAAATCATTATTTTATCATTTTACATTTGATTTTTAAGTTTGAAAAATAAAATTGAACTTCTTCAAATTGTTGATTAATCATTCTTCACTGAAGATTTCCGAACTCCTATTTTGAAACCTATTTTGCTCATTCTCAAGCAAAAATAGTTCCCACTGTCACCTTATGGAATTTAGTCATTATCAGATGTGACAGTGACTAAATCCCACAAGGGTGACTGTAAATGGAATGTCACAACCTTGGGGAAATTTTAGAGCTGTAACTATTATCTGACATTTTTAAATGCTAAGCAGTTGTTAGTTGCAGTCCATAATTATTATTTTGCCATTCTCCGGCAGCTGCTTTAGTGGATATTAATGGGCCAGTGATTGTTAGTCACTTGAAACATGAGCACATATGAACAAAATACTCCATGTCTGTGTCCTGTGATTGTAACTGACATTCCCATCCATTGCCTCCATCTCCCACCAGTTTCGTGTTAAGTTGTGTCTTCCATTAACATTTTGGTTAAACTAATGTCTATTTTTTGTTTTCTTTTTCTGTTTCTTGTCTCCTCTTTTTTTTTTTGTTTGTCTGTTGTCATCTCATGTGGCTGTGGCGTCTGCTGCTACTGCTGCTGCTGCTGATGCTGCCCACTGTACGCCAACCCTGCTGCACGCAAACCTACCACTGCCAACATCTGGTCAACAACACATGGTGGACCCCCCTCTTCCCTTTGTCCCCTTTAATCCCTATCCAAAATCCTCTGACACCTTTTCCAATCTCTCTTTCTTTCTTTTTTTCCCCTCTCTGTTATCCCCCTGCTATCACTATCTTGCACCTTTTTTTTCCCCTCTCTGTCTCCACCCTTTTCCCTTGCTAGCACCATGCAGAGTTGAGAGAGCACCATGCCACCTCCGGTAAGCCAGTGACCTTTCAGAGGAAGGGCTAAGGGCTGTACACCCTGCCAGCACAGGGGCCAGGGCTGGTATTTAGGCTGAAATTGAACATAAAAGAGGGCATATGTTTAAAGAGAATCTAACAGTGCTGAACCTATTTTCTATAGTCTTCTCAGTTTTCCAAGTATTGAGTGTTTAAACTCTCAATAGGCTCCTGCCAGCACTTGAATTTCTCTGGCAAAGGTGATCCTTCATTAATAAAACATTAGTTGCAGTTTATCTTGTAGAGGAGTTTGCATACAGCCTCTTTTTAAAATTCTTCTTTAATTTTGCACAGGGTTCTCCATTTAAACATACCCAAAGAGAGAGGAAAGGCTTAAATATTAAAGGATCACAATGTCTTGTAAAACCACAGTGTAACAGTATTTATTATATATATATATGTCAGATTGGCACATTTAAACTTCAACCATAATAGCTTATATTGCTCAGCTTATTTGACTGTTGTGGAGGTACAAAAAGTGCTGATCTCATGTATCAGTTCCTGTGTTATTTAAGTGTCATTAAACTGGTACTTTTTGAATGTCAGAAATATTTTTAGCATCCTAAAGGGTAATGTTTTCATACTTACTTTTTTATTTTTTATGGAGTGTGATTGGGATCTACAGCAGAAAAAAAAAATGTTGAAAAAAAATCTAAAACTTGTCTTTTAATCTCACACACATTTCGGCCTTCATCCAGAATGGGCTTCTATTGCTAAGCAATAACATGCCTGCCTGCTTGATTAGTGCTAAGTAAACAAGGTGGCGTGATAAGGGAGAGGCTCACATTTTCAGGTTCTCATAAAGCCATCATAACACACGGATGAAAACAAATATTATGTAAGTTATCAAAATGGGTTATGAAACAGAAGGCTGTACCTTGCAGATGCTCCACAAGAGGGCCGTGTTTGGATGTTCTCTGATCTCAAGAAAGACGCAACATGTCCGATTTTTCCTCTTATGTCTTCCTTTTTCATCTCTCACCTCTTCTTCCCCCTTTCTTTTATGTAGCTGCCATAGTGTGCGGTGATGACACCATCATTCTGACCCCAAGCAGGATGAGCCAGCGCCAGGTGAAGGAGCGGGACAAGGAGAGGGAGCGGGAGAAGGAGGTGGGCCTCCAAACGCCTAACAGGGAGCACATTGCCATCCCCTCTACTCTCAGCCCAGGGGTCAGCTACAGCCACGGTAAGACTGGCATTCCCTTTCCAAAACACAGCGGCCTTATTATTATTATTATTAGTAGTAGTAGTATTAGTAGTAGTAGTAGTTTTGCAGTTTTGCTTTTATTTAACAGTTGAGTGGACAGTGAGCACGAGGAAATAAGAGGGAGGGTTAATACATGCAGCTGAAATCATTATGTCCATTGCAATTATAGTTCAACATGTTTGGTCATGACTTACTGTATCTCCATTACTGTGTGTTATGTCATTATATTAATAGTGCATTCTCCCATAAAAAAGTGCATTATAACATGCACTCAGATCATGTTCAAAATAGTCCAGATATTTCAGTTGATTTAAATGTTATGAATAAATAACTGCAGCAACAATGTGTAAATTCTCAAAAGGTGAATGGGCATTTATTTTGGATCAGTCATAGAAAGATAAACAACAGCCCTTAGTTGAAACAACCCTATGCTTGCATATATCTTGCTTAATAGTCTACTTGGCTCTCAGCTTCTTCCACTCTTCCACTTCCACTTCCACTAATTTGCTGTTGCTGCTGCTTACTGATTATGCAAACTTTTCTACCTCCTCATTTTTTTGCGTGTTGTCATCGTAACCACAGGATAATGTAAATTACCGAAGCTTACCTTCTCCCGCATCACTACACCTCCTTTATCGAACTAAGAGCAGCACAGGTGCTCCTTATTTTAACATTATGTCCTCAACTTTTTCTGTCCATCAGGGATTGAGACTCATTACTCAACGGTTTGCGGATTATTGCTGTAGTGTTTAATGCTAGTAATATTTGCAGTAATTATCTGTTCTATTCTTTCAATCTAGTTGGCACATTTTCTAAATAATACTGAATTTATTACCAAGCTGTGAGGTGATCATTGATCTGTTGCCACATGTGCTTAATAAGAAGACACATTATGCCAAGAAACATGATAATAATCTGCGCATGTTCAGGTTTGTGCTTTGTAACTTTTTCCATTTGGGAGTTATTAAAAGAAACTATAAATTTCTTTTTCAGATGAGTTTATGATCTTTGGTTAAATTTATGCAGTCTTTTTTGGAAGTACATGTTTAAAATTGCAAAGATGAATACATCCATTTCTGTTTCCTTTAAATTTCAGTGAATGACTATCCTAATCAGACTCATTCTGCTCTCTCCAGTATTTTTAGAACTCCTTTCATAAGTGATAAAATGCGCTCTTCAGTACAGTCGGGAGTTGACATGACCTGCCTGTGGTAATACTGGCAAACTTGAGATAAATATTGTTGACAGTAGAGTTTGTTGACATGTTGACTCGTCAGTGTCCGGTGCTGCTCGTGATTGCCACCTGGTGCTCCTGTTTAACAAAAGGTACATAGAAAAACTTTGAAGTCAACCAGCAAGTCAAATAGAGAAGCTTTGTTTCTGGGCTTTATCACATGGGATGAAATGATAAGACTTCTCTCATGTGATTCTTAACATTCACACCTTTTCTTCAGTAACCAGTTCTGTGTTAAGAGGCTGAATGCAGAATTTCCCTGATAAAGCACGACTGTTAATTGGTTGTTGAATAACCAGAAAGGCTGACTCACACTGGAGCATTAAAATTTCATCTGCTTACTGTACGTGCTACGCTACATGCTTCACAAAACACATACTATAGAAAAGACCCGAACACACACTGACCGACACAATCATTGCATGTGCCATTGAGCCCTGAATAGACCTGCATACTGTACACTCTGAGCCTCTTAACTCTTATAATCCTGCTTCCTTTGTCTTGTTTTATTCTAGTAGGTGTATGCTGGCACTTTAAGACATAGAAGCACTGGACAGTTGTAGTCTCAGGACAGCTGTCAGTGTTTTATTTAGTCTTAGTCCCAGACCTGCTCGAGATGTCAGACTGCATATAGTGGTTATGATTCTGTGCTACAGGTATTTTTTTTTTTAAATTTTTTATATTCTTCAAGCCAACTGCTGACCTTTTAACATATCCCAACTCTAAACCTGCTCATCAGCACTCTCGTTACTGCTCTCTAAAAAGCCTGTTACTGTCAGCATTTCAGCTCTCTCACTTCAGGAGCCACCACTCAGGCTGCACAGCTGGAAAGCATCTCATTAAGGGCTATTAATGGGCTCTCGGATGGAGGTTCCCATACAGCAGAATCAGAACAAGTCAAAGTGAGGTTCTATTGCTGTGGACAAATTATGGTAGATTTGGTCTTGCGTCATGACTCATGCCTTATTCTTGTATTACAGCACCCTCTTGTGGATTTTTTACTGTGATTAGTGGCCTGCAAGTATATTTGATTTCCATGTTCTCTGTATGTGTTTTATCCAAATATCCATATTCAGGTGTTTTGTAATTTAAACCTACAGAGAATAGATTTTTTGTAAGTTGGGAGGATCAGGCATGATTTAAAATTAAAACAAAAATAGTCAGAAATTAGCATGCAGCATTTCCAGAGGATGGAGTAAAACTGTGACAGCCCTCTTGTTTTTGCTGCTGTGACTCAAAAATGTCCCAATATAGGATTTTATGTTTAAATGGAAAATATTTTTGGGTAAATCTTGCATGCTATTTCATGCAAGAAAAGCTGAACCCATAAGTCTCCATGCAATGGCAGTGTAAGCTTTCTCAGTGTTTTCAGATCAGTTTCCTACCACAAGAGAGAGCAAGAGTAACAGAGAACCCAGTGACTGTGTTGTCACTGCAGAAACACACTGTCTGTCATACTTATTAGACTGTGTGTATCCAATCAGGGAACACAAAAATGTGTGATTTATGTGTTGGTGTCTGCATATAGGCTCAACACCTACCGTAGCAAACATTTGGGATTGTGTCATTAAAAGCTTTATGAGAGCTTTTAAGCTTTTGCGAACATCTGTAGTCCATAATAAGATCTTATACACTGTTTATGGTCTAGTTGAAACATATTAGTATAAAATTAATTTGAGTAAAAGTGCTCAGTCCATCTGGTGTAAGCATACAGAAGAAACGCAGTTGTGCTGCCTCACACTCTAACCGTCACTGCTTCAGAGGAACAAGAGTCAGTAAGAATGGATACCCTCTGTGACCCCTGCACTTCAGGTGGGTATCCATGGCAACTGATTTGACTTCAATTTCTAGCCGTTGTTCTCGTGTCAAAGTGATGACAGTGTGTGTTTTTGATGTGTTTTTCTTCACCGCTTTTAACACATTCTGCCATATTTCCTTGGGTTAAAAGATGTTGTTTATAGTGGAGTTCAGCTGTATTTCACTAATAAATCCACTCCACACACACGGGGGGGAGGGTCACAGAGATTTCTGGAAAAAATAATCTCTGTAGGAGTTGTGAGCATTCACATCTGTGGTGTGAAGATGGAACTTTATTTTTAATTCTCTTTCATTGCTTTATTTGAGATGTTGATGCTGCACAGTAAACAACAAGCAGGGATTCCAGAGGAGAAGTTCTGTGGAACATAATCACATATGATTGTACCCCAGCAGTGACGTTCGTTACCACTGACTAACCCACTTGATGCATTTGCATACACAGTAATCATTCTAAAAGGCCAGGGCTTAAAGCTTCATGTTTACATGTTTGTGATGAATGAAATCCCTCCTATCCTCTTCAAGGCGGAGTCTGACCTGATTATCAACCATTTGAGTGTTATTGTAAAAAAATGTACACAAAAAGCACCTCTGGAATTCTTTCAGTATGGCTTCAGTTTTTAGATCATTCGCTCTGTCCTCACTTGTGTGCTTTATCTCCTGATCTGATGAACCACTTTCAGGCTTTGATGCTGCAGGCTATTCCTTAAAAAAACTGCCAATTGATGTCTGGGATGTAGCTCGAGGCTCCATTTTCATCTCTGGTGAAGATCCTGAAAAAGCTAAATTGGGTCAGTTTGACATAGAAGTTGATTTTTATACTAAAATTGTGGATGTGCACAATTCCTTTTCTTTAATAGTCAAATTCCCAGAACATTATGAATGGCCCTCATATAGTGCATAGATGCTACAGCCTACTGCTTACGTCTCCCTGGAAAAGCTGGACAAGGTGGCTGGCAGAGGGAATGTCCAAACTGCTGTCCCCATGATAAGGAGTGGATTGATGGATTGATTCACATATCCTAAGCAAAGTGAATCTAATTTCACTTTAAAATAGAATTTTTTGAAATCTAATTACTGTTGGACAGGTTGGGCACTTATTGATCCACTTGCTCTGCAGAAAGAGTGACCAGATGTTTTCTTTATCAGCTAGAACATCTGTTTCATTTCACTGATTGGATAGTTTCAGTTCATATTGAAAGTGAAGTGGGAGTTTCCCATAATTTATCATCTGTACTCTCTGAATAATTATTCTAAAATTGTTTTTCTTTTTTTTCCTTCCATATATATATATATATATATAGTAAAAAAAAAATCTTATTTTGGATTTGAGTGGATGAAGTTTGAGTTTCTTACAGTATTCAGCGTGTCTTGAATAAACACTATCTTGCCGATTCACATTAAGAAAAAAGAAAAACATACAACAATAACAAAATAAGTTGCATAATAGAAGTCAATAGAGATGAAACGCAAGGAAGCATAAGAGTGAAAGAGCAGGTGGGGTCAGTACGGATTTAAGCTCAGCCGCAGGGATTATGCCGTCAGATGGGGTTAACAGCATGGAGGGGGCTGGTCTTATCTGCACCCCCAGCCACTGCCAATCCAGTGTCCCTTCTTCTGCCTACGCTCTCATCCAATGAGCGGCTGACCCGGGAAGGCCAGAGCGCTAAACAGGACAATGTTTGTCTGTGGAGAGATGTGCCACAGATAATGCAGATGCTCTAGAATCACTGGAGGACACAAAGACATGGTGGAGAATATGTCTGCCTGCAGCCTGAGCTCTGCTCGGAGAGCCGAAGACTTGTCTGGACTGACATGACTTGGGTGTAAAGCATGATTCGGGAGCTTAAACTGCTGTCAGCGTTTGAAATTGGAGCATTTTCTTTTATGGTTTAACCTTAAGGAGTCCAAGGTATAGTATTAAGCTGTCAGAGTAGTCAAAGTAGTGCTTGCTGGTATTTGAGACGTGAAGGCAGCAGAGAAGGATAGTTTGTAGCTGCTCACATGAACTCCAGCCCCGGGTCTATTTAGTAAACTGTGCTGAGTTCTGTGCTTTCAGACGTCTACATTTTGTACGTAAGGTTGCTCTCATGAGGACAGAAGGGAGATCACACCAACATAAGACCACTTTTACTCACCAAAGTACGAATGTGGATTGAAACAAGAGTGCTGAGATATTCTTGTTCTTTAATTTACTGTAAGAGAGGGGAGTATAGCAGAAGATGCTTTAGGCAGTAGTGTTTAAAAAGCCTCTTTGTTCCACAGCTAATCTCAGGCTTACAGGGTCTCCTTGTAGCCTTTATATAAGACTATAGATGTTTTGCTGCATGTGACTTACTGTCTGCACTGCAGTGTATCACTTTCACTGAGTGGTATCAGATGAATTCTAGCTTGTGGTTTACTGTTTGGTCTGTCTGATGTTTGACTCTCGTAGGAGGTTTTTGAACCTCACTATTCTGTCAAAACTGTTTTGTTTACTTTTGTGAGGGGCTACAAACGTGGTAATAAGTTCTGGCTTTTTAACTTTATCATGACAGAGTTGTTTTATTGCAGAGACAGTGAAGAATAACAGGAGAGTTGCTCACCCCAGTGTTGTTTTCAACCATGACACACTGTAAAGCATTATCAGTGCTCAGAGTAAACTAATTTATTTATGTAATAGCAAGTCTATTCTGGATAAATTAGACTAAGAGTCTTAGTGGCTCTTTGAGGCTGTATTTAGGCGTAGGAACAGCTTGAGCTAAATGCTAACATTGCGGTGCTAATGTTCCCATCACAATGATGCCATGCAGAATATTCACCATCTCAGCTTAGGTGCCTGTCCAGCACAGCACTAAATAGCACAGAAAGTACTGAAGAAATTGAAGTTGTGCCTTAAAGATAGATCACCAAAGATATCCCAGAGACTTACGGGGATATCTTTTCTGGTTTTTACTGAAATATCACATACATAGTAGAATTTGGGGCAAAGTGGATGATCACTAAAGGCATTGGAGCACCATCATTGCATTCAGGCCAAAGTGGTACACTTTACCGATCATCTAGAGCCACTGAACTAGCATTTCTAATAAAACTGGCTGCTGCTTTGTCTGAAATGGATCATCCTTGTAGAAAATATTCCATCTGTGCCTGGCAGACTGGCTCTTTAGTTTGACTGGCAGACTGGATATAACTGGGAAAAGGACCCAGATGATGACTTGATTTAGAAAAAAATTCTTATGTGACTCTCAAGTGCCGTTGGAGCAACCAGAATGGACATTTCCTCTGCAAGCAGGTTAATGAGGACTGGGATCTGAATTATACATGCAGAACATCTAATTAACTGCATTAATTAAAGCACATTTGAGGCAGGCAGGCAGGCAGAGCTCACATTTATCAGCTATAGATTGATTAGCTACCTTGGGGACAGATGTTTTGGAAGGGATTACAGTCTTAAACTTCAAAAGCTATCTTGGATAAAATGGTCTTGGACACTTCGTAGCAAGTCTTTGAAAGATGTCAGCAGATTGCTGGAAGCTTTGGGAAGGTGTATAATGAAAGAATGAATAGGACAGATCAGATGAAAGATGCTAGAGGACTGTGGAAGGAACAGCAGCAGATAATATGCTTCATAGTTTTGGATTTCAAATATCAGACCCAGTGCCAAATCTGTTCATTGTCTCTTAGATAAATAAACCAATTGCACCACATCAGGGCAGACAATCTTGTCACTTTCTTTATATGAACAATGCCAGTGACTGTCTTTTTTTTCTTTTTTAACTACTATGGAAACATGCAGTGTGCATAAAAGAAGCACATTTCTTAAGTGCATTCTAACGTGAATCTAAAATAACCCACAAATATCAGCTTTTGTTTGCTTTGAGTCACTTTTACCCAAGGGGGAAAAAACAGCTAGATTTACAGCATCTATAGGAAGTACTCGGTGCGCTTCACAGATGTGTGCTAACGAAGCACTTTACAGTCAGCGTCACCTGTTCGGTCACACACGTTGCACGTGGTTTCAGCTCTATTTACTGTACCTGTGTACAGGAGAGGCACATGTTTCAATGCAGCATTCAGTGGACACAATGCAGCCTTGAGCTTTATGTTGTTTTGAATACTAAATCTTAAGCTATGAATGCTGAAAATGGTAAACATGTCAACCTTAAGCTTTTGATTGGCTTTCTTATTTTCCCGCATAATAAGCCAGCAGTTTTTCTGAGGAATTAAAGGGTCGTTGAGCAACGGTGTGACACCAAACTTCCTTCTGTCCTCAGAGCATTTGCATTGTGTGTGTGTGTGTGTATATTTGCAATCTGATGACTCTGTGTAGCATAGCAGTCATGGTTTACAAGGTGTAGGTATTTGTGCTGTCAGAAAGAAGAGGAAACCTGCAGTTTCATTATCTTTTCAAGGGACATTTCACTGCAGTGATGTGGATATTCATACCAGCAGCCAGTGGTCGGCCCTGTCTCACTCATTAATCATACTATGTTCCTAAAAGAATCTAAACAGCGAGGTGTACATTGACTGTACAGGCTTTCTCCCATTGACCTTGCTTACTTACTACTGTGAGTGCTTACAATGATTTGTGGTCATTAGCCTGATGTTGGGCAGAACTTTCCATCTTCAGTCTAACATTCCCTCCTCTCTGATTTCCATGAGGGGAGGGAACAGTATTGTCTAACCAGTCATTAGAGAACAGCATAGCTGAGCATAGCCAAGAACAGTTCAGCATGTTTTTACTTGTTGTTCAGGAGACGTGTCTCAGGGGGGCAAGTCACTTTCTCTCTTTTTGTTCTGAACAAACTTTGAACCTTAAATACATGAACAAAATGTTGCTTCAGTGCAAAAGAAAATGTGAAAATGTAAACTTTCACAATGGGCTAAATGCAAAACAGCTACTGAATGGACCTTGTGTTAGGACTGATTTCTTACTTTCAATGTCAATTTTAATGTTCAGACTAAGATGTCAGTTAACTCCATGTCATGGAATATATATGTAATGGATTGAAGCTGAATATGAATATTTTTTATCCTGACTTGCTAAATTACTGTTAAATGTTTGAATGTAGCTTTGAGTTACAAGGAGTAGACTTCAGCATTTAGCAAATATAAACACTCTGACAGTTACAGTGTTTCCCACCTGCCCTGGCTCTGGTTGAGTAGTTGAATTGAGCTATTAACTGGCAATTCCACATTTTCATTCCTAGTAGCTTAGGGTCTATCGTGCAGGCAAGCAACAGCGATGGTGCAGCCCCTTCCACAGCAAGACTTTGTACCTTGCTGAATTAGCCACCAGCTGGAAGGAAGAAATGTCAGTAGCAGCTTGAGATTATGATCATCTGTGGCTTTTAGAACTCTTGTAATTGCATGGTGGTGTTAAGTACATTTATTTCTAAGAGGAAAAGTTGTTTTAATGTACAATTTATTCTGGTAACTTTCATAGCTGTTGTGAGAGGGGAAAAAGATGCTTATCATATCCCTTCCTGCAATTTGCCCTTCATCTGCTGATGCCAAAGGATTTGAATATTGACTCTAAATTCCGCTATTGAAATATTTAGCCAATAATAAGTATGGTATACCTCAGAGACGTGCCACCCCAATGACTAATCCATCAGAATAAGGTTGAAAAGCAGTGAAGTGTCCCTTTGAATGTGAAATAATGAATAGGAAACGCAGCAAGAGATTGAGCTGAAGTGAAAGAGGAGATGCGGAACATAAGAGCTGTTTTCAAGCTAAGATGCAGCTCCCCTACCCATCCAGAGGAGAGGGAGTGGGAGGGGCTCAGCTTATTTGTTATTAAGTACTTACAGGCTGCTGCTTTCACACACAGTCACAGAGCAGAGAGAGACAGAGCATGAGGGAGGAAGAGAGCAGTCGGCTGAAGGAAGCATAAAGGAAAGCAGCGTACTGCATCGGTCCAATGCCTGCCATCTGAGCCACTCTGTTTGTTTGTTTGTGTGTGTTGCTGGTTGGGATATTCGCTTGCACAACTAGCTGCGGGGGGCAGATTGATCTGTTTTCCGATACCCTTCGACCTTCGACCTTTGAGTTTTCCTTGCCCGCCCCTCCCTCCTTCCCTCCCGCTGAGGGAGCTCCTGCTGGCCCCATGATGAAGGAGGAGGGCCTGCTGAGCCGTCGCCGTTTCTCCACGTGCGGCGGGACAGCATCACTTCGACCTCCACACCCGGATGGACGCAAACTGATCCGCAATGCCTCGTTCGGGGGCTACAATGAGCTGTCACCCATCTCACTGCCAGGTGGGTGTACAATGGTGTGGAAACTCAAACGCTGGGAAGTGTAGCAGACGTATCAGTAAGCTTTCAGTTTGGTATGGGTTTGCTTTGGGCCTGAGAGTTTCAGGAACCACATTAAAATCTGTGCAAAGGGATGTATTCATGAAAGGAACTGGTCAAAACAATGTTCTGTCTGACTATGTCATAGAAGCAGTTGCTGTAGCTGTTCCAAAGGGATACATGTGAAGGCAGAGTCAAGAACTTTTGGAAGGAGTAAGGCACCATAATTCTTCAAATGGGAATAATAGTGCACACTTGCAGTTTTTCCTCAGACGCATTTATAGTGTTGGATGTGCTTTTTCTTTACTGCCTTTACTCTCACATTCGCACACCCCGACAATCACTACACAAGTGTGTCAGTTGACTCAGTGTAAAAGTAAATTCTGACCTGTTTTGACCATCCAGCAAATGCATTAGTTGTAACACACAAAGACTCCAGTCATTCTTTAGTGATTAAAGCAAGAAATTAAGAACCTCTAAGCTTACAGGTAAATCATTAAAAGTCATGCTAAAGAAGCATACACAGGAAGAGATTAGCAGCAATGTGGCAAACAAACACCACGGAAAGGCAGTCGAATTCAGCGACTTATCACGAGTGGTACTGAGTTAAACTTATCTCAGCTCTGAGGCACACTGAAGCAACTACCAATGGGAGCAAAGGACACTGCTGATTGACAGTAATAGGCCTGTCAATAGATCAGAATGTTATTCACGCAACCGGGGTATTTAACACAGGCATCAGTTCAGTTTGAAGTGCTTTCAGGGATGCAGCAAATGCACTGGTCTTCATCCTATATATGTATATATTTCTTTTTTGCTTAGTCATTGCTGTGAGATAACGTATGTCTTATCTTCGTTCTCCCCTCCCTTCTTTCAGAGTACAACACATAACCATTTGTGGGAGCCTGAAATTTAAACAGACTGGTGCAGTGTTTGCCATTGGAGTAGATAAGCTTCAGTTCAACTGGTTTTCCTTTACCAAGGTTCATATGATACCTCTATGAGAGTGCAGTGATAATCCTTATTTTTGAAAGTACACTTAATCCCTGAGAACATTTAGGATTAAATCAGTTTTGTTTTCATTTCTAAAATCACTTCCTTTTGTTTATCCTGCTGAAAAAGGACGTAAACCTGGAGGCAGACAGCTGGCAGGCACCAAAGCTTTCAGAGAGTGAACTTCCTCCGTTCCACCTTCACAAGTAACTGTTTTAACCTTTATGCTTCTAGGAAAGGCTGACAGTGCACAAATGCTTTTCAGCATCACACTGTGATTTAGACTTTGGCAACCTGGCACGACCTCAGTCCTCTGCTGTTTTTGAGTCTGCAGCTCTCTCTCTCAGTTCAGCACTTCACCATCTCAGTAGCTGCTGTTGAATGAAGACGGTGTTCATCATGGTCTTTCTCTCCTCAGGCCCTTCTGTGTCTGGGGACTTGGTCTGGTGACCTTTTGGCGACAAGCCAGCTTCTTTCCCCTTTAAAGCAGCACCTCCTCCAACTATATACATATCTGGAGCTACGAGACATCGTCTGAGTCATACTCTGTTTCTCACAGTCAGCTCCCAGCCTCAGCTCCATTCATCTTTATTTTAGAGATTCTGTTAACGGGCACTGGCTTTAAGAGATGCTGCAGGAGACAGCTGGTGCAGATGGGTTATACTTACTTCTTTTCTTTTTCTTTTTTTTTAACAATCTCTTAATTTATCTGCACCCACATTTCTCTAAATGTCAGTTGACATAGCCCTCTGAGGCTGTGCTGCATAGAAATCAGCAGATATTTTAAAGTCAGTTATTCCTTGTACACTGGTAAATGTGTGCCTGCTAGTTGACTTGGGGTCTCTGGCCATTTCATTTCCTTTTGAGATTGGGACTGTGTACTTTCATTAATAGTATAGTATGGACACATTGAAACTGAAGATAAACTGTCTGAATGGTGGGTAATAGAGAACTCTCATCTTTTATTAGCTTTTTTAAATGTGTCCACATTCATAAACAATGACCAGTGGGTGGAACAGGAAAACTTGGCTTTACCGGAAGCCTTGACAAATTCACTGCCTCCTCCACAGAGGCTAGAAGGACCTGCCTAAACTTTTTACAATATCAGTTGACAAGCCAAAAAGTCATTACCTGCTGCCTGAGGAACAGTACCAGTATGTGCCAGTGCATATAAGCTCAAGTGAAATATAAATAGACCAACACAAAACAGCAGCTGTGGTAATAAAACCAGCCTAATGCCCTCTTCCAGACGCATCCTATTTAAAATACCACCATTTTCAAAATATAATATGCCGTCATCTCGTCTCAACAGACTCAAAGTACAGCCTATTCACCCCGGATTGGGCCACCATCACAGTTGTTTTTGTGTCTGTGTGTGCAGTGAGGTGGTAGGCTGAGGCTGCATAGAAAGCAGGTTTGAAGGAAACTTGGGTTCAGCTATGCAGGTTTGACTCCCACCTAATGCTCTAACCTTGTAATGTAACATTGTATTGCTCATCGGTCCATCACTAAGTGAGAGAGAGCACGCCCTTACTTCCTCTGTAGTCAGCGATCGACTGCAGCGGAAATTGATTTAGAGGTTGAAAATAGGGCCTTGGTAAAACTAATAAGAGAGTGGAAAAAGCTGCATACCCATGGTCCATAATTAGATGGAGTCCCTGCTCATCATGAGGGCAGCATGACCTAGCATATTCCATAGTGGGTAGGATACTTTTTTTTTAGATTATCAAGAGGAAGTGGCACATTACAGTATCAGTGTATGTCTATGTATAATTATATTAGTCTGTATGAGTTTAAAGGGAGGTAGGAATAGTTTAGTTCAGTTGTCATGGGGAAGAATAGTTAGCCTAAGAAAACATTTAGATGGTGTCATCTGTGGCTGCTGCGGAGCTTTCCAAGGTCTCCAAAACAAACAAACAAACAAACAAACCAAAAAACCTTATAAAAACCTTATAATCTATCAACAACTGTGGGAATGAAACAGTCAAACACAGTCTGAATGAATGCGCATAATGTATGGTTCAAATCCCTGCTGGCTGGTCCACTCCTCTCCTCTCCTCTCCTCTCCTCTCCTCTCCTCTCCTCTCCTCTCCTCTCCTCTCCTCTCCTCTCCTCTCCTCTCCTCTCCTCTCCTCTCCTCTCCTCTCCTCTCCTCTCATGCAGCTGAATATTTAAGCAGCAGTCTTGGTGCTTTTGTCATTCTGAACAGCAAAACAATTGAATAGCATTAGCTACAAGTGACACAAGTGCCTCCATGGGTGGAAAAAAAAAAGCTTTTGAAATTGAATGTGGCTCTGTGGTGTAGTGGTTAACACATTTTCGTTACATGTCCAAGATCCCCATTTTGAGACCAGGAGGGGGACTCAAACCCCCAGGACCTTCAAGAGGTCACACCTAGTGCACTAGTGCAGATAAATAGGAGAGTTGCGTCAGGAAGGGCATCCATTGTAAAATCTGTGCCAAATCCAATATATGGATCCATCTGCTGTGGCAGCCCCTTGGGAAATAAGGGAACCTTCCTAGTTAGGTTAATTCATGTACTGCTTTTGCCATAAAGGATCTGTACTTGATGCTACTTGACAGATTTGTCCACACGTACTAAATCAGTATCTATGACATTTTCCAGTTGGTGTTTCTTTCCCTTCAGTGAATCAGACATCTTTCTTTCTTTTTATGACGTGGCACCAAAACTGTAGAGATGCTGTTGCTATGGCAGGTTTCCCACAGTAGCAAACGCTCAGGCAATTTGCTTCCCAAAATTTGAAAAAAGTCAGTCTGCTCACAATCTTTTCCCTCAATTTGTTGTTCTTAGCTCACCTGTTGCCATGGCAGCATTCGTATTTCCTACCAGAATAATACAGCAGAACCACTGAAAGCTGCTTGTGAGCCGATTTTGAAGAAAACTAGAGGCTGCATTGATTAATCTTCTGGCTCAGTCTGGTTTTACGAGCTTTAAATGAACTTGATGTAAGTGGATGCAATGAATCCGAGGTGCCTACAATTAAAAACCGTCTCCGTCTGGTGGGAGAAGCAGTTTCAGTGCTGCAGTAAACACAACTGTAGCTCAGGGTTGAGGTGTTGAATACCACAACTGCAGATGATTATCAAGTGAAGTTTTCAGGGTTGGACCTGTATCTCTGTGGATATAAGCCGATAACGAGCGGTTGGTGTCCCTCAAGTTCCTAACAATAGATTTATGTTTTATATATTTGGGATCTCAAAGTTGCAAAGAAGTCAGTTGTAATGTCTCAATGAAATGGCGCACCACATAACTACATATTTCCCCCCTTTGTACACCGCGCTTCTAATGTCTCTGTTCATTCTGTAAGGGATGTTATAAATGTGTAAAGCTTTGGATTTAGCAGCACACAGCTCTTCTGTCTGAGTCTCTTTGCTGTTTAATTCCCTTTTCTCACTCTCTCTCTTTATCTCTCCAGTCTGTGATCTTTGATGCACACTGAGATCGTTGCAGCTTCTGCCAGTCTGCAGTGCTGTGTTAGTCTCTAATACTCTCAGCCAGACACACATACACACAGTCCCTGATATTCAGCCGCATACATACACAGATTTGTCAAATTTCTGTGCTGTGCTGAGACACTTCTTTGAAATTTTGTTGTTTTTGCATCCCACTTCTGTGATAATGTCTACGTTTTTGTAGTCCTTTTATTTTGTAACTGTTTTGACGCCATGTTCTTGGTGCCATTAAGAAACTAAGTACATGAGGTCTTTCTTCTTGCAGCCACACATTGATAATTTAATTCTAATGTGGGTATCTTATATTAAAATAAACTTTTGCAGCAGTTCGTCTGACTTTAGTCCAAAAAGACTATTGACTACCTTTGCCCAAGGGAGAGTTTGTATTTCTGAGACTGTCTAAATTAATGGCAGAGGACGTATCCTGCCCTAATGATATGACATTAATAAAGAAACACAAAAAGCACTAGAAGGTGTTGGTTTTAGATGAGCTCATTAGCAGATTGGCAGCTCTCTGCCTGGGAGACAGGACTCTAACCTTAGTCAGGCCCGGTGGCGTCTGTCAGCAGCGTCACGATTATATTTGTGACAAAGTAACAAGCATGTCAATTGTTTGTCAGCTGATCTCTGCTCCGAGCTTTCCTCCTAAACACAAAATTCAGGGAAATATACTATGCATGTGTTTTGTGCTTTACTATAAATACATGTTCACCTTCAGGATTTAAGGAAAGAGGAGTTCCATAAATCTGCTGACAAATATGAAAATGACTTCACATAATTTGATGACATTTGTCAACAATAATTTATATTTTATAATTTATATTTTGTTGTTTTTCTACCTAATTTTACCTTATCAGAGATGAAGCTTGGAAACTTCCCAAGCTACAATTTTACCTGTAATATTTATTTTTTCATTTGCCATAATTATTTAATAAGCTGTCTTGTGCCCAGCTTGTTTTAATATAATGTTATAATCCTGTCTGCTTTCTGTTTGCGCTTGCTCCATGGTAACACTTCAGTCCCAGTGGACGACACTGATTTTGTCCAACAGTGACTGCAAATAGAATGACTACCATCAGTCTTTGTTTTTAATAAAATTATCTACACAGTTTGGTGAAATTGAATTGTTTTATAAATTTTATTGTCATCTTCCAGTTTCTTCGCCTTGAGTTGAGATCATGGGATTAGGGCGATGAACTGTGCAACCTCTTGTGTTTTGCTTTACTTTGCAAGCTGAAAGTGGCATGAGGGGTGTGTCTGCCAAGTAGGTACATATGGTCCACTGGGATGACTATAACGGCAACTCGGCGTGCATTAGAACTCAAGAAGCTTATTTAGCAGCCATATTATTCAGATACATTGTAATACTGCACAGCGAAACTGAAAGATTTATATTTGTAGTTTGCTTTTCAGTTTATGCACACAGGTTGACAGAAAGCAAGAACAATCTTTCAGCTGTCATGTTTGCGGGACTGGAACGGCAGTCGTCGGCAGTAGGAAAATGGAGACAGAGACAGATATAGAATGGATATAATTTATGTAGGGAAATTTGTTGTGGAAGCAGCCATGAAAAAAACAACTAAATTGCTCTTAAACCAAGATATGCATGAGTACACTTGATTCTTACACAAGCAGGATGGTTGTTGACCTGTGGATGCACCCCTTTTTTTTGTGCCTATTGTTTTGGAGAAAGCATTTCAAGCCATAAATTTCTAAGGAGAACACCCCCCCCCCCCCCCCCCCCCCCCCCCCCCCCCCTCAAAAAAAAAAAAAAGACACAAAGGCACTCCTGCACCTTCTGTCTCAAGGCACGTGTTGGTTTGGAGTTTGTCTGCTGCTGCTGCTGCTGTTATTACTTTATGTCCACATAAAGCAGCAGCAGCATAGAAGCAGCTGCTAAAAAGCATTACTGGAACTGGGAGACACAGAGCAAATGAAGCAGGCTGATAAAAAGTGGATTTGACAAAAACCTTTGTGAGCAGAGTCATCCCTGCAGTGCACTGAGCATCCTTTAAGAATTCAGGATGTCTGGATGTCTGGAGGACAAAATAAAAGTATGTCGTAAGAATACTTACCTGTTATGCTACAGGCAAGGCACACAAATGCTTTTTTATTAAAGCAAATGGATGCTCAAATAGAATCTGTCTCTTATTCTCATGATGAATAGCTCACTTAGAAATGAAGCTCCGCAGTTGTTCCTTCACTCTCACAGCTGAATACCGATGGCCTGCAGACGGGAGACGGAAACCATAAAATATTTACAGGCTTGCTGTCACCTTGAGACCTCCAGTGCCACACACTGCAGTGATCTTAATGGGGAATCTATTGCTGGGGTTTGATTTATTGGTTAGAAACTGACTCACTAATTAGGATTAGAAATGCTAAAGCAGAGCTCAAATGGGAAACCAGAAAATTTCCTTCTCCTTAGGTTTGTCAAGACACGCTAGATCCTGTATTCAACTCACATTCAGTATTGCCCAGTTTGACATTAATAGAAACACAAATTCCTTTCAGCAAGTTGATTCTTTTTTGTTTCCACTTTCCAAACCCACACTGTCCCACATTGAAACAGGGGACCTTCTTTTAGCTCCTTTCACCAGTTAATTTATTAAAGGTTTGAGCTCAGTTCAGATTAGGCACTTGTCGCCGGTGCCAGCTTGTTGCCATCCAGCATCTGTGGCTTTCCTCTAGTGGCTTCAAAGGACAGTGTGCTCCTGTGACTGACATTATGTAACAGGATTCCAGTTAGCAAGTCAGACATTTGGACTTGAAATCATCACCATGAAGAAAGAGGAGTCACAAAAGTGGAATTGGAACACGGTGTGCCAGATGTAAAGAGCAAAAAGGGCTGCAACAGATAATTGTTTTCAGCATCACTGAGTTTGAAATAAAGCATTCACTCAGCTGATAGGTTTTCATGTTTGTTGACTAGTTATTATTTTTAAAGCAAGCTGTAAAATGTACCGGAAATAATGAATACTTGGTTTAAGTATGTGGAGGGAATATATTTACTGTGCTCTGCTGTACAGTGATGGTGCAAAAGATTAAGGCAGTATATTGTACTGCTTCTTATTGTGATACAACTTTAATACACTGGTACTAGATATCAGTGTACAGAGGCTCTAAATGGATTCCTCAAATTTGACTTACCAGTCATTTCCATACATTATATATAAAGGTGAAACTGGGTTAGGGTTTTATGACGCCTCTTTTGAAGCTTCAGTGTTGGCCTGTTGTCTGCTACCATGTTGGTTTTTTGGAGCCAGAAGTAACTGAGATGAGAGGACTGAGTGCCAGATTATCAGTGGACACAAGCAAGCTGCATCCATAAACTGTATAGATGCATTGCAGAGACACAGATAACTGTTAATTAGTGCTAAACAGAGCTAGAAACATTTATCATCAGGCTGATATTATTGGCTGATATTGGCCATTTGCCAAACTATCAGTATCGGCATTTATAACAGCTGATAAATAACATTTAAAAAGTAAAGAGAAAAGAAGATGTGGTACCTGAATCCTGTCTCATCACCCAATACATTGAGATTTAACCACTTCAAGCTGCAAATAATAATTAACTAATTAATATTAATCAATTCTGATTAAATTTAAATGTCATTTAAATGTCGAATGGTGAATGAAAAATGAGCATGAATGTTGCAGAAGTCATGGTAATGCATTCATATCTTATTGTGTGGCCTAACCAATTGTTCTGAACCTAATCTTATTCAAATATTAAAAACAAAATATTTTTAATAATAAAACAAATATCCACATTTGAAAAGTTAAGTCTTAAAATATTTGAATGAAAATACTTGCCTCTTAGTTTGACAGGGATGGGCATTTGCCATTAAAATAGTTTTTTCTCTTTTCTTTTCTTTTTTGGATCAGAAACCCATCAGTTTTAAGGCTTGCTGGTTTTCCATTCAAGATTTGAAACAGTTAACTTTTCACATGACACAACTCGAGCACACCTCCCCACCGTTTGAGTGCCTGGACAGTGTTTTAAAAATAACAGGATTAGAGAAATGAGAAGGTGCGCACTGATCCCCTTCCTCCACAGTGCCTGCTCTTGTCTTGGGGTGAAAGCTGCTCCGAGGCCACTGGTTGGCCCTGTGGAACTGTATCTGCAGTGATAAAAGGCCCTATTCTACCCATTTGCTGCTGGAACCAGATGAACTTAGGATTTTCTTTATGGTTACAGGTTTTGAAAGAGGGAAGGAGGACCTCTTGCCGCTGCCTTTGAAAGAGGACTCTCATTCTATATCTAAGAGCAAGGTAAGAAAACTCACTCCACTGAGCTGATGTGCTGTGATGGCTAAGAAGGAATGATGGGATGCTTCGGTGTGTAATGAGACCAGAGAATAAGGGAATTAATATACATCTCCTTTCCTTTTCCCAGTCTAGCCTAAGGCATGCGATAGCCTATATTGAGATGACTCACAAACCACATATGCTGTGCCACATCAAACATTTATTAACTAAAACTCAAACTCAGCCCTTCTTTCAAGCGAGCTCAGTGTGGAGGAGGCCTGTCTAGTTTATCTGTCAAGGTCCAAATCAAATATGTCAGTGAAAACGTGGGCGTCTTCAGACTTCAGACTCTTCAGACAAATGTTCAGCCCACAGAGCCGTGCTGGTACCACGGACAGCGCCAGTGTCTATAACAGAACCACGCTGGTACCACGGAGAGTGCCAAATGCTGTTACCACGGACAGCGCCAGTGTCTGTAACAGAACCACGCTGGTACCACGGAGAGTGCCAAGTGCTCAGCCCACAGAGCCGTGCTGGTACCACGGAGAGTGGCAAATGCTCAGCCCACAGAGCCATGCTGGTACCACGGAGAGTGCCATAGTGCTGTTACCACGGACAGCGCCAGTGTCTGTAACAGAACCACGCTGGTACCACGGAGAGTGCCAAATTCTCAGCCCACAGAACCAAGCTGGTACCACAGAGAGTGCCAAATGCTCAGCCCACAGAACCACGCTGGTACCACAGAGAGTGCCAAGTGCTGTTACCACGGACAGCGCCAGTGTCTGTAACAGAACTATGCTGGTACCACGGAGAGTGCGAAATTCTCAGCCCACAGAACCACGCTGGTACCACGGAGAGTGCCATAGTGCTGTTACAACGGACAGCGCCAGTGTCTGTAACAGAACCACGCTGGTACCATGGAGAGTGCCAAATGCTCAGCCCACAGAACCACGCTGGTACCACAGAGAGTGCCAAGTGCTGTTACCATGGACAGCGCCAGTGTCTGTAACAGAACCACGCTGGTACCACGGAGAGTGCCAAATGCTCAGCCCACATAACCGCGCTGGTGCCACGGACAGCGCCAGTGTCTGTAACAGAACCACGCTGGTACCACAGAGAGTGCCAAATTCTCAGCCCACAGAACCACGCTGGTACCACGGACAGCGCCAGTGTCTGTAACAGAACCACGCTGGTACCACAGAGAGTGCCAAATGCTCAGTCCACAGAGCCGCGCTGGTACCACGGAAGAGATGATGGTGGATCCGTGATGATCCGTGATGGTCAATTTTAGACACTGAAAATCTCTTTCACTGCAAGGCTTCCCAAAAGCAAAACAAGACTTAAAAGAATGCTTACGTGCAGACATAGCAAAAACATCCAGATGATGTCAGACTAGTTCAGATGCAGATTCGAGCCTCAGCCATGCCTCCAGCAGTCCTCACAGTAATCAGCGTAGTCTCGGCAAAAGAAAACTGAATGTTTGTGAAAAATACAAGTGATTTGGAAGGGATGATTTCAGCTTTGATGCTTACTGTCACGTAACTTCCGCCCTGTCACCTGCACTACATGTAGCCGTTAAGGCCTTAAGTAGCACGCACACACAGCCTCCCCACGTCTGGCCTCTATAGATCACTCCGGCTGGCATGTGAAGGGATCTGGCAGAGACACACCAGCAATTTTACTCCTCATTCCAGTAGCTAAGATCATTTGTTCTATCAGGGAAACGCTGGTTGGAAACAGTTTTGCTAATCTAAAATAATGTCCCTGTTTCAGTAGACTCTGTTGATTGTGTGATTTCAGGTAACTGATTTGTCATCAAGAGGCAACACTTTGCAGACAAGACTGCAATAGTCATTTGGTGGATATTTTTCCAGCGCTTGTGTTATTATTACTAAGGATGTTTAAGTAGGATGTGTGTACCATTAGAATGAATGAACACGTGGCTTTAGAACAGATGACTGTGAAGAACAGAGATCTTGATGCCTTTAGAGATGAATCTCTGCTTATTTTCTGAATCAAATCTTATTGTCCTCACAGTCTGAAACAAAGCTGTACAATGGTTCAGACAAGGATGTGTCGGCGTCTGGAGGGAAGCTCACCAAAAAGGAGTCCCTCAAGGTAAGTGAGCACAAAGCAGCTTAAGTCTTGCGTATCCAGACACTAATTCTCAGGGCAGGCATAATGAGTCTTAATAAGGCTGTTTCATGGAGAGTGTTACGTATAGCTCGATCATGGATACTTGTCAGGCGTGATGATTTACAATGTGTTTGTTCTCACACTGTGTGCCATTATGTGCTGCTTCAGTTTCAGGTCACCCATTTCATGTTTTTTTTTTTTATTAAAAACTTATAATTTAATTCATACAACCAATTGCAAAGGAAGTATGAACCACAGTGTAGTAATGATAGTAATAAACAGGCCTAATGATTTTACTTTAAGTGATGATTTTGTCCTTCAAACATTACTTCAGTCCACTTGCTGCAGGTGTAGTGTGGCAGACCTCTGGCATCCTGTCAGTTTGCTGAGGTCATATGTAGATATATTTAACCTCCCACAGCTTGTATTACTTTGATGGGCACTTTTTCTGTTCCACACTTTAAAGCTGTTCACACAGCAGCTCAACAGGACTGAGATCAGTTGGCTGTGCTTGATACTCCAGACAGAATACCAGCCATCCACAGGAAATGACGTGACACTGCAAAATGCAGTGGATAGCAACTTTGCCTAAAGGGCATACAGTAGCCTTCATTTCTTAAAATGGATTACAGTTCTGTAGGCTGAGCTCCAGATAATAGCCACATGTATTGCATCTTTTGTCATAGAAAGATTGCATTTATAAAAATGTCTTAGGGATTAAATTATTACCTCGAACCAAGTCATGTGCAGAGCTTAATTCTTTTTGAAACACATTATTTTTTTTTGTCTGGCACATAAAAAAGTGTCTCAGTGTAAAACTGCTACACCTGCTCACTTTTCAGCTGTTGGAAAAGGAAAATTTCTAATGAAAATCAGTTTTTTAACAGGATGCAAATGGGAGTGATGGTAGCTGAAAATGTGTAATGATTCATTTATTTCCACTGAACATTTCAAATCAATGAATTTTTAAATTAAAAAATGGTGGGTAAGTTTTTTTTTTTTTTTGTCAAAAAGCCTGTAGTTCCCTGGTGTCACTTCAAAAATATGCAGGCTGCATAACATAAAGGGGGACATTAAACGTGAAAGATGCTGCACTCAACAGTCAAACAGCACCCAGGTGTTAATTTGACAGGAACACCGAGTAGTGTGATTTCACTCATGTTTTTTGTTGCCAAATGGAATTCAGTGAGAAGCTAAGTGCGCAAAACGATGTCTTTATATTATCCCTCGGTCTTTGTTCCCTGTAGGTGCAGAAGAAGAACTACAGGGAAGAAAAGAAGAGGGCAACTAAGGAGCTGCTTAGCACCATCACTGATCCTTCTGTCATCGTCATGGCCGACTGGCTAAAGGTGGGGCGTCCCGCATTTGGTCTGCACTTCGTGCGCTATATTAGAATTCCCCACTCGTCCTTAGTCTGGTATAAAACCTAAATTATTTTTGCATTAGGCAAAAACATTTCATTGCCTCCTTAACAAAAAGTAGCGTTCAGAATTGCAACAGTAACATTCATGTTCAGCTTTTGTGCTCTTTTGAAAAATGATTTAAAAGGTTTTATTTGCACTGAGGTGTTCTAAAAGAATCCCACCAGGTTTATTGGATGCATCATTTTCATATCCTGAAGCTCTCCTATGTAGTGTGATGCACAACGGGTTCTTGTGAGTATCTGACGTTCCTCTGCAACTGTCTCCAGATCCGTGGCACTTTGAAAAGCTGGACCAAGCTGTGGTGTGTGCTGAAACCAGGTGTCCTGCTCATCTACAAAACTCACAAAAACGGACAGTGGGTGGGAACAGTGCTGCTCAATGCCTGCGAGCTCATCGAGAGGCCCTCCAAGAAGGACGGCTTCTGCTTCAAACTCTTTCACCCACTGGAGCAGTCCATCTGGGCTGTCAAGGTCAGAATATACATTTAAAAAAGCATTAAGTCAAAGTAATTACATGTGCATCATTCTAATTCTACCATTTTTTTAATTTCAATGACCATTTTCAACCACCTTTAGGAAACATTAACAAATAACTAAGGCCAGATATTTACAATCAGTACCTGCAGTCTGAGACTGAAAAGTCTCAAATTACTCTGAGCAGTGTGAGAGGGAGTTGTTACAGAAGCAGACAGTAGAAGCCCTTGAATACAACAAAAGAGAGAGACATGAATAAATGAAATACTTCTGAGGTATAATGTGGAATAGCAAGCTTAGAGGGAAATGGGACTCTTGATTAGCATGATTATTCACAATTTTTAACTGTATTACAGGTAACACTAGGTATCACAATTTCACTGCTGCCTTAGTTTTAAAATCGCTGCTCTTTTACCACAAAAAGCTAAGAAGGGGACCCTGGTATTCCCTCCTGTCTTCTCTTTTAGCGGACATTCACAAGCTCAAAGTTCTCGGTTTTTGTTCATTTTTCTTCAAACTGAAATTGGATTCGACTTCATTCAAAGCTGAAGACGTGAAAGCCTCAGCTCTGCACTCAGAATCCTCACTATTTAACAGGTTATAACAGTTTGTTATGCATACAGCGCGTGCACAAAATTTCTTTGCTCAAAAATGGCTGTTTGGAATGACCTATTAGGCCCTACATACTGCGTTCTACTTCCTGTAGAGGTATAAAGTGAAGTACGTGAAAAGTGCCATAATGTACTAAACAGCAACAGAAAAGGATCACCATGAAAACAGTCACCAGGATGCGTGCGTATGTGCGTGTGCGTGCGTGTGTGTGTGTGTGTGTGTGCGCGCGCGTGTGTGTGTGGCTGGTATTTATTGCTGGTTTAGTGCAATTACTGATTTATTCACTATTTATTAGTCATCATCATTTGTCTGAATGCTTACCTCATGGTACCATAGCAGTGTGATACTACAGCACACATATTTTTGTGTGCTGGTTTTGCCTTAATTTTCTGAGCTGGGGAATGACAGTCATTCCACGTAGCAGATTATTGTATATGGGTATAAATCTTTGGGAGAAGATGAATCGTAAACAGGAGCTTAATCCTGACCTGTGAGACGGAACCCCGAGGAAACAACGATGCACAAGAAGATGATATGTGCACAACCCCAATTCCAAACAAGTTGGGACACTGTGTAAAATGTAAATAAAAACAGGATGCAATGATTAGCAGATCTCAAAATCAATATTTTATTTATGATAGAACATAGAAAACAGTGAATGTTTAAACTGACACATTTTACTGGTTCATGAGAAATGAGCTTATTCTGGGGCAACAAAACGCTGAAAAACTATGTGGCACTAAAAAGAAACAACTAAAGGAACAGTTTGCATTTAACTGGCAACAGGTCAGTAACATGATTGGGTTTAAAAAGAGCATTTTAGAGAGACAGAGTTTGCCAGGAGTAAAGATGGGCGGAGCATCACCTGTCTGCAAAAAACGCATCTAAAAATTGTGGATGTAAAGGTCCTCAATGTGAAATTGTGAAGACTAAATATCTCAACTATAGCACATAATGTCATTAAAAGATTCCAAGAATCTGGAGAGATCTCAGTGCACACGGGCTAAAGCTGAAAATCACTCTTGGTGGCCCAAATCAGACCACACTGTATTAATAACAGGCATAATTCTGTCATGAAAATCACAGCATGAGCTCAGGAACACTTCCAGA
This sequence comes from Archocentrus centrarchus, assembly GCF_007364275.1. NCBI lineage: Eukaryota > Metazoa > Chordata > Actinopteri > Cichliformes > Cichlidae > Archocentrus > Archocentrus centrarchus. The sequence goes on along the minus strand of NC_044368.1, from coordinate 21,309,312 downwards.
AATCATTGGCTGTGCACACATTTCACATTTTTACTGTTCCATCCAGAAATGCAGGTTAGAGCTCTGTGATGCAAAGAAGCCGCATATAAACATGACCTAGAAATGCTGCGGTCTTCTCTGGGCCAGCGCTCATTTAAATGGGCAGAGGTAGAAAACTGTTCAGTTTTCAGATGAATTGAAATTTAAAATTAATTTTTGGAAAACATGGATACTGCATCCTCTGAACTAAAGAGGAGAGGGATCATCTGGCTTGTTATCAGCCTTCGGTTCATAAGCCTGCATGTCTGATGGTTTGGGGGTGGATTAGTGCCTATAGAATTGGCAGCTTGAACATCTGGAAAGGCACCATCAGTGCTGAAAGGTGTATGCAGGTTTTAGAGCAACATATGCACCCAGATGTTTACTGTTGTTCAATAAAGTTGGGACAGGGCCATGTTTACCATGGTGTAGTATCCCAGCTTCTTTTAATTGTTTTGCTGCCATCAAAATCAAAATGAGCTCATATTTTTCTTAAATGCTACATTTTCTCAGTTTAAACATTTGATATATTTTCTATTTTCTATTGTGAATCAAATATGAGTTCTTTGCAAATTTGAAAATCATTGCATGGTTTATTTACATTTTATTTTTGGAATTGAGGCTGTCCCAGCTTTTTTGAAACATGGATTATACAAATTATATAATTGACTGCAGGATGCAGCACATCTTACAGATAAGTAAGTTAGTGCTTGGAAATCTGACCAGTGTAGTGTGCTGTCCAGTTTATGTTGCAAACCCCTGACCGCACACCCAGACACTGAGTGAACTCTACTGTGAAGTTTGTTACCACCACCACCACCATCATCATCATCATCATCATCAGGCAGATTACAACTAATGGTGAGAGTTTTGAGAAGGATCAACTGCTGAACCTCAGCAAAACTGAGGCAGTGACCGTTTATTTTAGGAGGCATGTTTACATCAGTGTTACTGAGGTGGCCCAGCTGGTCCCAGCAGGTGGTCTTTATGCCTCTCACCTTTGGTAAAGATCAATTCCCAATTGCAGCTTCATATTTATTCCTTTAAATTCACCCCACGTTGTTTTAGGTCATCATAGAAAGTGATTCCCATTATTTATAACAGTTGAATAAAAAGTGCAAAGCCAGAGTGGTTTGTTATGCAGACAGCTTTGCTCTCCATTGATGAGCAAAACAAACTAAACTAACACATAATTGGGACTGAAAGGGCTCTTCAGTTAACAACTGTTCCCTGCACTTACAGTAGTGAAGCAGATGTTGATGTTATAATGAAAGCCATATCTTTGTTTAATTTAGGACACACAGAGAAAATTATACACCCAGCCAGCCTATTTCAGTTTTTGCAGTTCTCCTTTTCCATTGTCCCTGTTTTCAGCTTGTCCTGCTTTTGTCCACTCCAGTAATTTGGTATTCATCACTGACCTTGCATTTCAAGTGGTTTTTCATTCATGAAAAAAAGCTCGAATCCCAATTATCAGTTTGTTTTACATTTCAGCATTCCTGCTCTCCACTATTAAAATAAGCACTTCACCGGTTCTGCTTCTGTGTCCTCTGTCCTCTCTCATCTGCATAATTACATATCTGGGACTCTAGATTGTGTCTCTTTGCACATGTAAGTGATTTAATGCTAAAAGAGGAAATAGAAACACTTAAGTTGAAACAAAGGAAGATCTTAATTGTGAAAAAAAGAGGCTAAACACACATCAAGAAACTCACTGGCTCAGTAGATGTTTGTAATGTGCTTTCCCTTCCTCTCTTTGTGTCATCAGGGTCCTAAAGGAGAAGCAGTCGGCTCCATCACTCAGCCATTACCCAGCAGCCACCTCATTTTCCGTGCTGCCTCCGAGTCTGATGGTAGGAGACAAGCTGTCATTTAAAGCCATTTCTCTGACTTCTGTCAGCAGCCACTTACACTGAGTGATTGACATAAACCCATCAATTTGCATAATATTGGCATAAACCAAGCCGTATTAGTATCAACTGAATGGCACTTGAGCTGACAGCAAGTGGCCTTCTGTGGAAGAGGCACTAATCTTTATCTTTGTTTTATAAACCAACTGCTATGTTTTTCTCTCTGATGAAGGGGACCTATTCTGCTCATTTCCGGCTCCATATTTTTATACTTGGACTCGATTAGAGAAGCTGTGCATGACTCACAGTTCAAATGAATCCTTATTTATCTTATATTGAGCCATGTTCTTCCTTCTGAAACACGTAGCTTTAGCTGTCCACCCTTCCTCTCTTTGAAATAATACAGAGCCAAAAGTACAAAACACATTGCCTACATACATTAGCAAGCAGTGATGGTAGTTTTTCTTTTTTTTTTAAAGGGGACTGATAATGCTAAATATCACTGCCATAGTTTTATGTTTGGACTCCACAGTAGTAGATTTTCATGATTCAGTTTTAAATAGTTTTTATTCATCTTAAATAGGCCCTTTAATCAGCCCCTTAGTTTATCTTCTGTTGGAAACAACCTTTAACCTCTCTCTTTACGGCCCCCCACCCTAAAAATCCAGTCTTCCGATTGACTGCCCCTCCCCTGGCTTCCCCAAACAGAACCCATTGTTTGAGCATTGAGCTGCAACTCGGAGTTGACCATAGAGAGACTTCATTATTTGAAATGTTGGTCATATTTAATATGAAACAACTTTTAAATGTATACACGTGACAAAAAAAAACAAAAACAAAAAAAAGCATAATGAGTCCACTCTGAACATGAACCGGGTAATCGTGGCCTGACAATATTAGTGTTTCTGGCCTAGTTCCGTTTTAACCCAGTCTCATCTCTGCTTGAGGCCAGAGTATCAAACATGCTGAATCTGAAGCACCAGCAGGCTGTTACAATTGCACCATTTGTAATATAGATTCTGGATAGTGTAAAGAATAAGAAAGATCTGTGGTTATGCTGCATCAGTTTGAGTCTGACTGTAGTATGTTTAAATGCTCTGTTGCTTGAGTTTCCTTTAACAATAACACAGCAGAATTAAACTGTGTTGTACACTGAGTGTGAACAAAGAAGATGGAAAAAAAGTAATGCTGTTACCATCTTATGTGATTCTGTAAATGTGAGAAAATGAAACAAAAGGAGAGGTGAAATGGTGTGCTAAATATAAGACTGCTGGGAGATATTGCTTTTTCCTTTACAGTTCAGTAAGCAAATGAGTGAATTTTCAGCCACTGAACATTTTACCTATGTCTCTGTCCATGGTGCTGAAACATCCAGCCCATCCTCTCCATCCTCCACTCAGTCCCTCTCCGTGGTGCTGAAATATGTCTGACATGCCAGTGTTTTTCAACCAGTGTGCCGATGTGCCGTGGGAAATTATCCAGTTTCACGTAATATGTGCTGTAGTAGTGACTGGAGTATAATCATGTAATACTCTTCCATAGCACTAGACTAGACAACAGCAGGTAGCGAGTTGCATTGTACATAGAGACTAGAGAATTGAGCTGCGTTTCCATACGGAACGACTCGCCGCGTGTCGACTCGACTTCCCGCGATTTGACGGCATCTCCATTAGAATCAGGTACACTTTGCCGGTCCTTTTTCCTTACTCACTCACCCGAGGTTCTAAACGATCTGAGGCGATACAATGTGACACGGAGTACAGCATGCCACTGATTGGCCTGGGAGTGTCATCACTAGCGGAGGCATGAGAGCGACTCCTTCACCACAATCATTTTTAAAACCCCACAGCAAGAAACTGGAGGCATGCAAAGCACCGGTTGAGTGCCCAGACCGACAGTTCTCAGCGGTAGTTTTGCAACATGAGAGCCACCTGAAACTCTCACACAGCATACATATTATAACCCTATACTGCCGGGTTGCAGTGTTATTACGGTAATTGTTGCCATAACTCCGCAAACGGCGGCTCTTTTGAAGTACACTGAGTCAATTATGACATGTTTGGTGGTATAGGGTTATAGTTAACAATAACCTTCATCCATTAAAACATTGTACGGGGACTTATGCATGATGATGATATTAAATTGACATTAGTTGTTAGCTTGCCTCTATCTCATGTATTGTTGTGTTGTGTTATTCCTGGTAATAGAATGCTTTTGGACAGAATTAGAGTTTGCAAAACACTAAAGTTTTCTACTATAAGACCACATTGTTGTGGCATTTATGTTCAAGATGTGTTTTTGAAGTGGACATGTTAAGTGCACTTTTTATTTGAAAGAAGATATATATTATATGATAAAGTTCTTTTTTGTGTTTATTTGATTCCTATTCAAGACACTTTGATAAGAATGACTATATTGTTAATATAGGCTACAGAGTATCATTTTTTTAACATTTCTGGCTGGTGGTGTGCCTCATGATTTTTTCAATGAAAAAAATGTACCTCGGCTCAAAAAAGGTTGAAAAACACTGTGATATGCTTAATATTTTACAAAGACTTTTCCAAATAATTTATTATTTGGATCATAATCTAACATAACTGTCCCTGCGATATAATATAAAAGCCTAAATGAAAAAGCTATTAATTTTAAAGTAGGGTGAGGGGGTCACTGTTATTGCTAGATGAATACATTTCATGAAAGCAATAATTCACAATACAGTTTTCTGCATCTTGTTTATCAGTTTAATTCTTGTTTCCAGGCCGATGCTGGATGGATGCCTTAGAGCTGGCCCTGAAGTGCTCCAGCTTGCTGAAGAGGACCATGATCCGTGAGGGGAAGGATGACATGAGTTCAGTGGGCACTGGTGGAGAACACTCCATTAATTTCTACAGCCTCCTCAGAGCCCACAACATGCACGGTTTCCAGTAAGTAGGAAATTAAATTTGCACCATAACTAGATTATTGAGCTCAGCCAATACTGGATTTCTGGGCTGATTTTAAGATTGTTATTTTGATACACCCCTGTCTCTACAGGTTCAATGACAGCGACCATTTGAAAGACCCAGACCTGTACTCAGACAAGTCAGATCGGGAAGGAGAACAGGACCACGAGGAGTCAGATCCAGAGGGCCTGGAGAAAAGTGAGGAGAGTGACAGCGACACATCAGAGCGTCAGGATGACTCGTATATTGACCTGGACCCAAATGAGCATCTCCGGGAAACCCCATACCTGGAACAGTCCCAGGAGGAGTTAGGAGAGGTATGGAACGAAGGGGAGTTTGTGCAGTTTGCTGCAATCTTACTCTGCTTTGATCCTTAACAAGAGAAAGCATTGTAGATGAGATGTGATTGTACCGTAAGGATGCATTCTCATAGGATTTCTAGGATTTCATCTTCAGCTTAGATAAAAACTTCATCCGAAGGCTTGTTTTTAATAAAGTTTCAAACATAATGCAGAGAAATTAGCATGTTCCTCTGCAGGGGCTATTAAGCCTGTAACATGTCCGAGCATTGATCACAGTGTGCGTGGGTGTCTGCAAGGGATGTGAGGATAAGTGGGAACATGAAAACACAGATTTCCGTACTGATGAAATCTGAGTGAGACAACTCAATAATTAAACACCTCCTGAGGCAAAATGTTTACAATCGGGGGGATGAAAACACCAGTTGCACAAAAAGCTGTGTAAACCTTGAAGCGTGCGGGCATGCATAAAAATTTGAAAGTGGTGTTAATAAAAGAAAAAAATAAGGGAAGTGTCAGTTTGTCAGATGTATTACAACAGGTCACATACAACTGCTTAGCGTTTCGACTGTTTTATGATTTCAGGCTGGTGAGGCTGCTCAGACAGAAACCGTGTCAGAGGAGAATAAATCTCTGATATGGACCCTGCTGAAGCAGGTTCGACCTGGCATGGATCTGTCCAAGGTTGTGTTGCCCACTTTCATCCTGGAGCCAAGATCCTTTCTGGACAAACTCTCTGATTACTACTACCATGCAGACTTCCTGTCAGAGTAAGACATTCCCATTTACTTTGACAGTAAATTGATGAGAATCAGTGTTAATTCTATCTTAGCGTGCAGGCTATTGTCATCAACTGTAAATGAGCTGGTGTGGCTTTGTCCTGAGTTAAGAAAATTATCTTTCAGTTGCTCTAAATTTTCTAGAAATGGGAAAAAACAAGAAGTTGGGCTTTAAAGGAGCATTACATGTTTAAACTATTTTTTTAATAGACTCTTATAGTCCCCACACAAACAACCCAGATCAACATCTAAAGAACTGCAGGCCTCATTCAGTTCATGATTCAACAATAAGAAAGAGACTGGGCAAAAATAGCACCCATGGGAGAATTCCAAGGAGAAAACCGCTGCTGACCAAAAAGAACATAAAGGCTCAGCTCACATTAGCAAAAAACATCATGATGATTCCTGAGACTTTTGGGAAAATATTCTGTGGACTGATGAGACAAAAGTTTAACTTTTTGGAAGGTTTCAGTCCCGTTACATCTGCATAAAACTAACACAGCATTTCATATACAGAACATCAGACCAGCAGTCAAACATGGTAGTGGTAGGTATGATGGTTTGGGGCTGCTTTGCTGCTTCAGGATTTTGATGGAACCATGAATTCTGCTCTTTGCCAGAAAATCCTAAAGGAGAATATCCGGCTCTCAGTTTGTGCCCTGAAGCTTAAGTGCAGTTGGGTTACGCTGCAGGCCGTTCACGGTCGAAAATACTTCCAATGTGGCTGCATTGGCTGCACAGTTCTGCTAAAATTCCTCCAAAACAATGTGAAAGACTCACTGCTAGTTATCTCAAATCCGTGATTGCAGTTCTTCCTGCCAAGGGTGGCACAACCAGTTCTTAGATTTAGGGGGCAGTTATTTTTTCACACAGGTCCAGGTAGGTTTGGATATATTTTTTTCCCTTGATAAATGAAATAATTTAAAAACTGTCAGGTTATCTTTGTCTAATATTAAAATTAGTTTGACCTGAAATATTTAAGTGTGACAAAATAGTGATAGTGTGCATATGTGATTGAGGAGCATCAGTATAAGCTTGCTCTTCATTCTCAGGGCTGCGATTGAAGAGAATGCCTATAACCGGATGAAGAAGGTGGTGAAGTGGTACATCTCTGGATTTTACAAAAAGCCAAAGGTATATAGTATAGCCCCACTTCATCAGCCATTGGCTACATGTTTTGTATCTACGTGAATGATACTAAAATCATGTTTGATGGTGGTTTGAAATCCACAGGGGTTGAAGAAACCTTACAACCCCATAATTGGAGAGACGTTTCGCTGCATGTGGCTCCATCAGAAGACCAATAGCAAGACCTTCTACATCGCAGAACAGGTAAAAGCAGCGCTACTACCGAGAGCATGATTCAGGATAATTCGGTGGCTGACAGCTGACATTTTTTGTTTTACAGGTATCTCATCATCCTCCAGTATCAGCCTTCTATGTCAGTAACAGGAAGGATGGATTCTGCCTCAGTGGCAGCATCCTCGCCAAGTCCAAGTTCTATGGTACAAACGTGCACAGTACATTCAGATTAAATCAGTGCTGATGTTTAACTTTGGCTTAATATTACTTTGCTGTTTGACCATCCACACTGTTTCGCTGTTTTAGGCAACTCCCTGTCAGCTATATTGGACGGGGAGGCTCGCCTCACTTTTCTCAACCGAGGGGAGGACTACGTGATGAACATGCCCTACGCTCACTGTAAAGGTCAGAGTGAATCCTGTCCTGCTTCAAACATCACTGTTCTATTGAACATCCAATCCATCCTTTCTGTGCTTTTTTTTTTTTTTTTAATTAAATCTGCTAGGCATCCTGTATGGAACTATGACCCTGGAGCTGGGTGGTCATGTCACCATTGCATGTGAGAAAACGGGCTACAGTGCACAGCTGGAGTTCAAACTAAAGGTATGGCTTTTTTGTAGTTTAGAATAAAGGAGTAGTAAACAGTGAGTAGGAGGAGCTCCTAGATTCTGTAATAACTTTTTAGGTCTTTTAAAGAACTCAAAGATTCACATGATTTTTCTGAACATCTCCCTCACCCTGCTTGATAAACATCCCGCCCCCTCCAACCACACCTTACACCATCATCATCTACAAACTAGCGACAGGTACTCCTATGATAAAGCAGACACGATAGCACATTTCCATATGAAATTCCAATTTGCAAATGCAATGTATTTTAGCCCTAATTAAGCTGAAATGCTTACAAAAATAGCTACAAGTTAAAAAGATCCAGACATCTTGTCTGCCCTCTAGTGGTGTAGCCCTAAATTGCATCTAAAGTAGGCGAGACCAGCATTGAGTTTTGTGCACATGCTGGTACCTTAAACATGTGTAACTGAATGCCATTCGCAGTTTCTATTATGATATTTTATTTTATTGTAAAATTAGTCTCAATTTAAAAAAAAGGTGGCATTAGTAAAACCTGCAGCTCCTTTACTTTTGCTTCGTGGCACATAATAAATGAAACCGCTTTATATCCTTTCCTGTTTCCTTTTGTCTCTCCTCTCCCATTCCTCCCTCTCTCCTCCTGTCCCCTCCCTGCTACCGTTCTCTTTCCTGCAGCCATTCCTGGGCAGCAGTGACTGCGTCAATCAAATCTCTGGAAAGATCAAGCTGGGAAAGGAGGTGTTAGCTACACTAGAAGGACACTGGGTAAGACGCATATGTTTAATCACTGCCTGCTGTGTAAGAAACTCTGATATAGATACAACATAGTACACCACGGCATGTATATATCCTGTGTTGTGTCTTTGAAATTAATATTGGATTGACATGTTAAAATTTTGCTAATAGTAATTCCTTTTATAGAATTAAAATATATAACTAACAATACAAGTTGTCTAAGCTTCTGGTTCTCTGCTTCTTTTGTGGTAAACTAGCCATACCTTTGTACCTACAGAAGAAACTATCTGCTTAATAACTTTATATTTTTCACTATTACCAGGTGAGTTAAAACTAGCTTTTTGTACTTTCACAGGATAGTGAGGTCTTCATTAATGATAAGAAAACTGGGATAATGGACACTTTCTGGAACCCCACGCCGGAGCTGAGGCAGAGCCGGCTGACTCGCTGCACCGTCCCACTAGAGGAGCAGGGAGAGTTTGAGTCAGAAAGGTGCACTTTGATTCAGCTATTATCAGAGCTGCTGCTCTCAGATCATAGCCATACCATCAAATATATGTTACTTCAGATAGAAATACAGCTTTGTTTCAACTGTAGTGATCCTGATTGAAACATGTAGTTTATATTCTTTCCATAGTGTCTTTTCTTTTAGTCTTTTGTGAATACCTTTTTTTCCTTCTCAATCTGCCAGATTGTGGCAGCAAGTGACGCGGGCCATCAACAACAAGGACCAGACCGAGGCCACCAATGAGAAGTTCGTACTGGAGGAAGCTCAGAGGAAGTCGGCCCGCGAGCGGAAAGCCAAATGCGAGGAGTGGAATCCCGCCCTGTTCGAGCAGGACGCCATCACTGGAGAGTGGCATTACAGATATGCTGAGTGAGTGGCTCCTCTGTTGCTTGTGAGCTGGTGTAGTTTGAGTTCACACTAAATTCAACTGCCTGTTCAGCAGGAATGATAAAATGCTGAGCTGTGAGTGTCATTGTAAGTACAAAAGGGAATTTATGCCTCTGCAGTGCAGCACACGGACAAACAGAGCTGGAGAATCTTTCTAGGATAAGAGAACATATTAATTTTCTTTTTTTCGCACAAATGACAAAAACCTGTTGAAGTTGTGTTCTGATGTTCAGCGTCTGTTGCCTTCATTGGAAATATAGAATTTGGATGTGTTGGTCATATTTTCAGTCGGGTGGTGTAAAGATAGACTTTATTTGCTACCTGAACCTCCTCATTGAATTTTGGTGTGTCATGGTGCCATCTAGTGGTGATTCCCTATAATTGCAGAGGTGATGTCCAGCTTGCTGTTATAACAGGGATAGAGATAGAGTATGTTCGATAGGACGCCCACTGAAAGAGGAGAAGTGTGAGTGATGTGTTAGCTTTTGTTTTTAGTGGTGAAAGATGCCAGTGGTATATCAGAAAAATAATTATATTTATCCCTCTTCCATATTTGTTTTCATTCTCTTTGTTTAATAGTCTTTATATTCATGTGTTTCTTTGTCTCTATCATGCTCTTCTCTTCCTCTCAGCACAAGGCCTTGGGATCCACTCAATGATTTGATCCAGTTCGAGAAAGACGGCTGTATCCAGACCAAAGTCCGACACCGCACCCCTATGGTACGTTCTGGCAGTCTTATTAGTCTGAGTAACCAGGGGCCGCGGAGGGACAATTGCAAATGCCAGGTAGGTTGTCCGAATCAAAACCCGCCGTAAAGCAAAGCATCTCGCCGCCTCAGCCATCTTCCATCCATGTTCCATGCATCACCAGCACCCTGCGCACCATCTTCATTGTCACTTGTTTTCTCTGTCGCCTTTGCTGTGCTGCCGCCACCATCGCCTCTGCCCCCCTTTTTTTTTTCTTTGTCCCACCACTTTTATTTTTACCTTTCTTGCTGTTCTCGCTCTGTGGGAGGGAAAGCCTTGTCAAGCCGCATGCTGTAGTAACTGGATGACAAGGCATTTTTCCTTTTTTCACTCTGGAGAGAGGAGGATTGTTCAGCACGAAGGAGGACATCAGCAATATTTGGAAACATCGTTTGGCTGCAGGCTCTTCCACACATTGTGAAATGTTGGAGCTGAATACTGAAAAAAGGCAGAATGATTCCACATGAACAAAAGCATCACTGCTGGAGTTCAGACTGTAACATTTCATACTTCTTTACCTCATTGTTTTGGATTCTCAGACTGCAGGTCTATTGTTTCATCAGGTAGCTATTTCTCCTGATACATCCATTGTACACTACCTGTCCAGCACCAGATACCACTCAGAAAGTTAAAACCCAATTAACTGAGTGCAATAATTAGCAACAAGACCAAAACAGAGATAAAAGGAGGAAAACAGGGTGTTTTAAGGTGCATTTATAAGAGTAACAATGTTAAAGCGGTTAGTTCCTACACTACGTCCAAAAGAGAGAACAGTTCATCATCATCCATACCTGGCCGTCACGCCCTTCTCACCCATTCTCAGCTCCATTCTGTTTGTTTTGTGCAGTGTTGGCTGCTGAACTCTTAACTTTGCTAGTTAGTTGTATTGTGAGGCTAAAGGTTGCCATGGGGCAGTCAGTTTGGCCTGCTTTCATCCGTGTGTGTTCAAAGTAGCCACCTGCAAGGCGCCAAAGCTGGTCTGAAGTCTGTCCTTTGTGGATAAATCAGTCACCATCAGTGCTTTCAGGCTTTGGCTTAACTGTTGCCAAATGTTGGCCAACAGGGCTGACGCAGGCCCCAGGTCAGGCTCTTATCAGGCAGATGTTGATGTGCTTTTCTGCAGCCCATCCTAAATCAACCTAAAAAAAAAACCTGATTTTCAACCTGGCAAGGTCTCGAGACATTAAAAACTACAAAGTCAGAGTTTAACATCTTTAACATCAAGAAATAATTTGAATAAACAAACTGATGGCAGGTTTGTTCATTTGGGCTGCAGAGTATGTGTTTTTGTTGAGTAGTTTAAATTGACTTAACAATTTACCAGCATGCTGTGCACAGCCGCAATTTGCACTAACACCAACTAGCATGTTTGTGTTCCTGTGTGTCGTGTACTGGATTTCTCAGTCTTAGATGCTAAGATATTTTGTCTGACATGCTTATCCATGCACGTGCCAATAGGTAACGGTGCCAAAGAGGAAACACAAGAGCGACACGCCTAAGAGCCCAGAGAGCGGCTGCTCCTCACCTGAACCCGACCGCCAAGACTCATCTGGCAGCGAACGTGAGCCACACACACACACACACACACACACAGGCTGAACTTGCTCAACATTTAGTTATACTGACCAACAAAATTCAGACTTTTTTTTTTTTTTTTACAAGCCTATAAACCTGTTTGTTAAACTTGTTGCAGGACACAAAGGCAAGCATAACAATCGGCTGAGGAAAAAAGGAGCAGACCTCAGCGAACTTCAAAGTGCCATTGAATCCATAAAGCAGACACAGGAGGACATTAACAGGTGAGAAGTGTGAGTCACGCTGGGTGTGATACGATGCCAGACCTTTTAGCGCTCACACGTACCGTCTGTGTGTTTGTAGGACCATTACCGTGCTGCGGAGTCGTGCCGCAACTCGGGTGGAGGGCAGCTCCTTCCTCCAGCAGCGTGACTACGTCATCATCATTTTTCTCATCTTCCTTCAGGTCCTGATCAACTACATCTTCAAGTAGCAGTCATAATCCCCCTCAGATGTCCTCACACAACCACACACGCACATATACTCTGAACATATGGGGGGACTTAGACTTGTGAACTTTGACCTCTCACAATAAGTGACTTCAACAGTCCCCTCCAGCTGTCTTTATTAAACTCCTTTACATGTATCCAGAGAAGAGGACTCTTCCACACAGAGACTTTTTAAAAAACTGTTATTTATTTGGAGCCAGTTTATTCTGAAAACCTGGAGAGATCCACAGATTTCAAAGTGGGGAGGAGAAGCGGAAAGGCGGAGCTAGAGGGCAGAGTTTGTGTGTGATGAAATCTTGACTGCCACCATCAAGGCTTTATTGATTTGCTTGATGTAAGAGGCAAAGACAGCAGCCATTTTTTTTTAGCTGTTTGTTTTTTTTGTTTTCCTGATGGAGTGAAACTGCTCTAAGGATTCACATTTCACCTTGAATAACAGGTTGTCTTTTACCACGGATCACACCTCCGATTGTAACAGAGGACAAATATGTCTTTGATTTTAATGTTTTTGTTTTTACTCTTTTGTTTCTTTGCTTCGCGTACTCTTTGTGAATCAATGTCTGCTCGGAGCAGAAAACTAGTGGTAAGGGAGGGGGGGACAATGTGGTCCAATCTATGTGACTTTTATTTTTTTATTCTAACGGCTGGGAAGTGGCCGAGAAAGACAAAAAAACACAAGGGACATTGTCGGAAGGAACTAAAGCTATAATTTCTGCTGTATAATAAAACTCCACATTTTGCATACAAAGTCAGCATTAAAAAAAAAAAAAAAAAGGGTCAGACATTTGACACAATGTCATTGTATATTGTAGGTAGCATGTACAGACAGGAGCAGGGTTAGGACATTAGCCTTATATATTTTGTATTTTGTTTTAAGGCACAAATGCACTGGAAATGTCAGATGTTTGTATGATTTATACATTTTTTTATCCGTGGACATGAAAATGCTTTTACACTCTTTTCTCATCAACAGAAGGCCAAAAAAAAAAGAAACTTCTTTTGTTTCTTTCAGTGATCACTGCCCTAGGTTTCAGGTAAGAGCAGGCAGCATGTTTTTATCTAAGAGCTCACAGTAAGAGGCTGGATTTAGCAAGAAAAAACAATCAGCAAAGCTGGACGATGCAGCCGCTATTCTTAGACTTAATTGTAGATGGAGGAGTGCAGGAAAGAAGTTTACTTTGTTTCTTGCCCAGAGTTAAATGATTGGATTGGCCAGCAGCCACTTGGCATTAATAGTGTAATCAGTGGGAAAGAGCTAACTTGGGTAATGAAATCTGACCAGAAAAGCTCACCAGTGAACACTTTTTATCTTATTACTTTATTCTGCACAGAAAACAAGGTGTAAAAGATAGTGAGGTCGTGGATAATGTCACTGTCAACTGGCCATAAAACTAAGGTGGACCTCCAGTTTCCTCATGTGGCTCAAAGTTAGTAATAACTGATACAGCTTCAAGGTTGGTGGTAGGTTTGTTACCTCTGGCCAGCTATTAAGAGCCTATATGCTAAACTAAGGATGAACTGTGCTGTCATATTGACTGTACAGACAGAGGGATGTTTGACCTTCTTATCTAACTTATGACAAAACTATTCCTTCAGTTAACAGCATTAAGTTTGTAGAAATGTAATAATATTATAATTGTGTAGATAAGCTGGTCTGAGTGCAGACTCCAGATCAAGCCACAGTTGAGGAAAGCCGCCACTTAGTGTAGCGCCTTCATGACAAGTCCAGTTGAGAACATCAGTCATCTCGTTCCAGTGCTTTTGAGCCCAAAGTCCTAACCAGGACAACTAGATTAGATTCTTCAGTAAGTTACAAGTAAGAGGAGGACTTAGACTCGTAGACTTTTTTCTAACTGTCTTCATAGTACAGCATTCCAAATGTACGCAAGTACCAGCCAAACTCAGTGTGTAGCGTAGGAGTCGATCCTTTTCACTGTGTAAATATCTTATGGCATTTCAACACAGACACTCGCTCTCTGCACAAACCTTTGCTTTTAACCTTGTGTGTCTGTCTGTCCACTGCTCTGTAAATACACATGGACATGGGCAAAAAAAAGACTGATTAGCTGGGATTCGCAGTGAAGATTCCCATCAGAAAAAACGTATCCCAATGGCCTCAACATGTTGCAGAGGTAGAGAAGTTAACGTTGTGGTTCCAGTCTGCTGCCTTTGGCTTTGGCCGTGTGGATGCTGAAATTAGTCTCAGAAATAGTTTGTGTTTAAACAGCTTCAGAACATCATAACTTGCAGCCCTGTGAGGACTTTGTTCCCAGCAATCTATCAGCAGTAGTATGTTAAGTTAGCTTAGAGGTAGTATTTGTTTTGAACCAAGGATGAAGGCAGCGAATTAGAACCCCTACCGGACCTTGTAACAAACAGGTGCTAGTAAGAAAAACTAGTTTAAAAATATCCAAACCACTTGTGGACCATAGCTGAACATTTTGTATATCTCTTCGCCTGTCATGATGTTAGCCTTGTTGAAGTTTACATATTCGATTGCCTCCGCCGTCAGCAGACTGTTAAGCGATTTAAACTTTGTAACACCCACACAGGTATAAAGAAGGAATGGTAGCATTGGCAAGAGCCAGCTATTACTACCCCCACAAGTTACCCGGCTGGCCCGTGTGTGTATCTGTGTTTTTGTGCATCATCATTGCCTCAATCGCTCATCTTAAATCAAGAATCTAGATGTTAGAATTTGGAGAAATAAGTATATACCAGTGCCTTTTAGAGTGGGACTGTGGAGGGGGGGTATCTAGTGTAGGCAGTGGAGGTAAATGTGGATAAGCAGTAGTTGGGGGGAGGACACAGATATAGCCACAGTCCAAGTCTTATTAAAGGGGACCTGTTAGGCTAATTCCAGTTACTTTTTGGGGGGTGGGTGGGGGATGGGGAGGGGGATGTACTTTACGAGAGTAGATTTAGTAATTATTATAGGAATTGAAAAATAATTCCTATTTGTCTTATATCCACTGTTAACTTGGTCCCTCAGTTCATTTTCTGTGTGACATGCCTGGTTTTAGCTCCTGTTCTCTGAAGGTCCACTCTCTTCTGATTGGCTCTCCCTGTCTTGCACAAATTGACCTGGTGTTTGTAAGCCCCACTTCCTCATCAAAACACTTTGTAAATGGAGCATTTAGAGCAGTCTGAAGTCTGAGCTTTGGACTCACAGGGAGTACATTTACATAAACATTATTTAAAAGGATGGCCATGTTTAATATGAACATCCATTATTGTAACTGTGTGTGTGTGTGTGTGTGTGTGTGTGTATATATATATATATATATATATATATATATATATATATATATATATATATATATATATATATATATATATATATATATATATATATATATATATATATATATATGACCAATAACTGATGTAATAGGACCCCTTTCAGGTGACAGAATAATGAAGGGAGTGATACAGTTAGTGTGAACTGGGACTCTATTTTTTTGAGTGGATGTGCCATACAAAGCCTTAGAAATCAGTTTCGAGCTCCACAGGTCACCACCCCACCTGGGTCCTGCCTCCTGAAGCGTTGCCATAGTAACGCACCCTAGGGTACCGGATGCTGATTCCTGCCACAGGAGACCGAGAGAGGGAGCGAAGGAGCGAGGGCCCTCCTCTTCACTGTCATCCTCGTCTCTCTCGCTCCCTCGTGCACCAAATTCCGAGGGAAATAAACGTCTGTGCTGTGAGTTGTTGCCGTGTCTGTAAAATAACACATTTTATTTATTCCTCTTTTGTATTTGGGTTGACGTTTACTAGTTTCTTGCTCGAAGCTTTAGATCACTGTTCTCCTTCCCTGTTCAGTGTTTTGTGTTTTTCTAAACAGATTTTAAATTCTCACACAGTTGGTTTTGTTTTACCGCTCGTTACATCAGCCTCAACTTGTACACGCTGTCAACCCCCACCGTTCCTCCCCCTCAACACACATTTTTTTTTCTTCCATATCCAAAGACATGAATATATAGTTACTGTGTCTCCATGGCAACTATAACTTCCTGGAAGTTTATGTTCACATGTAACATAACACAAAATAAAGACAAATGGACAAGTGACATGAGGTCTTTGTATTTGCTATAAAGACACGTTATCCAAACCAACTGTACGTGACTTTTATGTGTTTATCCTGAATTTAATGAAATGTGTGGTTTGGTTACTGCAAAGAAGAAGTTAATTAGTGATATAATTAGATCAAAACAAGAACAAGGCGTCATGCAGAAGACTCCAAAGTGACAGACAGGTCAGAGCATCTGGAAATATGCAACCCTGAAATGAAACTGACATCCAAGGTTGGAGAATAATCTAAATAACATCAGCAAAGCAAATGGAAAACAAATGAAGGGAATTGGTTTAGACACAAATCAGATGGTTCAGTATTTTTCACATAGTCGTGGTTGTGATAGACTGACTCCAGTCTGTGCATGCTGAGTAACGGGACAAGCCTGATAACTAGAAACACAGCGAGTGTCATTTCAGCATGCATGCATGCATGTATGCTGTATAAGGCTTCAGCAGTTGTGTGCATGGTTAAAGACTGCTCTGGAATGATTAATAAGTGGAAAAACATTTCCAATAGGAATTCTGTATACTGTTCTCATCAATTCTGTTTGTTTCTATTTTTAAGTCATCAACTGGTTACTTGATTTGCTTCTAACATGAACATTTACTGTTTGCTGCAGTTTGTTTCACGTGATAAAGCTGCCAAAGGTGATCACTGGATTAATGGTCTGTGATTTGAAAGCGTTTAGTTCAGCTTGGGCTGCCATTAGAGGGCAGTATAAAGCCTTCCAGCTGGTTGCTTTAAGTTATCAACATTATCTCCTTAGCCACAGACACTTGCATCTTCATCCAGCTGACCTGCTCTTTTCTGTCACATGCTCCTGCAGGCTGGAGGTTAAGGAGGATTCACACCAGCAGTTTTAAAGTATGAACTGACACTGTAGCACAAAGAACATTTGTCATAGTTACAATAATAAAAGTTATTGAACACTATTGCACATGTATATTGTTACGTGTCATACAGCACATAAACACATAGCGGTGTTTTGGGGTAATATATGTGGCTCCATGGTGTAGGGGTTTACACACACTTGCCTAGAAAGTGAAAGAGGCTCATTTCTAGGTGGAGACGCCACTCGGGGGTTACACCAGGAAGGACATAAAAATCTGCCAAATCAAACATGCGCAGCTGCTTGCTGTGGCTCCCCCTTGTGAACAAGAAGCTTTGTATTAAAGTTCTTGAAATTGTGTGTTATGTTGCTACTTAATATTTTAGTTGATTATAAAAATGCATCATCTTTGAAAGCGATTCCACTGGCCAGTGGTCTCCTCTGTCATTTACTCTACCAAGGACATTGGTGAGGGTTGAGAGAGAAGAACTGTCCTTCCTGTCCGTCTCAGATAACGACAAAGCATTTGATATCAGTCCCCACTCTGTGCCTTTGCTGCTTTGTTGTGCATATTGTTTAGTCCATGGAGGGAAGAAGGGAAGTCAGAGCAAGGCAGGAATCAATCAAGAAACCAGGATTGAAAGAAGTTGGAAAGACAACAGGAAAGATAAGTAGATGAGCCAGAAAGAACTATTTAAGCAAAGGAGGAGGCAGCAATGAGGGAAGAAAGAATAGAAGCAGAATAGGTGGGTGCAAGTGGAATTTGAAGGTGAGACAACAAGCAAGAAAGGAACAAAGAATTATTACTAAGATTCAGTCCATTACAAATGATTTTTACATGTGGACTGAACAGCTGAAATTACAGTGATGTCAAAATGAAAGTTCACCACTTTTCAATTCTAAGGTTTTGCATATTAGGATATAATGGTGGGGAAACCCTAAGATTGGATGTAGCAGTGCAGAGTGGGGAAAATAATTACTTGCAAGTAAGTTGGAGTAATTTGTGAGTCCCTGTAGATCTTTCTCAGTGTACAGACTGTGATCAGCTGACCTGCTGGTACTCCCATATTCATGGGTCTTTGTGGATTTGTGCAACCGACTTAAATAAGATATAACCAGATGTTATGCAAGCTACAGTATGTGGCTGATTTCCAACTTTTCCAATTTTTTAATGTGCTTCACCTTCATCGTTTCCCTTGCATTTAAATATAACCTTCTGGTTTAGATTTGTTTTTGCTGCCAAAATAACAGAGCTTCAATTTTTAAATCTATTAGTTTGATGGTGAAATCATGACCAAAAGACTAAACAAGCAGATGATATATTTTAATAATTCATCAAACAAAAATATCAATAAGTGTAACATTCAAGTAACATTATTCTGTGAAAAAAGTAAGTACACACGATAGTCTGCCTTTCATTGCTGAAATTTTCTTTCATGCAAAATTGAAGCTGCTTTAAGCTGTAACAGACGGCCTCACATCATCATGATGAGCAGAATTTAGAGCTGAATCGAGTACTGCATGAAGCAAACATAACATTCACATAGATTCCAAACATATTTTGACCAGTAGATTCTCTAAGGAAAAACTAAATAATGAGTCTAATGTTTTCCAAGAACAGGAGAGATAATCAGGGGGGCTGAGTTTGCACCACCTTCATCAAAACAGGGACTGAATAATGGGTGGAGTTTCTCAGTGAAGTTACAGCCAGTAAAGGAGTAGATGAGAGCTGCTTCATCCACATCATAAAAACTCACCACACCCTCTTCATAGTCCACAAACACCCCCACCTTCCGTGGCTGTGCCTTCAGACTGAGACAGATGGCGGCGCCAACAAGAGCTTTGTACTGATTTCCATTTCTCAGCCGGACAGTCCAGTAGCCATTTTTGGGGCACAGGGGTTTTTCCTCTTTCCTGTTTATTGACTCTTTGGCCACTCCTAAATCCCACTGAGGGTTTTCATCAACCTCAACTTCATAGTAAAATCTTCCTGAGGAAAAACCCTGCTTTCCCAGGACATTTGAATAAAAAGTGCATCTCTTGGGGTTCTCTGGGAAATCCTGCCTTTCATTACAAGAAGATACCCGTTTTCCATCATCAGACAGGACGAGGTTAGGATGTGCTGTGTCTGGGTCAAGCGTCACATCCACTGCATACTGCTGAACCCTCTTCAGCTCCACATTATTGCACAGCTTCTTCATCTCTTTACTGAGCATCTCCTCAAGCTGAGCCACAGCTCTCTTCACAGTCCCCTCATATGACAAGTGAACTTTGACCTCAGTCCAGTCATTGGTAGGTGGAACAGGATTCAGGGATGGGAAGCTTTGGAGGAACTGGAGGTGGTCTTCAGTGTGCACGGGCTGCTCCAGCTCAGAGATATTCTTCCTCAGCTCAGACACTTCTTCCTCCAGCTCTTTGATGAAGCCTTCAGCCTGGTTCTCTGCTGTTTTCTGCTTCCCTTCAATCACATCAATGAGCTGATCCAGACTTGTCGTTATACACTGGATCAGATCATTGAAGATTTGGGTACTTGCTGTTTTTTCTCTCGCTGCAGCTTCCTTGCTGCGCTTTACCAAATCTGTGAGCTCCTTTATTTTCACCTCTCTTTCTCTGATCATCTGATGAATTTTACCCTCTCTTGCTCCCAGTTCAGCTTTCTTCTGTTCATATTCTTCTTTCAGAGGAACAATGAGATGTCCCTTGTGATTTGACTGCTTGCAGAACTGACATACGCACATCCGGTCAGTCTTGCAGAAGAGCTCTAAAAGTCTGTCATGCTCCTGACACATTCTGTCTTCAAGGTTCTCCACAGGCTCGATCAGCTGATGCCTTTTCAGGCCCGGGACTCTGTGATGAGGCTCCAGGTGAGTCTCACAGTAGGAGGTCAGACACGCCAGGCAGGACTTCACAGCCTTCATCCTGGTGTCAGTGCAGACATCACAGGAAACTTCTTCCAGTTCGGCTCGCTGTTCCTCTGATCTGCTGCCTTCCTTTAGAGTGGGCTGTTTGAAATTAGCCACCATCTCGGATATACAGGTGTTAACATTCAGCTCTGGTCTACTGTGGAAAACATTAATACACAGAGGACACTGACAGCAGACAGTAATATTCCAGTTTTCTGTGATGCAGCTCTTACAGAAGCTGTGTCCACATGGGATGGTGACCGGATCAGTGAACACCTCCAGACAGATGGAGCACAGAAGCTGATCTTCAGACAGATAGCTGCTCGCCATGGTTTCACACTGAGAGCAAAAGTGAAAGTGTGACTGACTGCAGTACATTTCAAACATTTTAAAAATATGTATCAACATTTTTAATGATGCATATTAGAAAAAATCTTTTTGAATTAGTCAGTGAGTTGAAATCTTTGAAATAAGAAAAATCAAAACTATTCACCAGACAAAGTCTTGTCTTATAAGATGTTGAATATTTGTGAACATGACTTTAAACAGCAAATATTCAACAGCTCATCAGATTTAAATGATCTTTACTTACGTGTGTCGCAGGTTTTCTTCCACAGGTGAAGTTTTTTATATCTTTCAGAGAGCAGTAAGGAGCAGCCTGCAGCTCAGGTGGCTCTAGTGTTTACTTTCTTTTTCCTGTCAGTCATGTGATGTTGGAATTTTCTCTTCTTCCCTGTGTAACTCCGCCTCTAACTGAAGAACACCATGCAAATGACTGTTTTTTCCAGTAGAATTATAATACTACACGCTGAGTGGAAGTGGCAATGAAATGCTTAGTAAAAAAGACACAGCACTGCTTTTAGCACCAGGAGGAAGTCATCATGGTCCCGGGACTGTGCCCCTTTGTTTCTTAGTTTAATGAACTTTTGTTTATTTGCTTTTGTGATCACTGCTTCATTTTGTTGTATTGCCTCATGCTTATGTTCCCAGTG
The DNA here is from genome assembly GCF_007364275.1 of Archocentrus centrarchus. NCBI lineage: Eukaryota > Metazoa > Chordata > Actinopteri > Cichliformes > Cichlidae > Archocentrus > Archocentrus centrarchus. The sequence continues at coordinate 21,288,334 of NC_044368.1, read as the reverse complement.
GCTTTAGACTTTATCTCTCCCTGTGTTTGCCCCTCTGTTCCTCCCTTTTGTGTGAAGTCTCTTGTGTCTGTTTTCCTCAGTGTGTCTGTCTCCCCATGTGGTGTCAAGTTTGCGTTTCTGTTTTCCTCCCACTTCCTGTTTTATTTTGCCAGTCTCGTGTTCCGTGTGCCCTGCCCTGCTTCCCTTTGTCTCGTTCTGTTCACCTGTTCTTCCAGCTGTTTGCACTTCCCTGTTATCCCTCTGTGTATATATTGTCGCTCTCTCCCTTTGTTCCCCATCATCCCTGTCTGCCGCCTGTGTGTCTGCTCTTGGTCCTCATTCCTCGTGCTTCACTACACATGACAGGAGTAATCAGTTTCTCACTCCTAGTCATAGTTTTTGAGATGTCCTCTCACCCAAAATACAAAACACCAGAAACAGAATGTAGAGCACCCAAACAATCAAATCTTAAGTCGAATTCAAAAAGCGAGCAGTCATACAAAGTATCTAATTGGGGAAAATGCATCAATAGCTCACAAATATGTACCGTACATTAAGCTGAAGATTTAATCTCACTCAGTTCAGCCTCCCTAATCTTCAGCTGTTTTGTTCTTTTATGGCTTTGGCATTTCAGTGAGGCTGTAACCCCCCCCCACCCCAATCCCCTCCTCCTGTTTCTAATCTCAAAGGACCATCATCACTGCAGTGCTCGGCTGTCCAGCCAAAATCTCACTGTTAACGTATGCAAAATACACACCCTTTTAAAAACACAGGCTTCTTTATATCAATACTGCCACGTTTTTACCAGCAACCAGAAAAGACCCTTGTCATGCCAGCTTCCTGTTACTAATATGGATTTAAATGTTGCATGCTACTCTGCTAATGCTAACACAAATCCTAGAACAAAGCTGCAGATAAAGGCGTTAGTGCATGCCTGCTTCTTTGATGTATTTAAAGCACAACTATTTCTATTCTGCTCCTCTATAGTCACCTCTGTGATGGGTTCCCTGTTCAGCCTTTTGGGACTCGTACCTTTGGGCACCTAAATTGGTTTGATAAGACAGAGAAGTTGGTAGTCTTAGAAGATATTTTTAGTGTAGGGGAACAAAACCAACTTAAGACTGAACTGTAGGCAGTTTTGTGCCTCTTGGCACATTTGATTGATTTATATTGAATACTATCAAAGTCAAGGTCATCCTCCAAGCTAGGAGCAACAGGTATGTGTTGTTACTGGCAGAGATAATTAGAGGGGCAGAGTTATCATTTCTTCATGGACTAAAGCACAGCTAAAGATTCTCAGTAATGTGACAGCTGGTAAGAAGAAAAGCTTTGGTTTCCTAACACCCCGCAGCAGGACTGAAGTCTCTGGAAGATCCTGTCACTCTTTGTCCCATTCTCATATTTAATGCTGCCTGAGCGGTGGATTAATTTGCAGACCCAAATGCAGGACGCAGGAGACCGGAATACCACCAAAGCGGGCTTTAATGCTGACTGTCCAGGGCATAAACAAATTCCAGAATCCAATAAATGAAGGAGATCCAAAAATCAGAAATCACTTGGAATGCAGAACCTCAAGGAACACACAGAATACATGACCAGGAGCACACAGCTATGTGGGAGTGAGAGGAACTGAGACAATATACAGAAAAGGTAATGAGGGAAGTGGAAACAGGTCGGGAACACAGCTGACCACACAGAGAGCAACACTTACCAAAATAAAACAGGAAGAGAGGCACAACTGAATGAGGAAATATGATTAACTTGACACAACTAAACTGGAGCAAGAAAGACACAAAGATGAGACTGAGGGGAGACAATAGGAGCGCTAAAAGGAGCTAATAAACCTGAAGTCATCTATAACTACAGAAAAACTAAAGGCACAAATAAAACAATAAATAACCCAGAAAATAACAAAGCTCATAAGCATGAGATAATACAAAATAACCCTGTTAACAGAAAACCCTGAATTAATATGGAACAAGATTATAAATCACTTCTGAAAAAGAACTAATAATTCACAGAAAAACTCAACACACTGGGCCCACCCCTCCCCAGACAGGATGAGTTTCAGATGTACTGTTTCAGGACTGAAACACAGATTGGAGATTTGCACTTTGATTCTGTTTTTTTTCCTTCTATCATGTCAAAGAGCCTAAGCCAGGTTGTCCTCAACAGCTTCTATCAAATAAAAAAAGGCCCTTCAAACTGTCTGTAAGCTCCATTTAAATCTTATAGAAAGTATCAAAGCTCCTGAATATCCTTCTCTTCTCACCTGGACCTCCTACCAAATTTCAAGTTTTCTTCTTAACTTCAGCCTCCTCTACCTCATCATTCAAAGCAGTGATGGGATGTGCTTCTTTCATTTCCTTGACACATCAGCTGATGTCTTTTCAGGCCTGGAACTCTGTCTCGCAGTAGGAGGCCAGACACACCAAGCGAGACTTCGCAGTCTTCATCTTGGATCTTGGATTTTGGTGCAAACACACAGATGGTGAACACTCTTAAAGGGAACTCACACTAGACACTAATGTTCCAGTGCTTCCAGCTCTTGCAGATGTTTTGTCCACTTAATTTGATGACTGGATTATGCAGACAGATGGAGCACAGAAACTGATCTTAAGACTGAAATCTGTCATGTCAACATACTGTGAAGAAGAAAAAGTGAGGAAAGCACCGAAAGAGAGGAAGATGAAAGTTTGACAGTCAACGTAACTTCCTCTTTAAATGCCCTTCCTTTACATGTTGAATCAATTTAAACAAACTGACATGTAAAGATACACAAATATGAGATAAGAAGACTCCAAAATGACAATTAAAGCAACAAATCAGTAAGCGTGAGGCAGAGCACAAATCATGCCAAGACACGAGAAGCAGAAAAATATCAATGCAACAATAAAATGACCTCATCTACTGTTTACAAGGCAGCACAGAGACAAATCATTTATAAGCCATTCAGTGTTGGTGTTACGGATCCAGGCATGCCAAATAAAGTCGCTGTGCCCCCTCAGCTAAAATATCCTGATGCTATAAGTCACACTGATTCATACATTTCAGTAATGACAAACTTAAACACCCACATCGCCGATAGGTTTGTGCAGTATGAGCTCAGTTTAAGCTCAATTTAATCACTGGGTTCACATTAGTTCCACAGGTAACGAGCATGACTGCAGAGGACACCGAGAGGATGGGCCTGTGCAGGTCGGGCTTTGGGAAGTACCCCTCAGGTCATTCATCAGCATGTGCAGCCAGTTTTAAAGCATGAACCTGCTCAAAAACTGCAAAACAAATGGAGACATGTTGAGGGTATTGTGCGCTCACATTTAGCTGTCCCACTGTGTGTGGTGGATTCACTGATCCACTTCTGCAACTAGAGGAAGTGTCTCTCCTGTTTGCTTCCTGCTCTGCCTCTGATATCTAAGACTGAGATTTTTGCAGGTTTTTTGTTCTCCATGAGTGTACTGTGTGTACATGGCTGTAAACATGGGTAATAAATTGGTTGCTCGTACAGTTCATGTGATCTGCTGCTGACCCTGAAGCCATACCGCTTTAACCAGCAATAAGATGTAAAGAAAAATGTTCCTCCATGCAGGTAAGATAAGGTGCAGATTACCGATTCGAAAGTGCTTTTTTTTTTTTAAATAAATGTGAAATCTTAAACATCCTCAACTAAGATATCAATTATTTCCCCCCCTCCCATCCCAGCATACTGACTCCACCTCAGATCCAGTTGCTGACCTCATCAAAGGGAAACACATGGTTTTTAGTTTTACCACCAGAGGACGATACCAGTGATCATTCAGCATCTCTGGAATGAGCTGTTTACCTGCCAAAAGGTATGACAGGAATTCCCATTCATGCAGGAAATGAAACACATCTTTGTGTATTATACTTCTAAGGTAATTATCTCTTTGCTTTGTGGTTACCGACTTATGCAAAATACTGGAAAAGGGGGCGCATGGATTAGGTTTAATGAGAGCAGCTGCATAAAGCTGCCATCCATGCAGTGCCGTTTAATGTTCAGATTCAAGCTGGGATCCTGACATTAAACACTTATCTATTATCAGCTAATGGGTATCCTTTCAGCCCCCTCCTCTCCTTTCTACTCTGTCCAATCACAATCTCTCTCTTCTTCATCCAAAAATTTAATTTGGTCCATCTTGATGCTGAATGGGTGGGATGTCACTGTTGCTAGGATACATCATTCTGGCGACTGGGTGCTCTCCTTGGAGGCTAGAGAGATATGAGGGAGGAGGGAATAAGAAAGGGCAGGTAATGACTGAAGGAGGACATAAAGCAGGCAGAGAAACAAGGAAGAGAGTAGGAAAAAGAATTTTATAAAGATTTTAAAGGAGATAAGGAGGGGAAGGGCAAAAAAAGGGAAAGTAAGGAGGATTGTGCAAAGGAACAAAGAGGGAATGTGAAAGACTGACAATGCAGGGAGTAAATGGGAAGGAAGGAGGGTATAAAAGAGAGTGTTTAAAAGCATTAGAAAGGAAAAAAGGTCGAGAGGTTCTAACTGCTGCTTTGGCAATAAAGCCCCCCCTTTGAGAATAAGAGGCAAAAGGTGGGTAAGGAGGGTAAGGACAAAAGGGTAAAGGACAGAAAAGAGAAGGTGAGCAGCAAAGGAGTGATTAAATAGTAAAGGAAATCAGAAGAAGGGGAAAGGAACAAAGCGGAAAGAGGGGGAGGTGACAAATGATAATGGAAACAACTTGTGTTTGGTTTATCATTGTGTAATCTGCTTTTGTGTAGTCATCATTCTTGTCCTCTGCACTGAATCCTCCCCTTTGGCATTTTCCTGGCAGCTGGCTGTCAGACTGATGTTGCTGGGAGTGACTCAACAGTAATATTTTGCATTGCTAAGTGCTGTATGTGTATACACAGTATGAAAAGGGTCAGTTGCAAATGCTGGCTAGGTAGATTTAGATTATCATCCACTGATGCTGTAAATATGCAGAGATTCCTATAGTGTCATATTAAGAAAGTTCTTATTCAGCCTAAAAATTTGAGACGCCTAATTAAAAAAATAAGCACATCATGTTTTCGTAGTAACGTGTTTTTTGTGTGGGTTTCCACCAATTGAGGTTTGACATTTCAAACCCATTAAGCCTTTGGCCAGTGGCTTCTAAATAAATGACAAATGAAGGAATTTACCATTGACTTAATGCAGATCCCACATGATTTCTGCACATCATATGTGAAGGTGCCCTCGCCACGTTCCACGGAAGCACTAACGAAAGCCCCCTGACCAACTGGATCACTGTGTGGAATGAGATCGGTAAGGTCCCATGGGTTCAAGACCTTATAAACAAGTCAAACCACTAAAAAAGTGCATATAGAATGCACCGCATTTATTTACCTTTCCTTTTTGGGAAATCTTATAGTTAGGGCTGGATCAGGTGACTGAACCCTCCCTTAGTTACACTGCAATAGGCTTAGGCTGATGGGGGCTTCCCATGATGCAGTTTTTCTTCTTTTCTCACCCCTTTTCACTCTCTCTGCATTTAATCATTAGTTATTATTAATCTCTGGCTCTCTTCCCATCTCTCTCCTCTCAGCCCAAACCGGTCACAGCAGATGACTGCCCCTCCCTGAGCCTGGTTCTGCTGGAGGTTTCTTCCTGTTAAAAGGGAGTTTTTCCTTCCCACTGTCGCCAAGTGCTTACTTATAGGGGGGGTCATCTAATTGTTGGGATTTTCTCTGTATTATTGTAGGATCTTTACCTTACAATATAAAGCGCCTTGAGGTGACTGTTGTTGTAATTTGGTGCTATATAAAGAAAATTGAATTGATTTGAATTAAAGTTTTAAACTCCTCCTTGATGTCTCTGTTGCACTGTGGCTCATTAGGATGTCTGCTTCCCTGCATGTAGCTATTTCATGCAACACTGGAAAAGACAATTAAAGCATTAGTATCCTTTACAAGGCTAACAGAACATATTCTGGCTAAAAACTATGAGTTAAACAAAGAGGACACGTGGCTGCAGGAAGCAACGTGAGTAGAAAGGTAAGCTGGTTATTAAATTTAGACCTGTAGCAAAATAACTGATGGCAACTATTACTTTTCAGGATCTGGTGAGAATCCTCCTTGGATCATGAATAAATTTTGTTATATGACAGAATTTATGGTCATGTTGCACCCTAATCCTTTTTAGAGGATTGTGACTTTTCTTCATAAGGTTAGATGCAAATATGTGAATATTGTCCCTATCTCACAATGGGAAAGAATCCTTTTACAAAATCTTGGATCCAGATCGTGATCAGCACAAATTAATCAATTATACCTTATACCACCCCCATTAACTCCAGAAATTTTTATCGAAATCTGTTAAGAATTTTCCGAGGTATCCTGCTGACAGAAAGACCAACGTAAGCTCTCCACCTATCGGAGGGTGGGGTAATGAACGCCGTCTTTTCTGCCCACTGTTTACAGGTTGTGAGTGAGCGATGGGAGACATGAAGCACGACCGCCAGGGGGTGTGTTACATCACCCGAGAGCCCTCTGCCCGCTTTGGCAGCTGTATTAGCCGGTAGGCTTAAATGGGTTAACAGACATAAAATGAGGTAATCTGCAGTGTTTGCAGTGCAGCGGGGTTGGTGAGGTTGCGATGGGTGCTGGCTCAGCGTTGTGTTTATCCTCCTGTGGTATCGACAGAGCATAAAAGAACTGCTGCAGCGAGCCGCTCTCATTCACGGCCGGATTAGTGGAGCATTTAGTCGTCTTTTTATTATGATTTTTTCCCTTTCTTTTTTCCTTTTACCCCGTGCACCCCGACAGCACACACATGAATACATTACTGAGTGACCTAGGTGACTATAGTGCTACCTCTTTACACTCCATCCCCGCTTTCACTTCTCCTCCTTCAACATCTGGGGCAAAGATTAAAAAAATGTGACATATAATTATTCAGCTCCTACAAAATACGTTACAGAAAGAAACAAAAGCTATTTGAAAATATTATATATACATTTTTCTTTCATTGCCAAACGTTTGATTTAATAAGACTGGCTGTCAGGTCCTGCCTCTGTCCCTTTCTGTTCTGTTCTTTTTGTCCCTCTCTTCATTTGAATGCATGCTTCGGATAATGTTGCCCCCCAACCCCCCCGTCCAGGTTGGTGGAGCTGCGGCTATTTTTAGAAAGAGGAATTGCTTTGGGGAACCCCTGTAAGTACAGCTACCTTGTCTCTCCCCTCTCCCTCCTTGAACCCAAATATTACTCTCGAGCAAAGCCCTCTCTGGGATTTCTGACTGTATGGTGCATTTTAATAAAATATAGTAAGCTCCCACCATCCTATAAAAATGGCTTCTTTCTTGGTTTGTTGAAACATGCAAAATACAATGCATTTTTTGACAATTGGCAATATGGTTTGTACAACACAGTTCTAGTACTGTCAGCATATGCATCTGGGAAAAACATATGCATCACCTGAGCACCATCTGTTATGAAGCGCATATGATGTTTATCCTTTTGAAAGTGACATTTGGAGCTGACAGAGGCTGAGAAAGCTGATGGGCTAAGAAGTTGCTCAGACTGGCACGAGGCTGCTGATGAACGCGCACAGCAGCTGCTGTGAAGCTGCAAGACATTCTCACAAAAAGATTCTGACTGATGATGGGAAATAGCACATACACTAAATACACAGGCGAGAAGTGACTGGCAAAGAGCGATTCTGCTAATCCCACTTATGTAACAGTTCTTGATTTAAAAATAGTTATTATGCAGATTCATATCCATCATTATATTTATATTTTATTTGATTGTATTTTTTTAAAGCACTTTGTGATGTTTGTTCTTGAAAAGTACCATACAAATAAACTTACTTTACATTACAATATGGGATGATTATTAATGCATTAATTTTGCTTTAATGTAACAGCTGGTCATGATTTCATCATTTCATTTATTAACTGCTGGGTAGCTTTACCTATGATAATACAGCATCATATATTAGATTTATATTTTCAGATGTGTATAGCAAGAAGTAATAGTATAGTGGAACAGAGATACAGAACAGAATAACAGACATTATTTAATAAAGTTCAAGTACTTGAGTAAAGCACTTCAGTAAATGTATCATGTCATAGTGGTGTTGAGCATTAGTCCATTTGTTGTTGGTGGTTGCAGGGGGAGGGGAAGTATTATCTTTCAAGTGGACCTGTGCTACCCCATGCCACCTCATTTTGGGCACACCAGCAATGCTAACAATGCAGTGTAGCAAATGTGAACAGGCAACAGAATCAAAAAGCTGTTGAGAAACATACAAAGTCAGGAATTGACAAAAGTCATCCTCTGTGGGCAATGAATGCGTAAATTCAGTGCTCATCCATCAAGTAATAATTCAGCAAAAGCTGAATTTTGACCTGTAAGTTGTGATTGTTAAGAAGTGAAAGGATCCTCTGTCTCTGTAGATCACAAAATAGAAAACCTGTGTCTAGATTAATACACTGCTAAAGGCCTGTTCATTTTTAAAGACTGATGTTTTGATTTCATTTGGAGAGGGACTCTACAGTCATCTGTTCCCACGGTGTGACCCGTATCTGTGAGTCGTGAACTACATCTGTCATTCTTGTGCTGATACAGAAACATAACCAAAGACAAAATCTTTGCATACATCACCATCCTCTGTGTTTCATTAATAGACTCCCAGGCCCTGTCTCAGGTTTCCATCATTTAGCTTTGCATTGCCATAAGAACAAAAGCTGATCTAATGTTGGCAGAGATCATCAGTGCAGCACAGTTCACTCAGATTGAGTTTCCCTGCAGCAGCATTTTACAGTGAGTTATAACAGATCTGCACGTCCACAACCAGGACACTGTTTGCCTGACTGGTGACTTTTGACCTTTGAGGATGCTGGAGAATGCATAAAGGATCAAATCACATCAGTTCTGCAGGGCTCTGACTTACTCACCTGTCATCTCTTTGTTTCTGTAAACTAGTTAAAATCAACAGATTCCATTAGAAGTCTGTTTTCTGCCTGACCAGACCCCAATTAGATCTACCACCAACACTATAATGGCAGCAAAATACTCCCATAGTAAAGCACACAAAATGGCACTTTGTATGTAGTCACAAGTCATTATTCTTACCCTGCTCAAAAGTTAGTCAGTTAAACTTCTGGGATATTGATCTGGTCAGTTCAGTATCAGTATCAGAGAAAACCCCCATTAGAGGTCAAGATATCCTAACAGTTTTTCCAAAGCACTGGCTCCTGCAATTCCTATAATCCATCTTAATGTTGTAATTTTATAATCCTGCCCAGTTTGAAATCAAACCAGTGTGAGAATTTAACTTTTTCTCAGGAGAAGCTGAATTTTTCTGCAAAGGCAAAACACTACTTGACCCTCACAAATGCAAACTGCCTATTAATGGTGAGCAAACAAAGTTTACTTGAAGAATAGAGTAGAATACAATATTGTTACTTTATTTTAGGCTTAACCATAATACTGTATAAGCTGGAGACTCATGCCTTATGAATATAAGCCTGCCATTCTCACAAGAGGAAATCAGTTTCTGTTTGTCTCTCTCTTTATCTCGTCTTTCTTCTGGCTGGCAGTCATTGACTGCATTAATGGAGCATGCTACTATAAATAGACCAGTCACTTTCACGTCACTGGTGATTCCTTCTGTGTTTGAGTTGTTGACATATTTTGTGTGGGTTTGCAAATTGTTTCTGCCTCAGTCTGTGAGAAAGGATTTATTTGATGTGATCTGCACAGATTTGTATCTCCATCATTTCTTATTAAACAGCAGTCCAAACCTGTTATATGACAGAAAGGTCAGCCTGCTCTTTATCACCACCGTTCTGTTTCCCATTCAGCATCAAGGATTTTTCCACTGTACTTTGGGACTCTACAGAGTGCTGTTCTGTCACATGATCATGGACATAAAGATCATTACATGCTTGCTCCTATTAAATCCCCTCTGTGCCCTTTGAAACCTCTCACCTCGTGCCCTATCTCTATTTGCTAATGAACTCTGTGAACTGTCAGAGATGTCTCTGTTCGTCTCCTCGACTCGTGCGGGCCGAAAGCTTCTCCCAGTTAGCTTATATGTATGACTGCTGTCTGACTCCTAACAGCTCTGTCTGCATGCACTGTCACTGAGACTGATGGCTGACACAACAGAGGAGGGCGAGAAGTGGAGCTGGTGGTACTGTTTGGAGGTGTGTGTGTGTGTGTGTGTGTGTGTGTGTGTGTGTGTGTGTGTGTGTGTGTGTGTGTGTGTGTGTGTGTGTGTGTGTTGGGGGGAATCAAAGGAGGCCAGGCGATGACTCAGAGATTTTGAAGCGCAGCCTCCTCTGGTTGCCAGCCTGCCTGTCTGTGTGGCCGACAATGTGCTGACTCCTCGCCGCCTTATCAGATACCCTGGTTGGTCTCTGCTCGGCTTGGTTACACTCTGTTCTGACCCAAACAAGGTCCTCTCTCACATGCTGACATTTTGGGCCAGTTTAGGTGCTCTGTTGCTATAAAAACGGGACTATAATGTGTGTGTTATATTTTACATATGTTGCTACAGTGTAAATACACAGGTACAATCAGTAATTATTGAGGTTAATAGAAAAAAATTGTACTTATAAATATACATTTATTAGTGTGTAATTACATCTTCCAGCAAATTGATGAATAAACTTAACATAAACTTAGAATTAATCCATTACAAAGAGAGCATCAATATGTGGAAGCCGCCATGTTGCCCCGCCATCTTAAATACAGTGGCTGAGATGGACATCACAGTTCTGCCTGATTGCATTTTATGTATGTGGCTAGAGACTGGCCACATACAATTTTAAATTTTAATTCATGTCTGCACCTTCAGACTCAAGACTCGAAGGATACACAACTAGTAGCAGGATAAAATATCATCCTCTTCCTCCTCACCTCAAGCCTCATATCCTGAACTGAAGTCAGAGCTCTAACACACAAAAACATGTAGAAATATCCTTATTTATTCCCAATATTATCACAATTACTTACTCACTGTCAGCAGAATAGACATGCGACTCAGCCTTACACCTGGAGTTGCTGTCCAAACAGCACACATCCTCCCTTTATCTGTCAGTGTGTCTATCTGTGTGTTTGGTTTTGGTGTCAAACACTGTTAGGCCTATTTTAGGAAACAATGTTAGTGCAGTTCTTACAGAAAGTTAGATGGAAAGATTGGAATTAGAATTAAAAATGGAAACAGAGGAAAATAGCTATCTTGGCTCTTTCCAAAGGTCAACAATGTGCCTACTGGCACCTTTAAGCTGACTATTTAAAACACTGAGTCTCCTGTGTCTAATTCACACTCAAACACAAACTTTAAAAAATACAGTTCATCATCAGCTGAGAAGTCATTTTTTACAGTGCACATGTTCATTAATGTCATTTAGATTTGTTGCCTTGCAGATATATTTTTTTAAATAGGGTCAGGCTACTTCATTACACTCTTTATGCTACAGTAACCTAAGCTAATCATACCCTGTCTTTATCCTTTTTTTTTATACAGTAGTATTAGGAGTAGTACCTCCTGCTCAGCTGAGGGTTTCCTCCTCTTCCTCCAGCTTCCTCACACAGTCCAAAGACATGCATGTTGGTTAGGCCTCAGTCACACGTGCCCTGGAGACCATTTGGGAACCATCAGGCAAGCACTAGTTGGGGAAAAATGTGTAATCCCTGACCATTTGGTGGTTGCTGGCATGAAATTGATTGCAAATTGATTGGTATATGATGTTGCACCAAAAACCTCCTTGTGATTACTTTGGTTGTTAGGAGATTGCTGGGATACAGTTTGCATGGATGGCAGTGACTTGTCTGCAAATGCTCACTAAGTGGTAAAACGTGCACCTTTTGAAAGTGGTGGGGCACAGCTTTTACTTTGAAGTTGAACATCCCTGTTTTTGTTTTTTGTTGCACTTTTTCACACTTCGCTACAGCTCAGAGAGCGAGCCGACAAGTCAGCATCTTCCATGCAAACTGTGGGTGATCGCTGCAACCTGCTAGCAGCTCAGTTACTTGCTAGTGACTGAGGCCTTAATTGCTGACTATTGGGAAGTTGGGCAAATGGATTGATGGTACCCTTGTACAGTCCCTCAGTTTAAACTATTTTACCTCCTCTTACTTTAATCTAATTTAAAGATCATTATACAGGTTATCTTTTCATGGCTACTTTTAATGCCATTGTTTCAAGTACTTCTTGCTGCTTGGGATTAATTTTACATTAACTAATAATGTCAGTAATACAAAAGAAAAAAATTAAAGCTGAAGAGTTTCCTGTGATGCACCCTCATTTTTGTCAGCCACCACACTAACAAATCCTGTTGTTTTTCAAGCTCTGCACTCAAATTTGTGATGAAGACATGTTGTGTACTGCTCGTCATTAGGACACAAATGGGTATGGGAGGTTAAATTGGTGGTGTCCCCCTTTGAAGAATAGTTACTTACAGAGGTACATTTTTCTTTCTTTGATTCAAGCAAACTGACAGATGGCTGTGATCCAGGCTCCACTATAATGTCTGTTTGGATGCGTGTTTGCAATATCTGTGTTTTCATTTTTAGATTTTGTTTTGGCTCAATTCAGAAAGAAAAATATCTCATATCTCACTCACAGAACATATTCTCCACACACAGTGTTATTTCCCAGGTGCCATGGTTACTAACAGAGTTATGTTTACATAACTGCCTTTATTTTTCTCACCAGGCTGACATCCTGTGAAAGCAGGAAACGGTGTGAGGTTTTCATTCTACTCTCCTGTCTAAGATATTCAACAACAGGGTGCCACCTGTCAGGCTGTGAAATCATTATTACTTCATGTTTGTTACAAGGAGATGAAAGACTGTTAAAGATGTGGTCTTGTTGCGAGAATGGTGATTTTTTCATTTCTTCTAATGACAGGGGAATTGCAGGTGGTAGAAATCGATGAAACTACTGTACAGGTGTCCATCAGAGAGGTGCTGAGAGGTGACATCCCGGAGCCAGACAGTGTTACACCAGGGATCTCCCAGCTGTCAGAGAGAAGTCTTCAGTTAACTTGTCTGATTAAAATTTGGATTACATTCAGAAGTGTGTTGAAAGAATCCAATTCTTGCACTCTGACCACCGGGTCCTTTTTCAGAGATGATGAGAAAACTTGAGAAGTTGACATGCAAGTTGTGCTGGTGAGAGTAAATCCATAAATCCATAAATTAAAACTCAGGATATTAATGATACCAGCGGCTCTGAACTCAAACAGAAGAAATCATTTGTCACTCCGTTCCTCGCAGCCGGCAGCACTTTGCAGACGTGTTTTTAGACCTTTCTGAATGGCAGAAAACAAACTGCAGTCAAGTTTTAAGGAAGGAGACATATTTAAAAATGTGAATTAAGAATAATGAATAAGCATACATTTTAAACCCTGGCAATAATTAACTGTACATTTTGAATAGCTGCATTCTTTATGAAGTATGATTTTTAAAGAAAGCCAAATAAACACCGTGAAATATTCTAGCACCATCTGATATTTAGAAAGGACTTCATCAGCTCCCTCCACAGATTTTCTATAGGACTGAGGTCTGGAGACTGGCTAGACCCCTCCATGACCTTATTGTGCTTCTTCTTTAGTCACTCCTTTGTTGCCTTGGCCTTATGTTTTGGGTCATTGTCATGCTGGAAGATGCATCCATGACCCATCTTCAGTGTTCTGGCTGAGAGAAGAAGGAGGTTCTCATCATAGATTTTACAGTACATGGCCCCATTCATTTGGCCCCTGAATGCGGTGAAGTCGTCCTGTCCCCTTAGCAGATAAACAGCTCCAAATCATAATGTTTCCACCTCTGTGCTTGACTGTGGGGATGGTGTTCTTTGCGTCATATGCAGCATTTCTCTTCCTCCAGACATGACAAATCGAGTTAATGCCAAAGAGCTCGATTTTGGTTTCATCTGACCACAGCGCTTTCTCCCAACAAGAATATGAATCATTTAGATGCTCACTGGCAAACCTAAGATGGGCCTTATTTAGCAGGCAGACCTTGTGGGCGATACAAGATTTCAGTCCATTACAGCGCAGTGTGTAGAGGATCAAATATTTACTTTAATACTTATTTTTCATCATTCATATTTACAATAAATAATTTTATAACTTTTATGTAATGTAACTTCTATGTTTTTTCTAGATTTTCATTCTTCATTAAAATGAAACTACCATAAAAATTAGAGACTGTTCATTTCTTTTTAAGTGAGCAAACTTACAAATTCAGCAGCGGATCAAATAATTATTTCCTCTGCTGTAGCTGTTAGCATGGACACCACTGATGAACAATAATATAAACAACAGTAATATAAAAAAGTCTCTGAGTCCTGTTGGAGTGAGACATCCAGTGTTGTGGTTATTTTACATGACTTTGTAGTACATTAGTGTCTTTTTGTCACGTTTAATCATTTTGCAACTTTTTTGGTCATTTTATGTTACTTGATAATCATTTCCAGACACTTTGTGGCCATTTTACAGTGACTTAATGATTTGATTTGCATCACTTTGTTACTCTGTGGTAAGACTTTGTTTGTTCTGGTCACTCTGCAGTTTTTTCTCTTTGTAGTCATATCCCTTGTTCAAGCTTTTGCTGGCTCAAAATGGGCCTTGGTGGTTGACTGTGCATGCATGCAGGATTAGTCCTTGTACAGTTAAGGCATGGAGTCTGTTACCTTGTTTGACTGGAATATTTTCTGCCATTTTTGACTCTTTGCTAAGCAAAAATCTCAATTGAATGAGAAACATACATTTTGTGTGTATGTTACTCTCAGATAAAGAGATGCAGAGATCTGCCATTGTCAGTGGAACACTGTAAGCTAACAATCAATGGCAGGATGACTCAGTGAGAGTGGAGGAAGTCCATGTGGGAGGAAAGGTTGAGAGAGTACACTCCTGAGAGCTTGTGGACTAGGGAAGCTTTTCATTTCCAAAGCTCCAGATGTTTCTGCAGTCCTGTGGAGAACAGCAGTGAGATTCAGCAGGATCAGTGTTAGGATTAAAGAAACAGGATATTTATTTTGATTGAACTTTGCCTTTTTTAGGCACTTGAGGGCAGAGAGTTGCAAAAGGTATATGTAGATACAATAGAGAGAGGTTCCACCCCCCCAAAGTCCCTAATGGCTGATTGGCTCTGCACACATTGTACACTATTCAGTATGTGGTGATGGATGACAGGCATTTATAGATTGAGGAAAAGGTAACAGCAACTCTAAAAGAAGGAATGCAAAAAAAGAGAAAAAAGAAGTGTTGTGTTGGGACAGCAGGGACTATTTTTAATGTGGTGGGTGTTGTGGAAACAGGTACAAATCCTTTGGTAGCAGCTGAATATGTAGGTGCTTGGCTACATAAGGCTGCAGAAAATAAACCTAACAACTTCTCTTCACTGAAATATCAGTTTTAAAGTCACATCACATGTTACTGCTGTGTATAGTGCATAAACAGGAAGGCAGACATTTTTTTTCCCCAAAGGATTTTTAGAGGACACTATAGTACACTGCCATCCATTCATTTTCTGCAGCTTATCTGGGTCCAGGTCACGAGGGCAGCAGTCTGAGCAGAGATGCACAGACCTCCCTCTCCCAAGCCACCTCATCCATCTCTTCCAGGGGGAACCTAAGCATTCCCAAGCTAGCTGAGAGATATAATCTCTCCAGTGTGTCCTGGGTCTGCCCTGGGACCTTCTCCTGTCAGGACATCCCTGAAACGCCTCACCTAGAAGCTGCCCAGGAGGCATCCTAGTCAGATGCCTGACTCACCTCTTGTCAATGTGGAGTAGTGACTGTACTCTGACCCCCTCCTGATCGACCAAGCTCCTTACCCTCTCTCTAAGGGAGAGCCCATGCACTCTTCAGAGGAAACTAATTTCCACCGCTTTTGGTCATTACCCAAGGCTCATGACCTTAGGTGAGGGTAAGAATGTAAATCAACCAGCTCTCTTTTCACCACAACAGACCTGTACAGTGTCCACATCACTACTAATGCTGTCAGTCTCTTGCTCCACTCTCCCCTCACTCCTGAACAAGACTCCAGTATACTTAAACTCCTCCACTTAGGATAGCAACTAGTTCCTGACCTGGAGCGGACACTCCATTTTTCTTTGGCTGTGAACGATGGCCTCAGGCTTGGAGGTGCTAATCCTCACCCCAACCACTTCCCACTCAGCTGTAAACATCCCACTAAAAGCTGGATGTCAGGGCTTGATGAAGCCAACAGAACCACATCATCTGCCAAAAGCAGAGACACGATCCTGTGACTGCCAAAACCAACACCCTCTACCCTAGAAACCTAGAAATTCTGTCCATGAACGTTATGAACAGAGCTGGTGATAAAGGGCAGCCGTGGCAGAGCAACAGTCATTGGGAACAAGTTTGACTTAACCAAGCTGTTACTGTAGTTGTACAGAGATAGCCCACAGTGCTGCACTCACTAGTTACTTAAATAGGTTTTTGTTTTAATTGTATCGTCGTTAGCATCTTCTAAGTTGGTATGTCTCTCAGTCATAGTCTTTCTGCTGTTGGTCAACTGGTTTGATCAAGCGCAAAATGCCATCAAAAATGCCATTAAATATCTGGAAAGTGATGAAAGGTGAAGGAAATGTTAATGTGCCCTTAATTTTAATTCTTTAGAATGGCCAGCAGGGGGCGACTTCTCTGGTCAAAAATTAAGTCCACTGTTCTGTCTGCTAGGCCTTTTCACCTATGACCTCAGTAAACATTGGTCTAATGAGCTGATGATATCAATCACTGTTTTCAAACCCTAGAAAATAAGGTTCATTATGTTAATTATCCCCTGAAATACAATAAAATGATGGATGATCGCAGGGTTTGCTTGCTGGTTTGTTTGACTGGTAACTACCATATATAGTGCCCAATATAGTTAGTTATATAGTAACTATATATAATAATATTATAGATACTACATAGCACAGTGCCCTCTGGTTTTCTGTTAGTTCCTCTTCTCCCTAATCATTTCTGGTTTAAAAATAGATTAAAAAAAAAATAAAACAATAAGATTGTAATGACTCCAGGCTTTAAAACTGTAGTCCAAAAACCAATGGGTGGACATCACAGAGAGTACAACCATATTTTATGTCCAGTCCAAGTCTGCTATAGATGGCAAAATGGTCATTGCTGGTATAATAAGCATGGCAGCCTCTATAATTCACTGCCATTTTGTTCTTTATTTACACCACCAAACCACACCAGGATGGAAACAATCCCTGGGCCACTCATGTGCTAGTCAGTGCACGTTTCAAGCTGCTTTGTTACACCTAGAACATACCAGAGAACATCATTAGCCTCTGTCTGTACCAGTAATCACAGTGGTAAATGTGCTCTCAGGTGTTATCTCTGGAACCATAAGTGAGGATTTTCATAAAAGTAAAAGCCTTGGTGTGCCATCTGTCTGAAAACAGTGACTAATTTTTTCCTCGACACTGACCTCAGATCTGCATCACTACCTGCATTACGCAACTTTATTGTTTGCTGTTTTTTTTTTTTTTTTTTACTGATTCAAAAATTGCACCTATGCTCATGTATTTTTCAACTAGTTTTCAGAAGCCTTTTCATGTACTTTCCTCAGCTTGATGGACCTCACAGCGGCCTGCAGGTTTGCAGTGTTCAGCACCAACCCTGGATGTAGCGTGAGAATACAACCACAGCCAACCGCAAGCCACATGCCACTGACAATGACATCGCTCTGCCCAAACCTGCCGATGAAGCGCTTTTCATTGAACATGAGGATTAGAATCCAGTTGTCCCTCGCTTCCTCAGAGGCCCATTCAACTCACACAACACACTAAACATCACAGAGCGTCAGTGGAAAAGTCCTACATGGATATAATGTTGCATGTGTATTTTTGGGGGAGTTAAAATTTTTTAAAAGGGTCACAGTTAAGTGCCTGCTAACATGCTATAATGCCAGTGTTAATGTGAATAGTGTAATCAGTGGCATGCAGTGAATTTTACAGAAAGTCGAGCAGCAACGATGAGCACCTCCACTGTTTAATAAGACAAACTGGACCAGATCAAAACATAACTTCAATTATATTTTATACGTGTTGCACTCTGCATGGATGTTGTCACCTTCCTGCACTCCTTCCTGGCTGAAGAATTATAAAAATGATTATTTCCATGGTTAAAATATTTGTGTGCTCAGTATTTTGTGTTTAGTTCTGTTTTTACTGCGTTTTGTTATTTTCTAGTTTTGTTTTGGTCTTCCTTATTCATCTTATTTCTGGCTTTGTCAGTTGTGGTTTTCTAGTTCCCTTTGTTCCTGTCTCCCCTGTGTCTGAGCTTCTCTGTCTTTTTCCCTGTGCTTTGGTCCCCGTTTAGTTTTCCTCTGTGCCAGCCCCCTGTGTTAAGTCTGCGCGTACCTTGTTAGGTGTTTCCTGTTTTATTTTGACAGTCCTGTGTTCCCTGTGTGTTGTGTTGAGTTTAGCTTCCTGTGTTTCATTAGTATAATTTTGTCCACCTGTTCTCCCCAGCTGTTTCCTGTTTTCCCTCTTCTTTCCTGGTGTATTTATTGTCTGCATTTCCCTCTGTTCCTTGTTCCATCCTCCCTCATGAAGCTATGGTTCTGGTCCTGTTTTTGCTGGCTTTTTGGCAACCGCAATATATTTTGGATTACTTTCTGTAAATAAAGTCATCAGGTTCATTCAGTCCTGTCTTCGGAGTTCTGCATTTGGGTCCACCTTGCTCGCCACACCGCTCACACATGACACATCCATGAAAACACCTCACTGTGTATCAAAGGTAAAAGTACTTCCTCTGCAGATAAATGTTCTCCATCAGTGTTAAATGGATCAGTGTCTGATGTTTAAGGTGGACTTTATACTTTGTTTAATCTGTTTAGTCTCCAGTGATGTATCACATTCTATAATAATCACATGTTTGCAGTGTGGCTGCTCTATGAGGACCACATACTGTATCTTTAAAAAACAGCTCAGAAAAACAGGCCTGCACCTTGACTTTAAAAAAAAAACATATTAAAATATATCAATAAAATAACAAATAAATCACAGCTGAATTAAAAGTATTGAGCAGTGTGTGACATGGTGAACTATCAATATCTAGAACGGGACTGAAATGAAGGTAGTACATTAGCAAAACAGCTGGTTAAACTGGAGACTGAAAGTGCTGGTGGAGCCTGCACCTTTCAACTGGCCTGCTTTTTAAAACTTTACATGGCAGGAACTGACATCCCCTCTCCCTCATCAAGTGTGCAAATGTGCTTAAGGAGTTACTAACAGTTTCTTCATACTGCCCTGTAACTCCTTTATTATATGTCAGACAAGGTGGTAATGAAGAAGAAACTTGTCTATTAAGATGATAAATCATAGTCTGTTTCTACACAAAGCCCAGATGGTAATTGATCTCAGAGCAGTGAAAGCTCAGCTTGCAGCAGCTTGACTAGCACGCTACTCTCCCAGCAGTGTCCCATCAAAGAGTAGAAGTTTATCAACAATCGACATGCTCAAACAGCCAGCAAGCACTTCTTGCCTTGCTTGGCCTGATGGAACACCACCGAGCTGATGTTCAGCAGGTATAATGTTTATCACATGCAAGATCTCATCTACTATGTGAATTAGTGCTACACATAAAGTACAATGGGAAAGTGTGTATATATATATATAATATGTAGTTGTAAAATAAAGTACTGGACAAAGTAAAAGAGCCTAAACAACCAACAGATCAGCAGCTGTTGGTACTTGGTAGGACTACAGCTTCGCTTGCTGTTTTGGCAGTTTTGTAAAACAACTGATTGCTGAACAAGACAAAACAGCACCAACTTATTACTCAAAGCAGCCACAACCTTAAATTCACTGTGTGTAAAATCTCACCACTAGGTTGTATATTGCGATCAAGCAAATAATGTTTTCTTACCCCTCCCAATTAAGTGTATAATCCCAGCTATGGTGGTTGCTGTAGGATTAACAACTCTAGCTGCTGTTCATCTTTAGCGATTGTAGGCTTTCAGTCCACTGTTTACCTCAGCTGTCAGTATTTGTCCATGTTTACTGTCAGAGGCTGTGAAACTTTGTGAAAAGAGTCCGATACGACTTGATGAGTCAGATAAACTCAATTCTGCCAATGACAGCAATAGTGAGGTGAGTCGTTGAGGATATCCTGAACTTTTCTATGGGTAAGCGTTGTTATTTTTGCTGCTGTTAGATCTACTTCAAAGAAAGTTTCACTAACATGGTTGGATGATGTGAGAATGTAATCAAACTGTTTATCAGAGGGAAACTGATTTTCAGGACTCTGGAGCCTAACATTAGCTGGCATAATGTTAACATAACCAGCTCTTCTTCTTGTTGAGCTGGCGTGTTGTCAGCTGTGTGGAGATGGAAGGGTTGCATATCTAATCTGCTGACAATAAGTAATTGCAACAATATTGGGAATAAATAAACATATTTATGCATGTTCAGGACATGAGGCTTGAGGTGAGGAGGAAGAGGATGACTTTTTATCCAGATGCTGGTCTCTTTGGGACCCCTTCACCAAAGGCTACAGTAGAAAAGCGCTTTATAAGAACTAGTCCATTTACCATTTACTTTAGCATAGACTTGCTTTTTTGTGCCAGCCCTGATGGCTTTTTGAGGAACTACAGATTTTAGCTCATTGACATGTTTTTTTTCTGCCCAGAGATTACAGCTTGTTAAAAAGTAATCAAAATGTAGTCTATAATTATCTAACCTTGGTATAAATTTTGCTCATATTTTTATCAGCACCAGAATTACACAGTCCATTAATCAGCCACAGCCAGGTTAAAAAAAGCCCAGCTGCCCTGTATTGTTGTTATTGTGTAAGAGGCTATGAATGGATTCATGTGCCTGTGAAGCTGCTTATAGATGAGCCTTGGCACTTCACCGTTCATGGCTAATGGATTCACGAGTGGCTCTGTAAATAGGCCATGGCACATGAGCAGGCCAATGGCAGCAGCCAGGCCATGAATAATACATGGAGGTAGATACAAAAATGACTTCCGGCTTCAAGGAGGTTTTACTGAAACACTGCTTTTAGAGAAATAAAGAGGCAGAACTTTGAATGTTTTTATAGGAGGTAAAAAAAAAAAAAAAAAAAAATATATATATATATATATATATATATATATATACACACACACACACACACACTTGTTCAGCCTGAACAAGCTTGTGTAACATACCTGATACATTGTACCATCAACAAATGATTCTTGGCTTGACATTATTTTTGTATTATTTGCACTTATTTGAGAGCTTTTAGGAAATGTCAGTCACCACAATCTCCATTGTTTCATAAATCCTCCTTGAATATTTGTTCTGTTATGGTTCTGCACTGTACATTTAAGGCATCACATTAAATTGCATTTATTTTCCTTGGTATCACTGGTATCACTTTAAATACCATTTTGGGTATTTAAAGTGATTTTCATCATGTTCTCTACTTGATGTTTTATCTATGTTCATACTGGAGCTGGAAATATCCCATAACTCTGTAATCATTATAAATGGCTTAAACCTGCATGTACTAACTTCTGAAATACATAACATTCACACACACACACACACACACACACACACACACACACACACACACACACACACACACACACACACACACACACACACACACACACACATTTCAATCACTGCTTGACATTTCAAAATAGCAACTTCCATAAGGTCATTTTAATATTCTCAGAGTCATCCTTGTCAACTTTACAGATTAATGTCAGTGGAGCAGGGCTTACAGGAGTGACGCCGGCCTCTTATTCCACTGGCCAGTGATAACTGTGGCAACTTATTGTAGTGACAGCGGTGAATGGGATTACGGAGGAGCTTGAAGAGAGCTCTGGAAGAGAGGCTTTTTCATTTCACTGTGGGGCTATTTTTAAATGCTGCCAAACCTGCCTGCAGAGAGCGCAGTCTTTTGATGATTATGAAAGCTCCATATTTTTGTAGAGATGACAGTGAAAAAGTGAATGGTTTTTCATCCCATTAGAACTTTTTTCCCTTCTTATTAACTCAGAAACATTAGGTTCTGCTTAAATTTTGTCACAGTAGGAGAGGCTCAAGTGGACTTAACAGCATCTAGTGTCCTATAAAGTCAACAAAATTATGAGTTATGAAAGGTCTGACAAAACAAAATGACTGAGGTCTCACCATCTGAGATAAAGCTGATATGCTGTTAGCAGTTACCATCACCTAACATTTGCTTATTACCGTCCAGCAGCAACAAGGCAACTTTATCATTTCTTGCACTTGTTTTTTTGTCCACTCGATGAATGTATAGCCATTTCTCATGAGGGTGCACGTGGGAACGCAGATGCCCGACACAGTTGGAGTAAAAATTTGATAGTGTGTTCCAGAGCAGGTCATGTTCCAGATTAGAGATCAATAGTTATGAAGCTGGTGCAAAAATACTGTTTTATGCCTGTCAAACTGTGTCATCTTTGGCATTTTTTTTATAGATTCAACTGAAGAAATGGGAACAATTGATGTGTGGCTGCTAGTGGCAAAGTGACTAAAGATACAATTGATTTAGGTGCCTTTTCTATGCTTGAATGATTCATAGGTGAGGTTAAGAGGTTAACAAACAGGTACAAGGACTGGACTGAAAATGAGTGAAAAAGCAGCCGATGCCCAAAGAAAAACTTTAAAACACCTTCTGAAAGTCTGTTGCCCAACTTTTGCTCAAGACTGCTATAAACAATACAAGAAAGCAGCCGGTCGTGGCAGATACCTCCCTGGTTCTTCTGGAGGTTTCTTCCTGTTAAAAGGGAGTTTTTCCTTCCCACTGTCACCAAGTGCTTGCTTATAGGGGGTCGTTTTGACTGTTGGGTCTTTAAGTTACAATATAAAGCACCTGTTTATTGTGATTTGGTGCTATATAATTGAATTGAAAGAAAGCCAAAATAAGCAAAATATAAAGAAATAAGGAGTCACTCCAAAAATAAGGGGTGGCTCAAGACTTTTGCATAGAACTGTATGGGTTTAACCTCATCATATTTTTTTGAATATTATAGTTTTAGCTTTCTTTGTAAGATCAGTCACTCTTTTGCCAGTAGACTTACCCATGTTTGTGATTGGTCAGACCCTATCAGCACCACCCCTTTCATGTGAACATGCTTGTAGCTAGACTTAAATCCTGGCTTGACTTATCAAGTTAATAACCAGTGTTGTGTTACCACTTGGCCTAACTGCCTACATTATGTTAAGGGACACATACACAAAAAAAATTTACCTTCAAAGTGAAACAGGGAGAAACCCTAAAGACACATACAAAACACAGAGACTCACATTAAACATGGAGACAGAGGTGAGGGAGCACTGGAGGACAAAGGTATAGATGCAGAAAGATGAAACTGATGGAGGGAAACACTGAGAGAACTAAACACACAAGAAATTTAGATACTGAAGCTGCATTTAAACCAATCATTCAAAACTAATGCTTGTAAGACAATCTAAACTGGTACCCAGATCTCCAGTATAACAACTAGAAATAATTCTCAACATTACTGTACATGTAATGATGTAATGATTAAATTAGTGCAGGAGTGACAAATGTAACCCAATGATAATCAAAATTTCAGAGAGAAGTGAAACCAAATAATAAACAGGAGTCCAAAAACTCCAAAGCAACTCAAAACCTTGGGACCAAAACCAGGAGCCATGACAACGATGCAGGAAGCTTCCGAATGCACCTGTGAAATTTTGTCTGTGTTTGTCCTTGGTTCTCCCCGATGATCCTTGAAACATGTTGCGACTGAGCTGCTGCAAAGCCGTGCTCTGTCTTTGGATCCCCTTTTTTATTGGCATTTAAAAAATGACTGGGAATTGTTTTTAAATTTTATGGCCTTCACTATTCTTTCATTTAATGCTCACTGGGCAACAGGGAAGAATTTTAGGGAAGATATTTCGGGGCTTTTCGCCTTAAGTGGGTCATGAACACCAGGGAAATGAGAGGGGGAAGAGAGCAGTAATGGCCCGAGGACCTTGACCGCTTGATCATTACATCTGGGTTTTCTTATTTAGGTTTTGTAGCTGTTAGGTTTGCTGTGCTGCTACAGAGAATTGGATAAGCACCACATCATCCTGGAGCAGACGTGAGGCTGTGATGCAACATTAGAATAATATCCAAAAGATCACAGCTGGAAGCTCTGCACAGACACAAACAGGAGGAGAAGGAAGGGGGGGAGTACAGAGCGAGGATGTGACACAGTAGATGTAACTTCTCACTTCCACTACCCCCTCTTCCTCATCCCTGACCTGCACCCTGCTGTCAGCTTCCCATGCCTTATTCACTGATTGCTAACCAACAGGGGTTTATGCCACGTGCTTCAAGCTAGTTAAGTATTTATCAAGCTTCTTGTGTAAGCTCAGAATGGCAGGCGGCTGTCAGTTGCTTTTCCCTCTTTTTCAATACCTCCTAACAAGCTCGATCTATTTTTCCTCCAATTTAGGGTGTGTGTGTGTGTGTGTGTGTGTGTGTGTGTGTGTGTGTGTGTGTGTGTGTGTGTGTGTGTGTTCACACAATATCCAGATGTCATGACCAGATCTTTCAGTGTAGCTGCGACATGTGCAGTCGCACGTGTCGAGGTGGAGACGTGATGTTTTGTGATAATGCCTGATTGTGATGCAGCATTGTAACTTTAACACCCTGTTGTCCTCTGAGGGATGTGCCGTGGTCCTCGTAATGTGAGTTTAGGCCCAGCTGCAAATCACCACAGGACAAGCAGAGGCTATGACAGAAAATCTAAGAAGCGGTGATTGAGCTCCTCTGCTGCCACAAGTCACTGTGGTTTTACAGTGGTGGTTTGTGATGAAAATCTCATCTGGCAGATCAAACTGAAATTCCCACTGTGGCAGATGGGGAACGCAGGCCAGGATCCAGTCTGTCAGGAGACCCGTGGATTACACCCATCACAGTCCTGTCAGCAGAGCCATTTGCACAAGAGGCAGAGCAGTGAGTGAAAAGGTAAAACTCATCCCCAGGGCTTGGCTTTGTCTTACTGATGCAGTATGAGAAAGGGGAGGACAAATGTTGTCTTATTGGGCACTTGTAGAGGAATAAAAATTGTGTTCTAAAGATGTAAGTGACATCACCTGGTTGACAGAAAAAAAAATTGTAAACTATTTGTAACTGGGCTAGTTTGAAGCCAAACTCAGTGTCTTCACTCACTTTACCTGAAGTGGGCGTGGCTCTCATACTTTAATGCATCAGTCAGAATTAGGTAATCATGAAGAAGTTGCTTGGCCCTACCTGCTAAATAAGACAATCCACAGGAGTGTGATGTAGATATTATTTATGTTTGGTTACATTTACATTACTGTGCAAAAGTCTTGAGCCACTCCTCATTTCTTTATATTTTACTTCCAAAGAACCAGACTTTCTTGTAATTCTTTAAAGCGGTCAAGAACAATAATTTTGTGTTTTTCTTTGAAAATTGGCTACTTTTTTAAAAAATAAATTTTTTCAGTCATAAAAAATATATATAATTTGTTCCTACTTCTTTTGTTAAATTTCCCAAAAATGCAAAGATAACATAGTTTGACAGGCATAAAGCAGTATTTATGCACCAAAAGCTGAAAACTTGATATATCTCAGTGTGGTGTGGAGAGTGTAAAAAATCTGAAGAAACAGAACAAATACAGGACAAAAAAAACCTACAAAAACTATCTACAGAAGATGAATAGTATCTGAAAGTCATGGCTTTAAGAAATAGGAAAAAAAATCCAGCAAAGACCTGAGAGATGCATCTGCTCCTTCAGTTTATCCATCTACTGTTCACCTAAGCCTCATCAGAAATGGTCTCAGTGGTAGAGTGGCTGTCAAGAAGCCATTCTTAAGGAAGGGAACTCAACTGAAAATGAGATGCAACAGAAAGTGATGAATCCAAATGTAAAATTTTGGTTCAAATCATCATCAATGTGTACAGAGGTGGTCAGGAGGGAGGTGCAGCAGGAAGTGCCTACAGCTATCTGTAAAACACGGTGGAGGCTCTGTCATAGTTTGGAGCTGATTTCTAAATTGATGGAAAAGTAATATCTGTGATATTCCGAGGGAAAAAGAACTCAGTTGTGGTCACTGCAAATAAAAGTTTCTAGAGTTTATTTTGCACAATGTTCATATATGCAGCAACAACAGAGGACAGGAGGATGGCCGGGGCTTGGGCTGGTGAGCAGGACAGGTGACACACACATGCACACACAAACATACAAAATCCAGCGCTCATAAAGTCCAAGGGGTTGAGACTGGCTTGGTTTTGCATAAAATTGAGAGTCCACACAAAGAAAGTCTTGCAAGGTCAAGTGAAAGCACCGACAGAGGTACCTTGCTGATGAAATGATCTGACAAAGACCAAAGATTCTTTCCAAGCTTAAATATCCATTTAATGAGCGCTCATGAAGAACAGGTGAGTAAAGAGTAACTTCAAACAGGTGTGTAAGCAGGAGAGCCAGGGATCCGTGGGTCGGAGGACCAGGAAGATCCGCCTTGACATGTGACACACCCACAACAAAACAAAAAGGAAAGTACACAAGAGGAAGCCAGACCTGAGAGTGCAAGGACCACGACACCACCAGATTTTGATCCAGTGTGCAATACCATCTGTAAAGCATCTGATTGTCCATGCCTTCATTTTTCAGCATGACAACGATCCCAATAGGGACCTGGATAGAAAAACACACACCATCAGTCATGGATTGGCCTCCCAAGAGCCTGAACATAAACATTATTGAAGCAGTGCGGGGGGTTTGAGGAAATGTATCCGTGTAAAAGCTAAGGGAAGTGGAAAACACTGACTGGTAATTCATCCTCTCTTTAGCCACACAGGGTCCTCAGATTCAAACTTTGCAGACTTCAAATTTAGAGAGCTTTATTTTAAGCTCAATTGCCAAAGTTTTCAAAGAGACCAAGTTAAGAAATATGTCAAAATTCCTTTTTTGCTATATTTTTATTATGTTATGCACAAGGCATCTGAAAAGCTTCACGGTGTAGTGCTATGCTGAAAAACATCCCTGCCAATGACAAAATATTTCAACAATTATTGTTTTCACATCACACAATAGTTGAAAATCTAACTTTCTTCTTTTTCTTTTGATACACATGTGTCTATATATTTATAGAACAAAAATATTCTGGAGGGTCTTGAATGAGAGTAATTCATGAGTCACTGGTACATTCAAAACAATACTCTGGCAGGAAAAGTGTTAATAGCTGGAACAATTTGATATAAAACATACACTATATTGCCAAAAGTATTTGCTCATGAGGTCAGATACTGAATATTTAGTAGTGAGGAAATTTCATGACTGGACTTGTTGCTCAGGTGGCATCCTATCACGGAGCTCTGGAGAGCAACCCATTCTTTCACTAATGTTTGTAGAAACAGTGCTTGGTTTATACACCTGTGGACATGGAAGTGACTGGAACACCTGAATTCAATCATTTAGATAGGTGAGTGTATCATAATCTGCCACTGGTCTGAGTGCAGCTTCTGATGTTCAGGAGGAGTTGAGCTGGATTCTCCACCTCTTTGGGTGGAGCCTGGAACGTCTCCACTCCCCGGTCTAGCGCCTCTGTTCTATCAAACCTCATCACCTGCATGATTTATGGGCCAGCTCAACCTTCCAAGCTCCGCCAGATTATCTGCCTCCTCAGAGCGGTAACAGGTTCAGTTGCTCGTTCAAAATCCATTGCCCATGTTTGCTTCCTTGCGCCTTCCAGTGAATGCTTCTCTGCCGGCCGCAGGAGTGGGCACCACCTCCTTTCTTCTATCCGCATTTCCAGAAGCTGGTCATTCCTCCTGCAATGCAAAAGACCCAAACACTTACCTGTTGCTGCTCTGCCTGCTAACCCTCTTACATCTCTTCTTCTCTCCGGAAGGATAACTCAGCCAGTGGACTCGGATTGCCCTCCCTCACCAGAAAACCTTGTAAGCACAAAGACTGCAATATCTGTACATGACTTTCTGTAACTGGTCTCAGAACCACTTGGAAACTGCATATTGGATCAGCTCCCATCTCCTTCGTCTCCCAGAACAAACTCCCCACGCTGACCAATAAGACTTCCCGATTTCCCCCCTGAGATTTTGGATTTGAGGAGATGTGCACATCACCTCTTCTGTATGCCTCTGCAGCCTATGGTCACACATCTGTGTGTAGGTTTATGGAGTTTTTTGTCTTTTAGTCAAGCACAATTCCAATTTTAACCTTGTAAGGTTCTATTCAGAAGAAAATAACTGCAAATAAAAA
Organism: Archocentrus centrarchus; assembly: GCF_007364275.1. Lineage (NCBI taxonomy): Eukaryota > Metazoa > Chordata > Actinopteri > Cichliformes > Cichlidae > Archocentrus > Archocentrus centrarchus. The sequence continues at coordinate 21,260,127 of NC_044368.1, read as the reverse complement.
TTTAGGTTTTTGGCTGTGAAGTTGTTACAAAGTAATATTTTTGTCAGCTTTGGCCATATCTTCATATATTTCAATGTGTAGTTCTACAATATCCAACAATTCAACCTTTTCTGCCCTTAGTAGGTGGAATTCCTGCTCAGAAACATGTCACTCATCTTAATGAGATGCAATAAGCGTTCTGTCAGCTTTGCTTTGCCTTTTGGTTTTGTTCTCCATGCCAGCAACTTTGCAGATACTTTCTTCAGATATTTTATAGAAAGTCAATTTCATTTTTCAAAGAGCTCATTTGTTATTTTTAAAGCATCCATTATTAAACTATAGGGCTGCTGCTGAGCTAACATAGCACTAACCTGATTACCTCCTGCTTGTTCATTCAGCAAATAACAGGTCTTCATCAGGTCGGTAATATCTATTATTCCTGTGGGAAAGAGAGGACTTTGAAAGCTGGGGAAAAGGGAGCTTTTAATTGCCATTAATATTTAAATATGCCACGTCGAAGGCCATCTCTCCTTACAGCTTCCATGAAGATGCCGAGTCACATCTTTGCACTTGATGACAGCAGTGTCATCAGTTCCATCCTGCAGAGCCAAAGAACAGGAACCACTGAAACTGAGAATTACAACCACTAAAAATAACCTCTGTTCACCAAGAGTGCACTAAAACAAGCTGGACTTAGGCTCATGTACCTTTGATGGTTACAATGACTAACATGCAGTTAAAATTATTTTCTGGGGAGAAGAAATATTTAAGTTTTGTGCACTACTCACCAAGGGGCTGATATACAGACAGAAACACAGCAAACCAAAGTAAACGTTTGACTTATAGTAAGAAACCGTTGATTGTTGGAAATGCATATATTTCATATCAGTTTTTTTGCCCACAGTTATTGAGAATATAGAATTGTTGTAACCATTAGCTGCTGTCTGTGTAGAGTGACCAAGATAAGTGATAAGAGGTAATTATTAGCAACAATAAAAGCAATATATCTTCAATATTTAATGGAAATAGCTGTTAGTGAAATGCGTAAAAGAACACAATAACTTCATGAGATCTCCTGAGTTTTATCACATCACCACCAAGAGGTTGACATTTGTACATTTTGAGTCAAGTCTCTAAAAGTACACATTGTTTGTTGCACCTTGGGCTAATAGAGTTAATAATGGTCTACATTACAACATCCCCACGAAAAGTACCTGAGCAGGATGCCAGGAACCTAACTGAGCCAAACACAGTGATTATGCCCCCTTGATAACAACTCTGAGTAGGATGAATTATTTTATAACTCATCCACCTGGATACTGGAATCAGGATGTGGCTGCTTTGATTGCTAGGTGTCCAGACACTGGCAGCTGGAGCCAGTAGGTTCTTGCTAGCCCCCCACATCACACCCCACCAATTTGTGGTGTTCCTGTCTTTTAGAGCATTTTAATTGAATTTGCTGAGAAATAATGTAGTCTGTGTGTGGTACAGGTCATCCCAGAAGCTTGTGTGTCTGCATGTTGCACCTGTACAGTTTCTGGTAGCAGCTAGCTAATCGGGTGAGGTAACATTAGGCAGCACTCCACCCCTTCATCCACATATGATAACCAACATGGTGGCTGCCAGATCGCTAAAGTCAAACCTTCAAAATGCAGAGTCCAAAACCAGTTGGTGACATCTACAACCACTAACATGACCAAGGTTTCAAATAGTGAGGTTAGCTTATATACTAGTAATCCTTGTGAGTCTAAACCTCAGAATGATTTTTGCACAGAAACCATTTAAACCTTCAGTTTGGAAGAACGATGGCTTAACGAGAGGGTGGACTTAAAGGGAGGGGACGACAACTGACATATCAGGCAGAAGATGAACTGAGTGGCTGCAGTATGAGATAAACAGGGATTGTTGTGAACACATTTTCAGGCCCTTTAAAAAAGATACACATGTACTTTTAGATAGAACCAAGGAGGCTTATTTTCCCAGGTAGGAGAAATAGAACGCAGACTGTGAGCAGATGGTGGATTACTGTGTCAAGATTTAGCACTGCTAAATATTACAAATGAGGTACAACACACACAAACACACACACAAATACACACACACAGGCTACTGAGCACTTGAAAGATGCTAGCTATTGATCCTCTGGGATGTGATTCTTCCTTTATGATTACTGTGACAGCAGTGCTTATCATTGTGCAATAACACCAGTCTGTGCTTCCCACAGTAATCACTCTGGAGCCAAGTGTTATGTCTACTAGTTGAATGGAAAATTGCAGAGGTGGAATATTCACCCCCACACACGCTGAAGCAGAATGCCTTGCCTGGGTGCTCGAGAGTCACAACTAAGGTCCTATTTGCATTTGATGGTCTCATTAAACAGCCGATTAGGAAGCCTCGCTATGCAGACGGGAGGCTTTTCGTGGCTATTTGCAGTCTGATGGCCATAGGGATTGTTCCTGTGCTGCTCTACCGGGTGCCCTTGAAAAGTTGGTGGCATTTCTCCTCCTGATGAAGCCTTCACAGTCAGTCTTTTGGAACATTATTTATTCTGAGAGGTTATTATTATGCTGTACTTTTGACACAGCTGCAAACTCTCCCTCTGATAATGATGCAATCAAATCAGCATAGATCTATTATCAAGTCATCTAAACATACAGAGGGGGTCTCTAAGTATTAAAAGTCAACAATGCTTTGCTGATTTAGTAAGTGCAGAGTTCCAAACCTCCTCTGACTTTAATATCAGCACAAAAACTTTGTGCAAGGATCTTCATGGCGTGGGTTTCCTCTGATCATGATCATTATATTGCTACTCGTGAAAACAGGACTTCACATCACAGTTGAAGTTGAACTGTTTTATGTACTGTTAATGCAGACGTTGTGTACCTGAACTAACTCTGTAAAGTACCAATTAGCTCTAGATGTCAGACAGTTACAGTGAGTGAAAATATATACATCCTGAACTGCTCATGGCAGCCAGTCAACATACATTTAGTGAACTAGAGGCTTACAGAGAATGGTCCGATTAAAATAACATCCACTGAGTGGTGGCAGAGGTGAGAGAGGAATGGCGAGACTGGCTCATGCTGATAGAAAGGCTACACTCATTACAATCCAGGTATGCCAATGAGCATCCCTGAATGTACAACACGTTTAACCTTTGAACAGGTAGGCAACAGCAGCCACAGGTGCCACTCCTGTCAGCTCAGAGCAGGGAACTGAGGCTACAATTGCCATGGAATCAGCAACAGTGGATAAAGGAAGACTGGAAAAATGTCTGGTGTTCTAATCATGTGGTAGATGGTTTTTTTGTTACATATTTGGGGCCTCTCCATACCAATTTTGCATCATTTAAACATCAAACACTAGTCAGTCCCTTTATGACTACATTTCATCCATCTTCTAATGGCTAATTTCATTAGCATTAAGACATTCATCATGTCGTGTTGTGCTCAAATGCCTCCACAGCCACCAGATCTCATTCAAATAGAGCTCTTTTGGAATGTGGGAAAGTGAAAGAAGCACAACATGAAGGTGCTGCCCACAGAGATGCCATTGTGTCACTATGATGCAGAATCAGTGAGGAATGTTTCAAGCACCTTTGCTGAATCTGTGCCTCCAAGAATTAAGGATGATTTGAAGGCAGAAGCGGGTCATGATAAAAAAGCCTTTCGAGTAGAGGTTACATAAATGACCTGTGCAGAGAAAAATCCCACTAAGGCATGTCATGTTTTTGTTTTTTTCAAATAATGCACCTTGAACATAATGGATTTGCAAATTTGGAAATTAGTGAACTCATAGCTTAGAACTAATTATGAGTGATGTTGGTGCTGCACACCATTGGGGTGGGGGGTGATGAACACAAAGTGAAGTTTGCCGTAAAGGTCACCGTGTTAGATGCCCTTAACTCCGGGAGTGTCACCATTTTCTTCTGGGTCACTGCTTTCAGCTGAGGCCATTTCATTCACGGGAGAAAAACAGTCAAAAGGGGTCAAAGTTCACGTCACAGGCTGACTTGTCAAACTAACTATTCTTTCGCACTGAATTATAAAGAGCTTCATTTCTTTTTAAATCGAAAATAGTCCAATAGTCTGTTTGTTTAAAATACTATCAATGCATTAGTGATCGAATGAAAGGCAAAAATAAGAGTGGAAGCTTCAAAAAGCATGACTGTGTCACTTTTAATTGAGTGACTTTTGTATCACCCCAGAGGCTGTAGTAACTAAGCAGCATTTTAGCTGTGAAGTGCCCATGCAGGCTCAATGTGTGACAAGAGGCATGCTGAGAGGCAAAGCAGTGAGTTAGCTGGTAAAAGAGTCAGTCAGGCATATTAAGAGAACAGTTCTTTAGAGTTTGCTAAGTGGACTGGGTTAGGAAACACACCCTTGCTCATATTAATTAGGCAGGTCTCTAAATGTTATCAGAAATGTCACGGCCACAGTATCTCAGTCAGGCCTTCTCTTTCTAGGACCCACTCTCATACTGTTCATGACAATTCACAAGAGCTATCAAGTGTTAAGTGCTTGAATAGTCCTGCTTTGTTTGCACACACTGACAGTGACCTGACTGTGTGAGGAGGGGAAATGCACACCAGGCAGTTGCTGCAACTGCATTCAAGTTGAAAATTAAAGTTTCACCAACCCCCTCCATTATTAACAGAGGAAGGACACGCCTGCAAGCTTCTGCAGCTAATTATGCATTAAATAAAGAATAACGTGTTGATGGTGTGCAAAAATTGTGACATTATTCCTCTCCAATAAGCAGTAATGTAATTACTTCTAGTGGAGTGGAGCTTCAGGATGAATGTGTGGCTCAAGAGCTGGATCGCTTTCAAAGACATACAGTACATCTGTAGCTATTAAGAAACTTTTAACAAGCCTGGGAGTAGTTAAAAATAAGTCACCCAGGTTTACCGCAGGCCCTAGTCACACAGGCCTAGAGACCGGTCAGTGACCATCTTGCAACCACCAGTTGCTAGGGAAAAATGTGTATTCCCTGATCAGTTGCTGAGTGGTTGCTGGCAGTCACTAGAAATTAGTTACCAAGAGGTATATGGCACTGCACCGAAAACCTCCTTGCAATTGCTTTAGTTGCTAGCAGGTTGCCACAGTCACTTGCTAGCAACTAAAGTCGCTTCTGTGGAAGAAGCCAATGTCTCAGCAAACACTTTTGATCAAATATGCTGGGATATGATCAACTAGATCAGGGATCCTCAAGTCCAGGCCTTGAGATCTGGTGTCAGGCACCTTTTAGATGTGTCTCTGCTTCAGTACACCTGAGTAAAATATAGAAGTCATTAGCAGGGCTCTGGAGAACTTGACTGCATATTGAGGAGGTAATTCAGCCATTTGATTCAGGTGTGTTGGATGAGAGACACATATAAAAACTACAGGATACCGGACCTCGAGGCCTGGATTCGAGGATCCCTGAACTAGATATTCATTTGTTTTATGTGGATTTTGTGTAATTTCAAAATTCTAAATGAGTCAAAAAAAAAAAGGAAAAAATCTGTAAAACATTATACTCTGACATCCAGGAAAACCCAAAATGAGAAGAGACAATAGGAGTATGTGGACAGAGAAACATTTGTACACCCACTGTGTAATTAGAGAATTGCTGTTAAGGCAACAATCCAAGGCAACATTTCAAGCTGCTGTTGCTTTTACTGGAAAAATATGCATCCCAATTCAGGACGTGGATGAACTGCCCCAAATTTTAAAAAAAGTCTTAACCTTGACCATCACAGGATGCACAAACTTGATACTGCATGCTATACGTTGGAATAATGTTTATTTATTTTTGACAGATGTTATGGAAAATTTGGAATGTTTTTAGAATATCCTGGCAGAGTTAGAACAAGGCCTCTGGTGAAAAAAATCTCATGCAGGAAATAAAACAGAAAATATGTTTTCCAGATCAGGTTTCCCAGATGATTTTTCGATTAAAGTGGTCAGAGAGGAGTAAATGATCAATATCTGCCCAAGCAATACTTTCCCAGTGCAACCACAGGCATCTTATCCTGGCCTCTTACTGGTCTGATTCTAGCTTGACTTACTCAGGTGTGCTGTGCAGCCTGTTTTTCTACTTTTACTTTTTCTGAAGGAATAACAACTCCACATCATGTGGTGGGAGGGTTACAGCTTCAAACCCAAACACATAGTGACTTTTTATGTTAAAATCTGCTGCATAATGCATGATGAATTGAAAATCTGATAGTACAAAGGTTTGTAATTCCTTCAATTTACGATGAGATCTCCATCATCTGAAATGTAGCTCCAACCCACCACGGAGTCTCCACCATGTTTAACAGATGACGGTTGAGCACTGTTACACCTCTCTCCTGACCTCCTCCATGCACGAGTTGAACCAAATCTGATATATTCAGATGCTGTTGAAAAATGTTCCCTTTACAACAAAGAAAGATCGAATAAGAAATACAATCAAATTATATTATTGATTTTTCAATTATTATTTATGGAAACATTGTGCAGTGCAATGCAACAAGATAGGCAGTGGGACTGCCCCTGCTGGTTTGTTCACTACCGTTTTCAATGATGACCGCTCGGATGAAGGTTAGAGCTGGAAAATGATCAGCTTAACACCAGTACTGGCTTGCAGGGTGCGTCATTGATTCACTGTGACAGTTTTGGCCAGAAGAAACAAAAATCTCTGCCTCTGGACTCCTCAGTGTCTTTCAGTACAAATGAATGCTGAAACTGAACGGGCATCCTTTGTTTATTCATAACTTTACACCTTAATGTCATTTCAGCAGATCAGTCATTTAAATCTTTAACCCACGTGTGCTTGTCGTGAACAGGGAAAGACCAGAGCCATTTTTGGTGACTGCAATCATGTTTATGAGTGCTATGAAGCTGCATATTTTACATCAGGGTCTGTAGTTAGTGGACATTCAAGGAACTGCTATTGGAGCTAGCACTTCATTTTTTATTTAACCCAGGAAGTGGCTGCTTGAATAGAACTTCAATTCGGCTCCATTCTGTCAAACTTTTCTTTTTCAAACTTTGTGCATCGAGTCAAGTGACAGTTGAGAACATTTTTGAGACTTATACCAATTTCCAATGGAGAAACTATAGGCTTTATAGTACAAGGCGTAGTTCCAAACACCTATAAACAAGCTCTAATTTTTAAAACTGGCCAAGTTCTGTTTTAAATATTCCTAGATTAGCCCAATCAAGAAAAAAATACTGCCTGAAATCCGGCAGTAAACATGAAGCAGGAGTCTTCAGGGATCATCAGCTCAGTGCAGATGGGTTCAGGTACACTGGTGCTTTAAGACAAATGCTGATGTCAGCATGCTAGCATCAAAAAAGACAATGTAAAGATGCTGATGTTTAATATTTACCACACTGACTATCAAAGTATAACTGCAGATATTTGGGTTTGGAGTGAAGCAGTGGATCAGTTGAGTCAAAACTAATTCTCTCTAATAGCTTTGGGGCAAATAATCTTTTTTTTTTTCATAGCAGGTATTTTTGACATGTAATTGCAAAGGTATAATTAATAACATTAATGCTGACTATATGCCATTTAGGGAGTAACTTCAAAGGAACTTGAGATACTGCACAAAACTGGAAAAAATATCTTCATAAAATAACTCAGAAACATAAGGGAACAAACTCAGCGAAATGCAGTAGATAGGCCGGAAATAGAGTGACGCACAACTGTACAAAAACAGAGGGAGAGAAAATGTATACACACTGGGCTAATGACACAGGTGGAAGCGATCAGAGTGGGGCAGACAATTACAAAAGTGGGACATAAATCAGAGACAGGAAAGAATAACACAGCGAACACATGAGGTAAGTGACTTTTTAAATGATGACAGGAAGTAACTGAAAAGAGAAGAAACAGAAACCAAAGGAAAGCACAAAAGGAAGAAGCAAGTAACACTAGAAAACTACTTAAAACCAACAAAACTGTTACAATCTGTCCATGAAAAAAAGGTTTATTTTGGTTAATTTTGACAATAAAATACAGTCTGTCTGAACAGCCCTGACCAAGCTCCCAGCTGGCCCAATAAAGCTGCTCTCCAGTAGCGAGCTGTTTCAAACTGTGGTTTACCTGGTAGCTCTCATATAAAACTATAATGTAGAAGCTTACAAGAATAGAAAATAATTCCTCTCGCTGTTTGGTCCGCTGTCTATTCCTGTGCTTCTGGCTGGCATGACTCAGGGAAATATTCACTTTTGAGTTTTGTGCCATCAAAGACACACGTGGGAAACTATGAAACGAGAGAGATCCGACCTTTGGGCTGGTGCCAGGTATTGCTCACAGGAGGGTTGAAGCCGAGCAGTGCGCCTGGTGTTAGTAACACTGAGTCCGGTGCTGCTTGATGGATGAATCACACTGAAATCCTTACAGTCTTTGCTTCTGGCTTCATTCAAGGCCACAAGGAAGAGGTTTTCTATGAGACTGTCTCTGTTTTGAGATATTTCATCACTATAGGCCAGGAGGATTTTTTTTCCTTTTAGTTTATTGATAAGTAAACAGTGACATACATATTCCCTTGAAAACCAGCTGATAATTTTCACTTATAATGTGGGATGCTGATTAAAAAAAAAGACTGCCAACAAGAAGGTTCAAAGTGGGGTTTATTGTAAGAATCAAAGTGACTGGGAATGCTGACGAAGATGATGATTTTGATGCTAATCACAGGAGGAGCAATACTCTTGCTGAAGAAACTGAGAATGAAGATTATGGAAAGATGATGAAGGTCGCAGTGTTGATCATGAGTGTAATCAATTCCTCAGGTACTGATGATGAAGGTGATGGAGCTGGTATTGATGAGCACAGCATAAGATGATCATTAGAAATGAAATGCTGAGGAACTTTACGATGCTAATTAAGAGAGTGTCGTGATAATAACGTGTATGAATAAGGTGATGAAGAGCAGCATCGAGATGATGAGGGCTGGAATGATGTTTCCTCATCCCCCTGCTTGCACCCCCCCAGCCCCCCAGGGGCAACCTCACCACCGCCCCTCCCATTACAGCGTTGCCTCGGTGATTACCGGTTTACGTGATGACGTCGGATGTATATGAGCGCAGGCGGCGGGATCTCGCTCCCTTTTACCGCCATCGGAGCGGAGTCTCTTTCTTCCTCGGGACCGCTTCACAGCGCAGCGCCGCTAACCAGACCAGCCGCCGGCTAGAGAGCGAAGGTAAGGGACAGGACTTTGAAATGGCTTCGGCGCCAACGCCCCAAACTTGTAGTTGTCCCCGAAGTTGAATTTCAGTTTGGCTGTTTGAACAAACGGCGGCAAGAAGGAGACGGCGCTGCTTTGCTAATGCTAGTCAAGTCAGACAGTGGCAGCAGCCATTGAGACTGGCTCCACCATGATGTGTGTTAACGTTACACGCGATTTGGAAAAAACAATAAAACAGCGGCTATATTTTTCTGCTTCCACTGGACTGTGTGGTCAGTCATTGCATTCATAGAAAGGACAAAACGCTGGAAAACTCCTGCACTTGTCGGCGTTTTTTCGACATTTGTTGACACGTGTCTTGTATCTTGTAATTTTGGACTTGACCTTATTTTAATTTTTCTGGAGGATGATATCCAGGGTGGTGGGGGGAACTGTTCACGAAACTAGACTTAACTGATATAGCACACGCCGTTTGGTTGAATTGGTTAGTTTGTTGCATTACATAAGGGAAACTGGTTAAAACGTGGTGATGGAGCACTGACACCACTTCCTAACTGGCCCATATTTTCTAGTTAACGGCACCGTGTCTGTCGGGGCTGTTCCTCCCACTTGCTCAGCCCAAGTAGTGCGTATCAAGCTAGCAGCGTATGAGCTAGCTTTAACTAGCAGCGCACCCACAGCTCAGGAACACAAGACTAGGCAGGCCGGCTAAAGTTAGTCTGTACTGTCCGCGGTTTGGTTCGTTTGTGTGAAGCAATGAGCGAATGTTTGGTTTAGCTTTGAACTGTAAACGTTTCAACAAGTTGGAGTGTTAAATGAAGTTGAAATGTAGCTTCAGCAGGCAGGCACCCACACGGGGCTTTTTGTTAGTCATTAATGGGTCGGCTAGACTTCAGCATGCAACACGTGGTCGCTGGGCAGGATTAGGAGAAATGGCTATCTTCACCGGTAATTGCTCTCCAAACAAGGCCTCACATGAATCATCACTTTTAGGTGTCGTACCTCTGATGTTGTGATTAATTTTCACGATGGAAAACAAGTTGAGGTATTTTTGGAACTTAAACGGCAAGGCATGCTGCTGATGGCCACATAGCTTGCCTTAGTCTTTGATAGAAAATGTTTGAGTCTGGCATTGTCCTGCTCGCAATGCAGTCTACCTGAATCAAATTTTTGTCCATACTTGTAACACTGTCATTTCATTCTACACAGTGAAAGTGTTTTCTGAGCTTTCTGCAGAACCTGTCATTAATAATTTGGTGTAATAAAGAAAGCAAGGTGGCTGGGATGCTGGATGTCATCCTACATTGGCGATTGCAGAGTAACATGGAACACATTTGCTTTTATTATTTATTCATTTGCTACTATAAATTTAAAAAATGAAAGCTTATCTTGCCATTTAAAAAGTGGCAGATTTCAACAGAGAAATGAAACATGATTAAAGCCACAAATCAGCCAACAGACAGCTGCTCCCTTAATCAGTTATCCTCCTTATGAGGGAAGCAACGATTTTGAGTGTCATATCAGCTGTGCAGTTGGATAATCTTGGTGTATGAGTTGAATGTAACCTGCCTAAGATGTACAGATAGTTAGGATGGTTACTGCTTTGTTGAAATATTTTCCTTGTTCAGTTAAAAGATCTACATTGATTTTTGGTTTTAATTCCTATTTGACAAAAGGAATGTGTAGCAGAAGTTTTAAGCTTCTGGGCCTTGGGTCTTGAAGCCCTGCAGCTGTTTAAGTGTTGCCATCTAATAAGGGACAGATTTGCCCCTGGAATGACAGGTGAGTGTAGTTAATGAGCTGATGAGTTGGAACAACAGCAAGAACGTGGCAGTCAAGGCCAGGATTAGGGACCCTTTTTTTACCATCATCTACACCCTGTTGAAATGTCATTCAGGTGTTGCTAGGTTAGTGAAGGTTTATATAATAAATGTTTGTTGTAATTCTAAGTCATGATATGCCAGTGGTATTAGTCATTACTTTTTTTAAATTTAAGCAAATTCTTTTAATTCTCAGGCACATAAAAGACTTACTACATATCCAATTATGGTTGTTGGAAGATTGGTTAATAGTGGTGGAATCTGCACTTATTTTCTAATAACTAAACATGACTTGTTAATTTCTGTCCTTTATATCTTTGAGTGTGTTCCAGTCTAGTTCCTATATTTAGTATTCTTCAATTGGGATGGGTGAACAAAGTGTAAGCTGCTCCCCCCCCCCCCCCCCCCCCCCCCCTTCTTTTCTAAATGTATAAGCCCGATTGTCTCAACATTTTAATTTATGAACATGTTAGTTGTGCATGTTGTTGCCTGGATACAAGACTGTCACATCTCAAAGCTGAAGGCCCAATTCTGACATCTCTGCATCTTAGGGCCAAAATAACACCAGAGCAATAAGTGTTGGTTCATGTTGTGTTGTGTTTTGAGTGCTGACCCTGATTTCAGGGTCAGCACTCTTAAAATTCAATGTCCATTAACCCGTTTGTTTACTCATCTGCAACCTGGTCACTGTTGTGGCAGTCCTCCATGGCATTCAGCTGCCTCTTCAGCGAGTCTCAGGTCCTTCAGTGCCACCATATTTGGAATTCAGCAGTCCTTGTTCCTGTACTGCTAAGCAAATGTTACAAGGTTGCAGGAGTAGAAAAGGGACTGCTGTAACCAGCTGAAGTTCTAGGCAGTGAAGTTGGAGTCTGTCTGTAGGGAGAGGTGGCTGAGTAACATCAAGGACCCCCACAGCAGTGACCTGGTAGTTGTGCAAGTCAACAATCAGGAGGTAGGGCATTGCTAGTTAGCAGAAACTAAACAAACAGAATAAACAGCTTGCTTGTTATGAGATCACCTACTGACCCTTATTTGACGAGCAGATTTTTCTAGTCAAGTCATCACAAGATTTTAGGTTTATGTGATAGCAGGTCCAAAGGTAGAGGTTTGACACCATACTTGCTTTCAGGTCATAATCTGTCCTATTGATACTTACCGTGGATGCAAGTCTTCCCTATCTGGCCAGCTAAAACCTACACCATGCTAGTTGGTCTCTCTCAGGGAAAGAAGGCCCTGGCTGAGTGTTTTTTTTTTTTTTTTTAATGAGCATGTGGTGTATTTAAAGAAATCCAGTGTTTAATAAAAGCGCTTTGCCTCCTGAAAACAGGAAGTTGTCTCTTCAAAGCATTTGGGGGGGGATTCAGTGTAAACTAATTATTTGGGACTGGATGTGTTGGTAGAGAGTAGGAAAGTTAAAATTGATCATTGTCTGCTTTGTACTGTGGCTATCAACTGCTAACTACTGTACTTTGCTGGGGGGGCTCTGCAAAGGACTGACAAGCAAAAATGGCACTCCTGCACATTCGAACAGTCATATTTTCAGTCTTTTGTTTTTAATCGGTGTGCGAGTGTCTAGTAAGGTTCTGCTCTGCTTTGATCTTTCATTGGATGCAGGCTGTCAGTGCAGTGCGGTGTTGACTGCAGGGTGCCTTTTTTATAAGCATTTTTTTTAATGCATTTTCTCTGGAGCGGAGGTTGGTGCGCACACAGCACTATTTTCCAGAAGTAGCATTACTTGTAAAGCTTTTTAAAAAATTGCATAAATGGTCAGGATGTGATGTTGCATTAAAAAGTTGGGCAATATAAACTATAGTTTTAGTTCTTCTGTGGTACTGCAGAAGGGAAGCTGATAATGTTTTTATTAACTGTTAGAGTCCACTATAGTTAGCAGGTTTTGGTATCTTTGGATAAATACGTGCAAAACATTGTGGGGACCTTTTTGCAGACGTTTGTCCATGTATTTTACCATAGAGTCCCTTTATGGTGGATGGAGGTGCTCACTAACAGCATTGTTTTTAAAGCATCTTCCAGTTGCTGTTTTAACAGTCATTACTTATGTCACTCAGTTTAATACCCCCTATAACTTGGTATGCTCAGAAGCTAGTTGTAAATGGTGTTTTAGCAGAAATCTGAGTGTACTACAAAAACTAGCATTGTAGTACAGTACATAAAATTCTTCACAGCTATGGCATTCACCCTTTTAACTGGTTACTAGAAATAGATATGTAAAGTCAGAGATGGGGCTTGAGGCAGATCAGCCATTGATAATATCAGTAGCATTTGGTTGTGTGGTCGTTATCTATGAACGTGCCACCATGGGAACAATAGTGATAAAATGGGCTACATCTTAATCACGTGTTACTTCATGCATGTCTTATTGGTGCTCTGTTACTAAAAGAAATGGCGCTACAACCCTGTGCATATAAAATGTCTGTCTGTCATCAAAAGAATTGGTCTGGCACTTTAAATTTCTAAACTTTTGAGCAGCTTGTGTTCAAAAGAAGTTATTAGTGACCTAACCAGGTTTGGGAACATCTAGCTTTGGTTTTAAGTTCAAATTTTGTGAACACATTAATCTTAGTTTAGTGCACCCCTCTGGCAAAAATAACATTGGTGTCTCATCCAGGATTTCTAAATTAACTGGTGCTGTTCTTTCTTTCTAGCATTGCTTGAGACTCAGCTAAGATGGCAGACATTGACAAGTAAGTACATTTTCTGCTGTTGGTAACTAGTATTGAATGTTTTCCTCTTTTCCTCCATTTTCAGCTCAGGATTATTCTTTTGACAGGTGCGGGTTGGTTTTGGACCCTTAATTTTTTTTTTTGTCTTTGGGGAGCCTGAAGTTGCCATATTTGGATAAGAGAATATGGCATTATCAGCCAAGGCTAGCAAGCCACAGCTACAGTTTTTACTTGTATAAGCTCTACAGGTGCCATGCATTAGTCTGTTATTTAGCAGTTAGCAGAACCATTTAAAAATACTTCAGAATACACAAACAGGACAACCATTGAACATTCCAATTCAGGGGTTCAAATTAGAGGTGAAACCTGACAGAAATGGGCACGGCTGCTTTGACAGTTGTCTGAACACAATCACCAATAGCCAGTCCCTAGCTTTAAGCCTTATTGGTATCTATGTGGATGTTTTTAATTCTCCAATTAAGTCTGTAGTTGCATACTCTTTGTGCAATAAAGTTGGAAACATCAACATGGGTATCTGTGGGGGTTGGCCTGCTTTTGGAGCCAGTCTCATGTGGCCACTGTAGGAACTGCAGTTTTTGGCACTTGAATGTTAGTTTTAACCCCTGGGGTTACACCCATAGAGTGCATTGCAGCAAGATCTCCTCCACACATCCAAAAGCTAGGGCTACCTATTTTTTTCACACTACATGTGTGTTAACAAGTCACCTTACAGTATTTGAGTGTTGGTCCCTAACATAGCACAGGGGTGGAGGCTGTCTCCCTCACCCCCCTAATTTCCTCCGCTCTTGGCAATTGTTATTTATCCCAGACTGCAGCCTGACGGAAGGATGAAAAGAGCTGGTGAAGCTGTTATGTTCCATGTTGAACTCTTAATAGTACTGCATCTTGAAGGAAGGCATCATGTTTCACTGCTTTGAACAGCATCATGGGTAACAGCAGGCTCCAGTTTTGATTATTGGTGAAAGATTTCAGAGCGGCACAGCATCATGAAGTTTAGAAGCAGTACAATTGCACTTCTGGGCTTATTCCTCAGTATTAGTATGCTCTTGAGCTTGTGGTGCAGTTGGCCCTTTTCAGCATTGAACACAAGTCGTTATTACTCATTGATCATTCTGGAAAACCTCCCATGCAGATTGGACTTTATGACAAAATGGTATCTATTTCAGTGGCTGGCATAGTGGCCAGCCACTGGTGGTCTTAGCCTAAAGATGCCAGGAGTGGTCTGGTCAATGTTAATGTGCGTTCATAAGTAGTCTGTTTTGTGTGTTTTGGCTAACCTTTCCTCCCATCTTTCCCCTCTGTCTCCTTGAGCAGCAAAGACCAGGCTGAGATGGACCCAGCAGATATGGAAGATGTTGAGGAGGTGGAGGAAGAGGAGACGGGAGAGGATGAAAACAGCAAAGGTAAGCCAGTGAAGTTATTGAACATCCTGAATTTGTGCAGAGAATATGTGGTTTAGATGATGAAATGTGCAAAAGCTATGGTAGAGAACAAATGTGGGATGGTTTTGGGTGTATTAAGCCGCATTTCCATATGGGACGACTCGGCACGGGTCGCCTCGTTTGCCGGTCCTTTTTCGTACCCACTCACCCGAGGTTCTGAGCGATACGAGGCGATACAAAAATGTGACGCGGAGGACAGCATGCCACTGATTGGCCAGGGAGTGTCTTCACTATGGGAGGCATGAGAGCGACTCCTTCACCAGAATCAAGCCTGCCATTTTTAAAACCCCACAGCAAGAAACTGGAGGCACAAAGCACTGTTTGAATCCCCAGACCGACAGTTTGCAGCAGTAGTTTTGCAACATGAGAGCCATCTGAAACGGTCACACAACATACATATTCTAACCCTATACTGCCTGGCGATCGCCGCTCAAGCACCGTTACTTGCCCCTACTAGCCGAACAGCTGGTTAGCACAGAGCCAGCCAGAGGGCTGATCAAAGGAACTTTGAATTACCGCAATAACGCGACCGTTTGTCCTATCGGAAAAATTCAGTTTCTGAAAGCTGAGAAACTGCACTTCACAACCAATATAGGGTATTACTGCGGTGTTATTACGGTAATTGTTGCCGTAAGTCCACGAACGGCGGCTCTTTTGAAGTACACTGAGCCGATTATGTTCTGGGATATAGGGTTATACTTAACAATGATAAGCTTCATCCATTAAAACATTGTATGGGGGACTTATGCATGATAATTATATTAAACTGGCATTAGCTGTTAGCTTGTCTCTTTCTCATTTATTGTTGTGTTGTGTTTTGAGCCGCGCACGAGTCACGTCATGAGACTACTGCCCGCGGTGCTATATCGACTCCACCCACACTGTGGTGGTCCTCAGCTGCAATGGAAACACAACACAACCGTGCCGAGTTGTGTTGACCGAGTCGACCCGTGCCGAGTCGTCCCATATGGAAATGCGGCTTTAAATTCAGGGTTTTTCCCACATAGTTTTGGTGGCGCCCTATTTTAGCCAGTGCCAAAAGGAAATCACAAGCGTCAACCCAATAGCATTTGAGAAGGAAAGCGGCAATTCACTAAATGTGTCAGCGGTTGAACAAGCAGCTCATAAACCTGAATAGAATGTAATTCTTGCAGCAGTCAGCTCTCCTCTCATCCTTAGCTGCTATATTTGACAGAAGCTGTATCAGTCAATTAGGCTGCAGTGTTTTAGATTTGACTCGGTCCTACATGAAACTCTTATAGTCCAGTTGCTCTGGCTGGTTTTAAAAGCTTTCTAAAATGCATTTATCCATCCAAAGCTGTGCTGGACCGTCCCAGTGGTTTTAAGTTATACATTACAGGGTGCTCACGGACACTCGTATATGATACATGCCTTTCACATTCACTGTAAAACTCCATGATATGGACAATTGAAAAATTGAAGATACTGATACTTTAAGATACTTGACGATACTTCAGTCCTGTACAGTATGAAAAAATAGTTTTTTGAACATTCAAGCATTTTAACATATTCTAATATCCCCTTCAGAATAAAATGAGCCTGGAAAGAGTCAGTTCACCTGATGATAAAAAGCCGCCTCGGTGAGGAAAATGAGATGTTGTGGTTGATGACCCCCCCCCCCCCCCTTTTTTTTTTTTTTGTTTTTTGTTTTTTTTTAATGGTGGTTTAGCTGTTGATTTTGAACTCCATAACTCATGTATAATACTAATAGCAATGTTAATCTTTGCCAAAGATTCAGCAAAGCTCACTGTGTAGCCTTTCTACCAAGTAATGGAGTTCTGACTGAGGTCTCATAGCCTTTAATGTGCCTCAGCCTGGTTTTTAAACCAAGAGTTATTTGCATGACATGATTCTGAATTGTAGTTGAGAGCTGGGAGGCACTAATCCATTTTATTTTGGGATCTCAATGCTGTTTATGCATCCTTTGATCCTCAATAAATGATTCTGACGGCTCCTCATATATTGGCCTACTCCTGGCTCACTGTGGCTAGATATAGATAGCTGTTTGGACCTATCTTTTTATAGCATTTTTGAGCAATCTTTTAAAAGCTAGACATGAAAGAGGACTGATCCTGGCTGCCTATGACTGATCTGTCACGGTGACCGCACTTCAAGAAAATCTGTACACGAGGACTAGAAGCCCAGGGGAGATTATAAATGCGTGAGTAATACATGGTTGCAGTCTGCTGATGTTAACATGCAGTGCAAACCCTCATTTAGAAACCTATTGAGATTTCACACATGGAGACTGCTGTAAAACACCTGTAACTCAGGACTCACAAGCACTGAAGACTTGGGAAACTCAGCTGATGTTTGAGCAAATGGTGAATCCATTAAATTACATAAAGCACCCTCACATCCTGCAGATACTAGTCTACCTTATTTTAAAAACAAAGCAAGGTTGCAATAATGCTGTCGTTACACTTGCACCAGTGAATGGGTGGAAGGTGCTGAGCCAGAGGTGTAGTACTGCCCCAGCTTACTGGAACAACTCTGGTTGAATTTTAATCATCACAAAGGTGTATTTAATGCACAACAGCCAACAAAAACGTTTTGTTACCAAATCTACCACACTGGGGAATTGGTGTGTGTGTGTGTATGGGGGGATCTCAATTTCCTACAGGAAATTAAGAGATCCAGGGCAACGAAGAGCATGTAGTAGATAAAGTTGGTCAGACTGGCAGAAATGGATATGAGGTTGGAGAGGCGTTATATTTTCATGGTATTTTAATTGTGTGGTCAATGATAGTAGCTAAATGTGTCAACTTGCCCCTGTGTTTACATAACTTTAGAAATGAGCTACAGCTGAACCCTGCAGACCCTGCACTGCTGCTGGTGTCCAACTTCTAATCTAGGTGATGGCACTACTAGTTAACTTAATTTTGATAGCTTTGCAAATAGAAGTACTGTAGAAAATGGGACAGGACACTGAAATTCTTCCCTCATGTTCATCACTGTGGTCAATGATGGAATAAGTTGTCATGCTTATGTCGGCTTGTATAGAACAGCATGCTTGAAGTGATTAAACCACCTAAAAATCTGTAAGTGTCTGAACACAGGTTGTAGACATGTAGTTGTTTACACATTTCCTTGGCAAGCGAAAGGTCGCTGAATTCTAGCCGGACACAAATCCTTTCAGGGTTGTGTCAGGAAGGGCATCCGGTGTTAAACTCTGCCAAATTAAAACATGCGTAGCTGCCTGCTGTGGTGACCCCTTGTGACAAGGGAGCAGCCAAAAGGAGCATGTGTTGTAGACATTAGTTTTATCATTTAACAGCTAGTCTTTTGCCTACCACAGAAGAATTCTGATCAAAGCATCTGGTTCAGAAGCTGTTGTCTAAATTCTGACAAGCGTATGTATTTATTTGACTCAGTGCAGCATCCCAGACAGCTCACCGATTTTTGGCTTGTAACACATTACAAGCAAAATGTCCAGGATGTGCCAGCAGAGAGAAGTGACTCCCAGTCTTTTTAATCTTCTCACCTGCCCAGCAGCAATCTGACTGAGCTTTGATAGGTGTGAGCAATGTGTTGGACACTTAGGTTGTACCATCTGTCACCTGTCTGGCTGCACAAAGGAAGAGCACTCTGACTGCTAACCATTTATGTATAGGCAGCATTCACATAAATAACTAGACATAAACTGCTGCTTACAGACTTACTCAAAGCATACAACAAGCAAAGATGCATGTTAAAGTTTGAGACCTGTTTGGTGATGGAGCAGTGATGGACTGCTTTTGCGCTCCATGGGATTGCGTACTCCAGGTCAGCTTGGTGCAGCTATCCCACACGAAAACATAAAATTATCATTTAGCTCCTGATTTCAGTTTCAAACATGAATTAATATATTTGAAGAAAGTTTGAAATGCATCCATCTGACTCAGGGTCCAAGAGATCAAGAATACTTAAGAGGTCCTCAGATTTGTCTTTTTTTTTTTATTTATTTTTTTTTTTGTGTGTGTGTTTGTGTCCTCAGCTCGCCAGCTGACGGTGCAGATGATGCAGAATCCACAGATCCTGGCTGCACTGCAAGAGAGGCTGGATGGTTTGAATGGCTCACCATCAGGGTACATGGAGAGGTGAGGAATGACTTATTGGTCTCGTCACTGAGCAGTTCTTTGACTTGAGACTGAAGTACATTGACTAATTCTGTAAATGTTCAATAAAAGCCTAGTAAAGACTTTATGTTGATCAAAACTGTATTTTGATTTAAAAACTTTTGTATCATGTTTGTATATTGTAGTTTTTTTTTATGTAAAAGTGAATGGTTTTGGTCTAAACTTTTTTTTTTTTTTTTTTTTTTTTTAAATAAGTCTGGCTGACGCTGTGGGGTATCAGTCATAGATTGTAATCACTTCCTTGCAAATAGGTTGTAGGTGGATGTTTTTGTGAATACTGAGTATCTGAAGTGATGGTACCTTGTTGAGTAGTAATGCAAATCAGTTTTAAGTTTAGGTCAGCCACACTCAACATTACAGTCAAAACAAGTTATTGGAGAGGTGATCAGGATCAACCAATGTGATGGCCCGAGAAATGCTAAGATTACCATCTGGTTTCATTGTGGAGCGGGTGAGCTGCTTACATTAAATTGTTGAGGTTCATCCCATGGCGAGGTCAGTTATTAGCAACCTCAATTGCAGTGAAGGAGGTACACCTGTTGATGTATCTTAAAACACGTTTATATGTACCTCAGCCTACCCAATCAAAACCAAACATGGTAATGGGTAACCCATTTTAATGGATTTCAGACAACTTCCAGGCTGTAGGCAGTAAAACAATAAATAGAAGTTCCAGTAAGTCAATGTTGTCTTTTGTCTTTTTTTTTTTTTGAAATGCAAAATCCAAAATCTAACACTGTTTCCCACAGTTTAGTGTTTGTGAGCACCTTCTAAACTGCATACCAAAATGAATACATACAATGATCAGAAAAGGGACAGTGGGCTACTGCGGGCAAAATGATGCTGTGTAAAATGCTTTCAGGTACAATTTGCCGGCACCAGCTTTAAGTGATGAGAGCCGCTTGAGTGGACTAATACCAGAACAATGAGATATTTTGTGTAATCACTGGAGTTAAGTTGGATCAATTTGTTGCCAGATTACAGAAATATGTAGTCACAGCCGATGTGATTCATAGTAGAAATGAGGAAAGTACAAGTGGAGGGGATGTTTTTTTTTTTTTTTTTTTTTAATTATATGAAGCATTGAGTGATGCTTGCTAAAAAGGCCAACAGTTCAGTCAGTGACGGGGGCTTCTTAGATGCTGTGTTGCAAGTGTAGTCGTGTGTCTTGGCTGCAGGGCTGAACCACCCACTGTTCCCCTCCTCAGCTAAACCATCAGCAAGCAGCTCTTTGATCAACATGTCAAGTGTTTGGCAGTCACCAACAAACTCGCCAGTTACATCCCAGCACTTGGGACCCAAACACGCATTCCCCTGCCAGGATAGTGCAGGCATCTTTAATTTACCATACTGCAGAGAAACTTGACTCGGTGCAGTCTCGCTGCAGCTCTGAGCCTGGTTGACTGTACTGCAAGATCGTTGAATGGATTCTAAAGATGCAATTAGGACGTCCATGTTACAGGGTGGTCAAACGAGTGCTGTGTAGATAAGACAGCAGAGATGTACACTTTAAAATGCAGAAACCTATAGGCTCGGACCTGAAAGAATAGGAAGAAATAACAGATCGGCATTACAGGATGAAGACTTTACACCACCATCAGGGATGAATGCACTGAAAGTTAGCTAGATGAAATGGGTAGCATCTTGATAGATTCCTACAAAATGGGTTTAGGTATGGGTATGATGGAAGCGTTTTGTGTTTACATTAGTTTACCGTTTGTCAAATGTGAAGTCCCAGTTGTTAAAAACAGCCGTGACCTTGTAAGACATGTTAAATTATGTAACTATGAGGAACCCCTTCTATCATCCACACAGGACCCAGACCATAAATTCCCCAAGCATCCACAAGGAAATTGGTGTACAAATAAGACATGATTTCCTCACTGGGCTGTTAAATGAAGCAAATCTCTATAAAAGCAGTTCTTGGCATAGTCTGACTTTGTTTAAAATGTGTACTTGGAGGGCCATCCTGACTTACTCTGGCTCCTCAGGGGAGAGTGCTGCTGTGCACTTTGCTGCCATTCTCTAAAGCTGTCAGCAGATTAACTTCTGAAGTGGGGTCCTCTGGTGCCGTTTGCCTCCTCCTGTGGTTTTAAAATTGGGAACCAATTTCCACATTATGCAAGGAGGGAACAATCCTAGAAAATGATAATCCAGTTGATATGCGTACTTTTCAATGATCAGGATTTTCCTCACGTCTTCTGTTAATGTCCTCCCTCAGTTTACCAAAGGTTGTAAAGAGACGTGTAAATGCGCTCAAGAACCTGCAAGTTAAATGTGCCCACATTGAAGCAAAGTTCTACGAGGAAGTACATGAACTGGAGAGAAAATATGCTGCCCTCTACCAGCCCCTCTTCGACAAAGTATGTTTCTTATTTTAATTTTCCGTTTGTTAAATGTTATGTTTTTTGTATTTTATAACAAGTAATATTGTGTGTTACGCAAGCATTAACTAGAGTTTGATATATTAAATGTCTGTCTGCATTACGTAGGAAAATCCATCCTGAAGATCAAAATGTGATCTTTACTTTGCTGCATTTCTTTCACAAAGTAAAACTTAGTTTTTTGTGCTTCAGCATGACACAGTGACTCTAAATTGTGCAGAAGTCACAATTTGTGTGCTACTTCCCTTTACTGAAGGACACTGAGCAGAGCCAAAGCATCTCTAGTTTTGCAAGTAACTGGACATAAGTAGGTGTAAACATGCATGGATACTTGTGCCTGATGCTTTCTCCTTGAGCATCATTTACCCTGAGTGCGCACACCCTGTTTGTTCTTTGTGAAGTGACCTCAGGATTTAGAAGCAGCCCAGAGTTTAGAGCTTGGATATAAACTATTGCTCTGATCTTCTTTAAAGCACTTCCTTGTGTGTTTAAATGTACATATAGTAACCATGACTTTTTAAAAAAAATATTCTTTACTGTAAGAGCAGAAAAAATTGAATTTACTGAAACCAAAGAGCCCATTTGTGATGAAAGACAAAGAAAAGCAGCAGTTCTTGGATAAGCTGCAGACATCTGATAATCTGGGACAGAAATTTGTCTGGAAAATTACAAATGATTTATTTTCAGAACCATAAAAATTGTCGCACTCAGTCAAGTAAATGCTTCAAGCTGACTTGTGTTGAAAGATTTGCCTTTGCATTGCATCAGATAAGGCGATGAAATAAGAGGTTCTAAAAGTGAATCGTCACCTCATTTCTCATGTCACTAATGCTGTGTTAAAGGCATGTTTTTATGGAAATGGTCAGTTTCCTGTGAGTAGCTGGTGATATCAGTTTTTCTCATGACTCTCATGAACCTTTTCAATGTAGGATTTCTTTTTTTTGTAAGAATGGTATAACTTGCTGTGTAAAGTGAATTCATGTGTGACCCTGTGTTACAAACATTACTCTTCTTTCCTCGCAGAGAAGCGACATAGTGAAAGCAGCTTATGAGCCCACAGATGAAGAATGTGAATGGAAGGCAGATGAAGAAGAGGAGCTGACTGTAAGTAAGCAGGGACAGGTGATATGTACACCTGCATGCTTTCTGTATTTTTAGCTCTCCTCTCGACTACAGCCATCAGAGCTTATCCGATACAGAGCTGTCCATCAGCTCTTTGCTAAATTCACTACTCGGTCATTTTAGATTTCAAATTTTCTGAAACTTGGCTCAAATGCTCTTTGGGTAAGGCTCTACAAAATGGAGGAGATGGATTTTTGGCTTTTTTTTTTTTTTTTTTTAAATACATTTTCAAACAAATATTCATTGGGCATGGACCAACAAAACATTGCAAAGTTTGTTTCTTTCAGGGACCGTTTACAAAAACAAAAAAGGAAAAGATGCTTTGTATCAGATTTAGGTGTCAGCTAACTTCATCTGCAGTCCCTGGGCAAAAGGAATGAAACTGATTAGATCAATCAACAGATCAAATGGACATACTCGTATTACCCACACATACCCACATTTCACAAACTTTTAGAATTTGCCTGCAATTGGTAAAGTATCACCTGATGACTGACCTACAGCTAAATTACTTTTGTTCCAAATATCACATGTTGTATGTAGTGTTTGCTGATATGTGGGGGGGTGGGGGTAAAGCTGCCTGAGGCTTCTTTTGAAGAAGAGCTTGCTCTCTCTCAATCAGGATGAGATGAAGGAGAAGGCCAAGTTGGAGGAAGAAAAGAAGGATGAGGAGAAAGAGGACCCCAAAGGCATTCCTGAGTTCTGGTTAACGGTTTTCAAAAATGTGGACCTCCTCAGTGATATGCTGCAGGTAAGTTCATCCACACAGAAAATGGGTCACAGACAGCAGTTGCTTCACTAATTCAAAATCAGAGTTTGCTTCCACCTCCTGGCCAATCTTTGCATAGGCCAGTGTGATTTTTAACTGCATGCTCTTTTATGCGTGAAGTTCTAAACACCATAATTCTTTCCTCCCCCTCAGGAACATGATGAACCCATCCTTAAGCATTTACAAGACATTAAAGTTAAATTCTCAGATCCAGGACAGCCAATGGTAAGTGCCTCAAAACCATTTTAAATGACCCATTTGTAAACTCAAAAGTGCATTTGCTCATCAACCTCTTGTTTTCACCAGAGCTTCACATTAGAATTCCACTTCGAGCCCAATGACTTCTTTACAAACACAGTGTTGACAAAAACCTACAAGATGAGGTCAGAGCCTGACGAGAATGACCCCTTCTCCTTCGATGGACCAGAGATTATGAGCTGCACAGGGTGAGGGTTTGTTTTTTGTTTTTTGTCCCACCCCCCCACCCACCTAGAACGACAAAACTTTTGAACATAATGAAGTGTTGCTCCCAGAAAGCTTCATATGCTTTTACCTGTTGCGTCCACTCCCCCACCATGACCAGCATGAGCTATAAGACAGTTTCCCTCCTGTATTCCCATTATTCTCTTCCTCTTTGCTCTGTGAATCATCACAAAGCCACTCATTGGCAAAGTCTCCTAAAATAAGTCCAAGATGTCATGTGGACTTGACATTTCAAATTCTGCTTGTTGACCCTGCTTTCTGATGCTGTTCATGTTTCACAACAGCTGCACGATCGACTGGACAAAGGGCAAGAACGTCACATTGAAAACAATCAAAAAGAAACAAAAGCACAAGGGCCGTGGAACGGTCAGGACGGTCACCAAAACGGTCCCCAACGACTCCTTCTTCAACTTCTTCACCCCACCAGAGGGTAAGAATAACAGGGCAGAAATGTTCAGCATTTTTAGACACGGAGTTTGTTTGAGTTTTATATTTATATAAATATATATTTGTAACTTTGATCTGTTGTCTTTGCTTACAGTTCCAGAAAATGGCGAGTTGGTAAGTTGATGCTCGTTTACATGTTGTCCAGTAGGTTGATCTGTCTGTGGTGTTTGTGTGTTAAGCTTGAGTTAATATCACACATTCCTACAAATCTCTAATGGGGGAACAAACTGTTTCTGACAATTGGTGCTCAGTAACAGTTTAGATGGCATTTGTCCCCAACCGGTACTGAATACCAGTTCTATTTGTGTAGAATGGCTCATTCAGGGTCGGCTCCAGTTGCTTTCTCGCTGTGTGCAGTGCAGGAAATGCATGAATAAACAATCTGTTTTCAGGATGAGGATTCAGAAGCCATTCTGGCTGCTGACTTTGAAATCGGCCACTTCATCCGTGAACGTATCGTACCTCGAGCCGTGCTCTACTTCACAGGAGAGGCCATAGAGGATGATGACGACGATGTGAGTATCGGAATTTGATATCCTCTTGGGTGGGATTATGGAGTGATCCAGTAATAAGTTGGGAGACCTTCAGTCTGTAACTGTTTAATCCACCTTAAAATACTTAATTAAGGAGGGGGGATACTGGATTCAGGATGAGCCTGATGCAGTATTTTTCTATTTGTTGTCTTTTGCAGTATGATGAAGAAGGAGAGGAGGCAGATGATGAGGTAAAACTGATTTTATATAGAAGAAAACTCAGACTCACCAGTGAACCTTACATGTTTGAAGTTGTAGACTTGAAGGAACTCAGTAGACTGAAGTGGCCTTGTGCTGTTTGTTCAGGAAGGTGAAGAGGAGGCTGATGAGGAGAACGACCCTGACTATGATCCCAAGGTGAGAACACATACCCCTCCTAAAGATCTCTGTTGCTGTGAGAAAGACCTTACTCAGCAGTTCTCAACTTTGTTGGCTCAGGATTTTCTTACCGGAGGCAATAGATAGCTTCATGAGCCGTCCACAGCTGATGAGTCACTTTCAGTCTCGCTACATTCAGAATCTTTGCGGGACACTTTTGTGTATCCCCTGAGGATCCTGAGCTGCAGGTGGAGAACTGCTGATTTCAACATACAGAACACATACTGTCAAATGCATCTCATTTTACACCAGCTTTTAATTTGCTTCAGCTTCTATTTTGTTGTGCCCTTGATTTGGCCCTCCAGTTCAAGATAGAAAATGCATCCAGCTGAGTTTTTTTCCCCTCTCCTCAGTGCTCCATTTTTAGTCTTTGACAAGTTGATGAAATCTGAATGCTGCATGCTGTTAAACCTAAACCTGACTAAAGTAACACAGTTATGGTGTGGCTTTAAACAAAAGGACAAAATTGTGTGCACCAAAATCCTCAAAGTACACAAAATTTGTGTTGGAAATATTAAATGAAACTGTCATGAAATGCCTCCTGGAACACTAAACACTAAATTAACTTCAATTTCAGTGATCATCAGGGCATAAATTTTTAACATACAGAATTACCAGGCTAATTGAAAGTGCTTAAAAAATTTGCTGACTTTAACTCAAAACAAGGTTTTAAGTTTTCCCAGGAGATTAAACTTCTGCCACAGTCTCTGCTCTTGCAGTCATGTCTTCATCAGGCAACAATATTACCAGACACATTTCAGCTGATGGCTACACCTGATGATGCAGTATGTGGTTGGCTTTCTGCCCTTTGGGTAGCCACGCCCTACATTTCAGCTTCTTTAGCCCATTTTATGGGACCAGAATTTACAAAATGAGTTGTGTTAAAATGAGGCCATCAGCTGATCAAAACCTTTATTAAAGTCATAGGTCAGTGGGCCTCTTTTGCCATTGACACAATCAGACTTCTCTTTAGAAAGAAAACAGGTTTATGTCACTTTTGGTTTTGGTCTTCAAACCCAGACACTGCATCCCTCAAATTCCAAATATAAAGTAACTGAACACACAAACTGTGTTGCTTATGTTAACACTCCAAATCATCAGTTCAGTATCTGTACTACATTATAACATGACTACTCACCACTGAGCTGAACCATACCAGACTGAGAGCCAGGGCTTCTTCAGTGCCACTAAACATTCACTGCATTAGAAACTTGAAATGTACTGCATTTATCTTTGCATTTATCAGTTTAATATCACTTAGATCTGCCATAACAGTCACCATTTATTAATGGGCAGTAAATTCTTTATCATTGCATCTTTAGCCGTTTGAATGGAAGTGGGCCTGCACACCAAATGAAGTGCAAATCTGAGATTTAGTATAATCCCACTGAGACAAATAACAGGTTGTCTCCTGCAGGGCTGTGTTTGCTCACTGGGATTTTCTGCATCACTGCCTTCTTGATGAAGGTAATGCAGTTGGAAAAAAACAAACGGCACACTGAACAAAAAGACTGCAAACACCAGTAAGACAATGAAAATCTTTAGATAATCAGCAGATTCAGTGTCCGTTTGTAGGTGGTCATGTTTGTGTAGGTAGGATTTTTGAGGGTACCTGCATGACCTTAAGTGTTGATTGTTCGGCCTGAGTCTAGTGACTTTTTTTTTATACCAAACTGGAGCAGCTTTTAAGTTTGACACCACAGCATGTAAACTAGCATGACCTCTGCTGCTTCTTTGCTGAACTAAAACATCTTTGACATTCTGTATTCTGCTAGTTTTGCTTTATTTTTTTTCTCTATTCATTAATGTGTCTTCATCACCTGTCACTTTGGCACATTTTGTCAGCTACTCTTTAAATTTTTCCTCACTAGGTTTAAGTGGTGACTGTAGAAAAATAACCCTATCCTGGTAGGTACAGCTCATGAATTGTCAGCTTTTCCAGCATCACATCCCTACCACCCTTCGACCCTGCACCCTTTCATTTTGGGTTATGGCTTTCTATCCCTTTTCTCTCCATCCCATTAGACCCCCCCCCCCCCCCCCCCCCCCCCCTCGCTGCTGTGTTAACACGATCTTGAATTACTAACTCACTGTCTAAATTTTTTTTTTAATTATGCTTAACCCATAAGAGCTCTGCATTTGCACCTGTATCATTTCTGTATGTTGAAGCGAGTTCAGCCCTTTTTGTTTTGTCCCCACTGTGTTGAATTCGTCCCATGCACAAACACAGGCTAGTTTGTTAGGGTGATGATTTGTTTACCAAAAATGATGTCCTTTTGTTTGTGTGTATGAATTCCCATTTAAATGTCATTGATCTGTTTCTTCATAAATGTACCTGCCTTTGTTTCTTGTACATGCCCTCTGTTCTGTTCAGTTCATCCTCAAATACAGAGCTGCTGTAATGTGGTTAACGGCCTGAAATGCTCTCATTAAAAATGCCAAAAAGTGTTTATTTTGGAGGCCTCATTACTATTCATTAGAGACTTGATTTCTGGCAGCAGATAGAAATAGAAAAATAGGCTCAATGGTTCTTGTTTCCAGCAGCAGAGGTATTACTTCATAAACGTGTTACAAAAAGAGAATTAATTTTTTTAAATATGAACTTTGAAACACTCATTACAAGCCACACGTGTTGAACAATGGCAGAAATGACCTCTTTGTAATAATCGGTGTGGCATTAGGCCATGAAGTGCAGCCTTGAACAGCTGCAGTGTGCCATCATCACCTCCGCAAGTGTCTAATGTCGGCTCCAAGGACGTCCTACCCCGAGTATGATCGGGGCTTAATTATCCTCTCAGCGCACTTTTAAAGCTTAATTTGCCGGAGTGTTTGGTTTGTGTTTTGGCACCTAATTGATTTGAGCTGAATTGCCCAAGGTTATGTTTAAAGTGACATTTTATTATTCTGAAACAGCCGATTCAAAATAAGCTCTTATTGCAGATGCCTGCATATATCAGGGGTCTCTCCCAAGTGTGCCATTTAAACAGTCCCGTTACTGTTTTTCTGGATTAAAAGAAATACCGCAAACATTGTTAATTTAATTAACCGGTGGAGATTATGTAGCAAAATTTTCAAAGTTACTAAATCTTAGGCAGTTGGCTGGTTTGAAGTATCTGTATTGATGTTTCAGTGTATCAGCCTCTAATCGAGTTACATTACAGAAAGCTTTTTAAGCCAACAGAAAGTGCACCCTCATTACTTTGTCTTCCAGAGGGCTCATTATGGGATTATCTCACAGTGACGTAGGTCTCAAAACTTGAGTATGTCTACGTTTGACAATTAGTGCGCTGAATTTTTACCCACCATAAGATAAACTGGCCACATGCTGGCACAAAACAGACGTGTATATAAAAGCACTTTAAGATCACATCTCAAGTTGTGTGATCATGTTTTGAAGTTAAAATGGTCTGTTTTAAGATGAATTTTAGGCAAAGCCAGGCTAGTGCTAAGCTAACCTGCTGCTGCAACTTCCCCAGGGGAGTGGAATCGATCTGACTCTGCCTAAAAGTCATGCCACTCGAACTTTAATATGGACACACAAACGCCCTACAGAACCCACTGACCTGTAGTGTATTTGTTTAATACTCTAGTATTTTCACACTCTGTGTTTAATCTCAATGTCAGTCATCGCATCCTAATCTGTCATTTCTGTTTTAAAATTAGTTGAAGCTATTTTGAGTTTGTAGCTGCTTGAGTGATGGAGTGGCTTGGCTGTGTGTGTCATTTTTAATGAGTCTGTATAGAGCAGTCTTCATCTTAATACCTGCCCTCTTATTTCTTACAGAAGGATGCAGCCCCTCCAGCTGAGTGCAAGCAGCAATGAAGCCTGACCCGGCTGCCTCAAGGATCAACTGCACTGTAATGGCTTCTCAAAAGAAGAAATATATATAAACAAAAAATAAAAAAAATAGTTACTTACCGCCTTATAATGTTTTGTATTTTTCTTGGTAGAGAATTTGGAGAAAAAAAGGTTTCAAGATTTTTGTTACAAAAACTCATGGTAATATACTGGGAGCGGTGTGGCTCGATTATACATAGTATTTTACTAGACCTGTTTTCCCCCCCCTCTTCCTTCTCTGTACAATAGATAGACTACAGGAAGATGACCTCCCTCATAAAGCATGAACTTGTTTCTTCACTGCTAAACTAGTTTGGGTTCTTGTGAAGTCTTTTGTTGTATTTGCTCTTAGACAACAGCTGTGGTTTAAACTGCATATAGCCCTCCCTCCTACCAAAATTCCAGGTTGGTCAGTTCTGGTTGTCCCAGGTGATAGTTTTGCTTTATATTTTTAAAAACTCTTAGTGGGGACTAAAGCACTTAAAAGAAAAAGGAGAAAAAAAAAAAAAAGCACTGTAGCATTTCCACAGACAGGACAGATGTGACCTGCACCTGGGTGTCCATTCCAGTTTAATCTTCAGTATGGGATCCACAGTTTAATTTTTTTGCTGCTGCTTCTTTGGGAATTCCTGTGCCACCTGTGCTCAACTGCTTTCCACTCAAACATTCCAGTAAACAGACTGGCTGGCCCCATCAGTGAACCTCTCTGAGAGAGGCTGCCATTCTTCCACTGGACAGACTGTTAAAAATTGAAGTTTGTGGCGACGCCGTTGCTCCTATGGCTGTGCGCAGCCTGGTCAACTCTCTCCAACATTCCAGAGATTTCTTTAAATAATGAAGGGGGTGAGACAGTTTAACAGTATGGCCTAGTTTGGGGACACGTGGCCCCAATAACCTCATGCTTCAGGCTCCTCGTAGGCTCGCAGTGGTGTGGCTGTCGTCTTTTCTATAGCACTTTGTTATTAGTGTGCAGTGTGCCGGTGGTGTCCTGTCATTGGTTAGCTGTCCAGACATTCAGTGTGAGCAACACTGCCCCCCCTCCCCTTCCCCAATCTGAAAGGGAGGGGAGGGGGATGCTGCGGTAACCCCTGCTCTGTAGAGTTCAAGTTGTGCTATCTGGTTTTAAGTGCATTACCTTTCTTGGTGGGGGAGGCACAGTTGTCCCATTCAGAGAGGCTTTATAGGAACAGTGTTGGGCAGATGTAGCACAGTGGATGATGAGGATAAGTGTCAATCAGGTTCGCTTGGCCCCCCCCTGCCTTTAGTTTGACATTTACTGCTCATGTCGCCAATTCATGCATCACTTGGACCTGAGCCCAATCCCTGAGATCATGGTCCATTTTTTTAAATCACTGTGAATGGGGGAAGTGTGATAAGGACATTATGTTGGCTCATGACCCACCACCCTCCCCACCCAGCCCCTGCTTCCTTTCTTTACCCAGAAGGCCACAGAAAAGCTTGTCAGAGCAATACTTAAAGCAAGGAGAGGTACCACAATGGAACCATAGCCTGGCTTCCTCCCAGTCATCGCTTCACTCCCCCGCCCGCCTGCCCACCCGCCCTGTGGCTGTGAAAACAGCCAAGTGTTGGTTGTGTTGGGGCAGCATCATCTCCACTGTGGAGATCCAGGGTACTTCTCATTCTGCAGGCAGTATTTGGGTCATGTTCATCGGAAATGGATATGACAGGGTTTCTGTGGGGGTCCTCCTGAGCAGCTGTTGTCAAGGCAAAATGCTATGCTACAAAATACTAATGTACTCAGTAACTGTATGTGTATGTTCATGAATAAATTGGTTAAACAAGTCTGTGATGGCTGACTTTGTTCCTCCTTTCCCCCATCAAGTCTGTCTGTGCAGTATTTGTCCTGTTTGGCTGTCATTCCTATCAACACAGTGCGTTACTTGCCATTATATGGAAGCTTTTAAGCTTATTGATCAGTGCCGAACCATAGCAAAGATGTTAGACCTGCAGTAAAGTAAAACATACTTTCTCTTACTGTATGTAAATTAACTGTGGTTTAAAAGGAGACTTGAAATATAGAAATGAAATACTCTGTTCTAAGTACACTGGAATATATGGCATCTTTAAGAAAGAAGAAAAATGTTAATGTGACAAACACTCGGCCCTCTGACACTCACTATAAAGTGAGTGTTCCAGCAGATGGCGCTGTTGTGCAACATTTGAAATCCTATCCTAATAGAGAAGGCCTTTTGTAATGGAAATTAAATATGAGCACACAAAGTGCCACACAACCACCAAAAGGGCAATTAGATGGAGTAGAGGGGGGCAGTGGTAGTGATAATTAAAACTGTATGAGCAGGAGAGTGGAGGTGTTTAATGTGACAACTGATCAATTTGGAGGCTGCTGAATGCATCCAGAAAAAAATTAACTTGATTTTTGGATTACACCAATAAACTGGGGGACTTGAAGTTTAGGCTGGAATAGTGTTGATGCATTAAAAAAAATTAACTGCGCAGTGCAACTTAACCATCTCTGATGCGTCTATAGATGGGAATTAAAGTCTCCTTATGCCATCTTTCAATCTGTGCTTATATACTATACTGAAAATACTGATGTTCTCGGTAGTGTGCTTTGTGTTCATCATCCCAGGAGGCTGGATGTTACTCAGGGGGCGGTGCACCTCTCCAGACCCCTCCCGCCCCCAACCCACTTCTGTCTCACAGACACACACACACTGCAAACAGTCAGGCTGGCAGCCTTCTCACTACAACCAGCACTACTTGGAAGCCGCAGTCACAAGCAGCATCCCATGCCTTCACCTGCTTCGGAGTAAACACGCGTCCGTCAGTTCGCCCGCTCACTGAAGCAGCCAGGAAGGTAGGAGTACTGAGGCGTCCAGGTAAACATGCTGGAAAACGGGAGGAAAGTGTTCAAGGAGGGTCTGCTGGAGAAACGGAGCGACGGGCTGCTGCAGCTCTGGAAGAAAAAGCACTGCGTCCTGACCGAGGACGGCGTGCTGCTGCTGCCGCCCAAACAACATGACCACCAGCAGCACCACGGCGGCGGGGACGCGGGCAAAGTCAAGGAGCTGCACTTCGCCAACATGAAGACGGTGGACTGCGTGGAGCGGAAGGGGAAGTACGTGTACTTTACGGTGGTCATGACGGAGGGGAAGGAGATCGACTTTAGGTGCCCGCAGGACGAGGGCTGGAACGCGGAGATCACCTTGCAGATGGTCCAGTACAAAAATCGGCAGGCGATCCTGGCCGTCAAGTCCACCCGGCAGAAGCAGCAGCTGCTCGTCGTGCAGATGCCCGGACAAAAGACCGTGCGCAGCTCTCCGAACGTAGCGTGACCTGCGGCGAGTCCCCCGGACACTGGTGCACCATTTGCGGTAAGACTGCAAACGAGAAAGCAGGGGGGCTCCCCAGGTCCGGGGAGTACCTGGGGAGCCCCTTTAAATTAAACATCCATTTCCAGCTCTTATTTCCTGGATATTTGAATCCCGAGTAAGGACATCTGATACCGAAAGCGGTCAAACTAATTCTACAAAATGATCATTTATTTTGGGGGAAAAAGTTTGGGAGCCCCTGTTTTAGGCCTCTTTGTACCCCCCCAGCCCAATCATGGAGGTGAGTCCGTCGACAGGAAAATGTAGACTTCCATGGCAGGTTTGATATTTTATAAAAGGGTTTCTCCCCAAAATCTTAGTTTTCGCAAATCGGCAAAATGAAGGCATACCTGTGGCATAATTACTTAGCTCTAAGTCATCCGACCATTCAGGCTTTCCATACACACCGGAAAGACTCGTATTTGATTTTAAGATTAGTTTAAATTTGGCATTAGACAGGTGAACCAACTTTAAATTGGTGTGAAGGCTCACACAGTAAAGATAAAGTGAAATAATGCGAACCAAATTAAGCGTAAAGACGCACAGGCTTTGTGTCCGTCAGGCGTGTTCGTGAAGTTGCGTGCGCACCTGAGCTGACTTCCAAATATGCGCCCTAAGCTGTTCTGTAGATAACGCCGCAGTAGGAGCCCACCAGCATGGAGCACATGTAGCTTTTAACCCAGCATAACTTGATTACCTTTAAGTACAGAAACAAGTCATGGTGATGAATAATTCGCATTAATTACAAATTTGGCAGAAACACTTGTCTTAACTGCAGTGTGTAACTGCCAGAGGAGGAGACTAAGCACAGTATTGGGGGATTATAGCAGTACTCTTGGACTCTGTGACAACAGAAGAACTAAGGATAAAGTTTTTCTGTGTCAGAGCAGAATCTTTTCTCAAATCATGCATACATGAGTCCATGTTTCAGATGACTCCAGACTTTCTCTGCCTTCCCTACAGTCTGACTAACTGATTGCATCTGCAGGTTAACTGGACACTCAGCTGGAGGATGAACCTGAACCTGAGCTGCATCTCCCCCTGCCGCTTCTCCGCCGAGCCTTCATCCTCCAGGAAAACCCCTCTTCCATGTAGTGGTTTCCACAGACCGGCGCCTCGTCCCTTTTCAGTACAGAGACTTATTTCACAAAAGACTCATGGACAAAAAGCATGTGAGAAAAACAGCTGTACTCTACCGTGCAATGGGTTTCTCTCTTATTTATTAGAAGTGTATATATATTTTCTATAAAAATGTTATGATGTTGATAAACGGGAGAGGAAGAAGTGGCTCTCGGAGCCTACAAGGCCACTGGAAATAAGCTTGCATATATCTTAGGATGGTTACTGTAGGTTAGCCAAACCAGTCCATTATTCATAAAATATGTCCTCGTCCATCATTTCATTTTTCAGCTGAACCAAAGAACCATTTCATAACATTTGTTTTTCTCTTGTGCAGTGTTATAACTCACAATACTGAAGATCCATAGAGATGAGATACCTGCTCAGTATATACAAACTTTATTTTATGCTCTTCATTTGTATAGTGACAGTATATCTGAGTATTTTGACTGTAACTTTTTTTTTTTTTTGCTGCATTCATAGATACAGAGGCTGTCTGATATCTTGCTGTTTGTGAGTCTTAAAACTGAAGAAGATACTAGCTTATTACACTCAGTTGGTGTTTCAGTGGTTACAGAGTGGAGTAGCAGCAGGCAAAGTGCCAGCGCAGCTCAGTTTTCTGTTAAGATAACAGTTTTCAGAACCTGAGCTGCTCTAAAGACAGTTTCAGCGGTTGTGTTAAATCTTTTGTGGCAAAGTAACATCTGACTGAAACCCAGAAGGGAAAGAAAAGTTCTTTGGAGTTTACTGTCCCGCTAGAGACTAAGTTAACTAACTTGCCTCCTGCCATTTGGCATCAAGCTAATATGGCTGATGATCAGTAAGTGTTACCAACTTGGTGACTTTTCAGACCCCATAACAAGTTTTTTTTTTTTTTCTTTGCCCCAAAAAGTGACTAGCAAGAAATTTATCTAAATTTTCGCTGACTTTTGGAGAGTGCCCGGAAAGCTGAAATCCTCTGCTGATGCCCTGTTTTGCATACATACAGCACTCGTACCGCATCCTTTTGTACGCTTCAGCATCTCCGGGACCTCTAGCGACTTTTGAGACAGCCGACAGCGAGTTTTCTTACACTAAACTTGGCAACAGTGTGAACAGTAGCCTAGCTAGATAAGCTTCTAGCAGATACAGTGTTACATATTTACATATTGTTTCTCTAGTGTTCATTTTGCATGACAAAATGTGGCATTTAGGCCCGGAAGGGTTTGTAAAAGAAAAAAATAAGTTTTTGCCAGAGTCTTTGGTGACAGCAGCGAACATTTACCACGACCACTGAGATGTTTCTGTCTCTGTAGCAGCTCTGCCTCTGAGAACTGTTTGTAAAACTATAACCCTCATTTAGAAAGCTTTTTAATAGACATGAGATGTGAAAGCAAACAGACTGATACTTCCAAATGGTGTGGTACAAGGCAACATTTACAGGAACCTGCTGGGTAACGGTCTCTGAAATTTCTTTTATTGGTTTTTATGATGGAGGAATATCGTGCTGTCAGGAAACGTTATATCTCACTGTGGCTCATATCGTTTCCTGTTAGCCGGCAGTTTCGCACTGCTTTCCCCACTTGCCAGTGTATCACCGGCAGACCAGCACATGCCTCCGTGTTGTTGTCATCTCCCACACAGGGTCACAGCTTTGCCCTTTATCTAATGCGACTGGTGTGATGCTTCTCTGACATTCCTTCCTGTTGCCATCATTACACACACAGTTATAGCTGTGCCCTTTGTAGCCACTGTTCAATTTCTTATTTCAACGTGAGATCTATTTTCATACCTCGAAAGATACATTCCATTAAAAACAAAAAAAACAAAATCAGCACATCGTCTCCTGTGGTTTCTCCTTCTCATATAGCAGCAGATGAATAACGCAGCCCTGCAGTTCAGCGGGGTCGTTTTAATGACCTGTTTAACTAGCTGCTGCTCTGTCCGTCTCCAGCCTTTCAGTACTTTACAGCCACTGAACCTCTCACCCCATGTTTCCTGCTCTAAAAGTAGAAACCACGGAGAGAATTGGGTTTCACTGGCAGTTGTCACCGCTCAGATAAACTGCCCGCGTAATGTCAAAAGCACACGTGGCTCCAGCTTCTCTTTAAAGCCAAGTTAATTTCATTAAACATGGTGCATGTGACAGCACTCTTTCCAACACACGAAGGGTTTGTTGTTGCTGCCGGAGAGGAATCCTTGATTACCTTTTTTTCTTCTTCTTAATGTTCATATCAAACGGAAAAAAGTTCTGGGTGAAAGCCAAACATTTTTTGAGTCGTGAATAAATCAGATCTTTAAGAAAGAAGAAAAATGTTTGAATGATCAATAGTACGAAGTAATAGTAAGAAGTATTAAAGCGCAACCTACATTAGTCCAAGAGCTGCCACTTTGATCCCAAGTAGCAGTTACTGTAGATAAAGTAAATTATAATGTGACAACAGCAGTACAGGCAGACAGGTTGTATAATTAGCAATGTGACGACTGCTGTGTTTAAAAAAGCCTAGGGCAAAAATGCCCGAGGCTTTACTTTATAATGCGTCTGAACCTAACTTGTACTTTCAGTGTTTCTTCAATGTTCAGTTTTTGTTGTTTTTGCTAAATTACACATTATTCTGACCACCAACTTTGAAAAAGAATTGATAAAAAGAGTTAAAGTCACAGACAATGATCAGTTGGTTTGACACATGGAAGGACAAGGTTCAATAAGTGCTAGAATTAAGTTATAAATAGAGAGTTCACTGTTAATTTGCATCCAGTTATTTGAGTACTGCTACTAACAATAGGGACACAGAGGTTAATGGAATAAGTGAAGTTTTCTCTTCAACTTAATGAAAATGGTTAGCTTCTGTTTTCATTGGTAGTCCTGTGCTCAGACTGTCCTATAAAGCAGAGAAAAGATCAACAAGGATATGATTAGAGCTCTTCCTGTTGTTGGCAACCCTCCAATGTGGCAGCCGGCCCCTTTGAACCAGCCGCAGCAGCTGCTCTTCAAACATTACTTAAGAAGCCTCTGTAGTTCCGTCTTGGCATGTAGAATGACCACTAACTCATTCCTCACCATCGCCAACTCTCTTTGATCTGGAGTACGATGTGGGGACTTGTGACAGCAGGTGCATGTGGCTGCGAGTGATTTAGAAAGAGCATCTAATTCAGACTCGTGGGGTCCCGTTGGGATACTGCGCTGCCATTGTTCCACCGCTATGCAACTCACAGGAAGTAAAATTCAAACTAAGGTTTCTTCTGTATCCAGCCTATTTATCCAAGACACCCACTCAAGAATCTCCAAATAAGAAGATGATTTAAAAAGACTATTTTGAGCAGCTGAGTTGGGCTTATCCTTATTGGAACAGTTACCTTTCAAAGAACTATAGTCCAGAACTTCAAAGTTGTTTGCACATTACAGAAATATATACTGAATCAGCACATCAATCTCAATTTTAATACCTTCGTCAGAGTTCTTTGGATTCTGCATTTTCCTGCTGCTAACATATGTATATTTTGGGGGGAGGACAGTAATGCCTTTCAGTTGTCAAGTGATGAATTTCAGGTGACAAAACAGCACAAAACAACAAAATCCCTGACATGGTCTGAAACTGTAGAAGCTTGGTGCTGATGGAAGTTAAATCCACAGTGAGTTATTTCATAACAGCCTTTCTGGGTGGATAACACAGGTTTCAAGGTGTTGCACAAGAAATAAATAGAATGCAGCATAGTAAACATTAAATCCCTGTTCTATATTATGTGCAATATAAGAAGTAAGACACACTAAGCTCATTCATTGAAAGTATATATATATAATATATATATATATAAAACTGAGACTGGAATTCCACTGGTTCCCCTGGTTAAAAGGTTGATTTCAGGTCTGAGCAGCTGCACAGGTGTATGGTGTTAAAAGGTCACTAAATTTAGATGGAGGCAGACAGGGAAGGGTTTGTATGTGACTGGTAAAAGTTTGAAGGGAGCCTACTTGTGTCAGGTGAAAGGCAGCTTACATCATTTGGTGTGTAATGCTGTGATGAAACTTTGCTGACAAACATGTCTGGAAGTCCATAGGTCCTTCCCTTCTACAGAAATAAACATGAAATGGGAACATAAACTTCTCATTGAGTGTTTTTTCCCCCCTCTCCCTTTATCCGTTACATTTCATTTTTGTTTTTGGCTACAACATTTAAGTCAGAAGATCCCTCCCAGAGCTGAGACACTGCATTTAATGCCGGTATATTCTGGCCCTGGATCTTTAAGCAGACCATTTGTATGTATGCCACAACACTAGCTATCAAACGGTGCGTGAAAGTTGTCAGGCCTTGTTGATTTTATAGTACTGTCCATAAATCCCAGATTAATCCAGGTAATCAATAAAGTTCCCTGGATCCATTGTATCTGATTAGGCTGAATGACACTGTGAGAACTGCAGTACAAGAGTGCCTCGGGCAGTCGCTGGTCCTTAAACTGCATATTACTCATATAGCTGATACTCTTGTTGGGAAGGTATCTGTAATTTAACCTGAACCGTAGGTGTAGTAACCTAAACTGGTGTGACCACTTTAGGTTACTACAAATTTAACAAGTTTAACTCAGTACCTTCTTATTTTGTGTCGGTGACGATTATTTGGCCATGTCTTTGCTACAAGTCACTGAATTTTATTGCTCGCCACATCTCTTCTAAGTGGCCCTTCAGAGTGATGGGAATTAACCAAAACATTGAGACTGTGGGCAATAAAACTAAAGCAACGAGCTAAAAAATCACAGAAATGCTGGGGCGAGGTAAATGGGAAAGATTGCTGATACCCAGAGGTGACAAAAGTAGACACGGTTGTCATTTAAGGAGTACAGATACTGGTGCTAAAAAAATTATCTGGTAAAAGTTAGAGTTGCCATAAAACTTTATTGCCATTGTGTTATATAGTTCAACAAACTTGCAGATTTACTTTGTGTACAGTCCGTGATCAGCTGAACGGTGTTGCTGCTGCTTTGAGATTCACTGCTCATGGATTTACACAATTGAATTCAACAAGATGCAAGGAGATGACTGATGGCTAATTTCCAACCACCAGACAGCACAAAGTTGGTATAAAGGTGGAATTCAATGAATGAGTCATCAGCTTAAATTTAAACTGATGTCTGTTACACTGACCATGAACACCACAGCTGCTCTGCATCAGACCAACATAAAGCTTCACTGTAGATTTCACCACAATAGTACTAACTGACCAGTGTAATCTGCGCTAAACTGACCAGTATTTGAATGCAACCTTTGAATAACACAGCGTTCAGATAGTTCAACTTGTTTTGCGGGACGTATAGATTTATAGATCTATTACCTGTTCAAAAATGCTAATATAAATGAAGACATTACATGTAAGCATCAAAGATCCAGTCTGTCAAATGTCACTGAGTAGTCCTTACCTTTAAATATAATATTCTACTTCCTCTCCTGTCCTGTCCTGTCCTGTCCTTTCTTACAATTTTCTCTACCTCTGAGTGATGTTATCTCAATATTTTTCTGTCTCTGGGAAATAGAGCAGCTGGACCTTTAGTTTGCTGACACACTGTGACAAACTGCACAGAAAGTTTGTATGTTAAGGATATTTGTTGAGCTGTTAGAAGCATTGCATTTGAATTGACCTGCCACTTATTTTTACTCCCTGTTTCCACTCCCCTTAATCTAGCGCTAAACCATCACTCATGGACTTATGCACCAAAAATGCCATTCAGCATTATTCTGGCCCAATTTAACCCCTGAGGATAATACTCTAAATAATGCATAAATGACATGTTTTTGCCTCTTTCATCTCTTCTTGTGCAATAAGCACCAGTGATGGATACACCAAAAAGGCTTGCCTTTTATGTGTTGTTCCCACCATTCATGTTCAAATAGGTTTGCTGCTAGAAGGTGCCCAGCGATGGGAAGAAATTACTCCTGTATGTTCTGTAGATGACCTAATCTGAGGAGCGAGGGAGACAATTCCAGAGTTTCAGAGCTTGTGAGTGAGAATGCCCAGTCGGCTGTACAAGCCCATCAGGAGTTTGGAATTACTAAAAGCTGCTGATCAATGGACCTAAGTGAGCAGCATGGGATGTAGGATTGTAAAAGCTTTAATATATAAGCTGGAGCATGCCCATGGAAGCACTTATAAGTGAGCGACAGTGCTTGAAACTGATCCTGTACTTCACAGGAAGTGCAACGATTTAAGAAATATGGGTGAAATATGATCACACTTCCACATACCTGTCAGGAGTCTAGCAGCAGCATTTCGAACTAGCTGCTATTGTGAAACTAGTATTTTGCTGAGTCCAAGATATAATAAATTGCTGTAATGCATTCTAAAGGCATGAATGACTTTCTCTAGCTCAGTCACAGAAATAGTTTGACTTAGTCAAAGATAAAACCACGTTCATTTTTACTCAAGGTTTAAGATATGATCCCAGGTGTCTGATTTAATGTCTATGCAATGAGGTAATGTAATGCAAATATGTGGTTACAGACACAAGTGGAGGCAAAACTATGTTTGCCTGAGTTAAAAAGATTCTCTTTGTGCCATCAACAATCAGCTCATTGACTGTTTAAGAACAGCTGGAGTTGTATGGTTCAAACCTGCTACCAGATATCAACAGGAAATAAGGAGAGGGCTTGATGAATGGACTGGTTCTTATATAGTGCTTTTTTACTCCATGTTGAGCACTTAAGGTGCTTTACATAACATGCCCCATTCACATTCCAACAGCTGCATTGGAGAGCAACTTTGGGTTCAGTATCTTTCCCAAGGATACTTTTGCATGCAGACTGGAGCAGCCAGGGATCAAACCGCCACCCTTCTGATTAGTATGTGACCGCCTCTACCTTCTGAGCTACAGCCATCTCATATATAGTCATAGGTTTCCTATACGGCCATTTTTACCCCAAACTTTGCTTTGCTTTTGGTCTGACTGCACCATTAGGATCCTCTGCAATATTTCTGACTCGTTTTAACACAATAGGTTAGTTCTGCACAATAACGGTAACATTTTGTGCTATAACAAGATAAGTTCATATCTTGTTATAATGAGGGAGATTTAATGTAAAAACAAAATTGAAAAAATTCCAGTGAACTGTAATTCCTTTAAAATGTTCCTCATGCTGGCAGCACTAAGCTACTATAGTATTCCTTCCAATAGAATCAGGCAGAAAAGGACTCTGCCAAAACCAACATTTTGGCTCAACCTCCTGAGCAGATTAACAGGCCAGACTGTAACTATCCATCTTGGGGTTACTATAATGTTCAGTTAGAAGATATGCTGCATTCAAAGAGCCTGTTAACCACAATACAAGAGCGTACAACTAATCTCATTTCATTTGCAAAGTGAGTGTGGATTTGCATGCGCTCCTCGGGCTGTTTGTCAGATTTGCACAGCAGGTATCTAAAACACCTCAGATACCTTCATACATAAATACATAGAGTATATTTCCCCCTTTTGCTTTTTACTTTTTAAGGATTTTTTTCTTTGTGCTCAGCAGTTATGAAAACTTGAGGTCAGCAGACCAGGGAACCTATTATTATATATTTATGACCCTCTCACTGAACCAGCAGACCAGTTTTCTTCTTTGTGTAGTAAATATGCATCCCCTCATCATATAACATGCCTCAGTTATCTACCATGCACAGCATCCTATAACTCACTGCTTATGCTCAGTGTGCTGAAATGGGACATGATTTTTATAAGTGACAGTAATGCACAAGCAGTATTTTCATGTGCTTTTATACATCCGGTGAGTAAGTTCATGAGAGTCTGATTTGTTCTGGTTTTATTCTCATGCAAGTGTTGTTAACCATTGTCTAGAAGTCATAATCACCCTCTGGATATTTATTACTTAGATTACAGGAATTCAGCTGCCACTCTCATTGTGCTACATCACTGTCATATCTGTAATCACAGCTCATGTAGCAGCCGCTCAGATCGCTTCGTTATTCAAAGTGGCGATGCGATAACAGGTACACAAAGAAAGGCCCTTTATTCTGGGACATCTGGCGTCAGCCCGACTCCACGGGCTTCCTCAGACGGCAAAACAGCTCATCAGCACAGAGAACGCAGTGCAGATTGTTCACACAGTAGCTGTTTTATTTTCTCCCTGCTGTGTGGGTGGAAGATAGATAGGTGTAAGACTGCTATATGGTGCTTTGTTCCTGCTGCATGTTACAATCAGAGCCAACTTGTTTGTGCTTTTGTCTGTATTTCTGATGGACTGCACATGAGTGAGTGCTCCACTCAAGTTGCTGTTTTTTTTTAATTCATAAGTGTCATTATTCTGTAGTAGGAACACAAAATAAATACCACCATATTTCAGACCTTCATTTGGACTATTGAGCATTTTTAAACCATTATGCTTTACGTGATTAGCCATTAGCCGGCTGTGCAGTGTGGTATAGCCATATTAAAATCCAGGAATACTAAACCATCTGTTCAGTAGTACATAAACTGTGTATTTTATAATTTATATGTAAATGACCCAAATGGAAAGGCGAAAAAAAACCTAATAATGATGAGCAAGGCAAGCTGGCTTTTTGAGAAAGTATTTCAGCTTGTCATTGTGCCCGTTTCATTCCATGTGTGTATGTGTGGGCACAGACTGGAGTTT
The DNA here is from genome assembly GCF_007364275.1 of Archocentrus centrarchus. Lineage (NCBI taxonomy): Eukaryota > Metazoa > Chordata > Actinopteri > Cichliformes > Cichlidae > Archocentrus > Archocentrus centrarchus. The sequence continues at coordinate 21,217,857 of NC_044368.1, read as the reverse complement.
CAGTTATGCAAACATGTCTTGGAGGCAAAGCTGCCACGGAATACAAGATCATCACTGGGCTTCTCTGTGATTCATAGATGCTGTGACGCGTTTGGGGTTTAGTTCATTTTTGCCAGATTGCTATGGCTTTACATTTTTTTTTACAGTCTCTTTGGTTGAGTTATATCACAGATTTCGCTGTTAGAGAATGTTAAGCTGAGGAAAAGGAGAAAGCAAGCAGCAATCTTCGGGGGTGAAAAATGATGCCAACATGGAAGTGCTGGACATGGCTGTTGCTCTAGTGGCTACTTGAGGTTGGCTCCAAAAGCAAGTTAATCCCCATGGACTCTCACATTCAAATGCCCAGTTAAACAACATAAAAAAGCATGGTTACAGCCTGATACAAAAAAAGATATGATGTGCACATGAGAAATTATGTGCCCTGTGATGCCAGCAGAGGTAGAAAGCCACGTACAGGACAAAGAGGCTTCACGAAAGAACTGAACTGAAAAGAGGCATGCAGTCTCACCAAAACAGGTTTCTTCAATCATAGTCTCAAACTGATGGAGTTATCATGGCAAGTTTCATGAAAGCAGAGGAACCTGCTGTGTCCAGCATTTTCAGACAAACTGCAGTTTTGCAATATTTACTTTTTTTTTTGTGCAGCAGCAGTTTGAATAGTGATCTTCAGGCCTGTGGAAATGTGTGCAACAGCAAATCGAGTTTTCATTATTTTGCTTTTGCATCTCAATGCGATGTTAGATTGATTGTGCCACACTACCTGTAAGTTGGTGATGTAGCCTACCTGTAGACATGCAATAAGATGTGTGATGGCTGAGCAACTTTTATTGTTGGCTTTTCATTCTCGGTCGAGGGCTTTATGTGGACCAGACTGTACATGAAAAGAACATGACCAGTTTCAGCATCTCCTCAACAGCCACACACGTGATGGGTTTCTTCTTTCTGTTTAGGCCGGGCCCCTTGCATCACACACCACCTGTACCGGTCCAAACAGGTCAAGTTCACTCTTAAATTTGCTCAACATAGACTAGCAAAACTTGAAAAACATTCTGACTTTTTCATACATATTTAAATATTTTGGCCAAGAATCAAATAAATAAATCTTCTAATTTTGCAGGTCTTGTGGGTTGTTGTCACCTCTCTGATTCTCTTGCCCTTTCACAACTTGCCTATGACGCTGCCAACAGTTTCTTTTGAAAACTGAAGTGTTTTGGAAATCGTGGCGTAAGGAAGTTATTTTTCTTTTCTCAGCGTTTAACACAGCTCCTTTAGCTTTGCCTTTATTTGAACACCTGCGTAAATATGTCTTCTATCAGTGTCACAGTAGAGAACTCCCAAAAGCTTCACTGCGCTTTGCAGCAGTTTGGTAGCTTTGCATGTGATTAAAAAAAAACGCAACATTAGATTGGAATTGAATAACATGGCGTATTCAATAATTAAGGTCAGAAGGAAGCACATATTCCTTATCAATTCTACATCATCAGATAACCTTTAATGCAGCTGTAGCTCATGCTAGCCTCTTTTATTTTATACTTGGTATTTTAGTTTGGTATTTTCTTTCGTATTTGGACAAAAATGCATTTGCAGTCATCCGACCTTAACATGCCCTCTAAAAAATTTTTGAGATTTTGTGTACTTAAATTGAACAGTATGTTCTTTTTGCTCCAGCCCAGGGTGGGGTTGGTATAATTCAAACTGTTGTTTTCTGTGTGTGTTGAGCCTGGAACGTCTGTAGATTTGGCCTTCCTACATCTTGCTGCCCTTTAACCCTCCCTGCATTTGCTGGCTAGATGACCTCCCTCTGTTAACACACACACACACACACACACACACACACACACACACACACACACACACACACACACACACACACACACACACACACACACACACACACACACACAGTAGCACCTGTTGCCAAACCACCCTACAGAGGCAATGTTGGTCAGTTGGCCCAGCTCTCCTCACACAGTGATTAGAGAAGGAAGTTGGTGATAAGAGTAGAAATGTCACCTTGGTCCCTCCTCCTGCTGAAAAACCCCATAAAACCCTGACTGGGAGTTTGCAGACACAGAGATGTGTTGGCTGAGCTTTATGAGAATAGATTTTATGACCCAGCTCCCTTTGGGAGTTACAGAAACCCCACTGATATGAGCGGAGAAATCACAGAACTTAGATTGGGAACTCGCAATTTAGCTTTATCACAAATTTGTCTCATCAAAGCCATCAGTTTGTCTCAGGCAGTTCCACACTAGAGGGCTACAAAATCACCTCAGGATCCTGACTTTTATAATAAAAATCAGGGGCAGGACAAAAGATAAATATGGCAGTATATTGTATTGTTTCCTCTTGGGATGTGATTGTCACTATGTAGACAGCAAATATTGGTATTTCAATTCAGCTGTCTTTCTATTGCACTAGTTCAAAATCACAGTTGTTTCAAGGCACCTGTGAAAAGCACTTGGAGGGTGATGGCTGGGAGAAAGAACTTCTTTTTAATGGGAAGACTTCTGGCAGAACCAGGCTCAGGATGGGGCAGACATCTGACACGATCATCGACAGTTTCAAAGATACATATAGCAACTGTGATGACACCCAACCATTTTAAATTCTGCATTTTGAAGTTTCAGTGTTCGCATTTTGACCATTGCCATGAAGGGGTGCAGTGCTAATTTATCAGCTAATTCTTACAAGCTTGGTTAGCAGATTCATTCTTAAACTATACTGATGCAACACACAGATACACACATATCAGCTAAGTACTGAAGCACAAATTTCTGGGATGGTCTGTACCACCAAATTTTACTCAGATAATCCTTTAAAATGCTCCAAACTCTCTCTCTCACACACACACACACACACACACACACACACACACACACACACACACACGCACACACACGCACAAACGCATAGGGAAGAGGTCCAGTTTAATGACTTGAAATAGTGGCTGTGACCTAGCAGGCTCCGATTGGCTCCTGCCAATCAACATGGCCACATTTCTTATACAATTATCCAGGTGGCTGAATTTTGAAAAAAAAAAAAATATCACCCCCAATCAGAGAAAACAACCCATAGAGACCAAAAACTGTTTTTTGTAGCAGACTGTAAATATGCTTTTCAGTGCTGTAATGCTGGGCATTTTAGCATGGGAGTCTGTGGGGTGTGACTCCCTTTCGGTCACTGCCTCAAGCAGCACCTAGACAAACTGCAGTTTTTGCCACTTCTGTGTTGGCTTCATTTTTCAGGTTCTTAGGTTGCTCCTTGGCCATGACTGATTGGGTGGGAGGGGAAAGAAAAAAGAGATAAGAAAAGCATAGAGAGTTATTTTGACTGACACATGGAAGTGCACTAAACATATTCATCCAACATCTTGACTTACCGCAGTTTCTGCTTCATGGCTTCTCATGGTGGTATTCATGAAACGAATGAGGATAAACTGAATGGAGATGAACTTACCTATGAGCCTTCTCCCTACACACGTTCAATTCTTGTGCACATTCACCACCTTAAGCACTGCTTCAAAAGAACTAGCCTTAAGTAGACGTTTGTTAAGTGGAGTCTGCATGAATACAGACTTACTAAGCATACCATGTGGAGGTCCAGCACCTGTTTTGTTTATCCCACCCCCACCTTAGCCCATCTATAACTCCTACCTCACACTGTCTTGCTGTCCTTGTACATGTCCTGCACCACCCTCACGTACTTCTCTGCCTCTCCTGACTTCCTCGTGCAGTACCACAGTTCCTCTCATGGCACCCTATCATATGCTTTCTTTAGATCCACAAAGACACAGTGTCCTTCTTACCTTCTCTGTAGGTAATACTGCTGCTCACTGATCGTCACCTCTCTTCTCAACCTCAATTCAACAACTCTTTCCCACAGCTTCATGGTGTGGCTCAACAACTTGAGCCCTCTGCAGTTACTGCAGCTCTGCACACCACACTTGATCTTAATAATTTGGTACCAGTACACTTCTTCTCCATTCCTCAGGCATCGTCTCACTCTCCAAAATTGTATTAAATAATCTGGTTAAAAAGTCCTTTGCTCTGTCTCCTAGATCTCTTCATACCTTCACAGGTATGTCATCTGGACCAAGCGCCTTTCCACTCTTTGTTTTTTTCACAGTTGCCCTCAGTTCCTCCTTACTAATCCTCTGCACTTTGTGAGTCACCATCTGTCCTCCATCTGTCCTCCTCTCTCTTATTGTTAGGTTCTGAGGATACCTGGACACACATGCAGATCACAGCAGTATGGTTAAAAGAAGTTTTATTAAAAAGCCTCTCTGGTTCAGTTACAAAGAATAGCAGTTGGCAATCTCAGTGAGCTCCTCTCTCCTTTTTCTCCTCACTCTCTCTCCGGCTCTCATCTCCACAGTTTCCCTTGGCGATCATGAGATACTGAAGGAAGAAAACAAAAGTAAGTTTGGCAGCAATAGCAGATTGCATACAAATGTTAGTTGATCCAAGCTTATTACCGCAAGCAGAGCAAAGGGTCTGGTGTCGATGGAGTGAAAGTGCCAGCTTCTTATAGTGAAGATGGTCATCATACCAATGGCTCACAATTTACAGGGCGGAGCTCCCCACAAGACCCCATCTCTGGAAGAAGAGCAGAGACAAACATACACACACCTATTCACACTGATAGAAGAGAGGAAGAGAGAGAAAGAATGAGCGAGTCAGCCCAGGAGGACTGGGGACCATGACACTTATTTTCTTTGTTTGTGAGCTCTTCAAAGTACTCCTTCTATTTTCTCAGCACACTCTCTTCACTCGTTAATATATATCCATCTCTATCCTTAATCACCATAACCTGATGCACATCCTTTCCAGCTCAATCTCTCTGCCTAGTCTCACACATAACTTACTATAAGCCTTTTTCTTTGCCTTTGCCACCTTTATTCCAGTACTCCTATCTACTTTCTTCATTTCCCTTTTTCTTTGCTAACCTTTTCCTTTGAATACTTTCCTGTACTTCCTCATTCCACCACCAAGACTCTTTGTCCTCCTTCCTCTGTCCAGAGGATACACCAAACACCTTATTGCCAGTTTCCCTCAGCACTACTGTAATTCACAATCTGGTAATTTTTCCCTGCCACCCAGAGCCTGTCTCAACTCCTCCCTGAATTCTGTACAACATTCTTCCTCATTCAGCTTCCATCTTTTAATCACTGCCTCTACCTTCCCTCAGTTCCTCTTCTTGGTTTTACAGAGTCTTACAAACTACCATCTGACCTAGCTACATTCTTTCCTGACACCACCTTACAGTCTCCTGTCTGTTTCAGACTGCACATTTTGCACAAGATGTAGTCCACCTGTCTGCACCTCCCCCCAACTTTTAAACACCATCTAATGTTCTTTCCTCTTCTTAAAGTATGTTTTCACCACAGCATTTCCATAATTTTATCAAAAATCCACTAACATCTTCCCTTCCACATTTCTTGCCTTGACACCATACCTACCCAACACCTCCTCATCAACCCTATTCTCTTCACCTACCATTAAAGCCTGCTCCAATCAACACTCTCTCCCCTGGGGACACACTCTACCACGTCATTGAACTTAATGTGGAATTCCTCTTTCTCTTCTGACATCCACCTTGTGGGGCATACACACTAATAACAGACAACAGAATTAACTTCAATAGTTACTTCCTCTAAACCATCAACATGTCTGTTTGACCCCATTCCTACAATACTGCTCAAAGTCCTAACATTAATTAATGCTTCAATCTTAAATACGATTAGTCTGTCTTTATTATTTGGCTATGTACCACAGGCCTTCAAGGTGGCTGTAATTAAACTGCTGCTTAAAAAGCCATCACTGACCCAGCTGTCTTAGCTAATTATAGGCCAATCTTCAACCTTCCCTTTATCTCAAAGATTCTTGAAAGAGTAGTTGTAAAACAGCTAACTGATCATCTGCAGAGGAACGGTTTATTTATAGAGTTTCAGTCAGGTTTCAGAATTCATCACAGTACAGAAACAGCATTAGTGAAGGTTACAAATGATCTTCTTACAGCCTCTGACAGTGGACTCATCTCTGTGCTTGTTCTGTTAGATCTCAGTCCAATGTTCAATACTAATGACCATAACATTTTATTACAGAGATTACAGCATACCATAGGTATTAAGGTACTGCATTGCAGTGGTTAGAATCATGTTTATCTAATAGACTTCAATTTGCTCATGTAAATGGGGAGTCTTCTTAGGTTAAGGTTAATTATGGAGTTCCACAGGATTCTGTGCAAGGATGAATTCTACTTACATTATACATGCTTCCCTTAGGCACTATTATTAGAAAGCATTGCATACATTTTCGTTGTTATGCAGATGATACCCAGCTTTATCTATCCATGATGCCAGATGACATACATCAATTAGTTAAACTGCAGGAATGTCTTAAAGACATAAAGGCGTGGATGACCTCTAATTTCCTGCTTCTAAATTTAGATAAAGCTGAGATTATTGTACTCGGCCCCACAAACCTTAGACACATGGTGTCAAACCAGATATTTACTCTGGATGGCATTACCTTGGCCTCCAGTAACATTGTGAAAAATCTTGGAGTCATTTTTGACAAGGATATGTCCTTCAATGCACATATTAAACAAATTTGTGGTACCGCGTTCTTACATTTGTGCAGTATCTCTGAAAATAGAAACATCCTTTCTCAGAGTGATGCTGAAAAGCTAATTCATGCATTTATTACTTCTAGGCTGGATTATTGTAATTCATTATTATCAGGCTGTCCTAAAAGCTCCCTGAAAAGCCTTCAGCTGATCCAAAATGCATATTTCTCCCATATTGGCTTATCCTCATTGGCTCCCTGTTAAATCTAGAATTGAATTTAAAATCCTTCTCCTCACATACAAGGTCTTGAATAATCAGGCCCCATCTTATCTCAAAGACCTCATAGTACCGTATCACCGCAATAGAGCACTTCACTCTCAGACTGCTGGCTTACTTGTGGTTCCTAGGATACTTAAGAGTAGAATGGGAGGCAGAGCCTTCAGCTTTCAGGCGCCTCTTCTGTGGAACCAGCTCCCAATTTGGATTCAGGAGACAGACACTATTTTTAAGATTAGGCTTAAAACTTTCCGTTATGATAAAGTTTATAGTTAGGGCTGGATCAGGTGACCCTGAACCATCCCTTAGTTATGCTGCTATAGGCCTAGACTTCTGGGAAGCTTTCCATGCACCTCTTTTCACGTTGTGTTTATTCACTTTGTGTTTATGCATAAACACTTTGTGTTTATTTAATCTTTGGTTATTATTATTCTCTGGGTCTCTTCCACAGCATGTGCTTTGTCCTGTCTCCCTGCCCTTATACCCAACCTGGGCCTAGTTCTGCTGGAGGTTTCTTCCTGTTAAAAGGAAGATTTTCCTTTCCACTGAACATTGTAGAGAGAGACGGGAAGATGGGAGGAGAGATGGGGGAAGAAGCGCAGGCTCCCACCTGATCCTTTCATAATCAGTTGAGTATTTTGCTTTTGCACAATAACTTCAGCACAGCTAAAAAATGAAATTATTACCTCAGTCAAGGAGGTTATGGTTTTTGTAGCATTTGCATGCATGTGTGCGTGTGTGTCATTCTGTCTGTTAAGACGATAGGTCGAAAAGGTTTGAATGAATTCTGATAAACCTTTGTAGGGGTGTAGAGTGGGGTCATGTTAACACTCCATTAAAACATGGTTTAGATCCACCAAGGTGTTCAAGGTCAACTTAATGATTTATTGGTCTAAAATGGACAAAAAGTCTTATAATTTATAAAAAAAAACGATTCTTACAAGTGTGGTGTTTATTGCCAACCTATAGAAAGTACCATATAAAGATTTAAAATATCATGCCACATTTGACCTCTGACCTTTCCGTCGGGGTCAATAGATTGATCTGAAGGTCAAAGTGATTATAATGTTATATAGACAACATTTTGACAACATATAGGCATATGGTGATTCTAAATATCATGTTTCTTTGGACCTTTGACCTTCAAGGTCAAATAAGGTCAAACCTAAATGTCTTTTATCTTTTAAACTCTGTTAAAAATTCTGCTGCCTTTGTTTGTACTGGCAACATTTAGGAAATGATATTGAAATATGGGGATTCTAAATATCACAAAGGTTGCATCCAAATATCATGTCACATTTGATCACATTTAATCAAAGTAAACATATGTTATCTGATTTGTACTGCACTACAAACTTCTTAAAGTATGTTTAAAAAGAACAAAGAAAACAAAATTAATATATACAAAATACAAAACTGTTGCCTTAAAAGGAAATATTTTGACCCACCTTACTTCAGTAAAAAAGATCAACTGACTCAGAGGGCGTCAGGTAGGAACTTTTTTCAGATTTGTCTGATTTTATAAAAGCAGTGACCCTGAATATTTCTACTTTTTTCTTCTACAGATTTGCGTAATGAATTGCAAATGATTGTGAAATGTCTCTGTTACACAAGTGGGAGCAAACTGTGAGAATAATAAGATGGGAATCACAGAGTAACTCACACTATAATGATGTTGCCCATAATAAGAAAAGTACCATGATGCACCACTTCTACCTTTCCATTCACACCAATGCTGTAATCATAACATAGATTACCCCCAGTAATTAAATATGTTCAGAAATCATAACTAAACAAACTGACATTATTATTAAAGCCAGTTGTAGCACTACAGTGTACCACATTTCTGCAGGGTGTGTATTTATATCCCACAGAAAAAACAAACAAACAAACAAACAAACACTGCTCAGCTGCTGTGGGCTGGTTTAATCAGTGTCAGTCTCTGTACTGTTTCTCTGATTACTTTCAAATATATCAAAAGATACAAAACCAGAATAGAAGGATATTCCACTCCTTTGCTTTAAGCCATGTTAAGCTCCATCATTTGCCCTCATTAGCTGATGATGTGACACCAGCACCCAGATTTGGTTGCTCCCAACGTTGATGATATTGGTGTGGCCTTGATTCTCACCCATATGCTGTTTAGTCATCACAGTGACAGGTTTACTACTCTAACTTTGTAATCCCCACCCAAAAAACAGCAAACGGTCCTTATTACACTATGTGTAACATCATCCTTAAAGGCCTTCTGTGAAATGTCAGCATCCTCATCCATGCAGAAGATATGGGAAAAAGGAGCTCTGTAGTTCTTGATCATGGCATCACAGTTTTCACTCAAACATGCTACATTAACTGTGAACCCTTATACAGAAAAGTAAAGTCTCCCCTATTTAGGGCCAATTAATTTAGTTAGGCACAAATGGACTCCAATCAAAATATAAAAGCATCTCAAGGATCATTGATAGAAGTATGATGGTATAGACCTCAGCTGGGAGTGTCATAGCGTAGAGTTTGAATACTGAGCACTCTATTGTTTCAATAGATTAGCAACACACTCCAAAAAGCATTTTATTTACTGTATTTATTTATTTTTTTGCATTGTGCACGCACGCACACATGCATGCACGCACACACAGGTGATACAGTGTCAGTCTGTGATAACAGCAGTCAGGCAGCTGACCGGACTCAACCTCCTCCTTGCACCATCAAGGTCAGCGAAAGGTTTGTAACAGCAGGGACAGCTGGATCTCAGCCAATCACGTACCTCCCTCTGTTTGTGTGAAAAGCACAGTTCCTTTTTTGCATGAGATAATGCTGTTGCTATACTGGGATTATTTTTTCCCAGTAGCCAAATGGCAGTTTAAGAACAATGTGAATGGAGACACCAAAGCGCTTTGCAGGCAAATTAATCTGGAAATATGTTAGCAGAACCAGTTTGGCAACTAAAGACAACCTTTTCATGTTTACAGCTGCAGATTTGATATTGGCAACTGGTATTAATCAAATAATAAAACACTTTACATGGTTCCTGCATTCTCTAAAGTTACTGTGGAGATGTTTCTTTAGCCCCATGACTCAGATTCAGTCCCATATGTGAGTAAACAAAAATGCAGAAAAGCAAACAGACAAACAATATAAGATCAAGTAAAGAATGAGATGCACTCAAATGCATCAGTGACATTGAATCTTATTCGAGCAGCAGTTGATATAATTTCCTAAAATGACTTTCAGATCTGTCACCTTGAGAAGAGTGGCTTGTGGCGTGTCTAAGGAGAGGAGGAAGTGCGGTAGTGCTGTGATACAGTTTACTTCAGTGGGAGGAATTTCCAGATTGAAGGCAAAATGTGAGCATCCAACCATGAGATCCAAATACAGTTTAATCAGTCTAACCCCTTTCATATCTTTATCTGTGCCAGGTTTAACAGTTGTTAAAGGTGTTACAGCAGATAAATACTATGTTGTCATCAACAAATGCCACAACCCTTCTAATGTTATGAAGGAATAACTCTGAGAGGAGCACCATGTGCACTGCTGTCAGCTACTAAATTGTCCATCAAGGACAGTGTGGTAATTTGGCTTCCATAACTGGGATATTTTAGTACGTCTGGCATCAGGACCACTGCTAGTTTCCCAACATATGCTGCCTCCCTCTCATCTTCTATTATATTCTATTTGATTTAGCTCAGTTTTCAAAGAATGCAACCATCCATCAAACTGAAATGACTTGTGACTGTCCTCAGAATGGTCCACAGGTTAATTCATCATTGTGTTTAGTGGCTGAGTTTCCAGAGAGTCAGCCTTACAAAGCTAAACTAACCAGCAACACTGTAAAACCTAGATTTGATATTGGCAACTCTTAATAAGTAAATAATATAAATAATAATATCTTAATAAGTTCATTTAACTTAATCTGCTGATAAAGTTGGAGCCACTTATATTGGTAATATATTTCCAGTGAGCTCCACTGACTTTCTTGGAGTTTACCTTATATCATTACAGGAAATGTACCACTTCATCTTTCATTTTTCAATTGTTGTTTTACTATTAAATTCACTATTATAACAAACAATGTTTGTATAAGTACATTTGTAGATTTAAAAAAAAAGGGGAACTCATGAGTGCCTGGGTGGCTCAATGGAAGAGCAGGTGACCACGCATGCCACGTGGCAGTGCCGATGACACAGGTTCACATCCCATCCTGCGTGACTTCCCTGTGTCTCTTCACCGCTGACTGTCAAATACCAAATGGCAGTCATGTTATGTTTCCTTTTAATCAGAGCATTTTTGGCTTTATTCATCCAAGCTGCTTTAACACAAAATATCTGAGTTATCTGAGTAATTTTTTCATGCTTTAAATGTTTGAGTTAATGAACTTAAATGATTCAAGGCCATCAGTTTCCTCAAATAATTTGAGTTGAACTAACTCATTGGGTTTTACAGTGAAGTATGGATTAATGTGTCAGCAAAATATCTCTTTTGGACTAGTTTATGTTAGAAATGTGGAAAGGAACTGAGTGATAATTTAAAATACAGTTAGGTCCATAAGACTTTGGACAGATGTTACACCCCTTTTATTAAAGCTGAAAGGCTGCGCTTCAGTCACATCTTGACTGTTTTATTTCAAATCCATCCTGGTTAGTGTACAGCGGGAAAATTACAAAAATTATGATTATCCAAAAAGTATAGACCTAACTGAATGCTGGGATTCTGCTCTTATAAATTATGCAGCTGTACCAAACATTTTCTCATTTTATCTCTTCTAATTCAAAACACATACAAGCAGGTTTTACATTTCTCTCCACTTGTGAGTGTGAGTTGGGGTCTAATAAAGATGCACATCTGCTCGATATAAGGCTACTTTTTTTTATGTGCATGTGGTACTTATTTAAATCAGTGATCCCTCTGCAAAAACTTTTAACCTCTATTCCATTTGGCCTGGGGGAGGGGCAGAAACTTACCTGAGCTGACTGGGTGACAGGTGGTGTACACCCTAACAGGATCTCCAGTTACATCAGTGATAAGTGAATCATTTAAATTTATATTGCCCTGGACTCTACTAGCTCAGATGTGTTTCAGCAGAATTTCTGTTCATTTTCAAAGTTTTATGCACATTCTAAACATGCCACACATATCTAAGTTTTGAAATTATTTTTAGGAATAATTTTTTTTAATCTCAGATGTGTTACTGAAGTAGGCTCAAAACTAGTTACTTAATTACGTTACGGGGAAAGTAATTTTGCGTTACTCTGTAGAATGACCTCAAACACAGTTAACAGTATAAACCTGTGGCTACAGCACAGGTCATTTACTAATCCGAAGGTTGGTGGTTCGATTCCTGGCTGCTCCAGTCTGCATGCCAAAATATCCTTGGGCAAGATACTGGACCCCTAGTTGCTCTCAACCGTCAGAGTACGAGAGTGTGTGAATGTTAGATAGTAAGCACTTTGAAACAGAAAACAGTGTATGTGTGTAAGAATGGGTACATGCAAATGTGTTGTATAAAGCACTTTGAGTGCTCAGCTAGAGCAGAAAAGGGCTATATAAGAACTAGTCCATTTCACATTAGTGAAGATCACAAATTATCTTCTTATGACATTTTTGACCAGGATATGTCTTTCAATGCACATATTAAACAAATATGTAGGACTCCTTTTTTGCATTTGCAATATTTCTAAAATTAGAAACAGTGATGCTGAAAAGCTAATTCATGCATTTATTACTTCTAGGCTGGACTATACTGTAATTCATTATTATCAGGCTGTCCTAAAAGCTCCCTGAAAAGCCTTCAGCTGATCCAAAATGCTGCAGCTAGAGTACTGACAGGGACTAGAAAGAGAGAGCAGATTTCTCCCATATTGGCTTCTCTTCATTGGCTCCCTGTTAAATCCAGAATCAAATTTATACAAAGTCTTGAATAATTAGGCTGCAGAGCCTTCAGCAATCAGACCCCTCTACTATACAACCAGTTCCCAGTTTGGATTTGGGAGACAGACACTCGTTCTAATTTTAAGATGAGGCTTAAAATTTTCCTTTTTGATAAAGTTGGATCAGGTGACCCCGAACCCTCCCTTAGTTATGCTGCAATAGGCTTAGGCTGCTGGTGGCTCCCATGATGTACTGAGCATTTCTTCACTCATCTCTTTTCATTCCCTGTGTGTTTATACACCACTACTATATTTAATCATTAGTAATTGTTAAACTGTGGCTTTTTCTCCCACAGTGTGTCTTTCGCCCTGTTTCCCTCCCCTCCTAACCGGTCACAGCAGATGACTGCCCCTCGCTGAGCCTGGTTCTGCTGGAGCTTTCTTCCTGTTAAAAAAGGGAGTTTTTCATTCTCACTGTTGCCAAAAGTTTGCTCATAGCAGTCATCTGATTGTTGGGGTTTTTTCCAATATTGTAGTGTCTTTGCTTTACAATATCAAGTGCCTTGAGGTGACTGTTGTGAATTGGAGCCATGTAATTAAAACTGAATTGAATTGAAATTAATGAACACAAACCAAAACTGAAAACCAGCTTTAGAGGACTGTAGTTCTAGTCTAGAAAGATGTACAGGTAGAAATGGAGGCTGCCTGACTGCTCATCATTTGTTACCTGTTGAAGTTCAGGGTCTGGCTGCTGGGCTGCGGGTGCCATACACTCAGCTTTAACATTCTTCTGGGTTCTTGGGTAGATATAATTTTTTTTTCTGTTTGCAGAAAACTGAAGAACCTGTGTAACGCAAGTAACAACATAATTGTAACTGTAATGTTACAGTTACAATTATGTTGTAACTGTAGTGGGATGGCTGTAGCTCAGGAGGTAGAACAGGTCACCTACCGATCGGAAGGTCGGTGGTTCAATTCCTGGCTACTCCAGGCTGCATGCCAATGGGCAAGATACTTAACCCCAAGTTGCTCTCCGACCCAAGCGTCGGAGTGTGAATGTGTGTGTATGTTAGATAATAAAGCACTTAGCTTAGTTAATCATGGAAGTGCTTGTATGAATGGGTCTGAATGGGGTAAATGTAAACGTGTTGTATAAGTGCTTTGAGTGCTCAGACAGAGTAGAAAAGCGCTATATAAGAACTAGTCCAATGTAATTGCTGAATTTAGTGCTTTAACTTGTTACATTACTCCGTTACTAAAAATTTTATTGTGATTACATCCAACACTGGTCACATCTTACTTGCTTTTGAGTATTTTAAGAAAACAATGTTCTCCATAAGACCTCCTCCCCCTAGCTGTTTTCTTGCTTTTCCACATTTTTCAACCTACCTGCATGCAAACAGCACCAGGCAAGAAGGCTGACAACTGTCAACTACCACAGCTTCTTCTTTTGTCACAGGACTGATTTTCTTTAGTCAGTCAGTTACTCTCTTAAATTTGTCTGCACAATTACCTGCATCAATCATAGGTTACTTTCTGACAGGGACAATTCTAATTTTCATGAAGACAGTGCATGATCATGCACTGCCCAGGTGTACATCCTAATATGTTAAATATATTGCTTCTGTTTTAGTCTCTCAGGTAACATCAGTCGTTGCTAGCATGCTGTGTCGCTCAACTAACAAGCTCCAAAACCTTTTTTGTTGCAGCAGTACATAGCCTGTGGGCAAGTGCTCCCTGAGACATCAACGTCTTGGAAAAGGAAAGTTCTTTTTTGTGCTTGGAAAGTTTGTTTGTAAAGATGGCAGCTAGAAGTGCGCTTTGGATTTAAAAAGTGGTTATGATCTGGATCTGTTTTACAACAAAACTAGTATGACTGGGAAAATTATTCCTTTGTCACCGTAAATCTTTGTTAAATCTGTGCAGATTTTAATGTTGGCTTAATTTGCATTAAATCTTTTGTGACTCCTGGGGCTGTTGGCTCTATGGTTTTCAAAGATGTAAACATAGAACAAGACACAGGGATAATTTTAGGCTGTACCAACATTACTGACTTGACATTTGGCAAATCTCTATGAATACACAACCTTTTGTCCTTGAAAGGCAACAACAGAAACGACTCAGTGCTCTCCAATTACAGCTAATCTTTATTGCCTTTCCCGTCAGGAGCCCCCCCCCAGCCCCGCATGTTGTTCATCCTCAGGATAGATGCTAACATTGTTCATTCTCCAGGAATGTGAATAAGCAATGACACACAATGAATCAGCACCCGAGCTGATACAACCATAGTCGGACTGTGGCTTTTCACAACACGCAGGTAGGCTTGTAATGTGTGTTTGTGTGTGTGTGTGTGTGTGTGTGTGTGTGTGTGTGTGTGTGTGTGTGTGTGTGTGTGCGTGCGTGCAATGAGACATATCCTTTTGATAGTGCCTTGTGGCTATTTCAAGGCTAAACAATGTGATGAAAGAAAACAGCTCCAGGACAAATTTTTCTTTTGTTCCAGTGGCTGTTTGTTGTCTTTTTTATGGCCTCTCTCATGAAAAAATCATGGTAATGAATACTGATGCTATCATATAAACATCTGTTGATACAACACAAACAGTACCTTACCAAAGTTGATCTAATCTTTTAAGTCTTACAATCTTATTAATTTATAACAGTGATATCAAGTTTTGTCATTATGTTTTAATATTTAAAGATGTCTTTAAAAAGCTCAATCATTAAGGCCCACACCAACATTTGCTAATTGAATTTATGGCAGTAAGATCATTTTTTTTTGAGTGGGAAAAGGAAATGTGGGTGAATCTGTTGCAACAAGTTCTATGTTGCTGGTTGAGATGTGAGCCTGCCCTATTTAAATGAGACAAGAATTTTTGACAGTTACAAACAGGAATTCATACATCCAGATGGCAATTTTTTTTTGCCACACACATAAACAAAATCTCCTTTTTGCCTATAATACTGTGAGAACTCATTACTCTGGCAGTCTTGATAGAGCTGCTTTCAAACATGTAATAATAATTATAATTATAAACTTTATTTATATAGCACCCTTTAAAAATACGGTTAGAAATTGTTTCAAATGACAACATAGAAAAAAATTAAACAAAATATTTAAAAGAGATAAATGTGAAACATTAAAAGCAAATAAAAAAAAATCACTGAAATAATTAAAAATGATAAAACAACTATAAAGGACATCACAAAGATAAGTCAAAGTAGAAGCACAGTTAAAGCTTGCTTATAAAAGTATGACTTTTATAAGCAAGCCATGGACATTATTCCAAAGAATGGCTGCCCTGACAGAAAAATCACAATCACCCTCAGCTAAGGTTGTGGGATGACCAGCAGAGCCTTTACTGAGGACCTCAAGTTACAACCAGTAATTCAGTGCCAGGAGAGCTGAGATATACTTTGGTGCAAGCCCAGAGCAGGCCTCAATAGTCAGCAATAAAATCTTACAGTCAATTCTAAAATTAATAAGTAACCAGTGAAGAGAAGCCAAAATGTGATGATGAGTTCCCTTTTATTTTTTTGATTTTGTTAAGGAGTCTGGCTGCTGCAGTTTGGATAAGCTACAGTTTGTGTAAACGTTGGCTCCAACAAGTGTATAATGACATGTCTTCACTCGCCCCTTTTCACTCTTTATGTACATACACCACACTGCATTTAATCATTAGTTATTAATCTCTGGCTCTCGTCCACAGTGCATCTTTGGTCCTGTCTCTCTCCCCCCTCACCCCCAACTGGTCACAGCAGATGACTGCCCCTCCCTGAGCCTGGTTCTGCTGAAGGTTTCTTCTTGTTAAAAGGGAGATTTTTCTTCCCACTGCAGCCAAGTGCTTGCTGATGGAGGACTGTTTGACTGTTGGGGCTTTCCCTGTATTATTGTAGGGTCTTTATCTTACAGTATAAAGCACCATGAGGTGACTGTTGTTGTGATTGGGTGTTATATAATAATAAAAATAATGACCTGTCTCTTTTATCCTAGGAGATAAAGGCATCTATGACTGTCTAGTTCATTTGGATAAAACTGAGCTGATATTACTCTAAGTCTCTAAGCTGCATAAAACAAGACTGGACAACTGAACTGACAAGCTTATTTTAAGCTGCAGTTGTTGTCAAAAGTGACACCAAGGTTTTTATAATATTGACCCAACTTTGTAGACAAAAAACTTAGATGAGCTGTTGTGAGTGCATCAGGGCCAATAACGATTACTTCTTTCCAGCATTTAATATGTTGGATTCACTGATCCACTGCATTTAGTTCATAAATGTCATTAGAGTTAAAATAAATTTATAGCTGTGTGTCATCTGCATAGTAGTGAAAACTCACAATATGCCTGTGGATGTCATGCCCCATGGATAACATGTATAATGAAAGCAGAAGGGTTCTGAGGACAGACCTCTGAGGTACCCCACAGATCATCTTCATAGAAGATGGCTGTGACTTGCCAATATTAAAAAGCCTGTCTAGTAAGTAAGAATAAAACCACTTTAAAATTGAACCAGAAATATCATGTCGAAGATGATTTAAAGTTTTAACTCCAGTCTCTTAGGGGAAAGTCCTCTTATTTAAGCACTGCCAGCTAGGGGTTGGTTGATTTGCTCCATAGTCCAACTTTCCCATCATCTCCTTGTGGGATTGCAGATGACCACCGGTATCACCATATCATGGTATAAGAGGTTATGCACCTGTCAGGGTAGCACTATCCACCCTCCATAATGCAAAATGTGTGGCCTAAATAGAAAAAAACTTAAAGGCACACAGGTGAGACAGAAATATCGGGAGCTTATTTCTTACTTTCATGCATGAAGAGACATTTTACATGACATACACTGATGAAGAATTTAGCCTGTCGTAAGTAGTTAACATAAGTAGACAGATATCAGCTCAACACCAATAATAGTAAATCATAACATTTTGCTAACTTGTCTGGTCTGTTTATAGTTTTTTTTTTAAATGGCTTACCTGTCTCTCCACCTTTCACCATGCCCTCTCCACCCACAGTTGACATAATTTCAAAGAGTGCAGAAGTGCAGAACTTGTGTGCACACGTTTCCAAACACGTGAAATTATAGTGAGGCACATTTAATTTATTATGAATCTCATAGTATTGATGATATAAATTTAATACACTAATGGGCAAATGAGCTAAAGATCGGCTTGAGTGATGACCATCACTTTGACTATCATTGGTCCCAGACATCACCTTCCATCGGCACAAAAAAGTTAAACTCTTATGTCAGTTTCACTTCTATATAGATATTATAGTTCCAGTATTCCACTATAGTTTGACTATATTTTGGTTTCCTGTGTGTCTCCAGCACCATTTCCCACAACACTGATGAGTGTGACTAATAGAGGTGCCAACAGGACATGTATAGAAAAAGTTGAGTGACATGCAAAGGCGGATAGATATTAACAGCATTCACGTGGATTTGGATTAGGAATTAACCTTTGCCATTTAACCTCTAAGCATCCGTCAGGTTGTCAGGTTCTGGTCTATGGTTAGGATTGAGTTTTGTCTTAGTCACATACTAAATAGCTCTAGCTCTAGCTGTAGCTCAGTAGGTAGAGCAGGTCACCTACTGAAGGTCAGTGGTTCGATTCCTGGCTACTCCAGGCTACGTGCCAATGTATCCTTGGGCAAGATACTTAACCCCAAGTTGCTCTCCGACGCAACCGTCAGAGTGTGTGTGTGTGAATATTAGCTAATTAAAGCACTTAGCTTAGTTAATATTGGAAGTGCTTGTATGAATGGGTGTGCATGGGTAAAATGTGTTGTATAAGCGTTTTGAGTGCTCAGACTGAGTAGAAAATAAGAAATTTTGAGAAATGTTTTTGGTTTTCAGGTGTTCTGGATGTTTGGATTTTTCAAATAGGGAAACATTTTTATAAAAGTGAGTGCTCATAACCTAACCATAGATAAGTCAGCAGTGACCTGATAGATGTTAAGAGGTTAATTAGCATGTGGTTGGTGTTGCTTATACCAATTAGACATGTGGAACTGATTTAAGGCATGATAGTCTGAGAAAAACACTAATGTTGGTAAACAGTGATTTGAAAGCAATTGCCTTGCTAGCTACCATATGGCTAGCAAGGCAATTGGTATCTATTACCTTCTGGAAAGGTAATAGATAGTAAAGTGTTTGAGTAATGACCTGAGTTCAAGCCCACATTAATAAAGATCATGTATGAGTCTTCCTACAGTACAGAAACTAATAATATTTCCAGTGAGGATCAATACTTGTTGACCAAGTCATACAGTTTGAATATAAAGCTTTGCTCAAGAAAAAGCTGCTTTTGTCCTTTTGGAGGGTGGATATTTTGTTGCAACATTTGAAACTGGCAGCACCTTCAAGCCTGTCATCTGATAATACGGAAGAATAAAAGTCTTTCTTTCAAAGGCATACAGAAGGTCATGGAAGCAGATTCAAGTCTTTGTTTGCTGCTGTATCTGATATTAGGTCTGTAATGCTGGTACGGTGGTTGTTGTTTCAGCCTGGTAGAATGTTTAACATTCAGATGATGTGTCACTATCAGCATCCTGGCTTCAAGCAGATTCATCCCTTCTTTTCAACTTGTTTGAATCAAACTGTTTCTCTGATGTAATGTCATAGACACAGTTAACAGTGCAGAAGAGCTTGTTGGTTATCTTTAGAGAGTGCTGCTGTCTGCACAATTATGAAACACCTTTCATGTAAATTAAGTGTTGCATCATTAAACTTTTTTGCTTATCTGTAACAGATTAAATGTACCTGTACACATTTATTCAGATCAAAGTGGAGTCTGGAACATGTCAAATAAAACTTTTTTAACCCCCTGAGTGCCACATCATCATAGGTGGTAACCTTAAACCTAACCCTATACTATTTCCTGTAAACTGATGTGTCATGTGTTAGTCTGCATACAGGTTTCCATTTGGACAGCACCAACATCCCAATTGTACATCACTGGACAAGGAGGATGTATGCATTGATCGAATAATGATTGGTTGACAAGTGGGCTGGAATAGGAAATGGAGTGATAGGGGAGTTCACAGGAAATGGGAGATGCATGACAGACAGTGGCTGTAGTGGTTTCCCTTCAGTTCTTTGTATGTTATAACTTTTTTCTTTTCTGTGACTGGCTGATGGATGAACAACAGCACATGCAAGAGTAGCCCCCAGACTGGTTGTGTCATGTTTTTGACACTGCCCCCCCATCTGACAACAAACACTTTCTGACTGCCCACAGGCTGTCTTCATACTACCCCTGCTCAAGCATAAAATAAGCCTTGGACTTCAGAAGGTTAAAAATTTTTATACTGCTTCAAGCTGTTTGTAGAAGTCTTTTCAGCAATTTATAAATACCTGGGGCATTATACAGCATCAGGATCTACGTGAGTAAGACAGTTGCACAAACAAATAACTTTTATGAACAAGGCAAAACAACAGTAACTTCACTAATCCTGCTAGAACTGTTATGGCCCTTTCACAGAGAAAGTGGCATGTGTGCTGTGCTGAATGCTAGGTTGAGTGAACAGCCCAAAATTTGTGTTGTGCTGGCTGCCTGTATAACATCGTTTGCAGCTACTCATGGGCTTTACGTGGACTATATGCACCCACTTCCTGAAATTCCACATTTCTATTGGTGGCTGTGGCTCAGGAGGTAGAGCAGGTCATCTACATTGTACTAATCGGAAGGTTGGCAGTTTGATTCCTGGCTGCATGTCAGAGTGCAGTGGTTTGCTATTGTATGTGAAGGACCCTTTAGAGATTGGTTTGTACCTTTTGAGTGTTTGTGTTTTTGTTATTACTCCTTATTCAACAATTCTTCGGCACCCACCAAATTTGCCACAAACATGGTTCAATGGGCCATCATATTAATGGTGTGTTCAATCATTTCATTTTAAAAATGATTTATCACATAAACACTGGATCATTTTACTTTGCATTTGCAAATTGTTTTTTTTTTTTGTTTTTTTTAAATGCTCAAAGACAGAACTTGTCCCATCTGTCTATGGTGCAGATGGGACTCAGACGCAGACTCAGACGCAGAATAAAAGTTAACAGTTTTATTTACAATGAAGCAATGGCAAAACTTTGGACAAGCAGAAGGATTTCCAGTTAACGAGTCCAAGGCTCCAATACAGACAGGTGCACAGATAAATCTCTTCAGAGGGAAACTCTCTCTCAGTAACTCAGAGACTGTGCAGGATTCCTGCACAGAGGAGCACAAACAGGTGAGGCAAAGGCAATGTACTGACTGAAGGAGCCAACTTCACTGTTTCCAGATTAATAATCAGGTGTTGACTGAAAGGCTTCTGTAACAGTCGTAATTGTGATGTCTCTTTACGACAGTCTGGCCTTTTTGTGTAGATGATGTCACCAGTGTGCGCCCACCGCTCCTCAGTAGAGAGCGCGGGAGATGTGTTTTGCAGACGGACATTTTGGATTGAGGCGGACCTTTTCCTTTTTCCTTATGTTTTTGTACCGTTACAGGTTGTATGAACACTGCTCGTTTTCATGTGTGTTTATGTAGCAGCCGTTCAACCGGGCTTCATAAGGTTGTGAAGATTACATTTATTAAAAGGGCAATACTGAAATTCTCAGTGCCAGTGTGCTTGTGCGTTTTTTTGGCTGCCCGCCGCCTCCTCTTCACCATCGAACACAACCCAGACGTTACAAATTGGCGCCCGAACATCTTATCTTGGACCTCTGAATGCAGTATCTTCGAGCAGCAGATGCCTGATACATCAGAACGGTAGTCGAAGTGCAGCGATCGTCCGCCATACTTCGTGGGAACAGGCCAGGCCGGCCCAGACACAGACGTCGGGTGGATCAAAGAGTCGCGACGAGTTTCCATGGCAACGAGCGGAGCCGCTGCAGCGCCGTTTTCGGGATATAATCTGGTTCCCTGCTGAAGCCCTGCGCCGTGAAATCGTCGGATGACAGCAGACCTGCATTACCTGGATGTGAGACGGACCCAACTTTCCATGGTTCCTGAATATGCACGCATGCACAGCGAACTCACCGGAAACCCCCTCATCGGCGGAGCACACGCTGCAAGCTGCTTCATCTGATTAGTCTCTCCACGTCGGAACTTTATCACGGGACTGAGCTCTGTGCAGAATCAGGACTGCGAGGCTTTCAGTTCTTCTGAGAGATACCGAACCGACGCCGTGAGTATAAAAAATAAATAAAGAGAGAACAAAAGAAGTCTTGACTTTTGACTGTGAATGGATTGAAAAGAAAAAAAAAAAAAAGTGAGCTATTCATTGGACTCAGCAGTGGGATGTTTTTTTCTTTTTGGAGGAATAATATAAGGACAGTTAAAGTGTTTCTAAATACGGTTTCTTGGTTTTCACTGGTTTGACGGTTCCTAGTTGAAAGCTGTTTTAAGATCGTTTGACTCGAAAATTTTCTACCCATACAAAGTTATAAGTTTCTGTCTATTTTACAGTTAATCATCACTTAATTTGGTGCCTCAACAAAAAAAAAAAAAAAAAAAAAAAAAAAAAAAAAAAAAAAAAATAAATGGGGGGGCCAGACAAATAATTGCTATGGTTAAGAACTTATGTGCCTCAGGTTTTTATGTGACCAGACGTGAAGTTCATTCCAGTACAACTTACATTATACAGATTTGGGTTCTGATAAGTGTGCATTATGGCTACTCACCCTGACTTGAATGATATATGTGATGATATAGACTTTATGTTGCTCCCAAGTCAAATTGCTACCAAACGAAATTCCCCTAACCTTGAACATAAAGTACAAAGTTTAGAAGCAGAGGTGGACATGCTTCAGCGATGCTTGCATGACTCTTTGGATCTCCAGAGAAATATTTTGGAGCGCTGGACTCAACACACTAAAACAGCCCCTACAGTTCCAGCCGCCCGGATTACTCACCCTTTTCCTCAGGCTTCATCCACTCCATTTGTTCAAAGCCAACATAACAGGAAAAAAGAGCATCCCAACCCAGCACCTGGCCCCACTCAATCTGATAGGGCCCTGTCTCAGTCGCAGTCAGATTCACTGGAGTTAATCAATACAACCAGAGTCCTCGCTGCGGCATTGCACCAGGCTAAATTGGAACCCACTGTATTTACTAATGATGGTGGTCTCCACCCAGAAGAATGGCTACAGTCTGTTAATGCTTATAAAACCTCATTGGACCTAACAGATGCCCAGATCCTGAGGGAACTACCACATTTTCTAGCTAAGGAACCAAGGAAGTGGTTTAGTGTTCTCAGTCCTCATGTATCTACTTGGGCCAAATTTTGTGAACTTTTCAGAACTGTGTTCTTGCCTGCTGACAACCAGGAGAACATCATGAGAGGCATCTTGGACCATTTCCAGCACCCCGAAGAGCCTCTGCCAACATTTGCAGCCCACATGCTCAGTGAGTTCAGAAGATTGAGGAATCCACCACCTGAGCAGGAGCAAATTGACCTCATCTGTAAACATGCAGTGGAAAAATACAGGGTGGCATTGTATGGGACACCTGTCAGGTCAGTAATTGATCTAGTGCTGCGTGCCCACGAGCTGCATTCTGTTCTCGGCACCAACCTTTTGCAGCCACCAGGAGTCCAGGTGAAAAGTAGAGATGTTGGTGGACCCTACTGTTTTAAATGTTCAATGCCAGGGGTCACATCCCGCACCTGCCCTAACTGTTCCACTGAATTTCAGGGAGCTCGACAGTCTCCCGGACACGTCAGAGAGCTTCCTCAAGTGTCGCCTGCAGATTATCATCCGGTAACACAGACTCCAGAACCAGACGGTGCTGGGGCAGCAAGACAGACACAACCAGCAGGGAAACTTCCGGGGGGGGAGAGTGTTTCACAGGGCCAACCCTCCCCCCAGTCAATAACTCCGCCCTCACTACCTATGTCAAACCCAGTCTCACCACCTATGCTCAATCACGTCGAAGATGGATCTTCACAATCTTCATGGAACACCCCTTTCAGAGTTAAGGTAAACTTCAAAGGAGCAGCTCTGGAAGCCACACTAGACACAGGGGCATCGCTTTCAGCAGTGAAGGCAGACCTGGTAGCTGAAAAGTCCAAAAATACCTCATTAAAGACTCAGTGGAATTCTCCACCCATAAGACTGGCTAACGGCACGAACTGCAATCCATTAGGAACAACCTGGTTGACCATTGGATTTATGGGCAAGTCAGTCTATCAAAGGTTTGTAATAGTGCAGAACTTGTCATCCCCCTTCATTCTCGGGATGGACTTTATGACTCGCACTTCTCTAACAATTCATGTCCCAACCAGAACCGTAATTATGGACAATAATGCCCCATGTCTCGATGAACTCTGTGACAGTGGCTTTGTGGAAGCTGATCTTGAATGCGGAACAATGACTCTGCAGAACACTCCGCAGCTCTCACTTCATGAAAAAGTTGATGACGCTAACTTAAGTTCTGTGGAAAAGGAAGGACTGTTAAGACTGCTAAAAAATTACGGTGATCTGTTTGATGGTCACCTTGGCCGCACTGATTTGGCAGAACATGTCATTGTCACTGGGGATGCGAAACCAATTAACTTGCCACCATACCGCACCTCCCCAGCTAAAAAGCAAATCATTGAAGACCAAGTACAAAAAATGTTACAGGATAACATCATCGAACCTGCGTCAGGACCATGGGCAGCACCTGTGGTCATTGTGATCAGACCCCCCCGTGAACCACGGTTCTGTGTTGACTTCCGAGGTCTAAACCAGTTAACTGTGAAAGACTCTTACCCACTCCCACGAGTGGATGAATCACTGGACTTTTTAGCCAAAGGGAAGTTTCTCACAACACTAGACCTCGCTCGAGGTTACTGGCAGGTCCCCATTGCTGAAGAGGCTAGACCAAAGACTGCCTTTATCACGCATTGCGGCCTGTTTCAGTTCAGAGTCCTTTCTTTTGGCCTGTGTAATGCCCCTGCGACTTTTCAACGGCTTATGAACAATGTTTTAGCCGGCCTGATTTATAAGTCATGTGCAGTGTATCTGGATGACATTGTTGTCGCATCACCAACCTTTGAACAACATCTAATCGACCTTGAGGAGGTCCTTAGTAGGCTCAAATCTGCTGGCCTCTCATTGAAACTGAGCAAATGTCAATTTTGTCTCACAGACCTTACCTTCCTTGGCTATCGTGTCACACCATCTGGCATTCATCCTGACCCTGACAAGGTGAGAGCTGTGACTGAGTTTAAAGTACCAACCACAACAAAGCAGGTGCGACAGTTCCTTGGTTTAACGGGTTACTACCGCCGCTTTGTACCAGATTATGCCCGTCACGCAGAGCCACTCTTCGCCCTCACTAAAAAGGATGTGCAGTTTAACTGGAATGATAGGTGCCAAACAGCTGTGGACTTTCTAAAACGTTCCATAACCTCTGCACCAATCCTCAAGTTTCCAGATTTCACACGTCCATTCTTCATCCACACGGATGCGTGCGATGCTGGACTCGGAGCAGCGTTAATGCAGAAAGATGAGGATGACAGAGATGTTGCTGTGGCTTTTGCTAGCCGTGCTCTGCATAAATCGGAAAAACCTTACTCGACTCCAGAAAAAGAGTGCCTCGCTGTCATCTGGGCCTTGGAGCATTTCCGGCCTTATGTCGAAGGTCTGCATGTGACTATTTACACTGACCACAGCAGCCTCAAGTGGCTGATGTCTCGCCCCAATCCCTCTGGCAGGCTTGCCAGGTGGTCTCTTCGCCTTCAAGATTTTGATTTCAGCATCATCCACAAACCTGGAGAACGTAATATGGTGCCTGATGCCCTTTCACGTAATCCCCTCCCAGATGTGGATGCACCTATCGATATCCTCCCTCCCTATGCCGTGATGGGAAGTATGGACCTTCGCGCTCTGCCTTCTGTAATTGTGTCGGACCGTCTACATGTTCGCCAACTACAGCTAGAGGACCCGGTCACAGGCGCACTGCTTCGTCAGCTGGAGAGCGACCAACGAAGTGAGACAGATAATAAAGATCTTGAGAAGTTCATTATACAAGATGGACTCCTATATTTCCTCGACCCAAAAACAAAATGTGGTCTTCACCCACTCAAGCAGATTAAACTTTTCGCTCCTAATGCGCTCCATGGTTATCTGCTCAAGTATTACCATGATCACCCTACAGCAGGACATCTGGGCATTGCAAAAACTCTGGCACGCCTGCGTCTCAGGTTCTTCTGGCCAAACATGACCACCGATGTGAAAAAGTATGTCGTCTCATGCTGTCTGTGTCAAGCCACTAAGCCAACCCAAAGGAAAACAGCAGGTCTTATGGTTCCCATCCAACCACAAAGACCATGGGAGTACACAGGTGTGGACTATGTTGGCCCACTACCCCGCACACAAAGGGGAAATGCATATATTCTTGTTTTTGTGGACTATTTCTCCAAATGGATTGAGGTGAGTGCTGTGAGAGAAGCCACAGCTCAAGTCGCTGCTGATAAGTTCATCACTGAAATATTTGCCCGACATGGTTCTCCCTCCTACCTTATTTCTGATAGGGGAACACCTTTCATCAGCGACCTGTTTGAGCATGTTCTGTCGACACTTGGAACTGAACACAGACTGACAACTGCCTACCATCCTCAAACGAATGCAACTGAACGTGTAAACCGCACCTTGAAAACAGCCATCCGAGCATATGTCGACGACAAACACACTTCCTGGGACAAATATCTTCCCCAAATTTGTTTTGCCCTGCGTACTGCGCCTCACGAGAGCACAGGCCTGAGCCCGTCTATGATGCTCTATGGACGAGAGTTGGACACTCCCTTGGACCTCATCACTCAACCCTCCTGGGACGGAGTGGGCGAACCTGAAACATCCTACTCAGAGAATCTGAGAGCTTCACTTCAAGAGGCTCATGAGCATGCTCGTGTGGTTCTCACAGAGAGTCATAAACGGCGAAAGCATTACTATGATCTAAGACGTCGCCCAGTCTCTTACGAAGTTGGGGACCTGGTTAGAGTGAAATCGCACCCAAAATCAGATGCAGCATCCAACTTTTCAGCAAAGCTGGCACCCCTTTTCACAGGTCCCTACCGTGTCTCCAAGAGGATGTCTGATGTGAATTACTGTCTAACAAAAGTGGACACTGGAGAGAAAGCTGGAGTTTTTCATGTTGCAAACCTGCAACCATTTTACACCTGGGCCACAGCTTTATCTGACAAACACTCAAAACAAAAGGCTTCTGCAGGTTTGACTCGCAGTTTGCCAGGCAGCAGCTTGCCCTCTGCTCTTTTGGAACCAGAACCTGGTGACTGTGATGTTGCTGATACAAACACTGCTATGGTCTCTGGTGATATCCCAACTGAGACTGATTTCGACTATGCCGATACTGTTCCTCCTTTGTTGAACCAAAACTCTGTTCATGAGACCGCGGACGCTGCCCTGAGAACAGATGTGAACAGTCCACCTCCTGCTGACAATGGGCGCGCTGCTGGGGTTTCCTATAACTTCAGACCGAGGCGTGTTCCTAGAGTCACCACTGATTGGTCTGTCAATAGGTGGACCAACCCTTTTCATACTGACAGGTTTGACCTGAAGTGACCTTATTTGCATTTGTTATGTGTTTCTTGTTGTTCACTGGTGTTTCATGACTGTTATGTGAGTTAATATACAGCTCATGTTTATAAGTTTTTACATATTGTGTTGACTGTTCCAGAATTTGAAAAAAATTTTGTGGGGGGGAAAAAAAAAAAAAAAAAAAAAAAAAGGGAACTTCATTTTGTAATTGTCCTGAACATCCTAAGTGTATTTTTATTATGCAATATCTGTCCAAGTTGACATTCACCTTGTTGGAAACTGTCATGTTTGCCAGCTTTTCAATATTGCACTGTAGATTTCCTGTTTGGTTTCAACATCTTATCCTGGCTTATCCATGTATGGAGGCTCGTTAAGTATGTACTGTGCCTTTGCTGTGTTCGGCTGAGGACAGCCTTTTGTTAACCGGGGGGGAATATGTAACAGTCGTAATTGTGATGTCTCTTTACGACAGTCTGGCCTTTTTGTGTAGATGATGTCACCAGTGTGCGCCCACCGCTCCTCAGTAGAGAGCGCGGGAGATGTGTTTTGCAGACGGACATTTTGGATTGAGGCGGACCTTTTCCTTTTTCCTTATGTTTTTGTACCGTTACAGGTTGTATGAACACTGCTCGTTTTCATGTGTGTTTATGTAGCAGCCGTTCAACCGGGCTTCATAAGGTTGTGAAGATTACATTTATTAAAAGGGCAATACTGAAATTCTCAGTGCCAGTGTGCTTGTGCGTTTTTTTGGCTGCCCGCCGCCTCCTCTTCACCATCGAACACAACCCAGACGTTACACTTCCTTCCTCTTAAATAGCAAACCAGATGATTACTAAGAGGTGAGTTCATTAATCCCAGGCATGCAGGACTGCAGGGCAGGAGCAGAGGTAGGATCCACCCCTGAAACACAAGGTGTGGTTAACTCCACCAACACACACATAGACAGAGGAGGGAGAAACTAAAGAGGGGAGAGAAAGAGAGAATGGGTGAGCCAGCATGGGAGGACAGCAGGACCATGACAGTACTACTGTTGCCAACAAAGAGTTTCACCAAAGAAATAAAAAAATATATTTTTAAATGTAAGCTAATTTTGCATAATGTTTTAATAAACAAAACAAAAAAAAAAACATTGAATGTCATTCGATGTTAGACCATGAGTCAGCTTTCTCTTGCATTTGTGTCATCTTCCCTGTGATTGTTGCAGTATTATAGTAGTATATATATATATATATATATATATATATATATATATATATACTGTAACAATCTGCTATTTGATCTGTGCATCATAAACTAAACACACATTTTTCGCAAGTGTCATTCTTTGTGTATTGACTTGATTAATGCATTTGAGCTATTTTAGGTCAAAGCCATGCATAAACTCACCATTTAAAAAGGTCAGGACCAAACAGAAGGATGGAAAATTAACCCTGTGAGGATCTAAGCCATGACCCTAACCCTGAGCTATCAGTAGGTAATTTTTAAATTGTCCAAAGTCTTGGCAATTACATGACAGAGACCTGATGCTTTTTACACTTTTTTCCCCCTGAGCCCCCAAAGGTGCTTTTTGCTTTTTTTTCCTCCAAAGAGTAGGTATAAGGTCAGGGTTTGTAGATAGGGTTGGGGTTGAGGATTAAGGAGAGTCTGGACAGCTCCACAAGAATTCACAAATCCACTTCAGTTTCATTTCAGTAAGACAGATATATTTGCCTTTCCTGCATTGCCATCATGTAGACTCCCAAAGCTCATGGTGATTCAAACTACTTCAGAGCTTGTTGCAACTGTGGAAGAATCCATCTCAAGCCATTCACAGGATGTTCTTCTAAATTAAGGTCTCTTTATGACAGAAATTTTCAGCAATTCAGGCAGTTCTTTCAGAGCACCAGGCAAATATGCTGATTGCTGTCTGTGGCTTCTAAAATGTCTCAGTAAAAATGGCAGCCAAATAGTGACCTTTAAAAAAAGTATTATGCACAATGATTTTAGAGTTGTGTTTACAGTACATGTGATTTTTTTTTCCAGAAATGTGACCTTTTTAAATTCAACATTAAAGCACACCTTGGAGATTCCATTTGCTCCTTGTACAGGACAATTTAGGAGGTGAGAGCAGTTTTTCTTCTACTCTATTCCACTTTCCTGACCAGAGAGTCAAAGAAGATCAGGTCAGGCTGCTGGTGGAAGCAATGGAGAAGGCAGAGCAAGAGGGGCAAAGGGCACTTTGTCCTAGTAAAAAAACAATCACAGACGAGATTAATCAGCTGTTAACTCCCCAGCTCTACTCCAAATTCTAAATATGGTCATATCTGCCCAATAAGAAAGAAAGAAAGAAAGAACCCAAACTGGTGAGACTGGAGGCTTCAAAACAGCTATATCTATGTCCATATTTAATGTGGTTTCCTCCTTTAATGCCATTTTCTTCACTCCTCATCTTTACATCTCTAATCTATGTTCTTTTTTCTTCCTTTCCTTTTATCCTTTAACCATTGTTCTCATTTTCTCATCATAATTCCCGTTGTTATTTTTCATCCCCTCAGTGCCATTTTGCTCCTTTTGTTTCTTCTCTGTTCAACTCCCCTCCCCGTCTCTCACAACTACTCTCTTATCTCACCTGTAAATTTCTTTGGCTTTCCAATTGTTCATCTATTTCTCCTCCTCTTCTTTTCTCTCCACTTTTCTGCCATTTTTTATCCAGATCTCCTCTTCTTCTTTTCTTCTCACCTTTTCTTTCCACCATTCATTTTAATCTTTATTCAATGCTTAATCCTCCAATTATCTCCTTCCCTGACCTCATCTTTTCTGTCAACCATTGTGAATTTTCTCCTCCTGCCCTGTTGTGCCCCTCTCCGATTTTCCCATTTTCTTCCTTCTTCTTATTACTCCTTTCATTTCCTTCCCTGCCATCTCATTCCCTCCCATTTCCTGTCAGTTCTTTCATTTTCATTCCACCTTCCTTCTCCACACCCCTCCCCAGCATTGTGTTGAAGGACAATGATCTCATTCACGCCCACCTTGGGAAAATGTTTGACGCTCCAGAGTGCTGACAGGTACTCTTGCAATGCCACCGGGCAGCTGGGGGACCCTCGCTGATGGGGAAAAATTGAGATGGGGGTGGGAAAATCAATGTACTGAGATGGATGATATGTGGGAAGTGAAGAGTGCACAGTGAGTGAATCATAGAATAGAAGGATAGAGTAAAAAGGGAAAGAGAGGCTTCTTTCAATGTCACCCTGTAATCCAACACACTTCATCACTTCCTCTTTCTGTCATTGTCTCTCCACCCCCACTTTATTTTCTTTCCTCTCTCCCTTTCACTTTCATACCCTCTCTTAATATTCCCTCTCACAGACAGGTACATGCATTTTTCTCCTAACAATACTGTCACATTTATGAATGCACAGAGACTGCAGAGTGGGATATGGGAGTGAAAAAAAAGTGTTGATTGAGTTATAATTTGAGAACAGTTGACCCGGAACAGTTTTATTTTGCCTGTTTTAAACCGGATTGTCAAATTGCACTGAATGGCGGAACAGCAAGCTGAAGTTGTCTGTCCAGTCTGGTGAAAAGATGACAGAAAGGCAAAGCTACCGGTGAGATAAAAAAAAAAATAAAAAAAATGAAAGGAACACTTTGAAAACACATCATATCTCAATGGGAAAAAAAATCATGCTGGATATCTGTACTGATATGGACTTACAAATGTGTTAGGAATTAAACGATGCCACATCATTTCATGGAAATGAAAATTATAAACCTACAGAGGCCTGAATTCAAAGACACTGAAAATCTAAGTGAAAAAATGATCTGGCAGGCTCGTCCATTTTGCTGAAATTCCATTGCAGCAACTCAGAAAAATACTCAGTAGTTTGCATGGCCCTCATATGCCCTTGTATGCATGCCTGACAACACTGGGGCATGCTCCTAATGAGACGGCGGATGCATACAGCATACATCTTTAATGACTTTAGAATTGGGTGCACAAACTAGAATTTTCAAAAATATTTCCCTTTCGGTCCATTTGAGATGGTGTACAGTGAAGAGAGAGAGAGAGATAGGGGAAGTTGCACAGCAAAGGGCCACAGGTCGGACGCAAACCTGGGCTGCCTGCACCACAGCCATGCGGCATACATCATCACCTGCTCACCCACTGAGCACTCACCACTCACCCCAGTGCCTGGACTTTTTTAAAATCCACACAAAATTATACATACAGGCTCAAATGTATACTGGAGTATCTGTTGCTAACATCTTGGTGCTGGATAGCACAGGACACCTTCAGGGGTCTAGGGGAGTCCATGCTTCAATGGGTCAGGGCTGTTTTGGCAGCGAAAGGGGGCCAACACAATATTAAGCAGGTGTTCCCAATGTTATGATGTGTGTCTGGGGTAGGGTTTAATCCCGGGATCCGGGATTCCCGGGAAATGCGATCAGAACCATTTCCCGTTTCCCGGGAAACGTTAGACGGGAAACCGGGAAAAAAAGTCGCGCGCGTCGATTTGACTTTCAGAAAGAAAAGCTTCAGAAAGTTAAATTTAAGGAAATATTGAGAGAAGGGTTCGTTTAATGCGAAAAGCATTACTCTTCATTTCAGGCACGTTCAGCCTCCGTTTAAGGCTTCAGCCTTCATCTCAAGCGTTTTAATAGAGGTATTACACAGTTGTGCTTTTTTCCTCTTTAATTTGTTGAAATCGTAGGCAATGTGTTTACCCTAAGGTATTTTGTATTATATAATTTTATATTATTATATATTGTTATATTGCATTATATAGCCTATAAAATATGCCTGCCCTGTGTTACGTCGAGCCGCGTTTCCCCATCAGATACGGTTTCCCCAGCGTCTCTGCGCCGCCCACCAGCGTCTCTGCGCCGCCCACGCGGCAAAAATCGCGCGTGCTTGTTCAGCGCTCGTAACCACACCGCCGTGCTTGAGCCGCAAGAGAACTACGGACACCGTGAAAGCTCAAACAACGTGTTTCGGCGAAGTTGTCCCACTTTTTGCAAATGCGCTCCCATCAGATACGTGCACTCTCTCTCTCTCTATGTTTAGATGTTTATCGATAGATAGATAGATACTCCATATAGCCCATGTGGATAGCTCTATATAACCCAAAACTGGGTGAACACATCTTGATAGCCTAATAACAGCCATCAGATACCGTTCCCCCTGTGTTAAACTGGGGGAACACATTCTGATGGCCCAGGGACAGCCATCAGATACCGTTCCCCCTGTGTAAAACTGGGGGAACGCGTCCTGATGGCCCAGGGACAGCCATCAGAAACCGTTCCCCCTGTGTTAAACTGGGGGAACGTTTCCTGATGGCCCAGGGACAGCCATCAGAAACCATTCCCCCTGTGTTAAACTGGGGGATGTGTTTACCCAGTTTTGGGTTATATAGAGCTATCCGCATGGGCTATATGGAGTATCTATCTATCTATCTATCTATCTATCTATCTATCTATCTATCTATCTATCTATCTATCTATCTATCTATCTATCTATCTATCTATCGAGAAACATCTAAACATAGAGAGAGAGAGAGCGCACGTATCTGATGGGAGCGCATTTGCAAAAAGTGGGACAACTTCGCCGAAACACGTTGTTTGAGCTTTCACGGTGTCCGTAGTTTTCTAGCGGCGCAAGCACGGTGCGCTGGTTACGAGCGCTGAACAAGCACGCGCGTTTTTTGCCGCGTGGGCGGCGCAGAGACGCTGGGGAAACCGTATCTGATGGGGAAACGCGGCTCGACGTAACACCCTGAACAATAAAGAAATATCTGTTTAACATCGAGTGTTTCTTTTCCTCGTTTGCAGCCACTTACTAACAATCATGAATTAGGATACGGGCCTAATGGGTGAAGAAATTATCATGAAATAGATTGCTTTAACATATTTCGCTTTTAAAATGGAGTTGAGGAAAATGTATATTTTTTAGGCTATAAGGATTGGCCAGTTTTTCAAAAGACGATTCACAGCGAACCTACTTTAACCCTCAGACACGGTGTTATAAATTTGCTGTTGCCAGAATGGCAATGACCAAGTTGAGTGCATTACTCAAGGCCCTGTGTTATGTCATATTATAGTGTAGTACGGTAGTTAACTTTTCAATGACTATTACAGCGTTCCACTGGTGGAGATATAGCGCAACAGATGTCACCACAACAGCGTGGCTGAGCCTTTATCAATGCTGTGGAGATGAACCGTATTGTTTTGTACCAGCAGTTGTAAAATAGCTTGGTATAATTCCATGTACAATGGAGGAATATTCGAATTATATTTGTTAAGGGAGTGTTGAGGAACGATACAACACCGCATAGCTCGAGCACTCGAATGTCCAGATGTAGGTTTTATTGCGTTAATCAAGCCGACGTTGCCCCCTACTGGGCATAACAGGACATAGCTGGAAAGCTACCTCTACAATATCACAATAGGTTAAGGCCGACACAGGCTACAGAAGGCCTAATTAAAATAAAAAAATAAATAAACTTTTTCCCGGGATGACATGAATCAAATGACATGAATCAAATCCCGGGAAATGACGAGCCATTTCCCGGGATTTGATTCATGTCATTTTCGGGAAAAATATTAAACCCTAGTCTGGGGTCATTATTCTGTTGGAACACCCAATTGTGTCCACTTTTCAACTGTCTAACTGTTGATTTGAGGTGAAGTTGAAGCATTTGGAGAAAGTCCTTCATTATTCCATCCACTTTTTGCAACGTGCCAGTACCACTGGCAGCAACACAACCCCAGGCATAATGGTACCACCACCATGCTTGATAGCTGGTAGAGTGTTCTCAAGTTTGAAAGTCTCACTCTCACACCTGCAAACATACCTCTTGTGATTGTGACCAAATACCTCAGTCTTTGTCTTGTCTGACCATAAAATATAAAAACAGTTTGAGACCAGGAAGAAACATAAACCCAACCTCAAGGGTCACAAACTAATGTACTCCTGGTGCTGGCACCATGCCTACTGTATTTTGCGGACCATAAGGCGCACCGCATTATAAGGCGCAATATCAATGAACGGGTCTATTTTCATACATAAGGTGCACCGGGTTATAAGGCACATGATAAAACATATGTAGAGCGAAACAAAAGCGTCAGGTAAGTTAAATTCCTCATCTTCAGTGTCTGAGTTGAAGAGTTTGGCGATTTCGGCATCAAGCATGCTGGGTTCCACCTTGTCATTATCCAAGTCAGTCTCATTGTTGTTAACTGTTTTGTTTTGGTTGTGGCACACAGCAACCACTTAATTGTTAATAAAAGGGCAACTTTTGCTGGCAATCTCTCACCATCTTCTTCAACGTCTTAACAGACACTACAATATGTTATTAATGAGGGTAAGAACAAGTCATTTCTTCATTTTATATATAAGCCCTTCACAAATCCTGTGCACCAGTATATTTACCGATATAAGCAGAGATAAAACATAAAAAAACAAAACAAAGGAAATCCCTTTTTGACACAACACCAGAAACCTGAAAATTCCACTTTCGCGGTGTTTTGTGTACATACAGCACTCGTACTGCGTCCCTTCGTACGCTGTGGCATCACCCGGACCTCTCTTTGGCACAGAAGGGGCCAGCGCACACACCCCTGACCTCAATTTGTCCTTTAGCAACTTCTAGCGACTTTTGAGACAGCCAACAGCGAGTTTTGTTGCACAAAAGTTGGCAACAGTGCCGCCCGCCGATCGCCAGATTACGCACAAATATATAGGCCAGCATAGATGAAAATAGGCCAAATCCATCATCATTTTCTGTGGTTCACTGCGTACGGTTTCCATTTTTGGAACAAATTCCTGTTGAATTTATCTCCGTCGACTTTGGCTGCTTTCCACACCTGCTGCGCCACAGTCACAGCTTGTTCCCGTCTAATATCGTCAGTAGAATCATTTTGTGAATCGATGATGGCCTATTTTAGAAAATTCAAGGATTTTAAGTGCGCCTTATAGTGCAAAAAATACGGTATATTAATGGGAGAATTGTTTCAGGAGTGGCAGCCGGTGTAAAATCTGTGCCAAATTAGCATGAAGCTCCATCTGCTGGTGACCTCTTGGAAAATAAGGTAGTTGAAAGTAATACTATGCTATACTAGTGTCAGAAAGTAGAACAATGTGATCATCCCGAAAACCTCGCTCCTCAATGCTAATGTACAATGAAAATGTTTATGCATGGCCAATATTTATTCCAGTCCTATATCACCAATCCTGGCACACTGACCCCTGTATGTGTTCAGAACTGGGAGTCGGGGGATTGAGATAGATTTGTGTTAGATGGTGGTGGTGAGCAGGCTACAGTGTCCAGCACCAAATTTTAACCCAAATGTGGCTCACAGGTCTACTCTGTGTGTGTGTGTGTGTGTGTGTGTGTGTGTGTGTGTACGTGTGCGTCTGTGTGTGTGTGTGTGTGTGTGTGTGTGGTCAGTAACTCTAGAAAAGTACTATATGAATACCAGTTTCTTATATGGGCCAGATTTCAGCTTTGTGTTGACATTTGGGCCACATCTGGCCAACCCAATACTTGTTAGCAAGCTCAGCCCTACCCCATGACTTTTGAATCACATCTGGTCCACCCAACACCTGCTGCAAACCACGTCAAACACAGCCCATGCATTTTGTGTTGATTGCAGCAGCAAGGTGCAACTTTTACTTTGAAGTTGGACAATTCCATTTCTGATATGCAATGCACTTTTCACAATTTCCCTGCAGCCAAGAGAGCAGCTGACTATTTTTTGTGCACAAGTCCGTTACTTCCATTCTAACTACGACCACAGCAATATGCCAGCAACCAAAGCAATCACAAGGAGATCTTTGCCAACTGGTTGGTGAATACATGTCTTTCCATAGAGACTCCCAGGCTGGCATCTATCCCAGGAGATGAATGACCAGTCTGAAGGCTTACATGGCTGGGACTTTAGCAGTCATTTTCCCAGCAAATGCCATAAACCTCCCGTAACCACTCATAACCGGTTGGGGAATAGTAATTTTTCCCTCATGACAGGTGGTTGCCAGATGGTTGTCCACCACTCTCTAGGTCTTTGTGACTGGAGCCTTATTCACTTGATCCTACATTGTCACTATGATTGTCACACATCCAAAACCGCAGACAAGTCAAAATCACATAGTTAATAGTCATGTTAGTTTTGTCATCTTTAAGTTTGAGTTTGAGTTTGAGTTTCCAGCTTTTGATTTTGGCCAAACTGCAACAAGGCTGCAATGAACCACTACTGTAACAAGAAATAAAAAGAAACCTGGACTGTTAAAGGGCTCTTCAGTTCCACTTTCACCACTAAGTCGATCATCACATTGTAAAATCACTGAACTATGAGAAGGTTGTATCTTCTTTTTTTTTTTTTAAGAGACTCTCTTCGAAGAGACTCTCTTCGAGAGTATCGAATCTCTTTGAGATTAGTACAGGAGACCATCTCATTAAGCCATTTTTTTGAAATTTCCATCCCCTCAGAATAACCCACTTTGCAACCACCAAACCAAACATAAGAGCCTGCTGGATAGACATAGGAAGAGTAAGAGAAAATTCAGAACAACCCAAAATTATCAGATGGTTATCAGGGGTCAGATGTCTGCCATAAACATTACTATAAAATTGAAATATCTTGCACCAGAAGTCCATAAGGTTAGGGCAGGAACAGAACAGATGACCCAGAGTCCCATCATCTGATTTACATCTATCACAAGTTGGAGAAACAGAGGGAAATAGTTTATTAAGTTTGGTTTTAGAAAAGTGCAGCCGATGGACAACTTTGAATTGAATAAGCTGGGGTCTGGAATTGATGGAACAGGTTTTGATTCTCGACAGACTCTTATCCCACAGCTCATCTGAAATTTCACCTAGTATGTGAGAAGTCCAGGCCTCTTTAATAGGTTTTGAGTATGGGGTCGAACTGAAAAGATTGACAAAATGAGAAATTAAATGTTTAGAGGTAGGGGGCTTTTTCATAAGCTCATAGAAGCTATGCAGCTCAGGTAGAGTTTCAAAGTGGGGGAAATGCTGTCTGACAAAGTTATGAACTTGCAAGTATCTGAAAAAGTGGCTAGAAGGGAGACCAAATTTTGATTGGAGTTGCATGAAGGAGGCCAAATGATTAGTAATGTAGAGATCCTTAATAACAGCTTATTTACCCAGTGCTTAAAGACTGCATCCATTGTGCCTGGTTTAAATGCTATGTTCTGAAAAATGGGTGCATAAATGGAGAAGCCAGGGAAACCCAGAACAGTCTTTATTTGCTTGAGAATCCTAAATGAATTTTTTAGCACGAAATTATCCTTCAGCTGTTGGAAAGGCAAAGACACATTGGAAAACAGTGCAGCGGCTAGGGAGGAACTAGTAAGGACTAAGGAGGCAAGATTTTCATTCAGCGGCCAGTTAGGTAATAGCGAGTCCACCTCTTTATCCCCCAGATAGATATGACTCCAGAAAACCCAGGTTCTGGCATTACAGGCCCAATAATAACAGCGAAAAACTGGGAGGCCACCCTCAGCAGTAGGTTTCTGTAGGTGTGATTTTGAGATTCGAGGATGTTTACCACCCCAGACAAAAGGAATGACAATTGAATCTATCATCTTGAAAAATGAAACAGTAAGATAAATGGGTATATTTTGAAAAAGATAAGTACATTTTGGGAGGACAACCATCTTGACAATGTTAATGCGGCCAATCAAGGAAAGGGGGAGGAGTTTCCACTTGTCCACCATTGATTTAAGTTTATTAATCAGATCCAGAAAGTTATGTTTAAAAAGGAGCTTTGGATCCCTTGTAATATTTATCCCAAGATACTCAAAATAACTAGTGGAAACTTTGAATGGCAAATTACTAAGAAAAGCAGAGTCCAGACCATCTGAAAGAGGCATAAACAGACCTTTGTCCCAATTAACAGTGAAACTGGAAAACTGACCAAATTTCTTTATTAGAGTGAGAAGCGGCGTAAGAGAGACTGTGACATCTGAAAGAGTCAGAATAACGTCATCTGCATAAGGGACTATAGCATAGTCCGAAATGCCAGTGATCAAAGGATGGGTCCTAATGGCAATAGCAAGGGGTTCCAAGGCCAATGCAAGGCCAATGCAAATAGTAACGGTGAGAGACAACAACCCTGTCTGGTTCCACGATGCAATAAAAAAGGAGTGGACCTGTTGTGATTAGTCAGAACTGGGGATTTAGGGTTAGCATAGAACATTTTTAATAACGTCATAAATTTATCACCAAAGCCAAATTTTTTGAGAACTGTGAACAAGTACTCTCACTCAATTTGGTCGAATGCCTGCTGAGCATCTAATAAGCTTGTATCTTCTTACCTTTCTCAAAAAAGTCATCTTGTGATTTCACGAAAAACAGAATGACAGTCAAGGTGGAGTGAGGCTCCGTTAGTCAGCATTTAAAGAACTCAAGCATCACAACAACAGCTCCGAACACATGCAGGAGTAAATCTATAGTAAAACACCCATTTAGCCACCCTGAAGCAGTCCGAGGGAGTCATTCGTACATCTTGAATTCTTTCAGCAAAAAACTCATTTCATGCTGCTTTAAACTCAATTCTTCAGCAAAACGCAGATGAACTTCAGCTCACATTTACATCCTTGAATTAATCTGAAACTGTCTGGTTGCAAGCTGATTTCTTTTCCCACCACATTCTGTAACCTTTTGAAACAGTAATGACTCTAAATGGTTATGACATTTTTATCTCAAAAACTAAAACATTTGGGAGCCTGAGACACACTGACATGTAGTCTGTAGTGCAGTCAGAACGCATACACTACATGTATAATTCATCAACTTCTCTGAAGTCTTTTCTGCATGTCTATCAACACAACATTTCTGACTTCATGCAAGGTCTTTAAACTCATTCCGTTTAGGCTGCTGAATCACACGTCTTCTGCTTTCAAGCACATGCTGCTGCAAATACATGAAAGGGATGTCTCATTGTCTGTTACTGAAACACTCTGTTTATTTCAGTGATCATGTAGAACAGTGGGGAAAAATTAAGATGCAAAAACAGGACAATCGACAGTTACATTGCAACTTCACTCACTGTGAATTGTAAATGCAGCTCCAGAATCTGCTGAGTGTGAGCACTCTGGTCATCACTACTGCATATCCTGTATGTGATCCAGGCAGTGTTTGGTAAATGAGCTCTCAGGCAATGTGCACGCTCCCGACTGCGCGCGTAAGATCAAAATTAAACAGCGTACTCTGAAACAGGGGCAATCCATTCATTATTGATGATCAAATCCCTCTGAAGATGCCCTAAATAGACTTGTGTGGTTGCATAACAAATGTGTTGCCTGTGAGACACTGGTGAGACTTCATTGCCATTATCAGCTTTTATGAATGAGAGTAACATGTAACACCTAGCTGCAGTCTGGTACCTTCCTCTGATAGTTTAAGCCGTTTGCTTAAATTAATTAATCAATTTCTGCTCTGTTAGCCAGTTAGCTCATTATGGGCTACCTCCTTTTTGCTTATGCTAAAAACCAACATATACTCTTCATGTTGTGCTCTTTTGCCTTCCAGCTTGCTGCTCTAAGGCGTCTTCAAAGACTCGAGTCTTTGAAGAAATGTCTGTGCACAAAGAAAAAGAAAAACACAGGCTTTGCTTTCCTTTCAGAAAGAACCTAAAGCAGCTCAGTGACTGATAGGCGGTTAAAATTTGAGCTTCGATTTTACGACATATCTCCCCAAAACCCAGCTGCCTGCAGTGCAAGGATAAATGCAGAAGAGTGGGACCACTGCAGTGACTGCTCTTGTGTTACAAAGGCTTTCATGGCAAAGCTCAAAACCTTTATTCATCCCGTGAAAGTCAACATAACAGGCTTACACTTTTCCAGCAGCACCCTGTGTCTGTATCTTACTGCTCACCGTGTTAATGACGTAGTTGGACATTTACTGTCTGGCAGAGAATTAAAAGCTATAGTCAGGAGTCTGTTAACTTGGCTCACATCATGTGTGAAGAAAGGTGATGACAGCTGTCAATGTTCT
This sequence comes from Archocentrus centrarchus, assembly GCF_007364275.1. Lineage (NCBI taxonomy): Eukaryota > Metazoa > Chordata > Actinopteri > Cichliformes > Cichlidae > Archocentrus > Archocentrus centrarchus. Next base: position 21,177,628 of record NC_044368.1, on the reverse strand, counting down.
AATCAGACTTCAAAACTGGTATTGAAATGATGGTACAAAAAGAAAAAAAAAATCTGGAAAATAGGCCAAACAATCATTTATTTCACAAGGCCTACCACCGATGGGGATATCCTCCTGTAATTAATAACAAATATAAATGTAGAATAGAATAGAATAGAATAGAATGCCTTTATTGTCATTATACAGGATGTACAATGAGATTGGAGGGCCACTCCTGTTCAGTGCCATGTAACAGAAAATCAAACTCTCTAAAATGAAAATAAAAATATTATAAAAATATTATAATCTAGTATAATCAATATGATCAAGAGATATACAGAAAATAAACAATGTGTAAAATATACAAAAAATTGGCACATTGGTGCATCTGGGTGGCTGTAGCTCAGTAGGTAGAGCAGGTCACTTACTGATCGGAAGGTCAGTGGTTCAATTCCTGGCTACTGCTGGCTGCATGCCAATGTATCCTTGGGCAAGATACTTAACCCCAAGTTGCTCTCCGACCGTTCCGTCGGAGTATGAATGTGAGTGAATGTTAGATGATTAAAGCACTTAGCTTAATTAATCATGGAAGTGCTTGTATGAATGCGTGTGCATGGGGTAAATGTGAACGTGTTGTGTAAGCGCTTTGAGTGCTCATATCTGAGTAGAAAAGCGCTATATAAGAACTAGTCCATTTACCATCTGTACATTGTAAGAAAGTAAATGCGTGTATACATATAATAATGAAGATGATGAATGAATGCACTAGTGAATGAAGGAGTCAGGATAACATTACAGCCCTATTTCATAACGGAAAACCCTTCAGAAGATATCTTATTACCTTCTGCAAAACTGTTTTGAAATAATATATTCTTGGGCTTGTCAGGAATATTTCTACAAAGTAAATGGATATGCCTCCCCAGACCATCACTGACCCACCACCAAACTGGTCATACTGAGTGATGTTACAGGCAGCATAACATTCTTCTCCACAGGTTCTTCAGACCCTTTCATGTCTGTCACATGTGCTCAGGGTGAACCTGCTCTCATCAAAGCAGTCGGGGGACACATTGCTGGGCAGTGAGCACAAGGCCCATTAGCCTCATGAAGTCTGTTTCTGATTGTTTGGTCAGAATCATTCACACCAGTCCTGCTGGAGGCCATTTTGTAGGGCACTGGCAGTGCTCATCCTGTTCCTTCTTGCACAAAGGAGAAGATACCGGCCCTCCTGATTGGTTAAAGACCTTCTACAGCACTGTCCAGCTCTTCTAGAGTAACTGTCTCCTGGAATCTCGTCCATGCTCCTGAGACTGTGCTGGGAGACACAGCAAACCTTCTGGCAAAGGCGTGTATTGATGTGCCATCCTGGAGGAGTTGGGCTACCTGTGCAACCTCTGTAGGGTCCAAGTATTGCCTCATGCTACCAGTAGTGACACTGACCCTAGCCAAATGCTAAACTAGTGAAACAGTCAGAAAGATCAGCTGAAGGCTTTTCATAGAGCTTTTAGGACAGCCTGATAATAACAAATTACAATAGTCCAGCCTAGAAGTAATAAATGCATGAATGAGCTTTTCAGCATCACTCTGAGAAAGGATGTTTCTAATTTTAGAAATATTGCGCAAATGCAAAAAAGCGGTCCTACATATTTGTTTAATATGTGCATTGAAGGACATATCCTGGTCAAAAATGACTCCAAGCTTTCTCACAGTGTTACTGGAGGCCAAAGTAATGCCATCCAGAGTAAGTATCTGGTTAGACACCATGTTTCTAAGATTTGTGGGGCCGAGTACAAGAATTTCAGTTTTATCTGAGTTTAGAAGCAGGAAATTAGAGGTCATCCAGGCCTTAATGTCTTTAAGACATTCCTGCAGTTTAACTAATTGATGTGCGTCATCTGGCTTCATTGATAGGTAAAGCTGAGTATCATCTGCATAACAATGAAAACTGATGCAACGCTTTCTAATAATACTGCCTAAGGGAAGCATGTATAATGTCAATAGAATTGGTCCTAGCACAGAACCCTGTGGAACTCCATAATTAACCTGAACAAATTGGAGTAAATATGATTTAAAAAAAAAAAAAAGTATGATTCAAACCACTGCAGTGCAGTACCTTTAATACCTATAGTATGCTCTAATCTCTGTAATAAAATGTTATGTTCAACAGTATCAAAAGCTGCACTGAGGTCCAACACGACAAGTACAGAGATGAGTCCACTGTCAGAGGCTCTAAGAAGATCATTTGTAACCTTCACTAATGCTGTTTCTGTAATGTGATGAATTCTGAAACCTGACTGAAACTCTTCAAATAAACTGTTCCTCTGCAGATGATCAGTTAGCTGTTTTACAACTACTCTTTCAAGAATCTTTGAGAGAAAAGGAAGGTTGGAGATTGGCCTATAATTAGCTAAGACAGCTGGGTCAGTGATGGCTTTTTAAGTAGCGGTTTAATTACAGCCACCTTGAAGGCCTGTGGTACACAGCCAACTAATAAAGACAGATTGGTCATTTTTAAGATTAAAGCATCAATAATTGGAAAGACTTCTTTGAACAGTCTAGTAGGAATGGGATCTAATAAACATGTTGCTGGTTTGGAGGAAGTAACTATTGAAGTGAACTCCGAAAGATGTCCTAGCTTTACGGAGGGCTAGACAGTTTAGTGCACTGCTTCCTCTTACTGGTGAAAGAATGTCATTGTTTCCTTTGTTGTTACTTGATTGCTTTATTATTATGAATTAACATAACTCAAAAACCATGCAATTAACAGTAATTCAATAAAAGCTAGTAAAAAGCATATATTCTTCACTTCCAAGAAAAGTTACCTAATTTATGTAAGTCAGGAATTGCAATTTACAGTTTACCCCAAGCATGCAGCCAAATCTGTATGTTATTCTATAATATGCTGCTTGTCTTTTTTTATACAAATTATAAAGAATGTGTCTACTTCCACGACTTGCAGGGTATCTTCTATAAAAGTCTCCTGATAGCTGTGAGCCGGTTTGATTTTGTGGACTGTCACATGATCACGATGAACATGTGACAGAGAATTCTCCGGGATGGCATAATTGATAATTCTCCCTACGTCTGCAGAGGGGGATGTCTTCTGCTCTCTCTCTGATAACAAGGTTAAAGGAGAATACAGAAATCAGCATTTGATAAAATGGAGAGCAGGTAGAAGCAAAAAATCCTCTTGAGAGTTTCTCTGTCTGCAGAGCAGAGAAACTTAAAAACCTACTGACACATTTCCAGTTTAATATAAGTACAAGGGAAGCTCGGTCAGAGTTAGCAGTGCTCAGGCAGGTCACAGTTTCCCATGACTCATATACTTAATTTTCATTTCAACAGTTTGCAGAGACTGTATTACACAAGCACAGTGGTGTGTTTACCGCAATGAAGAAACTCATTAAGACAGCTATGATCACACCACCTGCAGGTTTGTGCTGTGGATTCAGCACACAGGATTAAACCTAAATTCAGAATTTCACTGAGTAGGAAAAACTACATGGATATGATGTTCACTTCAGAGAAGTTTGATTTCAACTAGGTTGTGATCAAGTGGGCAGATAAGAAGTGGAAGAAACTGAGGACGGGGGCAAAACAAAGTACTCTGTGGAAACAAGAGAAATGAAAGACATGACCTATAAAAGAGGAAACAAATTATCTCAATGTTGTAGTTGGAGGAGAGCTAAGGACTGGACAAATGAAAACATATCAAATGTAGCTGGTAGTGCAGTGTTGTCCATTAATGCTATGTTCTCATCGTTATCATCTGGAGAGACTTCTCTAGCTTGTGAGTGTTGCAGTCTGTCATCCCCCTCTGTGGTATCGTAGATGTTTAATTGTTCTTACATATTTACATTCTGTAAGAGTATTTGTTATTTTGATGTTGCCAGCTAATATAGCTGTGTTAATGCTGCAGTAACATTGAGCCCAGTAGGGGGCAGACTGAGACTATTATAAGCATTGTTGTAACTGTTTTCTTGGGTAGAACAAGCATGCCTAAAAAGAAGATGTCTGCCGCTCGTACAGTGTTATGTGTACATGTTGGTCTGCTGGTTCATTAAACGTGCGATCAAGCTGAATATGGATGATTATTTCCTGAAGATGTTACACCCTCAGACACACATCTATTTGTAGATATAGTCCTGTGAAAAACTAAGTACACACCATGATTCTATACCTTGTGGAACCTCCTTTAGTAGCAATAATGTGAATGAATCTCACATCACGGTGGAAGAATTTTGGCACATGCTTCAGTTCCCTGAGATATGCATGGCTCCCACCATTGCATTTCAATCAGGTTGAGGTCTGGACTTTGACTTAAATCTTTTGTGTGTGGGACCATTGCCCTGTTGTCGCTGTCAATTGTCCTGCTCCCCACTCAGCAGAAAAAAGGAGCTGAACATTGTAATTATGCAGATACCGACTGTTTAAACGTTATCTTTAGATAAGCATTTGAATGCGTTTTTTTCCACACAGAGAGCACCTTAGTCTCCATAACCTAACTGCCACATAATGCAGAAATCAATATGAACAGGAGGAATAATTACCAGCATGTGCAGCCACACCTGCCTGGGCTGAAAATCTACCTGTTATATGTCATTATTGTAAAAGTGTCTGTCAAATACATTTCTGTAGCTCATTGAGATTCAAAGTTTCTCACCATGTTGATTACATGAAGTATAAATGCTGATGTGTAAGAAAACAAACCCTCTGCTGCACTGCAGGTAGGCCCAGGCTGAAGTCAGTGTGAAAATCACCAGCTGGACACGCAAATTCCAGCTGTAGCTGAACTTAGATAAAAGCTTATTTTGAGCAGCTTCACTTGCACAGAGCTTGATCAGTAGGGGCAGCAAAATGAGCTATCACTTGCCAGCTTCACTTTCTAACCTTCAAAATTTTCTCTTTATCCCACCATCCAGATATTCTTATATGACTGAAGGATTTTACAGTAAAATACATCTGCTAGACTGCTATGAACACTCTGGGTGCTCCTTCCTGCCAGACCAGCCCCAACTGTTCCCACTGCTACCAAAACTCCATGTCATTCATTTGAGGAAATGAGTCATTTGAAGGACCTAGTAATTTCATGGGAAAGTGCAAATTATTAATTTGAAGGAACAAAGTGCTACTTTGTGCATGCAGTTATCACAAATTTCAGTCTTGATACCTAATGGGTTGTGTACTTTTCAGTCTCTCTGCCTCACTTTGATAATTACTCAAGCAAAAGTGCAAAAAGCCACAGCACTTTGATATTAAATGGTCTGCAGACTGCGATTTTCTGCAGGGTTTGCACTTCCACTCAGTGTTAAATCTATTTATATAATATAAATCAAAAGACCAGTCAGATTTGACTGATATTGCATAAGGGAGGTAAAGAGCTTAGAATAAGCTTGAATCATGTAGCTCTGTTTCTCCTGAACTCTCCTTGTCTTACTGACTTACCCGTTTTCTTCCTCCTTTCTTTGCTCCCTGTGGGTATTCTCCAACCTCACAATGATCCCAGCCACCCCTGTGCTGTCTGCTTGACAGTGCTCTGTCAAGCCCCAGCATCATCTTCCTCCCCTTTAGTTGCCATAGAAACCGACGGCTGTGGAAAAGTACAAGTGAGTGGATTGTCTGGGTAAAGGACAGCAATAGTTGGCCATGCCACACTGTGAGACAGCTGCCAAAAAGGCTTTGAGCATTCTTGGTGTTATCTGAGAGAACAAAGAAAATGTTTTTACACTGCTCAAGTTGGGATAATTGGAAAGTGTCAGAACTTAACATTTCTGGTGGTTTTAGAACATTAAGGTATGAAGTAATAACAGTTAAACCTAGATTTATTAGTCACACATCATCCCCAAAGTCACAAACAAGGAAAAAAAAAAAGCCATTCTTTTTTAGCCAGACATCCCGGAACTGTGTGTAGTGCAGAAAGTACATGCGCAGTTTAAATGTTTCAGGCACATTTGGGCTTGTTTTGCATTGGGCCATTACATTCATTTACATTAGAATTAAACATATGTTGTGATCTATCACCTTTTTAAAACTGCTAATTATGTACTTAAAGTTAAAGTTTGTCAGTATCTTTTTTATTCAATAAGAAAATGATCTAATTTCATTTGGGTTTTTTTTGCTGCAAAATGAGATTGTCAAGCATACCAAGACAGTCATTAAAACCTGCCATAAATGTTACCATAAGACAGAATCAGTCTGATAACAGCCTGCTATCAGTTTGTGATTTAATGGGGTTAAGTTTGCAATTACATGCAATCTGTTTCTGACAATACAGCAATTAACTGTGATAAATCATTGACAATCCCAAATCTGCTGGTGTCCACATAGACAGAAATTCCCATTTAACAATTGCACTTAGCAACCTTCCTGTATAGGAATATACCCAGAACACAACTGGCTGGCAGCCAGTTGAGTTGAGTTCCCTCAAGTTGTGCTCATTGAACAAAGACTCATTCAGACTGATGGCAACGTCTGTCTGCAGTTATAAATTAGACATCAATTATTTGCAAACTTTCAACAATCTCTCTGAGAGTGTTTGCAGTCAGTCCAAGTCCAGACTGAAACTGTTTCCAGAAAGGTTTCCTCCTATCAGGCAACTGGTCTTGCAATCAAAAGTAGCCATGAATGTGCAACACCCTCAAGCTCTGGGGAACTGTTTAGTCAACCCAAGTTTCAGTTGGTCACAGAATGTGAAACAATTCAATACAATCACTGGACAGCAATCAATTTTTATTTTTATTTTTGTAGATTCATGGATGTTCCTGTTCTAGTTTTAGTTGTGTGAGTGAGGCAATAGCATGGATAGATAAAGATAGATAAAGCTGGGTATCATCTGCATAGCAATGCAAATGTGTGTAATGCTTTCTAATATTACTGCCTAGGGGGAAGTATAGTGTAAATAGAATTGGTCCCCCCACACAGAACCCTGTGGAACTCTATAATTAACATTAGTGTGTAAAGAAGACTCCCCATTTACATGAATAACCTGGACGCTGTTAGATAAATATGATTCAAGCCAGAATCATACCTTTAAGACCTATGGCATGCTGTAATCTCTGTAATAAAATGTTATGGTCCACAGTATCAAAAGCTGCACTGAGGTCTAACAGGACAAGCACAGAGATGAGGCCACTGTCAGAGGCCCTGAGAAGATCATTTGTAACCTTCACTAATGCTGTTTCTGTACTGTGATGAATCTGAAACCTGACTGAATTTTTGAAGGAAGGAAGGTTGGAAATTGGGCTATAATTAGTTAAGACAACTGGGTCAGTGATGGCTTCTTAAGTAATAGTTTAATTACTGCCACCTTAAAATTCCTGTGGTACATAGCCAATTACAGTAGGTTATACCATAATGTAGTAGATTATTTTTTAAATTAACTTCTTAGTTTGTAATGTGGTAAGGTACTGTTAAAAGTAATGTACCAAACAGTGGTTACAGTAATGATCTGCCACAAAATACACCCTTTGAAATGCTAAAAGTAGCAGCTTCTGTATTTGTTAACAGCAGGTAAATGGACTAGTTCTTATATAGTGCTTTTCTACTCTATTTGAGCACTCAAAGCTATTTATACAACACATTTGTATTCATCCAAGCACTTTTTTCTACAGTGCTTTCTATCTAACATTCACATTCGAATGAATACATCGGGAGCAACTTGGGCTTCAGTATCTTGCTAGTAGTATTAGTAGATTCTGGCTTGACCTGCACTACCTCCTGAGCTACAGCAACCCCTTGTAGTAAGTTACAGCAGTTAACACATAATTGGCTTAGGGGTGAGATCTGAAGCCCTATTCACATGTACATGGATAATTTGCTAAATGTATATTTTTCTGTCTTTTGGCCTTTTTCACATTGATAAATGGCATTTTAGGTCAATGAAGATGGTGCTTTTAAAGAAACTTCTTCCAGTGAGACAATTTTAAGAAACTCAATTTCTGGATAAAGAAAACAGATTTTGTTTTGCATGGTCAAAGGTGTGCCCTTTATCTTTGCAGTAAGGATGATATCACCACCTTTTGCTTTGGCATGCTATAATAACACTTGACCTTTTGCTTTGGCATGCTATAATAACACTTGACACTGTTATTTTTGTGTGTGTGTGTTTTCATGTGGACAGAGATGCATTTTCAAAACAATAGCAGAAAATTCCCTTTTTTAACATTTTAAATCCAACTTTCAACACAAAAAACTGCCAGTAAAAGTAAAAATGCTCCCAAGAGTAAAGTAAGCATGTAAACATAAGATATTTCTCAGCAAAACATGAGGACACAAATACAGGAAAGCTCCCATTGCTGTGTGACTGCATGAGTCACAGGGTACATACACACATGCGTACACACGTGCGCGCGCGCGCGCACACACACACACACACACACACACACACACACACACACACACACACACAAACAAACATTTATACATGTACGCTTCTACCCTTCTGCCAGGCCTACAGACTCGTGTCATGAACAGGAAGTGAAGGCAACATGTGAAAGCCATTGGGTAGCAGGCAGCTGTCAGGCAACAGCAGCAAACACTTCAGAATTAGATCAGACAGAACCAACACACTCATACTTGCATGGGGGGCACACATGCACAGAGAAGAAAGGAAGCAGAAGGCCAGTTAGAGCCATTTCCTCTACTGCTGAGTCAGCTAATTGGTAAGTAAAGTCCTTAATCTGCTCCAGGACTCTGGTTACACCCTCTATAAACAGGCTGTAGTGTGTGTGTGTGTGTTTGTGTGTGCTCACACATTTTGTATTTCCACCATAGCTGTCTCTATCGATCAGCACAAACCAGGCATTTGCGTTGCCTTGTACTGCAGGAACCTGCAGTGTTTGACAGGTAGACGGGGAGGAGAGAGGAGGAAAAGGAAGAAGGGAAAAGGCAGATCTGAGGAACACGTCTGCAGTTCGAACAGTCTGCGAAAATATAACCTGGGGCGCTGGAACACAGGCTATACCACTTCGCTAGGAGTCACGAATGCAGCTTGATACATCATAGATAAGAGTTAACAACCCCGAGGCCACTGCCGGCACTTAGTTCTGGCTGGAAGACAGCAGATATCTGTTTTAAATGCTCTCTTCAGGGATTCTATTGAAAGCTCCATCATTTAGTTACTGTTATCTGTGCAGCGGTCAGCTGCGGCCTCAGATCAATATTTCACCATAGCCCTCCATGAAGCAGAGGGGGTTGAGTGGAGCTGGGCCTGGTAATGTAATAAAGATGAGCTTGTCCATGCTTTGGTCTCTGCTTTTGTCAAACGTGATCAAAAACAAATTAGAGTGTATGGACTGGAAGTACAGCTAAATTTCCAAAAATAAAATGTAAATACACACAGAATGCAATTATTTGCAAATCTCATAAACCCATATTTTATCCACAATAGAACATAGAAAACATAGCAAATGTTTAAACTGAGAAATGGACCATTTTAACAGAAGTATGAGCTCATTTTGAATTTGATGGCAGCAGCATATCTCAAAAAGGTTGGGATGTTTCACCAATCTGCAAAAAACTGTAGAAAAATTTGAGAGAAATCTTTGTCAAGTTTAAAATTGTGAAGACTTTGAATATCTTACTATGTGCAATGCATAATATTATCAAATGATTCAGAGAATCTGGAGAAATCTCTGTGTGAAAGGAAAAAGGTAAAGGCCTTCCATATTTCAGCAAGACAATACTAAACCGCATACTGAATCTATTACAACAGCTGCCTGCAGTCGAGACGGTTAACCAGCTGAAAGCATTTGGAACATCACGAAATGAAAAATATAACAAGGAAGACCAAACATTAAAACAATGTTGAGCAGCTAGAATACTCTATCAGACAAGAATAGTCAAGCAGGTGGTCTTCACAGTTCCCAGTGTTTATGTATTCAGGTTTATTCAGATTTATTTGTATAGCACCAAATCATGACAACACTCACCTCAGAACCTGACAGCATTCTGGAGACAAACCCAACAATCAAATGGCCCCTTATGAGGAAGCATGTTGCAATGGAGGAAATGAAAAACTTTCTTTTAACAGGAAGAAACCTCCCAGACTCTGGGAGGGGCAGCTGTCTGAAGTGACCGGTTGGGGGGCCGGTGAGGGGGAAAGAGAAAAGAAAAAGAGAGCATAGGGAGACAGGACAAAACAAAGTCTAAGGGAAAAATGAAGAGAAAGCGTAATAATATGCTGCAGTGGTACATAAACACATGGAGAGTGGAGAAGAAGTGCAAGTGCACACCATGTATCACGGTGCATCACATTAAGTCCTGGAGCACTCTAGGCCTATAGCAGCATAACTAAGAGATGGTTCAGGTCACATCCAGCCCTAAATATGTGCTTATCAAAAAGGAAAGTTTTGAGTTTAATCTTAAAAGTATTGAGGGTGTTGTTAAAAGAAGAATTGTGGCCCTGGCCCAATGTTTTTGAGCTGTGTCGCTGCCATCAAATTCAAAATGAGCTAACATTTCTCTAAAAATTCTCAATTTTGATATGTTTTCTAAGTTCTATTGTGAATTAAATATGGGTTTATGAGAGCAGCAGATCTCATAAATTTGCACAGCACCCCAATGTTTTTTTGAATTGGGGATGCAGAAGAACAGAATATATATTTGTATAAGTTCAGTGAAGTTTGGCTTTCTGCAGTCAGTTTGTTTGTATGACATGTGTGCTCAACACAATTTCCTAAATAGCTCAAGAATAAGTTTGACATTTCTTAAATTTTCTTAAACAAAACCAAAGCAAACATGATCTTGTGTTAAGTGTACACTGAATCGTTTTTACAATCCTTTTTCATTTGCAGCCTTGTACTGACTGCACTCTGCTTCAGTTTCTCAAAATGCTCCTTGTCTCTGGACATTTATGAAACAATACCAGATTAATGAAGCCCAGAGCAGTGTGCACATTTCTATACATGCATCCAAACAGGGGTGGCCTGATAGCTCTTGTATACCTTTTATACCTAACTTTTTCAGCTCTGACACACACATTCAATTGAACTCAAAGAGGAACTGATTAGAGTTTGGTGGTCAAAGATCAATGTGATCTTGCAAAAAGACATTTTTGCCCATCACTCAGTAATTAAAACAATAATCTTTGGTGCCCACTTTGCATATAACCACAACTTTAAAAACAATGAAAGGTAATGTAATGAATGTAGAATGAATTGTAATCTGAAAAGGCAGCACAGAGACAGAGTTAAATGTTTATAGACAGATGGGTGCTCGGTAGAAACCTATGTTCCTGAAGTTTGAAGAAAAATAATGACTGTTGGAGAATGTCAGACAGGATGGAACAAAAAGGGAGATGGGGGGGAAGATGAAGTATGAGAAAGACTGGCTGGTAGACAGACGGGTAAACATGAAGAAATCTGAAAACCCAAGAATTTGACAGCAGTAGGGAACCTCATTGTTTGTCTCCCATACTGGTTAATGGACAGTCTGACAAGGAGTGGGATGATGAAGACCAGGGTTTAATTTAGTTAATGTGAGCCTGATTTGTCAGCCCAGGAATGAAAGAGGAACGAGTGTGAAGCCAAGTCCCAACACACACATGAGATCAAAAGAGAGGACAGAAAGCATTTGACTGGAAATTAGAAATCTGGTGTTAATTTGACCCATAACACAGAACCAAATATTGTTGCAAGTGTACAACTCATGGCAACAGCACTCCCTGATGGCATGGACCTCACAGGGGCCCTGACAGGTCAGAGCTGTTCTGGCAAAACAAGGGAGATGTTAGAATAGATAAACATGTAACTGTTTTTCTATGTATCACAATGTGTTCATCATAAACATGCACATGACCATCAGACTGTAAGCACAAAACATACTCTCATACACCTGGACCCTCCAGGTGAGGAAAGCAGGTAACGCCTGTTTCCTGACGTCACACACACATACACACACCCCCCACACACACTTACGTGATGCTAAAATAAAAGCACCGGCAGGAAGAAGAAAGTCAGACTCTCTTTCAGAGGCACGTGAGTGTTAGCTGACTGAGACTCTCCCTGCAGGTAAAAAATCAACTACGGGTTTCTGTGTCTTTCTTTATTTAACGGTGGTCCGAACCTAACATTTTTTGGTCCTTCGAGAGCCGGGCGGGCAGTGAGGAGGTTTTCCCAACGACTACGGAGGGACGCCGGCAGACTGTCCGGACAGCCAGCTGCAATAGAGGCGCTGCACAAAAGACCTGGGGCATGACATTTGTCGCCAGGCCCGGCTTAATAGGTTTCTCCGCGGTCGCTGGGAACGCTTTCCTCGAGACCCGATCCACCAAGTGAAGACGACAGAAACCAGGTAGGACAAAACGTGGACTACTGAGTCGGACCGGGTCCGATTGCCATTATAACTTTAAGGGAAAGTTGGCTTTTCAGGGAAAACTTTAGTCTACGTCCTCCGAACCGGGTTCGTGAGGTAACCGGCCGGAGCTTTTCAGGGAAAAGCACAAACAAATCGTACACTACTGAGTCGGACCGGGTCCGATTGCCAGGATAACTTTCAGGGAAAGTTGGCTTTTCAGGGAAAACTGTAGTATACGTCCTCCGAACCGGGTTCGTGAGGTAACCGGCCGTTGTAACTTTCAGGGAAAGTTCGCTTTTCAGGGAAAAGCGCCCTCAGAACAGGGTTCACGAGGGGCACCGGCCGAAGTAACTTTCAGGGAAAGTTAGCTTTTCAGGGAAAAGCAAATAAAGCATAAAACGGTACCGTAGGTGTTCTCGCCGAAAGGAGAAAGTAAATTGGTAACTCCCGCCCAACGGAGAAATTTTAATTTGGCCTTAATTTGGAATTTTGGTGTTCTCACCGTAAACAAAGATTTAAAATAGGCGCCATAAATACGCGTATGTGTGTGTGTGAAAGTGAGTGAGAGTGAAAGCCGCCATTGAAGTGGAAGCAGCAGCATGAAGAAAATCTAACGGTTTTCAACTTCATGGTCTGTTGAAGTACACAGTGAAGGGCGGATTTGGGTTTAGGTCTCAATAAAGACACGTGGTCTGTACGAGACAAAGCACAGGCTGATTGTATGTCAGGAACAATGGGTAAGTCCTCGTTGAAATGCGAGGCCGCCGTATTAGAGGGCGATGTAAAATTTATGGAATGGGATAAACAAGGGTCAACTCAATATAAATAAATGGAAGAAAAAATATGGGTTTAAGGGAAACTTGGTAGTGACAGAATGTGAAAACTTAGTAACACAGCTGCAACAAAAAGCAGCATTTTGCAAGAAGGCGCAGTTGGAACTGCAGTGTGCTAAGTTTTGGCTGTTACAGGCTAAACGCCGACGGGAACAGCGGAAGGCAAAAGCCACAGCGTTAAAACCACCCACACAAGTGCATGCAGCTGTAATAAAGGCAGATGAGAAAACTCACATTGTATGTAGATCCCAGCAAGACCGTAGTGGGCCTGACCCTGCGGCACCCGGAGCCGCGCCATGTTTAGAGGGGGGGAGGGGCTAACGGGCCAAAACAAGCTGCGCCATGTTTAGAGGGGGGAGGAGCTAACGGCGTAAAACAAGCTGCGCCATGTTTAGCGGGGGGGAGGAGCTAACGGGGTAAAACAAGCTGCGCCATGTTTAGCGGGGGGGAGGAGCTAACGGCGTAAACCAAGCCGCGCCATGTTTAGAGGGGGGAGGAGCTAGTGGGACAAAACAACATGAGACCCAAGCAAGGGAAGGCTTAACAGCTGTTTCTCCCGCAGCTTTTTCTCCCATTGCGAGCTGCACCAGAAATGGGGAACTTAAAACACTGGCGCACATAGATGTGCATGCCACACCTAAGCCAGCAGGTTATCCCGTTTTATCATAGTACGGGCATGAAAGGGATTGTTTCAATTGTGGAGGGCCCCCACCCGCACTGGAACCAGTGGCACAAATCTTCCCCATGCTCCAAGTCCCGAACCCAAACACAGGGACAGCAAGCGCCCCTCAACCTCCCACTATTTTGGTTTACCGACCTTGGACTGAGACTGAAATGCAAGAGTCCGTTAAAGGCTTAACCCCACACAAAATTGACATAGAACAATGGGCGACAGGAATCTTGTCTCTCTCATTTGATAAATTTCCCTAACAATTTTGGTGATTGTTGGTAGGATCCAGTGAGTTCTTCCACAAAGAAGTGACGAGTCACTGGCCAGCTGAAGAAAAAAAATGCTTCAGTCCTCCTGCATTTGGAAATTACGGAGGAACTCGAATTTTCACCCTTTGCTGGACAGCTGCCTGGATTCAAGGACCCTGCCTTAGAGGCACAGCCATAACACATATCGAGTGAGAAAGATTCCAAATAATTTAAAATGGGAAAGTTTGATTTAAAAGCTAAATCAAAAATTGCATCTGTCACTGTCAGAGACGAATAGACATTGGGAGTCTGCTTAAAAGGGTAACACCCATCAGCGAATGGGTGGCTTTAACCTAAGGTGATTAGGCCTCCTTGAACGTGTCCTTTTTTCTGTTTTCTTACCTGTGAGAGACGTCTCACTGGGAAAAAATGGAGATGGGAATGCAGGAGTAGAAAATTAACAGTTAAAGAACTCTGCGTAGAGCGCAATCTTAGCGGAGTTTTGAGCGGCAGAACAGCTGATGCCCTAATTAATGGAGTGGCGGTTTTGGGGCCACCTCCATGTGTTGTTACTTGTGATACCTCATCTCTCAATGCCCTTTTTTCAGGCAAATTTATAAGCGCTGAAAATCTCTGACCCAGATCTGGACTCCTGCCCTCCGATCAGACATCGTCCGGACCAGAATGATCGTTGATGCATCGAGATGACAGATGTTACAACTGCAGCCTGACGGGTCATTGGTGAACTGAATGTCCACAACTGGTGAATGGAACGTGGACTAACCAGACTGTGTCACACTGATCGGAGAGGAGGACTTCAGACAAGTCAGATGAGGGCAAGTTGCTTGATCAGCAGAGAAGGGAAGTCAGATAACACCCACACACACACACACACACACACCACTCACTCATTACTGGCATCTAACACACACACAGCACTAGCACAACCACCTGAACCACAAACTAAGAAGCAAATGATGGCCTTTTTAGGCCTGTGTAATTATTGCAGAGCATGGATCCCTTTGCGTGCAAGCAGTATGTGCAGCAGCACTCGCTATGTAGGCCTCCAGAGAACTGGTGCTTTTCCACTCACTTACACTTGAGGTGCTGCTCGTACAGAGTAAAATGACATTCTTATCTCCAGCCAGACACCGGAGCTGCATAGCGCTCCTGTTATCGCAACCACACATAACTATAGAGGGCTGCATTACTCTAAACCCAGCCACTCTGCTACCAACGCCACATGACGGCGACCCTCATGACTGCAAAGTGCTGACGGAACAAAACAGCAAGCCCAGCTTAGACTTGCAAGATGAACCACTGGCGAAAGGCCACGTTGTGTTTGTGGACGGCTCAAGCGGGAAAAATGATAAAGCAAAACAGAAACGGGCTACGCTATAGTCACCAATACCACCATAATCAAAGCGGAGAAACTGCCCTCACACCTCTTTGCTCAAGCAGCCGAGTTAATCGCATTAACCGAAGCATGCAAGCATCATGCAGGTAAAGAAGTCACGTTTTACACTGACAGCCAGTATGCCTTTTCTGCCGTATGTTCGTTTGCAGCACAGTGGGCGAGAAGGGGAATGCTGACCTCTACAGGGAAGCCAGTAAAACATGCTGAACTGTTTAAAAAACCTATTAACGGCCATAAAACTACCATCAGCCCTGGCCATTTGTAAATGCGCGGCACACAAAACAGGCACAGACTTGATAGTATTGGGAAACAGCTACCCTGACAAAGCAGCAAAGCTGGCCGCAAGTGGTAAATATGGCACCTCAGCAATTACACGACAATTGTGGAACGCTTGTGACCCGAAGTGCTCCATGAGATGCAGCAGCAAGCAAAATTGAAGTGGAACAACTTCCTAGGTCACTATTCAAAACAGCAGCCATATTGATACATGCTTTAACACATGTATCAACAGGGGGGGATAGTGAGTAAGACCTATAAGTATTGCTTAGTCGTAAAACCTAGGGGTACAGCTAAAAAAAATCACTGTTTTTATCATCCGCAAGAGCGTAGGACTCGTTGAAAGAACGAATGGTACAGTAAAAAACAGACTAAGGAAATGTATGGCAGAAACGGGAAGGCCCTGAGTAGAATGCATAGACTTAGTAAAAACATACATGCATGTGACCCCCAACAACACAGGGATAACCCCCTATGAGGCATTGTTTGGCCGACCTTTTAGACTCCTGGTGTACACAGAAGAACAACAAGCAGAGGAAGAGACAGACTTAAGTGATTGGATGAGAAAGTTGTTCCAAAGCAAAAATGTTGTTGATACAAATAAACTGCCGGAAGGCCTTTCTGCTTCTCCACAGGAACATCCGGTGGCGGTGGGAGACTGGGTCCTGGTCAGAGTGATTAAGAAGAAGTGCTGGAACCAACCCCGGTGGGACGGACCCTACAAAGTACTACTGACCACACCAACTGCAGTCAAAATAGCAGAGAGATCCACGTGGATACACCTCAGCCATTGCAAAAGGATTGAGCCAATCAACGCTGAGTAGGGGGCGGAAGTCGGGCTTCAAAGGGGGAAGTGAGCCCTAGGCCACTTTCGTCTCAAACCCGTGAAGAAAACAACTGAACCCCCCACTAAATAGGGATGGCTCATTCACGTGCAATGACCACGTGGAACTGGATCTGGACCCTGGGCGCATTGATGACCATCGCAACTGCAACACCACTGAACCACCTCAAGTACCCACATGCCTACGCAACCAACGAATGGTGGCGACTGATGAACGCAACAGCTTATAATAGAAACTACACCAATTGCTATGTGTGCTCCCACATGCCAGTAGCAGCCCATAATTCAGGCCTCAGGCCATATAATGTCAGGTGGACAAAGTCATGGTGCCTGTACGGCCTGTCAACCCACCCAGGAAGGGGTAAACTGTGGCAGAACTCTAACTTCAGTCAACCATTAAAAATCAATTGGGCCAAAACACCGATCACTAGAGCTGAATGTACCCCAAATGAAGATTTGGTAGCATGGCCACAGCTGTCCGTAGCACTACCAGAAGTATTAATGCTAACCCATCTTCCCAGAAAGGCTTTTCCAGCATGCGTGGTTAACAATGGATCCCGAGAGGTGGGGAAGCTGCCTCACATGTTGTGTAACAGTACGTTTTCCTACTGTCCACGACAGAACGAGACGAAGTGCATGTACTGCCTCCAGAATCCCACGTGTGCAAAGAACAGTACGCTCCAAGAGGCAGCATGTGCGATGACCAACCGCTCGTTACCGCTGGAAGATGGAAGTCAGAGTTACTGCTCCCGCATAGCCCCTGGGCCTAAAGGAACCCGGGTACTGACAGACTGGTATTTTGTATGTGGACACAAAGCCTATGTCTCCTTACCACCTGACTGGAATGGACTGTGCACCATAGCATCATTATCAGACCATGTGTTCTTTATGCAAAGAACAAGCACAACCAGCAGGCACCGCCGTGAAGTGACTGAACGGGTCGAGGATGTTCCCAAGGAATGGAGAATATGGGGAACCGGGGAAAAGATAGGACAGAGCCTGTTTCCATGGGTCGGAGTCGGACTGGTTCGGGACCATGTCGAGATAAACAGGTACGCCCTACTCCGTCTGATAAACGCCACAAGAACGTTAGGCAAAGGAACTTCACGGGAGTTGAGCGCCTTGCGTGCAATGGTGATGCAGAACAGAGTGGTTTTGGACTTGCTGGCTGCCCCGCAAGGAGGAGTATGCAAGATAATTGGACAGACTTGTTGCACCTTCATCCCTGATGAAAACGGTGATGGGGGGAGTATCCACACTGCTTTGTCTGACTTAGACACCCTACAGCAGTATGTAGAACGGCAGACACCTGGAGGGAATCTGGATTGGCTCTCTTGGCTGACTACTGGAGCCTGGTGGCAAATTCTGCTGAAAGTCTTAGTGCCACCAGGGGTCATTCTGCTACTCTTTTGTTTATTTTTCAGTTGTATTGTTCCATGTTTAAGGAAAATGATGACAAATGTTTTCATTTCGGCTTTCTATCAGTATACCCTTGTGCAGGGTGAGCTGGAGGGTGAAACAGAGGACCAAATATGAAACCCCCATTGAAAATGGGAGACCAAGTGGTGGGGGTGGATGTAAACTGGTTTTCAAACTAATGTTTAATTTTTGCAAATGTATGTAGGTGCTTCCCCGAGTGAGACTGACTAGCAGTGGCTGCCGTGAGCGGCGGGGCCATTGAGGAATTTTCCTGTCTTGAAAGAATAGAGAGTGTGACTTTGGGTCAAAAGAAGGATAGACAGCCGCATGACAGGTTTTTCGCCTCAACCTCATTCAGGATTGTATGTGCTATGTTCATGATAAACAGGGAGGAATTGTTAGAATAGATAAACATGTAACTGTTTTTCTATGTATCACAATGTGTTCATCATAAACATGCACATGACCATCAGACTGTAAGCACAAAACATACTCTCATACACCTGGACCCTCCAGGTGAGGAAAGCAGGTAACGCCTGTTTCCTGACGTCACACACACATACACACACCCCCCACACACACTTACGTGATGCTAAAATAAAAGCACCGGCAGGAAGAAGAAAGTCAGACTCTCTTTCAGAGGCACGTGAGTGTTAGCTGACTGAGACTCTCCCTGCAGGTAAAAAATCAACTACGGGTTTCTGTGTCTTTCTTTATTTAACGGTGGTCCGAACCTAACAGGAGACCTTTTAATTTTAATGTTGTGGCTGATCAGTGTGGATCTTTGTTCCTGCAGCTGGATGTTGTTGGCTGATATATTTGGATTCCCATTAGCTTCTGGTATAGTCTTCCTGGTTGCTTTGGTTCAGTTTGTGTGCACCAGTCATTTTTTGTATGGTAATGCATGGATTAGATTCCACATCTGCAGTAAAATGGAGGAAAAGGGTTATTGTTTTGCTCCTGCTCCAACTCTCCACCAAGTTTCAATAGAAAAAAAAGGCCATTTAATGTACTTATTTCACATCCTGCTGGCAGACATACAGATAAACGGAAAAGCTTAAAAACACATTCATGAGCTAACTGTGGCACTGGGTGACTTTTATTACCAAGAATATGCACAGTGTACTTTATTTTTACTCAGTCAATACACTGACCTGCAGCCAAAATACTCAGAGGAAAAAAAATGTGGATTCATCCATCCCTGAACTAGTCCTCAACAAATTTCTTCTCTTTGAGCAACAGTGCCCAGCTGTTATAGGAAATGACCGGTTACAAAACTGTTATTGAAAACTTCTGTAAAGATCCACGACTTCTGTTGTCATGAGCAGAAATAATGATCTCTGTGAGTGGGCTTGAAGCTGTGAGCCACAAACAACTTGCCAGGAGATGGACCACTTTGATTTTGCTCTTGATGGAAATCAGTGACAGAATGACACCAAAACTGTTTTATTATCATTATTTCTTATAGGTGTAATGAGTCTTTATGAATTCTGTTTAATCTTAGCCTTTAATGATCAATTTGACACTTACAAACCCTCCAGCTCATCTCACCTGATATCACACAGTAACATCTTTGTGAAAAAACTCTGCATATGAGCAGACAGTGCTGTAATAAGCATTTGCCCTCTTCCTGATTTCATAGGTTTGGTTTTTTTTTTTGCATATTTCTCACACTTAAATGTTTCAGATCATCAAACAAATTTTAATATTAGACAAAGATAACCTGAGTAAATGCAAAATGCAGCATTTACAAAATGATTTCATTTATTAAGGGAAAAAAGCAATCCAAAATCTACCTGCCCCTATGTGAAAAATGACTTTTTCATATAGGGGCAGTTAAACCTAATAACTGGTTGTGCCACCCTTGGCAGCAAAACCTGCGATCAAGCATTTATGATAACTCACAATGACTCTTTGACAACACTGTGGAGCAATGTGCCAATAATGTCAGTAAGAGGTACAGTATCAATTTCAATTCATTTTTATTTATATAGTGTCAAATAACAACAAACAGTGGCCTCAAGGTGCTTTATATTGTAGGTAAAGACCCTACAGTAATTACAGAGAAAACCCAACAGATGAAATGACCCCCTATGAGCAGCACTTGGCGACAGTGGGAAGGAAAAACTCCCTTTTAACAGGAAAAAACCTCCAGCAGGACCAGGCTCAGGGAGGGGCATTCATCTGACACGACCAGTTGGGGCTGAGGGGAGAAGGACAGGACAAAAGACACACTGTGTAAGAAAGCAAGAGATTAATAATAACTGACGATTAAATGCAGAGTGGGGTATAAACAGAGGAAAATAGGTGAATGAAAAGAAACACTCAGTGCACCCAGCAGCCTAGGCCTTATAGCAGAATAACTAAAGGATGGCTCAGGGTCACCTGATCCAGCCCTAACTATAAGCTTTATCATAAAGCAAAGTTTTAAGCCTGATCTTAATAATAGAGAGGGTATCTGTCTCCTGAATCCCAACTGGGAGCTGGTTCCACAGAAGAGGGGCCTGAAAGCTGAAGACTCTGCCCCCCATTCAACTCTTAAGTATCCTAGGAACCACAAAGAAGACAGCAGGCTGCGAGCGAAGGGCTCTATTGGGGTGATACGGTACTATGAGGTCTTTAAGATACGATGGGGCCTGATTATTCAAGACCTTTTATGTGAGGACAGGAATACTTTTTCACAGCACTGTACATTTGAACTTTGAAAGTGTGACGAATCCCACTGTTTTTACTCTGAGAAGACACCTGAGCACATAATGAGAAGTTGGACAGAAACTAAAGGCAGGAGCACCCACTACCTTGTGTGTCTGCTTGTCTCTGACTTAATAAAAGAAAGTGGCGGCATGTGTTTACAGTTACTGTCAGACAGAGTCATAAAACATGTGGACACTGGCTGTTTACACCCACGGGCAACACTGCACCACATATCACAGGAGGCTGAGGGCTGGGTGCCACATTGTGGAAACCTTCGTGTCATGTGTGTTTGTGAGCACTAAAACTGAAGTTATACAGTGAGGGTCACATGCAAGAAAGCCTGCTGTGTGAACTCGACCATACAGGTTTTTGTTTGACTTAAACTAAATTGTGACCAAGGCCTTACTTTAAGTTCTATTTTAAAGCTGATAGTTAAAAAAACAAACATGTACAAATTTATTTCTGTTTGTGTGCGTGTGTGTGTGAGTGTGTGAGAGAGAAAGAGAGAGAGAGAGAGCGAGAGCTTTGTTATCAGTGCTGACTTTTCCTGTGAACTGGTTTAATGAGATAAACTCCCCCAAAATAAATGACAAAAACACGGCTGGTTGTCAGATGTATGGAAACGCTGAGTGTGGCTCCTTCTGACTCATCAGAGCAGCTCCTTTGATCACTCAGGAAATATGGAGGCTTACAATTTCTTTATCACCCTCATTAATCTCTCTCTCTCTCTCTTTCTTTCTCTCTCTCTCTCTCTCTCTCACACACACACACACACACACACACACACACACACACACACACACACACACACACACACACACACACACACACACACACACACACACACACACACACACACACACAGTGCCAATAAATCCAAAAACACAATTACAGAGAAGATGATGACTTATGAGCATGTGGTGATTCTGGGTCTCCCATGGTAAACTTCTCAGAAATGAGCAATGGTAACAATTTGTGAGCATGGATATCCTATTTTCATCATATTCTCGCCTCAGCAAAATGCAAAGACCTATGGGAGGCATACTTCCCTGTTTGGGTTCAAGGGCAATTTGAGAGGAGAAGAAGCTAGAAGATACAGGGGTTGGACAATGAAACTGAAACACCTGGTTTTAGACCACAATAATTTATTAGTATGGTGTAGGGCCTCCTTTTGCGGCCAATACAGCATCAATTTGTCTTGGGAATGACATATACAAGTCCTGCACAGTGGTCAGATGGATTTTAAGCCATTCTTCTTGCAGGATAGTGGCCAGGTCACGACGTGATGCTGGTGGAGGAAAACGTTTCCTGACTCGCTCCTCCAAAACACTCCAAAGTGGCTCAATAATATTTAGATCTGGTGACTGTGCAGGCCATGGCAGATGTTCAACTTCACTTTCATGTTCATCAAACCAATCTTTCACCAGTCTTGCTGTGTGTATTGGTGCATTGTCATCCTGATACACGGCACCGCCTTCAGGATACAATGTTTGAACCATTGGATGCACATGGTCCTCCAGAATGGTTCGGTAGTCCTTGGCAGTGACGCGCCCATCTAGCACAAGTATTGGGCCAAGGGAATGCCATGATATGGCAGCCCAAACCATTACTGATCCAACCCCATGCTTCACTCTGGGCATGCAACAGTCTGGGTGGTACGCTTCTTTGGGGCTTCGCAACACCGTAACTCTCCCCGATGTGGGGAAAACAGTAAAGGTGGACTCATCAGAGAACAATACATGTTTCACATTGTCCACAGCCCAAGATTTGCATTGCATTTGCATTTGCATTGAAACCGACGTTTGGCATTGGCACGAGTGACCAAAGGTTTGGCTATAGCAGCCCGGCCGTGTATATTGACCCTGTGGAGCTCCCGATGGACAGTTTTGGTGGAAACAGGAGTGTTGAGGTGCACATTTAATTCTGCCGTGATTTGGGCAGCTGTGGTTTTATGTTTTTTGGATACAATCTGGGTTAGCACCCGAACATCCCTTTCAGACAGCTTCCTCTTACGTCCACAGTTAATCCTGTTGGATGTGGTTTGTCCTTCTAAGATTAAGATAGTGTTTATTTGTCACATGCACAGTTATACACAGTACAATGCACAGCGAAATGTATTTTGTACCTGCAACCTTATATACACACACATATAAATAAGAAGAATAAAAAAAAAAAAAAAAGTAATTCACACTATACACTATACTCTATATACTATACACTATACACACTTTTATAAATTATAATATTTACATTGTGCAATAATGGTCCAGTTAGGGCTCAGAGTTGAGCAGACAGATGGCTTGTGGGTAAAAACTCTTCTTCAACCTTTCAGTCTTAGTCCTCAGGCAGTGGTAACGCCGGCCTGATGGGAGCAGGGAGAAGAGAGAGTGTCCGGGGTGGCTGGGCTGTTTTAGGATCTTCATGGCCCTCAGCCTGCACTGCTTGGTGTAAATGTCCTGCAGGTTGGGGAGGGTGGTTCTGATGGTCCGTTCAGCTGAACAAACCACCCTTTTTAGGGCCACGAAGTCCTGCTTGGTGCAGTTTCCCATCCAGGTGGTGATGCTCCCACGCATGATGCTCTCGATGGTGCAGGTGTAAAAGTTCCTGAGCACCTTGAGTGGGAGCTTGAAGTCTCTCAGCCGCCTGAGGAGGTAGAGACGCTGTCTGGCCTTCTTCACAGTGATGTTTATGTGATGAGTCCAGGACAGGTCCTGTGAGATGGTCACTCCCAGGTATTTGAAAGTGTCCACTCTTTCCACCTCAGCACCACTGATGACAAGTGGATGGTAGTCCCTCTGCTGCTTCCTGCTGAAGTCCACGATCAGTTCCTTCGTTTTGCTGACGTTGAGCAGGAGGCACCAGTTCTCCAGGCGGGAGACCTCTCTCCTGTAGGCTGTCTCCTCATTGTGAGAGATTAGTCCCACAACAGCAGTGTCGTCAGCAAACTTGATGATGACGTTGGACTCTGACGTGGCCTCGCAGTCATGGGTGTACAGTGAGTACAGCAGAGGGCTGAGCACACAGCCTTGGGGGGATCCAGTGTTGAGGGTGAGGGAGGATGAGGTGAGGTGACCCACTCGTACCACCTGTGGTCTGCTGGTCAGGAAGCTGTGAACCCACCTGCACAGGGATGGGCCCAGGCCCAGGTCCAGCAGCTTAGAGACCAGCCTGGAGGGAACTATGGTGTTGAATGCTGAGCTGTAATCTACAAACAGCACTCTCACATAGTTCCCCTTACCAGTGTCTATGTGTGAAAGGGTCTTGTGGAGGAGGAAGGATATGGCGTCATCTGTGGATCTGTCTGGCCGGTATGCAAACTGTAGTGGGTCGAGGGTGGTGGGCAGTGAGGAGGTGATGAATGTCTTGATGAGTCTCTCAAAACACTTCATCACCACAGAGGTGAGCGCTTCTTGGTGGTATGCTGACATTACCCTGGATACCATGGCTCTTGATACATCACAAAGACTTGCTGTCTTGGTCACAGATGCGCCAGCAAGACGTGCACCAACAATTTGTCCTCTTTTGAACTCTGGTATGTCACCCATTATGTTGTGTGCATTGCAATATCTTGAGCAAAACTGTGCTCTTACCCTGCTAATTGAACCTTCACACTCTGCTCTTACTGGTGCAATGTGCAATTAATGAAGACTGGCCACCAGGCTGGTCCAATTTAGCCATGAAACCTCCCACACTAAAATGACAGGTGTTTCAGTTTCATTGTCCAACCCCTGTATTTGACAAGCATGATGTGATGGATGGACATTGAGGCCAAAACACAGCATCTTTATTTCTGTGGTCCTAATTCATTATGCAAAATTTATTTATAGTACAACAATGTAGCCCCTTAACTGGCAAGGGCCCGGTGACGGGCCGTTTGTAGTCTCTTTTATATGGCAGGCTAGACCCTCCCATTTTTATTGACACGTCATTCGGCCAATCATGTAACTGGCTGCACCAAATCACCTGACAAAGCTACGTGACGCCCTCTGAGTATTATTGGCTCTGGGAAACCCATTTCTTAACATTATTGGCCGAATGAGGTGTCAGTCAAAATGGGCGGGTCTAGCCTGCCATATAAATGCACTTCATTCGGCCCGCGGACCTGACGCAGCCGATTAATAGGCTATGAAATGGGTTGTTCAGAGCCAATAATAACCAGAGGGTGTTATGTAGTTGTTTCAGGTGATTTTATTTGCTGCCAGTTAAGGGGTTAAATTAAAAGCAGAGGGACATAAAGATCTAGTTCGTGTAGTGGCGGTCCTTCTTGTATATGTGGCTGTAGCTCAGTAGGTAGAGCAGGGCACCTGCTGATCGGAAGGTCAGCGGTTCAAATCCTGGCTACTCCAGGCTACATGCCAATGTATCCTTGGGCAAGATACTTAACCCCAAGTTGCTCTCCGACCGTTCTGTCGGAGTATGAATGCGTGTGAGTGTTAGTTAATTAAAAAAGCACTTAGCTTTGTAAAAATGGAAGTGCTTGTATGAATGGGAGTGCATGGGTGAATGCAAACAGGCTGTATAAGCGCTTTGAGTGCTCATACTGAGTAGAAAAGCGCTATATAAGAACTAGTCCATTTACCATATATTGGCTAGTTGAATGTGACTGAGCTTGTTTGTGTTAGTTATACTCTGCAACACTCCTGTGGCTCCACCTGCCTCTCTCGTTGTCTTTCAGCAGCTGTGGCTCAGCAGGTAGAGCAGCAGACAGTTTAAATTCCCAGTTCATCCAGTCCACATAGCCTTGAGCAAGACATTCAGCTCCCAAGCTGCTCTGCATGCAAGGCATCCATGTAAGTGTATGTGTGAGAATCAAAAGGAAAATTGCAGAGCACTCCAGAACACTCCATTCAGTAAGGTTGAAAAGCACTACTAAATTTGGCCAAAATAATAATGTGTCATAGGACGAGAGGCAGAGTACACCCTGGACAGGTCTGCAGTCTGTTGCAGGGCTAACGCAGAGACAGACAACCATTCACACTCACAGTCACACCTGTAGGTGTAGGTGATTTACAATCACCACGTTTTTTTGAACTGCAGGAGGAAGCTGGGGTACATGGAGAGAGAGCAGGATAAAACTCCACACTGAAAGGCCACAGACTGGATTTGAACCCAGGACCACTACTACAGGCTGCCATCTTATCTGTTAATGTGCATGCATGTAACCTGTTTATAAATGCTGACCTCCAGTTATAGGATGTGTATAAATTGAGCTCTTCAGTAATTTATCAACATGTCTTCCATACCTCATCCCAACTAGACTGCTCAAGGATGTATTACCCTTCATTAATGCTTTCATATGTGTTATGATCAATCCAGTTTTATTAGTAAGGTGCAAACCACAGGGTTTCTAGCTGTAATTAAACCTATACCTAAAAAAGTCTATATGTGACCCATGTCTTTACCTAACTGTAACCAACCTCCTATTTCTTTGTAAAATCCATAAAAAAGTTTGTGAAGTCATGTTATGACAGTTCGTTATGGACTGGGTAGGTTAATTAATTTCAGTTAGGATTGAGCGTGCACAATAGCACAGAAACAGCACAGGTAGAAGTCAACACTTGCCTATTCTAATAGCCTTTGTCAATCAAAGTTTTTTTGTATTTGAAACCACCAGTTACAGCATTTTACTACAGAAATGCAATACATCAGTGAGATTAGAGGTACTGCATTACACTGGTTAGATTAATATTTATCTGATAGATTCCAGTTTGTTCATGTAAACAATGAGGTTAGCCATGGAGTCCCACATGGTTATGTTCTAGGACCAATACTTTTCACCTTTTACAGTCTTCTCTTAGGCAGTAACAGTAGGAAACACTGCATACATTTCCATTTCTGCCGGGTTTATTCATCTATAAAGCCAGATGACACAAATCACTTAGTCAAACTACAGACATAGCTTAAAAACATAAAGGCCTGGATGACCTATAATTTTCTACTTCTGACAATATTGTATTTGGCCCTAAAAAAAACTCAGAAGCAGATTTTTAACTGGATGTTAAACTAATGTTTGATGTACTGCTGTCAGAAACCTTGGAATTATTTGTGATTAGGATTTCTTCCTCAACTCACCCACAATCCAAGTCTCTTAGTCTGTCTTTTCTTACTTGCACAGTATTGTCAGAATTAGGAACATCATGTTTAAAGTAATGCTGAAAAAAATAACTTTTATGACTTTAATACTTTTAGGTAGGACTATTGTAATTTGTCAATATCCAAATGTTAGAAATGTCTCCAAAAAGCCCTGCAGTGAAAATACTTCCAGTACAGGAACTAGAAAGAGAGATCATATTTCTCCCATATTAGCTACTCTTCACTGGCTCCCTCTGAAGTGCAAAACAGAATTAAAAATTATTTTCCTCACATACAAAGCCCATAATTACAAAGCTCCATCATATCATAAAGACCTCATACTATCATATCATCCCAATAGAAAACTTTCCACTCTGAATGCCTTATTCTATTGTTAGGCTGCTAGGGGACCTTCATGCATTTATATGCCACTATTACACTTCATCAACTGTTTGTCTTCTTTCTCAGTTGGTTGATGATTTTTTCTCTGCTTCTTTTCTCTCCTTCCTGCAGGTATATGTGCTTCCAGATCTGCAAGTCTGATCTGCAGTTGGTCCCACCAGTTGGTTCTTGCTTCTCAGCAGTCCCGAGTTCTTGTTTTTTGTTTCATGATGCTCCAAATGTTTACAGTTGGTGAAAGATCTGGACTGCAGGCAGGCCGGCCAGTTCATCACCCGGACTCTACTACTATTACTAGCCATGCTGTTGTAATAGATGCAGCGTGCATTTTAACATTGTCTTTCTGAAATATAGAAGTCCTTCCATGAAAAAGACTTTATCTGGGGGGGGGGGGGGGGGGGGGGATATGTTGCTCTAAACATTTTTATAATTTTCAGCATTGGTGGTGTCATAAACAGGCCATGTGGCAGGCAGAGTGCAGACCCCAATGCAGGACTAAAACAACATACATGAACTTGACTTTAATACTTGATTACAGAATCTCTCCAAAGGAAACATAAACTACAAAAAAAAAAAAGCCTCAGGCACACATGGAGCAGGTGAGACACAACCACGAGAGGGCAGGGAGTGATAGATGACATGATGAAGACGAAGGAAAAACACAGAGAATATATACACAAGGGATTATGAGGACAAGTGGAAACAGCTGAGGGGGAAATGTGGACAGAATGACACTAACAAGACAAGGGGAAGCAAAACTGAACATGACACATACAGAACAGAAGACAGCCAAAATAAAACAGGAAGTGTGTGAACAGGGAAACAAACAGACTTAACACACATCAAAGAACATAAACAGAGGGAAACAAGACACACAAGAACTCAGGAGGAACTAAACTACACACCAAAAACTGGGAACATGATTAAACATATTTAAACAGAAACAAAGGACAAGAAACCAAAACCAGCGATCACAGAATATTAAGTCATAAAACCACAGAAGTCTACCAAACTCAGAAACACTGGGTAACCAACCCAGGACCATGACAGAAACTATCAAGCCCATAGACACTAATGCACTTCAATAACATCAGAGATGGAGGCTTTTGAACTGAATACTGATAATAAGCCAGATGATCCCTCTCCTCTGTAGTCCAGAGGACATGGTGTCCATGTTTTCCCAAAATTTGACCACAGAACAGTTTTCCACTTTGCCTCAGTCCATTTAAGTGAGCTTTGGCCCAGAGAACATGTTGGTGTTTCTGGATCGTGTTCACATGTGGCTTCTTCTTTGCATGAAGGAGCTTTAACTTGCATCTGTGGATGGCACAGTGAACTGCATACACAGACAGTGATTTCTGGAAGTGTTCCTGAGCCCATGCAGTGAGTTCCATGACAGAATCAGGGCTGTTTCTAATGCAGTGCCACCTGTGAGCCAGAAGATCACATCCAATACTGATTTTCATCAATTTCGCTTGCACACAGGTTGCTGGTTCATTTCTAGGAAATACACTTTGGGGTTACATCAGGAAGGGCATGTGGTGGAAAGCAAACATGTTTCTTTTATAATATTTTTATTTTAGAGAGTTTGATTTTCTGTTACATGGCACTGAACAGGAGTGGCCCTCCAATCTCATTGTACATCCTGTATAATGACAATAAAGGCATTCTATTCTATTCTATTCTATTCTTGCAGTGATGACCCTGTGTGACAGGAGCAGCTGAAAGCAACTTTTAGATGTTAAAAGATTCAAAATTATTCCACAATTTGTACACATAGATTTTTGCAGATTTGGGAACCTATGTCCATCTTTACTTATGAGGAACTCTGCTTCTTCCCAATCATGTTACCGACCTGTTGCCAGGTAACCTAATTAATTTCAAAATGTTCTCACCGCTGTTTCTTTTTAGTACAACTTAGTTTTCCAGCCTTTTGTTGCCCCATCCAAACTTTTTGATGTGTTGCTGCTATCAAACTGAAAATAAGCTAATATTTTTCATGAAATAGTAAAATTCTCAGTTTTCTGTGTTCTATTGTGAATAAAATATGGATTTATGAGACTTGAAAATGATTGCACTCTGTTTTTATTTACACTTTACACAGCATCTCAACTTCTTTGAAACTGGGGTTGTGTGTAACTTTTTATAAAGTTATTATGTTTCAAGCAGTGTAGGAGCAAACTGTGCTTAGTTTTTAGTTTTTAGTGGAAAAAATACAATTAAAGAAACTATAAAAATATGTTGTGGGTTCAGTAAAACTAGTTTGGCGTGATTTTTGTGCAATGTGGGACTCTTCCTTGAGTTTCCTTTAAAGACTTTGGCTCACTCTGTCCTGGAATAAATACTAACCTTGAAAGAAAATGATCCATCTGGTTTCACTGTCCAGTTATGTCACAGCCCATCAATGGCTGCCTTTAAAGCCTGTTTACTCCATGTGTGCTTTTCTCTCATTCTCTGCCAGCCTTCAATTTTGCTGTCATTATTTGAGGCTTTGTGTTGATGTGAAAGTTTGAGCCGTTCGCTCTCAGTCCAGAGAAGGAAACAAGAGGCATCATTGTGTGACTTACCACTGTGCTTTGATCCAAAGATGATGGTGTTCAGTTCAACAGCTTCTGTTCTCTGTTTTCAGTCTTTAGAGGGTTAAGCTTTCTCTCTCTCTCTCCTTTAGTTAATGTCCAGCTAATGTCCAGCCTAGTTTCCCAGGCTGGACATTGGTATTGAATAACTTTTGGATTCATAAGAAGTGAAGTTACTACATCTCTGTCCATTATGACAGTTACTGCATTTCTACATGTTTAGCATTTAGTGGGTGGGGAATTAATACTTGCTGGCTACATATTTGTAGTCTATATAATTGCATACTCAGATATTCCTGTTGAGTGAGTTCCAGTCTAATTGTGGTCCAAATCAGTGATGCATTAAGAGCTGTTTGCAGCCTTAATCTTGCAAGGCCAGCAGGTATTTTAACAATGGGTTTATAGAGAGTCTTTCAGAGTTAATCAGCCTTAAAATTATTTTCTTTAGAAATGAGTCCAAATCTCTCAAAGTCTTTAATCCAGAAATAAACTGTGTAAGAAATGCAAATGAAAAAACCAAGATGACCACTGTCACAGATGATGAGCTCCAAACGGCAATCTGGAAAATGATCGGAGAGAATGAGTTGGAAAAAGTGGAGTTAGCGCGAAGGAGGAAGCAACGCAGCTCACTGTTGTCTAGGTTCATGAATGTCTACAGAAGTTTGATATTTTACAGGAATTTTAATAAATAGTCAAATATTATTGCTCTGAGAGGAGCAACACCCTATCACTAAATTGATAGAATTGCCCTCATGATAATGTTACTCTAGCTTTTTCATAGCAATAACAGGTTTAATTAATGCAAACCACATCTTATTACCACTAACAGACTTAGGAGTGTCTTTTAAATCAGTGTCAGCATTTAAGCATAATGTTCTAATGGTAATACTTGGAATTTTGGCTATACGCGTCTTTTTAAAGTTTTCAAAAGTTATGGTTTAGCTCTGCAAATATCCCAAAAGGATCCTGTTTATGTAGCTCCAATTTTGGCAGCTGAACACCGGCACATTCTAGTAATAGAAGGCATGATGCGAGACAATGGAAGTTTCTAGAACATTTTGTGCCTGTGGGATGAGCCGCACTGTGTCCTGCTGGTATATCACTATCTTCAAAATCCACAGTCAGAGAAGGAAGCACATTGTCAGAAGCACCAGCCCTGAAGAGTGTGTACCCGTGTGTGTGTGTGTGTGTGTGTGTGTGTGTGTGTGTGTGTGTGTGTGTACGGTCTGAATGCAGAATGTGGCTGGCACAGTAATTAACATTTCCCTAGCATCAGCGGCTAGTGCTCAGGGCTAAAATGATCCATGGAGACCTCTCGAAAGCTCTAACGAACCCCATACACTTCTTCACTGACAAAAAAGACAATGAAAGTTGAAGTGGATGAAGACAAATCTCTAATGAAAATCACCTACGGTATGCCAAAAATCCTTGAAAATAGGTGCAAGAATTTACTACACACTATCGACTTTTTAGTATTTTGTCTCCTTCCACTGCAAATGCACGTAAATTACATGGTGAACTTGTAAGCTGAGCACAGTTCCAAACAAACGCTTGCAAGATAGTTCCCAGAGTGGCACACAGAGCATAAAACATGGCTGTAGCTTCCTGGTCTCAAAAGCAAAACCAAAGCGTAAGGGCCTCAAATCTGCATTTCTTTAATGGCCACCTGCAGGCAACTCCTCAGGTTGAACAGAAGTCTCCCAGTGACAGCTCCCTCACTCCGATCACTTTATGGTCTCACTTGCTAGTTTCAGGTCACATCAAATAAAACTCTCAGTTTGAGGCTTAAACAAACGGCTTCGCTAACAGATGGGTAACCTCATCCACAGGTGGACCGGCTAGATCAGGAAACCAGTGATGGACCACGTAGATTCATTATCAGGTACACCTCTCTCAGCCACAAACTGTGTGCTCTTTTTCTCTCTTTCTCGGTGCACTCAATAACACAAATACAAGCCCTTGTGTGGCCTCTGTTTAGGAAGCAGCTCAGTCTAAAACACTAAAAGTCTGTTTTACATCAGTGAAGCATCAGTCAAAGGATTGATGCGCCAGTGTAAAATCACTGGGAAATTTTGGTTCACTGTATCATTTTATTATTTTGTATGTACAGGTTTTTTTTTTAACATATGTGTGAAATGCCCATAAACTTCCATAAAAAATGAATAATGTACTGGCAGAAAATTACCAGGACATTCTAATTTTTTTTACTCTGAATCTACAAATGCAGATCGTGTTTAAGTGTTCAGATGTGATGCCCAAAAGAAGTGTTTTTTGTTTTTTTCAGGGTTTAAGGAGGCTCAGGCTTTAGCCTGATGTCTTCTGAACCTTCCCTAGAACTCTGTCTGAAAACAGATCCAAAGTGAGTATGCATAATGATGAACATGGGGGAACAAATAAACCATAACAATGAAATGTATACCTCGTGCCTTGAGACCAAACAAAAATACGAACAGACAGTCTGTCTTGTGCACACATTTCCATCCTGCACACTCTTATCCAGAAAACCAGGCTTTGGAATATGCATTTTATTTCTTTGCTTCTTGGGGATTAAACACAAACAAGTTCCACTGCCATTTGTCTAAATAGCCACCCATCCTTGTTCATTTAGTTTTCATTTCAGAAGTTAATTCATATTTATTCTGGTGATTCTACATTGCATTTCGCTCAGGGCCAGTAACTGATCCACAAATTAATACCTCACTGGGAATAATCAGATTCCACATCAACTCACTTTCCCTCAGTTTGCTCGGGCATCTCACTTTTCTGACTCCAGGCTGTTTGTTTTGGCAGAGAGCTCCAGCAGGGTTAGAGCACTCATTAGTTTTTCTAGTCGCATCCCGTGATTTCTGACGTCCAGGTCTCACTTTTCCATCCATCATATTCAGTGATAAATGATTCAGTAGAGGTTAGTTTATCTGAAGGTGACCTCCCCTTGCAGTTTCTGCTCTTATCAGCCTGTCAGCTGAGGGGATCATTTTTCAGTCTCCAAGCTGGCAGCAAAAGAGACTTGGCCATTTTTCTTTCCTTTCTCTCTCTCTCTCTGAGGGAGATATCTCTCTCTATATACAGTACCAGTCAAAAGTTATATATATATATATATATATATATATATATATATATATATATATATATATATATATATATATATACACACACACACACACACACACACACACACACACACACACACACACACACACACACAATAGTATATACAGGTGCTGGCCATAAAATTAGAATATCATGAAAAATTTATTTATTTCAGTAATTCCATTCAAAAAGTGAAACTTGTATATTATATTCATTCATTATACACAGACTGATATATTTCAAATGTTCATTTCTTTTAATTTTGATGATTATAACTGACGACTAATGAAAACCCCAAATTCAGTATCTCAGAAAATTAGAATATTACTTAAGACCAATCCAAACAAAGGATTTTTAGAAATGTTGGACAAATGGAAAGTATGAACATGAAAAGTATAAGCATGTTCAGCACTCAATACTTACAATACTAGTTGGGGCTCCTTTTGCCTGGATTACTGCAGCAATGCAGCGTGGCATGGAGTCGATCAGTCTGTGGCACTGCTCAGGTGTTATTCAAGATTCAAGATTCAAGAAGTTTATTGTCATGTACACCGCAAAACACTGTGGTTATGCTGAGCAATGAAATTCTTACTTGCGACTGCTTTACAAACAATTGAAATAAGCAACTAAGTTAAAATTAAATTTAAGAACTAGTATATTAGGAAAGTAAAAGTAGAAAATAAAAATAAATAAATAATAAAGCAGAAGAAGAAGAAGAAGAAAGAAGAAACAGCCTTTATTGTCCCACAGAGGGGAAATTTGGGTGTAACAGCAGCCGCAGTTATTATAAATATAAATAAAGATATAATAATTCACACTATTAAGAAAAGAATATATATAAAATCAACAAACAATATTAACCTTTATACTACTAATAATAACACTATATACAATGTACATGATGTGCCTGTGTGTTGAACCTTATTAACAGGCCGGACTATTTACAGTATATTATATATTATCCTACATTGTGTAGGCTATTGTGGTTTTTGTTGGGAGCAGTGATGGTTAGCAGTGATATATTGCAAGTGCAATATATACAGATATATACAGATGAAAGAAAGGCAGGTAATCACAGTTTGGTAATCAGTCAGTGGTTCAGTAGCCTGATGGCCTGTGGATAGAAACTGTTTTTTAGTCTGGTTGTTCTTGCTTTTACACTCCTGTAACGTCTGCCAGACGGCAGGAGTGTGAACAGTGTGTGCTGTGGGTGGGTACGGTCCTTGATGATGTTGTGTGCCCTCTTTATTACCCGGGTATTATAAGTGTCCTGTAGTGATGGGAAGGCAGCTCCACAGATGAATTGTGCTGTTTTGATGACACGCTGGAGAGCCTTCCTGTCCTGACTGGTGCAGTTTCCATACCACACCGTGATGGAGTTTGTCAGGATGCTCTCCACAGTGCATCTGTAAAAGTTGCTGAGGAGCTTGGGGAATAATCCGAAGTTCCTCAGTTTCCTTAAGTAGAAGAGTCTCTGTTGAGCTTTCTTGACAGTCTGTGTTGTGTTGTAGGTCCAGGTGAGGTCTTCACTGATGTGGGTGCCAAGGTTGCTGATAGTGGCCTTCAGCTCTTCTGAATTGTTGGGTCTGGCATGTTGCATCTCCCTCTTGACAAAACCCCATAGATTTTCAATGGGGTTAAGGTTAGGTGACTTTGCTGGCCAATTAAGAACAGGGATACCATGGTCCTTAAACCAGGTACTGGTAGCTTTGGCACTGTGTGCAGGTGCCAAGTCCTGTTGGAAAATAAAATCTGCATCTCCATAAAGTTGGTCAGTAGCAGGAAGTATGAAGTGCTCTAAAACTTCCTGGTAGACGGCTGCCTTGACCTTAGACCTCAGAAAAAACAGTGGACCAACACCAGCAGATGACATGGCACCCCAAACCATCACTGACTTTGGAAACTTTACACTGGACCTCAGCCAACGTGGATTCTGTACCTCTCCTCTCTTCCTCCAGACTCTGGGACCTTGATTTCCAAAGGAAATCCAACATTTACTTTGATCAGAGAACATAACTTTGGAGCACTCAGCAGCAGTCCAGTCTTTTTTGTCTTTAGCCCAGGAGAGACACTTCTGATGCCGTCTCTTGTTCAAGAGTGGCTTGACATAAGGAATGTGACAGCTGAAACTCATGTCTTACATATGTCTGTGCGTGGTGGTACTTGAAGCACTGACTCCAGCTGCAGTCCACTCTTTGTGAATCTCCCCCACATTTTTGAATGGGTTTGGTTTCACAATCATCTCCAGGGTGCAGTTATCCCTATTGCTTGTACACTTTTTTCTACCACATCTTTTCCTTCCCTTCACCTCTCTATTAATGTGCTTGGACACAGAGCTCTGTGAACAGCCAGCCTCTTTAGCAATGACCTTTTGTATCTTGCCCTCCTTGCGGAAGGTGTCAAAGGTCGTCTTTTGGACAACTGTCAAGTCAGCAGTCTTCCCCATGATTGTGTAGCCTACAGAACTAGACTGAGAGACCATTTAAAGGCCTTTACAGGTGTTTTGAGTTAATTAGCTGATTAGAGTGTGGCACCAGGTGTCTTCAATATTGAACCTTTTCACAATATTCTAATTTTCTGAGATACTGAATTTGGGGTTTTCATTAGTTGTCAATTATAATCATCAAAATTAAAAGAAACAAATATTTGAAATATATCAGTCTGTGTATAATGAATGAATATAATATACAAGTTTCACTTTTTTAATGGAATTACTGAAATAAATCAACTTTTCATGATATTCTAATTTTATGACCAGCACCTGTCTATACTATTGTATTATTGACTGCCCCTCCCTGAGCCTGGTTCTGCTGGAGGTTTCTTCCTGTTAAAAGCGAGTTTTTCCTTCCCACTGTTGCCAAGTGCTTGCTCATAGGGGGTTGTTTTGACTGTTGGGTTTTCTCTGTATTATTGTAAGGTCTTTACCCACAATACAAAGTGCCTTAAGGCAACTGTTTGTTGTGATTTGGCGCTATATAAATAAAATTGAATCGAACTGAATTGAATTGAATTGAATTGAAAGAGTCTCATATATGAAGAACTGGACAGCACCAGGCCCTGGCATAATTCATACCTACTGGCTAAAGAAGCAAACTGCACTCCACAAGTGTCTGGCAGCACAAATGAATCAGCTGCTTGAGGCTAAGACACACCTGGAATGGCTGACTGAAAACTGGACAGTCCTGTTCCTCAAGGACCCCCAGAGGGGACTGGTCCCATCCAACTATCGGCCCCATAACCTGCCTCAGTACAACATGAAAACTCCTGTCAGGCATCATAGTAGCCAAGATGACCAGGCACATGGCTCAATACATGAGTGAGGCCCAGAAAGGAATTGGCAGAGAGACCAGCGGAGCAAAACACCAGCTACTGGTAGATAGAGTAGTCACTCAAGACTATGAGACCAGACTGACCAACCTATGCACCGCCTGGATTGATTACAAGAAAGCTTATGACTCAATGCTGCACACATGGATCCTGGAATGGCTAGAATTGTACAAGATCAACAGGACCCTAAGAGCCTTCATCAGGAACTCAATGGGAATGCGGAGAACAACATTACAGGCCAACTCCAAGCCCATTGCACAAGTCACCATCAAGTGCGGGATTTACCAAGGAGATCCTCTGTCCCCACTACTGTTTTGCATAGGCCTGAACCCCCTCAGTCAAATCATTAACACTACATGTTCTCCAATCAAAACGTAAATATCCGTCATTTCTGCAGGGCCTATATTTACGTTTCCAAATGACTGCGCCTACCTCTGGCTTCGCGTGTCGTATGGACATGTCCTTGAGTAATGTTGCTGTGGCTCGGAGGACAGAATAGTAATTTATCAATCGGAAAGGTTGATGGTTCATGCCCAGGCTGTCATGTCAAACTATCCCACGGCAAAATAATGACTTCCGTACATGAATAACGAATGTGACGAAATAGAAACTTACGTGTTCTTTTGGGGTCTGCCGGACAAAACCGAACACATTTTTTAAATGCACTTTCGTCTACGACCACTAGATGTCGCTTTTTTCCCCCTTCCAAAGTGTAAATATTGATCGTAATTCGTGCCTGCAGAAATGACCAATACCTACGTTTTCACTCTGAGGACAGGCTGCATTAACAAGACTTGCTACAGATACCGACTACAGAAGAGAGCAACCATCAGTCACCTCCTCTACATGGATGACATCAAGCCAGGAGTGAACAAGACATTGATTCACTGATCCACACCAGTAGGATCTACAGCAATGATATCGGAATGTCATTCAGACTGGAGAAGTGTAGTCGGATGTAACAAAGAGGAGAGGGAAGGCAGTCAGAACTGAGGGGATTGCATTTCCAGAAGGCAACATTGCAGACATTGAGGACAACTACAAATACCTTGGAATCCCACAGGGAAATGGGAACCATTAAGAGGCCACTAGGAAAGCTGCAACCTCCGAGTACCTGCAGAGAGTACGGCAAGTCCTGAAGAGTCAGCTCAATGGGAAGAACAAGATCCGGGCGGTCAACACCTATGCCCTGTCAGTCGTCAGATACCCTGCTGGGACAATAAGCTGGCCAAAGGAGGAGATAGAAGCCACTGACATCAATGCAAGAAAGCTCCTTACCATGCATGGAGGGTTTCAACACAAATCCAGCACCCTGAGACTGTATGCTAACTGGAAGGAAGGAGGCAGAGGACTAGTGAGTGTCAGAACTACTATCCTGAATGAAACGACAAAGATCTATGAGTATATCAGGAAGATGGCCACAAAAGATGATGCGCTTAGTGAGTACCTCAGGCAGCTGAGAAAGGAGTAAGAACAGGAACCATAATAGAAGGACAGGCCTCTGCACAGCATGTACCACAGGCAGATTGAAGAAGTGGGTGGTATTGAAAAATCCTACCAATCGCAAGACATAGATGAAACACCATAACCCACCCAAGGAGAGTTAAGAATGACCTAACTAAGATCACACAGGACTTCCTGATACAGACAGACAAACTAGTGATGGCTAACCAGCCAGACATAGTAGTGGTGGACAAGCAGAAGAAGAAAGCCATTGTTATAGATGTAGCAATACAAAGCAACAGTAACATTAAGAAGGAACACGAGAAGGTCAAGAAAAACTAAGGGCTGAGAAAAGAGCTAGAGGATGCGGAAGGTGGTCCCCGTGGTAAGTGGAACACTTGGGGCAGTGACCCCCCAAACTGGGAGAGTGGTTCCAACAGATTTCAGGAACGACATCCGAGATCTCTGCCCAGAAGAGCTCAGTCTTGGGAACAGCTAAGACACTACACAGGACCCTCAAGCTCCCAGGCCTCTGGGTAGAGGACCTGAGCTTGGAGGACAATGAATGCCCCAGGTCGAGTGCGCAATAGATGGATGGCTGGATGGATAATTTCAGCTTGAGCTTGGCTATGTATGTCTCTTTAAAAACAGCATGATGAGTAAGGGGTGGATCTGACCAAAAAACCATACACATGATGATATGCGAGCATCTTCTCAGTCAGAGTCCGATAAAAGCATTCCCTGCTGTGTTGTCTATGGGACAGTAATTTTCCCATCTGTGGGATTTAATAGGGCTTGAAACTACTGATTGAGCCCATAAAGATATCAGGAAAGTCTTGTATTTATTTAAGTCAAAAGTATGGTCATTTTCTCATTGACTCCTATACAGTTGGGATTTTTGCAACCAGAGAAGTCTCCCTCTGCTGGCCTTTAGAAATAATGCAAGTTTAAAACACTGCTTCAGTTTCACACAGGTCACAGCCTTGAACAGATACTCTGAGCAAATTTCTGGAGGCACTGGAAAACTTCTGTTATTAAAAATCATAAAGACTTTTCCTTTGCTTAACCTTGTAAATTATCACTGTCTGCTAAATGAGCAGTAAATTGTATAAACCCATATTCAGAGGGATCTGAACCTTTGCAGTTTTTTCAGTAAGTTAAGCTTGGATTTTAAAGGATAACTTTATTAACAGGTTAATGCTAATGTTATAGCTAGGAAACTAAGAGAACCGCCAGTCTACGGGGGAAAGTAGTTCATAAGGCAAACAATTATGAAACACGTTTTAATGGAAGATAATAACTGTGCATCCACTGCAATCATAGACATTTGCAGAAACTCAAGTTCAGTGTTCTGGCCTCACGTCTGCACAATTGGAAAATGTGTCATTTATCTTCATATATTGCCTGTTTGTGCAACCTGTGTCTTAGAGCTCGTCCCCTGCTGCACAAAAGCAAATGTACACTGTCCTAAGAAGACCTTTTGTTGTCCTCAGTGGCAGCTACAGCATTGAAGGAGTTGTGCAATGATTGATGTTCTTTTTTGCTTTTTTCATTAGGTCTTTCCAGTATAAGCACATCTATACATCATACAGCATGCATGTGTGGTTAAAGTCCCATCAGCCTGTAGCTATGCTGAGTGTATTATTTATTCTTTTGTATTTATTTTTCTTTGTTGGTGGTAGATTAGTTATCTGTTTCTACTTAGTGATGAAGGTTTGCATTAACAGCAGGCATGCGGACATATTTGGATGTTGAGTATTGATTAATGATTATTTGTTGTTATTATGGAAATACAGGCAAAATCAATCAGGTGGGCCTGAGCTGATAAAAATCAATCAGAATCGCCATTTTTGTTCTGCTAACATGTATGAAGAATAAATAAATTATGATGCACAAAATGCACCAGAAATGGCTTAATTTGGTCAGAACTAGAATCACATTTTGGTTAAATTATGCATCTAGTGGGCACCGAGATTCTGCATTCCCCGCTTTGTTCTAGCCTTCAAGCATGCAGTGCGGAAGAAACAAAAACAAGGTGACATATTTGTTACCGACTGGCTCAAAGGGGAAATCCATCTCTCCCTTAGGAAACCAGGTTTACCGCTGCCTTATTACTCAAAGCAGTGTGCTTCAAAAAGGTACATGGACAAAATGCTCATCTGTTTTCAGTCACGCATAAAAACAGTCCCTGATAATTCAAAAATACTTATCTAATTATAGCCTGCCCTGCCTGCACACTGCATTTCATGCACATCAGAGCATTTTAATTAACAGCAGCAAGCACCTCTTCCAGAAATGCAAAACAGTGACTTTCTCTGTGTCTCAGTGTGTTTGACAGTGACTCCACTGCAGATACCGGACTCCATCCGTCCCCTCCAACCCCCACCCGAGGTCTTTCTGCTGCCTTATCACACATCATCGATTAGGCTCGGGGATGAAGCTGTCGGGGGACCACCCATTTGTTTCCCTGCTGCTGTTGTTTACG
The DNA here is from genome assembly GCF_007364275.1 of Archocentrus centrarchus. Lineage (NCBI taxonomy): Eukaryota > Metazoa > Chordata > Actinopteri > Cichliformes > Cichlidae > Archocentrus > Archocentrus centrarchus. Next base: position 21,137,562 of record NC_044368.1, on the reverse strand, counting down.
ATCAGTGCAACCCCCCTATCATTTTGTCTCTCTCGCTCTCTCTCACTCTCGCTTGCTCACTCATTCGCTTGCTCTCTCACAAACACACACACACACACACACACACACACACACGCACACACACACATGCGCGCACACAGCTTGTAGTACCCTGGAGGAGACGGGAGAGTCTGACAGTGAACACTGAGTTGTTGTTTGTGTGGGTGCGTTAATGTGTGTTGTTCCTGTACAAATTCAAATCAAAATAACACTTACTTTTGCTAAGTTATCAGGATATATGATGTCAAGTCAAGTCAAGTCAAGTTTATTTATATAGCACATTTAAAACAATGACATTGACCAAAGTGCTGTACAAGATCTATAACCCCAAGGACTACACTAAAAATAAATAAATTAAAATAAATAAATTAAAATAAATAAATAAAAACATTAAAAGACAATAAATAACATAAAATAACTAAAAACATTTAAAACTAGAAGCACTCAGAGAGCGCAAACCTCCGCCAAGGCCATAGGGTCACTGACGCTGTAATACGTGTATCTAAATACTGTGAAATAATCTTTCATCTTTCCCAGACAACAATAACCCCCTATCCGCAATAGTGAAGAATCCTTAAAAAAATTCTTGGATCCAGATCGTGATCTGGATCACCGCCAAAATATAATCACTTCTTCCTCTTGTCATTTCCAAACACTCCACAAAATTTCAGCGAAATCCGTTCATAACTTTTGGAGTAATCCTGTTGACAAAGAGACAGACAAACAAACTGACGCGACCGAAAACATAACCTCCTTGGCGGAGGTAACAAATACCATAAAAATACCATAAAAACAATCGTCTAGAAGGAGGTAGCACTGCAGCCAAATGCCAAGGAAAAGAAATGTGTTTTTAGTAAAGATTTAAATGTGTATCATCTGAGCTGTGTGTATATAGAGAGTCTGTGTAGATTCTCAGTTATCCAGGTCATAGTAGTCTCTGGAGCTTGAAAAAGGCGACTGGACTTCTTTTTGTTTCTTGAAGACGTTTCACCTCTCATCCGAAAGGCTTCTTCAGTTCTCAACCAAATGGTGGAGAGACCCAGGTATTTAAACCTGGGTCTCAGCTAAGATGCACAGGAATGAAGGCCAAACACAAACTACAGAGAATGGGAAGGACAAGAGGAACAACATTGTCATCCCATATGTGTCAGGCTTGTCAGAGAAACTCAGAAGAATTTTCTCCAAGCATGACATCTCAGTATACTTCAAACCAAGTCACACCCTAAGACAAAAACTGGTTCATCCCAAGGACAAACCCGCCAAACACAAGATCAGCGATGTAGTGTATGCTGTTCAGTGCAGTGAAGAGTGCTCGGACCTCTACATTGGTGAAACCAAACAGCCTCTTCACAAACGAATGGCACAACATAGAAGAGCCACTTCGACAGGACAAGATTCAGCAGTACATCTGCATCTGAAGGAAAAAGGGCACTCTTTTGAGGATGCCAATGTCCACATTTTGGACAGGGAAAACAGATGGTTTGAAAGAGGAGTGAAAGAAGCCATCTATGTCCACTGTGAACAACCATCATTGAACAGAGGAGGTGGATTACGTCACCAACTTTCCCCCGCTTACAGTGCTGTCCTGAGCTCCCTTCCCAGACGTCTCAACCCCCATTCACACCTTTGTTCCAGTGACCTCAATAGGCCACAGGAAACAATGGAGCGGAGTCCTAAGTTGGTTTCAACTGAAACCACTGATTAAATATGACCCACGCCCCCTTCACACCTGGGCACATGTGTTCAAGCACATGATCAATAGAGGGTCATAACCACCTCCAGGGGACTACGCCCACAGGGGTTTAAATACCTGGGTCTCTCCACCATTTGGTTGAGAACTGAAGAAGCCTTTCGGATGAGAGGTGAAACGTCTTCAAGAAACAAAAAGAAGTCCAGTCGCCTTTTTCAAGCTCCAGAGACTGTATATGGAGAGGTAAATCATTCCATAGCTTTGGTGCTGCTGCAGCAAAAGCTCGATCACCACTCTGTTTTAGTCTAGTTTTAGGCTTCTGTAAGAGCAGCTGGTTAGATGACCTCAAAGCTCTTACAGGGGTGTGACTGTGAAGCAGCTCAAACAGATACAAAGGTGCCAGTCCGTTTAAGGCTTTAAAAGTAAGCAATAAAATCTTAAAATCGATTCTTAAATGTACAGGGAGCCAGTGAAGGGATGACAGGACCGGGGTAATGTGTTCATGCTTTTTTATACCAGTTAAAAGACGAGCTGCCGCATTCTGGACTACCTGCAGGCGGCGGACAGATGATTGATCTATGCCAAAGGACAGGGAATTACAGTAGTCCAGGCGGGAAGTAATAAAAGCATGAATAACTTTTTCCAGGTCCTGCTGTGGGAGATAAGGTTTTACCTTGGCAATGACTCTGAGCTGGTAAAAACTGATTTTAGTAACAGCACTTATTTGTGTCTCCATTTTTAAAACTACTATCTAAAATGACACCCAGATTTTTCACAGCATCACGACAGTAAGGAGCCAAATGACTCGGAGTGCCAGAGGAGTTGCTTGAGGGGTCAAATTTACCAAAGCATATAACCTCAGTTTTACTTTCATTAAGATTTAGGAAATTGTTTCTCATCCAGGACTTAATGTCACTTAGACAGTTCAGCAGGAGTTCCCATGGATCTCTGCTGTTCAGTTTGATGGGCATATACACCTGGATGTCATCAGCAAAACAGTGAAAAGAAATATTGTGTTTCCTAAAAATTGACCCTAGAGGCAACATATACAATGAGAAAAGAATTGGGCCCAGAATGGACCCTTGAGGCACTCCACAAGAAAGCTTTGCTGCAGTAGAAAAACAGTCTCCTAGATGGACAGAGAAACTTCTATCAGTAAGGTAAGATCTGAACCGTGCCTTTAATGCCGATTTCATGTTCTAGGCGGGATATAAGGATCTCGTGGTCCACAGTGTCAAAGGCAGCTGACAGGTCTAGAAGTACTAAAACTGCAGGGCTACCAGAGTCAACAGTTAAAAGCAAATCGTTAAAAACTCTTAAAAGAGCCGTCTCTGTGCTGTGACGCAATCTAAAACCTGATGGAAACTTTTCCCACATTCCATGTCCACTTAAAAATGCCTGAAGCTGCTTAAAAACAACTTTTTCAAGAACCTTGGATAAAAATGGTAATTTAGATATAGGTCTGTAGTTCGAAAGAACATCAGGGTCAAGGTTCTTCTTGATTAGAGGCTGTACAACTGCATGTTTAAAGGCAGGTGGAACACAACCAGATGCAAGAGAACTGTTAATCAGAACGAGGATAGTTGGTCCCACTGAATCATGCTTGTTATAATGTCTGTGCCTATTTGTACAAAACTGTAAATACCAAAATCAATTCTTAGAAGGCATTGCATAAATACCAGTAATCATAAAAGAAAGACATTGAACTTTTCTTTTTTTGTAAAGCAGAACAAATACAGCACTAGGTTACAACTGCTACTGAAATATTATGAGCGGAAACCAACGTCTAGTTGGAATCATATTATCATCAAGGTTTAACTGGTTTCCATACTTACTGATTGTATTTGTGCAATAGGTCCTCCACAGAAGGCTGAGGAGCTAATGTAACATCTATGTACACACAGGAAGCTGGACGTTGTAGGTCACCCATGTTTTGGTACCACTTGGTACGGTGTAGTTGCAAACTTAAAACATTAGAAAAAGTTTAGAAGCATAAAACATAAGTGTTTTTTCCCATTTCTCTTGCATACAGCACATGAAACGTACTGTGCAAAAGTCCTCAGCCACCCCTCATTTCTTTATATTTTGCTTCCAAGGAGTCAGTCCTTCAGAGGAATGTTTTTGGTTTGCAAGGGATGAACATAACAGACAGCTTAGCAAAGAACCAATTTTAAATTGTATCTTTCAGCATTTTGTTACAAGCAGCCTGTTGCAAAAACATATGATTTGTTCCCATGCCTTTGGTTGAATCTGTAATAAATGCCAAAGATAACATGGTTTGACAGGAATAAAATAGTATTTTTGCACCAACAAATAACCAAAGACGTATTAGCCCAAAACTTGGCGTTTTTTGGCGTGGTGTCCTTAAAAATGTGGCACTAAAGTTAAAGTCCTAAAGAAAAGTATAACAAAATAACAGTATTTGAAGGTCATGCCCCTAAGAAATACAGCAAAGACCTGACGCAGGACCAGAGACCTTCGGTTAATCCATCTATTCACCGAAGCCTCATCAGAAATGGTCTCAGTGGAAGGGTGGTTGTCAACAATGTTGTTAAGGAAGGGAAGCAGGCAGGAAAGGCTGAATTATGACAAATTACACAAGAACTGGACTGAAAATCAGTGGCAGCAGGTCTGATGGAGTGTTGAATCAAAATGTGAAATTTTTGGTTCAAATAATCATCAGTATGTACAGATGAGGTCAGGAAAGAAGTACAACAGTGGATGTCTGTAGCCACCTGTAAAACACGGTGGGGGCTCAGTCATGGTTTGGAGCTGTATTTCAGCCATTAGCGCTGGGAATCTTGTTAAAACTGATGAAATTATCTACATGGAAAAGTATTCATATTCTATTCTACAGTATCAGATATTGATCCACCCTGCAATAACATTTGGAAAGCATATGATTGGCAACAGCTGCAATTTTCAGCATCATGATATTCTCAAACACACTACCAATACAGTAAAAGCATATGTGGATAGAAAAATATACTGAAAGAGGTTAAAAAAAATATTTTCAAGGATGTTGAACAGGGTAAATTTCCAAGAGATATACTTATTTATTTCTTTTTTTGGCACCGTGGTGGTGTGGTGTGGTGCCTCACAGCTAGAAGGACATCAAGAAGGTCCTAGGTTTGAATCCACCTGGCCCAGGCCTTTCAGTGTGGAGTTTGCATGTTCTCCCCATGTCTGTGTGGGTTTCCTCCGGGTACTCCGGTGTCCTCCCACAGACCAAAGACATGCAGTTAGTGGGGTTAGGTTAATCGGTCGCCCATAGGTGTGAATGTGAGTGTGAGCGTGAATGGTTGTCTGTCTCTCTGTATTAGCCCTGTGACAGACTGGACTAAAACAGCACCCCCTCTCACCCCTGCAACCCTGAACAGGATAAGCAGAAGAGAATGGATGGATGGATGGATATACTTTTAGATGTGTCCAATGGATGGATGGATGGATATACTTGTGCTACAACAAGATTGTAGCACATCTAAAATGTAAACCTTGTAGATATGGCACTAAATACCTATGACACATTAACCAGTATATGTGGATGAGCTGAAAACCTGCAAACAGATGTTAACATGTCTGTATAGGCAAATCATACACAATAAGATTTCTGGTGTGAGCCTTCTGACTGGCTGGGACCTCTCTGCATGTATTCCCTGTACCTGCATAGGTTTTCTCCAGGTGGTCCAGCTCTCTCCCAGTTTCAAGACAGGCATGTTGGGTTAATCTGTGATTCTAGACAGGCCAAGGATGTGAGGTAGATAAAATGTGGCTGGTATTTTAAAGTGCTTTGTGATCAGTGATCAGTAAGTCTAGAAAAGCACTATATAACTAGCAGTCTATTTCCAATTTTAGAGTTAGCATAATTATCCAAAACAACTAAAAACTCCTTTGGGGTCATCATCCTAACACCATGTGACACAAAGCAAAGTCCTGCTTCATTCTTGTTTACATCACTTCAAGCCATCCAGCTTCTCGATCATCAGGTCTGTGAGGGTTTAGGTCTTAGGGTGAAAAAGGAATGCATAATACCTGCATAAGTTATATTTCTCCCTCAAAATGGAAATGATTCCACTCACTGTTTTAATCACATTCTAGATCTTTTCCTGACGTATGACATAGAAACTGAACATTTAACAATATTTCCTGAACTTTTGTTTGACCATTTTTTGACAACATTTAATTGTACAATAATAGTTTGCACAGCACTGGACTATAAATTTCATTACACTAGATGAAAGTGCTGTAACTAAGCTGAAAGAAGTGATTCCTCTACTTTTATCTTCTTCAGTGCCATGTGCCAAAACAAGCAGAACAGCTACCTAAACGTTACTCCCACAGAGGTCAATTATCTTTACAAACACGCACCTTAAAGTAGATGACATTGAAGCAGGAGTTGTGTTGTACTCATTTAGATCTTCTGGAAAAATAGTTTGTGACTCTGTGAAAAAGCCCCCCATAAAGTCATCTTATTATTCACCACTGATAGATGAAAACAGGAACAACCCCAGGCTTCTTTTCAGCACTGTGGCCAGACTTTATGAACTTCTTCACGAATAAAATTTTAACCATTAGAGAAAAAGTTAATCACAGCCACCCCATAGATGTGTCATTAGGTACAGCAACTTTATTGAGGTGATATTTATTGAGACTCCTCTCACATCAATCATTCTGAGTTAACTTCAAGAATTCTTCCTCCCAACCATCAGTGTGACTTTTGGACCCTACAAGAATGTTCAAAGAAGCTTCACTATTAATTAATGCTTCAATTTTAAATATAGTTAATCTATCTTTATTAACAGACTATATACCACAGGCTTTTAAGATGGCATCAATTAGACCATTTCTTGATACAACTGTTGGAGCTAATTATAAACTGTTTTCTAAAGCCAGATGACACAAATGAGCTAGTTAATGAACAATTAATAATTCATGCAATTGAAGTGGCATTTAAAGGGTTAAAATACTGAAAATTATTTAATGTTTGGTATTTTTGAATAGGTCTGAAGCTGATTAATAGATTTATAAAAAAAAAAAAAAAAATTGACGTATGAGGATTTTATGGTTGATTTTGTGCGTGTACATTTTTGCCATAAAGATGCCCAGAGGGTGCTAAATTTAAAATCTGGCACTACATAAAAATAATGCGATCAAATCAATTTTGCTGCTAATCTTTGACATATCCAAGGCACTAATCACCACCAATACGTCATCGATTTATTATTTGTTATATTAAAAATAATCAATTTTTGTGGGGTTTAAAAAAAAAAAAATACAGTCATTGACAAAATAAAACTGGTATTTAACCTCTTTGTACCGGCGGGCCCGTCTGTGTCCTCATTTGCATGCGCATGCTTGAACTGCAACCAAATAAGAGAGAGCAGTAATTCTTTTTGTATATAAAACTAGAGAATTTACACTTACATATCATGCATTCAACATGTCCCCAGAGTGCTATATCCTTCCTCCAGCAGGTTTGCAGAAATCGTGTAAAATCGCATATAAAGCGCAAACAACAAAACATTATAATCCTTGCGGTCATTGTTTTTATTAGCTGCTAACAGCACTTCCTACGTTGGAAAGTCTGTCATCACGTTGTCATACGAACTATCACATGATTTCATGCAAGCCACTACCTGCAGCAACAGGAAGTGATGTCATTTTCCCACGAATTGGTCATATTCTTGTCGGGAAATGCAGTTTTATTCTCCTAGGCCTGGCACAGGAGAAACCACTAGATGTTTGACTTTATACCTTCCTGTATACGTTCCAGAGACACTTAGAACTTTGATTACACTATTGAAAGCAATTTATTTTGATGCACATGCTGTCTTTTTGCAAATTCTGCACAGTATTCTTTTTTTTTTTTCATTTTTCCTACAGTTTATAAAATGAGCGTATCTTACAAAGGAAGTTATGAACAGACTCAAAATTTATTTTCTGTGGTTTGAAAGGCCTCTGTGCATCCTTTTCTCATTTACAATTTTAAAGAATACAGCTATGGCTTTTCTGTATCTAGAAAAATATGTAAAAATAAAAAACGATTTTCAATTTTTTTGTGGGTTATTGGACTTTTTAGGTAATTTCTGTAGGTACCATGGATTTCATTCATACATATTTTGAAAATTTAGGATATAAAGATTCTATTAATGTATAGAAAATTGAAATATTCCAAAAAGTGGCACTACACCATGTTCTATCGTAGGTCATAAAGGGTTAAAGGGTTAAAATCCTGAGTGTGATTGATTGAGTGATTGAGTAACCCTAACCCGATCCTTTCAAATGACTGTAACCCTAAACCTAATTTTTGTTGTATAACCCTAATCCTACCCTGTGTTGTGACTGTAACCCTAAACCTATCCTTTCCTGTGATTGTAAACCTAACCCCAATCTTTCAATGACTATGACCCTAACCCTAACTTGTGTTGTATAACACTAATCCTAACCTGTGTTGTGACTGTAACCCTAACCCCATCCTTTCAAATGACTGTAACCTTAACGTCAACTTGTGTTGTATAGCCCTAATCCTACCCTGTATTGTGATTGTAACCCTAACACCATCCTCTTCTGTGATGGTAACCCTAAAGCTATCCTTTCCTGTGACTGTAACCCAAACCCTATCCTGTCATCTAATTGTAAACCTAAAGCTATCCTTTCCTGTGACTGTTACCAAACCCTATCCTGTGATGTAACTGTGACCCTATCCTAGCTTGTGTCTTTAACCCTAACCCCATCCTTTCCTGTGACTGTAACCAAAACCCTAAGATGGGTGGTGACTATAACCCTAATCCTAACCTGTGTCGTGATACTAACTCTAACCCCATCCTTTTCTGTGACTGTAACCCTAACCCCATCCGTTCCATGACTGTAACCTTAACCCTATACAGTTTTGTGACGGTAACCCTATAGCCATCCTTTCCTGTGGTTGTAACCCTAAACCTATGCTTTCCTGTGACTGTTACCCAAACCCTATTCTGTGATGTAACTATAACCCTAAACCTATCCTATCTTGTGACTGTAACACTAACCCTAAGTGGTGTGGTGACTATAACCCTATCCTGTTTTTTGAAGGTAACCCTAACCCCATCCTTTCCTGTGACTGTAACCTTAACTCTATCCTATGTTGTAACTGTAACCCTAACCCTATACTGTTTTTTGAAGGAAAGTAACCCAAACCCTATCCTTTCCTTTCACTGTAACCGCAACTCTATTCTTTCCTGTGACTGTAAACCCAATTGAGACAAAAAAAAAGAACACCATAGTCCAAAAAACAAACCAAGAAAGGGAACATAAGGCAGCAGCACAAGGCTGGAAAAAGAGTCCAAAAACAAAACATGAGTGACAAAGCACACCAAAGACCCTGCCATTCAGGGGCCTGCCAAGGAAACCACAAGAGTGGCAACACAGTTCAAGGGGCCGACTGCACTTTCAGCGGCGGCGACGACGACAAAGACGAAGAGCAGGAGGCTGGCCGCACTCCCAACGGCGGCGGCGAGGACATGGACGAGCAGGAGGCTGACCGCGCTCCCAGTGGCGGCGGCGAGGACATGGCGTGGCAAGGGGCCAGCTGCAATCCCAGCAGTGGCGGCGATGAGGACATGGAGACGAGACTTGGGGCCGACTGTGCTCCCAGCGGCAGCAGCGAAGACGAGAACATGGCGTGGCTAGAGGGGCTGCAGCGCTAGCTAAGGGGGCTAATTTCAAGTAGACTGGGGAGACCCGCAGGATTGAGGGGACCGAAGGCACTGAGGGGACCTGAGGGATTAAGCGGACCTTAGCAGAGGGGGACCTGAGGGATTAAGGGGACCTGAGGGATTGAGGGGACCTGAGCAGAGGGGACCTGAGGGATTGAGGGGACCTGAGCAGAGGGGACCTGAGGCATTAAGGGGACCTGAGGGATTAAGGGGACCTGAGCAGAGGGGACCTGAGGGATTGAGGGGACCTGAGCAGATGGGACCTGAGGCATTAAGGGGACCTAAGGGATTAAGGGGACCTTAGCAGAGGGGGACCTGAGGGATTAAGGGGACCTGAGGGGCTAAGTCTAAAGGTGTAGGGACTAAAGCTGTGGGGACCGAAGCTAAAGCTGAGGGGACTGAGGGACCTGGGGGGACCGAAGACACAGAGGGGACCAAAGTGGAGGGACCTGAGGGGACCAAAGGAGCAGATGAGGGGACCGGAAAAACTGAGGGGACCTGAGCTGAGGAGGGAGCTAAGGGGACCTGAGGCACCAAAGGGGCTGAGGGGACCTGAGGGATTGAGGGGATCTGAGGGATTGAGGGGACCTGAGGGATTGAGGGGACCTGAGCAGATGGGACCTGAGGGATTGAGGGGACCTGAGCAGAGTGGACCTGAGGGATTAAGGGGACCTGAGCTGAGGGGATCTGAGGGATTGAGGGGACCTGAGTAGAGGGGACCTGAGGGATTAAGGGGACCTGAGGGATTAAGGGGACCTTAGCAGAGGGGGACCTGAGGGATTAAGGGGACCTGAGGGACCGAGGGGACCAAAGCAAAGGGGACCAGAGCTAAGGAGGGAGCTAAGGGGACCTGAGGCACTAAAGCTGAAGGTGTAGGAACTAAAACTGTGGGGACCGAAGCTGAAGCTGAGGGGACTGAGGGACCTGGGGGGAACGAAGACACAGAGGGGACCAAAGCAGAGGGACCAGAGGGGACTGACGGGAGTGAAACTAAAGGAACCGGGGCAGAGGGAGCAGAGGAGGGGCCTAAGGGGACCGAAGCTGAGACTGAGGGGACTGAGGGGACCAAAGACACAGAGGGGACCAAAGCGGTGGGACCATAAGGGATCGGAGCTGAGGAGGGGACCTGCAAAACTGAGGGGCCTGAAACCGAGGGGACTGAAGCTACAGAGGGAACCAAGGGAGCAGGAACTAAAAGGACTAACACAGGGGGGTCAGCTGGGGTCAGCTGAGGGGTCAGCTGGGGAAACCAAGGCTAAAGCTGAGGGACTCAAGGGAACAGAAGGGATCAAAGGAGGGACCAAAACTAAAGCGGAGGGGCCTGAGGGGACCGAAGCTGAAGGGAGCTGAGAGGCTAAAGGGACCAAAGCTGAGGCAGAGGGAGCAGGAGCTGGAGCTAAAGCTGACTGAGAGCGAGGGAGAGCTACAGGAGCTGACTGAGAGCGAGGGAGAGCTACAGGAGCTGACTGAGGGCGAGGGAGAGCTACAGGAGCTGACTGAGGGTGAGCGAGAGCTACAGGAGCTGACTGAAGCCCCAGTCTGGGACATCTTCAACTACCACCTCCGGCAGAACTTCAACAGCATTCCGAGGGAGGCTGAGGAAATTGAGTCCGAATGGACAATGTTCTGCACCTCCATTTTTGAGGCTGCTGCTCAGAGAATGTGGCTGCAAGGTGGTTGGTGCCTGTCGTGGTGGTAACCCCCAAACCAGATGGTGATCACCGTTGGTGAAGGGAGCCATCAAGCTGAAGAAAGAGTCCTATCGGGCTTGGTTAGCTTGTGGGACTCCGGAGGCAGCTGATGGGTATCGACAGGCCAAGTGGAATGCAGCTCGGACAGTGGCTGAAGCAAAACCCGGGTGTGGGAGGAGTTCGGTGAGGCTATGGAAAAGACTTTCTGACGGCATCGAAGTGATTCTGGCAAACCGTCAGGCGACTCAGGAGGGGAAAGCAGTGCTCCACTCACACGGTTTATAGTGGGAGTGGGGTGCTGCTGACTTCAACTGAGGTTATAGTCGGACGGTGGAAGGAATACTTCGAGGACCTCCTGAATCCCACTGACACGCCTTCTGTAGTGGAAGCAGAGTCTGGGGATGAGGGAGATGACTTGACCATCACTGGGGGTGAGGTCACTGAGGCAGTTAAACAACTTCTTGGTGGCAGGGCCCCTGGGGTGGACGAGATTAACCCTAGACGAGAAGGTAAACAAGGGGGCGGACCCAGAAACAGACACGGTAGATAGCTTCAATGAATACAAGTAACTTTATTAGTTACGAAGCCTACAAACTTTACGCTGCAAAAATGCTTCTTATCAAAACGAGGTGAACAGGCTCACAAACTCAAATAGGTACTGACAATACTGGAAGCGGAACGAGGTGGATGCAGGAATATCACGGGCTGTTTGCAGAGGGAGACCAAGGCGGTGACCTGGTCGCGGAGCGCTGGACCAGCTCTTTATCCTCTCAAGGATATTTGAGTGGGCATGGGAGTTTGCCCAACCAGTCTACATGTACTTTGTGGACTTGGAGAAGGCATTTGACCGTGTCCCTCAGGGTATCTTGTGGGAGGTCCTGCGGGAGTATGGGGTGTCTGGCCCGTTGTTGTGGGCCATTCAGTCTCAGTGAGAGCTTGGTCCGTATAGCCGGTAATAAGTCGGATTCGTTTCCTGTGGGTGTCGGACTCCGTCAGGGCTGCCCTTTGTCACTGATTCTGTTCATAATTTTTATGGACAGAATTTCTAGGCATAGCCAGGTGGCGGAAGGCTTCTTCCTTGGTGGCCTCAGAGTCTCATCTCTGTTCTTTGCAGATGATGTGGTCCTGTTGGTTTCATCAGGCGGTGGCCTCGAGCTCGCAGTGGAAAGGTTTGCAGCCGAGTGTGAAGCGGCCGGCATGAGAATCAGCACCTCTAAGTCTGAGGCCATGGTCCTCAGCCAGAAAAGGGTGTGAGCCGGAGTGTCCTCTCCGGCTCAGGAATGAGTTCTGAGCCGGAGACGAAACAGACGGATCGGGGCTGCTTCTGCAGTGATGCGGACGCTGCACCGGTCTGTCGTGGTGAAGAGGGAGCTTAGTGTAAAAGCGAAGCTGTCGATTTACTGGTCGATCCATGTTCCTACCCTCACCTATGGTCACGAGCTTTGGGTAGTGACCGAAAGAATAAGATCGCGAATACAAGCAGCAGAAATTAGTTTCTTTCGAAGGGTGGCTGGCCTCTCCCTTAGAGATAAGGTGAGGAGTGCGGCCATCCGGGAGGGGCTCAGAGTAGAGCCGCTGCTCCTCCACATCGAAAGGAGCCAGTTGAGGTGGCTCGGGCATCTGATTAGGATGCCTCCTGGCCGCCTCTTGGGTGAGGTGTTCCGGGCATGTCCCACCGGGAGGAGGCCCCGTGGTAGACCCAGGACACGCTGGGGAGATTATATCTCTCGGCTGGCCTGGGAACACCTTGGGGTCCCTCCGGATGAGCTGGGGGAGGTGGCTGGGGAGAGGGAAGCCTGGGCTTCTCTGCTTAGGCTCCTGCCCCTGTGACGCGGCCCCGGACAAGCAGAATAGAATGGATGGATGGATGGATGAATTAAATTGCCTCACACACAAAAACAATAAATAAAATTTAATTCTGGCTTTTATTGTGAACATTTATGTGCACATATCTGTAAATATCTAAAAGATAAACACAGTGCATACACTGAATGATAACTGTTGTGTAAATTTTGTGGGATGGACTCATTGGCCACTTAGATTAGATACTCGTTGTTAGTACCTGCTTGGACCACCCTTTGTTTTCAGATACATTTGAGGAACAGTGAATTCACTGTCATTGCCAAGAAACCAGTTTGAGATGATTTGATCTTTGTGACATGGCGCATTATCCTGCTGGAAGCAGCAGAAGATAGGTACACAGTGGTCATAAAGACATGGACATGGTCGGCAACAATACTCAGGTACATTGTGGGGTTTAAAAAAATGTGCCTTTTATTTTTTTTTCCTTTTATTGCACAATTTTGGTGAGTTTGTGTGAATATTAGCCTCAACAGTTAACAACAGTTTTCTGTTCTCAGCTGACAGGATTGGCGCCCAGGGCGGTCTTCTGCTGCTGTAGTCATCTGCTTCAAAGCTGGACGTGTTTTCTGGACCATTCTCTGTGAATCCTACAGACTGTGGAAAAATCCACAGTAGAGTAACATTTTCTGAAACACTCAGACCAGCCCGTCTGGCACCAACAACCTTCAGAGTCACTTAAATCACCTTTCTTTCCTATTCTTATGCTCAATTTGAACTTGAGCAGGTTGTCTTGACTACATGCCTAAATGCATTGAGTTACTGCCGTGTGCTTGACTGGTTATTTTTTCAGTGTATCCGCGAGTTAAAGGGTCTCAGAGGACAGTCAGGTGAGCTAGGACTGAATGCAAAGGTTTTTCTCCTTTTTAGATGAAGGTTCTGTCTCCCACAGCTGCCCTGCGCTCAGGACAGAAATCTCCAACAGTCTATCAGTGTGGCACTCATACCAACTGTAATAACAGTTTAATGTGTTTCACAAGGTATGGACTCAGATTGTTTTTGGCCATTCACAGAGGGACAAAACTGACAAGGGCACTGGGATAATTGGATTGATGTTGGAATGTGTGTGGCCATCAGTTTCTTATTTAATTCCTCTGACTCACTCATTAAACTTGGCAGCAGGCCTTTAATTAATTATATTTCAGCACTGGCTAATTAAGGATGGAAATATGGTATGAATGAAAATAAATGAAAGGTGGGAATCAGCTTGTGCTTGCTGATGGCATCATATATTTTCCATTTCAAAAGAAGAACTGGAGTGGAACATTTTTAAATTGCAAAATGAAAAAATAAGGTAATGTTTTCAGCATGGTAAATAATCTGGGCTGAGACTGGAATGATATAAATGGAAATGCTTGGCAGTTATAGCTCCTTTTTACCTTAGCTTGGTTACACAAAGCAATTTAGAATTATTTCTTACTCGCCAGTTCACACACACATACTGTTTATTTAGTATTTGTAAAATAAAACTTGTGAAAATGTGAAAAATGTGCATCGGGGCAATAACAATAACATTTAGTTCCCACTTTGCTTTCTTAATTCAATTCAATTCAATTCAATACAATTCAATTTTATTTATATAGCGCCAAATCACAACAAACAGTCGCCTCAAGGCGCTTTATATTATAATACAGAGAAAACCCAACAGTCAAAATGACCCCCTGTGAGCAGCACTTGGCGACAGTGGGAAGGAAAAACTTGCTTTTAACAGGAAGAAACCTCCAGCAGAACCAGGCTCAGGGAGGGGCAGTCATCTGCTGTGACCGGTTGGGCTGAGGGAAGAGAAAAAAGACAAGCTGTGGAAGAGAGCCAGAGATTAATAACAATTAATGATTAAATGCAGAGTGGAGTATAAACAAAGTAAATAAGGTGAATGAAAAGAAACAGTGCATTATGGGAACCCCCCGAGCACCCTAGGCCTATAGCAGCATAACTAAGGGATGGTTCAGGGTCACCTGATCCAGCTCTAACTATAGGCTTGATCAAAAGGGAAAGTTTTAAGCCTAATCTTAAAAATAGAGAGGGTGTCTGTCTCCCGAATCCAAACTGGAAGCTGGTTCCACAGAAGAGGGGCCTGAAAGCTGAAGGCTCTGCCTCCCATTCTACTCTTAAGTATTCTAGGAACCACAAGTAAGCCAGCAGTCTGAGAGCGAAGTGCTCTGTTGGGGTGATATGGGACTATGAGGTCTTTGAGATAAGATGGGGCCTGACTATTCAAGACCTTGTAGGTGAGGAGAAGGATTTTAAATTCTGTTCTAGATTTAACAGGGAGCCAATGAAGAGAAGCCAATATGGGAGAAATCTGCTCTCTTTCTAGTCCCTGTCAGTACTCTAGCTGCAGCATTTTGGATCAGCTGAAGGCTTTTCAGGGAGCTTTTAGGACAGCCTGATAATAACAAATTACAATAGTCCAGCCTAGAAGTAATAAATGCATGAATTAGCTTTTCAACAACACTCTGAGAAAGGATGTTTGTAATTTTAGAAATATTGCACAAATGCAAAAACGTGGTCCTACATATTTGTTTAATATGTGCATTGAAGGACATATCCTGGTCAAAAATGACTCCAAGATTTCTCACAGTTTAATGCACTGCTCAACAAAATAAAGGGAACACTCAAATAACAAATGCTAGATCTGAATGAATGAAATATTCTCATTGAATACTTTGTTCTGTATAAAACTGATTGTGCTGACAACATAATCACACAAAAATCATCAATCCAAATCAAATTTATTAACCAATGGAGGCCTGGATTTGGAGTCACACAAAAAATCAAAGTGGAAAAACACACTACAGGCTGATCCAACTTTGATGTAATGTCCTTAAAACAAGTCAAAATGAGGCTCAGTATTGTGTGTGGCCTCCACGTGCCTGTATGACCTCCCTACAATGCCTGGGCATGCTCCTGATGAGGTGGCGGGTGGTATCCTGAGGGATCTCCTCCCAGACCTGGACTAAAGCATCCGCCAACTCCTGGACAGTCTGTGGTGCAACGTGACGTTGGTGGATGGAGTGAGACATGATGTCCCAGATGTGCTCAATCGGATTCAGGTCTGGGGAACGGGCAGGCCAGTCCATGGCTTCAGTGCCTTCGTCTTGCAGGAACTGCTGACACACTCCAGCCACATGAGGTCTAGCATTGTCCTGCATTAGGAGGAACCCAGGGTCAACCGCACCAGCATATGGTCTCACAAGGGGTCTGAGGATCTCATCTCTGTACCTAATGGCAGTCATGCTACCTCTGGCGAGCACATGGAGGGCTGTGCGGCTCTCCAAAAAAATGCCACCCCACACCATTACTGACCCACTGCCAAACCGGTCATGCTGAATTATGTTGCAGGCAGCAGATCGCCCTCCACGGTGTCTCCAGACTCTGTCATGTCTGTCACATATGCTCAGTGTGAACCTACTTTCATCTGTGAAGAGCACAGGGTACCAGTGGCAAATTTGCCAATCCTGGTGTTCTCTGGCAAATGCCAAGCATCCTGGCTGCATGGTGTTGGGCTGTGAGCACAACCCCCATCTGTGGACATCGGGCCCTCATACCATCCTCATGGAGTTGGTTTCTAACCGTTTGTGCAGGCACATGCACATTTGTGGCCTGCTGGAGGTCATTTTGCAGGGCTCTGGCAGTGCTCCTCCTGTTCCTCCTTGCACAAAGGCGGAGGTAGCGGTCCTGCTGCTGGGTTGTTGCCCTCCTATGGCCTCCTCCACATCTCCTGGTGTACTGGCCTGTCTCCTGGTAGCGCCTCCAGCCTCTGGACACTACGCTGACAGACACAGCAAACCTTCTTGCCACAGCTCACATTGATGTGCCATTCTGGATGAGCTGCACTACCTGAATCACTTGTGTGGGTTGTAGAGTCCATCTCATGCTACCATGAGTGTGAAAGCACCACCAACATTCAAAAGTGACCAAAACATCAGCCAGAAAGCATAGGTACTGAGAAGTGGTCTGGGGTCCCCACCTGCAGAACCACTCCTTTATTGAGTGTGTCTTGCTAATTGCCAATAATTTCCACCTGTTGTCTAATCCATTTGCACAACAGCATGTGAAATTGATTGTCAATCAGTGTTGCTTCCTAAGTGGACAGTTTGATTTCACAGAAGTTTGATTTACTTGGAGTTATATTGTGTTGTTTAAGTGTTGCCTTTATTTTTTTGAGCAGTGTATATCCATTTATTGTAATCCATTTGGACATCAGGGATGGGCAGCATTTTTCTCAGAATGCCAGCCTGACTCAGATACAATAAGCCAAAGGCCTCACATATTGGTGAAATATGTTGAAGAGTTTAAGAGTGGAATGGGAAATGGTAAATGGACTAGTTCTTATATAGCGCTTTTCTACTCAGTATGAGCACTCAAAGCACTTACACAACACGTTTTACATTTACCCATGCACACCCATTCATACAAGCACTTCCATGATTAATTAAGCTAAGTGCTTTTTTAAAAATTATCTAACATTCACACACATTCATAGACAGTTGCGTCAGAGAGCAACTTGGGGTTAAGTATCTTGCCCAAGGATACATTGGCATGTAGCCTGGAGTAGCCAGGAATCGAACGGCTGACCTTCCGATCAGTAGGTGACCTGCTCTAACTACTGAGCTACAGCCACCCCAAATGGGAGGCAGAGCCTTCAGCTTTCAGGCCCCTCTTCTGTGGAACCAGCTCCCAGTTTGGATTTGAGAGAAAGACACCCTCTCTATTTTTAAGATTGGGCTTAAAACTTTCCTTTTTGATCGAGCTTATAGTTAGAGCTTGGTCAGGTGACCGTGAACCATCCCTTAGTTACACTGCAATAGGCCTAGGCTGCTGGGGTATTCCCATGATGCACTGAGTTATTCTGTTTATACCCCACTCTGCATTTAATCACTTTTTATTATTAATCTCTGGCTCTCTTCCACAGCATGTCTTTTGTCCTCTCTCTCTCCCCTCAGCCCCAACCAATTTCAGCAGATGACTGCCCCTCCATGAGCCTCCCTGAGGTATCTTCCTGTTAAAAGGGAGTTTTTCCTTCCCACTGTCACCAAATGCTTGCTCATAGGGGGTTATTTTGACTGTTGGGCTTTCTCTGTATTATTGTAGAGTCTTTACCTTACAATATAAAGCACCTTGAGGCCACTGTTTGTTGTGATTTGGTGCTATATAAATAAAATTGAATTAAATTGAAATTCATGAATTCTGATAGACATTAAAATTTGCTTTAACATAAGCTTGAGTCCTTGTTCCCAAATCAATCTGTGTCAGTCAATCAATGTGTATAATTTATTTTAAAAAAAATAGTGGCATATTTATGTGTTAAATTACATGCTATCATAAATTACTGGACAAATTACCAATCGCAAATACAACTTATGAACATACACATGGTCATAATCATGAATATGAATTAAGTGAATCAGTAATATTCAGTTCTATTGTGATCTGTGCACCATATATATGTGTGAGTTTGTGCGCACGCATGTGCGTGTGTGTGTGCGTGCACGTGTGTGTGTGTGTGCTATATAAGTAAAATTGAAGTGAACTGAATTTGGTAACAAATAAAATCAGAATGTCTGAGAGAAGATGGGAGCTTTTGCCATGCGTCAGAGTCATTTGTGGTCCTAGTAAACAACAGATTTCACTGTTCATTTTTATCACTACATGCAGCTGAAATGTTGGGAAAAACAATATTAGTAGGGAAGGCTGAATATCATGATCTTCAGTCAGACCATTCACATTTGAATTCAATGATTTACTACTGCAGCAGGATCTCCCCACAAGTATGATGCACACTAACACTACGGAATAATGACTAAACTTTCCGCAGAGACTGCATACCAGGGTTATTATAGTTAACGAAAACGAACGAAATAACGAAAACTGAAATTGAAAAAACATTGTCGTTAACTGAAATAAATAAAAACTAAAATTAAAAGGAAGAAACGACAACTAACTAAAACTGAATTGTGAGTTTACAAAACTAACTAAAACTAACTGAAATTATAGATATTGTTATTTTTTCAAAAGTCTTGTGGATTGATATGAAATCATTTTTTTCCTCTCTCCGAGTTTAAGCTCGGAACGCCGTCGGGCAAATGGGTGCGCATGTGCGTGCGTGCGCACACCGCGCTGCTCCTCAGAGAGTCCCATGTGGTGTTTTTTTTTTTTTTTTTTTTTTACTATGATAGCACAGATAGCAGCGAGTGTCTTGTTGTGGATGATGTTGTGGATGATGTACGGAACACTTCCTAGTCAGGAAAAAAAACACCAACATCAAAGTAGACCTGAGAAGCGCACACAAGGCAGCTACGGAAACCGCTCTCATCCTACAAGGCAACCCGGCCTGCACCTCCAGAGAAACGTAACTACTCGTCGGGTCAACGCAGCCCACAACGTTGTGTTTAGTCCTTGTGCGTTTCCGGCTACTTTATCAGTCAGATAATAACAATCAGGACTAATAATCAAAGCATCAATATAAGGACTCACAAATGTCAGCAAATTCCTGGAGGGAGCTGCTGAAACTATGGGAATGGACGTGAAGAAATGAAGAAAGTGAAAAAACAGGGACAAATATGTTTGCACCCTAAAAACTGAGCACAAAGAGCAAGGACCAAAAAACCCCAGCACACAACCACAAGGTAATTAACACACGCAATCCAGCTATACATGCATAAATGCGGACATGAGGTCGGACACTTCCGTAGGCTACATAGGCCGCAAAGACCCTGCAAGTCTAATCAGCGAGCATCTAACCAAGTAGCTCCAAAACAGAAGCAGCATCAGGTGGAGAGAACATCAGGATGCAGCTGGATTTGAGCTTTGACTCCTTCAAGGAGTTTGTTTTTGTCAAACACCACATGTAGCTGTTGTTAATCTGCTGCACTGAGGCTGAACTTTATTGGGAGTTTATTGTAGAATTTATCGAGTTTTGGAGTTCATATTGTTAGCAGTTTCTCCCTGTTGATGTTCATGTGTGTCCTTAATATTACACACATTTAGCATGTAGTTCTGCTGTCTGTGAACAGTTGGTTGCTGAATTTATTTCTTTAAAGGGTATCTTTAAAGCGTATCTGATTAAGTATGAAAATACTAAAACTAATACTGAAACTAACTAAAACTAAGCATAAAACCAAAAATAAAAACTAATAAAAATGAGCAAAACCACTCTGAAAACTAATTAAAACTAACTGAATTAGAGAAAAAAAGTAAAAACTAACTAAAACTAAACTATAATGTAAAATCCAAAACTATTATAACCCTGCTGCATACGCAACTCAAGTTGCCTGCCAGTAGGCTTTGCTCCATTTATGGTAATCAAGTAGTGAAACTTGGTATTTTAGCTAAAGTCATTGTTTAATTCTGCTAAAAGCATGAAGCTCTCCACTTTTAGCCATGATGCTCTGCAGTAGCAGTATTAATTATTTTCTGAATATAAATGATAAACCTAAACACATAAACAATTCTTAGAGATTCAGTGATTTCTAAATTAAACTCTGTTTAAAACATGTTTCCTGCTAACAATCTGCTAATTTTGTGCTGCCGACTGAACTGCTGTTTCTTTTCACTCAGTAGATGTGTGAACACCTAAACTGAAAAAATTAGCACAGTCAGGGGTTAAAGTGGGATTTGGCAGGTTTAGGAAGCCTGATATCAGTTGTAGTGGTGCAGTGTGGGGAAAAGAATCACTTAGAAAAAAAATCTCATTAACTTCTATTGCGAGCTCCAGTAGATTGTGTACAGGCTCTGATCCGCTGACCTGGCTTGCTGCTCTTTGTGGATTCATCCAACTGAATTCAACAGGATACAAGCAGATGCAATATGAACTATAATGGCTGATTTCCAATCTCTAAAGAGCATTAAAACTAGTCTATAAAGTGGAATTCAGTGAGTGATTTTAATCTACATCATCTTAAATTTAAATTGTCTGCTACTGTTGATGTAACCTAACACTGAACCACAGCCTACTCTCCAGCAGTCCAACATGAAGTGTTATTGTAAACTTCACAACAGTACTGCATACTAATAAATGTTGCCTGCAACAACCTGCCCAGTATTGCAATCGATAAATAACATAAATTTAGCGCACTTCAGTTTAGTTTGCAGGATGTGTCATAATATGAAAAACATACCTTCACATCCTGTACAGATTCAAAAACTGTTTTTAGTCCTCATTCAGGTTGCAAAGAGAACTGGGAGGCTGTGGTGGTAGCCAGCAATGAGACAAGGAAGGGGTAGCATCAGGTGTAGAGCCGTTATGGTGCACAGCAACAAAAGAGTTGGGACCCCTCTGGAGTCTTGACCAGAGGCCGGCAACCACAAAGCAGGGCTGGGAACCAGCAGTTGAGGCAAAGCCCATCAGGTGGCCAAGCAGGAGGCCAGGAGCAACAAAGTAGATGGAATCCCTTTGGAGGCTTGGCAGGGAACTGGAAACGGGTGGTGGTGGAGTCCCTCCAGAGATTTGGCAGGACGACGCATGTGGTGTGGTCTAGGTACTGGAATTTGGGGCCTCAGGAAGCTGGGTTTGTGCAGGACCAACTGGAGGCTCTGAACTGGCTCAGAATAGTCAGATTCAAGTTTGGCCAGCTCAGGACACATGGGTTTAGGGTTAGCCAGCTAGCTGTGGCTCAGGGGAAGCAGCTTCTAGGCTAGCTGAATTTAAGGAAAACACAACCTCAGGGTCAAGGAATGCCCCAGGCAGAGTAGTCTCTGGAGATGGCTTGGTGTTGTTGGTCCGAGGTAGAGAGACAGGCAGGTGAGCAAGCACTGGCAGAGATTTGGCCGGGGTGCTGAGCAGTGGGACCTCTGTCGGGTTGGGCGGATTGGACGTGGGATGATCACCAGGTGGCTTGAACCTGGTGCTGGACTGAGTACATGTGAGTCAGACAGGAAGATAGACCAGACAGTGGAAAGACTGACAACACTGTTGACCTGTGGAGTCGAGAAGAAAGGTAGATTTGGATTCAAAATTCTGTAATAATCTTTCCACCTGGGTGATTGTGGAAAAAATGTTTGAAACAGTTAGGAATGAAGCAGTTGTGGATGTTTGTCTCACTGAGAAAGACTGAAAGACAAACACCAAAATAAAAAACAGCAAGGACCAAATGAAACCAAAGTCTAATTACAGAACTACACAGAAGTACTCAAAATCTAAGGGTAGAAAACTCAACACCCCAGGTGCAAGCCATGAGGACATTAAATCTAATTCAATCTCACGTAGCCCCTTAACTGGCAAGGGCCCGGTGACGGGCCGTTTGTAGTCCCTTTTATATGGCAGGCTAGACCCTCCCATTTTTATTGACACGTCATTCGGCCAATCATGTAACTGGCTGCACCAAATCACCTGACAAAGCTACGTGACGCCCTCTGAGTATTATTGGCTCTGGGAAACCCATTTCTTAACATTATTGGCCGAATGAGGTGTCAGTCAAAATGGGCGGGTCTAGCCTGCCATATAAATGCACTTCATTCGGCCCGCGGACCAGACGCAGCTGATTAATAGGCTATGAAATGGGTTTTTCAGAGCCAATAATAACCAGAAGGCGTTATGTAGTTTTTGTCAGGTGATTTTTTTGCTGCCAGTTAAGGGGTTAACAGTTGTTACCTTTAAAAATAACTTTGCTTCTTCCTCTCCTGTCGTGTATTTCTTACATTTTCTCCATCTCTGATTGATGTTATCACTCATTTTTTTCTCTCATTGGGAAATACATCAGCTGTACCTTTTATCTAGCAGATGTACTACGTGACAAACTGCAAAGAAACAGTTTGTGTTTACTGATGTTTGTTGAGCTGATAGAAACCTGTTGCTTGCTCCTCTTCTGTAGTGCTAGCTAGATGGAGAAGTATTGCTACCACAGCTTATAGACACTGACACCAAAAACTTTGTTCCAGATTGTTCGGGCCCACTTTAACCCCTGAGTATAGTACAATAAATGATGCAAGCTTTTAAAGGCAAGCTTGCTTATAATATCTTTAATTAGTCTTCAGGAATTATCCTCCAGGCTTCTTGAAGGACATTCCAAAGTTCTTCTTTGGATGTTGGCTGCCTTTTGTTCCATTCTATGTCAACATGATGCCACAGTGCTCAAATAATATTGACGCTCATGACTGACAGTATTCCAGTGTATGTTTCTTTACCCAGGTATGCTTTGAGTGTACTGGCAGTGTGAATGGGGTCATTGTGAAAAATAAAGCTGTTAGATGCTTTCCATTTGGTATTCATGATAGATCAAAATCTGACTGTATACTTTTCTGCATCTATAATTCCTTCAATTTTGAAGGGATCCCCAACACTGGCTGAAATGCAGCACCAAACCATGACTGAGCCTTCACTGTGTTTTACAGATGGCTATAGACACTCACCTCCCTGCTGACCTGTGTACATACTGACAATGAGTTGAAGCAATAATTTAAAATGTTTACTTATCACTCAACCAGACCTGCTGCCACTGATTTTCAGTCCAGCTCTTGTGTAATTTGTCATACCTCAGCCTTTTCTCCCTGGTTCCCTCCCTTAAGAATGGCTTGTTAACAGCCGCCCTTCCACTGAGACCATTTGTGATGAGGCCAAGTTCTTTGGGAATCACCGTTTTGGTGTAAAAATACAATTTTATGTCTGTCAAACTGTGTTATCGTTGGCAATTTTTGTAGATTCAACTAAAGAAATTGTAACAAAAATGCTGCTAGCAACAAAGTGCCTAAAGATACAATTAAAATTTTTTTTTTTTGCTAACTTATCTGTCATGTGTAGGCACAACACTGGTTTATCCATAGAATTAGGTGCCTTTTTCTATGCTTAAATGACTCATACTGTAGGCCACTGTTAACCAGCTTAACAAACAAAGGAAAAAACATTCCTCTGAAAAGGTGCAAGGACTGAAAATGAGTGACACAGCAGCCAATATCCAAAGAAAGACACTGTAAGACCTTCAGAAAGACTGGAGAACTATCGCTTAAGACCGCTTAAAAAAATGACATGAAAGTCTGGCTTCTTGGGAGGAAAACATTAATAAATGAGATTTTTGTGCAGAACGTTATCATGAACTTTAATGTTCTAAAACTCAGCTGCTGAACTGCTATTGCCCACATGTCTGTATAACCACAGCTAAGATGTAAGGCCTTTACTATGTCATATACTGTAGGTGTTTTCCCTCTGCTTTTATGTCATGCCTACATCTTCACCTCAGCTAAAGAAACAGTCTTTGCTTTATGTATGTTGTCTTTAAGCAAGTCAGGAACTAGTTTATTAGGCCACTGTAATTAACTTCCTGATATTCTTACTTCACAGTGACATTGTGATGTCTGATTTGAGAAAGTTCCACCACTCTTTTTGTTCTGAACACAAAGACACCCATCCTCTACTCCCACAGTGCACAAATCCACCACTGACTGACTTTCAAATCCCTTTTGATGTTATATTCACATCTTTAAGAGTAATCCTCTGAACAGTATCTTTAGAATCTCCTCTCTACAGCCATGCCTTAATCCAATCCGCTGCTCATAACAAAACCCTGCTGCTTTGGACCCCCAATTAGGCAGCTTAGCTGGTTTGTGGTGAGCAAATTACCGTCCATGGTCTGAATGGATTTTTGTTTCTGACTGTGCTGTGATGGAGGCACCTCACAGAGTGAATTTTGCTGTATTATTGTGATAAATAATTGAGGTTGTTTACCAGTGGGTTTGTTTACTTTAACATGCTGCCAGTGTACTGTTGTGTGAGTGTGTGCGTGTATGTTGAGCCAGCTTAGCTGTCTGACTTAATATTTTCTATCAGCGACAGTGGAAGTGCTATTCACCTGAGGTCAGCCTGACAAAACTGGACTGAATGCTAAAAACTAGCAAGGTCAGGCCTTATGTGGCCTGCCACAGGTGTGTGGACATAAATTGCTATTTCAGAGGTCAGAAAAACAGGAACAGCATTCAATTTCCCTCTGAGATTAGTGAGTGACTTGCTTCTTTTGATCGGACCTGTAATCATTTCACCAGATGGCAGTTGTTCAGTTCTTCTCATTTGCAGTGCAGCTCACCACTTGACCCATCTGCCAGTGTTGTTGATCAAGCTGCAAATAGGAGTGTCATTGTCCTCTCAGCACAGTGTATTTTCAGGCTGCTTTCAGACACAACAACAGCAAGGGGCTTTTTATTGCTCTAATGAGAGATGAAATGCTTTAATCATTCTTGGCAGTGTGAGGTTTAGTTAACAAATAGTTCTTTGATATTGTATTTGGTAGGTCAGACCTCGGCTGGAACTGGTGAAACAGTAAGCTATTATAGCATTAATAGAAAAGGGATTATAATCACCAATCGCAGAGCCCAAAATAGCCCTACACAGAATATGAGCTATTTACCTTCATGGTGCACAGTGATGACAGCAAAGAGGAAAGTAATGTATCATGTGGAACAGGATGCTCAATGTGATCGAAAAAGAATCCGAGGAGTTGCAGGGTCAAAAAAAGTGTTTTTACAAGTTTATGTAGTGAGTTCAACATGGATTCACGTTTTTAAGCTGTAGCTTAAAGTGGCAGCTTTTCCCAATGTCTGTGTATACTGCATTTTGGGACAAAAAGATCCATCAACATTGTTTCTTTAGTTCCTGCTAGTATTTTAACAATGAATTATTTTGTAATTTTCCTGCATAAACAGTGCGCATAATGAAAACACAGATTGATTTAGCAGGGGGAAAGGGTGTACTGTGGTGTTTTCCTGCAAACAAAGTTATATTTACGTTCAGTGTTTGCTCACCATGCATATACCTTCGAGGTCTAAGTAATATACAATTTTCACCTCAATTTTAAAGGCAATTTTGCAGGTCATTTGGAGCCATTGTTTACATCATGTTTGCTGGTGTGCAATCTTTTCTTTTCTCTCACTTCTCTTTTATTATTCTTTGTGCCTTTTGTTGAATAGCAGTTACTGCCATTGACTAGCAATCAATGAAAGAGCATTAGAGAAATCTTGGAGTCATTTTTGACCAGGATATGTCCTTCAATGCACATATTAAACAAATATGTAGGACCGCTTTTTTGCATTTGCGCAATATTTCTAAAATTAGAAACATCCTTTCTCAGAGTGATGCTGAAAAGCTCATTCATGCATTTATTACTTCTAGGCTGGATTATTGTAATTCATTATTATCAGGCTGTCCTAAAAGCTTTCTGAAAAGCCTTCAGCTGATCCAAAATGCTGCAGCTAGAGTACTGACAGGGACTAGAAAGAGAGAGCAGATTTCTCCCATATTGGCTTCTCTTCATTGGCTCCCTGTTAAATCTAGAATAGAATTTAAAATTCTTCTCCTCACATACAAGGTCTTGAATAATCAGGCACCATCTTATCTCAAAGACCTCATAGTACCATATCACCCCAACAGAGCACTTCGCTCTCAGACTGCTGGCTTACTTGTGGTTCCTAGGATACTTAAGAGTAGAATGGGAGGCAGAGCCTTCAGCTTTCAGGCGCCTCTTCTGTGGAACCAGCTTCCAGCTTGGATTCGGGAGACAGACACCCTCTCTATTTTTAAGATTAGGCTTAAAACTTTCCTTTATGATAAAGCTTATAGTTAGGGCTGGATCAGGTGACCCTGAACCATCCCTTAGTTATGCTGCTATAGGCCTAGTCTGCTGGGAGGGTTCACATAATGCACTGTTTCTCATTCACCTTATTTACTTTGTTTATACTCCACTCTGCATTTAATCATTAATTGATATTAATCTCTGGCTCTCTTCCACAGCATGTCTTTCTCTCCCCTCAGCCCAACCGGTCGCGGCAGATGACTGCCCCTCCCTGAGCCTGGTTCTGCTGGAGGTTTCTTCCTGTTAAAAGGGAGTTTTTCCTTTCCACTGTCGCCAAGTGCTTGCTCATAGGGGGTCGTTTTGACTGTTGGGTTTTCTCTGTATTATTGTAGGGTCTTTACCCACAATACAAAGCGCCTTGAGGCGACAGTTTGTTGTGATTTGGCGCTATATAAATAAAATTGAATTGAATTGAATTGAATTAGAACCTTCTAAAGGATGCTTTTTCTGGGAGAAACTCCAGAGTAGTATATGGTTGGCTGTTTTTTATTAGCTTCACTGATTTTTCAAATGTCCTTTAAAGATGCTATATATGGGTTTATTTAGAAAGATTACAGACTAACAGAGTGGAGCAAGTTCAGCTCCAGCTTCAGGTTCTTGAGGCACACACATCAAACTTGGTCTGTCACAACATCGCATGGTCACCTTGAGAGTGTCCTGACCCATGGGATACTCACATGGTTCAGCAGCTAACAAGAAGGCAATACAACGAGTCATAAAGACTGCTGAATACATCATCAACACACGCCTGCGCACCCTGGAAGACATTTACACTTCTCGATGCCTTTGGAAGGTATCAAGAATCATCAAAGACTCTCACCATCCAGCACACAAACTGTTTAATCTTCTCCCCTCAGAGAGGAGATGCAGAACAATCAGAGCACGAACCACAAGACTGCCAAACAGCTTTTATTCCAAGGTCATCACCATACTGAACTCTAATGTACATACCATACTGAACTCCAAAGTGTGAAATAACTGTGTGTGTGTGTGTGGGGGGGGGATTAGATTTGATTTGATTGTAAATTTTGTACTAAATTTAATATTTATCTTACTATTTCCTATTTTGTTGTTGCACCTAAAATACGTATTTTACTTACTTTATCTATCACTTATTTTTTTGACTGCAATAGCAACTGTTCAAGTGGCACACTGCAATCTCATTGTGTATACTTGTATATGCAATGACAATAAAAGAAACTTGAATCTTGAATCTTGAATTAACCAGCTCATTCCATGTCATGTTTTCCTACCTGCAGACTGGCCAGGTTGCTGTTGTAAGTGTCCATCGTGTCATTCTGCTGACTCTCTCATTAGTCTCTCATCCCACAGAAGGACTTTAGAAGTAATTTTTCTCATCTCTGGGAGAGTGCCAGAGAGCTGGAGGGCCACTCCACTTCATTCATCCTTAGATAAATTTTTTATTAAAAGTGACAGAATGTTAAAAAAAAAAACAAAACGTACATATAGCACCTACTGTATATTCATTATTTACACAGCAAAATCTCTGTTTGACATAGGAACATTATTATGAAAGGGTTTCTCCATACCCAGGGTCAGATATAAAACCAGCTAGCTTAAATTTTCTCTTGGAGAATTTTCTTGTTTTTTTTTTCCCCAACCCCAACTTGACCTCTACTTTCCCTGTTTATAAGGATTTATTCATGGCATTAAGAACTTAGGACATGGTGCTCTTACAGTCTTCTCCTGTTTTGTGGCATCAGTTATTGTAATTTTCAGAGTGCTATGCTGCTACTGAGAGGCAGCCCATGGCTGCTAGCTGCTGTCATAAGGTGCAAACAGTCATAGCTAAACAAAGCCATGAAATTTGCATCATCTTCTTCTTTGGCTGTTTCCTTTAGGGGTCGCTGCATTGGATCACCTGCCTCCATCTCACACTATCCTAGCATCGTCCTGTCACAACTACCATTCTGCATTTTCTTCACTACATCCACATATCTTCTTTGTGGTCTTTCTCTATGTTCAATATCCTTTGCAGAATATTAACACTATACCTCGTCTGCACATGTCCAAACTATCTCAGCTTTGCCTCTCTAATTTCTAATCTGGTCCACCCTGTTCACTCCAGATGAAAATCTTAGCATTTTTCAGCTCTGCCACCTCCAGCTCAGCCCCCTGTCTTGTTGTCAGTACCATTGATTATAAACTCTCATTCTCACTACCATCTTGTAAACTTCCCAGTTCACTCTCGCTGCTATCCTTCTCTCACAAATTACCCCTGACACTCTTCTCTGCTTTTTCACCCTGCCTGCAGCCTCTTCTTCACCTCTCTTGTGCACTGGCCATTGCTTTGGAATTGGTATTTATTTGTAATTTGTAATTTAAACTCATCCACCTTCACAGCACAACTCCTTCTGACCTTCTCTCTATTTCTCCATCAACACTGTCAAAGCAAACACTGCATCTGTAGTGCTTTTTCTAGGCATGAAGCCATACTACTATTCACTGATTCTCACTTCTCTTCTTAACTCTTTGCTGAACATTCCCGTTGTTTTTGAAAATCTGTACCAGTACACTTATTCTCCATTTCTCAATTCCTTTCAGTCTCCAAGCTTGTGTTAAACAATTAAAAACAGTTAAAAAGTCCACTGCCCTCTCACTGAGCCATCTCCATACCACCACAGTTATGTCTTCTGACATTATTCATCCTCTTCATAGCAGCTTTCACTTCCTTCTTACTAATCCTCTGCATTTCCTAATTCAGTAATTTTCCTCCATCACTCTAACCTGCTGCACATCCTTTCCAGCTTGATCTCTCTGCCTAGCCAATGGATGTCAGTACTTTTCTCTTTTCCTAATGTCCAGCCTCACATACAGCTCACTGTAAGCCTTTTTCTTTGGCCTTGCCACCTCTTTCTTTGCTGTATGCCTAGCGTCCCAGTATTCCCGTCTACTTTCTTCATCTCCTTGTCACTCCCACTTTTTCTTTGCAAGCCTCTTCCTTTTAACCTCTTCTTTCATCTTGACGTTCGAGAGACATTTGAGAGACATGATGACTCTTAAAAAGCATCAGCCATATTGAAAAAATTATGAGGAAATGCAAGAACTGAACTCTACTGGGGTACCTAAAATGTTGCATGGTGCTTCTTTCCGTTCATCACATTATTTGTTTATTTATTTTTAAAGAAAGACAGAGAAAGTATATTTAATATTTTAAGTTTATTCTTTTGGAGTTCAGGTTATATTCTATCCATCTAACTCTTCAGAATAAGTGAAGTCCAGAGCTGCCCAAACTTTTGCATTCCACTTTATACATGGTCTACAAGGTCTGGTTTTACAATATGACTCAGTCTTCATAAGCCCATCCCAGTAGCTATTTAATGGCCATAGAGTAAAACATGGGAAGAGTCAGTATTTTTGTGCTCCAGTCAATCATGGGAGGAGAAATTTGGTTGGAAATGGTGGAGCACAAAGAGCACAGAGTGATATATTGTAGCACAAACGAGATCACTCTGTCACTCACAGGTGTTATAGCAACTTTGCCCTTTACTTTAGTGATGTTTTCCAAGTCAGCAGAGGGTTTTCTCCTGATGCCTCCTCATGTCACCACATCCATGGGCTCTGACGTCACACTGATTGTGTGTGACCTCTGGGACACATGCTTTTGGAAGCGCTCTTCCTCAATGTGCTCTTGTTGTAAAATAGCCTGAAGGTAGCTATTTTACAGTAGCATTATCAAGGCCCTTTCTTTCCTGTGCCATGACACAAACACAAGCTGGCTTTCAGGTCCAAATTTGATTTAGAGGGGCTGTTAACACAGATCCAGGATGGCCTCATGCCAAAGCGAGGAATAAATTTACTGCGATTATAGTAATATGAGCACAAATCAAATCCTCACTGTAGAACCAACAGATCGCTCATCATTTTCCTCTTTCTCTACTTCTTTTGTTCTTTCTCAGATATCAGTCTGAGAACAAGTACAGACGCATGCAAATGTGCATGTGTGTATTTTTCAAATATGTAGAAAATAACAACCTTTATGCATTATTTCTTTGATTTTTCTGACTCGGAGGACTTGGCAGAATTTATCAAAAAGAATTTGGCATTTGAAATGTTTATAGAATAGTAGAAATGGATACAAGATGGGGGATAAACATGGATAGTTCCATACTGTAAAAATATGAAGCTATGAATTCAGTATGATAAAATACTGTGTACAACCTCTATGAAGGAAAACAGGGGGTCCAAGTTGCCTGCTGAGTCATGAGACTTGATTCCAGAAAGATTTTGAATCGATGCAACATCAAAAAAAAAAAAAGTAAAAGAAAAACAGCTTCCTGTTGTTGTTATGGCCTCAAATCACAACTGCATACCCTACATCTGTGAATATTTGACAAAGATGACTCCAACTGCTTTTTAGTAATCCCTACGGGAAGTCTGAAAAAAACTGGCATGTTTTTATCCTTTCGAACCATTTCACAATAAGTCTTTGATTATTTTAAACAGCAGTGAGGTTTACAATAACATCCTGTGCTGCCCAGTGGTTTCTGAGATTTCTTTTTGAAATATTAAAACCTTTGTGTAAGAGTAGCTGATGTCAGGCATGATTAATACACTTTTATTTTGTGGCTACAGGTTTGGTTACATTGGAAACACAGTGACCAGAGCCTTCTAGATGATTATTGCTCTATAGGACAAGTAGACAAGCCAGCAGAGCTAGCTAAAGTAGCGTCTGATGTCTTTAGATAAAACAGACAGTTACAACCAACTAGGGGTCACATTACCTACAAGAGCAGCTGAGCTACTAGTCAGCTAATTTGCTGCCATGTTTTACTGCTGGCTGCTGGCTGTCAGATAACCATTACCATGCAGGCCACAGTGGTCACAGCCACAAGGCTCAGTTTGATGATCTAACAACCACTTCATTTAAACAGACACACCTTTAAAATGATCTTGTTCTTCAGGTCATAAATAATATATTTACACTCATCTTGTGCTTTATTTAATGGGAATGTTGACTGCATTTTGCTCATGCAGTTATTCAGTAAGCCATTTATGCAATGCATAGAATTCTTTAGATTTCAGCAGTTTCAGTTCTAGTTCACATAAAACATCAGTTTAGTAATAATTTGAATGCCATTAGCTCAGCAATGTTGATGACCATGTGTTCTTTCTTAGTCACAACTAACAATCTTCCAATGGACACTTTCATCATGTTAAATATGACATCACAAAGCAGCAATGCAGAATTTATTTGATGCAGTCATCTTAACCTGGAGCAGGATATTAAAGAACTGGCACCAGTATCTTCTGGAGTCCATGACAGAAAAGTAAAGCTGTTTCAGAGCAAAAAAATTCTACTGGTGTTGTGTTTCTATTAAAGTGCTCTCTTAGAGTGTGATATTCCATATGTGATAAACTTTGCTGACCCATGAATCAGTTCATATTAAGCACAGGTGAATTCCACACTAAACATATTTCCATATTTAAAGATTCTTTGACACACAACAAATCAATTACGGAAACTCAAGAGATAGGTCGCTTGTTTCCTCAGTCTGTTAGAGCTCCATTAACAACTTCAGGCTGCTAAGTTCAGTCAGAGTTCTGTGTTTCCATCCCACAATGCTTTTGTGCATTATATTTAATTTGCTGCTGCTTGTCAAAAGTGTCCCCATTGTACCCATTCAACTCTGCTCAATTATGGTACTATGTTCTCTTCCAAAAGACTGACAGCACTGACAGCTTGTTGGTTGATTCCTCCAGTATGTCTCTGACTTAATTATAACTTCTTTTGATCCACAAACTCTGGCAGAATCTGGCTCTCTGTGGAGGGAGAGTCATCCATCCCCTCTGCCCACTCAGTTTGACACTCATAGCTATGCAGATTTCTGTTCCTCTCTTTCACAGTTATTTAAAGGTATGAAGTGTACACGAGGTCTCGGCGAGGTGGCTGTAGTGAGTTACTAAAGATACTGTTGTGTAGACTCATGAAGAAAATATTGGACAAAATTACACAAAAACAGATTTCATTGAAGTGCAGTGGCAACCGTCAAAATGCACTCATATTTAATTGAATGATTATTAGGAAGTCAGCATTTTCTCAGGTGCCTAATTCTTATTCAATTTTATTCAGTTTTATTTATATACCCCAAATCACAGCAAACAGTCGCCTCAAGGCACTTTATATTGTAAGGTAAAGACCATACAGTGATTGCAGAGTAAGCCCAGCAGTCAAAGCAATCCCCTATGAGCAAGCACTTGGCGATAGCGGGAAGGAAAAACTCCCCTTTAACAGGAAGAAATCTCTGGCAGAACCAGGCTCAGGGAAGGGCAGTCATCTGCCGTGATGGGTTGGGGGTGAGGTGATGGAGACAGGACAAAAGATATGCTGTGGGGAGAGTCAGAGAATAATAATAATAAAGGGATGGTTCATAATTGTGGCATATTCATGCTAAGTTGAACTGCTAGTTCCGTTGACTCCAAATAACTCAACAAACAATCAAACAAAAAACTATTTAATGTATAGGGCAAACAACAACAAGCTTTCTTAAGTTGTCAAAAAAAAATTAAAAAAAACTGGCTGTGGCAAGGCCCCCACATTTTTAAATAGTTTTACAAACCGTTCATTCAACTTCTGGCTGTAGTTGTTTTCACGTTTGAAGGGACATTAGCAAGGATGTATATACTGATACACCAATCAACTGTGATAAATTAGTGAAAATCACAAATCTGCTAGAATCTACATACACATTTACATACTCAAATTCACATTAAACAGTAATTCATATCACATTCAGAGTCTAGCCCAAACATCGCAGATTTGAAACACAAATTCAGAAATTCCTCCACAAACAGTGATATAGCTGCTGCAGGATGGCAATTTAACTGCATAATGGCACAGGCACTCAGCAGCCTCACTCTTATATAGGGATATAACCAGAATACAGTCGATTGGCAACACATCTCTTGCAAAGAGATGTGTTGCAGGCAAGTTGCACACCAAAACTCCTTGGTAGGAAAGGTCATAGTTTCAGTTGAATTGAGCAAAATATTAACATTAAGCATGAGTTAGGAGGCCTTTGTGAAACTGACCAATTTATTTATTTATTTTAAAGCTAGAAAGATATGATAACACAACAGTGCGATTAGTTAGCTGCAGTGATGGTACTGTAGAACGTGAAAGACTTCATAACCCATCCATCACCGGAAACCTCCACCTCTACACCTTTTGTTGCACATTTTAATACATAGAAGACACGCTTCTTATTCTGGAAATACAATTTGGCCATCAGTGCAACTTTTTGAGGTGCTGATTTGCCTGAGTTAATCTGAAGGATCCAGTTTTTCAAAGTTCATGTAACATGTGCTGAACACCTTTAGATCCACCATTATTTTTCCAGTAAAGAACACAGAGGAGATGTTAGTTCTTGATTCTGCCCAGCTAAGGCAGCCAGTAGTGACTGGCTGAGTAATGCACTGCAGTGATGCAGGGGAAGAGGTGAATTCATTTTCCTCCATCACTCATGCGTTTGCTTGCAGAGTGTGGGGCCTCTTACCTCTTGTCCATGCCCTGCTGTCTTCCAGAGACATGTTAGCAGCACTGATGCGTGAAATTGTAAAATTGCTAATGACATTTTCCTTGCATATTGCCTTCCCTTAAAATGGTGCTTCCAGCTGCCGGTGCTTTGATTGAGGAGTACAGAGGGTGTGTATGTGCTATGGGGCATGCTTGAGGACAGATACCCTCCATTTTTCAATTTCTGCAACCCAGACTGCCAAATGTGCTTAATGTGGGCTATAAATTTAATTGGATGGATAACTGTGCCCTTTGTTAATGCCACCTTTGCCATGTCCTTGACTTTTCCTCACACTTGTGTATTCTCTCAAACTATGATTATGCCACTTATAATTTTCTTTTAGTACATTCTATCCACTCATAAACTTCACACGCATATTTAGGACACCTCTAGGTGCAGTGATAAAAGTCAAGTAAGGTTTTGGTGCTAGACTACTAGAAAATACACTATATGGCCAAAAGTATTTGCTCGTCTGTCTTTACATGCATATGAACTTGGGTGACATTACATTCTGAATCCATAGGGTTTAATATGATGTCCACCCACCCTTTTCAGCTCTAGCAGCTTTAACTCTTCTGGGAAGGCTTACCACAAGGTTTATAAGTGTGTTTATGGGAATTTTTGACCATTCTTAAACTTCACCAAATTTTACATTTGGCACAATGCAGTCAAACAAGTACTGTTCTCCTAGCAACCACCCAACCCAGACTCATCCATCGGATTGCCAGATGCTTCTTCATCTGGAACACATCTCCGCTTCTCTAGAATCCAGTGGTGGCTTGCCTTACACCACTGCATTTGACACTTGCATTGTGCTTGGTGATATAGGGCTTGGATGCAGCTGCTCAGCCATGGAAACCCACTCCATGAAGCTCTCTACACACTGTTCTTGAGCTAAACTGAAGGCCACATGAAGTTTGGAGGTCTGTAGCAATTGACTGTGTAGAAAATTTGGTGACATCTGCCCACTATGCCCCTCAGCATCCATTGACCCCACTCTGTGATTGATGTAACCTACAGTACCACTTTGTGGCAGAGTTGCTGTCATTTCCAATCACTTCCACTTTGTTATAATAGCACTAACAGTTGACTGTGGAACACTTAGGAGCAAGGAAATTTCATGACTGGACTTGTTGCACAGGTGGCATCCTATAATTGTACCACGCAGGAATTCACTGAGCTCCTGAGAGTGACCCATTCTTTTACAAATGTTTGTAGAAGACGTATGCATGCCTAGGTGCTTGGTTTATACACCTGTGGCCATGGAAGTGATTGGAACACCTGAACTCAATGATTTGGATGGGTGAGTGAATACTTTGAGCAATATAGTGTATCTGCTTATTACATGCTATGTGCGGTGTTGCGACATAGTATTTGCCCCTTCCTGATTTCTTAGTTTTTTGTATATTCATCACATTTATATGTTTCAGATCCATCCATCCATTTTCTTCCACTTATCCTTTTCAGGGTGGCAGGGGGGTTGAAGCTGATCCCATTCAGCAAGAGGCAGGGTACACCCTGGACAGGTTGCCAGCTTGTCGCAGGGCTAACACAGAGAGACAGACAACCATTCACACTCACATTCACACCAGTTTAGAATCACCAATTAACTTACTCCCCCCCCAAGTACTTCTCTTTGGACTGTGGGAGAAAACCAGAGTAAATCTGTGCAGACATGTTGAGAACATACAAACTCCATACAGAAAGGTCCTGGCCAAGGTGGATTCAAACCTAGGACCTTCTTGCTGTGAGGCAACAGTGCTATCCACCATTCCACCATACTGCCCATGTTTCAAATCAGCAAACAAATTTTAATATTAGAAAAAGATAACCTGAGTAAATTGAGACTCCAGCGAACCACCATGAGAGCCATTATCCACAAACGGAGAAAACTTGGAACAGCGGTGAATCTTCCCAGGAGTGGCCGGCCTATTAAAAATTACTTCAAGAGCACACTTGGAGTAATGAGAGGATGACTCATCCAGGAGGTCACAAACAACCCAGAACAACATCTAAAGAACTGCAGGCCTCACTTGCCTCAATTAAACTCAGTGTTCATGACTCAACAATAAGAAAGAGGCTGAGCAAAAATAGCAACCATGGGAGAATTCCAAGGAGAAAACCACTGCTGACCAAAAAGAACACAAAGGCTCTTTTCCCATTTGCCAAAAACCATCTTGATAATCCATTCCAAGACTTTTGGGAAAATATTCTGTGGACTGACAAGAAAAAACTTTTGGAAGTTTTGTATCGCATTATATCTGGCATGAAAGTAATACAGCATTTCATAAAAAGAACACCACACCAACAGTATGATGAGGTTTGGTACAAAGCCTTTTTGAAAATCAGTTTGCAGGGATATTTCAGCATCTTAGCGAAGTAAACATTTGTGTTTTCTTGTTGAAAGATCCAGAACAATAATAAAAGCCTTGGTAAAAATGTATATGTTTTGTTAATAATATCACTAATACCACTGATACTGTTATATTAACTAGACTACTGTTAAGCCTAACTTACGTAGTCATTTATAATAATTATTTTATTATAATTTATCTCACTTTTGAGTTCAAGGTGAATTTTGGCAGAAAAAAAAAATTCAAGATCCAAATAAATGTGACCCATGTTACAAATTTTCAGAATCTTAGCTTAAGTTGTATCCACTGTAGTCTGTTTCATTCTGTATGGAGTTGGTCTAAGAAGAGCACTGTATCATGTGTATACATCACAGAGCTTACACAGTGTGTTCATTGTGGCCTAAACTGTGTTTTGCAAAGTGTGAGTGGACAAAGGCACTGAAGATCAGCGCACTCGAAACAGAATAAGGCAAAGGACTAAAAAAGTTTCATTCACAGACATAAATAACTGCTGCTGTTTCAGTGCCAACATGTGACTGTGTGTGTACTTTTGCATCGGAGTTAGAGTGTGTGTTTGTGTGTGTGTGTGTGCGCCTGATTTGTCTGTTTGTAAATGTAGAGTGTTTGCCTTTTGTTTCATAGATTCACCAAATGGCATTGTGAAGTTGATACAGGCATTTTAAGCTGTAGTATCCACCACAGATGCGTCTGCTTTTCAAATTTGCCTTAATTAAACAGGCCACTGAACCTGTGTGTATATTGCCAGCATAGAGAATGGCTCTGTTGTTTTGCCTTGTTTTCGGGGTCAGCCTTGGCCTCGCCTCAGGCCATGTCAGCCAGTGCTATCAGACTCAAAGAGGAGCCTCTCTTCACATGAATAATAATTAGGAAACTCAGTGCCAGTTGACAAAGAAGTGGACCATCTGGGTTCAATCCTTCTAGCTTTACACAGTCCCTGCTGTCCAGTGTGTGTCCGTCTGATGTGCTGCAGACTTCAACCATGCGGCAAAATAAAGCTTTTTATAGACAGCAGAACTCATCTATGGCCACAGTGTATTAGAGTCTGTGAAGAGCTGTAGATGTGCGGAACTTAAGAGGGCTGGATCACATATAAATATTCTTTTTAGTTTCACACTATCAGAAACTCCTATGCAGTTCCTCTGCTACTTGGTCTGGATCATGGTGCAAGCACTTCTCTTCGCAGCAACAATGTCCAGCAGCTTATTGGAGATTTTGAGGCATTTAAGGCCAGATGGGATATATAATCCCTGCAACATATTCTGAGCCTGCTCAGGGGTCTCCTCCTAGTTAGACATGCATGGAAACCTCCGCAGGGTTCCATCCAAGGGGCATGCTCATCAGATGCACAGATATTTTAGGGGGATCAACCAACCAGCTTTCCTATCAAGAAGGAGAACTGGTTCTACACACTCACTATAATAGTACTTTAAAACCTGTAGAGCAGTTCATTTTAGACAGACCAAAAGGGAAAAAAGACACATTGTTGCCTTTTATTTGTGTTTCAGTTCATGCTTAACAAAAAGCTGTAAATATAAAGTCATACAGAGAGATAAGAAAATCTACTTGAAGTTGAAGTTGAAGTAGGTTGAAGTTGAAGATTGGGAGTGACCAAGATGGACAAGATTAATAATGAGTATAGAGGGACAGCGCAAGTTAAGTGGTTTGAAGACAAAGTAAGAGAGGCAAGACTTAGATGGTTTGGTCATTTCCAGAGGAGGGTTAATGGATATTTTGGACAAAGCATGTTGAATATGGAGCTGCCAGGCTAAAGGAAAAGAGGAAGACCTCAGTAGAGGTTCATGGAGAAGGATGGGCAGACAGTGTGACACTGGAGGATGCTTGGGATAGAGTGACATGGAGGCAGATGATCCATTGTGGTGACCGCTAAAAGAAGAAAGTGTGTTTTCAGTCCTTGCCTGCCAGAAGAAAGCACTTTATTTAGTTTCTTTGTGTTTTAAGTATTTAAATTGTGCTACAGCACCAAGTCACTTATTCAGGTCCAGTGTGTCACTCACATGTGATCTGCTGCTGGGATTAACATTAGCTGTAGAAGTCTGTATGTATGTGCCAAGTGGCTGGCCAAACAAGACAACTCTAAATAAAGGTTCTTAAAGACCTCATAGTACCTTATTATCCTGACAGAGCACTCTCAAACTGCAGGCTTATTGGGAACAACAGCAACTCAACCACAAAGTGGTAGGCCACATAAAATGATAGATGCTGAGTGGATGCTGAGGCACATGGTGCACAGAGGTCACCAACTTTCTGCACAGTCAATCACTACAGACCTTGAAGCTTCCTGTAGCCTTCAGATTAGCTAAAGAACAGTGAGAATGGGTTTCCATGGCCGAGCAACTGCATCCAAGCCTTACATCACCAAGCACAATGCAAAGTGTCAGATGCAGTGGTGTAAGGCATGCCACCACTGGACTCTAGAATAGTGGAGATGTGTTCTCTGGAATGACAAATCACGTTGCTCAGTGGACGAGTCTGGGTTTGGTGGTTGCCGTGAGAAGGGTACTTGTCTGACTGTATTGTGCCAAGTGTAAAGTTTGGTGGAGGGGGGATTATGGTGTGAGGCTGTTTTTCTGGAGTTGGGCTCAGCACTTTATTTCCAGTGAAAGGATCTCTTAATGCTTCAGCATTCCAAGACTATTTGGACAATTTCATGCTCCCAACTTTGTGGGAACAGTTTGGGGATGGCCCCCTCCTGTTCCAACATGACTGCACACCAGTGTACAAAGCAGGTCCATAAAGACACGGATTAGTGGGTTTGGTGTGGAAGAACTTGACTGGCCTGCACAGACTCTTGACCTCAACCCGATAGAACACCTCTCAAATGAATTAGAGTGGAGACTGTGATCCAGGCCTTCTCATCCAACATCAGTGTCTGACCTCACAAATGCGCTTCTGGAAGAATGGTCCAGCAGCCTGGTTTTGCTGGAGGTTTCTTCCTGTTAAAAGGGAGTTTTTCCTTCCCACTGTTGCCAAGTGCTTGCTCATAGGGGTTTGTTTTGACTGTTAGGTTTTCTCTGTATTATTGTAGGGTCTTTACAAACAATATAAAGCGCCTTGAGGCAACTGTTTGTTGTGATTTGGCGCTATATAAAGAAAATTGAATTAAATTGAAATCCATGGTCACCTGCTCTTCCACTGAGTCACCCTGGCGCACCAAATCTTGGTGTCATTTTTGACCAGGAAATGTCCTTCAATGTACATATTACACAAACAATATTTCTAAAATTAGAAACATTTTGTCTCAGAGTGATGCTGAAAAGCTAATTCATGCATTTATTACTTCTAGGCTGGACTATTGTAATTCATTACTATCAGGCTGTCCTAAAAGCTCCCTGAAAAGCCTTCAGTTGATCCAAAATACTGCAGTGAGAGTACTGAGAGGGACTAGAAAGAGAGAGCATATTTCTCCCATATTGGCTTCTCTTCATTGGCTCCCTGTTAAATCCACCTCTTTTCACTCTGTTTATACACCACTTTGCATTTAATCATTAGTTATTATTAATCTCTGGCTCTCTTCCACAGTGTGACTTTTGTCCTGTCTCTCTCATCTTAGCCCTCAGATGACTGCCCCTCCCTGAGACTGGTTCTGCTGGAGGTTTTTTCCTGTTAAAAGGGAGTTTTTCCTTCCCACTGCTGCAAAGCGTTTGCTCATAGTGGGTCATTTTGATTATTGTGTTTTCTCTGTAAACATTGTAGGGTCTTTACCTTACAATATAAAGTGCCTTGGAGTGACTGTTGTGATTTGGAGCTATATAAATAAAACTGAATTAAATTGAATATAGAAATTCTCTTAAAATTACACAATGGACAGTAAGAAGTATTGCTTTTCTATTGTGACACATATATAGTTTATTTACAATGCACAGGAGAAAGAAAAAAGAAAAATGATGATTACAAAATAAATCAGTAATACCAAAGTGTTGCTAGGTATGGGTAGAGAGGTGGTGATGCAGGATTTGCATAAGTATTGTCAGAAAAATAAGTGAAACAAAACATTAGTTTTGTTGATAATAATGACAAGCGCAACCACTGTAACAGTAGTAATAACAAAATAAATACTAAATGTCCTAATGGTGCATTTTGCAACAACAGCTTGGTTTAATTATGGGAGAGAAAACTAAAAACCACTGAGCATCAGTACACATGCAAGAACATGTCACCATCACAATGTACGTAGGCAGTTCAGCAGGGTAAGGTCAGGCAGGTCAGCATTTGAAGTGGGCTGCCAGAGGTTCACCTAATGGTGTTTACTTCACCATGGTTTGGCCAAGTGCATCTTATTCTGGGTTTTATGTTTGCCAAAACAAGTAAATCACGGCAACTGTGGAATATGTTAAATCCTTGTTCAAGCTGTTCCTTGCATATTTGTACCATTGACAGCATTAATGCACTACAAGAACCGCAGTTATTGTGTCCTGTGTGGCAGCTAATTTCCCGGGTTACATAATAATGGAGATGGTGTGAGTGGGGTATGACCAGTACATAATGTACAGCTAATATGTTAGTCATAATGGTAAGTATAAGTAAATAAGTAGCACTGTGATATTGTTATCACTACCAATAGTGATGAATACACTAACAACATCCAAAAGTGACAGAAACTTTCTGCTGATAACACTGGTCAGCAAGCATTCTGATACTGGAATTCTGTCATCTGTACATCTGTACGGCATCCATTTCATTGTTGTGCCGATGACACCCAGCTCTATGTCTCTTCTAAACCAAATGCTCTTCTCCCCCCGCCTTCCCTTTCTGACTGTCTTTCTGAAATAAAATCTTGGTTTTTTGACAATCTTCTCAAATTGAATAATGATAAAACAGAAATCCTGCTGATTGGTGCCAAATCCACCCTTGCAAAATCCAATCACTTCACACTCACCATTGATAATTTCACTGTCCCCATCTCCTCCCAAGTTAAGAGTCTGGGTGTCATCCTCGGTAGCACTCTTTCTTTTGAGGCTCATGTCAAAAACCTCACTCAGTCTGCTTATTTTCACTTACTTAACATTAATCGTCTCCGTCCTTCTCTTACACCTACCAGTACTGCAACTCTTGTCCACGCCCTTGTCACTTCTCGATTGGATTACTGCAATTCACTTCTCGCTGGTCTACCACTCAAACTTCTCCGTAAACTCCAGATGGTTCAAAACTCTGCTGCACGTATCATTACCCGAACCTCCTCTACTCAACACTTTACTCCCATCCTTCAGGACCTACATTGGCTTCCAATAGACTACCGTATCAAATACAAGATTCTTCTTCTCACCTTCAAATCTCTTCATAACCTTGCTCCCCCCTACATTGCTGCTCTAATTTAATCCCAAATTTAATCTAATCTAATCCCAAATTTCCCCTCTGTGGGACAATAAAGGCTGTTTCTTCTTCTTCTTCTTCTAATCCATTACTATACTCCCTCACGCCCACTTCGTTCTTCTTCGTCACTGCTCCTCACTATACCTTCTGTCCGTTTAGCAACAATGGGGTCTAGAGCCTTTTGTCATATAGCACCCCATCTCTGGAATGCTCTACCACAACCATTAAAGGTCATAAACAGCTTATCTCTTTTTAAATCTCGTCTAAAAACCCATCTGTTCAAACAAGCTTTCGGCCTATGACTCGGTTAGTTCTTGGATTTTATCCTGGTCTTAACTTTTGTTTTGCTTTTCTTCAATTTTTGTTTATTGTGTAATTGTAATTGTGCTTTCTCTTTTGCTGTTTTCATTTTTTCATTTTGATTGTTTTTTACCTGTAAGGCGACCTTGAGTGCCCTGAAAGGCGCCTATAAATAAAATGTATTATTATTATTATTATTATTTACTTCTATTAAATTTCCCTTGCTGACACCAAATCTGAACACCTTCCCCATCTAGCATGTTCCGTTTTTATGGTTATGATGTTCCAAAAAATTGGACAATTAAGATGACAGGACAGAGGTGTTTCAGCATTTAAGAAATAAGTCTGGTCTCCAGAAAAATGAAGCCAAAATTAAGGAAGGTGTTTTTGTTGAACCTGAACTATGTTTTCAAAAGGAAATTATGCTA
This sequence comes from Archocentrus centrarchus, assembly GCF_007364275.1. Lineage (NCBI taxonomy): Eukaryota > Metazoa > Chordata > Actinopteri > Cichliformes > Cichlidae > Archocentrus > Archocentrus centrarchus. The sequence continues at coordinate 21,095,060 of NC_044368.1, read as the reverse complement.
ACTGAATCTGCAGCATGGGAAGGATTCGGACAGGTTGTCCAGATTTTTCTTGGCAATCACAGAGCAGAGAATTATCTGAGCTTGTGGATAACATGCTGAAAGCATATTAGCTAATCAGTGCCAGAATGTCACTGAAGATGCAATTTTTACATTCTCATCTCAATTTTTTTTCCACTAAATCTGTGAAATGTCAGCGATGAGCATGGGGAAAGATTTCAAGACCAATATCATGGAAAATTTAATTAGAGCATCATAAGTGACTACTGTTGGTTCTTGCAAAATGACACAGCCATGCAGTACAAGTGCAAAAGCAAGTGCCTTAAAAGCTGTTTAGCATGCTGACCTTATTTTATTTTGAACTAAATTGACAGAAATATGCTTTAACATATGTAGGATTGTCTTGTGGTTTGTTTTCAGAATAAACAAATGAAAACAATTTTGTGTCATGTCCCGGGCCGTTTGCCCAGTGTTTTGTGTTTAGTTTCATATTTCACGAGTTTGTCTCCCCAGTATGTTTTGATTCTTGTTCCCTTTGTCCCTGTCTTCCCCTGTATCTAAGGTCTGCATCTCTGTCCTGAGTCTGTGTGCCAGTTCCCCATGTTGAGTCAGCATGTACCTTGGTTTGTCACTTCCTGTTTTATTTTGACAGTCTGGTTTTCCCTGTGCTTTGTGTTTAGTTTTGCTTCCCCTGTGTTATTAGTTTCATTTGCCTCACTGCTGTGCCCTGCTGTTTCCTCTTACCCTGATTACCCATTGTGTATTTAAGCCCTCAGTTTCCATGTGTTCTTTGTCGCGTTGTTGATGTTATTGTGCCAGCATGTTCCAGTGTTCCCTGTGCTCTCTGTGTTTTATCCTCAGAAGGATTTTGTATTCATCCCCCGAACCTTAAATAAACACCTTTTTAAGTGATGCTGTTTTCTGGAGTCCTCCGTTTTGGCCCATCTCTGCCCGTCTCAGCGCCGGCCGTGACATTTTGTGGGAAATAGTAAAAGCAATTCCAGATGTTGATATATTATGTTAATATTCAAAAGTGTCAAAAACAAAGCAAACCAAAAATAATTTTTGTAGACCAGTGTGATCCCACAAAGTGTGAAGTGTCCACAATTTTAATTTACATATCACTACTGAAGTATTGAAGTATTTGTTGTTTTTGTATATCAAGAGTACTGAATAAGTGAACCACAAGATGATTTCAGATAATTGAGAATTATTACACCATTAGTACAGAAGTCCCAAATTCCCTTTGAATTGTTTTCTGTGCAAAATAGACAAAAAAGTCTTTTTCATGAGTTCTGCATACATTGGAACTACAAACTAAACAATATGAAGGTGCAGGTTTTTAAGACAGGCTCAGTGACAGTGGTACTTTAAATGCAAGTCTTTTTGTGGTGGAAATTATTTCAGACAGTGGTTTCCCCAGTGCCTCTCCACGAATCGCCACCTTATTGTGGTGGAAGGGTTTTTGTGTCCCAAAAAAAAGTATATACATATAATAATGAAGATGGTGAGTATTGCACTTGGTGAATTAATATTGCACTAGTGAATGAATATTGGATATTCCACAATATAGGAGTGATAGATATTGTTCTGTATGAATAATAGAATATTGCACAGAGATGTGGGTATTACACAGTTAGAGTGGGCGAGTGTGTGAATTCAGGGTGGTGATTGCTCTGGCGAAGAAACTGTTCTTGTTTCTGTTCTAGAGTCTCTGAAGGCAAATTGATCCTGGGCCTTTATGAGAGGAAGATCTCAGGAACAGCTTACCCTGCCGGGGATAGGGTTACTGGGGCCCCACTCTGGAGCCAAGCCTCTGGAGGGAGCTTGAGGGAGAGCGCGTGGTGGCTGGGCCTTATCCCACATGGCTGGACCCTGTTCTAGTCTGGATTTGTCCTCAGTGAGGGGCAATGGGCTGGGATGGGTATTCTTGAATCTCCTTGGCTTTCCACCTGTACACTGGAGTTTTAATCAGTGGACGAGAGAGTTGTTTCCCTTTGCCTTCAGGCCAAGTACCCAGCCTTCTTGAAGTCGCTGGGTGGGGTGTTCCATCTGGTGAGTTCGTTGTCCTACTGGAAGACTTCAATGCTCAAGTGGGCAATGACAGCAAAACCTGGAGGGGGCATGATTGGGAGGAATGGCCTGCCTGATCTGAACCAGAGTGGTGTTCTCTTATTGGACTTCTGTGCAAACCACAGCTTGCCCATAACATCTAGAAGATAAGGATGTCCATAAGTGCATGTGGCACCAGGACACCCTAGATTGCAGGTCAGTGTCATATCATTAGATTTCTGAAGGGAGGAACTGAGCTGTCATCACCTATGGCGAGCTGAATCAGGTGGCAGAGAAGGATGCTGGACAGACCTGCACTTCTAAATGTATAATGAGGTTGTGCTGGGAATGCCCGGAAGAGGCCCCAGTCCGCGAGATCTTCAACTTATACCTCCGACATAACTTCAACAGCATTCTGAGGGTGTCAAGGTCTTGGGCCTCTAGTTTTTGTATTTCAGTTTTTGAGTATTCAGTTTTGTTTGTGTTTTGTGGATTATATTCAGTGTGCTTGCCTCCCTATGTCAAGTCTGTGTCTCAGTCATGCTTACTCCTTTCCTCTCTTATTTTGATGTCTTGTATCAGGTGCAGTGTATTTAGTTTTACTTCCTTGTTGTGTTTCTGTGATTATGTTCAGCTGTGCTCCCCACCTGTTGTCTGTTCCCTCTCTTTATCCCTTGTGTATTTATTATCTATTTTCATCAGATCTTTGTTGTGACATTGTCAATGGCTCCATACCTGCTGTGTGCTTTCCTGTTTGTATTCCTGAGATTCTTTGTTTGTTCTGCTGGCCCTGTCCAGTTCTGTTAGTGAGTTTCAAGCAATAAAGCCGAGGTCAAGTTTAATTCTGTTTTCGAGTTTGCATTGTGGGTCTCCTGTCTGCCACACAACTGAGCCTGACAGAAGGAGTCTGGGGACACTGAGTCCGAATGGACCATATTCCGCACCTCCATTGCTGAGGCCGCCAATAGAGCAGTGGCTGCAAGGTGGTTGGTGGTCACGAACAGAAATGAGCTTCCTCTGATAGGTGGCTGGCCTCTCCCTCAGACATAGGGTGAAGAGTGCAGTCATTTGAGAGGAGCTCAGAGTAGAGCCGCTACTCCTCCACGTGGAAAGGAGCCAGTTGAGGTGGTTCGGGCATCTGACTAGGATGCCTCCTGGATGTCTTTTGGGAGAGCTGTTCTCGGCATGTCCTACTGGGAGGAGGCCCTGGGGTAAACCCAGAAAACACTGGAAGGATTATATCTCTTGGCTAACCTGGGAACGCCTTAGTGTTCCCCTGAATAAGCTGGAGCAGATTACTGGGTAGAGGGAGGTCGGGTTTCCTCTTCTTAGAGTCCCGCTCCCACCCACAGGACCCCGCCCTGCATAAACAGAAGAAGATGGATGGCTGGGTTTCCCCAGTGGTACTGCAGAAAGGGGAACCAAGTTCTTTAAAAGTCTGCTGTTCTCTGTAAAGTTTCTACAATGGAAACATTACTTTGTCTCATGTTTAAAAAATTTGCCTCTTTTATAAAATAAACAGCATGAACTGGAAAACTCTGTTTAAAATAGAATTTCAATTGTTCCAACTTTTGGGATGTTAATAATGTAATTTAGTGGGGTGATTTAAATAAGAAATCTATTTTTCTGACACAATTTCAGCTGCACACTAACTATGTAGGTACTCTGTCCTGTAGATTTTTAAATATTCATTCTTCACATGCAAGATAAATGTGATCCATACTTGAAGTATAAGAGCACAGTCGATGTCTTTTCTATGAATCAGTTAGCTTTCAAATTCAATCCTTCAACAGAGAATATCTGAATCAGAAGGTGTTAAGTTACTTATTAGAAAATGTCAGATATTCACAAAGGAGCTAATCTTCTTCAGTTAAATAAATTCTCTCTGCTTTCTCTCACCTTGTCAAGCTGCCTGCTTGCACAGGAGCCAGTAAATTAACAGAGTCTAATCCTGTCTTCTGTATTCCTGCCACGTGTCATCTCATTTAGCTCCTGTAAAGAATATTCCCTGTTGATGATCCCAACCCTACTCAATTGCAGACACCAGATAATATAAAAATGCTTCTCAGCTTCATTTACATTTATATGTGGACTTGAATTTTCTCAGCTAGAACAGATAATTTATCAGCTTTTAGGCACGCCATCTCTGCATTAGATACAATGCATTTCAACTTAACAAAGTTCAAAATTTATTGTTTCTGCAGAGTTTAGTCTAGACAGTTTCTTTTGGACATCCACAGAAAGGATAACAGAATGCAACAACACTCACATACATTATATATGAACATACACTTTTTGGCCAGGTTGACTCCTTTGTGCTTCTTGGTCCATTCATTCTGAGAGATGTTAAGCATATACAGTACCAGTCAAAAATTTGGACACACTCATTGTGTCCACCCAGCCAAGTCTGGTTGATAAAAAAAACGGTAGAAAAGTGTATGAAATTAAGGTTCAAACTAGCAAAATGTGTCATGGTCCTGCCTTTTGCCCAGCGTCTTGTGTTTTGTTTCCCTGAGGTTCTGTTATTGTTGTATTTCTATGTTCTGAGTTTGCTTTTGGTTTTGATCCTTAGTTTCTTATAGTTATGGTTATCTGTGTTGAGTTCCTGTTTCCCTTTGTCGTTGTGGTCATCCATGTGTGTGTGTGTGTGTGTTTATTGTTTATTCCCTACCCTTGTGTCAAGTTCATGTGTCCTAGTCCTGGTCTATGTGTTTGGTTACTTTCTGTTTTATTTTGGTATGTCTGGGTCCTTGTGCTTTGGGTTTAGTTTTGCTTCCTTTGTCGTGATGTCATCATTGTGTTCCCCTGCTGTGTGCTTTTGCGTTCTGTTTTAAGAGTTTAGTAGTCTGTTCTGCTGGCCCGTCCAGCTTTATTTTGCTCTGTGCCTTCCAGCAATGAAGCTGAGGTTTCCAGGTTAATCCCTGTCTCTCAAGTCCTGCATTGGGGTCCTCAACCTGCTGGCCACAGCAGTGGGCCCAACAACAAAATGGCATTCTTTCCTGAAAAACAGTGTGTCTGCTTATTGAAAGGTCTCACATCAACTAAAATGGACTGCACTTATCTGTAAAACAGTGAAGTTCATTGTAACTAAAGTGCAGGAAATCACAACATGCACTGTATTTGTTGCAGTTATTTCTCCAGGGTGGTTAAATCTATTTAAAATGAGGTGTCAATATTCCAATAATTCTAACATTGCACACTGAAGCAAAACAGTTCCCCACATTCAGAGGATCTGCTGTTGACATTAACATCATATTCTGATGCATATAACCACATTAATGTGAACTAGGGCAGTGGTCCCCAACCTTTTTTGAGCCGCGGACCGGTTTGGTGTTAGAAAATATTTCCACGGACCGGCTTTTAAAGTGTGGCGAATAAATACGTCAAAATAAATGATACGACCATAACCAAGTGTGATATTTTCTACGTATAATAATAAAAAACGGGAATCCACTTTGTATTCGTATGCAACTCTATCAGCAGCGTTCTCGTAACATCCCGCCTCAACATGAATAACAGGCTCTCTGCCCACAGCGCTCCCTGGTCAGCTGTTAGAGCCATGGTAAAACATGCCTTCAAAATAAGATACACCGCAAAAACAAATACAGTAGAAATCACCTCAGTCGGATTCAAATGGCCCAGTTTGGGGTCTATTATCGAATTTCGCTGCAATGGCTTCTGCTTCATCTATGAATTTGCTTCTGCAAATTTTATAATCTGAAATTTTACTCGTAAGTGCAAGTTTGTAGCTTACACTTGCCACGATTGTCCCCGGTGAAATGAACTGATATAAACACTAAAACAATTTCCAGGCGTTGTTAGTGTGTGTGTGTGTAGTTGTGCACGAACGAGCCGAGGCATGGAAGTGGGCGGACAGGAGCTGAGGAGGGTTTTAGCGCTAAACTCATCCAGTTTATGCGATCACATTTAATTTATTACAATGGGACCAGATTTTTCATCCGAGGTAGGTGAATATCCGACGGATTTATGTGATGATTTTATTGGAATTAATGTTAGGAAAAATCAGGACCTGCAGATGCCATCCAACTAGAGCGAAAACCCGATTTGTGCGACTTCGACTTAGGTGATTTTTACTGTATAAAGCGCATGAAAAATACAACTCACTATAACACTGAATTAGTGTAAGCTCCCTGAGCTTGTTTCTCTGATACTCATTTTTGCTGGCTTCTGGTTTGACTGGGTTCGGCCGATTTCACATGGAGCGTGGCTGCAGAGCCGCGGTGTCAAGCGCTGGAGAGTCAGTTTGATGGCTGGGTCTACCTCACTGCTATCCCCGGTGTTGATAAATAAAAATGGTAAATGGACTAGTTCTTACATAGCGCTTTTCTACTCTTGTTGAGCACTCAAAAATTTAAAGAAGCGTTATGTAGGTCAACCAACCGATTTCGTTAGACAGGCCTGAAGCTTCTGGGTTTAATTTTAGCGGTGACGTATCATGTGAGCAGAAACGTCTTGACACGTCAAGAGGAAGTCATGGAGGGAAGTCATGGAGGGAAGTAACGGAGCGAATCCGCCCATTTTTCAAAATAAAATATAGTTTAGGCGCAGATAATAAGTAAAACGGAAATAATTTAAGTTATTTATTCTTTATGTGCGGCCCGGTACCAAATGTCCCACGGCCCGGTACCGGTCCACGGCCCGGGGGTTGGGGACCTCTGAACTAGGGAACAAACTATACAAAAGCACCGAGCAACTTATACTCACTACTTATTGACCATTTTTTTTAGTCGGCTACCAGCAGGCAGGTTTTGCAATCAGAATTATGATCGGAATGCACTGTTTGTGCCAAACATATTTATTACAAATAAATAAATGTTTAAAATTATTTATTTGTGTTATTTTTCACATAAATGTATATGTATTGTAGCAATGTCAGAGTTGGCAGGTGGGGGAAAAAGCAAGAAAGAAGAAAAAAGGAAAAAGAGGGGAGAAAATGGGAAGAAAAATAAAAAAAGATTAAAAAATATAAGAGGACATAGCACAAGTAGAAAACCACAATGGTTCACCAACTGCTGCACTTGCACCCAGCCAAGGGGCAAGAGCCCCAGAGAACCAGAGGCAACAGGAAGCCGGCCGCCCTAGAGGTGAAGCTAGGGTGTTGTTAAAATTGAGGGACAGATGTGACATGAGCACCTGAACACTGGTTGTCAGTGCTCATCCACAGTGCCCCCCAAAACCCTCAGTGTCTAAGGTGCAAATAAAAATGAGGACCAGACAGTGAAGAAATGACATTTTAATGGAATAATGTGACAAATATTGCTTTCTGTAAGGTATAAAATACCCAGTAAGTTCAGCTTTGGTTAGTTAAATTCTAAATTCTGGTTAAATTATAGTGTTTTATTAGTCTGGTACTTGGCACTGATTAGAAAGTAAGAATGTCAGAATGTTGAACAATTCATGCAACTTTATTTTTTTTCTAGAAGCGCATTTGTGAAGTCAGACACTGATGTTGGACGAGAAGGCCTGGATCACAGTCTCTACTCTAATTCATCCCAAACATGTTCTGTCTGGTTGAAGTCAATGCCAGTCAAGTTCTTTGACACCAAACATCAAATTGCTCCAACTGCTGTTATTTATTTATTTTTTTACTTACCTGGCGCGCTCTCGCTTCTGGCATCAAGGGTCCAGCACCTGCTGGGTGTGATTCGCTCTGGCGACAGTAGCAGGTGGGGAGTTTGACTGGGGCAGTACACCTGTCAAACTTTAACACAGGTGTCCTAAGATGACCTCAGGGAGGACAGAAACCTCCCATGGAGCAAAAGGGCAAAAGCTTGCTTGATTTGATTTTCAGGATAAATGCAGACCATGAACACAGGGCCTCACAGGCCTTCTGACTTTCTGGGTTTTAAGCTGAAGGTGTCAGAAAGTTACTGCAGGGATAACTGGCTTGTGATGGCCAAGTGTTCATAGCGACATTGCTTTTTGATCCTTCGATGTCAGTTCTTTCTATCATTGTGAACCATATTTCACCAAGTGTTGGATAGTTCACCTACTAATAGGGAACATGAGCTAGGTTTAGACCTTTGTTAGACAGATTAGTTTTACCCTACTGATGATGTGTTATTGCTATAGTTATCCTGCTCAGTACAAGAGGAACTACAGGTTGAGACATTTAGTGCATGTGCTTGACTGAGGAGCTAATGGTGCAAAGGGCATCTGTGGGATTATGACCAAACACCTCTAAATCAGAATCCTGTCTGACATAGTGATACTGTAGTGCTGTGGACCTTCAATTGGTCTTGAGTAGCTTGCCCACCCGGGCCAGTGAAGGAGAGCTGATCATGACTGGGCTGGGGGATGGCCGAACGACGGTTGCCCCTCTCCAATCTTGCACTCACTCTGAGGGAACGGCCAGGTCTGAGTGCAGTTTCAGAGACATTTTAAAGGGACACAAACCAGTAGTTGAGGAGATGAGAGAGTTGTAGGAGTATTCAATCCAAGATAACTGGGAGCTCCAGAAACAGGGATTGTTGGAGGCTACGCAGTGGAGAGCAGCCTCAAGTACTTGGTTTAACCTTTCAGTCTGACTGTTAGATTAAGTTCCTGTTTCCATCCTCAAACAGACTTTGGACCCTAGGGCAGTGCCAAAGATTTTACAAAACTGATAAAAGGTTATGTCAGAATCAATCAATGTCAAATGTCAGAAACTATTTTTACAGGACTTTCATGTAATCTGAAAACATAGTCTATCAGTCAATTGGCAGTCTCAGTAGCTGTAGGTAGTTTTGCATGAGCAATGAAGTAGGCTGATATCGAAAACCTGTATATAACATAACAGTCTTTCCACTGGATGGAGGTAATCCAAAACAAAATCTAGAGTGATGCAGGACTAGGGTCTATGAGGAACTGATAGAGGCTGAAGGAGGCCTGATGGAGATTGGGAACTACTCTTATTACATAGAACAAGCTATCATGTACTTTGCACAGGGTGGAAGGAGTTCTAGGGGGATAGGCAGGGAAGTAAAGGACCGTGGTAGAGAGCAGGTGAATGGTTGCAACACAGAAGACAAATTCCACAGAGACGGGTAAGTTTTGTTGGTAGGTAATCCTCTCTTGATCCAGGCAAGAGGGAACTGGAAACAGGTAAGCAACAATGTTAGTGCAATGAAGAACATACCACGAAGGAAAACATTTGGAGAGCCAATTTACCACTTAACAGTAGCAAACTATCTGGAGAGGACTGGAGGCTCCAACTGGTTGTTGATTGCAGCTTGATGAAAAACAGGTGTGCCTGGTTGCTGAGTGGGAACTCCCACTCTGCCCCAGAGGAAGGAGGAAAAGCCTGCCCATCAAAAATTTGGGTTCTAAAACTTGTTCAAATTTACATGTAATAAGGCCAGCTGCAAAATATGAAGAAGAAGAAGAAGAAGATCAGCCTTTATTGTCCCACAGAGGGGAAATTTGGGTGTAACAGCAGCCGCAGTTATTATAAATATAAATAAAGATATAATAATTCACACTATTAAGAAAAGAATATATATAAAATCAACAAACAATATTAACCTTTATACTACTAATAATAACACTATATACAATGTACATGATGTGCCTGTGTGTTGAACCTTAACAGGCCGGACTATTTACAGTATATTATATATTATCCTACATTGTGTAGGCTATTGTGGTTTTTGTTGGGAGCAGTGATGGTTATACAGTCTTACAGCTGCTGGGACACACATTTTAGTTGCAAAACTGTGCCTCTTTAATACTGATATTATCAACACATTAACAGCAAAAGTAAAGCAGTAAATCGGGCTCTGGAGCTGGAGCGCTACATTAAAATGGTAACAAAAACCTTTTTCACTTGTGTTATTAAAAATTAACCCACACTTTCCAACCAATCAGATTCCAAACTTTTAGGTGGCCATGTTATAATTACCCCTAATCTATGCTTGTTAGGACTTGATCTTCAGTGCATTTGATGGTTTAAAAAGCTAATTCTAAATGTGTCTAAGAAGCATTCAATATAGATCTGACATTTGGTATGATGCAAAGGTCTACATGTATCTTTCTCTCCAATACATAATCTTTACTCAGTATATTGTCTGAGGAAATTGCCTCTGCACCAGCTGCCACCTGTCATCATGGCAATTGAAGCTACTCTCAAATGACACTAAAATTATACAGCTTGTATTTGGTTTTATTATTTGTCTTAAAGCTCCCAGGGAACAGAGCAAAAAATTATATTCTCTACCCAAAGAAAAAGAGTTCTGAATGAGGTTTAAATGACAGCTACTTTTTTGGACTACAGGAAATTTTCAAAAATAAAATCTCTACAACTCTCTGAGGTGCTACCACTGAACCTCAGTTAAAGGTTTTCTCCAGGCTACAACCCTGAGTGAGGTTTCCATATACTTGCTGCTTTCCAGGACTTCAGAGGGCTTTAGACCAGATGAGCAGTGGATACAATAACATAGCAATAAAGCAGGAATAAAAATGCTGTTTCAATAAAGCTTACCATATGAAGATTAAAATTAGCAGTTACAGGTGAGAAAATGTAGCATAAATCCCATCAATAGGCATGAGAATGAGGATCTGAATTGTTTGTGCACTGTTGAAAAGAGCATAAATTATCAGTTAACCTTCAGCGAATAAATAAATAAAAGAAAAAGAGAATTCTCTGAACATCTGCTGCCAAACGCTGCAGTCTGTTGACTTGGCAAGTAGGGATGAAACCATCTCAACACATCTTTTCTGGGGCTGTGACAACCTCTCTGAAGCCCCTCATCTCTGATTGATAGTGGCTGCTGGTGCCCAGACCAGTCAGCCAGTGGATAAAACTGGATCAATGTGACAGTGATAGTGTTTTATGGTGCCAATAAGATGCTCTCTTCATAACTCTCTCTGCTATAAACATTGAGATTCAGTAATGGACTGGGTTGGTATTTGTAAAGCCAGAGCATACTCGCGTTCAAGAGATGGGATTCCAGTCTCTCTCTCTCTCTGGTTAGAAATGAGTTGAATACAACTATTTTGCTGTGTTTTGAGATTCTACAGTATGAGAATGGATTCCACAGTGACCTAAAAATATGTTTTTTTTACTCTCTGCCTCATCTCTTTGATAAATTATAAAAAATGGATCACATTTATACACTCTTACTTGACTATATTTATCTCCCAAGAGCTTCAAGGGTGCTTACTACTGTAGTCTGCCTGTTCCCTGTGTGTGTGTGTGTGTGTGTGCGTGTGTGTGTGTGTGTGTGTGTGTGTGTGTGTGTGTGTGTGTGTGTGTGTGTTCATGATACACAGCTGTAAAAGAATACTTAAAATCGAATTCTAAGCAACCTCTTGCAAAGTGGGCCATTAAATGGGCAAACTTTGGTCTTTAACTGCAGTATATTTTAGTAAACACTGTGAATGTGGTCACATGTATAAATTCACACTTCCACAGAAAAATTATGCTTTTCTTCAGTTTGGTGTTTTTCATTTGAAGAGACAGCATTGAGTGGTAGGAGTGCTTAGGTGTGTGTAGATAAGAGACTTGGAAGTCTTGGAAGATGAGCTTGAGGAGAAATCCACCAGAGTCTAGTGGTAAGAGTGAAACTTCCATCCATCCATCGCGGAGGGGCTGGAGCCTATCCCAGCTGTCATAGGGCAAGAGGCAGGGTACGCCCTGCACAGGTTGCCAGCCTGTCACAGGGCTAACACAGTGAGACAGACAATCATTCACATTCACACCTATAGGCAATTTAGAATCACCAGTTAACCTAATCCCACTAACTACATGCATTTGGACTGTGGGAGGAAACCATAGTACCTGGAGAAAACTCATGCAAACTTGAGGAGAACATGAAAACTCCACACAGAAAGGACCTGGCTAAGGTGGATTCAAACCCAGACCTTCTTGCTGTGAGGCAACAGTGCTAACCACTGCACCACCCTGAGCAGGAGCGCTGTTGGGAAAATTCAGGAGGCAAAGGCCATGAAACTAAAACAGATACACAGTGATGCCCATCTCTGAGAGCCAGGATCTCAAAGATGTACCTATATCTGGCTTTCAATTGGCTTTTATTTGGGGAATTTTCTAAAACTTGACTCTAGGGAATTGTCAGGGGCTGGCTCAGGCAGAAGGGTCACAGATCCAGTGGCAGCTGACTAGGTGGCTGGTTGAAGGTTAGCTGTGGCAAAGGCTAGCAAACAAAGGATTCTTATCTAACCTGCCTCAGCCTGAGCATCTAGTGTGCAGACAGGGAGCAGTCTGGTGGCTCACAAGCTGGAGTTTAGCAGGCCCTTGCTAGGGTTGTGTCAAGAGCAACTGAGAGACCTTAGAGTGGCCTGCAGCCTCCTTCTCGGGTAGTCATTTCAGCTATGCATTGCCCTCTTGCTCTCCCAGCAAGATACATTTTTCCCCTGCTCATTGTTTCCCTGGAATTTGGCCAACTAAAGAAAGATGATGTGTCTCACCTTAACTCACTCTGTTGGGAAGGTGGAGTGGATCTCAAACAAGAGCCTATCTGGAATAGCTGTTAAAATCCAAATCACCTATATAGTTCTAAAGAGGAAAACTTAAAGACTCCATGTTGTCATTGACAAGGAAATACAAGATGTTGGGCCCACTTCTACAAGCAATCATGCTGGAGGACTGATTCTTCTTTGCCCTTCACAATTTCAGCAAGCAATTCCTTGCTAATGTAGGTGGTGTAAAATGGGTCCAGGGTGACTGGGCTCAGAAAAAAGAAAAAAAGGCTCTGTCCAAATGTTATGGGGTGGCTGAATGAGGGTTTGAAGTTGTGTTTAATTTCTTTCTTTTTAGTTGCAGGAGGCAAGGCTGGGGATGGTTACTAGTGTTTAGCTTCCTCTTGGGCAGAGTCTTCAATTTAGTTTGTCCCCATCAGTTTGGTTTGTCCTTGTCCTCGCAGATTGTTCTTGCTGGATCATCCTCATGTTTCCTGTCCTGCACTCCTGTTGAAAACTCGTTTTTTCATAAATTCCTTTTTCCAAGACCAGTGAAAGTCTCCAGCAGTATATACCTGTCTAGATGTGAACACTTGGAAACCCATTCAGCAAAGGACTTACCAGCAAACCCACCTGCCCACTCTCCACCTATTCCTTTGGAAACCTGCCTGTTGCCCAAGTACTGCTCACAAGCTTAGCACCACTAATATCAACATATCAGTGTTGCAGGAGGCCATTTGGGCAGATGACAATTCAATTAAATTCAATTTTATTTATATAGCGCCAAATCACTACAAACAGTTGCCTCAAGGTGCTTTACATTGTAAGGTAAAGCCATTAGATGTTAGATTCAACTCATTGTCACTGTGCGCACAAGGCACACAACGAAATGATGGTTCCAGATCACTCATCCAGAGACTGGTCATGCAGCCAGAGGCCGGTGCTACCATTAGGCAATGTGGTTTAAGTGTCTTGCCCAACGCAGCGCAGGGACAGGGGCTCAAACCTGCAACCTTCCGGCTGCAGGGTGAGCGCCTACCCACTGTGCCACTGTCACTGTCCTTCAATAATGACAAGTGTACAAAGCTCACAACTCTCATGCCAGAGAAAAGGTTTTACATCCATTTTTTTTCCTAAATGTCATCATCTTCACTGTCATCAAACAGAGTATGATGGGCCTTCTGGGTGATCCTATCTGTGGGACTTCAAATGGTTCAAAAGGTCAATCCTGGAATCTCATGTTTTCCTGCCCTGCGGGTATTGATACGAGGTGGTGGAAGTTGGACAAAGTAAGATATATTTGATGGTGGCTGTGTCCCATACTTCTGCTAGTCTCTGGCAGCATGTCAGAATTCACTGTGATGGAGGAACACGGAGAGATCCTATAAGTAAATTTTTGATCTCTACAATGAAAATTCAATACAACAAGAAAGTCTTGTTGACTCAAAGCTTGAAAAGTTTTAGTTCATACTCAAGGTACAGTCTCTTGCTTGACAGCATGTTTGTGCCACTGACAGTACTGCCTCTCTCACCTTCTAACACTTCTAACATGGACTTGGAAGTGTGTCTTTTTAGATGATAAGAAAACAACTGATCATTTAGTTGGCTGTGCTAGGGAATCATTCTGTTTGCACCCTGCATGATTTTATAAGCACTTAACATCCACCAGGTAAAAAAGGAGTGGGCAATATGTTTAGAACATAATGATCTACCTGGAATATCACCATGTGTTCTTTGGGAAGCAGGAAAAGCAGTAATGAGGGGTAAAATAATATCTTACTGCTCACATAAGAAAAATAAAGAACAAACACTTGTCTCAGAATTGGAAACAGAAATCAAATCTTTAGAAACTGTCTATGCTGCCTCACCACAAGAACATATAATTAACAACCTGAGGAAACTTAAACTGGAATTAAACAAAATAACTGATAGGAAGACTCAATTTATGCTGCAAAGGCTGTGTTTTGAAAACTTTGGACATGGAAACAAACCTGGAAAATTTCTGGCCAATCAGTTAAAACTAAATAAAGAAAAAACAGCTATTTATTCTATTAAAGATTTAACTGGTAACATTACTCATGACCCACAACAAATAAATAACTCTCACTGCATGAAAAGTGGGTTTTTCGACAGTTTCTTGTATGTAATACTGACGCGCGCCTTGAGTTTTAGGGCTCTCAGCAGGAGGCTTTCGCCAGAACAGTAAACTGTAGGGAAACTGCCGTGGACTCTCTGTGTCAGTGCTCCCTCAGCTCCCCCCTCTCCTCAGGTCTTGGGCAGGCTCTCATATGTAAAGGAGGTTTCTGTGAGTCATACAAATGCAAATCAAGTACTCACCAGTGGTCACCAATACTCACCAGTGGTCTACCCCTCCCAAGTTGTAACCAACATATTTTTATTTCTACAGTGAAACATTCAAACAAGACTAATCTCACAAGAAATCATTCTAATTTATAAATTTGAATTATCTAGTTGGAAATATATTTTTGGAAGTTTTCAGCTTTTGTCCCTTTTTCCAATAAGGCTGTGAGCTTCTGTCTGTGAGCTTCTGTCTGTGAGCCTTTGTCATGGAGTTTTTTGTGAACCCTGAACTTTAGTGACTGAGGGAGATAAACAAAGGCTATAACTTGATTTTGGTGACACCACAAGCATTATTTTCATTGAAAAGCAAACTCAGTTTTCAGTCTAATTCACTGTAACAAAAAGTCTGTCACACCATCATCCTCTCCTGTGCAGTGGCTTCCCAGCTAGCATTGAACATTCAGACAACATCCCATGAACGCTGCTATAAACGTTCAGTGAATGTTCACATGCATTAATGACATTAAAGACTACCAAGGCAGATGGAATACGAAAATGTATAAACTTTTATTTTGCTATACATGGATGTACATAAGAGACATCAGCAAAACCTTCATGAGAAAAATGTAAATGTAAAAAGGTAAATAAAAAAAAAAATAAGGAAAATTTTAATGCAACAGTCACCTTCTCAGTTGTCCTGCTTAAACAGACAGTGGATGTGTGAACAACACATCTTCCAGCTCATGAGGGGTCATTTTGACTGTTGGGTTTTCTCTGTATTATTGTAGGGTCTTTACCCACAATACAAAGCGCCTTGAGGCGACTGTTTGTTGTGATTTGCTGCTATATAAATAAAATTGAATTCACTTGAAATGAAATGAATTTAATTTCCGTGTGGCAACTTCCTCGCCTGTGATTGGACAATACAGATCACGTGCAGGATCACGCTGAAGGTCTGTAGGACCAATCAGTGCCTTCCTTCTCTTCCGTTCAAACTGAATGGCGGTTTTTGTCTACGCTGCTTTCCCGGTACGACAATGGAGGACGTCGTCTATATTTCAACACCCCAGAAGCTCCCGGTGAAAGCGGGCCTCTCTACCGGCCAGCCTCAACCAGCCCCGCTGCAGACGAGAAGACGCTGCTGGCTGCAGTGAGTGGGTTATCGACTCAGTTACTCAAGTTTGTACGAGTGCGACTGAAAGACAACATGGCGTCTATTGTGTAGAGACTCCATGCTCTAAACAAAGCCTCACCTACAGAAGGACTTGAGGAAAAGACGGCAGCACGATCCGAAAACTGCGGTAAGACTTGGTCGTTTCTAAAACAAAAATACTAAGAGTGGAGGAATGGTCACAGTAAGCTGACAGACGTATTGTGATTTGGTTTCTTATTTTTATTTCATCTTACAGGAAGCAGTTCGCGGCCTGCACAACTCTGAATCCAATAAAAGCCGATATGCTCGTCTGCAGAGGTAAGAATCAGAAACAAAGCAGCAGTATTCAATGTGTGGAGGAGAGAAGAACTTCAAATGTTTTTACTCTTATTTATTTTCACGTTTTCTTTCACAGACTGTTCGCCTCGCAACGCGAGTGGGTTTCTAATGCGTGGACAGTGATATAATTGTGTGTAAGTATCTTTTTTTGCCTGAATATTGTTTATGTATGCACTGTGTGTACACTGTGTTTATTTACAATGTACAAAAATGTTTTTCAGCTTCTTGAAAAACCTACAGACGGTTCGCCGAACTTACAGTCAGCCTCACGGTCCGGAAAAGGCGGCAGCCATTAAAAACTCTGCCCTGTGTCGTGCAAGAAGGAAGCCGGTAAGACGTATTGGATTGTTTTGTTGGTCTGCTGTATTTGTGTAGTTAGCTTGGAAATGCAGTTTTATTTTTGGAAAATATTACTTATTGTTTTTTTTTTACTTTATATAAAATCTGGCTTCTTCTGAACAACCCAAAATGCATATAAAAAGCAGTGGCGGCCGTGCATTTCACACCTAGGCCTTCAGTAGTGATCCGCCTGAATCACTCCACCCTCAATAACTATTTTATGGCAATAAAAACATCTTTTTATGCAGAAATGCAGTAGAAAGAGCTGTTGCATCGCAGATTGAGAGCTCATGTAGCCAGAATAAAAGCATTTACCGAAGAAACAAACCCAAGGTGCACAAGTCTCCTTTTACTGCCGCTACAGCTGCGACACATATAAAAATGCATTGATAACAACCTCATAAAATTATTATTAAGAGAGAAACATTTTAGTCATCGTGACCCCGAAATGAAAGTTCCTGCTTGCCCCCCCCCAAAAAGCCAATCTAACAGTCTCTTTAAGATTTCCCTATTATTCTTCACCTTTACCTCGTGGAGCTCCGCTTCCCTGCGCACTTGCTCGCTCAGCTGATCCGCTCTGGTGTCCCCGAATGTTTTGCTTGTAAGTGTCCGGCAGTGCTTTGGTGTCTCGTTGCTGCCTTGGTTAGGCAAGTCAAATTTACAAACCCAGTGTGGCTCCAAACACCATGTCGATCAGTGGCAAACAACAAGCACTCCCAGCAATACAATTTGCAGTGTTCCTCGGGGCCTGTGAGCCAGTGGTACCGCTCGTAATTAGTGGACTGAAAGTGGTGGACACATCCTTTACCCGGTTGTGACAGGCTTGCTAGCTTCGGAGTTGCCCGACCTTTCTTAATGATGTCCAGCTTTTCTTGAAAAGTCCGTCTTGGCTTTGGCAATAAATGTGCAACCAAATCCATTTCTTCTCCTTCAGCCATTGTGGGTTGACAAAACAGCTATAAAATCAACACAACCATATTTTTGCTTGTGCAGCTGGCTACAGATGCAGTTTGCTAGCTCTGGCTAGTACACTGACTATCCAATCAAAGTGTATGAATATGCTGACGTTACCGTACGCCTGCTAGAGGGCCTCGGTGTTGCCAACTCATAATCTGATTGGTTGATCAAACTGTTTGATCGACACTTATTTTTGTACTACGGGGCCCGCAGAACTGATTATGAAGGCCTCCAGGCAGATTTCTTTGACCCTGGCAACAAATGATGGCTGAAATGTGATTGGTTAAATGCTTTAATATGAAAATACACGTCTGGAAACAGCGCGACCACAGGAAAAGCTGTGAAAGGAACCGTACAAACCATTTCGAATAATTTAACAAGTATTGATGGACAGGATATAATTAACATCAGTCTGTGATTCAGATATTTTTTAGGCCAGCAGAGAAGGCCTTGCAGGCCCTGACGGCCCACCACTGCAGTGAAGGTGAAAATAATTAACATTGAATGTTTATAGTTTCAGCAGCGGTTGCCTTCTGGGACGGTGTCACCACTGACCTCATGTTGGATGAGGAGGATGGCGTCTCAGAGGGCGTGTCGGGCTGGATTAAGACCCCCAAGCTTCCCCAGCCAGGAGCTCAGTGACCTCTGAGCCAAACTGCAAGACAGACTAGAAGCTCACCCTAAATACAACGCTGTGCACCATAAGTGTTTGTATGCTGGACCATGCTCTGAGAGAAAGCCACCACCACATGGCCCAGAAGTAGCAAAGCATTATATGTCATAATGTTTTTGTTTTCTTTATATATATATAGATTATATGATGTGTGTGTGTGTGTGTGTGCATATTGCTTTATAAATAAAACAAAAAAAAATATTCAAACTTGTGCCTCACAATTTGTTTCTCTTAATTGAATTCCTTTTAGTTGAGGTTATTAGCATGGCACGAATACAACATAACATACAAGGTATATCACAGAAATAATAATTAAAAATAATTTTTATTACTGGGTTATTATTTATTAGGGAGGGGCTTACCCAGGCCTGTCTTTAGAAAGGCCAATGGGGGGACAGATCTACCAACCAATCACATGTGAATACTGAATTGTGATGTCATTTTTATCATCCAATGACTGAGAAGCCACGTGGGTCTCTTGCCGCTGCTTCGGCTTGCAGCGCTGCTATTCATATGTAAAGTGGAGTCGTTAACACCTCGCGCCTGCCGGCTCCCCCCGTACCTCTACCCCCCACTGATTCTAGTGGTACGTAAACGACCATATCCGTCTCAGGCGAACGAATATGCGCATCCCCGTATGCTGACGAAAGCTGCCGTTTACTAGCGGCGCCCGCGTCAGTATACGGGGACGGATATGCCTCTTTTCGTGCAGTGTCTTTTAAAGACTTTTATGAAGCCTTATACTCACCACAGATTAATCCATCTGATACTGAAATTGAAGAATATCTTAATACTATGAACCTACCAAAATTAAATGATGAACAGGCTGCAGCTCTGGATTTACCTCTTTCATTATCTGAATTTAATGAAGCAATACAGCATCTCTCAAATAATAAAGCCCCAGGCCCTGATGGTTTTCCAGCAGAGTTTTATAAAGAATTTTGGTCTGAGCTAGCACCCATTTTTTTCAGAATGGTAACTCAAATTCAGAATGATCAAATGTTATCTCCAAACATGAACTCTGCTAACATTAGCCTGCTCCTTAAACCAGGCAAAGACTCTACACTCCCATCCAGCTACCACCCAATCTCTCTTATTAATGTAGACCTTAAAATAATTTGCAAAGTTCTTGCTGGAAGATTAGAAAAAATCACTCCATCTATTATACATCCGGACCAAACAGGTTTTATCAAAGGTCGGCACTCAACCAATAATACACGCAGACTAATAAATGTAATAGATTACTGTTCTATTAACAAATTAGAAACCACAGTTGTCTCTTTAGATGTAGAGAAAGCATTCGACCGGGTAAATTGGAAATTTCTGTTAGCAGTTCTGCACAAATTTGGATTTGGTCCATCCTTCATAAATTGGATCAGAATACTATACAGCTCTCCAAATGCACATGTTAGGACAAATGATCTTATTTCCCCAAGCTTCAATCTGCAGAGGGGCACCAGGCAGGGCTGCCCGCTTTCTCCTTCACTTTTCGTCATTTTCATTGAGCCACTAGCAGCAATAATCCGACAAAATGTAGATATTAAAAAGGAATTAACAGAGAACACAGACCATAAGATAAGCCTTTATGCTGATGATCTTTTACTTTTCCTTGGGAACTCACAAACCTCTCTTCTGAAGACAATCACACTTATAGATAAATTCTCATCTATATCAGACTACTCCATCAACTGGAGTAAATCAACAGTTTTACCTTTGAATTGTAACTATCAGAATACCACCACTACCTCACTACAGTCAGGCAACATTAGATATTTAGGTATAAATTTTTCCAACAGGCTGTCAGACCTGGTACGATTGAATCATATTCCTCTACTAAAAACAATAGAGGATGACCTCACATTGGAACTCTCTACCTATATCTCTCATGGGAGTGTTGCCACAGTAAAAATGATGATTCTACCTAAAATCAATTATCTGTTTTCACTGATCCCTAATAAACCTTCTGTTGCTTGGTTTAAGTCATTAGACTCATACATTTAAAAATTTTTATGAAAAACTAAAACCTCAAGAATAAGTTTGAAGACATTACAAAAGTCAAAATGCAGTGGTGTTCTAGAACTTCAAAACTTCTATCACTATTTCTTAGCCAATAGATTACTGTCATGGTCCTGGGCCGTCTGCCCAGCATTTTGTGTTTAGTTCTGTCTTCCCTGAGTTTTGTTGTTTTTCAGTTGTTTTGATACGTTTGTTCCCCTCGTCCCTGTCTCCCCTGCTCCATGGTCTTGTCATGATGTCTTGTCCCTGACCTCCTGTGTTTTCATGTTGAGTTTATTCCTAGTGTTGTGACTAGTCTGTGTCTCTGCCCCGTGTCTGTGTGCCAGTCCCCCGTATGTAGTCTGCGTGCGCCTTGGTTAGTCACTTCCTGTATTATTTTGACAGTCGTATGTTCCCTGTGCTTTGTGTTTAGTTTTGCTTCCCATGTTGTTAGTTTCATTTGCTTCACCTGTTGTTCCCTGCTGTTTCCTCTTGCCCTGATTACCCAGTGTGTACTTAAGCCCTCAGTTTTGTTTTGTTCTCTGTCGCGTCGTCTTCAGTGTTCCCTCGCTGTGTGTCTCCCTGCTCCTCCTCAGGTTTTGGTTTAGTCCCTTCCCAGTATAGGTTTGTTTTGTATTTTTCCAATAAATCCTGTTTGTTTGAGTCTGCATCCTGGGGTCCAATTCTGCCTGCCACACACACACGCCATGACAGAACGACGCGACCATTTCAAAGACCCCGCGGACTCAGACCTGTGTGAACGGCAGCTAGCTGTGCAAGCTCACCTGCAGGAAGTGGTGAGGAGGAAGCCGTGGCTGGCTCCCGAGTACGAGGGACAGCTCCGCCGCTCTCACCGCGCTTGCGGAGACTCCAGCTGGGTTAAAGGGTCTCCGCGTCAGAGCTTGCCGCTCTCTCCACCTCCGCCGCCACAGCCCTGTTCATCAGCCGCACTGCAGCAACCGCTCGATACCACTGCCCCACCTCTACCCCAGCCTTTAGGGATTAAGCTGGGCGGGTTCTCCCTGGCATCAGATTCGCCTCCACCGGCCTCGTCATGCCCCAGCACACCTCCTTCACGACCCGCTACGCCGGCACGTAAGCGGAATTCTCGGCGCCACAGGAGTAAAGCGAAGCTACCAGATTCTGACTCGTCTCCTGCATCGGCCACTGTGAGTTCTCGGCAGCCGTCTATGGATGAAGGCTGTGTTGACATGAACAGTAATAACTTTGTTTTGACACCGGTCCCCGAAACCTCCACCTTGCACACAGCCACACCTCACCACACAGAATCCATTCTTTCTCCGATTGATCCGGTAGACACCGCTATTTTCATGGACAAGGAGCTCAGACCGGAGGTTCACAGATTTTTCAGAATCTCCTCCCGGATTTACAACTGCTCTGACTCTAAGGCTTTTTCCGTTGGTTTTTCTGCTGTGCTTGGTCTTTTGAATGCTCACCCACGCTTGCTGCTGTCGCCCACTATCGCAGGATGGATGAACTCAGCTGTTCGTGTGGAAGCCCACATCAGAGCACTGAACTCACAATCTTCGCCCGCTACAGCAACCACCAAGCCTCACTCTGCACCCGCTCCTGTTCCGCGGGTGGGAGCACCTCAGCCTCAGCAACCCACGCCGCCTGCAGCAGCTCCTCCCCAGTCACTCCCGTCTCAGTCAGCTGTAGCTCCAGCCACCTCCCAGTCTCAGTTAGCTGTAGTTCCGGCCTCCGCTCAGTCTCAGTCAGCCTCTGTAGCTCTCCCCGCTTCAACTTCCCCAGTGCCAGCTCTCCCCGCTTCAGCTCCCTCAGCCTCAGCTCTCCCTAGCTCTCAGTCTGTCTCCACGCAGTCAGCTCTCCCTAGCTCTCAGTCAGTTTCCACGCAGTCAGCTCTCTCTAGCTCTCAGTCAGTTTCCACGCAGCCAGCTCTCTCTAGCTCTCAGTCAGTCTCCACGCAGCCAGCTCTCTCTAGCTCTCAGTCAGTCTCCACGCAGCCAGCTCTCTCTAGCTCTCAGTCAGTCTCCACGCAGTCGGCTCGCCCTCAGTCAGCTCTAGCTCCAGTCGCTCTCCCTCGCCCTCAGTCAGCTCTAGCTCCAGCCGCTCTCCCTCGCCCTCAGTCAGCTCTAGCTCCAGCCGCTCTAGTTCTCCCTGCCTCAGCTTTGCTCCCTCCAGTGGTTTCTCTTTCTGTGATCCCCTTGGTCAGTTTAGTTTCACCTCCAGTCCCTTCATCTTCAGTTTTAGTCTCAGTCCCCTCATCCTCCTCAGCTTCAGCCCCCTCGTCCTCAGTCACCTCAGTCCCCTCATCCTCCTCAGCTTCAGCCCCCTCGTCCTCAGTCACCTCAGTCCCCTCTTCCTCAGTCACCTCAGTCCAGTCAGCTTCCCCGGTCCCCACTGCCAGTGCTTCAGCTTTGCCCCCTTCAGTGGCGTCACTTCCCTTAAATCCCTTGGTCTCTCCAGTCAGTTTAGTTTCATCTTCAGTTCTAGTCGCAGTCTCCTCGGTTTCCTCCGTGCCCTCTGTCCCCGTAGTCCCTCAGGTCCCCGTAGTCCCTCAGGTCCCCGTAGTCCCTTACTCTACTTCCACTTCTGGTCCCTCAGTCCCTCAGGTCCCCGTAGTCCCTTACTCTACTTCCACTTCTGGTCCCTCAGTCCCTCAGGTCCCCGTAGTCCCTTCAGCTCTCCCTAGCGCCCGGCCTGCTTCCACGCAGCCGGCTCTCCCTAGCGCCCGGCCTGCTTCCACGCAGCCGGCTCTCCCTAGCGCCCGGCCTGCTTCCACGCAGCCGGCTCTCCCGGCCTGCTTCCACGCAGCCAGTCGTCTCCCGGCCTGCTTCCACGCAGCCAGTCGTCTCCCGGCCTGCTTCCACGCAGCCAGTCGTCTCCCGGCCTGCTTCCACGCAGCCAGTCGTCTCCCGGCCTGCTTCCACGCAGCCAGTCGTCTCCCGGCCTGCTTCCACGCAGCCAGTCGTCTCCCGGCCTGCTTCCACGCGGCCCCTAGTGCTAGTTCCCTTAGCTTCAGTCCCTTCAGTTTTGGTCCCCTTAGTCTCCCCGGTCCCTCAGGTTCCCTTTGTTCCCTCCTCTGGTCCCTCAGCTCCTTTAGTTGTGGTTCCCCCTGCAGCCTCAGTCCCAGTCTCCTCTGCTCCTGCTCCCCCGACTCCGGTTTCCCCGCAGTTAGCTTCAGTCCCCTTACCTCTTCCGCAGTCAGCTTCCCCAGTGTCAGCTTCCGCGTCCTCAGCTTCCACGCTCTTAGCGCCCTCCGTGTCAGCTCCCCCAGTGTCAGCCTTAGTTCCCCCAGCTCCCTTAGTCTCTCAGGTCCCCTTAGTCTCCTTAATTCCCTCCTGTGCTTCCATTCCTGGTCCCTCGTTCCCCGTAGTTCCCTCAGCCTCCCTGCAGTCAGAGTCCATAGCGTCAGCTCCCTCGCCCTCCATAGCGTCAGCTCCCTCGCCCTCCATAGCGTCAGCTCCCTCGCCCTCCATAGCGTCAGCTCCCTCGCCCTCCATAGTGTCAGCTTCCACGCACCCACCATCACATGCACCTGGTCCATCCCCCAAGCAGCCCCAGCTGCTCAGTGAAGTAGCTGTGTGCCCTACACCGCAGACCCAGCCTGCACATTCGGAGCCTCACCTTGTAGGCCCCGTTCAGCCCAAGGGTCCGGCTCAGTCGGAGCCGTGTTTGAAGCCCAAGGGTTACGCTCAGTTGGAGCGTCGGGCTCGGTTCGAGCCTCCTGCCTCGTCTCGCCGCCGCCGCCGCCTGGAGCGCGGTCGGCCCTCAGTCTCGTCTCGCCGCCGCCGCCTGGAGCGCGGTCGGCCCTCAGTCTCGTCTCGCCGCCGCCGCCTGGAGCGCGGTCGGCCCCCAGTCTCGTCTCGCCGCCGCCGCCTGGAGCGCGGTCGGCCCCCAGTCTCGTCTCGCCGCCGCCGCCTGGAGCGCGGTCGGCCCCCAGTCCCGTCTCCTCGCCGCCGCCGCTGGAGCCGCGGTCGGCCCCCAGTCCCGTCTCCTCGCCGCCGCCGCTGGAGCCGCGGTCGGCCCCCAGTCTCGTCTCCTCGCCGCCGCCGCTGGAGCCGCGGTCGGCCCCCAGTCTCGTCTCCTCGCCGCCGCCGCTGGAGCCGCGG
Source organism: Archocentrus centrarchus (assembly GCF_007364275.1). Lineage (NCBI taxonomy): Eukaryota > Metazoa > Chordata > Actinopteri > Cichliformes > Cichlidae > Archocentrus > Archocentrus centrarchus. The sequence continues at coordinate 21,070,744 of NC_044368.1, read as the reverse complement.
TCGGCCCCCAGTCTCGTCTCCTCGCCGCCGCCGCTGGAGCCGCGGTCGGCCCCCAGTCTCGTCTCCTCGCCGCCGCCGCTGGAGCCGCGGTCGGCCCCCTGCCACGATTCCTCGTCGCCGCCGCTGGTGCCGCGGTCGGCCCCCTGCCACGATTCCTCGTCGCCGCCGCTGGAGCCGCGGTCGCCCGCCTGAGAGGTTTGGACTCTGCCTTTTGGCCCCTTGGCCTGGACGGCCCCCTGAACTATGGACTGTTTGTTCCCCCTGGCCGTTGCTCTTTTTGTTTCTGTTTTTGTCATAGCTCCTGAACTGTTCCTTGTTTTGACCCCCTGTTTTGGACATTGGAGCTCTCCGGCCTTGTGCCGTCGCTTGTTGTTTCATCCAGTTGTTTTTTTTTTCTCATCCCTGTGTTTTGTCCCTGTTTTTGGACTTTGTCCCGGCCTTGTGCCCCTGCTGTTTTTGTTCTGACATTGTGATTTTTGATGTTTTGCTCCCTGCCTTTGTTGCTCCCTGCCTGGTTTTGTTTTTGTTCCGGTCCCTCCGTCCTGGTCCCCCGCCTCCCTCCCTGGTCTGGTTTTGTTTCCTGTTTTGGCCGTCGGGTGCCGGCCTTTGAGGGGGGGGGGTGCTGTCATGGTCCTGGGCCGTCTGCCCAGCATTTTGTGTTTAGTTCTGTCTTCCCTGAGTTTTGTTGTTTTTCAGTTGTTTTGATACGTTTGTTCCCCTCGTCCCTGTCTCCCCTGCTCCATGGTCTTGTCATGATGTCTTGTCCCTGACCTCCTGTGTTTTCATGTTGAGTTTATTCCTAGTGTTGTGACTAGTCTGTGTCTCTGCCCCGTGTCTGTGTGCCAGTCCCCCGTATGTAGTCTGCGTGCGCCTTGGTTAGTCACTTCCTGTATTATTTTGACAGTCGTATGTTCCCTGTGCTTTGTGTTTAGTTTTGCTTCCCATGTTGTTAGTTTCATTTGCTTCACCTGTTTTGCCCTGCTGTTTCTTCTTGCCCTAATTACCTGCTGTGTATTTAAGCCCTCAGTGTTCATCTGTTTCTTGTCGCGTCGTCTTCAGTGTTCCCTCGTTGTGTATGTTCCTTCTCTGTAGTTCCTTTAGTTTAGTTTTGGCATCTGTCCAGCCCCTGCCTAGCTGTGTTCTGGTTTCTGTTATTTTCCCAATAAATCCTGTTTGTGAGTCTGCATCCTGGGGTCCAATTCTGCCTGCCACACACACGCCATGACAATTACAGTATGTTTCAAGGTGGATCAAATCAAGCCCTTTAGACAGCCCATGGCTGGATCTAGAACAAACACTCTGTGGAAGAGTGAAAATGTCTGACTTACCTTTCATAAGCTCCAGTATTAAACATCATGACTGCTTTAAAAGTCTTAACATAAACACCACCCTGACACCCTGGTTGGAATTTTAAAAGATAACTAAGTCTTCACTTATCCCATGTAAACTGACACCCATTTGGAACAATCCAGATATATGTCAGAAAAAGACAGTACTGAATTTTTCAACATGGCAAGAGAAAGGAATAAAGAATTTAGAACATGTTATTCACGATGGGACCTTTATTTCATTTGAAGAACTTATTTCAAAATATGAAATTAGCAATAGCAAATTTCTTGAATATCAGCAATTGAGGTCCATCATACAGGCAAGGTTTAACTTAAATAATCTAAAATTAGAAATCCCAGTATTGGTAACAGATTTTCTAAATCTTTATACCCCTAAATTGTCATCAAAAATACATAAGTTATTATTAAAAATTAATGATACAATATCCCTCCCAACTGCAAAATGGGAACGAGATCTTTCCATCAACCCAGATGAAAACTTCTGGACACAGATATGTTTAAACAACTTCAAAATGACAAAAAGTCCAAATTTACAACTCATACAATACAAAACTCTCCATAGAACACATTATACAGGACACAGGATGTTCCAAATGGGCCTCAGAGACACAAATATATTCGGGTGTCTGATGGCTCTTGGACTGGAGACCGTGGCTGCCATTCTGTGGTTTCTGTGCCGGCCCTGGTGGTTGGTGGTGGGGCTTGGACGGATGCCTTTATGGTCTTGGGGCTGGGGGGCCCGTGGTGGTGGGTGCTGGCCCCGTCCGGGTGGCCGGCTTCCTCTGCGGGGCCGGGGTGCCGGGTCTGGGGCCCTGGTGCCCGGGGTCGCCCGTTTCCCGGTTGGGCCTTTCCCTGCGCTTGGGGGTCTATGCCCCCTTGGGCGCGCCACCGTATGGGGTGGGTTGGCCCATGTCGGGATGTCTGGCTGGCATTCCGGGATTCTGGGTGCCCCTCCCTGTGGGGTGTCGGGCGCTCAGGTGAGGGAGCAGAAGTTTCCCACATGGGGCAGGTTGGTCCTGGACCCAGGACCACTGTGTGTATGTGTTTGTGTGTGCATGTATGTGTGTGTGTGTGTGTGTGTGTGTGTGTGTGTGTGTGTGTGTGTGTGTGGATGAGAGTGATTGGGTGATATTTATTGTAATGGTGTGTGTGGGTGTGATATTTGTTGTCTTTTGTATGCCTGTGGGGTGTGTGTTTGCAGTGTGGGTGGTGGGTGCCGGCCTGGAGCACGGCGGTGTCCTGGGGGTGTGGCCACTCTGGCCCTGGACCTGCCTTCCCTGTGCTGCGGTTGGGTGTAGGGAACTGGGGTGTCTAGTGAGCCAGCAGTTAGCTGGCTCTCTTACTCCGGGGGGGTAGTCCTCTACCTCCCGGTCATATTTATCCTGACCCTTCCCCTCCTCCCACTCAGTTAAACATCACATTACACACACGTAGGTTTTTGGGGGAGGGGGGCTCATGCTCCAGTATGGCCACCTCCTCTGCTCTGCTCACTGTGTTGCTTGATATCCCACTCCTCCTTTTTAATTGCATCAGTCAGTTTACAACACATCACAGTACATATAGGGCCTTGGGGGGGCAGGTGTGTCACACAGTGGTTAGTGGGTGGCACTGCTGAAGTGGCGCCACTTGTCTGCTCACTGCTGCCTGCTCCTCAATTTTATTTACATTTTAGACATTGAGGGCCTTGGGGGGGCAGTGTGAATGGGCGCTGTTATTCAGTGCTCATATGACATCTGTCCCTCCAATTTTAATAGCACCATAGCTTTCACACAGTCATTAACATTTCTCTCATTACATACACTCACATCACCCCCAACACGTTGGGTGGGAGGAGGGGGTGGGCGGGTCTTCTCACAACCCAGTTTCTTGCACCCTGCCTGGGGTGGGGACTGGCTAGTTGTTCGGGGCTGGGTTGGCTGCTTCCCTGGGTTGCCGCTGGCTTTGTGCTGGTACCCGCTCCCACACACTAGGGGTCCATGTATGGAATCCGTGTATGTGTGTGTGTATGCATGTGTGCATGTGTGTGCGCATGCGTGTGCGTGTGTGTGTGTGAGTGTGTGTGTGTGAGCATGTGTGCGTGCATGTGTGGATAGCTGGTCCTGGGTCTGTGGCTTGCTGAGCCTTGGCACCTGTGGGACACGGTTGTGGAGGGGCCGGAGTTACCCCTCCCTACCGCTCCATGCTGCTCCCCACTGATCGTCACTGCCACCCCTGGGGTGTCGGTGCCTGTGTGTCCCGGGATGTGTGGCCGGATGTCTTGGCGTGGTTTCTTACCTGCTCCCTCAGCGGCTGTGGCCTGGGGGTGGCTTGGGCCTCCTTGACGTTGGGGGGGGGGGGCTCTGCCGGGTGTCGGGCGGTTCTCGAGCGCTTGGGGCCTCGGGGCCCGCATGCTCGGCTCGTGCTGGGGGTGCCGGCCTGCGTGGGGGTGGGCTGCTTATTGCCTCTGGCTCTCTGGAGTCTTGCCCTTTGGCCGTGGGGGCTCCATCTAGGGTCTCCCTCCCTCCTCCTCTGGGGTATGCACTCGATTGCCATTAGGATGTGTGGCCTCAGGTCTTCTGAGCTCCTAGTGGGCTGTGGATGGCCTGGGTCCCCTGGGTCCTTTCCTATTTGCCTCTGGATCGCGGAGGGCATGGTTGCAGTTCTTACCCTCACTGAGTACATTCCATGACAGAGGCGCATACGCACATTACTGCAAACAGCAAATTGTGTGTATGTGTGTATATGTATATGCAGTTGTATAGACATGTGAATGTGTGCATGTATGTATGTACATCTTTGAGTATTTTTCTCCCTCCCTCCCCCCACCCCTTCTCTACCCCTTTCCTTATTGCCTGTCAGGCCTGGCATAAATAACTAAATAAAAAATAAAACACAAACATTAACAAGAATAGCCTATAGAAAACTTATAGAGCTGTTCTTGTAAAAGCAAATATGTTTGGTACATCATTGCATTCGGATCATCGTTCTGATTGCGAAAACAGCCAGACATGACAGGCTAAAAAAATAAATAAAAAAATAATATCCACCAGGTCACTGACAAACCACATAGTGAGCGAAGGGATAAGTAATGTTTAGTTTCAGAAACTAGAAGATGTGACCTTTCAAATCAATTCTTTTATGCATTTTTTGGCCTTAAAGTGCTTCTGGTATAAGATCGCTGTTGGGGTTACAACACCCGTATTTGCAGCTCAACTACTTAACATAACTGAATTGACAAAAAGGAGTTAACAATACAGGAAATTGAAGGGGGTAAACCTCAAATTACTGTCTTGAGAGTTTGAGAGGTCTTTAAACTAACAGCATTTGCTCTGTGATTATCCTCACCCCTACAGTATTTCTACAGAAAGCCTTCTCTAAACTTGCATGGATCAGTCAAATTCATTTTAGCTGTGCTTGCTGTCTGAAGTATAACTTTTTCTCTCAGGGTCAAAAAAGGAAATCTCAGCCCAGCAAAGCTGTGAGTTTGGCATGGTTAAAAACTTTCAAATGCTTCTCCTCCTTGTAAAAGAAAGCTTTTGTTACCCTGAAAGCAGCAGTGGGCTATTCCCCCATTACCAGCTGACAGCGTTTGGAAATCAAATATTCTCTTTTTATAAAAGGAAAAAAAAAACCTTAAGATGTTGGAACTTTTGTGCTGTGGTACATTATAGCTTCCCAGGCTGTTTTTCATGCAGAGGTGATTAAAGATTAAAAACGAAAGGCACTGTATTTTGCCTCACTTTGTTTTCCTTGCTTCTCCCGCCCTGTGTCTTTCTCATTACTACACATTCATTATCTCACTCTTGCAAGGTCATGATCCAGTTTCTGAATTGGCAGAGTGTGCCTGGTATATGTCAGGAGGTATTGTTTATGTCAAAAGATCTTTATCCACTGAGCTTTTGTTTTCTGCAGAGAAAACACAGTGAGTGTCTCTGGAGAAATAACACAGCATCTACGTAATGTCAATACACCAGAGCTGGGAAGCAAGCACATGTCAAAACATCTTGACAAGGTAATGGAAACAGCCAGCATGTTAATGCTCACAGAAATAATTTGATTCGAGACTGAAATAAGCAGGCTGCCAGGTGACCGTACTGGATGTCCACAGCCCAGGCAAATAGCTGATAGGAGATTTCAATAGCTAAACCTGTTTAACTGCACAGACACTGCTGGTCGCGTTGTGCATCTGGCATGTGTTAACTGCAGTGAGCTGTGCTTTTCAAGCAGATGTGGATGACAGATGTTTCTGTCATGCATCAATCTATTCTAAAATCCATTGGTATTAAAATCATAGTGTCATGGCATGTTTTTCTTTTTTTGGGGATCTGTTTTTGGTTTTTTGTATCTGGTGAATAAAGGGAAAAACTGAAAAAATTACATGTATTGACATGTATGACATGCATTTAGGTGTTGGTTTAACTGAACCCCATTTTTTTTTATCTGCCTTTAAGGCTTTATTGGTTCATAAAACCAATAGTAGCTGCTAGCTGATGTAACCCGTGGAGTGTTATTTGTCCAGTTTGATTGGCTCTTTATTCTAATGAACGTGTGGCTAAATTGTCTGATGTTTTTAATATTTAATTTTCATTAGAAAGTTTCTGGAAATGTTTAAATCTGTAAACACCACATTGCATTTGTGTTATGACAGAACAAGCCAAAACTAATAACTGAACCCACTTGTATAGACTTTGTTGTGCATGTGAAATAAGTTCAGCACTAATTGGCATCACTCTCCTTAGTGAAAGACCAAGCTCAGCACAGCAGGGAATGGAGAGTGATTGCTGAAAGTAGCTTTTGGTCTTGTATTGTGTGATTGTGCTTAAATTTGTATACTGCTGTATTTTTCACTAAATAAAATACAATGCTACTACTATACAGTAGTAGCATTGTATCTTGCTTTAAATGGTCTCATGTTGACTCTTGAGATCAATATTACAGTTTACCAGAAACAAAAACTAACAAGTTTAAATGATATTTATGCATGGCCATTTTTATATCTTGAACACAAAAACAAAATGCAATAATTTGCAAATATCATAAACTCACATTTTATTCACAATAAAATGCAGAAAACATATCAAATGTTTAAAATGACACAATGTAGCATGTCCTCCAATTAATCGCCACCTTATCGTGGTGGAGGGGTTTGTGTGTCCCAGTCAGGGTTGAAAGTAAGGCCGGTACAGTCCGGTACTGCGTACCACTAAAAGATTCTGCGCCACTACGCAGTACCTGGAAGAGGCTGTCTGCTGTAAAGCCGTCAGTCAGAACCAGTCACGGCTGCACTTTGGGTCAGAGTAGATCCGCTACCAATAAACAGTCTAAAAAAAGACTTAATCAGCTAATAAATAGCTTTTTTTTTTCTTTTTTTTTTTCAAATTGTTTCTGAACTGTTAGTGCTACTGTGGGACTGACTTAAACTCTCTCCTCAGCTAACAGTTCTGATAAGATGTAAAGTTCCTCAGCAGCTATGTCAAGGGAGATCAGTCCAACACAGGTCAGAAGAAGACCGGACAGCGGGGGCGTAGAGCATCTGTTTACAAAACATCCCGGAGACAATTTGATAAGCGGCAGTCCAAAGCCGCCAGGGAGCCAAATTTCTGATTCTATGACTTGTTTTGGGTACGGACTGTACTGATTAATTTGTTGACAGCCTTTAGTCTTTCTGGCACCTCTCTGTGGCAAAAAAAATCCAATTCATCCAGATCTTCTTGGTTCATTCCTTTGCCATGCAGAAACAGATACATACATCTCCAAGACACTGGTAAGGGGAACTATGTGAGAGTGCTGTTTGTAGATTACAGCTCAGCATTCAACACCATAGTTCCCTCCAGGCTGGTCTCTAAGCTGCTGGACCTGGGCCTGGGCCCATCCCTGTGCAGGTGGGTTCACAGCTTCCTGACCAGCAGACCACAGGTGGTACGAGTGGGTCACCTCACCTCATCCTCCCTCACCCTCAACACTGGATCCCCCCAAGGCTGTGTGCTCAGCCCTCTGCTGTACTCACTGTACACCCATGACTGCGAGGCCACGTCAGAGTCCAACGTCATCATCAAGTTTGCTGACGACACTGCTGTTGTGGGACTAATCTCTCACAATGAGGAGACAGCCTACAGGAGAGAGGTCTCCCGCCTGGAGAACTGGTGCCAGGAGAACCACCTCCTGCTCAACGTCAGCAAAACGAAGGAACTGATCGTGGACTTCAGAATCAGAATCAGAATCAGAATCTTTATTGTCATTGTACACAGAAGTTGCACAACGAAATTTAAAATGCATTCCTTTTAGGTGCCTCAGACAATAAATAATAAAATAATAAAAATATGAGTGATAAAAATGATTACTAAAATACAGTGCACAATAGTAAATTAAGATGAATCTAGCCCCAATACACACACCAACGCACGCACACAGTCAGCACTACCACCCCACATCACTGTCCAAACCACACAGAGTTCAGTTCAATGATAGCCCTGGCATAAAAGCTGTTCCTCAGTCTGTTTGTTCTGGCCTTCATTGTCCTGAAACGTCTGCCTGATGGCAGTAGCTGAAACAAGGAGTGTCCAGGGTGTGAGGGGTCCTGGAGGATGTTCTGTGCCCTCCTCTGGCAGCGGGCATTGAACAGTTCCTGGAGGGAGGGCAGGGGACAGCCTATGATCTTTTGAGCCGTGTTGATGATTCGCTGGAGTGTTTTCCTGTCTGCTGCTGTGCAGCTGTTGAACCACACGCACAGACAGTAGGTCAGGATGCTCTCTACACAGCAACGGTAGAAGGACACCAGCAGATTCTGGGTCAGATGGTTGCTCCTAAGAACCCTCAGGAAATGCAGTCTCTGTTGGGCCTTCCTGACAATGCTGGTCGTATTGATACTCCAGGTCAAATCATCCTGCAGATGTACTCCCAGGAACCTAAAATCTGAAACCAGCTCCACTTCATCCCCCTCAATGAACAGAGGTTGAATGACATGTGTTGTCCTCCTAAAGTCTACTACCATCTCCTTTGTCTTAGTGGTGTTCAGGATCAAGTTATTCTCACTGCACCACCTTGACAGCCGCTGCACCTCGTCCCGGTATGCTGACTCATCCCCGCCTGATATGAGCCCCACCACAGTGGTGTCATCCGCAAACTTAATGATGCAGTTACTGGCATGTATGGAGGTGCAGTCATGTGTGTAGAGGGTGAAGAGTAGGGGACTCAGCACACAGCCCTGTGGAGAGCCGGTGCTGAGGCTGATGGCTGAAGAGAGGTGGGGACCTACTCTTACCCTCTGGGAACGGTCTGTCAGGAAGTCCTTGATCCAAAGACAGGTGGAGCGTGGTATCCCCAGATCTGACAGTTTAGTCACCAGTCTGCCAGGAAGGATGGTGTTAAACGCCGAGCTGAAGTCCACAAAGAGCAGCCGAGCGTAGTTCCCCCCCTGCTCCAGGTGAGAGAAGGCAGAGTGGAGGGCCGTGGCAATGGCGTCCTCTGTGGACCGGTTGGCTCTGTAGGCAAACTGGTGGGGGTCTAGTCTGGGAGAGAGACTGGAGATGACGTGAGCCCGGACAAGCTTTTCAAAGCACTTCATAACAATTGGTGTTAGTGCTACTGGCCTGTAGTCATTCAAACCTCTGATAGTGTTCTTCACTATCTTCAGCAGGAAGCAGCAGAGGGACTACCATCCACTTGTCATCAGTGGTGCTGAGGTGGAAAGAGTGGACACTTTCAAATACCTGGGAGTGACCATCTCACAGGACCTGTCCTGGACTCATCACATAAACATCACTGTGAAGAAGGCCAGACAGCGTCTCTACCTCCTCAGGCGGCTGAGAGACTTCAAGCTCCCACTCAAGGTGCTCAGGAACTTTTACACCTGCACCATCGAGAGCATCATGCGTGGGAGCATCACCACCTGGATGGGAAACTGCACCAAGCAGGACTTCATGGCCCTAAAAAGGGTGGTTCGTTCAGCTGAACGGACCATCAGAACCACCCTCCCCAACCTGCAGGACATTTACACCAAGCAGTGCAGGCTGAGGGCCATGAAGATCCTAAAACAGCCCAGCCACCCCGGACACTCTCTCTTCTCCCTGCTCCCATCAGGCCGGCGTTACCGCTGCCTGAGGGCTAAGACTGAAAGGTTGAAGAAGAGTTTTTACCCACAAGCCATCCGTCTGCTCAACTCTGAGCCCTAACTGGACCATTATTGCACAATGTAAATATTATAATTTATAAAAGTGTGTATAGTGTATAGTATATAGAGTATAGTGTATAGTGTGAATTACTTTTTTTATTTTTATTCTTCTTATTTATATGTGTGTGTATATATGGTTGCAGGTACAAAATACATTTCACTGTGCATTGTACTGTGTATAACTGTGCATGTGACAAATAAACACTATCTTAATCTTAATCTTAAGATCTTACCCCTCCAAATCAGCTCCAGATATACTGAGTCAGAGTTGAGTCTGTACCTTCCTGCATTCCCGTCATAAGCAGCCTTAGCAAGAGCTGCCTAGACTTCCTGAATTGCAACGACAAGCCAGATATCTCCAGGTCCAATTTGGAGAAATCCCAGTGACAATACGGCCAAGCACGTCAACCACCCAGTAATCCATAACGTAGCTAGATGGAATGTCAATTAATAAGAGGGAATAGGGTTCTCCTTCCCCCAATCTCCTCATGGTGAAAATTTGATCAAAGCACTGGTGTTGAGAGACCAGCTGACCAGATCCATAATTATAAATTCCAGTTCGGAAGTTGTGTCAAGAGAGGCTCTAAAGCAGCAAAGCCAGGGAGAAAGGAAGGATTGGGGAGAGAAGAAAACTGTGACTGTCTCTGCTGAGAGCTGAAGAGAAATATTGGTCCTGGGTGAGGGGCCAGACAAAGAGGGATTCGACCTCTATGAAAGAGTCATCAAGGGAACTGTTTACCCTGCCGGGGATAGGTCCACCCTGTAGTCAGGCCTGGGGAGGGAGCTCGAAGGACAGCATCTGGTGGCCGGGCATTAGCACGCATTGTGCATTGTGTATGTGTGTGTTGGGGGTGTCCCTTATGAAAATCCACTATGTTAACTATGGTTTTTATGCAGTAACCATGTGTTGGGGCAGTCTGCCTCCTCTACACTAATAATGCCAGATTATTGAATTGGGACCCGCAGCAGGTGATCGGTCAGAACCACACGGATGTCTTGCTCGCTTTATTTTGCTTTATTTCCACCACCAAGACAGTAACAGCTGTTCTTAGCTCCACCAGGTTGTGGTCGCATAGGGTCAGTAGTATGGGTCTGCGGGGATGCAGGTGTGTGGGTATTTGTGTGGTACAGTCCACTGGCCGCTGCACCAATCTCCCTCTGGGTTGACAGTCGATATTCTTCACCCGTTCCGCTCGTAGCCGGCGCAGCTGAACTACCGCGTCCTGTGTAGCTCATGCGCAGGCGGCTCTCAATCCCTCCGCCGTCAGCAGGAAGAGAGCGAGCCAGGTCTCCTGATACTTCCCGTGCTGAATCTCCCCCGGAACAGCCTTTTTTACAGCCGCCCCCAGATTTCGGAAGGAAATCTGTACATCCAAAAAAAAGGGGCCTCCACCGTTCTCCTTGTCAAAGGGTAATATCTATTCCGGGATAGCTGGGAGCTGGATGAGCCGGGCAACAGGGCGAGTGTAGGTCTTATCCCCCACCCTCACTTCCGCTGACCGCACTTTCCCATCACGTCCAGGCGTGACACCGATTACTTTACCCACCGGCCACAGGGCACGTGGGAATTGAGGATCCACAACGAGAACCGTCTTGCCAGGCTGCAAGTTTGGATTCTCTGTATTCCACTTCTGCCGGACTTGAAGACCAGGCAGATAGAAACTGATAAAATGTTTCCAGAAATGATCGGCCAGCAGCTGGCTATGGCGCCAACGTTTACTGCTCAGGCGCTCTGAGGAAGGGTACACCACCTGCGGGAGCGAAGCGTCCCGACGTCCGACTAGCAAGGTATTAGGTGTGACCGGGTCTGGGTCTGCGATGTCTGTTGAAGTGTAGCCTAAGGGTTTGGAGTTAAGGATTCCTTCAATCTCCACTAACAGAGTCCTCAATACCTCTTCAGTGACCGACTGGGCTCCCAGGGTTACTTGAAGCGCTTGCTTCACAGATCGTATCTCACGTTCCCAGCAGCCCCCGAAGTGGGGTGCATTAGGCGGGTTGAACCTCCACCGTATCTGCTGAGGGCCCAGCTGGGTCTGGAGGTCTGGTGCGAGGGCCATGAAAGCCTCCTGCAGTTCTCGATTGCTCCCTCTAAAATTGGTTCCTTGGTCGGAGAGTAGCTCGAAAGGTTTGCCTCTTCTGGCTATGAAACGTCTTAATGCCATCAGGAAGGCGTCTGTATCCAGGTGCGAGAGCAGATCAATATGTACCGCCCTGGTGGTCAGGCATTTAAACAGAACCCCCCAGCGCTTCTCAGTCCTCCTACCGATCTTCACCAAGTAGGGCCCGAAGCAATCAACTCCTGTAGAGTAGAAGGCCGGCTGATACAAGCGAAGTCTCGAGGGGGGCAGGTCAGCCATTCTAGGGACTTGTGGCTTGGCCCTCCATTTCTGACACTCAGAGCACTTCCGTTGGAGATGCCGGATGGCCTCCCTGCCTCCTGGGATCCAATATTTACGACGAATCTCAGCGAAGACTCTCTCCGGTCCTGGATGATGCAATCGTTGGTCATAGTCCTGGATCAGCAAACGGGTGATCGGATGTTTGGCATCCAGTACAACTGGATGCACCGCATCTGGCTCTAGCTGACTACTGTGGCGAAGACGACCCCCTACCCGGATGAGCTGGTCACCAGTTTCAAATTCAGGGGCCAGGGTAATCAGGCGGCTGTTCTTAGCAACCGGCTTACCGGCTTGCAGTTGGGCGTAATCCGTGGGGAAGCAATCCAGCTGCACCTGACGTAGCAAGGATTGCTGAGCTTGGTGGTAATCCTCAGCCGTGGCGCTGGTCAAGGCCGCCCCGTGGAGGCTCTGAATAGCCGCGGCGAGCAGCTCTCTGAAGGTAGAGAACTGGGTTGCATCAGGCAGGAGACCCCCCCCGGTAGTAAGACCGCAGAAAATTGTTCTTTTGCGTTCCTCGCATTCCTCTGCACTAATCTGAAGAGGCGGAGTTGCCGGCCATACATCCGGGCTACTCCCCAGAAACCCCGGCCCCCGAGCCCACCGACTCTCGGGTGTTAGGGTGGGAAGAGGTTTCCCACGGGTTATATCATCAGCAGGGTTGGAGGCCGACTCTACATACCTCCACGTGTCTCCCTTCGTGAGATCCTGAATTTCGGCCACACGTGTGCCGACGAACACCTTGTACCTGCACGACTCTGACTGAAGCCAGGTTAGGACTGTGGTCGAGTCCGTCCACAGTACCACTCGTTGTACAGGGAACGTGAGCTCAGTCTTGAGGAGCTGGGCCACTTGGGCTCCTGTCAAGGCCGCACATAGTTCTAGACGCGGGATCGATTGCTGCTTCCTGGGAGCAACTCTAGATCTAGCAGTGACAAAGGCTACCTCCACCCCCTGCCCGGGCCTCTCCGACCGGAGGTAGGCTACCGAGCCATAGGCTTGTTCGGAGGCGTCGCAGAACACATGTATCTCCCGCTGACAGTCCATGGTGTCTAATGGTGGACTAGTGTAACACCTGGGAAGGGTTATATTCGGTAAATGCAACAACTCCTTCTCCCACCCTCGCCATGCAGCAATCAGGTGCTCGGGAAGCTCGGGATCGTCCCAGTCTCGCTTCTTCTCCCACAAATGCTGGACGATGACCTTGGCCCTGGTTGTGTAGGGTACAAGGTACCCAAGGGGGTCATATTGGCTCGCTAGCACTCGGTAAATGTAGCGCAGCGTTATGCAATCTGGCCTCGTCAGGGATGCCCGATGTTTGAAGGACAGGATGTCCTGATGGCAGTTCCACTGCAGGCCTAGGGCGGACTCGGCCTGGCCGGGGTGCCCTTGGGCTATCCATCTCTCGGCACCTGCTGATCTCAGCTCCGCTGGGATGTGACGGATGGTGTCCAGATGCGTACTAGCCCATTGGCGCAGCTCGAAGCCCCCCTCCACCAGAAGAGACTGCAACTGTTGGATAATAGACCTCGCCTGGTCCACTGAGGCCACACTATGTAGACAGTTGTCCACATAGAAGTTCCTCAGTACCACGTCCCTCACTGGATCACCGGGCCGCGTGTGATCGGTAACGTGCCTCTGCAGGGCGTAGATTGCACAGCAGGGGCTACAGGTCGTACCGAAGGGAAGCACGGCCCATTGATATACCGTGGGCGGTTCATCCCGTTTGAGGTCTCTCCACACAAAGCGGAGTAAAGGTTGATCTGCTGGTAAGAGTCTAACCTGATGAAACATGCCCTTTATGTCACTGCTAAAGGCCACGCTGTGTTCTCTGAAACGTAGGAGAACAGCGAGTAGGGTAGGGCCGAGTGCTGGGCCAGGAAGCAGAAGCTCATTCAGATTGACCCCCTTGAATTGGAAAGAGCAGTTGAAAACCACTCGATGCTTGCCATTGTGCTCAACCAGGTGATGCGGGATGTACCAACTGTTAACAGTCTGGCCCTGGTCAAGTGGTAGCTTGACGACATAACCGGCCTGCACGAGTCGTTGGATCTCAGCGTTGTAGACTCGGGCTATGTCAGGGTTCTTAGCCAAACGCCTCTCAGTACTCCTGAGCTGAGGCAACACCGCCTCCTTAGGTGCCCACAGGTTCGGGAAGTTTTGGACGCGCAGTAGAGGGGTAGCATAACGGTAAATGCCGTTCACCTCGACCCGCACAGTCCCTTGTTCCAAACTGCTAAGAGCCTCCTGATCCTGTCGCGACCTCATACTAGCCTTCTCATTTCGCCATGGCAGCACATCCAACTGCCACAGTTTCTCGACATGCTGCTGAATGTCGGCTGGTGGGGCTCTATAACTGGTGAACAGGCAATGCTGCTCACGAAGATACGCCTTGATATTATTGGTTGGCCCCTGTAGTGTCCACCCGAGGCGAGTGCGGACTGCCACAGGTGCCCCGGGGGGCCCCAGGACTACCGACTCAACTGGGGTCACCAGGTGGGGGTAGTCTGAGCCAATCAGCAGCAATGGGACAATATCTTTGAATGATGGGATAGGAACCCCTTTCAGATACCGGTACTTGCGCTTCAACGCCTTAACCGGATAGGTGTGCTGCCCTAGTCCCAGCTTCGGTGCCGTGAAGGCCCCTTCTATGCGGTACACCTTATCTGGACAGCCCACTGGTGAGATGGAGAACGCGACCGATGCTCCTGTAAGCACATGCTGCTCCTGTCTCACCGTCCGCAAGGGCAGGTCCTCGGGCTGGCCCTGGAGCCCCAGTTGCTGTACAGCGGGGTCCAGCAGTAAGGTGCGCTCTGACCCGTCGTCAAGCACCGCGTAAGTCTCCATGGTTTGAGTGCCATGCCGCAAAATGACCTTGGTGACTTTAAGTAACACGCGGCTCCCCTGCGGGGGTTTGCCGATGTAGAACACCTCCTCTACCGCTGGGGTAGGTGTGGCCTCACTGGCCTCAGCCGCCCCAATGTCTGACCTCTTATCGCCTCCGTCCTTTTTCCCACTGGCTGGTGCATTAAGATAATGCAGGGCGAGGAGATGCCTATTATTACAGGACTTACAGAGCATCTTCAGGTTGCAGTCTGAGGCTCTGTGCTCCCTACCACACCTCCAGCAACGGTTATTCTCTTGTATCCAACTACGCTTCTGCGCTGTGCTCAGATACTTAAAGTTTGAGCAGTTATTCAGCGAATGCTTGTCATTGTCGCAGAATGGGCAGAATTTCTTCGCACTCTGGCCTAGCCCTTTAGCGGCACCTCCCTCGGTTTTGGTTTCGGTACCTACCATGAGAATGGAAGCCTTGGTAGGTAGCCTCGTAGCAGGCCGGAGGTCTTTGGGCCTGGCATCAATATCTTTCTTGGGGCGGTATTGTGCGATATCATCTTGGATCTGGAGCTCATACTCTAACCAGTGAGCCAGATCCCGAAGCGTGGGGATCGGGATCCGCAGAGGGTGTATATACCGTCTGAACCCAGATCTGAGTTCGTGCGGTAACTTACCCAGCAGGCGGGTGACATGTGAACCACAGTCCAACTCCACCCATCCTTTCTGCCCCAGCTGCTCTAACATGCTCACCAGCGAGCGGACATTCAAGGCAAACAACCTAAAGGATTTAATGTCCCCACTTAGGATGCTGGGCCCATCCATGAGCTCCGCGATGCGCTGCAGAGCAAGCTGGTGCGCCTGCCCATACTGCCGATTCAAGGCGGCCATAGTGTCCGTGAAGGGGTAATCCGAATTGGTATAGGAATCTGCGACTAGCAGTGCCTCTTCCAATTTCAGATGGTCAACTAATATCTGGAACTTAAAGCGTTCCGAAGCTCCCTCTGGCAGCAGGTTCTCCAGAGCCATTCGGAGTCTCGCAAACTCCCTAGGGTTCGGGCGGCTGAAATCTGGGATGGTAGGCGCCGGCCCCCTATACACGCTCTCTCGCCCACCCGGTGGGCCCATGTATTGGAAGCTGGATTGGTGCCGTTCCGGTCCATGACCCGGACCCCACCACCGTTCAGGGCTGTAGCCCCGTCTCTGCTCGGGGGAGTCCCTGCGCCACCATTCCTGGCCATAGCTGGTGTAATACTCCCCTCCTGTCCTGGGTACCCTACGTGAAGCGTAGGGCCCCGCGCGCCCTGGGTCAGACGGAAAGTCGTGTCTCCCCCAATATTGGTCGGGACCACTGACCGCATGCTGTGGATATGATGCGGCCCCACTAAGAAAACCCTCTGGAGAGCCTGGCCGCAAGGCTGTGGCTCTAAAGCCGGAACCTGTACTGTGCAGTGTCCCCTGGGGAGCCCCCTGCCGATACCCCTCCACCAAGCCGTGGTGCTCAAGCTTGACCCTGAGCTGCTCGTTTTGGAGTCTCAGCTTCTCCACCGATGCTAGAAGGCTGTCCCTCTCCAGTTCGAGATCATGACGTTCTCTCCTCCCCTGCTCTGGGCTATGGGGTTCCTGGCTAATCGGGGAGGCCGAGCGTGTGACGTATCTGCTGTGGTGGTCTCCATCTCCCAATTTATCCTGCGTTGAGGAAGGAGTTTCCATGCCTGGTGGTGGCCCCGATCTGGCTGGGAACCCAGATCGGTCATCGTTGTCCGGATATGCGGGGAGGGATTGTTGCCTCCTGACACACATACCCACCTCGTCTTCCTGTGCTGTAGACATCCTTATCTGCTGTAGACTCCTCATCCGGCTCGAAGGACCACTTTGTTGGGGGGCAGTCTGCCTCCTCTACACTACTAATGCCAGATTATTGAATTGGGACCCGCAGCAGGTGATCGGTCAGAACCACACGGATGTCTTGCTCGCTTTATTTTGCTTTATTTCCACCACCAAGGCAGTAACAGCTGTTCTTAGCTCCACCAGGTTGTGGTCGCATAGGGTCAGTAGTATGGGTCTGCGGGGATGCAGGTGTGTGGGTATTTGTGTGGTACAGTCCACTGGCCGCTGCACCAATCTCCCTCTGGGTTGACAGTCGATATTCTTCACCCGTTCCGCTCGTAGCCGGCGCAGCTGAACTACCGCGTCCTGTGTAGCTCATGCGCAGGCGGCTCTCAATCCCTCCGCCGTCAGCAGGAAGAGAGCGAGCCAGGTCTCCTGATACTTCCCGTGCTGAATCTCCCCCGGAACAGCCTTTTTTACACCATGGTTACTGCATAAAAACCATAGTTAACCATAGTCAATTTTCATAAGACTATGAAAACCTATGTTTTTTTTTATGCAGTAACTATGGTTTTACCATGGTCACAAGGTGACAAGGTTTGGGTAGTGACCGAATGAGATTGTGAATACAAGCAGCAGAAATTAGCTTCCTCCAAAGGGTGGCTGGCCTCTTCCTTAGAGATAGGGTGATGAGTACAGCAATTCGTGATGAGTGCAGCTGCTGCTCCTCTACATCGAAAGGAACCAGCTGAGGTGGTTCCGGCATCTGATTAGGATGCCTCCTGGGCGCCTCTTGGATGAGATGTTCCAGGCATGTCCTATCTGGAAGAGGGTATATGGGTTTATATAACAGTGTAAATATATTCTTCCATCAAAATAACTCAATATACAGCCATTAATGTCTAAAGCAGCAGCAACAAAAGTGAGTACATCCCTAAGAGACTACACCCGTAAATGTCCAAATTGAGCACTGCTTGTCATTTCCCCTCCAAAATGTCGTGTGACTCGTTAGTGTTACTAGGTCTCAGGTGTGCACAGGGAGCAGGTGTGTTCAATTTTGTAGTACAGCTCTCACACTCTCTCATACTGGTCACTGAAAGTTCCAACAATGCACCTCATGGCAAAAAACTCTCTGAGGATCTTAAAAGACGAATTGTTGCGCTACATGAAGACTGTTATATAAGCTGCATAGAGACTACTTTTCATTGTGTCAAAGTGTCATTTTGTCAGTGTTGTCCCATGAAAAGATATACTTGTCATGATCCTGGGCCGGTGGCCCAGCGTTTTGAGTTATTTTTCAATTCAATTCAATTCAATTTTATTTATATAGCGCCAAATCACAACAAACTGTCGCCTCAAGGCGCTTTGTATTGTGGGTAAAGACCCTACAATAATACAGAGAAAACCCAACAGTCAAAACGACCCCCTATGAGCAAGCACTTGGCGACAGTGGAAAGGAAAAACTCCCTTTTAACAGGAAGAAACCTCCAGCAGAACCAGGCTCAGGGAGGGGCAGTCATCTGCCGCGACCGGTTGGGCTGAGGGGAGAAAAAGACATGCTGTGGAAGAGAGCCAGAGATTAATATCAATTAATGATTAAATGCAGAGTGGAGTATAAACAAAGTAAATAAGGTGAATGAGAAGAAACAGTGCATTATGTGAACCCCCCAGCAGACTAGGCCTATAGCAGCATAACTAAGGGATGGTTCAGGGTCACCTGATCCAGCCCTAACTATAAGCTTTATCATAAAGGAAAGTTTTAAGCCTAATCTTAAAAATAGAGAGGGTGTCTGTCTCCCGAATCCAAGCTGGAAGCTGGTTCCACAGAAGAGGCGCCTGAAAGCTGAAGGCTCTGCCTCCCATTCTACTCTTAAGTATCCTAGGAACCACAAGTAAGCCAGCGGTCTGAGAGCGAAGTGCTCTGTTGGGGTGATATGGTACTATGAGGTCTTTGAGATAAGATGGTGCCTGATTATTCAAGACCTTGTATGTGAGGAGAAGAATTTTAAATTCTATTCTAGATTTAACAGGGAGCCAATGAAGAGAAGCCAATATGGGAGAAATCTGCTCTCTCTTTCTAGTCCCTGTCAGTACTCTAGCTGCAGTATTTTGGATCAGCTGAAGGCTTTTCAGGGAGCTTTTAGGACAGCCTGATAATAATGAATTACAATAGTCCACCCTAGAAGTAATAAATGCATGAATGAGCTTTTCAGCATCACTCTGAGAAAGGATGTTTCTAATTTTAGAAATATTGCGCAAATGCAAAAAAGCGGTCCTACATATTTGTTTAATATGTGCATTGAAGGACATATCCTGGTCAAAAATTACTCCAAGATTTCTCACAGTGTTACTGGAGGCCAAAGTAATGCCATCCAGAGTAAGTATCTGGTTAGACACCATGTTTCTAAGATTTGTGGGGCCGAGAACAAGAATTTCAGTTTTATCTGAATTTAGAAGCAGGAAATTAAAGGTCATCCAGGCCTTAATATCTTTAAGACATTACTGCAGTTTGACTAATTGATGTGTGTCATCTGGCTTCATTGATAGGTAAAGCTGAGTATCATCTGTATAACAATGAAAATTGATGCAGTGCTTTCTAATAATACTGCCTAAGGGAAGCATGTATAATGTAAATAAAATTGGTCCTAGCACAGAACCCTGTGGAACTCCATAATTAACCTTAGTGTGTGAAGAAGACTCCCCATTTACATGAACAAATTGGAGTCTATGAGATAAATATGATTCAAACCACTGCAGTGCAGTACCTTTAATACCTATAGCAAGCTCTAATCTCTGTAATAAAATGTTATAAAATGTTAGTATCAAAAGCTGCACTGAGGTCCAACAGGACAAGTACAGAGATGAGTCCACTGTCAGAGGCTCTAAGAAGATCATTTGTAACCTTCACTAATGCTGTTTCTGTACTGTGATGAATTCTGAAACCTGACTGAAACTCTTCAAATAAACCGTTCCTCTGCAGATGATCAGTTAGCTGTTTTACAACTACTCTTTCAAGAGTCTTTGAGAGAAAAGGAAGGTTGGAGATTGGCCTATAATTAGCTAAGGCAGCTGGGTCAAGTGATGGCTTTTTAAGTAGAGGTTTAATTACAGCCACCTTGAAGGTCTGTGGTACATAGCCAACTAATAAAGACTGATTGATCATTTTTAAGATTGAAGCATCAATAATTGGAAAGACTTCTTTGAACAGTCTAGTAGGAATGGGATCTAATAAACATGTTGCTGGTTTGGAGGAAGTAACTATTGAAGATAACTCAGAAAGATCAACTGGAGCAAAAGAGTCTAAACAAATACCAGCAGTGCTGAAAGCAGCCGAACATGAAGAATAATCTTTGAGATGGTTATGAATAATTTTTTCTCTAATGTCTAAAATTTTATTTGTAAAGAAATCCATGAAGTCACTACTAGTTAAAGTGAAAGGAATACTCGGCTCTACAGAGCTCTGACTCTTTGTCAGCCTGGCTACAGTGCTGAAAAGAAACCTGGGGTTGTTCTTATTTTCTTCAATTAATGATGAATAGTAAGATGTCCTAGCTTTACGGAGGGCTTTTTTATAGAGCAACAAACTCTTTTTCCAGGCTAAATGAGCATCTTCTAATTTAGTGAGACGCCATTCCCTCTCCAGCTTTCGGGTTATCTGCTTTAAGCTGTGCGTTTGTGAATTATACCACGGAGTCAGGCACTTCTGATTTGAAGCTTTCCTTTTCAGAGGAGCCACAGTATCCAAAGTTATACGCAGTGAGGATGTAAAACTATTGACGAGATAATCGACCTCACTGGGAGCAGAGTTTAGGTAGCTGCTCTGCACTGTGTTGGCACATGGCACTGAAGAGCATAACAATGAAGGAATTAGATCCTTAAACTTAGTTATAGCACTTTCAGAAAGACTTCTACTGTAATAAAACTTATTCCCCACTGCTGTGTAATCCATTAAAGTAAATGTAAATGTTACTAAGAAATGATCAGACAGGAGGGGGCTTTCAGGGAATACTGTTAAGTCTTCAGTTTCTATGCCATATGTTAGGACAAGATCCAGAGTATGATTTAAGTGGTGGGTGGGCTCCTTTACATTTTGAGAGAAGCCAATTGAATCTAACAATAGATTAAATGCAGTGTTGAGGCTGTCATTCTCAGCATCTACATGGATGTTAAAATCACCCACTATAATTATTTTATCTGAACTGAGCACTAAATCAGATAAAAAGTCTGAGAAATCAGACAGAAACTCTGAGTAAGGACCAGGTGGACGATAGATAATAACAAATAAAACATGTTTTTGATTTTCCCAATTAGGATGGACAAGACTAAGAGTCAGGCTTTCAAAAGAATGAAAACTTTGTCTGGGTCTTTGATTAATTAATAAGCTGGAATTGAAGATTGCAGCTAATCCTCCTCCTCGACCTGTGCTTCGAGCATTCTGACAGTTACTGTGACTCGGGGGTGTTGATTCATTTAAACTAACATATTCATCCTGCTGTAACCAGGTTTCTGTAAGGCAGAATAAATCAATACGTTGATCAATTATTAAATCATTTACTAATAGGGACTTGGAAGAGAGAGACCTAATGTTTAACAATCCACATTTAATTGT
Source organism: Archocentrus centrarchus (assembly GCF_007364275.1). Lineage (NCBI taxonomy): Eukaryota > Metazoa > Chordata > Actinopteri > Cichliformes > Cichlidae > Archocentrus > Archocentrus centrarchus. The sequence continues at coordinate 21,049,576 of NC_044368.1, read as the reverse complement.
TTTATTTTTTGGTGCAGTTGAAGCTGTATTATTTATTATTTTTGAATTTTTATGCTTAAATAGCTTTTTGCTGATTTTAGCTTTGTTTTTTGGTGGTCTGGGAGCAGGCACCGACTCTATGGGGATGGGGTTTTGGGGGGATGGCAGGAGGAGAGAAGCTGCAGAGAGGCGTGTAAGACTGCAACTCTGCTTCCTGGTCTCAACCCTGGGTAGTCAGTTTTTAGGAGGGTTAATAAATTTGGCCAGATTTCTAGAAATGAGAGCTGCTCCATCCAAAGTGGGATGGATGCCGTCTCTCCTAACAAGACCAGGTTTTCCCCAGAAACTTTGCCAATTATCTATGAAGCCCACGTCGTTTTTTGGACACCACTCAGACAGCCAGCGATTCAAGGAGAACATGCGGCTAAACATGTCGCTCCTGGTCTGATTGGGGAGGGGCCCAGAGAAAACTACAGAGTCCGACATCGTTTTTGCAAAGTTACACACCGAGTCAATATTAATTTTAGTGACCTCCGATTGGCGTAACTGGGTGTCATTTTCCAATAAACTTCCCTCCAAACCTACTCTCGCCGTGTCCTGCACTGGGGTCCTCCCTGCCTTGCCCGCACACAGCCGTGACAATACTTAAATATATGCAAACATGTGAGGGGTGTACTCACTTTTGTGATGCACTGTAAGTGGCTTCTCAAAATGTAAATGAGCCCACTCAATATTTTAATCACATTCTGGATTTTGTTCAGTTCGGTTCAGTTCAATTCAATTCAGATTTATTTATATAACGCCAAATCACAACAACAGTCGCCTCAAGGCGAAAAAACAGTATTACCTGAAAATTGTATTGTATTGCCATTTTTTGAAAACATTTAGTTTTACAATAATGAATTACACAGCCCTGGACAATAATTTCACTAAAGTAGATGTCTTCCTGAAAGTGCTGTAACTAAGTTTAAAGAAGTGATTCCTCCACTGTTGTCTTCTTCAATGCCATGTCCCAAATTTTTGGAATTGGGTTGTACTAAAACTCGGTATATCTGTGTAGATTCTCTGTCATCCAGGTCATGGTAGTGTTAAGAACTTCAAAAAAGGTAACTGGACTTCTTGAAGATGTTTCAACTCTTATCCAAGAGGCTTCTTCTGAAACCCTAGTCGGGGGTTTAAATACCCCTTAATATAATTCAATATATCCTTTAATTTACTAATGCTGCTATGCAGTAAAAGCATTAAAAACAAACACGGTTTTCAGAACAGGCAAGGACAGAGAAAAACAAGCTGTCTAACTGAAGAATAAACAGGAGTAAAGAAAATAAGGTTTAAGGGATAAGGAATAGAACCTCTCAATCCATCCCTGTCTCCCTCAGATAGCTTAAAGCTGTAGAGAAAGCCTCCTCTGTGCTGGTGTTTTGAAATTTTCAAAAGGTCTGGGTTTTCTGTTTTACTTGGAAACTCTGTAAAAAGGACAGATTTGTTCAGCAGTGGGAATTTAATTTCCACTGCTGATGTACAAACATGCAGAAATAGGAGAGGTCAAAGATTATTACCAGAGTTATCTCAATCAGCTGCCTGTGTGAAACAACTGTAACAGCTGTCAGAGGACACACAGTACTATACAGTTGAAGGGACAGTAAAAGGGAGTTATTTGAAACTTCGCAAATTGCAAATATTAAATGCCTACAAGACACTGGGCTACAGCAGTTCCCTCTGATGGATTTGTATATGCTTAAATCTTTACATTAAGTAGTATTTCCATCGCCTCTGTCTGTCATCAGCTTCCCTGAATTAGGGTAGTTGAGCAAGCTAAAGCTGTCATGGTCCTGGGCCAGTGTCCCAGTGTTTTGTGTTCTTTTGGTTCTATTTCAGTTATTTCTCTGATTATGTTTATTAGTTCTCTTTTGCATTCCTGTTTATTTCTAGTCCCTTGTGTTTCCCTGTGTCAGGTCTGCATCTCTGTCCAGTGTCTGTGTCCCAGTTCCCCGTGTCAAGTCTGCGTGTACCTTGTTTAGTCACTTCCTGTTTTAGTTTGACAGTCTTGTGATCCCTGTGCTTTGTGTTTAGTTTTGCTTCCCCTGTTATTAGTTTGATTTCCTTCACCTGCTGTGCCCTGCTGTTTCCTCTTGCCCTGATTACCTATGTGTATTTAAGCCCTCAGTTTTCTTCTGTTCTTTGCTGTGTTGTTGTCTATGACTCCCGCTGCTGTGTGTATCCCTGTGTTTATTTTCATGCATTTAATTCTGGCACCCGTCCATCCCAGTATAGCCCTGACCTTTTCTTTATCCTCAATAAACACCTTTTTAGTCAAATTCAACCTGTGAGTCCTGCATTTTGGGGTCTCCCTGCTCCTGCCGCACAGCACGATATGACAAAAGCTTAGCTACTGTTATTTGCTGCAATTCTGTAGGGATACACTTGTTAGCTGGTCTGCTTTGCTTCAAACTACAATTGTATCCTGGGCCACACATTTATAAAATTAATGATTATTCATCTCTGGCTCTCTTCCACAGTATGTTTTTTGTTCAGTCTCCCTCCCCTCAGCCCCAACTGGTCATGGCAGATGACTGCCCCTCCCTGAGCCTGGATCTGCTTGAACCTTTCTTCATATTAAAATTTTTTTTTCCTTTCCACTGTCACCAAATGCTTGCTCATAAGGGGTTGTCTCATTGTTGGGTTTTTCTCTCTGTTATTGTCAGGTCTTTCATCTACAATATAAAGCACTGTTGTTGTGACTTGACACCATATAAATAAAATTGAATTGAAACTGAATTAAGGATGAAATTAAGTCACGTTCCAACACTAAATAAAATGACCCCCATTAGCCAAACTTTGTCTCCAGTCTCCACCAGATTGTCTGCCTCACTAGTGTGGTATTCTGGCTCACCTTAGTGTCTGTTCTTCTCCATGTTTTTTTGTGTAACCTTTTCTTTGTTGTCTCCAGAGCTCATCAGTGGGCTGCAGGATGTCCACTCAGTTCCATCTCCACTCTTCCTCTGCAAGCTGGTGCCCGATTCTTGGAAAAGAAACTCAAACTGGAACCTCACCTTGCAACTCCTGCCTGCCTGCTCACCCTTCCACAGAAACGCACTCAGGTAACTGCCAGTGCTTTCACCCTTGTAATGTCCATAGACAATGTGTACTGAAAGTTCGTTTGTGTATTGGTGCCACCTACTGGCCAAGTTAGGTATGCATGGTTTAAAGAATGCGAACTGGCCGCTGTTTATGATGTCATCAGTGTGAGTCAGGATTAAGCAATGGAGGAGGAAAGCATGGTTGTCATCCCAGGGTTTCATCTGTAAACATCCGCTGTATTTGGTCTTAGATGGCATCGTCGGTATGTGAAATGTTCATTCCTGATTCTTATTTTTGTAAATAGTCAAGCATTTGTGTAGTTATGCGAATGGCTAATTGTATTTAGCAGGCTGATTTACCACATGCTAGTTTTCCTCATGTTGGCTACGGATATATTTATTTTACTACAGAATTAGTTCTGGCTTAGTTATTTTCCTAATAGCAATACATTCAGTTGGTATTATACACAATGTTCAGATTTAATCACAAGTGAGTCTTTAATTATTGCAGTTATGTACATGTAATTAGTTTGGAATGTAAATGTGACCGTATTATATTGATTTCTTTCTTAGTTTTACCCTACTGCCAATGCCTTCAGTAAAGAGCGAAGAATTGGATCCTCTTGTCAGTGTGGTTATTGGAGTGGAGTTTAGCTGGCTGTCGACACAAGAGCAAGGCGCTTTGTTGAGGACAGAACAGTAAAACGATGCCTTTTTGCTGGCCTATCTACAGATGTTTGGAGTAAACCCTCATAGCAAGCAGTTGTGATTCTGCAGTTGAGGTAATATCTGCGAGCAGCGCAATGTCAAAGGCAGGCTCAGTAAAGAGTAGATCCAATGCATCGTCTTCCTCTAGACACACTCGCAGCTCACCAGCATCTGTAGCCGCTGCTCTTGCTCGTGCTGAAGCTCAAGCAGCCAAAGCTGAATCTTTATTTTCTGAAAGGGAGAGTCAACTTAAGGTACAGCAAGCACAGCTAGAAGCTTCTATGACAGTGGAAAAGGCACGTTTAGAGGCATCTTTGGATTCCTTGCGTCTGGAGAAGAAAGCTGCAGCCACTCTGGCCAAAGCAGAAGCTTTAGAAGCAGCAGCAGAGCAAGAACACGGGGATGTATTCAGCAAAAGTGAACAACTGCTTGTGGATCAAAAGGAGCGTACAAACTGGTGAACAGGGTGAAAAGTATGGAGAGTGTAGCCCTGTTCGTCAAGAGTTCCAACCTCTCACAAGTGTGCCAGACCTCGAGGGAAGGTCCATAAGCTCAAACATGGTTCAAGGCCCAGAGGAACACATCTTGCCTTGTGGGAGATACAAGTATGTTCATTCACAGTCATTACCACAAACCACCTCCTATGCAGGGCAGAATCCGCTAAGTGGCACTACTTGCAGACAGATGAAGAATGAGCCACAGGATTGCAACACTGTACATGAGCATGTAGGACCGCACCCACTTATGGCAAGTGAGAGTCAACCAATGTCAGATTTTGTAAGATTCATCGCTAGATGTGAGCTTGTTTCTACTGGGCTTATACAATTCAGAGATTGTCCTGAGAATTATAGATCATGGAAGGCATCATTTAGAAATGCCCTCAGAGACCTCAATCTTTCTGCTAGTGAAGAGATGGATCTGCTGGTGAAATGGTTGGGTAAGGAATCAGCGGAGCATGCGAAAAGGATGAGAGCTGTGCATATCCATCATCCCCAACAAGGTCTCAAGCTTATATGGGACAGACTCGATGAGTGCTATGGTTCTCCAGAGGTCATAGAGAGCTCCTTATTTAAGAGGTTAGAGAACATTCCAAGGATCTCAAACAAGGACAACCGTAGGTTAAGGGAGCTTGGAGACCTTCTTCTGGAACTCCAAGCAGCGAAGGCGGATGGTGATCTACTGGGTCTTGCGAATCTTGATACAAGCCGTGGTATTAGCCCTGTGGTACAGAAGTTGCCTTTCCATCTACAAGAAAGATGGCTCACACTCGGGTCAAAGTACAAAGAGGAGCATAATGTGTCTTACCCTCCATTCAGTTACTTTGTGGAATTCGTGTGTCAGCAAGCAAAAATGCGCAACGATCCCAGCTTTAGTCATCTGGTGGTCCAAGACGAGCCACTTGGGCAGGTCAAAAAAGGCCCCAAGCAAGATCGTAGAACTGTTAACACTTATAAAACAGAGATGTCTGGCTATAATTTGCCTGAACAGGTTAAAGTCCAGAACAAAATTGATCCAGCAAAGCACTGTCTACTGCACAACAAACCTCACCCTTTGTCCAAATGCAGAGGCTTCAGGGAGAAACCTATTGAGGAAAGAAAGGCATTGCTAAAGTTGCATCGAATTTGTTACAAATGCTGCAGATCGATAACACACATGGCAAAGAACTGTGACAAGGACATTAAATGTGTGGAATGTGGAAGTACCACTCACATTTCAGCACTTCATCCAGGACCTGCACCATGGTCACTCAAGGCTGATTCCCCTTTGTCAGAGCACGGCGGGGAGGAAGTCACTAACACTGCAGAAAATGCAGTTTCTTCTGCATGGACCAAGATCTGTGGACAAAACATGTCAGGACGCTCATGCTCAAAAATCTGTCTTGTTAAAGTATATCCGGCAGGGCATGCAGAGAAAGCAGTACGGTTATATGCCGTTTTAGATGACCAGAGTAACAGGTCTCTGGTGAGGTCAGAGTTTTTCGACCTTTTCGATGTCACAGGATACAGCTTCCCATACTCCCTCAAGACATGTGCGGGGACTTTGGAGACAGAAGGCAGACGAGTGTGTAACTTTCATATTGAAGCAATTGATGGCAGTGTTGTTCTTCCCTTGCCAACACTGATCGAGTGTAATGAGATCCCACACAATCGTCTTGAAATACCCACACCAGAAGTGGCGCTTAACTATTCCCACTTGAAACACCTGGCAACTCAGATTCCAGAGCTCGACTTGCAAGCACCCATAATGCTTCTGCTAGGCAGAGATATCATCAGGGTCCACAAAGTCCGAAAGCAAGTGAACGGACCACATGACGCACCATACGCACAGAAACTAGATCTGGGTTGGGTAATAGTGGGAGATGTGTGCCTCGGAGGGGTACACAAACCAGCTACGGTCAACATATACTATACTCACACCCTAGAAAATGGCCGTCCTTCTCTTTTTGAGCCATGCCCACACCGGTATGTTGTAAAAGAGAGATATTGCGACAACCAAGCTCATGTTAAACGTGTTCAGATGGGCTCTGGGATTCATTGTTGACAGGGAGTCAGGGAGACGGAGACTATGCTGTAGTCACGCGAGACTTTGTGAATCTCGGCAGTATCGTTAATGGCGGCGTGACTCTATCAGCAAACATTTGCGTGATTAGCCTTTTTTTTTTTTCGCCAATTTATAACTAGACAGGCTTAAAACTAAAAAAATATAGGTAGTTTCTTAGCCTAACTTAAATTATTTTCAACAATCTGGAGGACGGTGAAGAGGACCTGGATAGTTTGCTGCGGTACATCGACGGGTGTTTTGAGCGAGTCGTCATGGGGAAAACAGACAAGACGCCGACTCCCTCCACCAGCAAAGCAACGCCGTCCACAAAAAGAAGCCGCCCAGAAGATTCCCCAGAGGCAACTTCGCCACCCACCACCAATATTGTGGACATTCTGGAGTCCATTAATAACAAATTGTCCAGCTTTGACGCCCGCTTGGCCCTGGTTGAAATCCTTCACAAGGAGTTTCAGGCCCTGCGGGAGTCAGTCGAGTTCAGCCAGCATCAGGTGGAAACACTGGCTGCTGAAAACGCTGTCCTCAGAGAGTCGGTGAATTCCCTCACCGAGGAAACGACCCGGCTCTCAGAAGAAAATAAGAAAATTAAAGAATCGATTATCGAGCTTCAGGCCCGCAGCATGAGAGAAAATCTTGTGTTTTCAGGTATCCCGGAGAAGGCAGAGGAGGACCCGGAGGCTACAGTGAAGGAATTTATCCAAACTCACCTGAAGCTCCCGGAGGACGCCGTGAAGACCATCGCCTTCCATAGAGTCCACCGCCTGGGAGGGAAGCGACCCGGAGCACGCAGACCCAGACCGATCGTGGCCAAATTCGAACACTTCAAAGAAAAAGAGCTGGTGAAGAGCCGCGGCCGGGAGCTGAGAGGGACGGACTTCAGCGTCAACGACCAGTTTCCAAAGGAGATTCTGGAGCGACGCAAGGCCCTATTCCCCATCCGGAAGAAGTTCATGCAGGGAGGCTCCCGGGCTGTCATCGCCGTGGACAAACTGTATGTAAACGGACAGCTTTACCGAGACAAAAACACCACGCCATGGCTCAGCTGATCGATCAGGTGATCTGTGTCCATATTAACGTTCTTTTCTGAGTTTTTTTTTCAACCATCTAAACAGTACCATTAAATAGTCTAAATCTGTCTAAGTAGTACCATTAACGCCGACGAGTCAGCATAGTACCGTGATCGTTTGTTTGTTTGTTTGTTCTGTTTTGTTTTCCCCTCATCTAATTTCATTCTTATGTCACTTAGGTCACTTTTTACACGTCTTTTTTCTTTCTGCACTCAGCAATATGTTTACGTCACTTACAATGCTACAGTTTACTACACTAACATACAGCGCAGATGCACACACACCAACATACAGCGCACATACACACGCACACATCAATATAAAGGGCACACGCCAACATACAGAACATATGTACACACACACACACATCCTTAGTGAGCACACAACAGTCCATCAGTTAGTTTAAATATGAGCACACTCAGATTTGTCTCATGGAATGTGCACGGGGCTGGTTCGAGGGAAAAGAGACTAAAAATTTTTAATCGGTTAAAAGACTTAAAAGCAGATGTTGTTTTTCTACAGGAGACACATGTGTCCAAAACATCTGTGCTCACTCTTTCCTCTCCACAGTTCCCTCACACGTACTCAGCCTGCTATAACTCCAAACAAAGAGGTGTAGCTATATTGATTAACAAGAAGATAAACTTTAACATTAGCAACAGTACAATAGACCCTGAAGGTAGATTTATAATACTTAATTTATCTATACAGAATACAGATTTATGTATTGCTAGTATATATGGACCAAATGTTGATGACCCCTCCTTCTTTCATGCTTTGTTCACTTCACTCTCAGATCACTCTGACACCACACTTGTAATAGGAGGAGACTTCAACCTGGTACTTAATGCAGATATTGACAGGCTCAGTACAGCAGTGAGTCAGAGGAACTGGCAGTCTGCAGACATTCTTAAACAGTACATGAAGGATTTTGGACTTTGCGATGCTTGGCGTTCACATCACCCTACTTTGAGAGATTATAGTTATTTCTCACCAGTACACAAATCTCATTCCCGCTTAGATTACTTTTTAGTTAGCAGCTCCATAATGATGGATATCACAGACACTCAGATTCACCCTATCACTATTAGCGATCATGCACCGGTGTCTATGTCTCTGACACAGAAAAGAGTCACACCACCAATCAGGAACTGGAGATTTAATACATCATTACTTAAAGAAGAAGATTTTATTAATTATTTCAAAAAGGAATGGTCAGCATACTTAGAATATAATGATATTCCAGGAATATCACCATGTGTTCTTTGGGAAGCAGGAAAGGCAGTAATGCGGGGCAAAATAATATCTTACTGCTCGCATAGGAAAAATAAAGAAAAAGCACTTGTGTTAGAATTAGAACAAAAAATTAAATCTTTAGAAACTGCTTATGCCGCTTCACCACAAGAACATACAATTATCAGCCTGAGGAAACTGAAACTGGAGCTAAATGAAATAATTGATAAAAGGACACAATTTATGTTGCAGAGGCTGCGTTTGGAAAACTTTGAGCATGGAAATAAATCTGGAAAATTCCTGGCCAAGCAATTAAAACTGAATAAAGAAAAAACAGCTATTTTTTCTATTAAAGACTCGACTGGTATTATTACTCATGACCCACAACAAATAAATAACTCTTTCAGAGACTTCTATGAAGCCTTATATTCACCACAGATTAACCCATCTGATACTGAAATTGAAGAATTTCTTAATAATATAAATCTACCAAAACTAAATGACAGCCAGGCTGCAGCTCTGGATTTACCTCTTTCATTGTCTGAACTTAGTGAAGCCCTACAGCATCTCCCAAATAATAAAGCCCCAGGCCCAGATGGTTTTCCAGCCGAGTTTTATAAAGAATTTTGGTCTGAGCTAGCTCCCATTTTTTTCAGAATGGTAACTCAGATTCAGAATGACCACATCTTATCTCCAACCTTAAACTCTGCTAACATTAGCCTGCTTCTTAAACCAGGCAAAGACCCCACACTCCCATCCAGCTACAGGCCAATCTCTCTCATTAATGTAGATCTTAAAATAATTTGCAAAGCCCTTGCCAAAAGATTAGAAAATATTACTCCATTTATTGTACATCCAGATCAAACAGGCTTTATCAAGGGTCGGCACTCAGCCAATAATACACGTCGACTGATAAATATAATAGACTATTGTTCTATTAACAAATTAGAGACGACAATCGTGTCTTTAGATGCAGAGAAGGCATTTGATCGGGTAAATTGGAAATTCTTACTAGCAGTTCTGCAAAAATTTGGATTCGGTTCATCCTTTATAAACTGGATCAGAACACTACACAGCTCTCCGAATGCACGTGTTAGGACAAATGATCTCATTTCACAAAGTTTCAGTCTGCAGAGGGGCACTAGGCAGGGCTGCCCACTCTCTCCCTCTCTTTTTGTAATTTTCATTGAGCCGCTAGCAGCAGCAATCCGTCAAAATGCAAATATTAAAGGGATTCAAACTGAAAATATGGACCATAAACTTAGCCTTTATGCTGATGATGTATTACTTTTCCTTGGGAATTCACAAGGCTCTCTTTTGAAGACTATCACACTGATAGATAAGTTCTCATCTATATCTGATTACTCTATCAATTGGAGTAAATCAACAGTTTTGCCTCTGAATTGTAATTTCCAGAGAACCTCTAGGACCCCACTAAAGTCAGGAAATATTAGATATTTAGGCATAAATTTTTCCGCCAGGCTCTCAGACTTGGTACGATTAAATCATATCCCCTTATTAAAAACAATAGAGGATGATCTCACACGTTGGAACAGTTTACCTATATCACTCATGGGGAGAGTTGCTGCCATTAAAATGATGGTTTTACCAAAAATTAATTATCTATTTTCATTGATCCCTAATAAACCTTCTATTCCTTGGTTCAAGTCACTAGATTCAAACATCTCAAAATTTTTATGGAAAAACAAACCGTCAAGAATAAGCTTAAAAACTTTACAAAAGCCAAAACACAGTGGAGGTCTAGAATTACCAAACTTTTATTACTATTTCTTAAGCAGTAGATTGCAGTATATTTCAAAGTGGATCAAATCCAATTCATTAGACAACCCATGGCTGGATCTAGAACAGGCGTTTTGTGGAAAAATAAAAATCTCAGATTTACCTTTCATTAGTTCCAGTATTAAACATCATAACTGCTATAAAGTCCTTAGTATAAATACCTCTCTGACAGCCTGGTGGGAATTTTTAAAAATAACTAAGTCTTCACTCATCCCCTGTAAACTAACACCCATTTGGAACAATCCAGATATTTGTCAGAAAAAGAAAATGCTGAATTTTCCGTTATGGCGTGATAAGGGTATAAATAACTTAGAACATATTATCCAAGATGGAAATTTTATCACGTTCCAAGAACTTATATCAAAATATAGAATTGGCAACGGTAGATTTCTGGAATATCAACAAGTTAAGTCCGTCCTACAGGGAAGATTTAACCTTAATCAATTGAATCTAGAAATGCCTACTTGGGTAACAGAATTTCTTAACCTCTGTACCCCAAAATTGTTATCAAAATTATATAAATTATTAATAAAAACTGATGATTCAGTTTCCCTCCCAATTACAAAATGGGAGCGTGATCTTTCTGTCAACCTGGATCAAAATTTATGGACAGAAATATGTTTAAATATCTTCAAAATGACTAAAAGACCCCAAATACAACTTGTACAATATAAGATTCTCCATAGAACATACTACACTGGATAAAGGATGTTCCAAATGGGCCTTACACACTCAAACATATGCACCCACTGTACAAGCAATTCAGAGGATAATCATCTACACGCTCTGTGGTCTTGTGTACCAGTTCAGAGATTTTGGCAGAGGATTTGTGAAGATCTATCCACATGGTTTAGCTGTCATATCCCAACTTCCCCCAGACTATGCATCTTAGGTGATGTCAGTGAATTAATTATGGAGTTAAATATATCACACATAGTTCTTACTGCCTTGTGCATCGCTAAGAAGATGATCCTCATGAACTGGAAGACAAAAAATAAACTATGTATTACTCAGTACAGAAATTTATTAGTAGATCATGTTAGTTTAGAGAGAATGTCTGCTTCTTCTAAAAACAAATTGGAGGAATTTGACTCTCTTTGGTTCCCACTGCTCAGCTCCATTACTTAGTGGGGGTGGTGGGCTGCGGGCTCTGCTCCTGATGTGCTTTGTGGGGGGGTGGGGGGGGACTGCGGGGGCCTGGGTAGCTGGTAGCCTCCTGAGGCTGGGGTCCTGGGGCGACCTTCTGGTGATGTCTGTGTGCCTGTCCTGGTTGATGGTGGGGGGGGCTTGGATGGTGCTGCCTTCGGTCCTGGGGTGTGGGCGGGGTGCTTGGGGGGGTGGTGCCGGCCCTCGGTCGGTTGGCTGGTCTTCCCTGTGTGGCTTGGGGGCTGGGGTCTGGGGCCCCGGCACTGGGGCCGCGCCGGCTCCCGGTGGGCCCCCCCAGGCGCGGGGGGGGCCTCTGCTGTCCCGGCCGCGCCGCCGGGTGGGGTGGGTTGGCCTGACGTCGGGATGTCCGGTCTACGCTTTTGGGGCCCTGGGGTGCCTGCATTGCAGGGGGGTGGGGTGGGGGATGGGGCCGCGGTGGGGTGGTTGGGGGGGACTGGGCACTGCATTTCCATGCCCAGGCCAGTATGTCCTGTCGCCTGTTTGTGTCTATTGTTGAGTGAATGGGCATCTAGGAGGAGCGGGCCGCCCTCTGCGGTGGGGGCGAGGGCGCCAACCTCGGGTGCTGCAGTGCTCCGGGATGCTGTCACCGCGGCCCCGGGCTCACCTCCCCCTGCCCTGTGCTGGGGTGTGGGAGGTTGGGGTGCCTATTGAGCCAGCGGCCAGCTGGCTCTCTTCTTCCAGGATTTTTCCTGGTCATATGCCCCCCCCCCCCCCTCCCCCTCCCCATACACAAACACACACACACACACACACAGAATACACATCACTCACAGATGTAGGATGGAGAGGCCACGTGGAGAGCTGCACCACCACTTGCCTCTCCGTTTTAATTGCACTTTAGTCATTATAACTCACAACACATACACACTTACACCCTGATACACATAGGACCTTTGGGGCAGGCATGTTACTCAGAGGTTGATGAGATGGGCCGCTGAGGTGGCCCCACTCGGATCCTCGTCACTGTCTGTCTCCAAATTTTATTTGCACTTTAGACATGGAGGGTTTTGGGGGGGCAGTGTGGGCAAGCGCTGACGACCAACAGTTGGCGCTTGTGGCATAACTGTCCCCTCAATTTTAACTGCACCCTATACACCTCATTCACTCACAAACATTAACACATAGACCTACAAGTTGGGGAGGAGGAGGGGTGGATGGGTCATCTTACACCCCGATTTCTTGCGTCTCGCCCGGGGTAGGGGTCGGGTGGTTCCTTGGGGACCGGGCTGGTGGCGTCCTGGAGTCGCTGTTGGCCCTGGGGTGGTTTCCACTTGCCCCGCCTTCAGAGGGTGGGTAGCTATGGATGAATGTGTGTCTTTGTGTATTTGTCACCGTCTCCGTGAGTATGGGTGGGTGAGTGAATGTGTATGTATGGCATATCTGTGTGTGGGTAAGTATGTATGGGCATGTATGAGTATCTGTGTATAAATGTGTACACGGGTGTCTGGGTGTGTTTGTATGTATGGCTGGACCTGGGTCTGGGCCTTGTGCCTTGCCTCCTGGCCACTCCTTGCTGGTTGCCTCCTCCCCCCTACCCCCCTGGGATGGGGGTGCCTCGGGGTTCCTGGGTGGGGCTGGGTGTTCTGGCGTGGGTACTGGCCTGCCCCCCTTGGGGGTGCGGTGCGGGGCTGCGTTGGCTTCTTCGGCGTGGGGGGGGGCTCTGTGGAGGGTCGGGCGGTCCTTGGGTGCCGTGGGCCCGGGAGCCCTGCCGCCGGCCAGTGCAGGGGGCTGGCCGCTGGGGGGGGGCTGGCTTCTCATCGCCTTGGGTTCCCTGGAGCCCTCGCTCCTCGACTGGGGGGGCTCCGTCTGAGACCACCCTCTCCCGTCTGCTGGGGTAGGTGTGCGGTTGTCTTTGGACTGAGTGGCCGGGGGTCTTCCTGGCTCTTGGTGGGCTGCTGGTGGCCTGGGGTTCCGGGGGCTTTCCGTACCTGCCTCTGGCTTCTGATGGGTGGAGCTGCAGCGTTTTGCCCTCATTGGTAAGTACGTTCCATGACACAGACACAAACATGACACAGACACAAACGCCCACTCAATCACAACTCAACAAAATTGTTGGTGTGCGTAACATGCTTTGTTAGTTTTGTTTTTCACACACAAATTTATTTTTGCAAGTATTGATAGTATTTTTTTATATGTTAAAGTGATGAAGTATCTGATTAATAGACTTGTGCTCTTTCCCCTTTTTTTTTTTTTTTTTTTTTGCTCCCTTTCTCTCTCCCTTTTTCTTCTCTTTATTTTCCTCTTCTTCAGCCTGTCAGCTCTGGCTGTTACATAGTATGTGGAAAAATAACTCAGATAAATAAAATAAAGGGTTAAAACAACAACAAGAAGAGCCTATTGAGAACCTATAGAGCTCATCTTGAAATAGCAAATATGTTTGGCACAACAACGCATTCAGATCACAGTTCTGCTTGCAAGATCTACCAGACATGACAGGCTAAAAAAAAAAAAAAAAAAAAACGTGTTCAGATAGACCATCATTCTGAGGATTTTGATGATGTGTTCAAGACAACAAAGAATGATGACAAGATGGCTCCTTTAGTTGAGGACATGCAATTCCTGGACAAAATGGACCAGGAAGTTTACAAAGATGAAGACAACAGCTGGGTGGCTCCGTTACCATTCAGAATGCCCCAGTCCCGTCTCCCCAACAACCGGTCACAAGCAGTGGAGCGCCTCAAATCTCTTCAAAGAACCTTCAGGAAAAGGCCTGAAATGAAGGCTCAGTTTCAGGAGTTCATGGAGAAAATCTTTCAGAGTGGACATGCAGAAGCAGCCCCTCCACTTAAACCGGGGGAACAGTGCTGGTATCTACCTCATTTTGGAGTGTACCATCCCAAGAAACCCTCTCAGATCCGAGTGGTCTTTGACTCAAGTGCTCAACATGAAAGCATGTCCTTAAACCAAATCCTTCTAGCTGGACCGGATCTCAATAATAGTCTACTTGGGATTTTTCTTCGGTTTCGAAGAGATGCTGTCGCCTTCATGGTGGACATTCAGCAAATGTTTCACTGTTTTATGGTCCGGCCTGAAGACAGGAACTTTCTCAGGTTCCTCTGGTTCCTAAACAACGATCCAGAGCAAGAGGTAGTGGAGTATCGCATGAAAGTGCACGTTTTTGGAAACAGCCCATCTCCAGCCGTTGCTATCTACTGCCTCAGAAGAGCAGCTCAGGAGGAAGAGGAGTTTGGAAAGGATGTCAGACAGTTTGTTGAGCGAGACTTTTATATGGATGACAGACTACGGTCTTTGCCTACAGCAGACATGGCAATTGACCTACTCAAACGGACGCAGGAATCGCTTGCTTGCTCTAATCTAAGGCTTCGCAAGCTAGCCTCAAACAGTAAAGAGGTCATGGATGCGTTCCCACCCGAAGATCGTGCCAGTGACCTAGAAGACCTAGATCTAGGTGCTGAAACTCTGCCAGTGCAGCGCAGCCTTGGTCTTCTGTGGGACTTAAATACAGATTGCTTCACCTTTCGTGTGCAGGATGAAGAAAGACCATTCACTCGATGTGGTGTGTTGTCAGCTGTTAGCAGTCTATACGATCCACTTGGCTTCGTAGCTCCTGTGACTATCCAGGGTAAGGCAATTCTCAGGGACATCACCATGGACTCTTCTGATTGGGATGCTCCATTACCCCCTGAAAGGAGCAGATGTGGCAAGCATGGAGGAATTCCCTACAAGAACTATAATGCTTGAAAATCCGAAGAGCATACACTCATGTGTCTCCAGCAGAAGCCAATTACACAGAACTCTGCCTTTTTTCAGATGCTTCAGAGAGAGTGGTGGCCGCTGTCGCATATCTTAAGATGATAAGCACAGATGGAAACTGCCACATAGGATTTGTGGCAGGCAAAGCACGATTAGCTCCAAGTCCGGAACAAACCATACCCCGCCTAGAACTTTGTGCTGCAGTAATGGCGGTGAACATGACAGAAACCATTAACTCGGAAATGGACATCAAGATCGATGCAACTACATTCTACACCGATAGTAAGGTTGTGCTCAGGTACATTTACAACACGAAAAGGAGGTTTTATGTCTATGTGAATAACCGAGTTCAGAGGATCAAGAGAAGCACAATCCCAGAGCAGTGGCGCTATGTCCATACAGAGCATAACCCTGCAGACATTGCAACACGACCGTTACCCACAGTCCATCTGAAAAATTCCATCTGGTTCACTGGCCCAAAGTTCCTGTGTCAGCCAGTTCAGCCATTGGTCAAGGAGACATTCACACTTGTGGACCCAGAACAAGATTCAGAAATACGAGCACAGGTAACAGCGATGTCCACAGCAGTTTCAATGCACTTAGGAGCCCAGCGTTTTGAACGCTTCTCAAGCTGGAGGTCTCTAACCAGAGCTGTTGGGGTTCTGATTCACATCACTCGGTGTTTCAAAGGAACTCAACAAGATGTCACACTGCAGTGTAAAGGATGGCACCACTGCAGTTCAGCCCTGGCCATAGATGTTCGTACTCAGAGTGCTGCCGTTATTATTCGTACAGTTCAACAGGAAGTCTATGCTGTCGAGTTAGAGGGCCTCAGATCTAACTTCCGACTCCCTAGGAACAGTGCACTAAGTGGTTTAGATCCCTTCATTGACCAGGATGGCATTCTGAGAGTCGGCGGCCGTCTGAAACAGGCAGACCTAGGACATGACGAGAAAAGACCCATCATCTTGCCAGAACGTCATCATGTATCTACCCTAGTGATACGCCACTTTCATGAGCAGACACGACACCAAGGTCGGCACTTCACAGAGGGTGCTATCCGATCTGCTGGTTACTGGATAGTTGGTGGCAAGCGTTGTATAACCAGCCTCATCTTCCAGTGTGTGCCATATCGGAAGCTCAGAGGGTCATGCCAAGTGCAGAAGATGGCAGATCTGCCCCCTGATAGACTCAGCATGGATCCCCCTTTTACTCACGTGGGCTTAGATGTATTCGGACCATGGTCTGTTTCTGCACGTAGAACCAGAGGAAGACATGCTCTTAATAAGAGGTGGGCTGTCCTTTTTACATGCTTAAGCATCAGGGCCATCCACATTGAGGTTGTGGAATCCATGGATTCTTCTAGCTTCATAAATGCCTTGCGAAGGTTCCTGGCTATCCGAGGTCCAGTCAAACACATCCGCTCGGATAGGGTTACCAATTTCATTGGCACCTGCAGTACCATGGAAATTCCCTCTAATGCTGAAGGTGAGACTGTTGAGAAGTTCCTCAGTGAACACGGCTGCGCCTGGACATTTAACCCTCCCCACTCTTCCCATATGGGGGGAGTCTGGGAAAGGGTGATAGGCATCACACGCAGGATTCTGGACTCCATGCTCCAGCAAATAGGACCTTGCAAACTCACTCACGAGGTACTTATCACCTTCATGGCTGAGGTAACAACCATTGTCAACAATCGACCACTGGTACCTGTGTCCACTGACCCCCTTGATCCTTTCATCCTCATCCCAGCTACTCTACTCACCCAGAAAGTGGGTCCCTGTCCTGCTCCAGGTGGAGACTTTCAAGATTCAGACCGATACAAGCAGCAGTGGCGAAGAGTTCAGAGTCTCGCAGACACTTTCTGGCACAAGTGGCGCAAACAGTACCTGTGTACTCTGCAGTCCCGCAAGAAATGGCAGTTCAGTCAACCTGATCTTCAAGTGGGTAGTGTGGTGCTTCTGAAAGATTCCCAGTCTAAGAGGAATGACTGGCCCTTAGGGATCATCATGGATGTGTATCCTAGCAAGGATGGTAAAGTTTGGAAAGCGCAAGTAAGGACCAGCAAACAGCATAGACAAAAGCTGTTCCTCAGACCTATCAACGAGTTAATCTTACTCGTTTCTCCGAAGGACTAGCATCGAATAGCGAATATGCAGATTTCAGATATGGACAGTGGTATCCGGAGGACACCAGACGGGGAGTGTAATGTCCATAGACAATGTGTACTGAAAGTTCGTTTGTGTATTGGTGCCACCTACTGGCCAAGTTAGGTATGCATGGTTTAAAGAATGCGAACTGGCCGCTGTTTATGATGTCATCAGTGTGAGTCAGGATTAAGCAATGGAGGAGGAAAGCATGGTTGTCATCCCAGGATTTCATCTGTAAACATCCGCTGTATTTGGTCTTAGATGGCATCGTTGGTATGTGAAATGTTCATTCCTGATTCTTATTTTTGTAAATAGTCAAGCATTTGTGTAGTTATGCGAATGGCTAATTGTATTTAGCAGGCTGATTTACCACATGCTAGTTTTCCTCATGTTGGCTACGGATATATTTATTTTACTACAGAATTAGTTCTGGCTTAGTTATTTTCCTAATAGCAATACATTCAGTTGGTATTATACACAATGTTCAGATTTAATCACAAGTGAGTCTTTAATTATTGCAGTTATGTACATGTAATTAGTTTGGAATGTAAATGTGACCGTATTATATTGATTTCTTTCTTAGTTTTACTCGACTGCCAGTGCCTTCAGTAAAGAGAGAAGAATTGGATCCTCTTGTCAGTGTGGTTATTGGAGTGGAGTTTAGCTGGCTGTCGACACAAGAGCAAGGCGCTTTGTTGAGGACAGAACAACCCTCCTCTCAGGATTGGACCCCTTTGGAAACCCAAAGGGGTCCAAGCAACAATGAGAAATGCAGAGTGTCATCGGAGAAAACAATATTCCCTCTTTAATTTTGTCCTGGCAACTGCAACCAATTTTAGTAGTTATTTAGCATTATAATCCTGAAACAGAAAAGATATAAAATGTCAGCCTACTAATTAGTTTGAATGCTGTTTTTTAGTTCTAGGTTTTTTTTTGTTTTTTTTTTAATTTGCTCTTAGACAATTCATTGATACCATAGCTCCAGCTGAAAGACTAAAATGGTCACAATATTTAAAAAAAAAAAAAGAGAAAAAGAAATAGATCAGTTTAATGAGATATAAAATTGTAATTATAGTCAGATTTCAGGCCTACTACAAAACCTAAATTCACACATGAATTCCATTCCAGCACTTTTGCTGTTGGCACTGCTGATTTAGAAACTGCTGTATTATGGGTTTAACTACAGACTGTTTTTCTAATATTGTAGTTTTCTTTTTGTTGTACAACATGCTGTGGCAAGTGGTGCTTTTCTGCAAACACCATTGCGTGCTGATAACCACCTTTGTGTGACTGCTTAGCCTATGTAAGGCATGATTCATGCAGGTCTAGAGGCCAGTCGGCTACACTTGGCCACCTACATTTGCTAGTGGAAAAGTGTATATTCCCCAACTGGTTGGCGAGTGGTTGCTAGCTGTCATGAAAGACATTGAGTTGCCAACAAACACTAACTACCCACCAAGTGGTCGTGAAACTAGAAAAAATGCCAAACAAACCAGAAGTGGAGAGCATTAACCTTCAAAGTAAAAGTGTTGATAAAATGTGCTAGTTCGCACAAGTTTCACTTTTAAGCTGAATGGTCTCCATTTTCAACCATGGCAATCTGTTTGTGACCAAGGCTTCTCAAGAAGGTGTCCATATGCATGATAGTATACCTCTTTGTGACCAATTTTGCCTAGTGACAAGCAGTCATACAGGTCTAGAGATACAACTGGTCTTGTATGACTGAGGTCTAAGGTGAGACCAGATAAGGAAACAACATTTTGGCTATGCTGAACTTGCCTCTTAGTACAGGTCTCTGCTATGTTGGGCAAAAGCAAAAACTAGCTTATTATAAACACAATGCCCACATTTGGGCCAAAATTTAAGGTTTAAGACAACAGCGACTCATTTGAAATTTGTATTTGAAGAGACGTTGATAATATTGCCAGCTTGCTGATATCATACTGTTTTAATGTTACTTGTACCCTGCTTGCTTGGATAATTTTGTGGTACATTTCTGTTAGACCTACAGTGTAGAGAGGCAGGAGAGGGAAGAAATAAACTGTGGTTTTAAGGTAGTATGTGCCTTTAACCGTTTGACCTTTAATTGTTTAATTTAATTGTTTGTTTGGTTTTTTTTTTGTTTTTTTTTGAGACATCTAGCAGCCATTAGAGCGCAATTTAAGGTACTTCCACATAGTGTACACAGTTGCACCCAGCTCCAACATATTCCCCTTAATAACTTATGCAAACTTATTTTTAGAACATGAAGTCACCTCACCTACTTTTCTTTCTTAAATCACCTTTACAGTCTAAACTCTCTTTCACTGCAAATATTTCTCCAAGCTAAACTCAGACTTTATACATGATTCAGTACTTGGCTAGCCTCTGTTCAGATAAGTCTGAGGTACTGTATCCATGCAGTTTGTAGTGAAAAACTTTGCTTCCTGGTTGTTACAGGAGGAAACTGCCAGCTATCCATATTAGATACAGCCAGCTCCTCTCTGTAGAGTACAAACCCAAAGACTAAACAGACTGAATCTGTGGCCACACATTTCATTGAGCTGAAACTTGACTTTGAAAAAAATCACAAATCTAGTACTGTTTGTTTATTCAACTGAACTAATGATACCACAGGGCCTAGGGGCTGGACCTCTGTACCAGCTACTATCAGACAGCATTTGGCAGCACTTCACAGCATACTTCAGAGGCGGCCACAGACTTTTTTTTTTTTTTTAAACTCCCAACCACGGCAGATTATTCCTTAATATTTTCTCAAAGAGAATACAAAATCAGTTCTGTGCATTATGCAGAGGGTAACGTTATCTTGGTTAGCAGAAGCACTCACTGCTCAGTCTAATTCAAGTGTGACAGGTCCTCTCTTAATTGTGTCCTTGGGCTCTAACTCTGTCCCACTGGGTAATGGGAAGTAGTATAAGTAGGTCTTATGATTTTATTTTGTGACACAGATTTATGGTCTGCAGATATGGTTTTAATGGTAATTAAACTGTAGCAGTGCTTTTGATTTATTTCCCTTTCCTTGATCAAACCTGAGTTTAAGTACTTGGGAAAACTGCAAGTGTTAAAGTTAAAGCTACAGTCAGTATTTTCTGATGCCATTTAATAGAAAAAAGGATACTGTAGTGCGTAATTACATTTTCCAACAAATTAATGCATTCTCATAAACATATTTAATCCATTCAAAATACATAAGAGCAGGTGCCAGTTTGTGGAAACTGCCATCTGAAGGCCACATGAAGTTTGGAGGTCTGTAGCGATCGACTCTGCAGAAGGTTGCTGACCTCCGACACTATGCGCCTCAACATCCGCTGACCCTGCTCTGTGAGCAGTCTGTGTGCCTAGGTGCTTCATTTATACACTTGTGGTCATGGAAGTGATTTGAACACCTGAATTCAATGATTTGGACGGGTGAGTGAATACTTTTGGCAGTATAGTGCATGTCTCATTAGCAACACATCAGTCAGTTAACTAACTTGATACCTGATAGTGCGCATTAAAGATTTGAAATAATAGTAATGTGACTGATTTGTTGTACCCTGTTTTTGGTAACACTCTTACAGGAACAAAGACTATTGCCTACATACAAACGTTGATACATTTTGTCATGGTCCTGGGCTGGTGGCCCAATGTTTTGAGTTCTCATCTTCCCTGTTTAATCACATGTTTAGATTCCCTCTGTATGTGAGCCTCCTTTGTCCAGTCTTCTGTGTTGTCTTGTTTTTATTTCTTGAGATCACTTTGTTTTATTTTAATAGTCTCTTGTATTATGGATTTGATATTCAGTTTTGTTTCCTGCTTTGTTAGTTTGTGATTCTGTTCAGCTGTGCTCCCTGGTCTGTCCTAATTCCCTGATGTGTTTATATAGTCTGCATTTCCCTTTGCTCCTTGTCGTGTGGTCTATGGTTCCCTGTCCGCTGTGTGCTTTTCTGTCCATCTCAGTCTGTCTAGTTTAGAAAGTCTCTCTAGTTCAGGGCTCTTCAACTCCAGGCCTCAAGAGCCCCTGTCCTGCAGGTTTTAGATGTGTCCCTGATCCAAAACACCTGATTCAAATGGCTGAATTACCACCTCAGTATGCAGTCAAGTTCTCCAGAGTCCTGCTAATGACTTCTATATTTGACTGAGGTGTGTTGAAGCAGAGAGACATCTAAAATCTGCAGGACAGGGGCTCTCGAGGCCTGGAGTTGAAGAGCCCTGCTCTAGTTGTTGCTGCTGGCCCTGTCCAGCTCTGTATCCCGTGGCACAACCAGTAAATAAAAGCAGAAGTAAAGTTAAAGTAAAGTTTCTCGGTCCTGCATCGTGGGTCCATCACCCACCTACTACACAGCACTCCTTGACTCATTTGTTTGCATCCTTCCACAACAAACAACTTTCCTCTGATAGAAATGGACTATAGTTGAGCCCACAAAATACTTTATACAACCTCCCTCATTCACACAAGCACTTTTTTCCTACATCTAAGTACATTCTATATAACATTCACATTCCAATGAACACATCTGAGCAGCTTGGTATTGAGTATCTTGCCCAAGGATACTTTGGCATGAGAGTGGAGATGCCAGGGATTGCACCACCAACCTTCCAATTAATAAATGACTGCTCTACCTCCTGAGCTACAGCCACCCAGCATATCTCGAAACTGATAAAAGTTTAATGTATCCCTTATTGTTTATTTATCTTTAACACAAACCAGACTTTGCTTTTGATTATTTCATATCATTAAATTAAAATGGTGCCATTAATTTAATATTTTGCAGAAATCCGTGTCAACAAGCGATCTCTGCACTTCACAATGAGACATCTGTATTTTCCAAAATGTAGTTTGGCCCACTTTTCCAGAGCTAACCGCTCAAGCTGTCTCACAATTGAAAGGCAATGTGTCAACACTGCAATTTTCAGATCTTTTCAGAGATGTTCGATAGGATTAAGATCTGGGCTCATGGAGGGCCATTTCAGAATACTATGTGGTTTCTTTGTGTTGTTTTTCTCAGCCATTCTTGAATGCTTTTAGCTGTATATTTTGGGTCATTATTTTGCTGGAGGACCCATGACCTGCGACTGTGGTTGAGCTTTCTCCAGTTTGGCTTTTTGTGTTTTTCTGTCAGGAGTGGAGCCCTCCTGGGTCTTCTTTGATTAAGCCTATTATTGTTCAAAATGTGACAAATGGTAACTGATAGCATACATGTTAGCATGTAGTTGCCCATACATCAGTGAAACAGTAAAAACACTAGCAACTAAATGTTCCATTAGCTAATTATCAACTAGTTGATGGTAGTGTATTAAAATTAAGACCCACATCATTTCAAAACCATAACAAAGCTATTTCTCGCTACTGTCTTTCCACCCCCCCTCAGAAAGTCATCATGACACTTAATAAACTGTGTGTAAAGTTTATATGGGGAACAAATCATGAAGTAACATAGAAGTTTGATGTATTAAAATTAAAAGAAATGGTGGTCTGGGAGCGACAGACTTGAGTATTACACTTAAAATCCCATTTATTAAAAATGTTTGTAATGCAATAAATAGAACAATGAAAAGAACAAAGTGGGGACCCATACAGTATAAGCACATGAGTAATGATGAAATCTCCCAAATTATCATAAATGTTAATGATGAAATATCTGAAAATTTACCAGATACTGCATGGCTGTTTAAGGGGAAAAAAAAGGTTGACAGTAAAAGATTATTTTGGTTAAGTATGTGTATAATAAATGTTCACATTTGGAAAACAAGAGCAAAACCTATAATTGAGCAAAGAGTGATCAGCAGTGTTCTAAAAAATAATGTTACTGATCTGAGGAGGAGGAAAACTATCAGACAGATGACTAACAGCCCTCTTCCCTGGAATCTTTTAAAGATATAAATGTCATGTTTTAATATGTAATGTGTATTGTCTTTTTGTGTGTGTGTGAGATGTAAGTATTTATGTTTTCCAAATGATATGAATAAAGGCTTTGATTTAACAACAAAAAAAGAAAGCAGGCAAGAAGGTGGGTTTCTCAATATTTTTTAACTGTCTTTGAAAATAAAACTGAGAATGAGAATAAATTGTAAAGTTGCAGGCCAAAACAAAAGAATGAGCTGAAAGATGACACGCTTTTCTGAAAACTCTGAAAATGGCGCTACAGTTTTCAAATAAAAAATTCATTTGTTATTGATATGAAAATTTTAGATGAAAAACTGGTATCACAATAGAGAAAAGAAATAAAAAGTAATCTAAAGAATGTGTAAAAATTGAGCATGGAATTATGGCTGATGGAACGCATCCTGACTTGGATTTGAACTACACTATAGTTTGTTTTTAAATGTTCTTAACCATCACTGTAAGTTTTCTACTTTTATTGTAATAATGTCAGTTGTTCAATAGAAAGGTACCTGACTACTGAAACCATGTAGAATCTTTTACAATCTGATTGCATCATCTTTCTAAATTTAGTGTATTCAATGTTCTTTGACTTCAAGTGGCCATGCAGATCTTATAGATCTGAATTCAAAGTGAATCCTCATTCCTTATAATCAGTTTTCAGAGTAGAGATCTGTACCCTGTACCCTTCCTTGTGCTTCCTCTCTAGATTCAATCAATTTAAAACCCAATTTTTATTCCCTAAATATTGATTTCATTGTGCTGCATTGGGAATACATTCATGTTTGCTTGAATACAGCAACCTACCAATCCATAGTAATTGAATTTAGCTGTGCAAAGAGATTTTCATCATATTGGATTGTCACATTTTTTTATCTC